>NC_142339.1:40217518-41481268 GCF_054954075.1 Amborella trichopoda
CTCTCTCTTTTCTAAAAAGAAAAATAGAAAGGACTTTTATTAGGTACTTGCATCAATCTTCTCTATCTACACCCTCCCTTTTCTTTTCTTTTTTTTTTTTCTTTATTTTTTTTTCATTGAACCTAACTCCCTCAATTTCCTCTCCATGTGGTTATCCTACCCTAATTGGAAATCAAGCTAATTATAAGTTATTTTCCTATAAATTTTGAACCACCCAACTCTATAAAAAACAGATTCTATCTTTTCTCCACACAATAAAAAAAAAAGGTGTGGTTTCTATTGGTTGCAAACTTAAACAATCCAATTAAGACACACCTAGAAATTTTATCATAACATGTAATTTTAGAGTAAAAACTTTTTAAAATTATTGAAAATATATATTTTTATATCTAATTATAAAATTTTGAACTCTAAAAAAAGGTTAAAATCAAGTAGATCTATAAATATATTAAGATATTAAAAATGAACGGTCTAGATAATATGTTGCAAAATGCACTATTTATAGGAATCAAACTATTTTTTTTTTTCATATTCCTACATCTCAATGCCAAGATGATTAGTTGTAAGGCAACATTAAAACAATTTTTTTCGATGGATCTTTGAGTTGCATATGTAATTCTACATTTTAATGTTGCAACTTTATATAAACTTTTTCCTAAAAAAAAAAAAAGAAAAATGAACATCATGGAGGCCCAAATGTAACATAATGATGACCGGTCAAGTTTGTACAACATAGATTTATACGACTACTTTTCATCTTTGGTCCCACAGAATGAAATATGGATACGCAATTAGGGCACCTTTAGTTCGCATGAGAATCTTTCTTGGGGAGTATTTTCAGTTGAAAAATTCCCTTATGGGAGCAGGTATGAACTAAGAGTAAAAAAATATCCACAAACCATGCAAGGGAGTTTCTCACATGAAAATATTTTCGAGAAGTATTTTTACGCAAACCAAAGGTGCCTTTAGGGAAAGAGAGATCAAGAAAAGGAAAGAATCTTTGAAAGTTATAACCATTTAACCAAAGTTGAAGGCATCTCATTTTGACGTGAGGATGCTATTTGATGCTCATGTAACAATGCAGGATTCTCTTTCTTTCTCTCTCTCTCAGCACAAATCACATACACAATATAAAATGATGCAGGATTCTCTTTCTTTCTCTCTCTCAGCACAAATCACATACACAATATAAAGTGAATATAATAACTTCTGCCAAGATTTAAAACCCATAACTCCCTCCCTCTATCTTTTAAAACGATTTGAGAACTTCAAAAGCCAACTCACTGTTCAATACGGAAAAACATATCCCGTAAGCGTACCGCATATCCGTATCTAGTTTTCACGTTGTGGTTTTTTATTTTGCTAACACACTTTCAAAAGCTAATTCTTTATCCTATATGAAAAGACTGGTAAGGACTTGTTTTTCTCAACTGAATTACCCAAAAACAGTAAATTAAAAATAAAGACGTTTACCATTATATCAACAACCATAAATAACTCTCAGAGAATACCTTTGAGTCCAAATGGTAAGATGGCTTTGCACACGTGTGAAAAGTTCGGGTCCGGCGAACCGACCATGCTCTAAACGAGCCTATTAATTTGCTCCATGTGGTGAGTGGAGCCCTTAAAAATGATTCTTGATAAGGATGAATCGATGAACAACAGGTATAAACCAACAGTCACATTCCTGGTCTATGAGCGCTATAAATTGCCAGCATTTTGGCAATATGTTTGTGGAGCTCCCTCCTCAGTGCCTTTGCCTGTGCCTGTGCCTGCAACAAAGAACGCCATGGTACTAAATAGTACCCCCAAAAACTTTAACTCAAAGGAGGAGTTCATAGCATGGATGATGGAATACGACAGAGACGGAGATGGTCGCATTAGCAAGGGCGAATTACGAGAGGTGGTCAGCAAATTAGGCTCCTGGTTCCCATGGTTTAGGTGCCGCAAAGCCATGGCTGCTGCGGATGCTAATCACAACGGGATCATAGACGACGGCGAGATGCCTGCCCTCGTCAATTATCTTCACGAGTGGTCAGGAGTGAAGATCACAGTTTACTAAGCCAACTAGTATCTAAAAGGCTAATCATGCTTTTCATGTACTACTGTAGATTTCTATGAAGCAATATAAAGTACTAAATATCATAATCTCTTATCGGTTGGAGCATTTAGATGTCACAATTATTTACAACCATCCGATGTGAAATTTGATATTTTGAGTGTGATGCAAATAATATTAAAGTTATTTTAATTTTTTAGTATTTTTTAGTTTATCTCTTCAGGAATAAGATAGGAAGTGTGCAGGGATATTTGTGAGCGAGTTTGTATGTGAGTTGATATTTATGGATTTGGGTTAATTAGTTACTGATTGATTTGGGTTACTTTGGGAGTATAAATAAATAAGGCTAAATTAAGGGAGCTAGGATGGTACGTGAAGTTAAGGGAAGAGAAAGAAAATAGAAAAGAAGAGATAAAATAAGAAAAGTGTAGAGAGAGAGTTTTTTTGTTAATATTTATCTTATTTTTTAGTTCCCTTCATTGTAAAAAAAAAAAGTAGATGAGTTAATAAAATTTGATTTAATAAAGAGATTATTTTTGGGTAGATTCCCTTGCAGACCTTGAGAGAGGGTATATTCGGGGTGAATTATTGAGAGAGGATATATTCTCTCAGCCTTTTATTTTTATTTTTGTTTTTATTTGTTTTTTTACATCAAGGTGTGTCACAAAATTCGAAAAAATTTCATTTAAACTTTGAGCTTGGTCAATGAAATAAATACAACTACCCAATTTCACATTGAATGATCAATATTAATTGTGACCACCTTGTACCAAAGGTAACCTGGTACAAATCAAATCAAAGGCGAAGCTTTGAGTATAATAAAATGCATGGGCTCAACTATTCAATACATGGGTTTCTCACTTACAAAGACCTCTTTCACTCTTATTTACCCTTATGAAAACAAAACAAAGGAAAAAATTTATATAAAGCATAAAAAGTAACGCTGTACTAAAAAATCCTACCTAAAAATGTCATTCTAGTATTGGAAACCACTCACATTTGATCATTTCAACCTTGATAACTATAAACTTGAATAAAAAACGGATTCCAATTCCTTAAAATAATACATCTTGCAACATATCAAGTAGACTTTATATTTTCAAGTGTTTGCAGATCTGTCAAATTTACACCATTTTTAGAGTTTCTGTTTTCATAATGGCGAAAATGAATTTTTGGGACATCCTAGTAATTTTTGGTGCCAAAACTGTATTATCCATTGAGGTTTTCTGAGATGCAGCTTTGCTGTTTAAAGTGAAACAGTGAATGGTGCGTTTTTTTTTTTGTATTATTCTTTCAAAAGGAACGACCTATGGAGTATTATGTTACAGTGAATCCATCCTTCATTGAGGTATCCTTGCACGTCTTGGGATCTATCTATGTTCCTAACGATTTTAACTATCTTATCCGTTTGTGCTAATGAGCAAAAACGTGTGAGAATAAAGTTCTAGTTGAATAAAAGGTGCCGATCGGTTTCAATCAAAATTAGATGTGAGGCCAATTTGAAGAATACATTGGGAAAATAAGCAATGAATCTTTTAAAAAGTAGTCCGAAATTATCATTTTATTTTTTAAAATTGAAAATAGTCTTTTCTATTTCATCTTTAATAATCAATTCCCACTTTTAAGAACAACTATTATATTTCAACTTTATTTCCCCCTTCATTGGCTCAAGCCGATGGCCATAAGACAAGACACTGAGATGTGAAATTCATTGTCAAAATCCTCCATCACAAAGCGTTTGAGCATAAGGAAACCGCCGATTGAGATGTACAGCACGCTGAAAATTGTTGAGAGCAGTTTCATGGTCTTTTTGGTAAGCGGTAACAATTACCTATAGCACACCATGGTAATTGCACACCATGCTTGAGGAGATAACCGATTAGTTGAGATCAACTCTTGGGCCAGGAAGCGTAGCCTCATCTCTTCCTCTAGATGAAAAAGAACAATGGAGTAGATATTCATCCCCTCTAGAGTGAGACACAGCGAGCCCAACTAAACGCACGATCAGCCTCCAAATAATCCACCATCTCAAAGAATGACCTCGCGAAGCACCCATCTTGTAGCGTACTGAGACTGTGAAACATTGTTATAGTCTTCACGGTGCCCAATCCGTTTTAGAGAGAGAAAAGGGATTTTATCCCAATCGTTGACTTCTTTGGTAAAGCATCGCTTAGATCTGAATCGGTCACTAATTCAAAGCCATAGACTCCTCGGCTCAGATCTGAGGTCAAAATATTTCAAGATCGTCTACTCTGTTGTTGGCTCAAATTCAGTTAAAAAAAAAAAAAAAATGGTTTGAGTCGTGTTTCGACGCTATGATTTGTTTCTCCGCCGAGTCGTGTTTTGACTCTTTAATCTGTTTTGGATCCAACTGTGCTTGTTTGATGATCGAATTTCTTGATCCTGATTGTTGATCAAGTTTTCTGTTACTTGATTCTGTTTGATGATGGAGTTTTTCGTTACTCCATCCTGTGTGATGACCAGGCTGTTGTGAATGCCTATGTTTAATGAATGAGTTTTTCGTTACTCAATTATGTTGGATGATGGAGTTTTCCATTGCTCTATCCTGTGTGATGATCGTCGAGTTTTTCGTTACTCGATCTCGGATGTTCCGAATAAGATAAAAAGATCCTTTTGTTTTAGAGAGAGAAAACATCTAGAAAGAAAAGAAGCCTCTGAAGAGATAAGATCTTCAGAGAAGCCTCTGAAGATTCTCTGAAGAAGCCTCTGAGGAGATAAGATCTTCAGAAAGAACAAAAGCCTCTGAAGAGAGAAGATCTTTAGAGAAGCCTCTGAAGAGAGAAGATGTTTAGAGAAGCCTGTGAAGAGAGAAGATCTTCATAGAAGAAAGTAGAGAGCCCAAGAAAGGTTGTTTATTGGAAGACCACGGTAACCTGTAAAATTTATCATGGATTTGATCACTACTCTTTTTTATTTTTTGGTAACTTAATATTGTTCAAACTTCAGCTGCTTTGTGTCAAAGCATCTTGAGTTTAAGGGGGAGTATTGGGATATGGATATCTTGGGTTCATATTGATATACATCATATATATATATATATATATATATATATATATATATATACAGAGGAAAAAAAACTCCCGGATCCCTTCTTCAGCCCAGACCTCCTCCTTTTATAGCCCTCGTATCATCAAACGGATTTCAAAGTTTTTCAAGTCCGCCCAATTGGTGGCTGCCAGCTGGTTACAGTGAAAAGGTGTCGACAAAAAGGACACGCTAGTGGCTACAGTAAAAGGTGTCGGTGATGTTGATGTGAACAGAAAAAGGAGAAGGTTACTATTTTGATGGCTTTTATTATTCTGTCGGCAGGACTCGTGTGTGGGTTGCAGTCGTTCTGTCATGTATATTGTTTTATCCTCTATTGTGATATCCCGAAGTCAATGTCTTCGTTTTCTTGTTCGTAGTTCTCCTCATTTTGTGTTGACCTGGACATCACTTCTTCTTCATCATCGAATATTTGGAGCAGCTACTTTTTGAGTTCTTCCCTAGTTGAAGTATGGTTTTGTTGACGAAGTTTATTTATATAATCCGTCACTTTTACTTCGGTATCAGGGGGTGAAAATGGTACCTTTCTTAATTTGTTTTATCAAGGTTTAGAGTTTCATTTTTGTATACATCTCACCACTTTATGTATATTTGCTTACCTATTTCTGGGATATATTCCCAATTATTTGTATAGTCATCAGATATATGGTATGACCATTTCATGATCCATGGTATTTGGTATAAAGCCATAAAGTACATATGGAGGTCTATGTTTGAATCGTTATTGTTATATTCTATGAACTTCCTTTGCGAAGCTTGAATATTAGGTGGCAATATTTTTGTTCCAGATCCCCATAATTGAAACCAATTTAGAAATTCTCTTGGTATTGATATTTTTATTTGTATGAACCATGTATGGGAATTATTAATATTTTGAAAAGCAAAGACCTCATGCCATGCTTTAATATATTGATAATATTTATCGTTGAAACCTTTATTTTGTAATTTTCTAAGTTTCAAGGGGTCCGTCCTCCATTCTTTGTATGAATGATTTTCCTTATTTGAAACTTGGAATATGCTTTCATATTAGTATTTTTCTTATAAAAATAGACTATGGTAACAGATCCGGTTTCAAGAAGAATGGTTTCATACCATTCTCGGCTTTTGTTTCCATTATTTGGGTGCAAATGGTTTTTCAAATATATAGCGGCTATTTCATATGGGTCTTTGGTTTTATGAATGTCTTCCATTACAGTAATGGTTATGAAAGAGGTTTCTATGAACTTGCTCTTTTCTCTAGTTGTATTTATAGCTATTGGTATTGGTTCAAGAGAAAAAGTTATTTTCTGGGCTTATTTTTTGATTATTTGGTTTGGTGTTATTGGTGGTGATGATGCTGCCAAGGTTTTACCTAGCACAGGAACGATTTCCATTTTCCCCTTTTTTGCTAAACTCCTCTTGTCCCCCCTGCAAAAACTCACGAGTTAAAAAATCAGGAAGGTAATTAGTAGTGCCTTTGTTATGTTCAACTTCAACTTCAAAGGAAGAGAGGATACCTTGCCAGCGAGCAAAAATCTGTTTAGAGACAAGATTTTTGACATCTTTATGGAGTATGTCTTTTGCAACTTTACAATCGGTACGAATTAAAAAAATTTGGTTGAGCAAATCATTTTGAAATTTTGTGATTACTCTTTTGAGTATGTACAAGAGGAGGAGAGGGTTTTTTATTTGTTTTAGCTATATCGGGAGAGAGAGTAGAGTTGCAGAGAGAGAGAGTACAGTTGCAGAAAGCACTGAGGAAAACTTGAGAGCAAAGATCACTGAGAAAAACTTGATATTATATACTGAACCAAAGCTTCTCACTTAGTCTCTGGATCAGTTATTTTATCGATTATATCTATGATTAGGTTTTCTTCTTTTGTAAGAGTATTACAAAAACATGCAGTATCAATATTCTCAATATCAGAGTCTGAACTGCTTAGAATCAACTCTTCGTCCTCTATTTCTCCTGTTAGCATTTTTATATCTGGATCAGAAGAACTTTCAGAAGATTCTTCTTCAATTTGTAATTTACTAAACAGTTGCTCTTTGATACTGTCATCTATTTGTAAAGCAAATATTTTCTTCTTGATTCTACATTTATTTTTATAATGACCTACTTTTTCGCAATTATAGCCAACAGCAATTTTCCTCTTTCCTTTGCTTTTAAAAGAGGTATTTCTAGGAGAAAACTTTTTAGAGAATCTTTCTTTTATCGAAGTTTTATTGGATCTTGCCTTATTGATATATTTTTTTTTTTTTTATCTTTTTCTATCTAAGTCTTTGGAAGAAAGCAGAGTATTAAATCCAAACTGTTCACAAAAATTTCTTAACTCTTTTCTTCCAATCATTCTCTGTTTTTCTAGTTGTCTCTTCAGCTTCAAATCGGTATAGAGAGCAAGGCCTTCTGCAATAATTTCGGCTGATAACTCTCCCAATGTATATAAAGAATATGGGATTATTCCTCCATATTTATTCTTTAATCGTGTCTTCACTTTCTCGGTAAAAAGATGGGGTAAACCATAAATGAATTTTTCTTTCCAGTGATCAGATTTACTATCTTCTCTAGAAAGGAGTCTGAAGAAGAACACATCTTTGTACCACTTATAATGGGATAGTATTGGGCATCTGAGATTAGAACAAAGGTCTTCTGATCTGGTATCGAGTAGTGTCGTACTTCCCACAAAGTGGAGAGTAATAGTATATATTAGAGTATTGACTGCATCACTCTCATTATTTATTATATTTTGCCTAAACTCATTTTTAATCGCCCACTGTTTGCTGGCAGTTAATATCTCATTTTTTGTATTTTCTTCTATATGGAAATCCCACCATCCCCTTAACCATCTTGTCTGACATAGTCTTATGCTTCATTCGATCCAGAATCTAATTTTCTGACATCCCATCAATATTCCAATTTACAATGGATGTTCCCGAATAAGATATAGAGCTCGTGATTAAATCTTCTTCAGACTGGAGATCTACAGGAGTAGGCCTAGGATAGTACATTCTTGTCGGATAAGTAAGCTTGAATTTTATCCCATAATCTATTTTATTTATTTCAAGGCTTTCTGTTTTGAAAGCTTGTTCTATTTCATTGAGCTCGTTATTGGAGAAGGATTCTTCTTGAAAAATCATAGCTCCTTGAGTAGAACTAGTCTTGAAAGTTACTCCCTTTTCTTTTATATTTAACTTTGCTAATTTTTTTACTAGCTCATCCACCAATTCTTTATTGTCATCTTTCTTCTTTATTCCTTGAAGACTAAACTGCTCTTCATTGATAGTTGGAGGAGGTTTGAACAGTAAAGATTTCTTTCCTTCAGAGTTATGATCCGTTTTTTTATCCTGAGGTTTATTCGTCATATTTTCAATCCTGGTAGTCTGTCTTCCAATAGTTTGTAAACAGAGATTAGTATAATTATTTTTTCAATTATATTCGGGACTGCATCTATTTTATGGGTATGATGATCATTGCTTTTTGGGGTAATTTTATAAAGTGAAGCTTTAGCCTCAGGTTTATCTTCTGATTTTCCTTTCATCTGAAAACTTTTTTCAAGGGGATGAATGGAGTTCAGTTCTTCCCCTTGCGTAGTATAAAAGGTTTGATACTGACTCTCAACAATATTGAAATCAAACTCTATCTGGTAGTGTATCCAGCCAACCAAATCAAATTATAGAGTTAGTCTCTAACCCTATAGAGCCCAAAAAATAGAGTACAAATTAATATATATATATATATATATATATATATATATATATATATATATATATATATATATATATATATATATATATATATATATATATATATATATATATATATAAGGTTAGGTATCTAGAAAATAAAGGCCAAGTTACTTGGTCATCAAGTTATCATACCATAATTATCTCCTCTACTTGTGTGAATGTCCTCTATATATAGAGGAACTTATTAATGTAAAACATTCATCTAAAATAGTAAATATGTAGCCAATTGGGCTTTGGATCTGTGGACGTAAGGCTTCGGCCTGAACCACATAAATATTGTGCTCTATCTTTTCTCTCTGTTCTCTATTCAATATTTGTGCATGTATGTTCTCACGAATTCTAACAAAAGCCGCCCAAACCGTATCAGTATTTAAATCACTCATAATTTAAAATAAGACAACAAACGCAATTTATTTGACTATTTTTTAACTATATTATTCAGAAATAATCATATGATTGGTTTTTCTTTTTGTTTTTATTATTCTTTGTTTTTCTATCTCTTTCTACCTTAAACTTATGTAAGTTCACTAATATAAAAGGGAAATGATCCAATACAATGGTTGTATAGTAGTATAATGTAACCACACATCTAAAAAACCATATTTTTGGCATTTGTATGACCCCAAATTTTGCACACACATTCTCTTCATCTTCATAATCAATCCTACGAAAAACAATTTCAATTTGCACCCTAGATATGGTCAAAATTAGTCTGCATCCAACAATGAATCTCTACCATCCATTTGGTGAATTTCAAGATCTAGGCCTTAACAAATTCAAAATCACTTTTTTATTTTTTAGCATTATTAATCTAATGATGATAACGCTATATAAATATTTTGGGAATAAAAAAATACTTCTGGGGCCTATATCTAACCATCTCAATAAAATGGACGGCTTATATTAATTGGGCTAGAATTAAAACTTGCTAGAGCATTTTTTCAGAATTTTCTTTTTTATGATTGTTCTTCAGAATAAAAAGAGAGTACATTTAAAAATTCGTATGAAATAAATGTCACTAATATAGTTTTTGAAGATGGTTGCATTATACTACTATACAACCCTTTGCACGAAATCATTCCCCCATATGTTCCCCCCTTTTATGGAAAGCTATACGAACCTCTTTACGACTAAGAAAATTGTGCGGCCACTTCCAAATAAGCATCAAGGAATCAAGTATGGCTTCTTGCAATGAAGATGGGGAATCAGGGGTGAAAATTAACCTGGTCAAGGCCAGTCCAGCTTTTGGCTGGCCTTGTCTCCATAGTGCTGCCCAGGCTCGGCCCGGCCCTACAATGCTAGGATTGGGCAGAATTGGGCTGGCACTCGCCGTAACTCGGCCGTCAGGCCACAATTTGTGGCCTTGGCCCCATTTTTAGGGCCGGGCCGCCCAGCCTATTGCCAGCCCTAATGTTCTCTCCCTCCAGAAAAACGTGTGTACATGGATATGCGATGGAGAAGCAGCATTTCTAGTTGCAGGTCCAAGAGAACAATGTGAGACCATATTCCAACACCTAACACTATTCAATGCAATTCATATCAGTGTTTGAAAAAACGACCGGGTTACTTGGGTTCGGGCAGGAGCCGAGTTCGAGTTGTCCCAAGTTGGGGTTCCAACTCGGGGATATTAAAAAAAAATAAAAAATCATTAGATTTATAAAAATTTCAATAAATAAGAAATATTTTTACAATATGGTTTTTTTATGTTTTCTATCATTTTGGTAAAGACCATAAAGTATTTTGGTCATGCTTATTTTTATATTTTTCCCATCATTTTTTAAATAAAAATTTGAAAATACCTCCAGTAACAAACTGAATTTTCAAATTCTATTTTACACTACTTTTTTAACCACATTTAGATGTATGTAGTTTAATTATACTTTAAATCTATTTTCCTATCTTTAAATTTCTATTTTTTTTATTTTTTTAACAACTTTTTGCTACAACAGTACTCAACCTTACTTGGACAGAGTACTTGGTGTGGGCATGGGCCGAGTACTCGGCCCGAGCTGTGGTTTTGTACATTAATTCATATCAAGTTTCTAAACAAGAATCACAACAAGCTAACCACGATCTCAAAGAAGTGGGTGTCTCATTCTATCTAAGCTTGCCATACACGCTCCTCTCTCTCCTTCTCTCTTTCTCTCTCTCTCTGAGTCCACTAGGCAGTAGTGGATGGTGATAATTATGCCAATCCAGAATCATGATAGAAATAAGCAACGATATAGGATTCTCTCTCTCTGAGTCCACTAGGCATTAGTGGATGGTGATAACTATGCCAATCTGCCTAATGGATGGTGATAACTATGCTAATCCAGAATCATGATAGAAATAAGCAATGGTATAGGATTCTCTCTCTCTCTGAGTCCACTAGGCGATGGTGATAACCATGCCAATCCAGAATCATGATAGAAATAAGCATGGTATAGGATCAGAATATATGATAAGGGCGTTAGAATTATTAAGGGTATGTCTTGATATGATTCTCGATAAGAATGAATAAATAAGTCAAAATCAAAACATTGTATGAATGAGATTGTATGTTATCATAACATTTATTTTTAATACATAGTCACAATCATTTTTAGCTATTGGATGTGAAATCTAATAGATGAAAATATAAAACAATATTCGAGAAACTTTCTTTTAGACTTTGTGCCTAAACAACGGCACATCCTCAACCACTCATCTCATAGCTGTCAATAATGATTGTGACGTCCTTGTATCAAAAGTAAATGGTCTTAGCATATACATTTCCCATACAAATATAACCCAGCCCAAGGAAAGTTGTACATACACCAGCGGCTCATTGTATGTAGTGTAACACCAAAACATGTCATGTCTTGTCCGTTTAGTTCTGATGTTCAATAGTGGAGATCAATCACAGTTCCTTACGACAAAAAGCCAATTAGGCATAATTGTATGTCATGATGACATTTGACTATAGATTAATCATGAGAGTAACATATGCACCATGCACCATTAGGGTACCACGTATTTCTCATCATCAATGGGATTTGAAGTGCAGTTTTACTTTTTGTCTCCACGCTTAGGCCTTGAGTAAACTTTTTTCGCACTATAAATCACATAATATTCAGAGCAATCTGTATTTTTGGGCAATATGTGCGTGTGTAAAGAGAAGGAGAGCCATGCCTAAGCCACTCCCACCGAACCCGCGCTATGACTTGAGGTCCAAAGAGGACTTCAAGTTATGGTTGAAGAAATATGACAGATGGAGATAATCGCATTAGCAGGGTGGAGTTGGTGGAGTTGGTGCGCACTCTGAGGTCATGGTTCCCTCTGTGGAGAGCCCACAAGGCCTTGGCAGTTGCTGACTCCAACGGGGATGGTGTCATAGACAAAAATGAGATGGATGAGCTCGTAAAAGCCCTTCAAAAATGGCTAGGAATAAATATCAGTATTTCCTTATTAATGGTTGTTAACACTGTCCTTGTTTTGTAAGCTTTTCTAAAGGAACCTATATAACGTGAGGCCCATGTATCCATGGTCTTTGGCATGTATTAACACATTAAGGACACATCAGTATTTAATAAACTTGGACACATCATAAACTTTTTCCTGTGAAATATCAGCATCGAAGTCCTTAAGTGTCTCCTAGCATCATGCCTCATTGCTTCTCTGAAAATTGCAGGGACGTATTGTGTTTACAAGTCCAATTCTAAGATCGATATTTCCAACATGTACATCCATGCTAGATACCGACAAAATCTATATCTTCGTATCGATAATCTTGACTTCAGCATTATGATTGTGAAAAAAAAAAAAAAGATTTCAAGCTCTAAAAATATTATATATTGTAAAAAATTATCTAGACCGTTAGTGTTCAGAGATCCGTAAGATCTATATCTTTTTTGAGTTTCGAATTTCATTATCAATGTTGGAAATTGATTTTAGAACTATCATGGAGAAATCTGTTACCAAAAGTACCTTCTAGATAAGGATTTGAGGTGAGGCTTTATTTTGTTTTCATAAAACGTAAGCTTTATAAAAACCTCATCCAATATAGAAAGGGACTCTTATTGAGGCAAATTCCATTAGAAGGATCTCGGTTGGAGCATTATTATTATGTAGGCTTGTGATGGGCAATGGAGATTATGGTAGGAGTAATTGCATGGCATTCGGACTATGGCAGAAGGTGCCGCAAAGGAGCAGTCATTGTTCCCTTACGATGACGGACCATGGATGCATAATGTACCAGTTTGAATTCTGTTTTCTCTATCTCTATTATCCGAATGAATAGGAAATGCCGCTTGGTATTGAGGTGTACCAACTTCACAGGTATACCAACATCACTATATTATGGCATAACTTTTAGTGAAAACCTAAATTCAAGTACAAGACATTCAGAAATTTATGTTAAAATCTCTCTTATTTTTCTAATTTGAAAATCTCGCATGTTCTACTTTACTTCTTCTTTTGCTTTTTTTTCTTTTTTTTGCATTTTTAATTTTAGAAGGAGAAACAAAAAAAAAATTTCTTTTCTTTTTTAATAAATAGGGGTTACCTAAAACAACTGGTAACAGAGAGATAAAATAAATGAAAAACTTGATAAAGAAAGGTGAGTACTATGCTCAACCAGCAACAGTCTTCCGAAATATCTTTTTTTTTTTTTGCATTTTTAATTTTGTACATTAATTATTGTTTAGATATTGAATGTCATTAATCTCAACTGAAAAAGCAGTTTGGGTATTGGAAGTCCAAACCATCTTTTCGCAAAAAATAATGAGAAGTGGCAGGAGTTCAGGTTTTGTGGCCTTGAAAAGCCATCAACACACTTGTTTTTGTACTATTAAAGTTCAATTTGTATTGCCCATTTTTACCACATTCCTAGTTTGAGTGGAGTGTTAGAGTCACATGGATGAAACATACCATTACAACTGGTTGGAGATGTAGTGAGCAGCATCACTCTTGCCTTGTGTATGACAAAGAAACATGGACATGGACTCACACCCTGGACTGGATTGGCTTAGTCCTTATGATGAACGGTTACCTTGTCAAGGTTGGTATTAGTTCATGGTGGCTGATGAAACATGTTCTCGTGTGCTCCAGGCCTTTCGATTTCCTTCATCTTCTTTTACTTCATGATGTGGTGCAATTGTCTTACTGTAGGGTTATAAAATAGTGGGATGTAATTTTTTCTATCTTGGATTATTGAAAACCGGTTCTTTGTCTCCGCAACCGATTTCTCTTGCCTTAAAGGAAAACTAGACACTCCGATTCGGTTCTTTGTCTGGGCTACTGAAAAACGTCTCATTGGGGCGGTATGTACATCGAATCTATTGATTCAGACAGTCAGATGGCCAATGACCCGGCGTGCGTTGTTGGGCTCCATCGATGCACCCTGCATTGTATTTGCTTAATTAAAGGATTTGCTGCCACTTTTGGATCTGTACTAACTTCGGTGCTCTGATTTTAAAATTTTTCTCTCGTTTCACACATAGGACCTGGTGATATTATCTTAAAATAGGTTATTTGAAATATTTGGGGAATATTCTAACGCTAACTATGGTTCAATGTGGACTCCAATTACTGTGTCCTATGATCTAGTATGCTAGTGCGCTTCAGGGTTTAGGGATTCTAGAATAAATCTAATTTTGGAAATGGTGTGTACACACCCTATGAAACCTAGTCATAGCTTCCCACATTAGTATCAAGGTTCCTTGTTTATTTTTTTTGAGAAATTATTAGATATATCCCTCAAAGATGCTTAAATTTCAAAGTTATCTTCATTTTATGTTTAATACATCTATATCCCCGTTTTAGCTTCTTTTTCTTCTTTTTTCATTCTAACCCCGTCATGGCTATGTCAAATCCATGGTGACCAAAACCGTCATAGCTCTACAAAAACCGTGGCGGTCATCATGGACTTGACATAGCCGTGGTGCTAGGCCAGGGTTTTCTCCCATGTTTTCGTCCCATTTTTTTTGCACCGAATGGACGTAGGGCATAGGGTTTTGGTGAAGAGATCGTCTGTGTGGGCATAGGGCTTCGGCTGGGCAGCAGAAAGGGAGAGGAAGAGGCGTAGGGGCTGGGCAACAGAAGGGAGATGGAGAGGAGTAGGGCTGGGGCAGCAGAAGGGAGAGGGAGAAACGAAATGGAGGCGGAGAGAACAAGATTGGGGCAAGTTTAAAAGGCATCACGGTTTTGGTCACCACGAACTCGACACAGTCATGACTATTTTGATCGCCACGGACTTGACATAGCCGTGACGGGGTTAAAATGGGAATAAACAAAAAGCTAAAACAAAGATATAGATGTATTAAACGTAAAATAAAAGTAATTTTGAAATTTAGAGATATTTGTTAATTTTTCACTTTTTTTACCAGTATTTTATTTTTTATTTTTTTTTGAACGGGAAAGGCTCTTAAAAATCGAGCTTAAAAAATTAAGCATGTAAATTAAGAATGGCCATAGAGAATATCGGCTTGTAAATTAAGAATGGCAACAGAGAATATCGTTCGAACCCGGGCCAATATTTTCAAAAGGAAACACAAAAGGGTGGCCCTTGCTCATCAATAAACAATAAGTGAGTGAGGGCTCAAAATAATGCGTCTGCCGGGAGTCGAACCCGGGTCTATTGCTTGGAAGGCAATTATCCTAACCGTTGGACTACAAACGCTTCATGCACCCTCCGTCTCGCCCAAATAATACTAGTTACTGTAAAGAACGGTGTTGACAAGCCAAGTGTGGTAAATGTGACCTTACTCCTCTGTCAGCGAACGTGAAACCCACGCCTTCCGTGCTTGCTCACATATACTTCAAAACTAGGCTTAATTCTTGAAATTGTATGAGGATTTTTTCGGTCCAAAATTTTGAGAACCACAAAAGTGGGGGTGGGAATGGTTCAGGTTGACTCCGACCTGACTAGTTATACGTTGGACAAGGACTCGAGTCAGATCAAGTCAATTGGAGTCAGACCCAACCCACCAGTAAGGGGTCAGGTCGGCTCTAAAAATAAAAATATGGTATTTGTTTTATATTATATATCTAATATCATTAATATGAATTTAATTATTTATACCAATTCGGTTTGACCCGAACCAACATGATCTAAGCTAGACTTGAGCTTGGACCTGACCGGGGTTGGATCATGGCAAATGGACTCAGATCGGATTTATCGGGCCTAAAATCTGGGTTCAAAGCCAGATTTAGTGGGCTCGACCCAACCTAAATCCCACTCCTACACCAAAGAATTACTAGATGATTATTTTCAAAAGAAAAAATTGAATTTTGAGTTTTTTGACACTTAAATCTTGCCCTTCAAAGATTAGATGGTCTCTATTCAATTTTGAGAAATTATTTTTTTCTAGTACATATAAAGTTGAATTTGAAAATATTTTTTAGTGAGGTTACTTCATGGGTTGAAGAGATTACATCCCAAAATTTGGAGTCCTATAATTACTCCTATTATGGGTTTTACCCCAAGGAGTAAATGGATAGTATACACTCCTAGGAGTATAAATTATTTTTTCCTTTATAACTGAAAAAAGTATTTTCGATGTTAAGCAGCCCTTGTAAAGAAGAAATAAGTATTTTCGATGTTAAGCAACCTTGTAAAGAAGACAAAACTACATGGTATAATGAAGCGCCTATACTCTTGAGTCGAGTGAGCAAGCAACGGTTCAGCATTAATCATGCCATACGTTATCCCTAGGGATTAAATTGTACATATGGACTCATATGCAACACGCATGGCTAGGGGGAGTTTTACGGCTTGAAGACCTTCATAATTAATTATTTTTTGACAATATTTCTTAATTTTATTGAGAATAAAGGATGATTATAAGAATATCAAGATAACACAGTTAAAAAAACTGCAAAGAAACACCTCACTAGGCTGAGTCATCCGCAACATAGCCTCTTTGTAAAAATGTCTAAAAGAAACCTCCGTACTATTGGAAATGTCCATGATTTGCATCCAAATCGATCTAAATCATCCAAGGTGGTATGAACTCTTTATTAAACTAATTAATTACATTAAGAGAATCCCTAACTACTAAACAAAATCATCCAATATGTCTATCCAATAAAACCTCAAGTCCTTGTAGCCGAGCACTAAGCTCCGCTCAATTTGGTGTAGCCCAACTACAAGGACCAACAAAACAAAAGATTTCGACACCTTCAGAGTTTCAAACTTTTCCACCAATTCCAGCAAAGTCTCAGGTTCCCAAAGAGCTTCCATCAAAATTTAGGTTCATACCTCTTTTGTTAGGGGTTCCGACCTCCCTTTTAGTCACACCTTTGTTGGGTTTGGTGATAGCTAAATCACTACACCTATATTTTCTTCTAAGGATTAAAGGTATTATGGGAAATAGAAAATAGACTTTCTTGATAAACAAGAAAGTGATATCTTTATAAGAGTGTGAAGGAGAACAGATATCTTTATAAAAGAGTGCAGGAGGACATAATACCCATCCTTTTGGAGGTCACCCTTTTGGGGGTTATACGAATGGATCTCCAATATGGAGATGGGTCTCCAAGAGAGAGAGACATGGCCTCCGAGAGAGAGACGGAATTCCCATGAGTTTGATTTGGTTAACTTCCACTTCTAAAGAGAAAAAATCTCTATATTGCTCTATTTCAGGTAGCAGCATTGTGGTAGAAAAGAGCTTGAACGACGGTATTGCTCGGTCAGGAGAGCGGGTTTAGAAAGAAAGATCGGTGATGGGTTTTTACCAATGTTTAGAGATGAATATTATCTCTTGTAACTCAAAGCTATAATCTTCATTGTGATCGTGGATTTTTAGTTGTCGAGGCCTGAGTTTTGATTTGGTTAACTTCCACTTCTAAAGAGAAAAAATCTCTATATTGCTCTCTTTCCGGTAGCGGCATTGTGGTGGAAAAGAGCTTCATCGACGGTGTTGCTCGGTCAGGAGAGCGGGTTTAGAAAGGAAGATCGGTGATGGGTTTTTACCAATGTTTAGAGATAAGTATTATCTCTTGTAACTCAAAACTGTAATATTCATTGTAATAGTAGATTTCTAGTTGTCGAGGCCGTGGATGTAGCCCTACGGGGTGAGCCCCGTAAATCGTTTGTTGTTGTGGTGTGTTTTTTATGTTTGCTTTATTTCTCGCACTCGATTTATAGTTGTATTCATCTACTTCGCATTTAGTCAATCATGTATACGATCTTGGGCAGAATCTCGATGTTTGGGATCCTTGGTTTCGTAAGCTAGGGGTTCCCGAGAACCCTACAACCTTAACATAACTTTGATTAATCAAATCAACCAAATTTAGAGCTACATCTGCCTTAGACACCCCCATGCTTCCTTAGTAGCTGAAAACCAGCTCCAAAGAGTATGTAAAATCTTGTTTTTTATATTAAATACAAACCCCTTTAAATGTTCTCCTATCCTTTCATATTTGCCACAAAATTGCTGTCCGAAATATATTCCCAATCATTTTCCCAACCTTTCGGTAAACCATAAAGATTCAACTACTTCAAAATCTCCTTATGACTTCATGGTAACAACATCAATATTCCCATGTTTTGAAATGCCCAACTCCAAATACGGTAGGTAAATGAGTAGTGTAGAAACAAATGATCAACATTTTCTTCATTCCTCTTTACATAATAAACAAATAACCATAATTGTGCCCCTCTTCTTAAGATTTTCCTTGTTACAATCTTATCTTGTATAAGAACCCACATGAAAGCTGGCACCTTATGGGGAATTGGCCGCTTCCGACTTTTATTCAACAATGGTTGTGTCCACCTTTGTCGTTCATGAAATAGAAGCCAATAGGCTAAGTTAACTGAAAAATTGTCATCACTTTCAATCTCCCGTCATCACTTTCAATCTCCCTGACCACCTCGTCTTCAGTATTATGCAGTGTTGGAAAGTCAACTCGGGCCGAATACTCCGCCCATGCCCCCAACCGAGTACTCACCCGAGTCCGAGTAACTTGCCCAAATAAGGCCAAGTACTATAGAACCTGAATATTTATTAAAAAATTAAATATTGTACAAAACAAATCCCAAAAAATAGAAAAAACATATTCAAAGTAAAATTCAACAAAACACAATCAAATGTTTACCGTTATATTGTGATTCATAAATAGTTATTAAAATTAAAAAATCAATACTGAGCTAGACTATAAAAGAATAACTCCACATTGGAGAGTTATTGTAGCTCGTAGAGGATTGTTTAAGGAATGTGAGATCTTTTGTATAAAAGTGGATTGGGATAGGCCGTCAAAGTAAGAGAAAATTACAAAAAATCTCAAGACTACACTTTCTATGCAAAATACATTTTTATGCAAATACCTCCCAACTTAATTTTTTTTCTTACTTTTTTCCCCAAAATACATTTTTTATGCAAATACCTCCCAACCAAATAAAAAATAAAAAATGCCTAAATAATCCTCTCTTACTTTTTTACCTTACTTGCGCCTCTTTCTCCTCTATCCCACCAAAATAAGAGCTTCGGTACTGTGTAAGTGTGGTCCGGCAGTAGGGCTCCAGCACGGTGTAAAGTGCAGTCCGGCGGTAGGGCTCCGGTACTGTGTAAAGTGCGGTCCGGCAGTTGCAAAGGGTGCGGTCCGGCAGTTGCAAAGGGTGGTCTGGTAGTAGATGTTACTGGATTCCAGGGCTCCGACATTATGTAAAGGGTGGTCCGGCATACTCAATTTTGGTCTGATAGTTGCCTTAGGGCGGTGTGACACTTGTGCGCTCCGACAATGTGCTACTGGGGTCCAAAAGTCAACATCAAATCTGGCCAAGATGAATTTTGTGTATAATGCAGGTATTTCTGTCTAAAAAAATAAACTTTTTCCCTTGGGGGATATTTGCATAGAAAGTTTGTTTTGAAGAAACGATTCAGTTGGGGGTAAGTTCAATAGAAAGTGCGATCTTGGGAAATTTTTTGTAATTTTTCCTTAAAATTACTTGGACCTCACCTTTTCAAAAGGTGGGCTCAAACAACCTCTGCTAGTCAAATTTTTTAGGTGGGCTCTAATTTGATTGTTTAGAGCCTCGCTCTATATAAATTTTTTCGTTTCCAGAAACTAGTTTCAAAGAATGCTAAAGTAGCAGACGTGGCAGAAGGCACAGGAAACATAATAAAGTAGAGGATCAATTGCAGGCACAATAGACAACTTCAAGTAGTACTAAATGAATATATGGAGTCTAAAGCAGCTGGAAACCCATTACCCTTGCCCGAGCAATATGAGACTTTGAAGCCAATGGGAAATTTAGTTTAAAATCAATATATGTTGAGGTGTAATGACAAAATGAGAGTGATGAAAGTCTCTCAAGGGCATGGAAACTTCCTGTGCCATTTAAAATGCAATGCTTCATATTGATTTTGATTTTAGGAGGATTATTAACAATAGATATCCTACAAGACATGGTAAAAGACCTACCAATATATGTAGCTTGTGCAAAAATGATGGGAAAACAGGGGATCACATACTCTACAGTGTGAATACAGTAGAAAAGTATGGGAGTGGATGTTGCAGGAAATGGATCTCCAAATGCGTTTGTGCACACACTATTATGCAAATGAGAGTGGGTAATGCATCCAAGATAGCTTGTATTTTGTGGATGATAATGAAGCAGTGTTTCTAGAATCGGTCGAGGTGACTCGGACTTGGCCGAGTTACTCCGCCTCGGCCTAAGGGCTTCTGTACGTAAAGAATTTTGGGGGGTTTAGAGATATCAGTTGATGTATAATATTAAAGACATTTTGAGTATGAAGGGAACTAAAAAAGATACAAGTGGGAATATGGGAACCACCAAGAGAAGGGCTCAACGAACTAAATTTTGATGGGAGCTCTTTTGAGAATAAAGGAAGGGATCAACAAATTAAATTTTGATGGGAGCTCTTTCGAGAACACAGGTAGAGCAAGGGTGGAAGGCATTATACGATATCACAGAGGAAAATTTTTGATGAAATTTTGTAGACATACTAGAATACTAATTGCCAATGAATCATAATTGAGAGATTTGAGGCAAGTATTGAAGATTGCTAGAGCCGAAGATCATTGCGGAAGGAGACTCGATGAATGATAATATCGAGTAAAAGAGAGGTAGAGGTACCATGGGCTCTCGAGTTGATATGAAGAGAAATTCAAGATATGGGTAGGGATTCAAGATAATTTTCAAGCATGTATATAGGGAATAAGGAGGCAGATCTTTTGGCAAAAAGAGGAGTGCACAGCATGAATGTAATTAGTGAGTGAAATTTTGTGTGTGATATGTTTTGAGTGTATGTATTTGTAAATTTGAAATGAGATATTATTTTGTAGGAAGATATGAACCAGTGGGGCTATATTTTTTAGGACTCACAAATTCTCCAACACATCATTGTAGATTCATGTTGGGATCATTTAATAATTCTACAAAAAAAATATTAAAGCTTGAGCTGTTAAAATTGTAGACTCCAACAAATTGATTGTATTTGGGCTTCTGTCAATGCCATAGAGAAGGACAGAGTTTGGACCTTTATCTAGAGCTCGAGTTTATGCAATGTCTATGAGAGAGAGCCCTGTGTGGTACACAATTTAAATATAAGGTGCCGTGTTCTTGTCTTTCTTATTTATGGCGGGTGCAGCCTCCGTCTAATCACCGGCATGTAGACCAGATGAGGCTCTGGGATGCCTTTGTTTTGCTATTTCTTTTGGAATAGTTATGCAGTAGGATTCGAACTTCGGAATAATTGCAACATGGGTAATGGTAGTGTGTTCTGGCGGAGCCAACAGAACTGGTGGTCCGCCAAACGGGAAAACCAGATTTGGGGAGTGGTGGAGAACAAATATTTTCAGAAAACTTTCTCCGACCAAAACATATTCATGAAAAGAAATGGATTTCGAGCCCCATGAATGCCTCTCTACAATGACTCTAATATCAGATATTGACCATCCATTTCAGCGGACTATAGATCAAGTTGAATTGAATGTTATTGGAGCACCAAAGTAAGTCAAAGTTAAACAGGGACATTTGATAAGTTTTTTGAAGCCTCTGTTCAAAAATGTGATTTTCCTTAATAAATACGACTGTTTTTTTTTCCTCTGATTTATCAAGAATCTCTTTCCTAAAAATTCTCTCTTAATTGGTATACCTAATTATAATTGTTATATCTAATTATAAGTTTTCTTTAAAAAAACTCATATGTACTACCACTTTGGAAAATTCTCTTATTTGTTATTTAAATTTATTCTAACAAACTAAATAACTAAAAATAAATAGGAAAATAAATCTACAAATAAGTAAATTCTAGAAGGAAGATTTTATATTTTATCCAATTAAATAAGCTCCACCAAGACTATCAAGGTCAAATAGGAAACCCAATCATAGGTATCCCTATCAAAAGCGTTACCTTAGAATTTGCACAAAATATAGTGTCGATTTCAACATTCATTTAAAAAAGTGTGAAACAGTTGGAATCTAAACCGTAAAGTTAAGTGTAAGAAATTGAAGAAAATTAGATGAAAATTCAATAGTTATAAAAGAAATGTTGAATTGCTCAAAAAATAAATAAATAAGTAATATATAAATAAAAAAATTATATTTGTTGTCATCAAAATATAGAAAAAATTATAGCCATCAGCTAGTCTATAGATTTGAGTACTACTTCTAGAAAACTATACGAAAATCAGTCATACTATCTCATATGTATCAAAAACGGCCCTACCCATCAATTACACCAAAGTCGGCAAATTATATCGTATCAATTAAAAGGTCAAATTACCTTACAAAATCATCAAAGGTATTAAAAAAGAGTGCCAAAATCTTTAAAAGTGTCAAAACATCGTAGTTAACATTAAGAGTATTATTTAACATTAGGAGTGTTGCTTTTTAAGTTTCATTTCATTCAAATTAACTCTTAAAGTACCGTACAAAATAATCAAATTGCCCATGTTCAATATTGTAACCTAAACAAGCTGAGACATTTTAATAATTTAGTCCAACTTAAGTGGCACAAGCCAGAAGATAAAAATACCCGTTTGTCCCAGTTAGCAACAAGAATCTCCAAAGTAACAAAACTACCCTTAAATTGTTTAAGGTCAGCGACAAAGTCACTTCTTTTCATCGATTTGCTAACCCAAAACAAATAGGGATATTTTTGTCATTTCTTGGGTGGGCAATTTGATTCTTTTTTACTATATATATTTAAGGAGTTCATGTGTGAAAGCAACCCTCCTGATGATAAATTTGCCACCTTTAAGAATTTCATAACATGGTTTGATCCTTTAATTGATATTTTCCCTTTATGCAAAGGTTCTGCACATATCAAACAATTATGTATAGAAAGTTAGCACCATGTCAGGGTCCTCACAAATTATGGGCATCAGCTATTACACTTGTCCAAGCCATTGGATTTTCAACCTGAATTTTACAGCTGCATGAGAAGATCTTGGATTAAAACTACCAGAAATTCCATCCAGCATTCACGTATATCAAACCCTTCACAACTTTATTTTGAAGTTATAAACCTTCTAAAGATGTTTCTTACTCCAATTTAATGAATGCCAAAAAAAATTTGTTGTATTTCTACAGAAACCAACTTAAAACTGATGGAAAAGATGCTTTCATGGACGAAGTGGTCAATGTTACTTTTTAGACCTCAAATCCTGATTCATCCTGAAAGAAATGAATTTGTGCTCCGAATACACTAGATCTTATCATCCAACAAACGATGAGCTAAAGTCAAGATTAGAGCAGTAATTGATCTGAAGCAGTTTCTAAGCTCCAAGTCAATTTTTTTTAGACTAATCTCAGAGATGAATAAACATTGTTTTGAGAGTTTTGGGGCCATTCTAATCCCCTAACATGGTTTTTCTAGGGAAAAGTTTGAGGGTGAGGGCCTAAACAATCAAATTAAGACGCACCTCAAAAATTCACCAAAAGAGATTATTTTGATGCACAAAAATCCTCAAACCAATCATCTGAACCTCAAGATATATGGACATGATAAAAAAGGATTTCAAGTCTTGGAGATAGTGCATCTTGTACTGCATTTTTTGAACCATCAATTTTTAAGACTTTCAAATGTTCATAGATCTACTCGATCTATATACTAATTTTGAAACTTTAAATTTAATAATTAGAGATAAAATTGAATTTTAAGGACGTCACTAAAGATTTCCAGTACTGAAACAATATCTTTCGATATTTGAAGGTGCTTTGATTGTTTAGGGCCTCAGCCTTATAAAAACCACACCCTTATAGAGTGGTGAATGTGCACAGTATTGACCACATGGTCCACAAGAAGATTTCCCTCATTTTAGAGTAGAGCAGGCAAACAATACTCACAAGGACGACTGATTTTTTATTCAAAATATAGAAATATTTTCAAAATACATGGAAAAATACAACAGTGCCCATGACTTTTTGAGCATACTATACAAATCATAGATAATATATAAATTACCAAACGTTCATCTGTACAGAGGCTCACCTCATCATCTCATTGCCTTATCCAAACTATTTGGGGTTGGTGTACAAAGGCTCTCGTGCTTCCACGAAATAACGCACTGAAGAGCAGGAAAGTCCCACCAAATGGTGTGGGAAACAATAGTTATATCTTTGTATCCCCTTCATGCAGGGTTATCTGTGGAATCAATCAGAAAAAAATTCAGTGCCACTGGGAATATTCCACATAAAGCAGGCAGTTTTGCAATATCTTTTGATAGATACTCAGACAAATGTGATACAAAGGTTCGAGCACTGCCCAGGAACGGTATGCAGAAAGGCTAAATTTTTCTGTTTTCAAAATGGGTCTGCCAAATCTTGGATGTTGAACCAGAAGAGCAGTAAAAAATTGGATGTTTATGTGTACTCAAATTTCAATAGGGGCGCATCACGTGAAAGATAATAACAGTGAAAAAAGTTTTGTTCCCAATTACTTGTCAATATTGGCTGGAATTAAGATCGAGTTTCCAGCCATGTCAGTTAAACCCAAGGTCTTGCAAACATCTATTGATGCCAACTACTGTCAGCCAAAACTGAAACTATGACTTTTGTAACTAAGGTCCCATCGAACAATTCCAACATAGGAGTTATTCATAAATTGGGGAACATGTTAGTTTTTCTTTTGTAGTGTCATGGACATCTAGGCGCTGCTCTTTTGACAAGCAGGGTCATAGTTACCACGATTAGGATCTAATCAGATCCAGGATAGCGATTGGGATTGCAAGATCATGACAAGCCGGAACCGTCCTATGGGGTAAGGATTGTGACCTGCACACCCTAGAGATCTCCATCCCAATATGTGGGGGAGCTCGATCCAAGCTTATTCGGGATCGGATGATAATTATACATGATCAAGCTCCTTCTAGTTAAAAATCGAGGCCAAAGAGAGCACTTAACTAGTATTAGCTATGTACCGCTATACTATGCCACATAAGACACCGCTATACTCTCTCTCTGTCTTTCTCTCTCTCTCTCTCTCTCTCTCTCTCTCTCTCTCTCTCTATATATATATATATATATATATGGAAGATACTACAAAATGACTATAGGCGAAAATGAACAATGATTTCGCCTACCTTCATCACCATCCAAACTTCATCACACGGTCACAGTTGTCTGGTAGTATTTCAATTTTCTTTTTCTTTTTTTTACTAATCGAAATGATCTGAAATTTAAAACGTGTGTACATCTTAGTAAGGCGCACCTAATAAAAATATGAAAAAAATAATTCACAAAATATAAATTGACCCAAATACCCCCGTAAATTTTTGAGAGTATTTTGGTCATTTTATATTTTACGAATTATGTTTTTCACATTTTTATTATGTGCGCCTCACTAAGATGTACATATACTCCAAATTTCAAATAATTTGGATTTGTAGAAAAATAATGAAAATTGAAACACTACAGGACAACTGTGCTCGTACGATGAAGTTTGGATGGTAATGAGGATAGGAGAAATCACTGTTCATTTTCGCCTATAAGCATTGGGAAGAGTTTTCCTATATATATATATATATATATATATAGGAAGATACTATAAATCACCAATAGGTAAAAATGAACAGTGATTTCACCTACCCTCATCACTATCCAAACTTCATCGTACAGTCACCGTTGTGCGGTAGTGTTTCGATTTTCATTTTTTTTTTTTACTATTCCGAATGATCTGAAATTTGGAGCATGTGTACATCTTAGTGAAGTGCACCTAATAAAAATATGAAAAAATAATTTACAAAATATAAATTGACCAAAATACCCTCATAAATTTTGAAGTATTTTGGTCAATTTATATTTTGTGAATTATGTTTTTCGTATTTTTATTAGGTGCACCTCACTAAAATATACACACGCTCCAAATTTCAAGTAATTTGAATTTGTAGAAAAAAAATGAAAATTGAAACACTATCGGACTACCGTGACCGTGCGATGAAGTTTGGATGGTGATGAGGGTAGGAGAAATCATTGTTCAATTTTCTCCTATAGGCATTGGGAAGAGTTTTCCATGTGGGAAACTACTACGCAACACATATGGGCGAAAATGAACAATGTTTTCGCCCAAAGGCTCGATGCCATCCAATTTTTTTAAACGGCATGGATTAAAAGACCACAACAGACATAATAAGTCCATTGCGGTCAAAAAATACATGGAAACCGCCACGGACCACGCGCCATCCGTTGCGGCTCCGCTCAATAAACCGCCACGGACATAGCTTGTCCATAGCGAGGCGAAATCCTATTCAAAATCGCCTATAGGCATTTTTAAGAGTTTATATATATATATATATATATATATATATATATATATATATATATATATAGAGAGAGAGAGAGAGAGAGAGTTTGTCTAGAGTTAACAACCCCTCAAAATACAAAGGTTCAAGTTAGAAGGGGTTGTGATGGGTCTATTTATCAAAACAATGATTACTTTTTTATTAAAAAATTATTTAAATAGGTAACTTTACCATTAAACAATGGCAAATTTGAAGTTTTCACAAAAATGTAATGGCATTTTGGAAGCTAGTGTCCTGAAATTTTATTCGTAGAGTGCCCTTGTCCTTTAGTTAAAATTTCAACGTTACCCCTTATGGAGATGACAAAAATACCCTTTGTAGTAATATTTACATAATCGCCCCACAAAAGTAACTTTTTTAAAAAAATAGACTACAAAATTAATAAATCCACCCTTCACAACTCTCTCTAACTTGAACTTTTGTAATTTGAAGTGTTGTGAAGTTTAGATCATCTCATATATATATATATATATATATATATATATATATATATATAACGAAGGCAGTTTCTATAAAGCCTAGGCCTTATGGAAAAAAAAAAGTAAAGCCTCACCTCGAAATCCTGTCCGAAAAATATTCCGGGCACAGGAAATCCCAAAGATGGCTCTAAAATTTGTTTCCACTAGTGATTATGAAATTTGTAGCTCAAAAAATGATACAGATCTTATGGATCTGTGAACACTTGAAAATGAACGGTCTAGATAACGTGTTATAATATGTGATATTTTTAGGCTTGAAATCCTTTTTTTTTCACAACCATGATGATCAAGTTGAGAAGATTGATTTGACAGTTTTCTCAATGTAGGAACTATAATTTTCGATGAGTTTTGAGGTGAGGCTTCACTTTTGCCCATAAAGCCTTGGCCTAATATCCAATGAATTTTGAGGAGAGGATGCTGCTAAACTTTACAGCTATACTATAATACAATGATAAGGAATTTGGATCTCCTATAACTCAAAATCTCGATCTCTAGTAACGAGGATCGAGATTCCAAAGTTCAAAAACTGTGGAAGAGCAAGATTTCCTTCCCTGGACCGTAGGAGTGAGATTCCGCTCGGAGCATAATCAACCCCTTAATTGGAAGATCCCAGTAACTATGAGCAGGGTTATAAGGATCCATGACATTGAATATAGGGAGCAGACCAAGAAGGGTTATTTTTTACTACGAAATGGATGGGGGAAAGAAAATGGCCCTGTTCCCAAAAATTACTATGTCCAAATCGAAGCATAATTTTTTTTTGTAAATTTTGACAGCAACAAAAACAAAAGTATAGATGATGACCATTACCACTATTTTGATCACCATGAATAGTTGAAACGGTATCCAATGGAAATGATGATACATGGCATCTAATCATGAGTCCATATGAAAAATGAGGCACTTCGTTTATCTTCCAAATACAACCTCGGGGAAAAAGGACAACTTTCTTTTCATCAATGTTACTAATCAGGGATATCACAAAGAAAATGCATGAGAGACAGGACTTAAGAAAGCAAACCTCAAGAATAGCAGAAAGCAAGTGTGCTTTTATCCTTCTGCCTCCTGTTGCAATGGATTTGTCATACACTTTCGAGGAATTAATTACAAGGTTGACCTTAAATATCGATATCAGGAAGAGGCATTTTCCAGTAGTTCCACGAATTAAAATCCTCCTGAAGCAGGGCATCCAATGGAAATATGAAACACAGTACCAAATTTATACAATATTAATGAATTCAATCATAACCTAAAGGTAAAAGATTCTATAATCCAGTGAACATGAACAACTTAACCAATTGGGGTCATCATTACGAAATGAACTGATGGAAGATGGTGGAGAGGGAGTGGATCCACCATACGGTCATGTCATGATACGGTGGGTAGGGCTGGCAATGGGCTGGGCCAGCCTAGCCCGACCTCGAGTCTAACCCTATTCCCCTGAAGGCCGGCCCAAGCCCAATCGGGGCCAAGCCAGGTAAAATTAAAGGAAAACAAAGCAAAAGGGATGAAAACATAAATGCCGGGCCTATCTTGGCCTGGCCCAGCCCTAGTTTTTTAGGGCCAGGCTGGCCAGGCCAGGCCATTGCCACCCCTAATGGCGGGTCCCACTCTCTCCCCATCTCCATCCATTTCCATGACAAAGATGATCCTAGAGCTATGGTTTTCCATAGTCCATTGGATTATAGTTCACTTTTTCAATTAGAATAGGCAGTAGAGGAATACCTGTTCAACTGATGACATGGCCGGAAACATGCCATTGACAAGTGAATGAAGTGATGTGTAGGATTTGTTATCCACACGTCGGTTCACTGCCACCTCACCCTGTTTGCACAAGCAACAAATAGGAAATGAATCAAAATGATTTATAGCAAATATCCACCCCCTTGTTAAGAAACATTAGGGACATTTTACAATACCTTGGGATTAATGATGAAGATTTTACTCTTTGGAATCCCAACCTTTAGATAACTAATCTCATCAGTGTCTCTGTTGCCAAAGCCCGCATAGAAGGGGTTTGTATCAGGAGGGAATAATGCTCTGATATCCTGTTAATCAGCAGAAAATAGGTTCGTATTACCTCCATTATGACTACATGAGAAATGCATGGACATGGACAGTGGACATGGACATGGTCTGTTTCTTCATTCTTTTTTTTGGGTTGAAAGTCAACTGTAAAAAGGAAAAAAGAAAAGGCCTCTTTCAGGTTCACACACATGCACATGCACACAAATATCCATGGAAGTCTACAACACATGTATACAGTTTACATACCATACAATATACAGTGTACACTGTCTATTCTCAGTGACAGACAGTGAAGATGAACCTTTGCTCTGCCTTTGCCCGTTATCATGGAGGCACAGTTCATAACCACCAACCATCATGCACGTGGAAAGTAGTGATTATGTGTCATACAAATGGTTTACTACATGTAAAATGGTTTGCAGGACCACACACACACAAACACGTACTGATGGGTATTTGTCAATGTTGACTTGTGCCTCATTGCACCTCTGATATGTAATTTCCAAGGGTAACAGGTATACTAGTTATTGGTGAATGGAGCCCTATGTCCACTTACTCCATCCTAATCCCAATTTCTCTCTTTCGTCTTTCCCTTCTCAGGGCCTACTTTATGCATTTCCCTAATTCTTAACCCGAAATCAAAGAAAGATTGTTTTCATGTCTGGACCCTTCTCCTATAAAGAGAAGACTTTGAAACCTACAGACCTAATCGCCTTCCATCCTTTTTTTTTTGAGAGAAATCGGAGAAATCAAACCTCCTTTGGATCTTAGAGCTAGGACAACATATAAGAGATCAAAAGATATTATTTTGAAAATATCAAAAGGTATGCATTTATTGCTTTCAGCTGCTCCACAAATGTCAAAGAATGCTAGCAAGGGAGCACAGGCCAAAACTAATGCCTCATTAAGTTCGGCCTCAAATGTTTCCTGGGTATGGAGATACCTAGGGCAGCCAACCTGGAAGGCCGGTACACAGACTTCCAGGCAGGGCCTGCTTTCGGGATGTCATTTTAGGTTCATGAGCAATCTTGAGCCAGCTAGGCAGTACAAATTTGGGTAATAGGCCAGGCTATACAAATTTTGGGCCAGGCCCAGACCAAACTTGGCCATGCCTGAACGTGGTCAATGGCAGCCCTCTGTAAAGGAGCCAATCAGGCCAAGTAAGCCTGCAGGCTATTGAGCCAGCCTGGTTGTGGACAGGGCTAAGGCTACCATTTTTGGCTTGAGGGCTGGGCTTGAGGCAGGACCTAACTATATAACTTTCAGGCCTGGGCCTGGGCCTGGCCAGGAAAATTTATGCTGGGTCTGGGCTAATCCCAGCCAACAGCACTAACAGAAACATCCAGCTCTCTTTTGGTTGAGCTTAAGCCCTATTTTCTCAAATTTTTGTGCGAGACCATATACATCTTAGAGCATATTGGACCTGATTCAACAGCATCTAAATTCGTTCCTGGACAAAGTTTGAAGCAAACTCAATAAAATGTTGAAGAAATCTGGCTTTTCTTCCTAGATGTAGTGCATCCTAAATCAAATGGAACTTCAGGTTTACAACTAACAACAATTAATTGTGTGAGGTAACTACCTACATAGGCCCATTTTGCAACTACATCCTCTAAAGGAAAATACAAATTTGAAATAATGTTGAATAAAAAATTGAGCAACCAGATCTAACAGACCCAAAAATATTCAGAGTGGTCTGCAAACATCTCCATGTTGTGGTTGCTAAACTCAATGAAGTAAGATGTATGTAATGGGCCACTTTTCTTCTCAAGGACAGTGATTTGGAATATGGTAGACGGGCAATATAAAAGGAAGACAATATCGCACTGCATCTTTGAACTACTCTTAGATATTATAAATTTACAAGGGAATAATATTTGGTAAGCACTGTGGTACATTAAGAGGGACTCAGAACAAAATTAGCCAACAGTGTTGGCCTACTAAAACTCCACCTCAGAGAACACAAAAAAAAAAAAAATGGTTATTGAACCCCAGAATCAGAACCCGTACTTCTTCCAGAGAGTCTCCTAATTGTTCCAAGCAACTAGAAAGAGATTCTTTAAGCAGAAAGAACTCAATTCAGGTGGAGGATAACCATCTAGAAGTTTTCACAACTCCATCATGTATGATGGAATCATCAAAGATTTAATCTTTTCGAAATCTGTATGTAACGCACTAGAGACTTGAGAAACAAAGAAAAGATGTGTACGAACGAGATATCTAGTAACAAGAAGAAGGAAAGGGCAAATAAAAAAACTCTCGAGCATTTGGTGATCTCAGATGTGTCCATATCAATCGATTGGGTAACTCATTATTTCGATGAATCGTTTCTTCGGGCACAAGAATATTCTGCAAACATTTACACAAATGCCCAGAACATTATGCCTTTCATGCGGGTCGGAACTTACCTGATACGGATTTTTATTTTTCTTTGCGAAAAAGGTTAAGGAATTTCGCTACCTTAGGACCATTATAGTTACAGCCATCGTTCAGCAGAGCTTCGGTTGTTGGCTCCCCCATCATCAGGTCACCAACTTCCTTGAGCTTCCCGCATTGGGCTGGTGTCAGCGCTCACACATGGTCTCACAACTTTGCAGAGAGACCTGTGTTTTAGGTAAACAGTCACCTGAGCCTGGTCAATGCGATCCCCTTTGTGAGAAGGCACCCCTTCTCCGGAAGTTACATGGCTATTTTGCCAAGTTCCTTAGAGAGAGTTGTCTCATGCCCCTTGGTATTCTCTACCTACCCACCTTTGTTGGTTTAGGTATCGGTACTCTTTTGTTGAGGGTCGTTCCAGCTTTTCCTAAGAGTAGGGTATAAATTACTTCAGCACCGTAGAGCCTAGTACTTGAACATTGGCTCGAGGCATTTCCTCTACCCCTTCTTACTATTAAAAAAAAAAGCAAGGTCACCTTGCATCCATGAACTGATAACCACCTTTCAGCTAACACTCCTCCGTCCCATGGGACCAACAAGGGGTAGTACAGGAATACTACTACAAGCAAGTAAGAGGCAAGAAATGTCACATTTCTCCCATGAAAAGCTTCCCTTACTTGGCTCAGTAATGCATTACAGAAAGTGAGGAGAAATGAAGAGAGGTCATAAAACAAGTTTCTGAAATTCATGAGCATCCAGCCCTTGTAGCCCACATAAGAGGTCTTCCAGGAAATGGAAGAGGAATATACCATTGGAATGGATTTGGTAATTAAATACCATGTTGCTTCCATTGCATAAAATTCGGAATATAAAATACAAATGTGGGAGACAAAGCCAGGCCTCAAGTGTTCCATCTTTTGCTTATATTGTCATATCTCAACACACCATCTTCCCCTATAGACACTTAATGAGATTATAGTCATTAATTAGATGCTTGGAAATAGAAATGCTAGTATAGGTGTTCATGATCTCGGAATGCAGGCAACTCTTAGCTTCATCAACCAATGTATCTAATATTGGTCTTTCATTATTCATGATAGAAAATTTTCCCTTTTACCAAAACTTACAACAAGGAAACAGGCTTTATGTACCTTTTTCACATGTCCAAGTATAAAAAATGAAAGGTCCTGAAATTGTGCATGTAAACAAAGAAAGAAAAGTAATATACTGCACCTCTAAGCATGAAATCTTGAATTCATGAGGAGCCCTTCTAATCACTACAAAAAACATAAGAAAAAAAAAGTTAAATTCAATGGCACACAACATAGAACAAAGAAGTCACTAATCTTCCATGCTTTGAGTACTACTTCATAGAAATATCCAAGTTGACAAAAATCAAAAGTGGAGTTAGTCCTATGCCACGTATCAAGGAATTCCATCACCAAAGCATGAAACCAAATGGCTGGACACACTCATGAATGCCATGTATGAAACAAAAGGAAGAAAGACACATACCTAAAAGTCACCATTAATAGCTACATATAAATTGATGGTGGTGAAAACCCTAGATCTGGTTCGTGTTGATCAAAAACTGAGATCTAAAAAATTGATATGGTGCATCAAATCCTATGGTTACTTTCTATCTAGGCCAAGTGTGTGATGTTGAACTGAAAGCCCTAGAATTGGTTGGGATATTTTAGTGTTTCAAAATTGGTTGTTGGACTCCTATAATACGTCTTACACCTGATCATGAGTTATAAGGCTCATATATCTAGATCTCATTTATGGATGACCGGATCTCTGTGAGAAGTCAAGTAGAGTGACTAATTATGTGAATCAGTGTCGGTCAAGCGACTCTTTATGTTAAATTAGTGAGTGTTTTCTGGTGTGTATTGGCTATGAAGTAGCTGATATGTCCAATATTAGTGATTCTAAGCACTTTTCTACCACCCATACTTAGGGTGTAACTTCTCACATTGGTGTCCATGGAGACAACCCTAGACTACATATTACAGTTGTTAAACTTGATGGGTCAAATTATCTGGAATGATCATAGTCTACTCAAATAACTACGTCACTGTCGATCCCAAGTCGGGATGAGAAAGGAGGATTGTGTTAGGTTGGCAGCCAACAAAAAACTTTTGCCACATCCCTATCATGAATCTTGAAACTTTTGCCACATCCCTATCATGAATCTTGATTGGAATAGGATTCGTGTAGACAATCCCAAATTGTTGGGATAAGGCTCGGATGACGATTATCATGATGGCCACAATCTGCTAAAATGTTTTTTTTTTTTTTTTTGAAGAAGTATGCTAAAATGTTTATGGTGGAAGAAGGAAGTTGGAGCATATCAATGGAAATATTATTGAAACTGTAGAGACATATCCCTCACGTGAGAAGTGGGAGACTGAAAATTTGATTGTAATGCTTGATTGTTGCACTCAATGCTACCTTCAGTTAGTCAGGGTTTCTTGTTTCTACAGACTACATAAGAGATCTGGGATTCGATACACCAAATTTACCCCCAAAGCAAAAATGTGTCTCGGGTGTACCGACTGAGGCAATAGATATCACATCTTCGACAAGAATTGTGGTCTCTAGCAGCATATTTCTCTTTACCTGGCAACCTATGAGAGGAGTTGGATCACTATCAGATGTTCCTAGAAGCAAGATGGGAATAAATACAAGGAGTTTGTGCAACATAATCATATCTTTGAGTTTCTGACTAGATTGAATCCTGACTGTGAGTTAGCTAGAGTTCAAATCGTCAATCAATTTAATCTTCCATTTCAATCACAACGTGAGGAAAGTAGAGAAAGTGTCAAACTGCATGCACAACCAATGGATCATTTTGCCTTTGTCTCAACCTCATTACCTCCTAAGAACAATAAGGGGTGTGGATCTCAAAAATTTGGAAAAGGGAATCCCAATCCAGTAGATAAAGATAAGCTAAAGTGTGATCCTTGTGGGTAGGAATGGCCACATTAAAGATAATTGTTAGGATTTGGTTGGTCAACCTGCAAAATTCAATCAACTTGGACAATTCAATGCATACAATGCTTCATCCGCTAGTAGCTCAGCAACTATCAATACTTATCAAACACAACCTAATGCAGCTCTACCCTCCTCTTCTGCCCAAAAGGAGTTGATATCAGCTCCTAAGGAGAAAATTGAGAGCCTTCATCAATTGTTTGCACAGTTCAATAGCCCAACTACTACCTCTACATCATCCTTTGCCCACTCAGGTATTTATGCTTCAACGAATCATGTCTTCTTTATCCCTCTGGACAGTCCTGGGTCATTGACACTGGAGCTTCCAATCATATGAATCGTATGTCTCCCATGTTTTCTTCTTATTCTCTTTGTTCTAGTACAGACAAGGTTAGAATTGTTGATCAATCGTTTTATTCCACTGCCAAAAAAGGAACAGTAAATATTTCCCGTCGAATATTTCCCGTCGATTGTCTCCTTCATCAATTCTTCATATTATTAGCTTTGGTACAAACTTAATGTTTGTCAATAGCATTACCAAGAGAGTAAATTGTAGTATAACCTTCTTTCCTCCCATTGTATTTTTCAGGACGTGGATATGAGGGGAACGATTTGGTTATCGATATTTTTTATTGTTCAATCTGTTGTGGGGTCCATCCCCTGTTACTTCTATTTTTTGTTATTAATATTTGTTTCTTGTGGATGATTACTCTCATGGATCATCTTATGAAGACCAAAGATGAAGTTCCTAATATCTTCAAGATCTTTCACAAGATGATCTATACTCAGTTTGATACTAAAATTAAGGTCCTCAAGTCTGATCAAGATAGAGTACTGCAATGAAAAGTTGTCTTATCTTGAAGACAATAGCATAGAACATCAGATATCTTACTCATATACCCCGTAAGAAAATAGGGCAGCTGATGAAAGAATAAACACCTATTGTGAAGTTAGCCCTCTTGCATATGAATAGGATGTACTGGTTAGAAACAGTGATTATTGCATCCTATCTAATCAAACAAATGCCTTCTCATGTTCTGGGCTATAAATCTCCCCATAAACTTCTCCATCTTGATCATCCACATTTTAGTTTCTTTTTCTTTTTTGATAACTTATCCACATTTTAGTGTTCCTCCTAAACTATTTGGTTATGTTTGCTTTGCACATGTTCTTGGTGCAAAACATACAAAGTTGGACCCTAAATCCATGAAACATATTTTTCTTAGTCATCCATCCTCTCAAAAGGTTTACAAATGCTATGATTCAATGTCGGAGAAGAAATTTTGTTTCGATGGATGTAACATTCTCTGAATCCACTCATTTTTCCCCTACCTCTATTTAGGAGGAGCATAGTGTGTAAGGAAAGCCTCATGTTCCCCTTCCTCTTCCCACTTTTCTTGATTCTAGAGCTCAAGGCAACAATGGGCAGCATTCTTTTGATGTTGAAATTGGAAAAAAGTAATTAAAAGTCTATACTTGATGGAAACAAAAACAAGTGGAGACTACCGTAGCTGACATGCCTACAAGCCAGTTACAAACCTTTGATCAAGGTAATCCTAATTCTAATTCTATCACTTCTCAGCGAAATCAAATTGATTTGCCAATTGGTGTATAGAAAGGTAAGCGCAGTTGCAATACTCACCAAATTGGCAATTTTGTTTCTTTTGAGTCCTTGTCTCCTTCCAATGTTATAAAGGCTTTAGCTCATCCCAGGTGGAAGGAGGCTATCAGGGCATTATTTAAGAATGGTGCTTAGGAACTGGTAGACCCTTCTAAAGGGAAGAAGTTGGTTGGTTGCAAATGGGTCTACAATGTGAAAAGCACAAGGCTGATGGAACTATTGACATATACAAGGTAAGGTTACTGGGCAAGGGCTTTACTCGGACCTATTAAATAGACTACTAGGAAACATTTGCCCCTATGGCAAGATGAATTCATGGGGATACTTCTATCTCTGGCAGCTTACTTGGAGTGGACCTTGCATCAATTGGATATCAAGAATGCATTCCTTCATGGAGAATTATAGGAGGAATTGTACATGGTACCTCCACCTAGATTTCGCGCCCCTGGATGTGAACGAAAAAATTGTAGACTAAGAAAGGCAATCTATGGACCAAAGTAGTCTCCTCGAGACGTTTAATGGTGTTGTTCAAAGAATGAGGTATACTCGAATTCCTGTTGACCATACTTTATCACCAAAGATACCACGACCAGCAGTATTGTCCTAATTGTACATGTGGATGAGATTGTTGTTATAGGTAATTGTCCTAAGGAAATTCAACAACTTAAAAATTTTCTAGAGAGATAATTTGAAATCAAAGATCTAGGCCTATTGAATTTCTATTTTGAATAGAAGTGGCTAGGTTAAAAGGAGGAATTTTCATTTCTCAAAGGGAATATGTATTGGATCTCCTTAAGAAAACAGGAAAAGCTTAAGGCTAATCCAATTGACACACCTATAAAACAAAACCACAAGCTTCATGACCAAAGGGTGAAGCTCTCAACACAGTGGGTCAACTTATGTACCTTTCACTTACATGCGCAGACATTGCATATGTTGTGACTGTGATTAGTCAGTTTATGCATTCTCCATGAACCATCCACTTGAGGCTACTGTCGGAGTTCTCAGGTATCTAAAATTATCACAATAAAGGGGACTGTTGTTTGCTAATCATGGGTACTTACGACTTGAGGCCTATACAGAAGCAAACTGGGTTGGTCCTATTGTGGATCGAAGATTGACATCAAGGTACTGTACTTTTGTTGGAGGGAACCTTTTAACTCAGGAGTAAAAAGTAATCAAAGATCAAATACAGAATCTGAGTGTAGATCCCTGGGTCATGATACATCATGCATGTGAATTACTCTCGCTAAAAATCCTTTTACGAGAATTTGGTTTTTCAACGAAAAGGTCAATGTCCTTGTGCTGTGACAACAAGGCAGTAATTAGTATAGCTCACAATCCGCTCCAACATCATGGAACAAAGCATATAGAAGACCAGCTATCAAACATTCTTATCAAGGCTGTTGGGAAGCCTCAACTACAAATTATTTTAAGCAAGCTTATCATGACAGATATCTACACACTAACATAAGGGCGAGTGTTGCGAATAACTAAGTTTAAATTTATTTCTTTTTATATTTATGTCCCTAAGGACTTAATTGTCTTTTCCCCTAGACACTTTTAACATTTTAGTGTTAACATAAAGGAATTTAAGTGAAGAATGGGGGTCTAGGAAACAATATGGTGACCCCTCTCTCCTGCTTCCTCCTCACATGACTCTCTCTCACTCACGTCTCTCTCTCTCTCTCTCTCTCTCTCTCTCTCGATCTCTCGATCTGAGTTTCTCCTATACTCTTTCAAGATTTACATATTAGTTTGTAATAAAACTAAGTTCACCACTAGTGTCTATCATGAAAGATACATAAACAGTACCGTGTATGTTATATATATCATATGTGTTAAGTGTATGCATTTTCTGACTACGCAGTGATGTACAGTTGAAAATGATAAGCATTTGGGGCTTGGATGATTAAAATTTCTTGAGAAGTACATATCATCACCATTATCATCATAGCCTTTTCCCAATTAATTGGAGTCGGCTACACGAATCCTGATCCGTCATTCTGGGTCATACCCTCAGTGAGGCTATAAGTCCCTATATCTTTTCTCACTACTTCCAACCATGTCCTTTTGGGCCTACTCCTTGTCCTTTTTTAGCCTTCCACTTGAACTAACTTGCACCTCCTGATAGGTATTGTACTGGGTCTACGCCACACGTGGCTAGCCCACCTAAGTCTACTCACTCTCATCTTATCACCTATTGGTGCCACAACTAAATTTTTCCGAATGGATTCATTTCGAATTCTATCCCTTCTTGTGTTGCCACTCATCCATCTCAACATCCTCATCTCCACTATACTCATTCTATGGGTATATTGTTTCTAACCACCCAACATTCCGCCCCCATAGAGCAAAGCTCGTCTCATAGTTGTCGTATAGAATTTTCCCTTCAGCTTCATTGGTATGTGGTGATCACATAAAATTCCGGTTGCACATCTCCACTTCACCCACCCAGCTCTAATTTTGTATGAAACATCTTCGTCAATCTCTCCATTTTCTAGGATTATCGATCCAATATATCGAAAGTGTGGTCTTTTGGTATTTCATGGCCGTCAATCTTAACTACTTCCTCGCCTCTCCATATAGCTTGAAGCTAAATCCCTCTAAACCCACTATTGTAAAGAGTGACATGCAACTGATTGAATAACAAAGAACTTAAGAAAGATGAAGGACAACATGGCCAAATTTGTGATTAAGATTGCAATCTAGATTCTAAGGGAATAATAGATATGGCAGGTTATGTTAACTATAAAATGAAGGTGAACTAAACAATACCCTTCATGGGGGCAGATGTAAGAAACATGGATGTTGTCATAATTTAACATTCCTTATGGAGAGGCAGCTCACAGACACAGACCTTGTCATAATCTCAGTTAGAAGCCCCAGCAATGAGGAAGGGGCTGCATAAATATATTACTCACATATCATCCAAGTATTCATTACATGTCATTCAATTTCAATATTATGTTAAAGTATAAACTCGAAGTTCATGTCTCACCAGATCAAGCTGGTTGAGTTAGTTTAGAGTTGTTGACAGCTATCTACTTGTTCAAGTGAGAGATGAAAGTGACATAAAGGTGAATGTAAAGTCAACAAGACTGATTCATAAGTTCATAACCATCTTCTTTACAGAATAAGTTTTACTTTTTAACAAAATTCCAAGTTGAATACACATGCCCAAAGGGAAAGAAGAAACCACGCCAGCAAGTGAAGAATTATGAGAGAATAATAAACACCTTCTCGATATAGTGAAGGAAATAAACCATCTGGTGAAATAACAACCGGTCCATCAGGTAGTGCCTTCCCATCCTACAGATAAAGCACAAATGTTCATTTAAAAAAAATGACCGAATTATAAACTATAAAAAAAAAAAGAATCATTTTTAGATTCGGTCATCCTCAGGAAGTGAAATGAATAACAATCCATTTATAAACAAGTTATAGATTCCCAAGATCTTTTCATTTTAAAATGACAAACATATTTTTCCTTTTGATGGCAACATAGAAACTCTATGCAAAACCTGCTTAAGGTTGAGAAGGAATCTCCTTGTAAGGTAGGCCTGAGAAATTGCACGTGCACTAAGAAATAGCAATTGGTAACCATTTTCCTGCAAGCACAGTGGAGTTGTAATATTACATACAAGATATCTCATAACCCATATATCATCACACATATACACATAAGATTACAACACAAACGGAGAAAAAAAAAAACTTCTAAATTTTCAGTAAACCCTATAGACCATAAATTTTAGTGAATTCCTAACAATGCCAATTCAGAGTGGAAGCACAGAAACCATAAATTAGATATGAGAATTCCTATTTACTTATATCAAATTATTTGTCATTTTGCTTTTTATGAAATGCTCTCTAGAGATGAGAGCTTTAGCAAACATATACTTAGATACATGTAAGTTTAAAACATACAACCATAAGCATGTTTAGCAAGGCCCAAGAAACACCAAAAAAGTCATAGATCTTAATTTAACATCGAAACTAAATTTTCTTCTCAAGAGCAGCAATGTTTTAGCAAAATCCAGAAATTGAAGTACAATCCATATAAAGAAGAAGATGAGCAAGATCCATATAAGAGATGATCTGTGAATTATACAGGAATTTCAACTAACAGAAGTTCTTTCAATAATTTGTTGGACCAAAAATTTTCTAACTAGGCTGCCAAATGTTTATTTGAGACCAAGAAATTTTTGAACTTGACACCAAAGTTTAAAATCAGTAGGTGATTGACTAAGCAAAGAATGCATATCTTATTCTAATGGAATATTTGACACCTAAGTTTAAAATCAGGAGGTGATTGTGTCAGCAAAGAATACATATCTTATTCTAATGGAATATTTCCTTGAGGACCAGAATTGTTCAGATATGGAGGCAGATTTTGATAAAATTTTGTGGACTTAAAATTCCCTATCTATAAATAGTAGAAAATCAAGTGACTCATACTAACCCAAATATTGATAATAAAAGTTATCTTTTATGGAGCAAATAGTTGCAAAAGCTAGAATTTGTAAAAAGAACCATCAAAGTTGTGAGGGAAAGTGCAAATCCAACTAAACTGAAAAACTTATTTATCAACTCAATTTAAAAAGTAGAAGCCAGGTCTAGAATTCAACTCAGTTTAAAAAGTAGATGCCAGGTCTAGAATGAGTTACTAAATGCTAGTCATACTAGGTCAGGGGTATACTGGTAATTTCATAAACTGTTGTAACTTATGCTTGTATATGTAGTTCATGTTCATTGTACAGGATAAATATGTAATTTCTGGACTTATTATTATTATCTAACCATTAATTAATTGAGTTTAGGAAAATATAACGACATCTTGGAGTGCATCCCCTCATGAATGAATGAATCAGAGATCACGTCACTCTTCCTTGGCTTCCTCTTCATCCATCTCTACCTGTACCACAACTTCTTGTTCTCTCTCTAGTATTCAAGGCGATATTTTAACATGGTATAAGAGCAAGGTTCAACCATTAATGTCATCCCACTGATCAGAGGCATCAAAATCTCCGTTTATCTCTTTTCTTTGTCAGTCATTATTCAGATTGATCATTGTCAATATTGACGGGAAACCCTAGATCAGTCATCTTAACTTCGATTTTTGGACCTCTAAACCCGGATTCTCTTCTTCTCTCTAAATCTCTTCTTTGCCCTAAATCTCATCTCCTTTGAAGTGAACAATAAATTCGAGTACTGTTCATGTGAATACTAATATCTAGTTACCATTTACATGAACAGTAAACCCTAGTTACTATTTATGTGTACGCTAAAACCTAGTTGCTCTTCACATTTGAACAGTAAATTCCTTTTCTTTCAAAAAAAAAAAGAACTTATTTTGATTATCTTCTACTCATTTCATCCAATGGAAACTTCGAGTTTCCCCAATATTCCTTTTCCCAAAGTTACCATCAAATTTTCTTCTTTCAACTTAATTGTGTGGAAAGGAGTTACAATTCCTCTCATCAGAAGCCCACGATTGATGGGTCACATGATGCGACGTGCAAGGTACCACCACAGTTATCACCAAAGAGGAAATGAGTACAAAAGGAAAGAGATGATTGGCTAGTCAAGGACAAAGGATTAATTAGGCAGATTAATTCTATATTGTCAGAAGATACATTGGCACAAGCGGTTGATATAAATATGCTTAAGAATTGTGGAAGGAATTATAAAACTCATATCCCAGAAGTCTCAGGCTAGTCTAATGCACTTGATACAAGAACTTTTGAGTTGTAAAAAGCAAAATAAATCCATATCTAAGTACTTGGCCAAAATCAAAGGAATATGTGATTGGCTTGCTATGATTCAGCATCCTATTAACTTACTGACAAAGTGGACATTCCATGAAGGGTCTTGGAGATGAATATGCGACTTTTGTTACTAGTGGTACCTCTAGACCAACATATCGCACTTTTGTAGAATTACATTCTCTAATTCTTCAGTATGAAACTATATTCCCCAATAAAAGGATGGCACAGCAACCAAGTGTGATTTCTTATGATGTTTTGTTTGCCTACAATGATTACTCATCTCCTTGGAATGGCTTCCTTAGAGGTTGAAGCAAAGAAAGAAATGATAGAGAATGTGGCGGTCATGGTAGATGTGGGATTTATAGAAATACTGTTGGGCGTGCCATCCTACCTCCACCTAACAATAATAATAATGGGAATTCCAGTCCTGGGAATAATGGTATAATATGTTAGATCTATGGAAGGCATAACCACTCGGCCGCTAACTATTATAACAATATGCCTTCTCAAAAAATATGATGGACATCCATGACCACGATATGAAAGCGACCAGCATGTTGTTGATAAGGTCATCAGTAATGAAAGTGGAGTTCATAATGTTGGAAGACAGCCAACCGCATTGAATATATCGATGGAGAATCTAGCCATTACATCACCATCCTAAGCTGCATGAATTTTTTATTGTGGGGAAGCCAACAATTTGATAGGAAATTCAGGTATGGTCTCTTCCCTTGTCCCTTACTCACACAGTGGGTCTATTATAACTAGAGATGGATCCTCTCATCATAATATAAATGTCAGGGATGTCAAAATTCAGTCTTCTAAAGGTCCTATACATCTAAAAATGTTGTCCTTGTCCTTAATTTCAAAAGCAATCTTATTTCTGTCACAATTGGCTTGACAAATCATGTCTTCTTGTTATTTACTCCCCATTGTATTTTATTGAAGGACCTACATCAAGAACCATGTTCACTTCAAGACGTGAAGAGTTGTACATAGTTTATGAGGAAAAGAAGTTCCAAACTCTGGCCATGTCTTGTCGTGTTTATAAGGATGCCAATTTTTGGCATCATAGATTGGGTCATTGTGTATGGAGCCTTTAAATAAGTTGAGTAGAGGACTTGTTTCCTCCAATATTGGTCTTCCTTCCTAGCGAGTTTATTTGTCATGGTTATCAACTGGGAAAACATGTCTAGTTGTCATTTGTTTCTAAAAATAAAAGACCTTCTTCTCCATTTGAGTGTATCCTAATGTATGGGGTTCAGCACCAACCGCATCTCCTTCCAATTCCCTTTATTATGTGATCCTTTTTTATGACTTCTCTAGATTTACATGGATTTTCTTTCTTAATAACAAACTTCATGTATTTGAAACGTTTGGTCATTTCAAGTTGTTTGTTGAAAAAACTTCCATAAGCAGATTTTGAACTTCTGTAATGACGGACAGAGGGAGAACTCAACTTATATGTATAAAAATTACCTAGGGGGCAATGGGATGGAGCAACAAATTTCTTGTCCTTATACTCCACAACAAAATGGAGTGGCGGAAAGGAAACATAAACATAAAAATGAAGTAGGATTTATTCTTATATTTTCAAGTGGAGTTTCAAAGTTTTTACGAACCGAAGCTTTTCATACAGCTACCGTCTTGATAAATAGACTTCCAGGTGGTATTGGATGGAAATATCTATACCTACACTGCTTGGAAGAACTCCTGACTATTCTATCTTGAGGTGTTTTGGATGTTGGTATTATGTCCATATTTTAGTTGTTGGGATCAGAAGTAGGATCGGGCTTGAGTGTGCGGGATCGTGAAATGCTAGAAAATCGCTTTGGTTGAGAGCATCGTCCGCACACTGCATACTTTACGGATCTAGATCCCAAATGTTAGATACTGAGATCCCAACCTTTTGGGGATCTTGATCCCAGCCTTTTAGGATCTTGACCCTAACATTTTGTGGCTCACAACCTTAAAGAGTATGTAATCTTGGACAATTTATACTCCCTCTAAAGTAGGGATCTCTTTAATGCATGGCCAGCAAGCAATGCAAATCGCTAGCTGGTTATAAATTACAAAAATTATCAATTTGGTTGCTATCTTGGTTTTTAATGTTGGGATAGAGATCCCCAACAATAGGAATCAGGGTCCCTACCAATGGGATCAAGATCCTTAAATTTAAAAACCCCCTAAGATCCCTTTCCCTGGAGTGCTGGAGCGAGATTCCGCGGTGGAATCACCACCTATGTTGGGAGATCCTGGCAACTATGGTCCATGGTGTACAAGTAAACTTGATCCTAAGGCAGAAACATGTATTTTTGTGGGATACTCATATGATCATAAAGGCTATAGATGTTCTTATCCCCAGAGGATAGGAATTTTTGTTTCTAGACATGTAACATTAAACGAGTCGAACATGTTTACTCCTCCAGAGTATGATACTATAGGTGAAAGTCTGTATTCAAATGAAAGAAACAAACATAAGAATGATAGTGAACTATTCTTCATAAGTCGACATCAAATGGAAAATTTTGTTGAATGTAATATTGAGAAACGTGGCGATGATGAAGATATTGTTCCTTGTAATCGAGGAGACGACTTATGCCATTCTACAAGGATGACCTGCAAATACGCCAAAGTAGGGGCTCAACACAAAATGCTCCACATGAAGTCCTTAAGTACAAAAGACGAGCTAAGATGGGGCAGCAAGCGAAAACATTATAAAGACCAGCAAAGGAATACACAAACCAGCCCATAGAGCATCTGAACCAGACCATATGTTAGACACTCCAGTTGACGCAGATGTTGAGACCAATTCATTGAGGAGGTAAACTCACATTAAACGTTATATTCAAAGATGGGTAAGCTATGAGCCTTCACCCATGAATATCAAGTATTCTTGAGTGAGACTCTTAAGATTAGAGAGTCATAAACATACTTAGAGCCAACAAAGGATAAGAGCTGGATTGAAGTTATACAAGAAGAAATCAAGGCCATGCATGTCAATAATACAAGGGAGATTCTTAAAAGACTAGAAGATAAAAATGCAGTAGGTTGCAAGGGTATATACGGTGAAATATAAATCAGATGGAAATATATAGAGATTCAACGCAAGGCTGTTACTTGAAGGATTTAATCAACAACATGGACTCGATTATGAAGAAACCTTCAGTGTAGTCGTTAAGATTGAGACACTACGCATTAGTTTATTATAAGCCTTGGCTTATGATTGGCCACTGTATCTTTTCAGTTGTTCATTCAGACATTTGGGGTCCTTCTAAAGTTCTTAATCTATGTGGTTACAAATATTTTTTGGTTTTCATGGAGATGTTTTTTCTCGGATGACGTAGTTATATTAAATGAAAGACAGGTCTGATACCTTATTTATTGTCGAATGTTTCACAAAGAAAAGCAAACTCAATTTGGGAGGAATATTTATGTCTTGCGTTTAAATAATGCCAAAGAATACGTCTCGAGATTTTCAGAATTATTTAGCAACATATGGCATTCTGTACCACACATCACATGCGAATACTCCCCAACAGAACGGGGCAGTTGAGAGAAAATATGTTATATAATAGAGGTAACTCGTGCTTTATTGTTAAATATGTATATGCCCAAAAATGTTTTGAGGATATATTGTTTTGAATATTTTGGCATCTTTTTTTTTTGAGAGCATTTTTTTCTTTTTATAAGGTTGCACCAGGCCCATACAGTAGTGCAACGCATGGGCAACGCTTGAGGAGCCCACTAGCAAGCTAGTGCGGTGGCCCCTCCCCCCCTGAAAAATTAATTTAATATCATGTGACCCAATGGGCCACGTATCAAATATTAAACTGATAAGAACAAATACTACACTTGATCTTAGCCAAAAGGCCAAGAAAGGTATTCTTTTGACATCTTGTTACTTGATAAATCGTATTCCTTCCTCTATTTTGGATGGAAAATCACAGCTTTTTCCCAGTAAACCCTTGTTTATTGTGCCCCTTTTTTTAGGTGTGTTTGCTTTATTAAGGTCTTAGGTCCTAGAACAGACAAATTAGATCCCCGAGCTATTAAGTCAGTATTTTTAGGATATTCTCTATACGCAAAAGGCTATTGGTGGTATCATCCTGGTTTCAAAACGAATGGTGTGTACTGATGTTACTTGTTTAAAAAATATTCCATACTTTTCTGATGAGCATAAAATGCTAAAAATAAATTCAGGACAGCCCACACAAGGGGAATTCACAACCCACTACTTCTTCTACTCATGTTTCCATTCCTATTCCTTCCTCTATTGATAATTCATTACCAAGTGTCTCCTTCTATAGAGTTTGTCTCTCCTCCTATTACTATGTTCTACAGGAGCAACCTCTCAAAGTGTATACGAGAAGAAAAAGAAAAGAAGGGCCATCATCACCAACTCAAGCAGTCGACTAATCTTCATCTTTGTCTGCAGATCCTCATCCTATTCCTAAATCTACTCCAGAAATTAAAAGTATTGCTCTTCCAATAGCACTTTGTAAAGGTCAGCTATCATGTACTAAACATCCTATTGCTCATTTTGTTACATTTGAAAATCTATGTCCCTGTTATAAGAATTTTTCTTTAGCACTTTCTTCCATTTCTGTACCTAAATTCTATCAGGAAGCTCTTTTGTATGCTGGACAGAAGAAAGCTATGGATGCGGAGATGGCTGCACTTGAATCAATTTGTACTTGGGAGCCCACTAATTTGCCAGCAGGAAAGAGACCAATTGGATGTCAATGTGTATATACCATTAAGTGCCAGCCAAATGGGTTCATAGAGAGATTAAAGGCTAGACTGTTAGCAACGGGATACACAAACATTTCATATTGGTTATACTGCAACATTTATTCTTGTGGCCAAACTTAATTTAGTTATATCTGTGGCAGCAAATAAGGGGTGGTTATTATGGCAACTTGATGTTAAAAATGCCTTCTTTGATGGGGATTTACAAGAAGAAGTCTACATGGAGCAACCACTGGGTTTTGTTGCTTCGGGGGAGTCAAACAAGGTATGCAGGTTAAAGAAAGCAATTATGGTCTAAACCAGTCACCACGCACATGGTTTGAGAAATTTAGTGAACTTGTTATGGCATATGGGTTTCAGTGGAGTCTGTAGATCATCCAGTATTTATTCAAAAACAAGCCTATGGAACTATTATCTTCGTTATTTATGTTGATGATATTGTTATTATAGGTAGTGATCAAGAAGAAATTAAGAAGTTGAATAATTATCTACAACAGTATGTTCAGATAAAAGACTTGGGCCAACTGAGGTATTCTCTTAGGATTGAAGTAGCTCGGTCACAATAAGGTATTAGTCTATCCCAAAGGAAATATGTAACTGATTTACTAACAGAAACAGGGATGTTAGGGGCTAAACCAGTTCATCCAAGTTCTAAACTTTCAGTGAATCAAGGAGACTTGGTAGAAGATCATGGAAGATAAAGAAGATTTGTAGGTAGACTACCTACCTAACAATGAGACAATCACTAAACCAAATTTAGCCTTTGCTTTAAGTATAGTAAGTCAGTTTATGCATTCTTCCAGAACAACACATTGGGAAGCAGCAACAAGAATTTTGAGATTTCTGAAGGAGCCGACTACACATCTACAATCACTTCAACATTGAGAATTATTATGATGCCGATTGGGCAGCACCACCATTAGATAGAAGATCTACTACGATCTACTGCACCTTTGTTGGAGGAAACTTGATGAATTGGAAAAGCAAGAAACAAAATGTGGTGGCCAGATCTAGCGCAGAGACTGATACTACATATGAGTTAACGTGGTTGAAAACCTGCAAGAAATGGGGTTTTCAATTACTGAACCAATGAAGAAATTTCGTGACAATCAAACAGCCATTCATGTTGCAGGCAATCCAGTTTTTCATGAAAGACCAAAATATATTGAAGTCGATTGTGACTTCATTCGTGAGAAAGTGACTAGTAAGCAAATAACAACCTCATGTATGAAGTCATCATATCAATTGGTCGATATATTCGCCAAGGCACTTAATCGTAACCAAACTCAGCAAATTTGTTCCAAGTTGGGTATGGGTGACATCTATGCTCCAGTTTGAGGGGGAGTGTTAAAGAATAACTTGTTTTGTGTATTGGGGTATTACTGTCATTTTTATATATTTTAAGATACTTATGTTCATTAAGGATATTTTTGTCCTTATAAGCCTTAAACAAACATTATAAATAAAGATATTACTGGGGTATGGGGTGATTGAATCTCATGTCACTCTCTCCTCTCTTCACTTTCATCTTTTCTCTCCTCTTTCATCTTATCTCTCTTCTCAGGGCACTGTTCATGGTACTGTTCACTAGTATTGTTCACAGATCTAAAAGTAGATATTCCTGATTTTGAAGAAAAGTCACAGCCCAACGACTGTATAGATTGTTTAAACACAGTAGAGAGAGTCTTTGATTACAACGATGTGCCAGAGAATAAAAAGGTTAATATTCTTTCCATTAAATTGAAGAAAAGTGCTTCGGTATGGTGGGAACAGTTGAGAGCAAGGCGAGAAATAATAGGAAAGCCTAAAATTGTGTCATGGGAAAAGATGAAGGAAAACTATCTCCTAGAAAATTATTTACAGTCTCCATATCAAAAGATATGAGTAGTGTCTAGGAGATAGGTCAGTGAATGAACATACAGCTGAGTTTCACCTTTTGACTGCCCATAGTGATGTGATGGGGAAGGAGGAGCAGTCTGTGCCAATCAATTCAAGATGTGGTAGTTTTGCAGCGGGATTGGAGTATAGGACCCTTGATGAGGCCTATAACCTTGCAAAGAGGGTTGCAACCCAGCAAAAACAACCCTTGAACAAGTGGGCTGCAAGTGCGAGTGATGGGGGCAATAGGGCAACAGGCTGTGGTGGTGATTTTGGAAGAAAAGGCAGCATAATGGATGCTGGTTTGACATCGTGCACTGTTGGAATGACCAACTAGCAAGGTGCCATGGACTAAAAAGGGGTTGTTTCGAGAGTCAAGCGACCCAAAAGGGGTGCAGGTAGCAACATCAAGTGCTACAAGTGCTCGGGGATTGGGCATTTCTGATCACAGTGCCCAAATCGCAATTTCATTAACCTTTCTGAGGAGTGTTATGATGAGGACATCAAGCATTCTTTTGAGTGATCCCATCTATGATGAGCCAATTGATGAAGAGGTCTGGGAAGTGACCTATATTGATCATGGGAAGGCTATAGTGATCCAAAGCAGCATGATTACACCTTGAGTAGCAGACACGAGGCGGATTGGTTAAACATGAATAATTTCTCATCAATTTGCTTCCAAAATCAGCACATAATTGATCAGGACTCTCCATTGATCTTTGATTCACTTCAAATGAAGAAGGTAGTGGTCTGATTTTTTATCAAGGACCAGGTGAAAATATGAAAGGTGACAATGATCAAGATGAGGATGAAGAAGATTTGGAAAAGGAAGTTGTTGATTTGGTTAATGAACTAGGGGTTGGAGATGATCATCTCAAAGATGCTCCCTTGGTCTATTCTAGGGCTACACCAACGCAATTTCAGTAGGGTTTAATGCTTGTGCTAATGCAATTTCACCAATTCAATGTGACTGAACCGAGTGTACATACTACATAGCATGGTTGTTCCATCGACATATAATAACCCTTGCCTCGAAGGATTCTCAAAAGTGTTTATGGATGTATCAACTGATTGCAAAGACTCAGTTTTAGTGCACAACCGTTGTGTTTTGATTACTCTAATAACTCACAAGTCCCAGAATCATAGTTTCAGTATTTGGGTTGAAAGAGGTTGCAGGACTAATGCAAAATTCACCTAAGCTTATTTCAAAACTCGAAGACGCGTTTTCTACAACCTACAAAGAATAATGCAAGACAATATGCGACTTATTTTTTAATTTTTCCTATTAAATTTAAGTATGCATTTTTTAAATTTCTAGGGTTATTTTTTTAGGGGTTTTGAGTTTTTTTAGGGATTCTAGGATTATATTTTTCAGGATTTTAGGAGATGCTTAGAAAGTGGTTAAACTACATATGAAATTACTTGTTTTATTAGGGGTAAAAGTGTCATTACGAATTCCCTTTTAAGTGAAGGAACTTACGAGGTATTTCTATAATGTTTTAACTTAAGTGGGGGTAGTTTTAGTCTTTTTTATTATAATGCAATAAAAGGGCTTGGGATTTTAGGGTTTCTAACACTTTTGGGGCGTAAAAAGTAAAAACATGCTGTGAATAACAACAGCAAGCGCTAGTTAGGGTTTTGGGTCTCTTTTTTAACTAAGGAAAGCCAGATCCACTCAAATCTGTCATGTTTTGACTTTATTTTATGTTTTTAGTAGATCAGTGAGTATTACAGGCTCCTACCCATTTTGGAAAGAGTCAATTTTTTGAAAGTGTTAGGAAGAATGGATGCCATGGCCTTTAACTGGGGCTCATGTGGTACTACTACCATGATCCGGGCCCCCTTTTCAAAAAAAGGGTAAGTCGGTGGGGATTTGCGCCCTTACCCTTTGGTGAGAATGGAGTATGGGACTTCATCATGGGGATTGGCGGTACTACGGCCAAGGCCCGAAGACTTTGATCGTTTATTGAACTGTTTTGTCTATTTTCTCTATTTTCCTGCATCAATTGGGACCTTTACTATGTCTAGTATAAGTATGCTATTGTTCTTGAAGATGAACTACTCTATATCTTCTACAGCATCGTGAATTTACAGGCTATCAATGCTCTCTCCATTATAAAATGTAAGAACAAAATTATTATGCAGAGTGAATCCATCATGACATGAGACCAATAATAAGATAAAGCAAACCTTAATGGCTGAAAACAAATGGGCGACCCCGGACTGTGACCAGTCTCTCCCAACTAAAGGCATAAATTGCCCAAGAACGTCTGATCTGCAACGGGTATGAAACCGTGATGATAAGAATAAGAGAAGAAGTCCAAATCCAAATGCATTGCCAGAAAGGAATAGATAAAAGAATGCGAGAATAGGAAACCTATTTCAAGTTATCAAATTGTTCCCAGAAAGAATAGTAATATAAAAAGCATAATGTTGTTTCGCTTCTACAAAATTATGCTAATGATCTTAAAAACCAGAGTACCCAAAATTTTATAAAAGGACTATGGAATAGTCATACTCAGTTGAACAACTTTATCTACGGATCCAGATCAATATACTAATAGAAGTGCACAAAGAATCGAAGTAACAATCATAAATGGTGTGCAAACAATCAGAGTTGAAGTTGAACACAATCTAATGAACTTTTGTAATGACATACTTTGTAATAGTTCCATCAACATCTGAAACAACTATGCGGGTGTTCCATTTCCAAAGATAAATTCTAGCATCCACCTGTGCCAAATCAAATACTAGCAGCACCCCATAAGAAACACGCAAAACTATACCAACACTAAGGAAAAACCATAGTTTATTAGATCATCGCCATCCCTTTAAATGATGGAAAAAGCGGGACCTACCATTGGGTCACAACATGTCTTGGCAGGACCTACACTATGTCCACCAATTCACCATCCATCATGTCAATGGAACATGATGACTCTAGGGACTATGATTTTTCATATCAGTTGGATTATATTATACACCACACACCCAAATGGACAGGCCATAACTTCACAGCAAAGTACAAGTTATAACCTGCTGCCTCCCAAGCATAGCAGTCGAGAAGGTGAAGGTGATCATATTCTGCCCTTCCTTTAGATTCAAGGAGGCCAACTGCTCAGATGTTGGAACAATTGAACGAACCTTCTTTTTTGTATCCCTTTTGGTATTCATACTTTTTTCCCTTCTTCTAAGAGAAGACTTCCCAGAAGAACTGTCACTGAAAACCCTCTTGTTGCCATTTGGCAACGAGCGCACATTCACAGTATTTGACCTTTTAAAGCTAAAGGGCCAAAGTCCCCAGCTCCCACCCGAGGGAACAATTGCTGATGATGCATACTTATCATTCTCAACTCTCTCCACAGGAATCATTCCTTTTAGCTCCTCAAGGGAACTCTCGAGACCAAAAGAAACCATCCCAAGAATTATAGGAGCAGCTGCATCCCAAGGGAGATATTGACCACCAATTTTCACTACTAGCTTATCATTTTTGACAATCGCACAACCTAGTGATTGGAATTTCTCAAGAGACACGCGTTCACCATCGAATGCCTTCGAAGCAGCATCAGCACCCATCCCTTCAAATAACAGGTGTTTACAAAGGGAGATCTCTGCATGTAAACATACCCCACATAAACAAAAATGCAGAAAAAAGCACTACTTTTCCCTTGCATGACAAGGAAAGATATAATCTTGAGCATAAATAGAAGAAATTAATTCTGCAACTGTCATATGAACGGACTCAAGGCATAGGTGGTCAGGGTGGCGGGAGCCACAACAAGACGTCTTGAGTTCTGTTCTACCACGGGTAGGGGACCATTTGATCTACCAAAAAAAAAGACTGCACTGTCATGTAAATAAACATACAGTAATATCAATATAACCCAATGGAATATAAAACTTATAGTCCATTTGGGACATCACCATGCAATAAAATGATGAAATGTGATGGAAAGAGTGTGGAACCCATCAATGGGGTCATTCCTCCACTCACTCTCTCTCTTACCATCCCCAATGGACAATGAGTATACCATAGGGCATTGAGCTATAATATACTTTCCCATGGAAAAATGTCTACAACTATTTAAATAATATTTTAAGATTAGTCACAACAAATGCAAACTTCATCTTACCAACAGCAGGAATTGATTTCATGCTTGTTGGGCATGTAACATTAGCCACCAGATCCTCAGCCATAGCCTTCTCTGACTCTAAATTTATTTGAGGAGCATCTTCTACTTTTGGTGAGCTTGGAAAATCTTTATCACCCAGGACCCATTTCAATTGCCGAGAACTACTTGAATCGAGAGAATGACGGAATGGGGTAAGATCATCTGAATTTTCAAGATCATCGATGCTGGATCTAATGTTGGGTAAAGAACCCATGAAGTGCTCAGAATCCCCCAATTCCTCAAAACTCTTTTGGATGCTTATTGGTCGGGTTTGGTTTCCAACCTCATTCAACATGCTGTCAAAGGCATTCTTTCTTGAATCTTCGATGAATTTAGAAGAATATGGAGAAGAGAGAGGGTGATCCAAACACTCATGGTTCTTTTCATTCGACTCACACTTCTCCTCAATACTGTCAATTGAAAGCACAGTATCATCCTCTTCCTGTGCTTCATCATCAGAAAGTGAGGCTTCAAGGTGACCTTGGCTGATTGAAACATCATTGACATCAGTGAAGAGAATTTGATCTTCATCAAAATTCTCATCAGATTGGATCTCATCAGCATTAGTTGGTTTGACAGCTGCAAGCCCACCACTTTGCTCATCCTTTGAGTCATCCAATTCTGGACTTCGGTGATTTGAACCACTAGAATGAGAAAAAAAGCAACTACTTCCTAAATACAATTTTTTTACAGATCCAGACTTTTGTGCAACAGATGGTACACAAGAATCAGAGGCCACTTTGAATTCTGGAGTAGAAAGTTGTGCGTGCACCACCTCACCGTTGGAAAAGTTAGAAGAGGAAGAAATTTGTAGAATTTCATCCTTCTTTGCAGAACTCTCTGTTAATTCTGATTGACGAATCTCTTCCTGCTGATAGACCTCAGTCACCAAATTGCTCTTGAGCATTTCCATATTGGAATCTTCTTCTGGGAAAAACTGCTCCACTGCTTCAGTATCAGGAAATCTCTCAATTTCCAATGAGTCACAACTCTCCAAAACCAACAACTCCGAATGTTCTTTATGAGTAGAAATATGAGTGTCTGCACCCCTTATTTCACAACTCTCTATTGCTTCTGATTGAGAAGCCACTTCCTGAGCAGAGACCCCTCTTTCTGAATCCTTCTTGAGCTTTTTCGTGTTTGACTCTTCTTCCATGCAGGAAAGCTCCACTGCTTTCGTCTGAAAAGGTTTTTCAATAACCAATGAATCACAACTCTCCAACACCAAGAGCTCAGGAATTTCTTCATGGTTAGAAACATACGTAGTTCCATCATTCGTTTCGAAGCTTTCTATAAATTTAGACTGATAAGCAACTTCCGGAGTATAGCACATTTTTTCTGAATCCTTCATTAGCACTTCCTTGTTAAAATCTTCTTCTTGGTATAACAGTTCCACTACTTTAGTCTTAAAAGATTTTTCAGGGGTTTCCAGAGCATTGCCACTCTCCAACACCAGTAGCTCAGATATTTCTTCATGGCCAGAAACATTTGCAGTTTCATCAGAACTTCTGAAACCCTCTATTACTTCAGTGTGACAAGCTGCTTCCTGGGAACACAACTCTGTTCCCAAATCCTTCTTGAGCTTTTCCTTGTAGGAATCTTCACCTGAGTAGAATAGTTCCGCCGCTTCGGTCTTAGAATGCTTTTCAGCGGCTTCTTGTGAATCGCCACTCTCCAACAATACTATCTCATATATTTCGTCACAGGTAGAACCATTTGCAATTTCATCCTTTATTCTGGAACTCTCTCCCTCTTCTGATTGAGTCCCTTCCTGATTATAGAAGTTCTCTGTCATCAAATCCTTCTTGGGCCTTTCCTCATCAGAACCTTCCTTAGGGAAGAATAATTCCACTGCTTCAGGCTCAGAAGTTCTTTCAATAGTTTCCATTGAATTGCTACTCTCCAACACCAATAGCTCAGACATTTCTTCCTGATTACCTGTATCAGTAGGGAAATATCCTAATCGTAAAATTTCTTGGGTCACCGTGTAAGCTTCTTGACTGGAATTCTCAGACTTTAGGGTACCATTGGATAGATCCCCATCTGACTTTTCTTGATTGCCTGCAAGGGAAATGACTGATTCATCTGAGTAATCTGAACATATAATTCTAGTCCCCGAATTTTCATCAGTTGTTTCTATGATATCTACATGAGAAATGGCAGATTCCTCTAATTTGATTACACCCAGGTTCAGGCCTTGTGTATTAGAAGCCACTGGAGACAAAGAGAGAGAACTCATAGAAACTGAGCCTTCTACATCCTTGCTTTGCTCATCTCTCTCAGAAACAGAATTCTTCCATCGAGACCCACCATTTGAATTTACATTATCAGCTCGGAGATTGGTCGACCATTTCATTTCCAATAGGTCAGCAGCTATCTCCGCCCTCTCTAATGAGTCTCTCCTTTGAACACTACCATCCTCAATGCTTTTATTATTGTCATCCTTAACCAATCTTCGTCCAAAAACCAGTCCAAAAATCCTAGATCTTCGTGAAGTAGTTCTAGTAACAATCTCCCCATTACTTTCATTGATGGAAATAGAATTTCCATCCATATTACCCTTCTCATGTTCAGTATCTTGTTCTTTCTCGACAAGTACATTAGAGAGAGAAGATAATTCACCAGAATTTGTTTCACTCTCTCGCCTGCTTGCACTATGAGAGAGCTCTTCCATTTCCTCGCCTGATGATGGTGCACTAGAGGGAGATAAACCTGCCTCCTCCTCATCCTCATCATCCTCTTTTAGAAAGTAGGCTTCTCCCTTATGATCCAAGTACATATGGAACCCAGCATCAACTCCATTTACGCATATAGTAACCACTTTCTCATTTCTCTTCAGCACTCCTTGAAACTTGCCAAACTTCACATACCAAGGTGAGGTCTTGAAACTCCCATCTTGTTGCTCAACAACGATAATATCTACTGCACCACCAAATGGATGGAAAGGGCCTGCGACTGTGTAAACTCCTCTTGAAATATAACTGCCCAACCGCCCGACTGCATACATCGTTCAAAAACCTAAAAATCAGAAAAGCAACGGAATTACAAGAAAACCAGCACCATTGTTACCTCAATCACTCAGAGACCATAAACCGAATCCAAAACACTCAATTTCCAACCATCCAAAACTCCAAATTTGAAAAAGGAAAACCCCAAATCAAGAAACCCACATGATTACAATCGGAACCAGAATAATTGCCACCAGAAATCCCTCCAATCAAAAACCCATATTTTAAATCATCAATTCCCCATCCCCCACAACTCCGAATGGAAAAATTAAGACAGAAACCCAGATAAGGAACTTACTGCATTATAGTCGAACAAGCACCATTGCCGTCTTGAATCACTCCAACCCCACCTTCAAAATCCTCGAAATCCGGCCACCCACAATACCAAATCAAGAATCCAAAAATTGAATGACAAACAAGGACCAATTTCAAGATCCTTATCTACACAAGCTCACAAACCACCCGAGTGTCCAAATAACTCAAAATCCCATCAAATTCTTATCGAATTGTACAGCTTCTTCAGCAAAATTGACCTCCCAAATGCATTAACCAAATCAGATGCTTGACAGAATATATAGAAGAGGCAAAAACCCATCATCTCCAGCTCTCAAACGATCCAGAAATTTCACAAGGATCGTGCAACTGTATCGATCTCCTCCAACTTCTGATCAAATTGCCAAGATAGACAAAAAAAACCAACCTTTTCACCAAAACCGGGTACAATACAACAAATAGGAAACGAGGAATATTCCAAAATATCCATCAATACCATGTCCCATATGTTGATTTAATAGTCAAAAGCTAAGAGAGTGATTGCGACTAACCTCGAGGGCAGAGGTGGTCCAAGCTGAATGGGTCATGGCTTAGAAAGCTCCAGTCCGAGGTTCGATGGCGCTGGATTTTCTCGCGGATCATAGAAACTGCCATGAATTTGGAATTTGGAGTTTGTAGGTGAAAGATTTGAGACGTCAGCGTCAAATCAAAATGGGGATTTTTTAGGCTATTGATTGAAGCTGAGCATCATCATCCCACTCAAATTCTAGAGAGAGAGCGTTTTCGATTGTTAACCCTGGAAGAAGTTATGATTGGCTGGAATTTTGGTAATAATAAGAAATGGCCTTTTGCTTTTGAAAAAAAATTATATAAGGTATCAATCTTATACTATCGTACCTCAATAATTCAAATGATAAGATTGTTTTGATGCTTAAAAATCATCTAATTAATCATGTTGACCTCTAATCTAGATATATGGATGCGGCGAGAAAATAAAAAAGAAAAAAGATCCTAAATCTTGAAGGTAGTGCATCTTGCAGCCCCATCTAGAGTCATCTATTTTTAAGGTTTTCAAGAGTTCATACGTCTATTTGATCTACTTTATTTTCAAAGGTCTAAATTTCATATGGTCACAAGGATTTTTGGCACTATCATATTTTGATGCCATTAGAAGTACGTCTTATTTTGATTGTTTAATGCTGCAACCACAACTTTTATTTTATGAGTATTAATAAGATGGCTTTTTCTTGCATCATGTACAAGTTGTCTTAAGAGTTGCTTGTGATTAGGGACGTTTTTGGGAGACTAGGAAGTCCATAATGTCTCATCTCATTGCATTACAACACAAGCACACCGCACACATCAATAAAAAAATTTATTTCTTATTCACCTCGCAACAAATGCACCTATTAGCATACAAATATTTTTTGTAACCTAGTATTTTTTGGAGCGGTAGAGAAGTCCCATGAAGTGGATGTTCATATGGTTCACAAGCATCCCACCAATTCATGTGAGAAGTGAATGAAATGGCCAGTCGCTGTCATCTTCATCTAAATTTAACTTAAATTATTTGGGATCGGCTATATGAATCATACATCTTTATTATTTTCTATCAAGGTCGTATCTTCAGTAAGACTAAAAGTCACTATATCTTTTCTCATTACTTTATCTATGTCCTTTTAGGCTTTTCTTGTGCCCTTTTAGAAGATTCCACTTGAATCAAATCACACCTTATATATTTTGGAGATAGCATACTTAATCTTGAGATGAACCTCAAAGGGAAAAAAGAAATGATTGGTATGCACTTCATATCAGCTTGAAAAAATATAACTTACTAAGTTAACGTTTGGAGGCTTTTGAAAAATAAAATATACGAAACGGACATCCATCGAAGAGCCTGTGACTTTGTTTTTGTGGAATTTCTATAAAAATATCTTTTATCTTTTGTACAAAGAGGTCACAATCATTCTTGTCCCTTAAATTTCAAAATGAGAGGTTGTAAGAGTGTCGTTGGATAGACTCAAAATTCAAAAAATAAAAAAACAAAATCTCGAACTTATGACTCACCCCATTCCATCAATTTAACATCTAATGAATGGGAATAGTTATGTCCTCCTTTGTACAAAAGATAAATGATGCGGTTTGTATAAAGTGGAGACTTTAAACAATCAAAATAAAACACACCTTCAAATAGTATCGAGAAATGTGGTTTCAATGTTGGAAGTCCTTGTGATAGCCTTAAAATATATTTTCATCTTTAATTATAAAATTTAAAGCTTAAAAAATAGTGTATATCGAGCATATGTATGAAAACTTAAAAAATATTGAAAATTGACGGACAAATAATATGTTACAAGATGCACTATTTTCAAAAATTTGAAATCCATTTTTTTCTAATGTTTATGCATCTTGATGTCGAGATGATCAATTTGATGATATTTGGGCATCAAAACAACATCTTCTAATTAAAGTTTTGAGGTAGGATCTAATTTGATTTTTGAGAGCCTCGACTCTATATGAACTTTTTCCGAAGAGTAAATAATCTCTTTGTAGAATGAGGGCTCCACGAGCACGTGTAAACGACATTCGAGAGGTGTGGCCAGTCAAATGCTCGGCTGGTTACATGGAATTCATGGACGGTGGATGCTAGTGTGTCCATTCACTTTTGTTAACTACAACCGTCCGATTGTAGTCGGTCCGATTATTGGTGGTACGTAAGATTGGTAGGTCGAAACGCACGTGCTCAGAGACGCCGGCGTTGACGCAAGAGGCTTCTAGCAATGCAACTTGGACAAAAATTGCCCTGGCGCGGACAAATAAACATTTGAAGGCTTGACAATGAGAGGAAATAATAAATAAGCAGCATTGGTTATATTTAATATTTTAATTTTAGTTTTTCGATAAATTGGTGTTATCAAAATTTTGGGCCTCTATAGGTAAATGGGAAATTTATCAAGTTACCCAAAAGAAAGGAAAAATTCAAAATTTTATTTATATTTTTTAAAAAATTTTGAAAAAGCAATAATATACGATTTTCAGTTATAATAGTAACAATTAGATAGAATGCTAGATAATTCATCTCCCATGAGCATTTTAACGAACTTTTCAAAACAAATTGACCCCCTAAAAGTTAAAGGCACTTTAGCCGATTTTATGTTTTTTTGTGCTAAAAGTAAATGATTTGGTGTACAACTTTCTTTTGGAAAAGACACTTTTTAAATGCCCTTTTAAAAAACTTGGAGTATTTTTTAAAAAAAAAATTTAAAAAATTGAGGTTTTCACAATGATTTTGCTTGCTATGCTAAAGTTGCCAACTATGCTCAAGATGGTGTGATTGATGACCTAATTTAACCAGTTTTGGGAAAACAATTGGTAGTATTCGGTGTGAGAATTAAACCATGCTCGAGATGGTGTGATTGGTGACCTAAATTAAACGACAACAATCTCTCTCTCTCTAATGAGGTTGGAGCCTCAACTCAAAAGAGTGAGAACAATAAATAGGAAATAAATAGATTAGGTAGCAACAACATATTAGGTCATGTACAACGAGCCAGAGTCGTGGTTCTTAAATAATAGTATTCTAGCAAACTGGTGCATTCACTTAGGACCACATTGTACACTTGCTCCCAAAGGCAAAACACCTAGGAGGAACATTCCAAAGTATGTTATTGTGGTAGAAAAACTTACGTTTACTTAGAAAAACTTACATTTACTTAGGAAAGGGGCTGGTCATGGCGGTAGCATCCCCACATCCAGTTATCATATTGTGGTATCCATTCCTATTGTTGATATTCTCAATTAATAGCTTCAAAATCTAACTACCTAATCTATTGGAAAAAATGGGTAGGGGCCTATCTTTCCCACTGAATTACTCAAAAAAAAAAAAAACCCTTTACATTAATTCCCTTGGTCAAGTGACCTATTCTAAGATTCAACCATCTGAAAATTTTATGGTCCACGTGCAATCGTTGGGTGCGATTTTCCCAATCAATTCAAGGCCGCACATTAGGGGAGGCAATAGGTCGTGTCCAGCCGGACCTGGACCCAACCCATTCTGTACTTGTCAGGTCCTGGGTCTGGTCGTGTACATAGCCATCTTATGACTATGAGCTTCATATATTTTTTTTTCCTTTTTTTTTTTTACCATCATATACCTATATTATTGGCAACAAAGTCACAATCACCTACTATTAGATTTCAAGCCATCGGATTTGTTGTTTAATAGCTAAAGATAACTACGAGTTCTTATGGTATATGATCCTTAATACACCCAAACGAATAGGGTTTTACTTAAAGTACTTTATCTCCAACGATTTGCAGGTACAGGTCCGGTCCAGGACCCGAATAGTGTTCGGGTCAATTTTTGGACCCGGACCCAACTCGTCGGCTCCATAAATTGGACCCATACCTAGACTCGAGGTCAGGTCTATGCGTCGGGTCTAAGGTCTAGTCGGGTCCATTGCCACCCCTATCACACATTGATTTTTTTCTTAGTTATTGTTTTTTATGTTGGTTCCTAGGTTGAATAGGTCATATTCTTAAAAGACACCATGTGATGTGACTATCGCTACATTCTCATGAACTTTGATACAAAATAATAATAATAAAAAATAGAATAAATATACTGTGAAAGGCAGACTATGTGATAAAGCACAGTGTATATGTATTTAAATTTTTTATTTTTTTACACCAACAAGATCACTTACAATGCCCAATTATAAATAAATCACTCTTTAAATAAACAAACAAATAAAAATGGCTCTCACTTGCTACCATTTTTATTTAATAAACAAAAACTTGACACATTGCTTTATGGGAATAGAAGAGCACAATAAAAAAATAAGATAAAACAAGTAAAATTACTGGATATTACCTCAACCGGGCTTAGTACCTATGTCGAGTTTATTCCTTCTAATGGTGCTCGAAATCAATGATCAGTCTCTTGACTCTACTATATATGGTAAAACCCTCTCAAGGACATATAGATATCGATCTAGAACCAACTTGTTAAGGCCTCAATACCCTCAGTCTTCCTCAAGCCCACTTGGCTTGATCTTATAGAGATATACTAAACAAGAGAGAAAAAGAGATCTAGCCTTGGAGCGTGCCCCATTTGCAACCCACCAAGAGAGCGAAAGATTTCTTACTTGAGCGTGGTCCCTAAAGAGAGAAAGGGTGAGCTGTTTGAGAGAGAAGAGATAAGAGAAAAGAGGTGTAGAGAATTATGAGGGGAAGAGCATCTGTTTATAAATTTTATAGGCCTTGAGGTTTGCTATCTTTAGTTATATCAAATCTAGATCAATGATCTAGAGAGACTTGTAGGATGAGAGATGTGAACTATTAATTCCTTAGATCCACCATCAAAATTCAAATGAAGACACTGACTCGAGCAAGAAACAAAGAACAAGTGCCCCAATTCACAAATTACAAGAGCGTCAGATCTCCACAAGAAGCGTGGCTCAGTAATAGGCCATATTATAAAGGAATGACTTACAAAATAAATACACTTGTGAGGATGAAACTATTTTGCCATATTTCATAAACTCAGAGAAGAGGGACTTCTTCTACGCCCTAAATATCAGTAGCTCACAAACGGGAGTGAAGTAGATAAATTAAGGATGGAAAAGACACTGTATCAACTAACCCAATATTCCCCGCCACAATGAGTTGGGGGCGAATTTTGAAAATACCCATCCTTAAATCAATTGAGGGATGTGGGCATCTAGAACCCCATCAATCACGTACTGCTCTCCTAATGTACACCCTTTGAGTAGACAGCTTTCATTACAATAGCTGCATGTTGCACATGGCACTCTGTTGTTCTTTAGAACAGTCGCACATTGCACCCTTTGATTATGCACTCTGTAGTAAATGAATACATCATGGTCATAAATGGACAAACAACACAGTCTCGGTCACAAACTCACCCAAATGCTACATCCTATGAGGCGCCCACTATTGCTCTTCAACTGAGATAGGATCTGAAGTAGAATTTGCCTCTTTTGATGAACCCCGAGTCATGTTTGTAACTAGAAAGAATATGCATATGTTAAAGGAATCTACTGCATGGGTTATGATCGAGGCCGATGTGGACCCGACAAATTACAGAAGACAAACTCCTACATTATAAGCACTAGTTACCTCATGGACGAAGAGGGACTGCTATAATCCTCCTATTGAGGTTGTGGATATTCCATTACACCTTAAAAGCTAGGGGATGGGGAACATGCCAAGGTCCATGCGTTGATTGAGATCAGCTTAGGTTATGAATCTGACTCAAACCCAGTCCAGATCCGCAGGACCCTGTTCTCAGGAAGGGTATGCGCTTCTATCCAAAGGCCAGTCTCCATATTTGTCTCCTCCAGTATCTCAATAACATTTTTTTTAAGGGATTGTCTACCGTTTATCTTTTGTAATGATGGTCACAATCACTCCGACTAATTAAATGTCAAATTGGATAGCTTGGGATGAGTCACGAAGCCTGAGAATTTTTTTTTGGAACTTTAGATCCATTCAATGACACTCTAACAACCACCCATTTTGAAATTTAAAGGACAAGTATAATTATGACCTCCATGTACAAAAAATAAATGAGCTTTTTGTAAACAATTCCTAATGTTATTTTACCCTCTCACAATCTAAAATTTTAAAATACATTACTATCTCATTATCTAAATTCAAACTAACAAAATCAATAGTTCGGGAATAACATACTCCATTCAATGCTAATGAACAATATTATCTCACACTACTGTTATTGTTCTTTAATGCATTTAAAGTAGGGTGTGGTTTCTATAAGGTTGCAACCTGAAACAATCCAATTAAGGCGTACATCCAATTTTTATCATAACATGTAATTTTGGTGTAAAATTTTATTAGGATCATCTCAAAATCTATTTTCATATCTAAATATAAAATTTTAAACTCAAAAAATAGTTAAAATAAAGTAGATATATAAATATATGAAAATCTTGAAAATAGACGGTCTAGATAATGTGTTGAAGATGCACTATTTCTGGAACTCAAAATCTTTTTTTTTTTTTAATATTCATACATATCGATGTCGAGATGATCAATTAGAGGGTTGACAAACATTAAAACAACCTTTTCCAATGAAATTTTTAGGTGCATATGTGATTCTACATTTTAAGGTTGCAACCTTATATAAACTTTTTCCTTTAAGATTTTAAAAAATAAATAAAATCGTCCTATCCATTCCACACATGCATGGCTTTATTGAGTCCTTAGTTCTAGCACAACTCTTCAATATAATTTTTTTAATGCAACTATAGTGTGGATAATTTTAAGTATAATTTATTTATAACGAATGAGTATACTAAATGTTTAATATAATATCTAAAATATTTGAAAATAATTATGTTGTCTTGACTACAAAAAACGGTTTGTACCATAATATAATTATTTATTGTTATGGTTATGATATATGATAGTGTTATTATAATAATCAAGAGTATTAATAAAATATGATAATTATTTCCTTATAATATATTTATTTAGTATGGTCATTTTAGGCGTACTTAACAATCATACCAACAACTAACAATAGTAGCAGTTGTAAAACAAATCACGGTATCTTCATTAAAAAAATTATATAACCAATTTTAAAATTGTCTTTAAATTCTGAATTTCAAAATGGATAATTAATTCAACAAATAGTAACTAATAAAATTAGTAGTAATTAATTAAATGAAAAATCAATGATCAATAATTAAACTAAAACTATAATTTAAATTTATTAAATGAATAATCAATGATAAATAATTAAACTAAAACTATAAATTTAATTTATTAAATGAATAATAAATAATTAAACTAAAACTATAATTTAAATTATTAAATAAAATTAACTATTTTAAATACTTACTCCTTTAAAAATTAATACTTACTTAACATACAAATTAACTAATAATAAATTATTATTTTTCTATTATAAATATGAAGTAAACAATATGAAAGTGGGTATCTCCTTATTTATGTAAAATAAAGAAATGTAAAATTAACGAATAATAGTTCTGTCAAATTTTATGGCCATAACAATATAAAATGATCTTAAAACTAAACGAGAGAATTGTACATTGATATTGAGAAATACAAAATGAAAAATTTTACTAGAAGAGGTTGTTTTGGTGCCCAAATATCCTTAGATTGATCATATTGATATCAAGATGCACAGACACGAGAAAAAATAAATCTCAAATTTTGGAAATAGTGCATCTTGCAACGTATTTTTTGACCATCAATTTTCAAGATTTTAAAGTTTTCATATATCTACTTGATTTACACTGTTTTTGAAGCTTTAAATTTTATAATTAAATATAAAAATATGTTTTAAGGCTATCACCAAGATTTATAGTAATGAAACCATATTTCTCGACACTATTTGAAAGTGCGCTTTACTTTGATTGGTTGGAGCCTCAGCGTTGTACATACCACATGCTTACTTAATACAAGGAGGCCACAATCACTCTTATTCATCGGATTTCAAATCGGGTGGTTGTAAGTGTCATTGACTAAATTCAAAGTAACATAAAAAATTTATCTCAACAAATATAAATGCTACTTCTAATGGCTAGTGGCAATTATGACATCCTTGTAACAAATATAAATATTCTCTTGATATGCCATCTCAATTCTTATCACATATTTGTGTCTATATAAGTGATTTAAGAAATGTCAGGTTGGCACAGAATCACCCAGTATGACCTAGAGGTTCCGCACAATAAAACAACGATTCTCTACTGTAAAACGATTATCCAGACCTGTGATTCACCAATCCGAACCTATTTTTGTCTAGTTCACTATTTTCTCAAGTTTTTTTTGTCTATTCACTATTTTTTTTTACACACTAAAATGGTGATTCGAACCGCTTATTTATCGATAGAGACCGGTTATTGGCGTGCCTAATTGGTCACCCATCCGTTTTATAAATCACGGATCCGGATCACGTTGCACATGCTCGATGGTGTACCTTTCCGAATTTCAACTCGCCTGCAAGGCGCGGGAACACCAATCTCATACCATTTAAGACGGGAAGCAACAAGCAAAAGAAGGGAGAAAATGGTGAAAACTGGCGAAGAGGAGTCGCGCGTCAAATGCATTCACTGCAAGTCCGAGAGCCTAAGGTTTTCTCCCGAGGCCAATGATGGCCATGGTGCGTACATTTGCCCTACCGCAGGCAACTTTGAACCTGGCCATGGCTGTGCTAGACTTGTTTCGATTGAGGAATTTGGTGCTCTGGATGCCGAGGACGATACGGCCTCTGCGTCTGCTTCCGGAGAAGATGGCGATGAAGATGGAGATTGTGATGAAGACTATGCGGAAGATGATGAAGGACTATCTTCTGAGTCTCCCATGTCTGACGAGGATAGGAAGATGCAGAATATTGATGCCCTTTTGAGGTATGTCTTCATTATTAGACTTAGATGCCTTTTGAGATATTTCTTCTTTGTTAGGCCTAGATAGTGACCTAGTATGCAAACAGCAGTGTTTCTTGTTCTACCTGAATTTTGAATGATATTCGTGCATGAAGCTCCTATTCTTAAACGTTGGTATTAGGAACTGTTTTTGTACCCCTTAGCATTAATAATATGCAGAAGTTGATTTCATGGGTTATTTATCTCTAAACTGTCACAAACTGTTTCTTTGCAATTATTGTTTCTGTATGGATTATTGAGACTTGCAAATGAGTAATATTTATCATTTTGGATTTCTAGGGGAAACCTTATTGTGAGGAGACAGTCTCTACTTCCCAGTCTTTCGATATCAGATGGTGCAGCCACAGCTAGAAAACCATTTAAACCTCCCTCTAAAAATGGTTATAGAGATCAAAATGAAGATCTTTTTCGTCGCCTTTGGGCTAGGAAGAGGTTTGTTCCTTGGGGTTCTTCTAGACCAGCTTTGGTTGCAATTAGTAGCTTTCTTAAGATCCCAAATGAAGTTAACCAAGACACGGTGGAGGAGATTCAGTCTCTTCCACCTGGGATTGAGCCTTTGGTATTGTGGCAACCTGGAGAATCAGAAATGGATCGAGATAATTTGACACCAATAGTTGTAGATCCATTACTTGTTCGTTTTCTTCGACCTCATCAGAGGTATGTTGTTTGATATCTTGTTATAGGTGACAGTTCGAGAGCTTAAGCAATTGCAGTTTCTTTAAATTAGATACTCCATATGAATTTATGAATTCATTACAAATCCTTTCACAATTATTGAAGTTGCATAAACTTGTGTTTTAAAGAGTAATCCCTGGACAGCAAATTCCGAAGGGGGAAAATATATGATACTCCAATGATTTATGGGAAAATCAGCCCATCCGGTCATCATTGCCTATTGAAATGATGGATGGTAATGCACAGAGTTTGGGACCCACCTACATGAATCCAGTAGGCTCATCACTGTCCATTGTTTCATTGAATGTTAACATGTGATGTTTTTTCCACAGTTCATTGGAGCAAGGTGTACTTTCCAAACCTTGCAAGCTAGTATATCTTATAACTGTATTCAACGTGTGATCTGTATGCCTACTATTCTTTTTAGTACAGAAGAAATTTATGCATGCTTAGATATTGCAGTGTACTTCATGCTTAGATATTGCAGTGACTTTTATCTGCTTGGACCACATTATGTCTTCACTGGCCGAAAGGTATCATTTTTAAATGCAGAGAAGGTGTACAGTTTATGTTCGAGTGTGTTTTGGGTCTATCGAAAGCAGCTGGTATTTCTGGATGTATCCTAGCTGACGATATGGGGTAAATACCTCATCCCTATGTATACTGCATTGATGGATCACGAAATCTGAAGCTGCGGCTTTCCAGTTTATGGTCATTTAGTTTCTTTTATCTAGCTTGGATTCTGACTTGCACTTAATACTGATATCAGCACAATTTGTGCAGTTTAGGGAAGACCTTACAATCAATCACCTTGCTATATACTCTTCTTCGTCAGGGATTTGATGGAAAGGCAATCGCCAAGAGGGCAATGATAGTGACCCCTACAAGCCTCGTGAGCAATTGGGAATCTGAAATTGTGAAATGGCTTGAAGGAAGGGTACCACTTATTGCTCTATGTGAAACTGCTAGAGCTGATGTTGTTTCAGGGATTGACAGTTTCCTTTCCCCTCATAGCCCTTCTCAGGTACTTATTATGTACAATGTAACTTATTATGTACAATTTACTGTGGGCAAGTTATTCTGGGTCTAATAATTTATATGCATGTTGTGAATTGGGGTGATCAATTGAGCCTTGAAGCTCTTCATTTCTAGGTGCTGATTATTTCATATGAGACATTTCGTATGCATTCATCAAAATTTTGCAAGACTGGTTGTTGTGATCTTCTCATATGTGACGAGGCTCATCGGCTCAAAAATGAGAATACCTTGACAAACCGCGTAAGAGACTTGATTTATTGGGAATTTACTTATTATCATTGAATGCTCCATTATCTTGTGACTTGTGTGCAATATGGGCTTACCAAGTTTGTTGGATATGGATTAGGCATTGGCTTCTCTACCATGTAGCAGGCGCATTTTGTTATCCGGAACACCTATGCAGGTCTCGTAATCTTCTTGAGGTTTCATGCCTTTATAACATAATTCCTGTCCTTAACTTCGTGTTGCCTTCTTGTTTTTAGAATGATCTTGAGGAGTTCTTTTCCATGGTTAACTTTACTAATCCTGGGATTCTTGGAGATGCAACTACTTTTCGTCGTTACTATGAGGTGAGCTGTTCGGCTATCTCTTTCTCCTTCTTGGTCAGAGAGCTTTCTTTTTATCATTTTTATGAGTTCAACTAATCGGCTTTCAGGAATATTATAAATCTTAGTTTTAATTACTCAGGCACTTTTGTCTAGCTTACCCTGAAAGTAAAGACTTGAAAGTGTCTATGTTTTCTACTTCTTTATATAGGATTTTAATTTGATGTTGCAGAATCTTTTTTTTTTTTAATGTCTTCCTAGGCACCAATTGTTTGTGGAAGAGAGCCAAATGCAACTGATGAAGAGAGAAAGTTAGGGTTTGAGCGATCAAGTGAGTTAAGTGCAAAAGTAAATCAGGTATTACTTAACCAAAATGGCCTGCTCAACTTATTTTAACATGTATGTTTTCTTGCATTGCCCAAATAGTTGGGAAAAGGCTCTGATAATGATGATGATGATGTTTTTTTGCATTGAGTGCACTTGTCATGTATTATTGTTTCAATTCCGAGAAATGTGACTGGCTGCCTCATTTTGTTGTATTCTTGTGATATTTTTGGTATTGACCCTCCATTGTTATATTATACTTTTCATGGTCCGTGATGTATTTTTTTTTTTCAGTTCATTCTTAGGAGGACAAATACTTTGTTATCAAATCACCTACCCCCTAAGGTATGTTGGTTATTTGTTGGGTGCTGTTTGTTGTTCTCTATAGTTTTTGGTTGTTATATGTACTAGATTTCTATTGGTTGTTAAGATTTTTTGTTCAGTTTTGATTGGTTCTATTTTTTCATTGCAAAGTTATCCTTTACCTGGTGTTTTGTAATTTCATTCAGTTTAGTTTAGTGCTATGTTAAGTGATCTTGACATACCAAATGATCCTATAGGAAAGTATGTTGAGAAATTAATTTAAAAAATCTTTCTTGATCTGATGGGACCAGGTTGTGTTAGTTTCTTTTTCATGTAGTTCTTGGAAGTGTTAGCGAGTGGGGGAGCGCGGGAATGTGGGTAGGAAGAAGCTCCCTACTTTAGGAGCGTTACGTGAGTGCTCTTATAATATATATACAAAAACTATGAAAATTTAAAAATAAATGTACACACAATTTTGTGAAAATATTTAAATACAGAATATACATATTAGGATTATATCTATTTTACTTAGAATGTGTTTTCTCAAGAAAATTTTCATACTCATATTTAGTTACTCAAGTCATATCATATGACAGTCTTGCATAATAATATATTGAAGTCATTTATTTGATAATTATGTTGTGAATTTTAACTAAAGATATTAATAAATTTAGCTCAAAATAGGTTCTTCCATTTCTTCCCCTGCCCCTTCATTATAAATTAACAAAATAAAGCATAGATTGAAAAAGAATAAATATAAAGAGAGGTAAGATAGATGAATTTAAACCATTGCACTTAGGACTATCTTTTTCTTTCGTTGATCAGGATATAAGCATCTTTTCCTCACAAAAAAAAAAAGAAAAGAAAAAAAAAAGTACTAGGATTTTCATCAGTAATTCCTTCTTTTTTGGTAGATATGCATTAAAGACTTTCTTTGTTTAATAGATATGGATTAAAGTATCTCTTTTATCTTTGGAAAATATATAGAACATGAATCTTCCAGCAATTATTTTTTTGATTGATATGCATTTCAGACTTGTTTCATTATAAAAGATCCATCTAAATAGGTTATGACTTATATTGACTGATTCCCTAAGGGATTGTGATCCACCCAAGATCCCGCTTCGGGAGAATGGGGTGTCTGGGATTGCCACCAAGTTGGGAGATCCTTGTAACTGATGCTTGTCAGTTGATGTATTGTTAGACCTGATACGTGTTTCCAATTTTCTTGAAAATTATATGATTAGAACCTAAATGTACCTCATGTATAGAATGAATTTTGAGCATGTAACTTTGTTTTCTTATATTCTACTTAACAATTTGCAAGATTCACTTGTCTACATAATCTGATATACGTGAATAATAGTCAACAAAAATTTCAAAGCATTCGGCCATTTTAATAATTAATTATTTGTTTAATAAAAAGACATTTAACTTAGTGAAAGTTTTAGTTAAATTTCTACGGAAAAGATTTTAAATATTTTGGGTTCAAAGGTTAATTTTCTAACCCTTATACATACAATGTTTTATTTTACATCCTAGTGATTCAACTTTGTTGAAAGATATATGATGTATGTATATTCTAAACACCCACTAATTGAAGGAGGAACAAGAATGGAGATATAGAATAACGAGGGGGAGATAGATGCATGAGAGAGAGGGAGAGAATAGAGAGTTACGTGAGAATGAGAGAGAAAAAATGATGTGATTCTTTCCTGTGATCAGTCATATAATTTGTTATTATTGATGAGCAAAATTTCAAAAAATATCCTTGTATGGGTTTATAACCCACATTAACCCTTTAGACCTTTCTTTGCACAGGAGCTTACTTTTTGAAAGCTTTTTGTATATCAGTGTAAAAGGGCTGTTCTATAAGCCCTTCTTTTTGGTTTAATTTGAATTCACTGCTAAACTAAGCAACCCTGTATTTTTGTAATATCTCTGTATAAACCTGACCTCTCGATTTTTTACCGAGTCCCCGCCTGTGGGTGACTGCGGAACTGTGTACTTGTAATTCCATACTTTTTTAATACAAGTTAGCCTTCTCTCAAAAAAAAAAACCCTGTAGACTCAACTATTATTATTGTGCTTTCAACATTCCCTTGCAAGCTGGAGCTAGATTTCAATCATGCCCAACTTGACAACTATATCTTGCAGTCTATTACGGGGCATAGGTAATTAAACTTTAACTCCTAGGTCAGCCAATAGTTTTCACCCACATAACTTCACCTGCCCCATGTACCATAGCCATGTATTCTGCTTCAACACACATTTTGTTTTTTAACTCTTCCATGAACAAAGGTACAATAACCTGCAGTTGACCATCGATTGGTTTGTGAACCGGCCCAATCTGCATCACTGTAAATTGCAACACCCTTATGATCCCGATTAGTAAACAGCAATCCTTTACCAGGATATGGCTTGAGATACTTTAGGATATGGTAGAGAACATCTAAATGAGGTTTTTGTGGGGCGTGCATGAACTGACTAATTATATTAACAACATGAGGAGTATCTAGTTGTGTAATTGTAAGATATATAAGCTTGCTCACAAGCCTCTGATACTGACTAGGATCCTTAAGTAACTCTCTCATCTGTTTATGAAGTATATTATTGATTACCATTGGTAATAGGTTTATCCATCAGTTTGGTCCCCAACATTCCAATTTTTTTTGACAAAATCCAATACTTCTTATGAGGGATAGCAATTTGTTCTTTGATCTTGCCACTTTAATATCTGCTAATCTATGCCTTGTTATTACTATATTATCAACGTACACTATTACTGTTGTAATCCCTACACCTTTTTCCCTCACAAATAGTGTATGATCAGCTTGACTTCTTTTAAACCCAATTTTTAGCAAGTCTTCACTATATTTCTCAAACTACGCTCTTAGTGATTGTTTAAGTCCATATATCACCTTTTTCAATTTGCACACGCTTCCTGTGTCCCCTTGAAACTGAAATCTTCGAGGCTCCGCCATATACACTTCCTCATGAAGATCTCCGTGCAAAAAAACGTTTTTCTCATCTAGCTGATGGTAAGGCCAAAATTTATTTACCACTAAAGATAATGACTTTAATAGTTTCCAACTTCTCTATTGGGGCAAAAGTCTCTTCATAATCTATACCTTATTTATTTACAACTTCTCTATTGCAACTTTGCCTTATATCCATCAATCATGCCATTTGTTTTGTAGTTCACTGTAAACATCCACTTGCGTCTTACCTTCCACTTCTTCCCTTTAGGAGTTTTAGTGAGCTCCCAAATTTTGTTCCTTTCAAGAGCTTGCATGTCCTTCCACATCGTAGCTTTCCACTGAGGTTGTGATACAACCTTTGTTGCACTAGATGGAATGCTAACAACAAACTCAAATGATAGGGAAGCAACACAAAAAGATGGCAATATTCTAAGAAACAAAGTTACTTATAGGATATTGCGTACATGAGTGCTTATTCCTGCATTATGTAATTGGTAAGTCAATATGTGACACTATGATTGGATTTGAAGGTGAAGAAATGGCAGGATGAGAAGGATCAATACATGGTTCCAGTTCGACACTTGAGTCATATTCATTTTAGACTTTGGGTTGTACCAATTTTTTTTTTCTAAAATATGCCTTCAACTTGTTTCACTGTTGCAATTGGAACATTCCCATCTTGGTTTTGAGGCATCTCAGAAACTTCAAAAATAAATGGAGCTGGAGGTGGAGTAGGTTAAGGTTGTGACACAAGATTGCTTTCCTCTTTTTTACTATTCTCCCCTTGAAGAGAGCATTGCTTTTGAGTAGGAAAGGGATATGGAATATGTTCAAACAAGGTGGTATCCATAAAGACATGGTGGACCTTATTAATGGATCATAATACTGGAACCCTTTTTGAGTTGCTAGATACCCTAAGAAGGCACTTTTAATGGCTTTGGGGTCTAGTTTATCTGCTTCTGGCCCCAAAACATGGACAAAACACATAATCTCAAAAAAAAAAAAACACGGACAAAACACACATTACTAAAGACTTTGGGAGGTATGGGAAATAAAGGAATATCAAGAAGACGTATTGGGATAGGGGATTTGCCTTGAAGAACTCTTGATGGTATAGGTTTTTTAATAATGTTGTAGTAAGAACAACCTCATACCATAAGGTTTTTAGAACGTTCATTCCAAACAATAAAGATTAAGTGACTTCCAGTAAGTGTCAGTTATTTCTCAGCAACTTCATTTTGTTGAGGAGTATAAGGGCATATTTCTGGAACTCTATACCTTTATCCCTCAAGTAATCTTTGAGACCCTTGGAGGCATGTTCACCCTCATTGTCAGAATTTAGAACTTTAATTTTGGAGTTGTGACCTTTTATGGCCTTGACCCCAATATTTTTATAGTTCTTGATCACGATGGGAGTGAGCGAGGCATGTTACTCTAGGATCTTGGTACACTGGGATCAAGAGTCACAAACCCCGTGTCATGAGGCTTGAGTGTGAGAGACACCAAGAGCGTTGATGGTTACCTGTACAGTCAAATTGTTTTATGCCTCATGACGATGTGTTGTCCAGGACAACGAGGACCATATAGTTGATAAGAGCTCGAGTAGTTATGAGAGTCTTGAGCAACATATTGGATAGACTTTGATAAGCCTTGCATGGGTCCCTGCCACAGATTGTGGGCCATAAGCTTGTTGAGTCATTCCAAGAAAGTAATTTTGGATTTTGAATCGGAATTCCAGGCTCTAAAGGTAGGTATTCTCTTAGTTAATCAGATGGGCTGCTTCCCGATACAAATAGAAAGTGATTCATCTCTTCTAGTAGGTGTTATTCAGAATCGTTGCAGTGCCCCATGGAAATTGCAGACGTTAGTTGATAACTGCTGTTCAAGACTCTCACCCCATATGTGGTCTATTGCTCATGCCTTTTACAATGCGAACATGGTAGCTGATGCTCTCGTTAAGAGAGCATCGGCTTATGTAGGCGCAACAATTTGCTGTTGTCAACCACCAGACTTTCTTTCTCTTTCATTATTACATGACCTGGTGCTACTACCCTATTTTAGGGTTGTTAAATAATGTGTTCTTCACTTTCTATTAATGGAAAATTTGGGTAGGGGACCTTGTCCCCGATTGACTTACTCAAAAAAAAAAAGTGGAGTGCTTTGTTCTCAATTCAATTCTATAGGTTCCTAGTTTCCCTTATTAATATTTTTTACATGATGCCAAATTGAGTAAACGGATATAGAATGATTTGGTGAATTTTTGGAAAATTTTGAGAATTTTTCTAATTTTTTTGAGGAAAATGGCATTTTGAGAATTTATTTTACAAAATGACAAACAAGGACAGACCCTCCGGGCCCTCCATGTGACACTTAAGTGGCCAATGGATGCCACGTGGAGGCTAGCTAGGGTCCACCTCACAACCGTGTGGAGATGACATGGGGTTGATGTCAACCCCCTATTTGGCCTCATTTGTCTTTTGTGCAAAATTTTTGAAAATAGAATTTTATTTTAATTTGTACAGAATTTTGAAAATTAGAAATTGATTTAGAGCACGTGTTTCATATGGGAACATGGTTGGTTGTGTGTTCATGGGGTGACCTTCTAAAACGGGTGCATGTTTTGAAATTATGATTGAACCAAGTCCTTATGGAATTTGTCTCATAATCAACTATCATATGTGACATCATGTTTTTCGTTGCCTATGCACTCCAAGATGACATGAAATTGGAGGGAAAATGAAATTTAAATAGCTTTTAAGAACTTGTGCACAATTACATGACAGGCATGCCCCTACCTAGGCTATTTCATTTTATTTAGTTGAAGTAGCATGGATAAATTGTATAAGCAAGTTGAATTTCATGTGAATGTGTATTTAATTTTAAATGTGGGAAATTTTGAGTGAATTTAGGGCTAATCAAGAGGATAATGGTGCTAAATCTCATCACTCATCAAGGTGGATTGGTCGGCGCCTGATTTTCCTGGCAAGAGAAAACCCTCTCTCAAACAATCGGGAGGGGTGCGCGCGCGGGGACATACTTTAGGCGTATGCATGCGCTCCTCTTTATGTGGATAGGAATCAACAACAAGGGAGATTTTTTGACGAGAATGTGTTTTAGGCGCTTTCCTCGTCGTTTGCGGATTTGTGGATACACCCGGGCAGACACCCTCTTAGAACAATCATGAAGCCCTCCGATTGTCTGCCAGCGTGGTTTGGACAGAACTCTCCTCAAACTTTAATGCGTCATCTCGTCTCTTTTTCTTACTCCCGGACTTGCAATATGCACTCGAAAATACCCCTCTGTATTGGTTCGCTTGAACAAGGATTGGCTGGCAAAGGAAAGAATGTGGGGAGAAAAGTAAAGACATGTGTCTCTCTATCCGTACAAATGCTACGGGCTTCAGTAATCGGAGCAGCTAAAGAATTAGAACTCTCTTGATTACCGACTCAGGAAGACTCCACCCGAGTGAGCGAGGGGGAGAGCTTATGTATCTCTCACGGTTCAGCTCGACTGTATGGAGAGAAAGTTAGAGTGGTGGTCTGAGAGTTGGAATTCTTAAGATAGCTCTGAAAGATATTGAATCGAGCGTATAACAAATATCAGAATGAAAGGAGAAAGATGTAGAGACAGAGAGATGGGACCGCAGGTCTGCTGCGATTTTGAGTTACTAGGTGAAGTAAAGAGAGAGAGACGAGGAACAGAGACGGGGTCGCAGGTGTTGCGGCTCAGAAACCTATCATGCGATGAAGACGAGAAAGGCATAGAGAGAGAGTGACGGGACCGCAGGTCTGCTGTGGTTCCGAGTTACTACGCAAGGCGGAAGAGAGAAAGGTCCAGAAAGAGAGATGGGGTCGCAGGTGCTGCGGCTCCGAAACTTCTCACGCAACGAAAAGAGAGAAAGGATGTAGAGAGAAGGACGTGACAGCAGGTTTGCTGCAGGTCATAGTTGGTGCGCGTTAGCTGCAGGGTAGGCTAAGGTGCCTGTGTTAAGGGTAACTTCTCTCTCTCTAAAATTTTTCTCTCACCTCTTCATTGGATCCAAGAATTAGAAGCAAAGTCGAGCTAATGCCTCAATCTCATTAACGAATAATCCAGCCCTCTTACATTTGACCTAAGCTTGTTTATCTAGAGGACCTATGAAACAGGGGTGGATGCTCAAAACTAAGCCAAATTATAATAAAAAGAAATTACAATAAAATCTCGAATTTAGGAACAGTGACAAAACCATATCTCTCTGAGGGGCCTCTTGCCATTGCCAGATTTTGGGATTTTTTTCAGGTACTTGTGGCAATGATATTGACGATCCATCATCGTAGACTTGATGCTTGCTTGATTATGAACATTTTGATGTCTTTTGATCGTCTTGAGCCGAACCTTCCCTGAAGGGTAAAAATCCGGCTAGGTTGTGATCTTTGGCCATCAATGCAATGCGATTCATGGTGTTCCGAGTCTTCATTTTGATTGCAAATTAAAGAGGAGACCGTCACAGTCGCTGTGCACCAAGTTTTGTTTGATTTGGTTGTTGCTTGAAGTATTTCTGAATTCAGGAGGTCACCGGAAAAAGGGATTCCGGTGACCGGGAAAGTCATGCCATCTTCACCCTTGGAATTTGCGCTATCCGACCTTCAATTGACTGCAAAAGTTTGTACTAGTTTGTAGCCCTTCATGACATGGTCGCATAAGACCCAATTTTGCGATGGTCCGATACACGTACCTCAAGTTATCGCTTCACAAAGCTTGGGATGTCTTTCTTTGAAAACTCTAATTTTCGTGCTTTCGGGCTCATCTTCACTCTAGAAAAGTTTTGGTTTTGGGTCATGTCATGACGCGTGCCATATGTCAAAATGACCTGGTCGTTGAGACCTAGCTTGTGTCTGAATTTGAGCTTGTTCCGATTCCAAACGAGCGACCTGTGGGTGCTTGAAGATCATCCCGAGATGTGAAAATACAATCCCAAGATTGGAAACAGGTTTGGTGAGGCCGTACCGTAATAGTGTAAAACCTACCCTTTTGTGGGAATTTGGACCCAGAACTTTCCTGGGAGGTCTGATTGAGCCCAAATTTGGTCCTTGAGGATTTTTCGACGTTCTAAATGCAACTGCAGTGGTCTGGTATTGTTTTAAAGCCCCTAGCATGGGGCTGTAGTTATAAGGTTTCTTTTCAGCATGATAAAAACTAGTCTTGAGAATCGAATTTCGTTTTGATCATGTCAAAACTTATCGGAATGTGACGAAACGTTGCGAGTGTCCTTCGGGCATCCCCAACTACCCTTTTCATGCCTTTCAAAGCCGTTCTAGCTCTTTTTCCAAAGGTTGCCCAGTTTTAGGCTTTATTTTGCAATGTGTCCATGGTCTGGTGGTGTCTTGGGTACTGGCAGGATCAGGTTGTTACTGGTTCTCTCCTTATGCGATTCGGAAATACTAGTATGTCAAAAATGACGTATAACAGGCATGATGAGTGGCTAGGATCAAGCCCTTTCTCATGCTATGGATGACTGGTATCAATGCTCAAGATTCACTCATCTAGAAGCATCTTCTACATTTGCCTATTAATACCCCTCTCGATTGTCCGTTTTGATCACTCCATCTTGTCTAGTGTGGCACGCCGCCCATAGGGCTCTTTCTCTCTTCATTATAGTGAGTTTCTTAGTGTGAGAAATTAAGTTTAGAGTGTGAGGTCAAAGTGAGAGAAAGTGATCAAGACACTCCATTAAAAACTTCTTCTTCAAGCTTGGAGTTGAAGTCTTAGCCCTTTGGAGATTCAATTATTGGATAATTCATTCCAAGCCATCCAACATGTTTCTCGTGGCTGTAAATCTTCGTTTATAGCACTACACTATGATTCTTACCCTCTTGTTTTATGATATTTTGAGCTCAAATCAAGCTTAGAATATAAACCTTTGATTCAACTTCGGAGAGAATTTGATTGAGTTTTCTAGAGATTTTATTGACTGATTTTTCTGCAACTGTCGAGTTCAAAATCAGTCAATTGAATCACCTTGTTGATGATCTAGTTTCATGAGATTTTAAGGGGAAACTATGCCAAAATTTTCTCTCACCCATACTTTTATGCTAGATCACCAAATTGTGAGTGTTTTGAGTTTGAATTTTGCCACAAATCCCGCCCACGTTTTTCTCACAATTTCCTTGATCATTTCAGTTGATTAAAAGTGCCACAAAGTGTAGATAATTTGATGCTTAATTGCTTCCCAAATTCCCAAAAGATGATGTAAAATCGGTTATCTTGGTGCCATCTGAGTAGTCATTCCATGGTATGCAATTAAGTCCTTGGCTGTAAACTGGGCACAAAGAACTCGACCCTTGGCTTTCCATGATCAGGATTTCTTAAGCATTTGAGTATCATTGAGTTCGTAATTGCAGATAGAGCTTTTATGGAGTTTGTGTAATTTTCAAATGATGTATAAAGCATTGTTTTTGTATAGTTCTGATTTTTAAGCACTTGAGTTTTATGTGGTGTATGCTCAATCTCCTTGTGTACTTTTTTTTAGACTTTGTAAAGGGACCCAAATAGAGTTGTAATACTTGGATTTAAAGTGTATTAATGTATTTTATGTGGCTGTAATTGTCGCCAACATGAGTGTATGTCTTGTAATTGAGTTGTATTTTGAGTTTGTGTTGTCCATTGTGAAAGATTCATTGAAGTCTTGTACCTTGTACTTGGCTTCTTACACCATCATTTAATACTTACATTATATTATATTCTGACTATTTTGTGATACACTTGAAAAATATTTGCAACTTTGTCCTTATGTTTCATCAAATAAAGTGTGGTTAGTTTGGTGCAAACGTCCACCAAAGTAAGAAAAATACGAAAACCAAAGAGTTACAGCTTGGGAATGCCCCCACACATCAAAATGTATAGTGGATAATAGAGTTACTCCTTTTATTACTGATAGGAAAAGATGTTCTACAACGTTCCGTTAATTGACAAACCTCACATTGTAATTTAACTTGACTAATAAAGGAAAACTTTTGGGAAATAAGAAATGAAAAACAGATAGAGGAGCATGATTAAGACGTGTGTCATAAATACACTCGTTCTTTGTTAGTAATTCTTGACAAGGTAGTGGTTCGTGTAGCTCTATGGGCATGTTTTGATATGTCTAGAAGGTACAACCCTCTATCTGCACGCCATGCCCAAATATGATCCCTGTCACCAAATCCTGAAAGACACCTTAGGCTGGAAAATGGTTACACAAGAATTCTATGTTTTTGTAGGAGTACTAACAGGTAGGAGACTATCAGATAACTTATGACAATGCAAAGTGGACAACCAATCTATGGAGGAAGTTTCTGGGACATTCCCTTTCTCATTAATGGGTACAAAGGATCCATCAACAATCTCTACATTCATGGTTTGAACAGGTGGCATATGTAGAAAAGAGATTTGACATATTAGTCAAATGTTCAGTAGCTCCTGAATCAGTAACCAAGGAACCTGAGGAGTCATGGGAACATGGTGTCTAGATGCGAATATATCTAGTTGGGCAGGATGGGACTTGAAGGAAGAAGGAAAGGGCTCCATATCAATAATGGAGGGACATTGCTTGAGATTATGAAGCTTTTGCTTGAAAATGGTCACAAAATCATCTCAGGTAAAGAAAGAATATAGTCACGAGGTAAATAACTAACAACATCTTGTTGTCTAGGCATGACAGTCTCCTCATTATTCACACCAGCATAAGCCCTAGATGTATTCCACTTAGGGCATCTAATAGGATTCCTAGATGTTTCCTTGGTGTGCCAATATTTCCCACAATAAGTGCATTTTAACTTATCCTTCTGTTCACCCATGAACCCCCTGGGGCCACCACTTGCCTTGACTTTCACTATGGTCACCACCAAGGTTGTTGAAAGAGTTGGAGGTTAGAGCTGATATTTCAAATTCACCAATGTATACAACCATAACTTTTCAGTGAGCTTCTTCATGTTGAAGGGAAAAAAATTATTCCAAGTGATGCAAAGTTTTGCCACTCAAATTATTGGATCTGATATTTTTGTATTCAGGATTAAGGTTCCCCTAAAAGATCAAATATCTCCCTTTTTCCCACCATTACCTTATGCTCTTTTGCTCAATGAGAGCAGTTTATGGGTTGATAGTGTTTCAGCTCATCCCAAAACCCCTGTAATGCAGCAAAATAGCTGTCAACTGATAAATCTTTTTGTTTGAAATTGTTTATTTGTTGTTCCAACTCATATTTTTGCTACATTATTCTTTTGTGAATAGGCCTCAGCTATTGCATCTCATAACTCATTGGAAATATTATAATTTGTAAATTTGCGACTCAAATTTGGTTGCATAGAGTTTAAATTCCAGTTCATAATTATCATCTCACCAGCGTCTTAATTAGAATTAGAGGGCTCCTTTACATCTGGTCTCACCATACGACCATCAATATAATCCACATTTTTCTTGCCTTTAGGAAATCACCTTACAGATTTGGCCCATTCTAGAACTTTATGCCATAAAATTTGATTGTAGTGATTTGGAGTCAAGAGTATCCCATGCTTGATGTTTGTTGTGACATTGTTTCCTTTCAAGGCACAAGAAAAACCAGTGTTTAATTTTTCAAAAAAAAAAAAAGAAAAAAAAACCTAGTGTTTCAAAAATAGCTGGGCAATGCCTAGGCGGCTGGGGGAGGGGGGGTCTAGGTCGCTCAACGCCAAGGCGGGTGCCCAGAACCTGGGCAGCCCATTGGAAAAAAAAAAATCGTGGTGTTTTTCTCTCTCTAAAATAGGCTCTAATGGGTTTTAGGTTTCAAATGAACCTAAAACCCACAATTTTCCCCTTTAGTACTAAAAAATGCCCTCAACGAGGGGCATTTCTGCCCCTGGGCGGCCGTCTAGGAGGGTTCCTGGCGCTTAGACAGGCGCCTAGGGATATTCGCCTAATTTGGCTGCCTAGGCCTGAGCAATGTGCTCAGGTCTTTTGAATTGCCTATGGTAGTGGCTCAGTCGCTAGGCGGTCCACTTTTTAAATCACTGAGAAAAACAAATCAAAGTGTTGCTAAAATTTGGATACACCTATAGAGTTATTTTAAACACCTTCATAAACACCAAAAGCACCATGTAGTGCATTGGCCAATTGTTATAGACCTATTTGATCCACATTAAACAGCTATAGCTTGTATCCAAAAAATAAAATCTCGACAAATATGTTCCAAGTTTGATGGAGGGCAAAACTATTCTTATTTTGTGTTTTTATTCAATTTCAATGATGTATGTTATAGTTTTAGTTTTAGGATTTATTTTAGGGTTTTTAGGATTTTTAGGGTTTTTATTTTTTATTTACTATTCACAAGTACTATTTATGGTACTGTTCATAGTTACTGTTAACATGTTACCATTCACATGTTACTGTTCACGTGTTAGTATTCACATGTTACTGTTCACAAGGACATTTTTGGAATTTTGATATTGTTTTAGTGGTATTTTAGAGTATTAAATATTTACCTGAATCTCAAGTTAAATTAGGGTTTCGTAGGCTTTAAAAGGTTGGATGTCATAGTTTGAGGGCATTTTGTTATTGGAATAAATTTTATTTTATGAAAGAAGAAAGTTCTTCTCTTGACTTGATTTACAGCTATTTTCTTTCTCTCTTCTTGCTGATTTTACTTGTTTAAGGTTCAGGAGAATCGTGGATTCAATTTCTTACGTTTGCTCCTTGCATCAACTGGTATCAGAGCAAAAGTCTTGTTATTTTGTATTTTTATTCAATTTCATTGATGTATATTGTAGTTTTAGTTTTAGGATTTATTTTAAGGTTTTTAGGATTTGTAGGGTTTTTATTTTTTATTTACTATTTATAAGTACTATTCATGGTATTGTTCATACGTTCACAGGGGCTTTTTTGGAATTTTGATATTGTTTTAGGGGTATTTTAGAGCATTAAATATTTATTTGAATCTCAAGTTAAATTAGGGTTTCACAAGCTTATAACAGGTTAGATGTCATAGTTTGAGGGCATTATGTTATTGGAATAAATTTTATTTATAAAAGAAGAAAGTTTTTCTTCTCTTGGCATGATTTACAACCATGTCCTTTCTCTCTTCTTGTTGATTTACTTGTTTAAGCTTCAGGAGAACGGTGGATTCAATTCCCTACCTATTTCTCCTTTTCATCAAGTGGTTTTAGAGCAAAAGTCTTCTGATTTTGTATTTTTATTCAATTTCAATGATGTATATTGTAGTTTTAGTTTTAGGACTTATTTTAGGGTTTCTAGGGTTTTTATTTATTTTTATTTACTATTCACAAGTACTATTTATAGTATTGTTCATAGTTACTGTTCACATGTTACTGCTTGTTATTGCACACTTGTTACTGTTTATAGGGACATTTTTGGAATTTTGATATTATTTTAGGGGTATTTTAGAGTATTAAATATTTACTTGAATCTCAAGTTAAATTAGGGATGTCATAATTTGATGGCATTAATTTATTGGAATAAATTTTATTTTATGAAAGAAAAAGTTATTCTCTTGGCTTGGCTTGATTTGCAGCCATGTTCTTTCGTTCTTCTTGCTGATTTTACTTGTTTAAGGTTCAGGAGAATGGTGGATTCAATTCCCTATCTTTTCTCTTTGCATCAATCAAGTGGTATTAGAGTATAGTTCAAGGACGAGTGGAGATTGTGATGGCTTGTCGTGGAGGTCTTAGCTGTTAGGATGCCCATTTGATCCGACTGCGCAAGGAAATTAACAACTTGACGGAGAACGTTACAGAGCAATAGCCTGCCCTAAACGAAGACCAATCTACATGGATATATCCAAATCGTGAGGATTTTTATGGAGAATGACACTAATTAGAGTTCGACTCAGAGTTGGATCGGAATGATGAAGTTGCGTTCAACCATTTGTTCTATGCATGTGCTCCGTGTTGGGAGCCTCATGTTCAGGAGAATAAATCATGGGATTTAGTTGATCTACATGATGTGAAGCAGAATGAGGTTGATCTTGGTGTAGGTCGTATCGAAAGTCAAAAGGTTGTAGATTGGGATCTGCCATCAATTTTTGATATTTACTTAGAAGATATATATGATTTTGAAAGAGATATAATCTCTAATGGTGATCAAGATTTTGTAGGTAAACCGATCTTTGACGAAGAAAAAGATGAAGATCTGGAACATTTAGGAGATTTAGGGCACATGAATCAGAGTAGTGCAGTGGAAGTGTGGTCGACTCAGACTTTGCGAATGGTGGCCCTGATTTCAGGAAGTGATCAACTAGATGTTAAGAAAACCTCCAAAGGCCAGAAAATTGAGTTTGGAGTATCGTACATGATTTCCAATGGGAGTTCACGAATAACTGAATCTGATAAATTTGCATGGATTCCTCATTATCCATATCAGGACCGATTTCTTGAGGAATTTTTCTTACCTCGAATAATATTTGAGCTGATAAATAAAAAGAACGTCAAAGAAGGTGGTTTTGATGTTGAGTTCTTCTTAGCACACTTTAAAACTCGAGGATGAGTTTTCTCCAACAAGGGGAGAATGATGGAAGGAAAAAGTCTTCTTATTTTGTTTTTTTATTCAATTTCAATGATGTATATCGTAGTTTTAGTTTTAGGATTTATTTGAGGGTTTTTAGAATTTGTAGGGTTTTTATTTTTTTATTAGCTATTCACAAGTACTATGAATTCATAGTACTATTCATAGTTAATGTTCATGTGTCACTATTCACGTATTACTGTTCACAGGGGCATATTTGGAATTTTGATATTGTTTTGGGGGTATTTTAGAGTATTAAATATTTTCTTGAATCTTAAGTTAAATTATGATTTTATGGGTTTATACAAGGTTGGATGTCATAGTTTGAGGGCATTATGTTCTTGGCATAAATTTTATTTTATGAAAGAAGAAAGTTCTTTTTCTCTTGGTTTGATTTACAAAAAGTTCTTCTCATGGTTTGATTTACAGCCATGTTCTTTATCTCTTCTTGCTAATTTTACTTGTTTAAAGTTTAGGAGAACGGTGGATTCAATTCCCTACCTTTTTTCTCTGCATCAAAGTTTTTCATGGGAAAGAACCCTGCTCTGATACCATTCTTTTAATCAATGGGTCACAAAAACCCTAATCCCCCCGTCACCTGAAAAAAATACAGGAAATAAAAAATATTTTTCTATGTGGGGACAACAAACGCCAAAAAATATATACCTTCTGTAGAAAATATCCAATTTGAGAACAAAGCTTTGAAATAACACTTAATTTCGTTAAAAACTGTATAGAAACATGATCTCCAAAGTAGATTTTTTAGGGTTTCTTCTTTGTTGGACTTTTCTTCCATTTTTTGGCGGTTTGGCCATAGTGCTAAAACCAATGGTTATATGGCCAGTATTTCACCACCTAACTCTCACTTCTTCAAATCTGCACTTTGATCTGATACCAAGTTGAAGCGTATATGATGTATGTCTACTCTAAACAATGACTAATTGAAGGAGGAAGAGAAATGGAGAGATTGAATAAAGAGAGGGAAGAAAGATTGTGTATGTGTGTGTGTGTGAGAGAGAGAGAGAGAGAGAGAGAGAGAGAGAGAGAGAGCTGATCCTTTCATGTGATCAGTCATATAATTTATATATAAATATTACTGATGAGCAAAATCACAAAAAAAACCTTGTGTGAGTTTATAACCCACACTTAACTCTGTGGACTCAAATAAAGTACAATATACCTCAATAAGTTGTGATGTGGCTGTAATGCATGGAAAACATGTGTACTCTTGATGCAACCAACCAATTGTCGTCGTGCCATGTATGTCCCCAATGTAGTTTTAGCGATGGTGATTGAATGAGAGTGGAGAAGCCACACTCCCAAAGAAAAGCTAAAATGGGCCACTAATTTACTGGTACATGGGGGATAAATAGTGTCCCTCTTGCCCTCATCTTTTATTTGTATTCTCAAATATCATGGCCCAACTGTGAACCCAGCCCTGCATTAGGCATCAGTGTGCATGATGGGGCTCATATATCAGCTATGATTCCATCACTGTGGTAAGAACCACAACTAGGCCACTGTCCCATCATAGGTGGGAGCTGTGACTCACTTGTGACCTCACGTGATAGTAGGAGCCATGGCAGACGTATCTCTCCCATCCTGTGGGGAGAACGAAGATGGTGGCTCTGTGTAATCCATCTCTCTCTCTCTATCTCTCTCTTAAAACCTGGCCTGGGCAAGTGACCCTATGGTTTTCAGAACACTTGGGAAGACCAAAGCCTGTCCTAAGTACTTTGTGCACCATTCTGAGGATCCAAAGTTTTTTGTGTTGGCATGAGCTCAGGTTTCTTGTTGCTGATCCTTAGGAAGACACATGTAAGAAAGGGGTCTCTCGAATCACTGTCCAACTGCTGTCCTTCTCTACTCTAAAATCACTAACTCAGATGGAGATCTTGAGGATTATGTGATCTAATATTTTTATATTCCTTTGAAGAATTGGATACTTCAAGGTTTTTGAACAATGCATTGTCCTTCCCTTACCTTTCTGTGCAGATGGTGGAAGTTGTCTGTTGCAAGTTGACACCTCTTCAAACTGATTTGTATCGCCATTTCATACAATCAAAAAATGTAGGTTGCCTTTGGCATTTTCCTATTTTAATTCATAGATGTTTAAAACTGGATGTCATATTTAACATAATTAGTAGCAAAGCATTTTTTCTCCTCTCATACCTAAGTAGTTACTATTTCCAACAAGGTTAGTTATCTCTTATCTTTTAATTGCTTCCTCCATGCTAGGTCAAGCAAGCAATTGCAGAAGAGATGAAGCAATCCAAAATTTTGGCGTACATTACGGCGCTTAAAAAGTTATGCAATCACCCAAAGGTAACGAACTCAACTATTTAATATGTATCGAACTTATGTTCAATCAATATTACATTCTCACTATATAGATGGTGTATCAGCTGCAAGAATGGTTTCAAGTCTTCTGTTAAGCACCATAAACCTATGTTTTTATGAATAACTTATCGTGAATAATTTGATTGATGCTTAGCACTTTAATGGAACAGGTTATATTGGTATCTTGATATTTGTATCATCGTATGAATTTGGCTGAAAGTTGTTGGTATATCTCAGTCATTCATATTTCATTCAAATTCTGCAAGTGTTTTTGGATTGCTTTGCTACTTAGCATTGTTTAAGAACTTTAAATGCTTCCTTTTTGTTTGCCAAGGGCAAACGCATTATTAGAAAACCATTGTTGAAGAAAGTGTGATGCTGCACCTAGGCACAAAAGAGGTTTCTGTGTGTGTGTGTGTGTGATTTGCTAAAGTACTTTACAAGACTCCCCCATCGTGATCTTGGCTGTAAAGTCATTGATACTATATTAGTCATTTATATTTCATTCAAATTCTGCAAGTGTTTTTGGATTCATTGTTGTGCTATTCAGCATTCTTTAAGAACTTTAAATGCTTCCTTTTCTTTGTTTGCCAAGTGAAATGTTGAACGCTTTGTAGAAAACCAATGTTGAAGAAAGTGTATGCTGCGCTTGGCACAAAAGAGGGTTTTCTTATTTTTGGTGGCAACAAAAGAGGGTTTTCTTATTTTTGGTGGGGGTATTGTTTCTTTTTTTTGGGGAGAGGGGGGAGGGGGAGGGGGAGGGGGAGGGGGAGGGGGGGGGTGGGGGAGTAGTGGCGTGGCGATGCTGGTTGGCTTGGCTTGATTTGGGTGCCTCCGTTTTGAGGTGCCCCACACACATTTACATATATATATGCGTTCCAGACATCATCATCATCATCATCATCATGAGAGTCTTTTCCCAACTACTTGACATCGACTACCTGAATCCTGGTCCGCTATTCTGCTCTATCAAGTGCTATACCCTCAGTGAGGCCATAGGTTTCCATGTAATTTCTAACTACTTCCAACCATGTCCTTTTGGGCATACCCCTTCCCTTTTTTGAGCCTCTTATTTGAACAAATTTGCTCCTCCTAATTGGTGCTGTATTGCGTCTGCGCAGCACATGGCCAGCCCTTTTAAGTCTTTTCTCTCTCATCTAATCACCTATTGGAGCTACACCTAAGTTCTCCTAAATGCATTCATTTCGACTTCTATCCATTCTTGTCTTGCCACTTATCAGTCTCAACACCCTCATCTCAGCTACACTTATCTTATAGATATGTTGTTTTTTGACCATTCAACATTCCGCCCTATAAAGCAAAGCTGGTCTCACAGCTGTCTTATAGAATTTCTCCTTCAGCTTCATTGTATTGTAGCAATCACATAACACTTTGGTTGCACATCTCCACCTCGCCCACCCAAGCTGTAATTCTACGTGCTCATCTTCCTCAGTCTCTCCATTTTTCTAGATGCATTCCAGACATATATCTATATTATATGCATGTTTAAGGTATCCCAAACACACATTGTTGCACGAGCAAATGTCTTGTGTATACCAATTTTTCCTATTAAAATTCAAGCATGTATTTTTTGGGGGGTTTCTTGTTTTATTGTCGTAGTTTTTAAGTTTTTACTATGGATTTTAGGTTTTTTCATTTTTAGTTTTTAGGAGCTGTTTGGAAAAGTAGCCAAGGTACTTACGAAGTTATTTATTTTATAAGGGTAAAAATATCATTATCAATTTTGTTTTTAATTAGGACTTTTATTTTTTTCTAGAGTTAAGATTTCTTGGGGTTTAAGTAGGATCTTTATTATAAATAGGGACTGAAAGAGGGTTGTAAAGATATTTGACGTGATTTTGAAATAAAGAAGAGCACTTTGCTTTGGATCCCTGGTTAGGGTTTTGTGAAGAAGAAACTGTTGAGTGTATCAGTGTTCCAAAAAAACTCGGTGGCACTTAGGCGCCCCCAAGAGGTGGCAGCCACCAAGAACCTTGGTGGCTTAGGTTCAAAAGGGGGCATGGGGTGTCCAATAATTCTGTTTTAGGTCCATATTATGTATAAAACATGCATAATCATGCATTTTTTATAATCCAAACAAAAAAACACAAAAAATGTTGGGGTCATGTGGCCATTTAAAGTCGTTATCGAGCATGTAAAACTATGACTATAGCGTTGTAATAGCTCCAGTGGGAGCGTAGTCTGGATGGATTGTGTGGCATGGTTCAGGATGGATAGTGAGGCGTCGTTGATGTCATGAATCACTTGAGTTTTTACAAGCTATGGCTCAGGTTGATGTCTGAAAAACTCGTAGCTTTGGGCATTTTGACACAACCGATAAGGGTTTCAATGTAGGGTCATCATTTGATGAGGTCAGAGTTCTGCCCATGGTAGTTGGCGAGGGGATTGGGTGTGACCCCTGCGTGTAGTGGTTGGTCAGAGAGGACAATGGCCAAATCTTCATTATTACCATCGCACGACATATACACTAGATAGCTGTTCAGGAAACAGGCCACTTGATGAGGGTGTGTCATGTACATGTGCCGAAGAGATGTCTCCTTGCAACATCGAACTATGTTGGAAGGACCCATGAGGTATTGTGTTAGAATGGGGCTTGGACTCATCTTCAGGGAGGAACCTGTATCCATGGGCTAGGATCTTCTCTTTCATTTGTTGGCTGACTTTGATAGTCCAAGAATGAACCTTTGTGAAGGGCGGTGGGTCTTGGGAACTATTGGGTCAGTTTGAGAGGATGACAGTGAGATGCCATTTAATTCCTAGCAAATCTTTTTAAATATGTTTACTTTTATTTTGACTATATTTTTGATTATTAAAATAAAAATTTAAATCTCTTTTGATATTTTATTTCATTGAAAAAGGATTTTTAAGTTAGCAAAAATAAATTTCTTGGATTTATTTAATTCTGAGAGAAAGAAAAATATTTATTGGTTTTCTAAATTTTTTTTATTACTCTAAAATTCCATTTAAGGTGTGGGGGCCGATTAGAACTTTGGGTCCACCTCATATGACCCCTTTTGGTGAGGGTGTGGGGCTCACATTGCCCACCATGTGTGGGACGCCCAACATATTTCCTCTTTCTTTTTGAGTGTGGCCTGTGATGGAAGCCATCTAGTTGATTTAAATTAAAAAGAGGGTTTTATAAAATGAGGATTGATTGTTTTGAAATTGCAAGGTATATAGATTGATTAAAATTAAATACCTAAATACATAGTATTTTTTGTACACAAATATTTGATAGTAATAGAGTTATAGAAACTGTGGATGATAGTTCTAGCTTATTCCTTTAGTCATGATGATTGATCTAAGGAATGAAGAACTAGGATCTCTTCACCTTACAAGTCTCCAAGATGTACGGTCAAGATTAAGTCCCATCATCTTCATAGCCTTTTCTCAATTAATTGGGTTGGCTACACGAATCTTGGTTTGCCAGTTTGCTCTATTAACCTCCATACCCTCTGTGAGGCCAAAATCCTCATATTTTTGGACTGCTTCCAACCATGTACTTTTGGGTCTACCCCTTGCCCTTTTCGATCCTTCCACTTGAACTAACTCACACCTTCTAACAGGTGCTGTATTGGGTCTGTGCCACACATGAGCAGCCCACCTAAGGCTACTCTCTCTCATCTTATCTCCTATTGGTGCCAGACCTTCATTTTTATGAATAGATTCATTTCGAATTCTATTCCTTCTTGTCTTGCCTGTCATCCATCTTAACATCCTCATCTCCACTATACTCATTCTATGCGTATTTTTTTTGTGTGCCCAACATTCTACCCTATAAAGCAAAGCTGGTCTCACAGTTATTCTATAGAACTTGCCCTTTGGGTTCATTGCTATGCGGCGATCACATAAAATTCCAGTTGCACATCTCCACCACCTCCACCCAGCTCTAATTCTGTGTACGACATTTTTCTCAATCTCTCTATTTTTCTGGATTATCCATCCAAAATTAAGTCTCATAATGATGATAAAACCCTAGACCCAAAGTCCTAGTCCTCTCTATAAGTATTCTTTATGGGGTGCATTCTCTACGCACTTGTGGACAAAGTTGGTCTCTCTTTCTCTCTCTCTCTCTCTCTCTCTCTTTCCCCCATGGCAGGTATGCCCACTCTCACTCTCTCTAATTTCTCTCTAGTTAGGGTTTTGACTAAGTTTTGAGCCTTGAGTAAACCCCATGGGGGCCCTAGTCTCTATGAGCGCCCTAAGCTTAGAGATTGAGCATATGATTGTTTGTGCTTTAGGTTTCTTCCATCCCATGTCATGCTCGCAAGAGGTTTTGCTTAGGCTTATCGAATTATGAGACAAGGTTAAGACCAAAATCCCATTTGCCATTGGTGGAGGAGACCCTGTGTGGGGTGTATGAAGTCCTTTGGGTAACTTGAGGCAAGGTATTTGGTATTCTAACTGTTCCATATTTCTTGATTCTTCATGCATTGTGTTTTGTACGTTTATCAAGAATTGTATTAGGGTTTATTTTTATGAATCCTCGTTGGTATGAATAAAAGTAAGGAAGAAATTTTTTAACTATATATGCTTGGCTAGGTCACATTGTCCACCTTTCAAAAAATACTCCACCTGATGGGTATTTTTTGCCCCTAGGCAGGTGCAGTCCTCTGGGCAGCTGCTTAGGCGGGGTACTAGGCAGGCGCCCAGGGACAACCCGCCTAGTTGGTCTGCCCCGGCTTGGGTGATGCACTCAGGCCAATGTACCTAATTGGTCTGCTCCAGCTTGGGGGATGCGCCCATGTCTTCTTAGCTCGCCTAGGCGCTGGGTGGACCTTTTTTAAATCAATGGAGTGTATAAATCCAAGTCCAAGGATACAACATTTAAAATTTTCATTACTTGAATACAATAAACTTGAAATACAATGGCCTTGGACAAGAATTACATCGATATAATCAAATTTCCGCACATAATAGGGATTTCATACACTCAACTAACATGCACATGACCTCACTTTTGTCCCAAAACAACCCCCATCCCAAAACAACCCCCACTCAAGATTTACACAATGGATATTGAGAAACTTACAACACAATGTCACTTAAGTACAAATTCATCACTATTTAATTTTCTCTTGAATAAATTCAAACACTTGGAACATTTTAAATCAAATTAGATCTCCATTTTTCACATACATAATTAGATGTGTCCACATTAATCATAGGTCATGGGGAGCTAAATATCAAGCATGAAATGACCGGTTTATCACCAAGGACTAATATACACCCCATAGGATATCCTCTACGGATAGCGCAAGAATAGCGGTCCAATATGATCTCAACATTTGGAACCAATCACTAAGTATCATGTTATCGTAGTCATACTCAAATGCTCAACAAAGGGGGACTGATCCAAATATGGAGAAAGACATGTATCTGGGAATCATAGAGCATTAAATTCAGGCAAATATTGTGAGAGATGGGCATATGGGAGAGAAAAATTTTGGCATGGTAATGGCTTGTAAAATCAAGGTTTTAGTTCATCAAAGTGATCAAGAACTTTGTTGATTTTGCTCAGAAAAATACCGCAAATATTCAGCAAGCAAATGGTAGGTAAAATATGATAGTGTCACAAAATGGAGCAATCACACTACCTATCAAATAGTGATATCATGCTTCAAGTAACTAAGGAATCATACTTCAAGTAACTAAGGACCAACCAACAAATCTAATGAAACAGGAGCAATTACCTTGCTGATTTATCCCAAAAATCAGCCAAGAAGAAAGGGTGATGGTAGCATGGAAGCTCCTTTAGCATCAATGGAGGTTGGTCACTTGAAGGCTCTTGGCTTGGCCTTCATGGCCATCACCCTCATGATCTCTATGCTATGGGCATGGGTCTCTCTCCTTCTCTAACTCTCTCTCTTAGCTCCATGTGGGAAACAAAAGGAAACCTTGCAATCATCTAAGAATGAAGGGAGTTAAGGGCTTTTATGTGTTGAGAGGAGAGGGAGAGTGAGAGATACTTTATAAGGTCAAATTTAGACCATTGATTTTTGGGGTTCCATGAGGTGAGAGAGAAGCTTAGATCCTAGCCATACAACTCACACAATGGCTATCATATGTGCGGTTGTGATTTAACACCATTACCCCCTTTAACCATAATTCATTTTCCAATTCCCCTCATTATATGTGAATTTGAATTTTCAATTTTAAAATCCAAAAAATGATTGTAAATCTCTATCATTGTTTCCATCATCTTTGGCTAGGATATAACCATAGAGATAAAAACCTAGGTGGGGCGTCCCACCCTCTCAATATTTAACTATTCATCTCTCTCTTACTTTATGAGATTTAAATTTCAAATCATATACTTTATGGCATTGTCCACACATGTGGTGTCATAAGACACATTTGTGTATCATAGGCGTACACATTTGTGCAATCAAGTTTCCACACATAAATAGTGATTAAAGAGCTTTGTTTTTTGTTGGATCAAGCTTCATAAAATGTGGAAACGATCTTGGTCCTACATGGCACTCACTTGTGGATTTAAATTTTAGATTGTATACTTTATGGCCTTGTCCACACATATGGTGTCATAAGACACATTTGTGCATCATAGGCGCTTACAGATTTGTGCAATCAAGTTTCCACACAAAGAGTGATTAACAAGCTTACATTTCAAAAAAAAAAAGAGTGATTAACAAGCTTTGTTTTTGATTGGATCAAGCTCCATAAAATGTGGAAACGATATTGGTCCTACATGGCACTCATGTGCAAAATCTCTACACATGCAGCACACAAAAGAATACTTATCACTTATATATGTACCAATCAAACATGTCCCACTGGCGCACCACCCAATGTGTGATGTCAGCCCTAGGTGTCCATGTGGATGCCACATGGGTGGTTTATGTATGTCCATTGGTCATTTGGAAACCACATGTTTGGCTAGTCCTTGGGTGGAATTTGGTCAATCAAATTTTTATAAACCCCATTTTGCCTCCAGGAAAATTATGAAAAAAATCTCCAAAATCATTTTTCAGTGTTTTCCATCAATTCAACTCAGTTTGTCATATAGGAAAAATTATGTACAGGGAAATTAGAATCCTTTAGGAAGTAGAATTAGGTTGTTGGGCACTCCACATGGCTGTTCCTAGAATCCTACGTCACTTTCTCAAATTAACCCAACAAGACCCATGTCCCACTGACTTTGGTAAGGGCCCATGCTTAACTCATCAAAGTTAGTCCAATAGGTGGCCGGACTCTGAGATTATAGTGGATTATTGGTGCACTTCCAAGGACATGCACTCTTGTTGTTGCGTGGGTTCTCTCTAGCACATATGCATGTTTCTCCTCAGTGGATCTACCTGAGCAAGTAGGGCTTCCAATTTTGCTATTGTCATATGCATATGCTGTGGGATGGCTGTCGGTCAAGGATTTGTTATGTCTTCTCAAAGCCTAGCCTTCTCACGTAGTGCCAACACAATGGGAAAAGTATGGAGGAAATTCTACATCATGGACTACACATATGGGGGTTCAAATTGAGGGCTTAGGACATTGATAGTATGGGGCAACAAGGCATCTTAAAGCTTGCTGTTCATGGATTGAGACATGGCTAAAAAAAATGGTTATGGGAGATGTGGTGGCCAAGAGGTTTAGGCAAGAGAGTGGCACCTTGTGAAGGAAGCTTGTGAACGGATATTTCTGAGCCTTGGAGCTTCAATGGCCAAGCTCCAATGGCCAAGGGGGTGAGGAGGCTTGCTAGACACACAAGACTATGGTCCAAACTGCCAACGTGCAGGAGATGTTGGAGTTATGGCCATTCAAGGCTTTGGAATCCCGACATAATAACTCTTGATCATAGTAGGAATGTATGAGAGTGACGTGATTCTAGGATCGTAGCGAATTGAGTCACATAAACCTGAGAGCCATGAGGCCGATGTGTATATATGTGAGGCACCGAGAGGGTTGAGGGTTACCTCTATTCAGGTTCGGTTTTGATTTATGCCTTATGACTCTGTGGTGGCCAGGATATTGTGTATATAATTGATAGAGGTAAGGTCGATTTTGATTTATGCCTTATGATTCTGTGATGGTTAAGATATTGTGTATATAATTGATTGATGATAATATGAGCTCGAGTATTTTATGAGATTTAGCCATGTATGAAAAGGTTAAGGCTTATAGAGGATATAAGCCTAAATTCTTGATATTGCAAACCATTAACCTTCTCATTTGTGCATGTATAGTGGCAAATGGTGGAAGCTGCTCTACGATGTTGATCCACTTGGGAGAGATATGCACATGTGCCAAGAGAGGATATCTGCATCTAGTTTAGTCCATGTCCTTGGGGGTGCACTTGTAATCCAACACAACCTGAGCATAGTTACTTGGAACGAGAGCAACAAAAGATCAGAAGTGCAGAGCGAAGTTAGCACAAAATTCCATGGTAGGGGAAACGAGGTCTATGCATGGTAGAGGGACCGAGATCCCTGGCTTTTAGGGAGCATGTTGCATATCAATTATAAAAGGGCTGTATTATTTGTTAATGAAATTGAGGCATTAGCTTGCATTTATGTGGCTTTGCTTCTAATTCTTGGATCTAGTGGCGAGGAGAGATAACTTTTAGAGAGATAAATTACCCTTAGCCCATACACCCTAGCCTACCCTGTGGTCCACACGCACCAACCTTGACTTGCGACTAATTGTTCTCTCTCTCGTGTGCAAACAAAGAGGCTAAAGCGGCGTGTTCAGGCTAGGTCATGTCTCAATTCCACCCTCTCTCCTCTCTTTTTCTTCTTTCCTCTTTCTTCCTCTCTCTACATCGTCTTGCTTGGCGCAGTAACTCAGAACCGCTGCAAACTTGTGGTCCTGTCTTTCTCTCTGTGCCTTTCTCTCTTTTGCCACGTGATAAGTTTCAGAGCCGCAGCACCTGCGACCCCGTCTCTTTCTCCGCGCCTTTTTCTCTTCTGTGTCGCGCAGTAACTCGGAACTGCAGCAAACCTGCGGCCCTGTCTTTTTCTCTGCGCGTTTCTCTCTTTCGCCTCGTGATAAGGTTTGGAGCCGTAGCACCTGCGACCTCGTCTTTCTCTGTGCCTTTCTCTCTTTTGCCTCGCGGCAAACCTGCGGTCTTGTCTTTCTCTCTGTGCCTTTCTCTCTTTCGCCGCGTGATAAGTTTCGGAGTCGCAGCACCTGCAACCTCGTCTCTCTCTCTCTGCGCCTTTCTCTCTTTTGCCTTGCATAGTAACTCGGAATCGGAACAAACCTGCGGCTCCCTCTTTCTCTCTGTGCCTTTCCTGCTGTTGCGTGATAAGTCTTGGAGCAGCAGCACTTGCCACCCTGTCTCTCTTTCTAAACCCTTCTCCCTTCACTGTGTGACTAGTTTCGGAGCCGCAGCACCTACGACTTCATCTGTCGTTTGTTCTTCTTCTCTTCCTAGCAACTCGGAATCGCAACAAATTTGCAGTCCCGTCATTCTCTCCTCTTTTCCTCTTCTGATCCTTACTTTGAGTGTGACAATAGCAGATTTGTGGTCTCACTCCTTCTCTCTGATATCGCTCATTGTTTCATATAGAGCCACGACAATGTCCAACCCCAGCTTCCCATAACTTCTTTATGTCCTTCATTTTTCTTCATTTCTTCTTCTATAATGATAGCCTCCTGCTATCTGCAGTACGCTCAATTTGATACCTCCTAGAGTAGTCTCAAGAGTCTTAACATTCGGACCACCACTCTAACTTCCTCTCTGTATAGTGGAGTTAAGTTGTGGGAGATATACACGCTCTTGCCCTCTCTCACTCGGGTGGAGTCATCCTGATTTGGTAGTCAAGAGAGTTTTGACTCTTTAATCGCTCTGATTGCCAAGTTTCGCAGAGTTTGCACGGATAGAAGGACCTCTGTCATCCCTTCCCCTTCATCCTTCATTTGCCAGCCAGTCTATAGTGGAGTACTTTCAATTTCACATTGCAAGCGATGGAGTAAAAGAACGAGACGACGTGTCAAAGTTTGAGGAGAGTTCATGTCCAAACCGTGATGGTAGACCGTCGGAGGGCTTCGTAATTGTTCTAAGAGGGCGACTCCTCGGGCGTATCCCTGAACCCGCAAACGACGAGTTAAGCACCTAAACGCATCCTTGTTGAAAAATCTCTCTCGTTGTTAGTTCCTATCTGCATAAAGAAGAGTGCACGCACACGCTTGAAATGCGTACGCACCCTCGCGGTTGTTTGAGTGAGGGTTTTATCTCACCAAGAAAACCAGGCCCTGACCACTTTTTTGCACTAATTGTTAGTGTTTCGGAAAGAGATATACTCCTGATAGTTCCGTTAGCAATCTTTTCTTATGTTATTCCCCTTGACTGAATGTTCTTGATTCCTTTATGGCTTAGTTACTTCAAGGTTTTCATATATTATTGTTTGTTGTTCTGCCTTCCTTTTAATGGGGTCTTGCTTTTAACAGGAAGAAACCTAGCCTTTGCTTTGTCTTCATAGTTATTGTTCGGTTCATCTGTTCAATGGATCCTAATTATTGCTATTGTTGAACTGAACTTTATGTTGACTTATGTTGTTTTCTTGGGTGGCATTATCTTTTATTTCAGTTGATCTATGATACCATCAGGAGTGGGAATTCGTGGACATCAGGTTTTGAGAATTGCCTCCAGTTTTTCCCATCAGAATTGTTTTCCTCTAGGTAATGAACTCTTTTGAGAGTCTTAATATAGCTGGGCAAGTGCTTCCGATTGCATATAAGTGTTTATGTTTTGACAGATCTGGTTCATGGACTGGTGGTGATGGGATATGGGTAGAATTGTCTGGAAAAATGCATGTCTTGGCAAGATTACTTGCTCATCTGAGGAAGTTAACGGATGATCGAATTGTTCTGGTTTCAAATTATACTCAGGTAAGTCAAAAAAATGCCACTTGAGCTTGAAGATATAGTTTCTGTCTTCCACATTTTTCATATAGTATATCAATATTTATCAGGATTGTTTAAAAAATAAGCATCATGCCCAATTCTGATATGCACGCCTCAGATTATTTATGATTACAAGCTACTTGAGCATTGGCTATAATGGTAAACGTTTCTATTGTTTTCTTTGTAATTATCGACATTTGTTTTCACTTGGTAATGTTGCTTCATCCTTCTCTCCTGGAAATTGTGCTTGATCTTTTAGATAAACTTGTACTTCAATATGATTGATGTTTTTATGGAAGTTAAGGCTTTGCTGCAATTCTGAAATGCATGCTGCTGGAAAACCTTATTGTTAGCGAAGGACATTGTCCAAAATTCTGCTGTTATGGATGATTCGGAAACAGTGTCTTGTTTCCTACACTTTTGAAAAACTTGAGGTGTTCTTGTAATGGATATTCCAGTAGGAGGGCAACCAGCCCAATCTTTTTCTTCATGATTTGTATGATTGGATTATTTTTATGCTATTGTTCTGTTATGTTTTTTACATAGGGATGTGTCTGATATTTTCTTGTATAGAACTTTTAGTGGCTTTGGAAATTCTTTGCCTTCCTTCTGGAAGTTTGGGGTTATGTTGGAAAGGTGCATTATTGACTGAATTGGCCCTCTAGTGCTTATAACTAGTCATAATCAGTGATGGTGTGTCTAGAAACAATATATTTATCTGATCTTCTGATGAATTCGCCTGTTTCCTTCTATGGAAGTGCTCCCCATGTGTGCATGGATAACAAATTATCTGTGTTTGTATCTGCTCTTTCTGTAAACTTCGTATCTTTGAACTTCCTTTGGTTTAATAGTGTATTTCTGTTTATCAGACTCTTGACCTTTTTGCTCAATTATGTCGGGAAAGAAAGTACCCTTTCTTGAGGTTGGATGGAACCACTTCTGTTAGTAAACGGCAGAAGTTGGTGAACAAATTCAATGATTCCTCTCAGGTTGTTTCGTTGTTCCCATTTTCTTCGGCCACAAAATGTGAGCCTGATTTCTTAATAAATTCTTGAATTTATATATTTTTTTATGTTATACTTTTTGAATGTTAATTATTTTCTGCAGGATGAGTTTGTATTTCTTTTGAGCAGCAAGGCTGGGGGTTGTGGTCTGAATCTAATTGGGGGAAATCGGCTGGTCTTATTTGATCCTGATTGGAACCCTGCAAATGACAAGCAGGTAATAATATAGTAGTATGTTGCCTCTGCATGTGTTTCCTTTACTGTTTTTAACATTCTTGTCGTTTTTTTGTGATTTTATAGGCAGCTGCTAGAGTTTGGAGGGATGGCCAGAAGAAGAGAGTATTCATTTACAGGTTTTTAACCACTGGGACAATTGAAGAAAAGGTATGCATTATGAGCTATGAACCTAAATTGCGATCATTATTGGGCCGCACATTCTGTATGCTTGATTCATTTGTATCTCTGTATTATGTGTAGGTATATCAGCGTCAGATGTCAAAAGAAGGGCTTCAGAAAGTGATTCAACAAGATCAGAATGACAATGTGAAAGCAGAGGTTTTGTTAGCCTATTCCATTGTTGTAAATTTGATATTCGACTTACTTTTCTGAAACGTAAGGGGCGGAGATATTCCCACTGCAGGTGAACTTCCTTTCAATGGAAGATTTGCGGGATCTTTTCACATTGCATGATGATGTAAGGTAAGGTTTATTTGTTCTTTTTCTATTTAAATTTTTTTTTATGACTTTATAGTCCTAACCTTTTTCCTGCTACTTGCACTAGTTAGAAAACATTACTACAATACAAAGGTGTCCATGTAGAAACAGGGGAATGTAATGCTTCACTTTCTTTATCTAGTCAATGAAAAAAATGGTTTTGATTAAGCTTTTGACAAAACTGATTCTGGGCTTGTAATCTTAAACTTTCTAGCTAGATGGTCAATGATATCTACGTGTTTAACTTTCCTTGCTTGAAAATGCTCATTCCTCTCATGGGTATAAAGGTTTTTATTTAGGAAAGAAAAAAATTATGGAGGAGAAAATTACATCAAATTCCTTGTTACCCTGTCTTCTAGTTAAAACTTAGCATTTATGCATTCAATATATTTTGTATTTATTTTTATTTTTGTGAATATATGAGTTACCAACTTGATGTGTAGAGTCATGCTGTAAATTACCATTAGACTACTAGCAATCCCCTACTTCTAGTCTATAGAGTTTAGAGAAAGCTTGATTTTTGCTTAAAATTATTGGAACATAGTTGTTAAGTATAAAGTTATCATAACAATTATAAATAACTTCAGGGTTTTGTTAGGGTACTCCTACAAATGGAGTATTTCATTAATGTATTCAATAGTTTTGGACACTCACCTTTACCCTACATTGTACTAACCTTCTGTCTAAGAGTATTCTAGGTAATTATTCAAGGGTAAAATAGAAATTCGTGATGAAAGAAAAACATTTACTATCGTGGAGAATGGTATCATCTATATGAGGTATGAGATCACTCACATGGAGCATTAATTGCTTTTTAACTACTAATACAATGCGCTAGTTTCTTAAAGGAATATCTATTATGCTCCTGCTAATTACGAGAAAATCCCGAATTACGAGAAAATACCATTGCTCGAAAAATTTTGAATTAAAAAGCAAGGATAAAAAGTGTTAAAAATTATTGAGCACATTAAGAAAATACTCTATGTATAGGAGTACCTTAACAAAACCCATAATTTAAAGGGTAATTTATCAAATTACCTATGAGAGTTTAATCGAAAAATAGAAAAGGGTCCAAATTTTATTGAACTATAAATTAAGGTACGGGAAGAGTTCCAGATGCCTAAAAGGTCACTTGTTTCTTTTACATCTAAGTTCTGTTAAGTGAACAAAGACCACCGTTTGATCAACTAGCTTGAACTACAAAGATGATGTATTTGGATGGTGCAGTTCAGCCTATGAGGACCCTTCTTGGAACATATGGTATGGAAGAGTAAGCTTTAACTGCAGCCAGTCAAGAATGTGATTTTCACTCTTCCACTTGCCACAACTGCATGCTTATCACAAAAATGTAAGATCTAAGAGTGATTGTCTCCCCTCTCCTACTGTCTTGAGTCATTTATATAGACTTTTCAGGCGGGAAGATTTGTTGTGATCTGATCTTTTTTCCAGCCTTGAGTCAATGATGATCTCCTTTTTATCATGTCACAGTTGAAAGTCAAATTTGAGCTTGACTCTCCTCTTCTTATTTTTTGCAGTATTATCTTTTTCTTGTTTATTAGCTTTTTATCTTCTGGGATCATGTTGTTTGAGTTTGTTTCTTCTGATATTTATCCTCTTATCCCGAGTTCATTTCGAAATAGAATATCTCTTTTTAATTGTCCTCACTGGGAACCATTTCTCTTACGAGGATTTTCCCTGCTGGTAGCCTTGTCATCACCCCATTCCCTTTGCGTGCCTTTGGTGTTATTTCTCCCGGTTATATTTTTGTTGGGGTTTTGTGGCCATTTAAAGGGCTTATGATAGCATGTACTAAAAATATATAATAAATTATTGACTCCAGTGCGAGTACAGTCCAGCTTGGATTGTAGGGCGTTAATAATGCCTTAGACTCACGAGTTTTGACTGGCTATGACTCAATGTGAAGTCTAAAAATCCATAGTCTTGGGCATTGTGTAAGCACAACTGATAAGGGTTTTAATGTGGGGTTATCCCTAGATGAGGTCAGAGATGTGCCCATGATAGTTGGCCAAGGGACATGGATTTGACCCCTATGTGTGATGGGTGGCCTATGAGGACAAGGGCCTAAATCCTCATCATTACCATCATACAACATGTACACTAGATAGCCATCTAGGAAGCGACCCTTTGGATAAAGGTATGTGATGTGTACATGTGCAGAAGAGATGACTCCCTGCAACACTGGACTGTGTTCAAAGTACCCATTGCGCATATTGTTGAAATGGGCCCTGGACTTGTCCTCAAGGAGGGACTTGTAATTCATGGTCTAGGATTGTATCTTTTCCACTTATTGGCTGACTTTGATGGTCAAATCATGAACCCCTACAATGGGTTATGGCTCATGGGATTGGTTGGGTCAGTTTGAGAAGGTGTAGTGAGTTGTTGTTTCTTTAGTTTTTTTGCTATAATCCTAACTCTATGGATCCAATTCCCATAAAACTTTCTTAGATATGTTTTAATTATTTTTTGGATAATTAAAATTAATTTTTAGACCTCTCTAGGCATTTTATTTTATTGAAATATGATTTTTAAATAAAAAATCAATTTCCTAGATTTATTATTTTTGGAGGTTTTATAAAAATCATTTTATTATCTGAAAATTATGTTTAGGGTATTGGGGGCCCATTGGGCTCATTGGGCCCACAATATTGTGGGTGTATGAGGTCCACATGGCCATCCACCTTCTCCATACTTTCCTAAAATAAAAGATGGCAGTTATGCCATATGTTGACTTGATATTTGAGGAAACCTTTTTATGTAGAGATTTTGATTGATTTCAAAATAGGTGTAAGAAATTAATTGTGATTGATTTCAAAGTAGGATGGTGTAAGAAATTGATTGTGACTGATTTCAAATTAGGAATGTGTAAGAAATGGACTGATTACTTTCTCTACACAAAACATTTGATGTGAATGGAGCTATGGAAACTGAGGGATAAGGTTCCACATCATTCCTTTAATCATGATGTTTGATTTAGGGAATGAATGCTTGAGATCTCTTCACCTTATAGATCTCCAATATCAAAGGTCAATATTAAACCTCATGATGATGGCAAAACCCTAACTCTAGAAACCCTAACCCTTGTTTATAAACACTAGCTGGGGGTTCTATCTCTCTCTCTATCTCTCTCTCTCTAAGCAACCAAGGGGGGCCAGCCCCACTCAAGCCTTCTCTCTCTTTTTCTCTCATTCGAATTAGGGTTTAGGAAAGAGTTAACCCTAAGGGGTAGCATGCCCAAGCCACACAAGCCCTAGCCCTAGGTTCTTGCCTCATGCTCATGTGTTGAGCCTTGGTCAAGGAAATCCCATGTAATGCTCTCTAAGGGTTTTGCCTAGTCTTCCCTAATTGTGAGGTGTATTTTTGAACCAAGATCTCATGCGCCATTGGTAGAGGAGATCTGGTTTGGGGTGTATGAAGTCCTTGGAGGTAACCTGAGGCAAGGTACGCGTTGTGTCATATTCAATGCTTCTGTTGCTTTCATTTCTTTCTTATGTAATTTTTAATTTACAAGATGAATGTAGCTTTCCCTTTAATGGCATGCAAGTGAGAGGTTTTTACTATTCCATTAAGTCAAATTGTATTTTTGGACACTTGTAAGTGATCCAGGTGGCAATACGTATAAAAGAGTAAAAGATTTTAATCGATATTGACTTGCCCAGTCACCTAGTCGACTTAACAATTTTATCGTAACAAAATACACCCAAATAACATTTTAACACTCTACCCATATCTTTTAATTTATTTTCAAAATACTTAGAAAATAATACATGGTCTTGAGTTGGAATAGTACCAAAAAGGTAAATTGTTAAATAGTTTATCTCTTATGGGTATTTTTAATAACTTCCCCTAAATCAAATAATGTAAGCTGAGTTTGGATTGCATTGTTATTGCTTTAGAATGGAATAGTGTAAGGTTCTATACTGGTCAATGGGAAGCTTTTTCCTAATTGTTTACGAATACCACTCACATGTAATGGCTCTTTAAACCCTTTTTCGGTTATAAAATAGAGATGGGCAGACCCTTAAGGTTTTCTCTTTCTTGGGCAGACCACTCACATGGAACGGCTCTTTCAATATTCTATTTGGATTGATCATTCTCTTCTATACTAAGATGTTCATTTAGATCATCAAGGTGTGGATGGTACCATTGTGGCACAACTTCTTCTTAAGGTCTTTCTTTGAATTAGGAAGGCTTTCTATAATTTCATTATTTGATGACACTCAGATATGAGTTCTCCATAACCAGTAAGTTGGTTTACTATTATAATCATGTCATCAAATCCACCACCAATTGGTTTTCTTTCATTTTCTTTTGGTTATACCTTTCATATGGCTCACGCTTTGCTATGGAATTATCTTCGGTGTACTTTTTCTCCACAGCCTCCACCATATTTTTAACATTAATGTAGGTTTTAATGACCTTATGCAATCAATCATTCAGACAATTCAATATAACACCCCTATGTTGGGTTTTTGTCCTTTAAAGGTCTAGAGAAGTTGTAAAAAAAAAAAAATATAGTGGAATATGCACTTCAGTGGGAGTGTATGTTGACTGACCAAGGGTTGGACGGATCCTAGCCCTGGTCATGTTTAAAACGTTTGGCCCTAGGCATGTGGCAGAGAGGTGGGTTATCCCTTGTTGAGGTCAGAGAGTGCCCAAGGATCATGTTTGTCGGCCAAGAGAACTATGTAGTCTCCTGTGTGAGGTTGTAGGTCTGTGATAGCAAAGGCCAAATGCTCAATAGACTTCCGCACAATATGTACATATGACAGCCGCATGAGAAGCAACATTTTTTACAGGGACACGTGTACATGTACATTGAGAGAGCTCCTTTTGCACTGTAGTGACAAATGCTAGACTTGCTCTTAAAGGGGATAACTTCCAGAATCATAGTCCCACTGTTTTATTATCCAATTTTGACAAGCCAATCATGAGCCTCTGCATAGAGATTGTGGGTAATGAGACTTTTGTTGGGTTGGATAAGCGAACATTTGTGGATCATGGCTTCTTGGGCGAGTTGAGCGACACTAATGGGACTTTTGTTGGGTTGGATAAGCGAACATTTGTGGATCATAGTTTCTCGGGCGAGTGGAGCGCCCTTAGTATCGCTTATTTTGACCCAATAGTACCAGTCCACTCATAGTATATTTTATTTTAGTATTATAAATGTTTCTTTGATTTTTAAATATTTTTTTTCAGAATATTGAAATATTATTTTTGCTGTAAATTTCCACGCCCCTATTTTATTGCTGAAGGGGGGTGTCACACCACTTTTATTTAACAAAACAAGGGGCCACGTTTTTTTATGAGAGAAAAGGCGGGCACGCCGCTTTTTGTGGGACAATCTCCCATGCTTTTTTTTTAGGAAGAAAGGGGCACACCTCCCTTATTTTAAAATCAAATTTAAATTTGATAAATCCAAAGATTTGAGATCTAATGAGATATGGTTTCCAAATATTGTGGAAAATCTAAATTAGATTTATCTAGAAAATATTTTAAGTTTGATTTCAAATTTAAAAGGATAAAGTTTAAATATGATTGGTTTGATTTAAAGGGTGGATTTGGTCAAATGGGATAAGGTTCCTAATTTTTCTACCCAAAATCATAATGACTGATTTTTGGGATGGATGGCTCTGATTAAATCTCTTGCCCTACGGAGTTCCTATTTATTCGAATATGGTGTATCTGGAAATTAGATAAGCAAATCCTATTCAAACTAGAAGATATTCAAACTAGAAGATAAGTTTTCTTTAGATCTCCTTCTATTTAAAGATGAACCTATTTGAGATCCAATGACAAGATTTTCTATTCCTCCCAAGAGATCTCTCTCCCTCACGTAGCAATTATTGGGATCTCTCTCTCTTCCTCACGCACCAAATTTGGGGGAGACCTCTCTCTTCCTTCCTCAAATTTGGGGATCTCTCTCTTCTCTCCATGCCAATAAAAAGTTCATCTCTCTCTCTCTCTTTTATTTTACCATGCAATCTCTCTCTCTCTTCTATATTTTTTTCTTGAAAGAAAAATTAGAGGTGGCCTATTTTAGAAAAAATTAGAGGTGGCCTATTTGAGGAGAAACCCTAAACTAGGGTTTGCTGTATTTTTCAAAGGACGACGAGCGAAGCTTAATTTACAAAGATATCAACTCCGAGATCAGCCCTATTTTGTTCCCATAACGTTTACACAAACCCTAGGTTATTTTTGAGCTTTCTATAACCCTAGAGAAAGAAGGATAGCCTACAAAGCTTCCCTATCTAAGAATTTTCAACAACACCTTAAGGGGGAAAAGTGCGCCATTGGTTTGGGAATCGGGTGTGGGGTGTAATAAGTCTTGGTTGGCTTCCCATTAGTTTTTATTTATTTTCAGTTTTATTTTTTATTTTTTTGTAATATTTCAGGAACTTATATTATGTTAAAAATTGTTGTAAAAGCTAGTTTAAATTTCCTGGATGGTTTTTAAAGAATTGTTGTAAAAACTAGTTTAAAGTTCCTGATGGTTTCTATTTGTCTTGGCAGTAAAATAAAGATCCTAGGTTGTATTTAGGGCATTGTTTTTATTTTCCAGCAATATATTGTGGCACATGTAAGTGGAATTCGGGTATTGGGAGTAAAGGAAAAAGAAAATTTTGAATTTAATACCTTGAGTTCCATATAGTCACAACTTACACCCTACATGTGAAATTATCATTTTTCCATGTAGTGTCTCTTAGCCTTTTTCCAATTATAGAAGCATCTTTAGATTCAAGTGAGGTTTCTTCTTTAATAACATACAATAAATGGATAGAATGCATCAAATAAGATACTTTAGTCATCCAGAGTATCTTTAGATTCAAGTGAGGTTTCTTCTTTAATAACATACAATAAATGGATAGAATGCATCAAATAAGATACTTTAGTCATCCAAAGTGAGAAATTATAACCATCATGTTTATCAAGTAGCAACTTTTACCAAATCAGCCATTAAAGCTCTAGGATTAGCTGGTTTTATAAAAAAATTATAACCTCTACGATCTGATACCAAGTGTTGGCCTAATTATAGTTGGGTCTTTTGGTTTTCAAAAAACGAATCAAGCTATATTAGCATGTAAACTGATATTCCTACTAAACCAGGAAAGTCATCAAATAGTTGTCATGCAAGCTTTCGCCTTTAATCCTTCATGTCACAGCAAAATCAATTACTATAGTTTGCTGGAAATCTCATTAACACTTTAAAAATCATGCATTAAGATCACAATTTTATGCTCAAAAGAATCAAAACCCAAAGTAGAGTATGGTTGTTGTAAACCTTATCCCAGAGTTCTAATCGACTGAATGGAAATTTCTAGCAAGCAATTTAAACTAAATTAAAACTCCATTGAAATAATTCAAATAAACTGGGAATAATGCCTTATAGTTTTCTTCTCTTTCATGAAACTTTCTCCAGCTTCATCTAGTACTTTAAATACAAAAAGGAACAAAATCATAGAACAAACTCATTTTGCAGAAACTTGTAGGCTTTGTTTTGTTCCTTCCCTAATGAGTGAAACTCATCTAGGATGAGCTTGCCACAAATAGAGTGCATGAGAGAGAAAAGAAGCCTACTGCAAACCCGAGTTAGGAGATAATCTAAAGAGAGCAATAGTGTATGAGAGGAGTACAAGGGAAATATGGTGCTGTAATTATCCTGATCGCTGTAAGATTCCCATGGAGCTGAGAGGCATGTCCTTATACTCAGCTGACTAGGAAGCATAAGAGAGAGAAAGAGGTTTTAGAGTGAGAGATAGAGCTCGTGCTAGTTGCCTTGACCCCTTCAAAACCCTTCCAATATATAGCCACTTCAAGAGGAGAAAGGAGTCTCTTGGGGAGAGTGGCCATGTGTTGGCTTACAATGGACGCATGTCTCATGTAGTTCAATGGCCCTTCCTTTGACCTTCTTATTTTCTTTTTAATCACTTTGAAGTGGGCCCGTTAATTTTGTAACATTTGTTTTCTTCCACATATTTGTGGTACAAACCATCATAGAGCCATAGTGCATGTTCCTATGGTTCATTTGTACATAATGTGCACCCTTTGAGCTGAGATGTCATCCACAGTCTACGTGTCACTGGTCTTCACATCCATTTTAGCTTGTGGAGCCATCCCTTTTGCATGAAGAGCTTTGGGTACAACATATGTCCGCAGGCCAATTTACCTAATAATCCGCAATTGTCAATCACACGAAGTGCCTATCTATCCAAACCTACTTGATGTAGGTGTAGTGTGCTGCAAATTTTAGAGTGAGAGTTTAGGTCTTTAGAGAAGATTTTCGGCCAAATTCCCTCAACAAAAGGGTAACAATAGTTATTCTTATGCAGGATATAATAGCTATAACGTCTAGAAGTTGTAGTGTGAATTTTGGGGTCAAATTGCCTCTTTTCAGGGGTGGAGTTGTCTTTATTTATTCAAGGAGCAAGGTTATTACTTCATGAGTCGTCTTTAATTAGGTTATGAGGTCTGTAAATAGGCCAGGAAAGAAGGGGGTGAGTAGTTCTTCAGATATTATTGCTTTGGGTTCTCTAGTTTAACCTGAAGTTTGCTAAGAAGCTTGACCTGTAAGCTTTTCCCTTTAATTTTTTAATAGAATTGCATATTTCCTTGGTTAATTATTCGCCATTGTTAGTACGATTTTGCATCAACCTTAAGCCCTTTATCTTCTATCTTCTTTCATCGGTTCAATGCATCAACTATTCTTTGGAATTGGTATCAAATGAAAATACCTTATTACCCTCGTATACTCAACACCTTTTCTCTCAGATTGGCCCCAGTGTTTGTTTAGAATTTGCTAGCCTAGAAGTCATCAATGTGTCAAATCATTAGATTACCATGTGGGTTGTATGGAAAACCAATGGCCACATTAGCCTCACTTTCAGAATTTAGTCAATTTGCCATATGTATATTAGCCTCACTTTCGGAATTTAGTCAATTTGCCAATTCAAGTGGATAACAAGGTGTCCTCTCATTTCTGTGCTAAAATGCTAGTATAAATAATAATTAGGTAAAAAGATTCATGGTTTCAAATAATAGTGTATTAACTAATGCTTGCAACATTACTATAACACCCTTGATTTCATAATGAATAGCATTTTATTCAAAGGCAAAACATGGAATTCAGCAGTCCAAGTGAATAATAGGTGGGCTCTTTTCATGTTCGATGCTAATCTAACTAAAATATTAGATACAAAATTTTTCTTTTATGAAACATTTAATTACTAACACATATAACATTACTTTAATACCCTTTCTTTTATAGCGATTCACATGCCATTGCAAAAGGCAAAACGTGGAATCCAACATTCCAAGTGGATAATAACTAGGGTTCCTTTCCGGTTCTATGTTGCAAGACACATTTTAAAAAAGAACTGTATATATTAGACAATAGTAAAGTTGCTGTTTTTTGAAATTGAAATAATGAATTTAATGGTTGCACACTAAATTACTATGTTACCTTTCCCATTGGGTAATTCACATTTTTTGTTGAGGGCAAAACACATATTTTGGCATTCCAAGAATAAGGTGGCATTTGGACCGCCATGCAGTTTGCCACTTTTAAAGTGATTTAGCCAAAAAATAACAAAATATTAATGTTTTTATTAAAAACTAGAACAACACTGGTTAGGAAGGGTGATTTTTGAATAGAAGGCTTTGAAGGGGCAAGGGGAAAGCCGACAAGGACATGGATGGAAGTAGTACAAAGAGATATAGGTACAAAGAGATATAGTGACTTATAATGTGACTCAGGGTATGGCCCTTTTATAGAGTAGAAGGGTGGAACAAGATTCATATAGCCGACCCCAAATAGTTGGGATAAGGCTCGGATGATGATAATAATGATTATAATTAATAAGTGCTTGCACATCACCATGATTGCTCTATCAAACCCACATTGGCCTAATTGCCATTTTCTGGAGATTTCTAATCTCCCATATCAATAATACACGATCTAGGGCTATGATAGTAAAAATAAGGGAGCAAAAAGAAGAAAAACGAAACTTGTGATATTTTCTCCTACTTTGCTCAGGCATTCGGGTATCCTCCAAAAGCGTGAAACAAAATATTTATTTCAACAGATCAAATGTAAGATTTCATAGCCCAACTAACCCGAAGTTCTTGGAGTAAGTTCCGAGGTCATGTATGGGTTCAAGGTTAAAAAGTGATGTTACAACAATCCTTACATGCCACTGTCTATAGAAGTTTTTAGTACGCTAATGGGCAAGTATACAAGGATGAAGGATCAAAGCTTGTGGATACATGAATGCTTGCACATTAGTGCCTGACCTACTGACCTAGTGATGCGTAAGTGCACGGTGCACAGAGCACACTGCAGTATTCTAATGGACAATGGCACTTGGTAACTGCAAGATACAAGGATCAAAGCTTGTGGATGCATGAATGCATGCACATCAATGCTTGCCTTACCGACCTAGTGATGCCTAGCTCCACAGTGCACTGAGTCTGTAATATGTCTTGATCGAGATTCAAGAAAAATGGGCCATGAGACATTCTCACTTCCATGAGTGCAAATGCTTGAAGCAAATTTTGTGCATTACATTTCTAACTGCTTTGTGTCGAAGGCTAATGGCAAACCTGGAGTAGCATTCTCATAGGAGCCCAGCCATGGTGGAAATCCAATTATCAGAGTAGATACATTTTTTCCTTCTATAGTCAACCATGATCTACACTTCCTACTTATGTGTTGGATTTGGTGCTATCCAAAATCACCACATAAAGAAATTCCATATTATGTGGGATTGAGATATTCCTATATTTTATGGGATTGAGATTGATATTGATAAGTTTCGTAAGGGAAATAGAAATCCAAAAAGGATTAGGACTCTTGGATATATCTCTTGGTCTTTTGAGATATATGTAAATCTATAGGAAGTTTCCTTTTTAGTATGGATTCCTAATTTTATATATATGGGATGAAAGTGCAGAGAATTAGTGTGCCCTATTTGGGTCACCATATGGGAATGGTGGTTCCTTTAGAGAGAGAGGGAGATAGGGCCTTCTGTGTATAAGATGCAATTTCCTCTTAGAGAGAAGAGAGCTTCCTATGAAGAAAAACATTCATGATATAATGCGTGGAAGCTCTAAACCTGACGGTTAATTTTTGACAAATAAAGTATATGAAATAAAGTATGAAACATATATCATAAGAATACAAGGATTTATGTGGTTCACCCCAGAAGGGATACATCCACGGGTACAACAAACTGAAATCCACTATACCAATAAAAGTTACTTCAAATATTTAGGAACAAACCTCGACAAAAACATGGTTGAGCAAACCCTTTTAAACCTGCTCTCTCAAACGGCACCATGTCGATTTGTCATCTCGATTCCATAACTAGATCACTGTCTAGGAAGAGAACAACTTTGAGAGCAAACGAGACTTTATCTCATTAAAAGGAGAAACAACCCAAAATCTCCATGGGAACCGTTTCTCTACAAGAAACCAACTTCTCACTCTACAGGAGTCTTTAAGAGGCATCATCTATTGTGTGCGGAAGCTTTAAACTCGATGGGTTAATATTTGACAAATAAAGTACGAGAAACAAAGCATGAAACACATACAACTAGAACACAAAGATGTACGTGGTTCATCCCAAAAGGGCTACATCCACGGGCACGGCAAATAGAAATCCACTATATCAATAAAAGTTACATCAAAGATTTTGGAACAAATCTCGACAAAAACCAGAGTCGAGCAAACCCCTTTTAAACCACTCTCCATTCCTTCTCTTTACTTCTGGCAATCATTATTGACAACACCAGATAGAGACGCGAGAGCAATGAGAAACTGACTTTCTCTCTAACTAAAAGGGAAACAACTCAAAATCTCCATGGGAACCGTTTCTTTACAAGAAACCAACCTTTCACTTTGTAGGAGTCTTCAAGAGGCACTATTAATATTTCTCTTCATAGGAAGCTCTCTTCTCTAAGAGGAAATTGCATCTTATGCACAGGAGGCTCTGCCTCCCTCTCTGTTTAGAGGAACCACCATTCCCATATAGTGACCCAAATAGGGCACACCAATTCTCTGTACTTTCATCCCATATATATAAGATTAGGTATTCATACTAAATAGGAAACTTCTTATAGATCTTACATATATCTCAAAAGATCAAGAGATATATCCAAGAGTCCTAATCCTTTTTGGATTTCTATTTCCCTTACGAAACTTATCAATATCAATTTCAATCCCACAAAATATGGGAATATCTCAATCCCACATAATATGAAATTTCTTTATGTGGTGATTTTGGATAGCACCAAATCCAACATTATGCACTTGTCATCTTCATTTTCGTTCTTTCCGTACTACTTGACAACATCAATTTTTAGACCCATAAGGGTATCATGAGACAGATAGGGAGAGAAGTAAAGGGGGAGGGAAGAACCTACACTATCACCCTTTACTTGCTCATATTAGGATACTTACAGAGCCGGTTCTCCCATGATCAGTGCAGCAATGGGTACCACGTGCATCACTTGCTGTCAAACCCTACTGTCATCCAAAGGTTTTGAACCCTTATCAAAACAAGGGATCTATTCCTTTTATGAAATAGGCTGATCTCCCATCTTCAATTCTATGTCACCTCCTCATTCTCTTGATAAGGAGCAAAGACCTTCATACCATCCTGCATTCGAGTCAACCTCTATGTCACCTTCCTACCTTCCCATATCCGAATTACATCCAAGTCACATACCTATAATTCGCTTTCCTGGTCCTGTGAATCACCTTTCTACCATCTTGATCCTGGGCCATCCTCTACTTTTTCCTTTGTTACGGCCATGGACATGTGCAAGCTGTTGGAAGTCTTATAGATGCTAGAGTCTGCCAACCAAGAATTGTTGATTTTCAGGTAGAGGCACATGACCTACTCCTAAGAACTACCTAAGGAGAATCCAATGGCTCAAGAGCAGCCATGATCGACAAGAATTCTAGAGCATAGTGTGAGTATTGCGAAATGTTGTGTTCACTGTTTTCTGCTTTTATATATTAATAGTCATTCCTTTTGACTTTGCTTTCGAGAGCCATGAAAGGTTTATGGGGTTGGCTGTGGGCAAGTGGGTTATATTAAACTTATATGGCCTTTTCTAATTTGATTATCATATCTTGCTTGTTGTATTTATGTTATGCCTGTGTTTTTCTTTAACTTTAGGCTATAGATGACTTCTTGTATTTATCTTATACTTGTGTTTTTCTTTTACTTTAGGCTATAGATGATTGTATCATAAAAGTCTATTGTATCTCATTTTCCTCACTTACATATATCTGCTACCAGTCAATCATTAACTTCAAATATTGATTAATATGTTTAAAAATTCATTTGCATGGAAACATAAGCAACCCAGTCTGGCCCCGGCCCCCAAACCGCATGGGCCTAGGTAGGCCCCTAAGCAGATATGTGCCTTGGAACTTGCCTAAGCGCAAGATTATCCTTCTTGGTGGCCAATTGTCCTCTAATTGAGATAAGTGATATCATCAGAACATTCGAGTGCCTCTGATCCTCTTCCTAATAATCTCTAGGATCAAGGCCTATAGTCAAAAGGAGAAGGCTATTTTTCTTTTTAACCCTTCCGCTAGAAGTGACTTAACAAGGAGGAAAGTAGATATCTTCAGAATGCTTCTCACAACCCCCCCTCCTCTCGGTGTAATGATTGAGTCCCTTTAACTTTGTGTCAAAGTTGTCGAAGTGATTGATGTCCTTAAAGGATTATATTTGTTTGTCTGGAATATGCAATATAGCTCTAGTCCTCATGATACCTATTTTGGTAAACGTGAGTTTACGATATATAATTGGGTAGCTGGCAAAATATAAAGTATGGACAAACATGAAGAGTGTTTGGTCCACCAAAGTGCATTGAGAATTATGCTGAGGTAGATACACTGAGGGTGTGTTTTATAACAGGAAGTTAGGGGGAGGAGGAAGGAACTTCCCTTTTACTTTATAAGTTATGTGATTTATACGCCGAACTTATACAGTAAAAGAGTCCCCCTAGAACTTCCTTACTCCCTTGTGCTTTAAGAAAAAAAGTTCCATCTAAAATGATGGAAAGTAAAATAGGAACTTGGCCCTCGAAGAGGGCTTCTTCTTCAAGCCCTATTCTGCCTCGCTAACTTATATTTATATTTATTTTGTTAGTTTATATTTATATTATATTATATCATATTATATATATATCTTATATTATATTATTTATATATATTTATATTATATTATATATTATAATAAATAATGTATTATATATTATATAATACAAATGTACATTAATAAAATAAATTTATATTACATAAGTATGTATGTTACATAGAATACAATTATATATTAATAGTTTAATATATATTTGTATTCTATAATATATAATATATTTTATTATATAAGATATTTTATTATAAAGTAGAAAGCACTGTTGGCGTGTAGGTAACCTTTTTCACTGAACTTACTTGAGAGTTTTGAGATCCTCTGAGATGAAGGGAAAGCGTCGCCATTACTACCCTTCGTCGTTCTGGGCTGGTATCTATGACTTGTACCCTAAGACTCATCTTCTCCAACCTTCTTCCAGCAATCTCCCTTCTCGTCATCACTCAAAGCTTCCTCTGTCGCAAGTCGGTATTCGCCTCGCTTCCTTAGCCCAAGTTGTAGCTGCCTCCAAATCAGCCAACCCTAACCCTCCTAACCCTTCTCACCTTTCAGCTCCTTTCTCTGCCCCTTCGCCTGCTCTCTGTTTCTTGGACCCTCTTGGCTCATCTCCTTACCTCCTGTTCTATGTTCCTTCTTCCCCAACGGAGTCAGAGGCTTACAGATCCAAACTAAACGCCTCCCTTATTGGAAGTTTCAAACCTAGATGGGATGACATTAGAGGTATTGAGAAATGGGCAAGGGGATGCTGGACGGAGCCTAACCTCATTTGTAGTCGCCTATCGAGTGGAGAATTCTTGTTCTCTTTCCCACAGGAGCTCAGCTTGCCTTACAGGAATTTGCTGGCCTTTCTTAAAGGAGCCTCATATTCACTTCGGGCCTAGTCTCTGGATGAAGGATCCTTCAAGAACAACGGATCTGGCTCACCCTTTCTCACATTCCCCTTCATGTGTGGTCATTAGAAACTTTCTGTAGAATAGCTGCTGCCTGTGGCTCTCTTATTTCCATCCACTGGATCTCCATGGAATTCCTTTCTCTTGGAGCCATTCGTCTTCTTTTGGAGGTCCTTGATCCCTTTCGAATCCCTCAAGCTGTCTGGCTTGAAGCTGAAGGACTGTTTACCTCGTCTCTACTTCCTGGGCTTGAGCCTTGCCCTCCTCCTTTAGATTCTTGAGACAGGAACGACTTTTTCCAGTGTCGAAAAACCCAGCATCCTGAACAGTGGTGGAAAGGAAAAAGGGATCAAGTGATAGGCCTCCAAGACGTTCCCCAGACCCGGGCCCGATTAAGTCGCGCTGCCAGAGTCAAAACCTGTCCATCCGGAGAAAGCCCCTAAAAGCTGCTACTTGGGTCCCAGTTTCGGGCCCTGACTTGATAGACTAGAGCAAGGGTACTCTAGCCATGACCTTCTCTCAAGCGAGGCCCACTTCCTTTCATCGACCTTGGAAAGAAGTTTTGGAGGACTCCTCCCCCCCTCCTTTTCCCCCCCGACTTGAGGACCGACCCGGCCCTTCAAGCTCTAGGAACTCTCTAAAACCTGACCCTTGAACCCGACCCGCAAGACGAGGAACGTCGACCCCATCAGCTCGACTCTCTCGGTCTCCTCACCTCTCCGTCGCCTTCCATGTGTCCATGCCTTTCACCTACCCCTGACCACCTGTGAGTCGATAAGATTGCCCCCCCTCATCTTCTGCCAGAACCGTCTTCAGTTGTACAGCTGTCCCCATTTGAGAACAGCAGGCAGCCCCCGTCGACGCTCCCCTTGCCGCCCTCACACCACGAGGCAGTGCCCCCATCTCCTCCAGGCCACGTGCCCGCGTATCCGTCGAGAAGCATGCACCCTCCGCAGTCCATCCCTGCAGTTTCATTTCCCTCTTTCCCTCCTCCTTCTTCCTTTCCTCCTGCACCTCCAGAAGCTGCTTTAGATGCCAGCCCCCTTCACTTGAGTTCACCCCCCCCTGCCTCAAGTTAGGTTGCTTGGACCTCTTCCCACCTCCCAAGCCCCTCCCTTCCTACGCCCTTTCTCCCTCTCCTTTTGCCCCTTTTCCTTTGACCTATTGTTCCTCGGCCAGAAGCTTTCGGACCCCCTGTCCTCCAGAGTTTTGGTTCCTTTAGGCATTGTAGCAGCCCTTTCGATGGACCCCTCTCCTCCTGACTCGACGTTCCTCTTCGACCTGTTGTCTCCCCACATCACCTTTGTCCCTCACCTGGTTCACATTCGGCACGTTCAAACCATCCAGGTAGTCTGGCCCCCATCCTTTCCCTACGCCGTCTCCACTTATTCCTCCTACTAGTCCCACCTCTTTCTAGCCTGCATCCCTTATGGCCAGTTTTCATTCTCTACTCAGGGACTTTTTGCCCCCTCAGTTTACTCGCCTACTCCCTCACTTGTTGATATCCCTCCTGTTCCCCTTAGCTCTCTACCAGATTCCCCTCCTGGTTCCCCTACAACCTTCCAACACCCTCTCTCTTAGGGATTCACCTAAGCCTGTTACTCCGCCTCTCCGTTCTCTTTCCTCTGACCTATACCCTTCGAACCCTTCCTCTCCTTCTCCCGACCAAGCAATCTTGGAACTTGCTAACTTCCTCGTGCATTTGGAAAAGCAAGAAGGTACCTCGGAGATGGCACTGGACTCCTTGGAACCGGAGGACCTAGCACAGGGTACTGCTCTCAGCTTGGTTTCAGAGGCCTCAAAGGTCCTTACCCCTTTAGCATCGACCTCTGACTCGATCGATCCTTTAGAATATGATGGCCCTACCCACAGGCTTATGACAATCGATGTTCAGACTAGGTTGCTGGTGAGACTCAGAGGACAAAGGGAACTTTGCAATCTTTTCACCTCCTTACCATTCGCCGGACAGCCGTAGACCTCACTTTGCCCTTAGCATCAGAGAACCGCCCGAGGAGGTCTCTAAGATTAGCCTCCTCCCACCTCCATATTCCCAAAAAATGAAGGTTCTAATCTAGAATGTGAGAGGCTTAGGACAGGCCTCTAGGAAGTCTGTGGTCAGAGCTTTCACCTCCAAACTATCCCCCACTATCCTAGCCTTGTTAGAAACAAAACCATTTGACCTTAACCTTCAGCTGATCTGTCGAGTGTGGGGCAGAAGGCCATGCCAATTGATCTCGTTACTAGTCGATGGGGTTTCAGATGGGATTTGGGTGGTTTGGGACCCCTTTGATCTGACTCTAGTCAACCACTTCATCGGGAACTTCTCAATCACCCTCCTACTCTCCAACATCTCAGACGGGGTGCAATGGAAATTTTCGGCGGTTTATGGGCCAAACTCTTGCTCTCTCAGGCAAAGGCTTTGGGCAGAATTGGACCACATTTCCTCCCTACCACATCCCATTTGGTGTATGGGAGGAGACTTCAACGTCACTCGCTGGTCCTACGAGAGAAATACTTCAACCTCGATCTCTCAAGAGATGAGAAATTTCTCAGACTTCATAAGCCGTAATGAACTGTTAGACATCCCTCTTCAGGGCTGTCAATACACGTGGTCCAGTCATTCTACCAACCCTACTCTCTTCAAACTAGACAGATTTCTCATCTCTGTTGAGTGGGAGGAGAAATTCCCAAGAACTTTGTCTCAGGCACTCCCCAAACCAGCGTCAGATCACTGCCCTATCCTTTTGGATACCAAAGCAATCAATAGGGGCCCCAGACCCTTCTGTTTTGAGCTTCATTGGCTGCAAGAGGCCAATATCCACTCTCTTGCCCAAACCTAGTGGAACTCCTTCGCATCTCAAGCGTCAGGTAGAGCAGGTACATCCTTCAGACCAAGCTCCAACTTCTAAAGTTAGCCCTGAAAACTTGGAGCAAATCCTTCCTTGTGAACTTCTCGCTTATCAAAACCAACTTGTTAGAAACCATCAAAAACTTGGATATCCTAGAGGAAACCCGACCTCTGGATACATCAGAGCTGGAACTTAGAACCAAATCAAAACTAGACTATCTCTTAACCCTTAAACAAGGAGAGACATACTGGTTCGAGAGATCTCGCAGCGTCTGGTTGAAAGAGGGGGACCACAATGCAACCTATTTCTATCGCATAGCCAACTGTCGAAGGAGAGACAACATTATATCAATGATTAAATCCAACAATAATTACCTTACCCAACCAGGAGAAATCGAGCAGGAAATTCTATTGTTTTTTTAGTCCCTTTACTCTGCCCCCCCAAGGTCGAGACCTAGGATGACCTTCCTTGACTTCTTAACTCTCTCTGAAGACCAAGCCTTGTGGTTAGAGAGACCCTTTACTGAAGAAGAAATCATTCAAGCTATCAGTGCTCTACCTAAATACAAGGCTCCAGGTCCAGACGGATTCCAGATAGCCCCTCTAAGGCTTTATGGGAATTCCTCCATTCGGACGTCCTTCTCTTCTTCCAAGAGTTCTTCAACAGAGGCACTCTCCACAAAGCCTTGAACGCCAACTTCTTGGCGTTGGTCCCTAAGGTAGAAGGAGCCGAGGAAATTAAAGAGTATCGGCCAATTAGTCTCCTCAACTCTTCATACAAGCTCCTGGCCAGAACATTAGCTACAAGACTACAACATGTATTGCCAACTGTTTTCTCCTCCTCTCAATTTGCGTTCCTCAGGAGCAGACAAATTCTGGATGGGGCATTAGTGGCCCATGAATGCATCCATTCTAGATAGCTTTCCAAGCAACCATGTCTCATTTTCAAAATTGACAAGGAGAAGGCCTATGAAAATGTGGACTGGCCGATTTTGGATGAGACCATGGGCAGTATGGGTTTCGGGGAGAAATGGAGAAAGTGGATGAGAGGCTGCTACTCCCATCCACATTTTTCAATCCTTATTAATTGGTCACCTAGAGGCTTCTTTCCTTCTTCGAGGGGACTCAGCCAAGGCGATCCCCTCTCTCCCTTCCTCTTTACAATAGCGACTGAAGTTTTTAGTCGCTCTATTTCTAGAATCTTCTAGGCGGGATTGCTCACAGGCTTCAAGACCAGCCGACTAGGTCCCATGGTGTCGCATGTACAGTATGCGGATGACACCCTTGTTTTCTTGGAGGCCTCCTCCAGAGAAGTGGACAACCTTAAATTGTTTCTCCATTGCTTTCAAAAGGCAACGGGGTTCAAAGTAAATATGCTCAAGTCCAGAATGTTGGGAGTTGGTTTGACCACATCACAAGTCCGTGACCTTGTGCCTGGTTGGGGATGCCAGGTGGAGGACCTCCCAACCACCTACCTTGGCTTACCTCTGGGGCTTGGTAAACCTAAGAAAAGACACTGGTCGACAGTTATAGACAAGGTAGATAGGTGCCTGGCAGGGTGGCAGGGCAGATTCCTTTCAATGGTAGGGAGATCGACTTTGATCAAAGCCACTCTTGCGAACTCGCCAATCTACCTCATGTCAATCTTCCATATGCTTGCTCTAGTGGCCAACCGACTTAACCAGCTCATGAAGAACTTCAGGCAGAAAAGAAGAAATACAACCCTGTGTCCTGGGACATTGTGTGCTGTCCTAGAACCTAGGGGGGCCTAGGCATCAAAAACCTCCGTATGCACAATGTGGCCCTTCTCGGGAAATGGTGGTGGCGTCTAGCTAACCAGCCGAGTGCTCTATGGGCCAAGGCCCTCAAGCACAAATACCACATCTCTGAGTATGCCTGGCTGCCTGATAGAATCCAGAAACACAAAGTTTCGGGTGCTTGGAAATCCCTCTCCACTGCTTTTACTCTTTTCAAAAGGTCAATCAGATTCCTCTCAAGAGACGGAACAAGAGTCGATTTTTGGATTGATTTGTGGCTTGGATCCTCTCCCTTGAGGGAGGCTTTCCCCTCACTCCTCTCTAACACGAAATGCCTGCTCTACAATCGTGGAGGAAGTGGTCCCCTCCCGAGATCGAAGAGTCTGGAGCCCTTTTTTCCGAAGGAGCCTAACTGAAGATGAAACCAATCAGTTCCAGGTTCTCTCATCAATCTTACACTCTGTTTTTCCAGTCTCAAGGCAATGACAGAATTGTTTGGACTCTCACAGCTTCAGGAAATTTTTTTGTCGCCTCTTTCTATAAAAGTTTAACCCTACAATCCATGCACTCGGGTCTTTTGAGCTTGGTGCATAATAGAGTATGGGCAACCATAGCCCCACCTAAAGTACAAACATTCAATTGGCTTGCCTCCTCTCACAAAGCTCTAACGGTGGACAAACTCTAGAAAAGAGGGGTCCAACTTCCTAACAGGTGCGCTCTGTGTGAAAGTGAAGAGGAGACCAACCTCCATCTCTTCATCCTCTGTGATTTCTCCTTCGAACTATGGGGCACAGTTCTGCAACTGTTTCGCATCAGATGGGTTACTCCCCCATCGGTCAAGGACCTAATCTCTTTTGAACCACATTCCTGCTGGTTCAAAGCAGGGAGAATCCTTTGGAGGGCTATGGTAGCAGCTATTATCTGGTCCATTTGGCTTGAAAGAAACTGTAGAATCTTTCGTGGATGCAAACTCCAACCTTCAGCTATATTTCACAAAGCTATTTCTTTGGTCACATTTTGGGCTTCAAACCATAAGACTTTTAAAGGCATACCAGGGAGTTTCTTCTTTCCCTAATGGTTCAACCTCCTTCATCTTTGACCTCAATCTATTACAAGGCCTAATAACTGGCAGCCTCCGTCAAGGAATGATCAAGCTTAATTTTGATGGGTGCTCCTTAGGCAACCCTGGGCCAGCAGGGGTTGGAGGAGTTTATAGAGACCACGAAGGCACCGTCCTCCTAGCTCTTTTAGAGTACATAGGCCTTAAGGACTCCACCCATGCTGAAAGTTTGGCCCTTTTGCATGCTCTGAAAAACTACAATCCGGTGTGGGGCCCACACCTCATTGTGGAAGGGGACTTTAAGAATGTCCTCTCTTGGGCTAGTAATTCTAGCCCTCCACCGTGGCACCTTATTCCTATATTTGATGAGATACATCACATGTGCAGGGCTATGGATGTCTCCTGGCTGCATACTTGGAGGACGTCCAACGACACCGCAGATCGGCTAGCGAAAGAGGGAGTTAGAAGATAGGGACAAGAAGTGCAACACGGGTCCCCTTGTTTTACGCAGGACTAGGGGCATACAACCTCCACATCTCAGCCTGATTTTTTGCACAGCAGTCTAATTTTTGCACAGGAGTTTTTTTTGAAAGCTTTTTGTATATGTTTGTACAAGGGCGACTCTATAAGCCCTCTTTCTTGTTTCTTTAAACTACATTGTAAAACCAAGCAACTTGGCATTGTTATAAGCCACTGTACAAATTTGGTCATATGATTTTTTACCGAGTCCCCAGCTGTGGGTGACTTCAGAACTCTAATTTTGTAATCTCTTACAATTTTAATACAAGTTAACTATTCCTCAAAAAGAAGATATTTTATTATAAAGTTTATCTTTGTATTATATGTAATATATATATCTATATCTATATATATTTTTATTTATTTATTTATTTATTTATGTAATAATCCAACAGGTTGTCAAACACAGGTACCTAGAACTTCTTTAACATTCCAGCAGGTTATCAAACACAGACACATAGAACTTCCTCTGAGATCTTTCTCCCTAGCCAATGTTTCAATAAGTGCTAGGTGGCCGGGGGGTTCTAGGCCGCCTAGTGCTAAGGCGGGCGTCCAAAATCTGGGCGGCTCAGTAGAAAGAAAAATATCTCTATAGTCTACGGGTATAAGTATAATTGTATAGCACATAAGAATCAGGGATTTAGGGTATATCAACTGTATAATACACAAGTCCACATAGCACGCACTCCTCCATACTCCATAACAATTTTTATCCAACGGATTCGGGTACTAGCCTTATTTCCAATCCGGATCACCACTTCGATTAGATCCCGAATAAGACATATCAAAATAATACAAGCAATAAAAAAAATTTCAAAACTTTGATTGCTCGATCTCCTAACTTTCATCTCTACGATATTTCTAAGGATTCAAAATCTTCTAAAAATCTCTAATAGATTTATAAAACATCCTAAACTAAATCTAATATCAATGGATGATGCTTAGATCAATTTCTTGTAACTTTGAGAAACTCTTCAGTCTTATGGAAATCACCAAAAACTAGTTTTTTGGGGTTTCTCTTTCTCTCAAATAGGCTCTAATGGGTTTTAGATTTCAAATAAACCTAAAACCCACAATTTTGCTCATTTCATATTAAAAAAATGACCAAAAAGTACCCTCAACGAGGGGCATTTCCACCCCTAGGCGGGGCGTAGGTCCTGGGCGCCCACCTAGGCAGGTTCTCGGGAGCCTAGGCAGGCACCCAGAGATATCTCTTAATTTGACTGCCTAGGCGAGCCCAGGCGTTGGGCGGTCCGTTTTTTAAATCACTGTCCCTAGTAAAGAAGACCTTCCAATTTCTAGGGAACATTTACCCTCCAGTTATCAAGCAAGTCTTGGAGTGTATCCAAAAAGAAAAGTGTGTATATCAAGGTGGGTGCACCGGAATGTACCCAGGGTGTATTGAAAGAAATGATTACTAGTGATGAAGGCTACTGGGGCGCAAATTTTACATAAGACCCCTGGGCAGTAAACTCCCCTTAGCATCAAACCAGTTATAAGCCCAATATTTAGTCTAAATCTTGCTCAAATGTGCATGGTTGATCATATAGGATTGGTTAAGGTAAGGTTAGCCCTTCTTCAAAAGTGAACTAATGTAGAGTTTGGGAGGCATAAAAAATCCACCTAAACAGAGAGATGGAGTATTAAAGGCGAAAAATGAGAGGACAATGAGTGTATGGGCATCATTCTCCTACATTAAATGTGTGTGCGAGGGGAGGAGTGAGAAACATGCGTTAAATGTGAGGAGAGAAAAATGTGGGTATTAAGGAAGCATATGACCTGATGGTGGTGAGATAATGCACTAAATGAGAGAGAAAGAGAGAGATGGGGTATTAATAGAGAAGAAAATGAGAGGAAGGTGAATGTAAAGGTGCCGATCTCTCTTTAACTATGAGGAGAGAAATGGTATTTTTTTTGAAGCCTAAAATTCCCATGTGTATCGAAGAAAAGGATATATTTTCAACAAAGTCTCTCTTCTTCTTGCCGTCCTCTTATTCTGCCCCCACTCCCATGTTGCACCTTTGGGCGGCCTAGGAAACTAGGCCCTCTCCCAGCCACTTAGGTGGCCAAAATTGATTTTTCAACATTGTTAATATGCTATTGTTCATAATATGGGTAGTGATACTGTATATAGTGGAGATTGTAATCATGGTTATTTGGGCACCTGTCCCACTTATAATAAGATCTGGTTACTATTGTGCTAGGACTACTGCCACTGAAAATCTGGATCCCAAACGGCCGTATTGAGGGGTATGATCTGAATGAATGCAGGGCACATCCCGTTGTTTTAAGGAATCACAGACCCCAGTGGACCAGCTTCGGAATTGTGGGGTGGAGATTACGGAGTTGGTCTAGGTAGTTCAATGATCCCTATACATAGTTTGCAGATATCAAGCCATATCAGTTTCTTGGGCTAATTTACCGAACGCCTAATATATCTATGGGATGCTGGCACTTGTGTTAATATCTATGTGACACTGGTCACATGAGCAAAACATCCTTAGGGGTAGTATTAAGAATTTGTAGACTGTAGTGATGTGATGGTTAAACTATCCTATCGACATGTCCATTATAATAGATACGTCTGCCCAGTTTTATGCATTTAAGCTTTGTGCAAGATACTAAATACATTGACTCAAGCATACAAGTATATCCATATCATTCTCTTTCAAGTGCATGGGTGCAGGTGATTTTCTTCCTGAAAGTGAGGTTTTCTGATCTATCTCGTATGAAATTGTAGATAAATTGTTTTTCTCCCTTGATCGCTGGTAATGATAGCTTACTGTTGTATTTGTCATCATAGGTCTGAAATTCATGAAAGAATGAACTGTAATCGATGTAAAGACAATACTCTGGAGTTAGATAACTGCCATGGAAAAATAGAAGAGGTTGATAATAACCTTGACTCGTTGGATGATGTGCATCCAGATCATCAACAAGGTTCCGATATAGGTTGTTTTGCTGAAATAGCTGGATGCTTGCACAAGTTGAGGAGCTGGGAGAAACAGGTTTCACTTAACCATCATGTTTTTTAACCAGTTTTTTCTTCCATTTTTTACCCAGAACTTATACATGCTACTGTTTTCTCAGCTGGGTTCTCCCAATGAAGAGGACTTGTTAAGTTGGGGACATCATTGTCTGCCAACCACGGTACCTGATCCAATTCTTCAAGCTTCTGCCGGTGAAGAGGTTTGTACAAATCATGGTTTCTGGTGTTATGTGACAAATTTATGCAAAGAAGCATAGCATTATATCTTTCAATGCAATTATATTCCATCACAATTGATCTCATACACGTCCAACTCATGTTTGCTGATTGTTATCTTCTTTCAGTTTGCAATTTTGTAAGTGGATATATTATCAAACATTATTTACAAGAACCAGGAAGACTACATTATATTCACAAACTATACCTTCTAAACATATGGACTAGTAGCATCAACTTACATGACACATGAATACCCTTAACTCAAATGGAGGCCTTGGATAGAATCTTAACACATTAATTTGTTTCTCTTCATAAGAGGATTGCTTTGGAGTTTGTGATCTTTATATTATGGCTAAAAATGATGCTGGTAATGCTTCCTTCACCCTGAAAAAAATTTATCGCATGTTTTTTATTTTGATATAAAATGCTTTTGTTGTCTTAGAATTTGACTCACTTGTTCTTTTAACCTTGTTTTTGTACAGTCTCGTTAGGATCTCTATATACGGTCACTGTCATTTGCATTATATTGAATCCTTGCTTTTGTTGGATACATCAGTATGTCTAGTCCAACTTCTATTTTATTTAATCTTTCGTGTGTGTGTGTGTGTGTGTGTATGAGGTCCGCTTTGGATTCGTACTGTCACTGTCATTTGCATTACATTGAATCCTTGCTTTTGTTGGATCCATCAGTATGTCTAGTCCAACTTCTATTTTATTTAATCTTTCGTGTGTGTGTGTGTGTGTGTGTGTGTGTGGCTTTCCCATTCTTTTATGTGATATTATATGTATGTTTGCATGTGTAACTTAGAAGAAGGTATATGGATGCCTCGCTTCTCGAGCTCTCATCTAGGGTTAGGTTAGGCGATAGAGCCTCATCTCTTCAGAGGCGGTCACCTTTGATATCTATTGTATGCTTTGAATTAAGGAAGCAGTTCCTAACATTCCCATCATGCAAATAGAAACACTTGCATTATTTCATTAGAACGTTATTATAATTTTTAACTCGGGATGTCAAATGAACAGAGGTGCGCATATACCATGCTGCGGATCAGCATGGAGTTGCCAATGCATCTGGAGTGGACGATCGTGTGGCACGCTGCACATATTGTCATCCTTCTTAAATGCAATTTCACCTTGAATGGACTGATGGGCCTTAGCTGGTAACATTATATATCATGTGCCCATTCTAATGCATTTGCATGTTGAATGGATGGTAAAGATGCAATATAATTTGTGAAATGCCTGGTGCTTGTGGTATAGAACCTCATGAAGAAAAGAGTGCCTATTAAATATTAAATGTGGGCCCTTCACAATTGTGAATCATGTCTTGTTAACCCATTTTTAACAAACCAAGACATGTCATTGTCTGGCATTTGGTGGATTGCCACATAGCAATCTAAGTGCAAAAATAAATCATTCATAAGACGTAAATATCTCATATATGTGATGTTATTTATAAAAATTATATTCATTTGGGCAAGTAAATATGCACACATACATATGCATGCTAATTTAAAAGTACAAATTTATTGTAACAATATTATTTTGTTAAATTTTTTATAACGTTATATATATATGAAGGTATGCGTGCATGCGTTATGTATTTATGTTGGTATATATATTTGTGTTTATGCAATGCTGACACTAATGTATTTACAGTTCATTGTTTTATAAAATATTTTTAAATTTTTAGTGATTTTTATACAAATATGGAATATAGATACTACAAGGTCCTGTGAAAATTTATAACGTTGAGGAAAAGTTCTAAAAGATTATCATAAAGATTATTAGCTAAGAGTTATATCTAAGGGATTGTATAGTATGTGAGACCATTTATCTTTCACACGATATGGTCATAATTAATCTTGGTCATTAGATGTCAAATTGGATAGCTTAAGGTGTGCCACAAAGTTCAAGAAATTTTTTTGGAGCTGAGTCTAGTCAATAACATGCTTACAACCACTTGATTTGAAATCTGAAGGGCAAGAGTAATTGGGACCTCCTTGTTCTAAAAGTAAATGGTCAAATGTATACTTTTTGTATATCTAATACCAACAAGTCTGTTGAGGTTCCAGAAATTTCGAAGTGTCAAACATGTTTGACACTGAAATAGCGAACAAAAAGCGATTAGTGTTTAAGTGATCACCCTCATTTTGCCAGCTTTCTTTTCAAACCTATACAATATTTACTTGGCTTCTGGTTTTGTTTTCCAGCTCCCAACCTATTTTGTTTGAAATTTATGGCACATCTGTATGCTGTCCCAATACATGTTTTAGTGCCATTGGGGAGGCATTGTAGTTCAATTGGTTTATTTGGGTGCCAATTTAGAAGCCAAGTAGGTGTTAGTGCACACACAACATCTTATTTTCTGGAGTCATACCAGTTTTATCCCACTCGTAGAACGCGATTTATTGTTGGTGTGGCTTGTTACTGCTTGACCAAAATGCTTGTTGGTCTCAAATCTAAGGGCTGGTCAATCTATCGAAAGGATGTTTTAAATCATGCAAAAGGAAAATTCATAGGCCTTTAATTGTTGTGTTTTACTGTGCCTTGCATTCTCATAACCCTGTATTTTGCAGGTGACATTTGTTTTCACTAACCAGGTTAATGGAAAACTTGTACCTGTCGAGTCTACTCCACGAGATAGACAGACCAAAGGAGTTGGAACAGGTGAGAGAACACATGTTCCAACCGAGAGACTACATCACCAAAGGCCTATATTGCAACGACCAAATTTGCCCTCTACGTTGCCAAAAAATTTCCTTAGATCAAGTGATGGCTCACTAAAGTGTGCATCTATTTGTAGTGGAACACGTCCGATCAGTGATATTTGTAAAGCACGATTACTAAGAGTGACTGGTGTTTCTCCCAGAAATTTGTTGCCCATCAAAAGGATGGCTACTGATAGCGATAAGCAAGATGATGATTTTACCTAGCCCTTGTCACACTGTGTGAATGATAGGCATTCCATCTTACCTATTTTGATATTAATCATTTCAAAATGTATAATGTGGTATCCATGATGTGTAAAAATATGCATTGGCAACTGCTTATGTTGTGGCCTTAGTTTCACTCAGGTTTAACAAGTGTGAGGCAATTGTATCTGCTTGTGGGGAAATGTTTTTGCTTATGGTAGGCGCCCACTGCTTACAATGAGTACAACCTCCCAAATGTCCAAAATTTTGCAAGTCTATCATCTAGACCACCATAATCATAAATTTGAAAAGAAAAAGAAATTGGAGTTTTAAAAGTGGTTAATTTGGAGCTTCTTTTGAATTGTTTATTTTAATTATTTAAAGATCATCAGATTTGAATGTTTTTGGAGCTCCAAATTCATTAGAGGAATATAAATCCATAATTTGGGATGTCTTGGAATATAAATCACATGGAAAACTAAGGTAAATTCATGAGTCAATCTACTTAGTATTTTTCCTTCACTTAAGTTTACCAATTTCAAGTGGAAGGATTGAAAAGGGTAAGGGGTAGGTCTAAAAAGATGTGGTTGGAAGTAGTTCGAAAAGATATGGGGATTTATGACTTCATTAAGGATATGACTTTCAATAGATTAGAATAGTGGATTAAGATTTATGTGATTGACCCTTAATTAGAAAAAAAATTTAGCAATACTTTGCTAGTAGCTCGTTGTTGCGTGTCAACACTCTCCTACACGGAATAAGCACACCTGTATCAGAGGTCTAGATGAGAGGTAGGACTGAAGTATTAATACTCCTTGCATGAGTGTCTATGTCCTTGGACCTTTTGAATTGTAAGGTGCTCTTTGAGTTTTTCGTGAATAACTATCAATAAATTTGCCATATATAGTAGTTGAGAGCATGTGGCATTGTTGTGGACAAGTAACACACTACAAATTTATCAAAGAACCAAGCATAACAAAAGTTTTATGCGCAATTTCTTCTTATACAAATAGTACTAAATTTTTAAATATTTTTAACTATATCGACATTTATGTAATGGAAAGGTATACAAACCATTTACTTTTGGTACAAGGCGATCGCAATTAATCTTGTCCATTGGATGTGAAATTGGGTGGTTGTATTTATTCCATTGGCCAAGCTCAAAGTTCAAAATAATTTTTTTTGAATTTTGTGACACATCTAAGCTATCGAATTCAATATTGGATGATTATAAATAATTGTGACCTCTTGTACCAAAGATAAATGGTCTCATTGTATATAATCCTTTATGTAATAATCATCAAAATTCAAGGTAGTTTACCCCCACTAAGCTCTTTTTCTAGTCTCCTTTCTTTCTTTTCTTCTTCTTTCTCCGCTCTATCCACCTCTTCCTTATACATTTTTTTGCTCTCATACACTAGTCGTGTACAATTTACTTTACTTAATGAATTTATATTAGATCCAAAAAAGATGAAAAATAAGAACCCGGTTTCTATGTGGTAAAGCTTGCATATGTAGAAATGCAGACCTCTTAATAAATCTATTTTTGAGACATATTTGAAGTCCTAATTTTTAAGGACATCTAATCTCTAATATGGAGATCATGAATATCAATAAATAAATAAAATTTTAAAACTAAAAATAATAATTCTAGTAAAAAAGCATTTAGAAGGTTGGTTTCCATTGATTTTAGATGGAACTACTTGCATCCATATTTAAGATGGATTTATGACTGCACATGTAGAATTGCGGTCCAGCCCACATGAAGCAATTTTCCAAACGATAATGCAAGCAACACGCATATATTTATGTTAAACACGCGGAATTTTTCTTTTACTACTCTTTTCCCTATTCTTTCATTCTTAAAGTTGGATAAGCGTGCCGCGAATGATAACTTCGATACGATAATATACAGCACGAAGGACAATATGGATTAGAAAAAAGATTTTGATATGCATTATATTATATTGTTTGACAATTATGGTATGAAATCTTTCCCGTGTATATATTTGAGAAAAGATGATGTTAGCTTACTAGCTGATGGTTACAGTCTAACTCAACGATCCAGATTGAATATGGGCTAATCTGACGGTCACAATTTTATTTTGTAATATAATTTTTATAATTTTTTTTATAAATACAAATCACATGAATTTTAGGCATGTGTATGATCCCAAATTTATGGCATGTGTATGACCCAAAATTTTGTACACCCACTATCTTTATCTTAAAAATCATTGCTAGAAAAACTAAAATTCAGTTTGTATCCTAGATATGGTCAAAATGAGTCTCTTTCAAAAATGAATCTAGACTATCCATTTGGTGAATTTCATGATCCAGGTTTTATGAAATCAAAATCTTTTTTAATTTTTTTAACAATATTAATCTAATAATAATAAAGTTATCTAAAAATTTTCGAAAGAAAAAAGATATTGTTAAGTCCTAGATATAAGAATCACACTAAAATGAATGAACAATATGAATTGGGCTAAAAAATATTTTTAGGTTGTGTTTTCAAATTATTATTATTTTTTTATTAGTCTATATTTACATATTGGTGTCAAACAAATGGCCTTAACAAAGTTTTTAAAAATTGTTTTATTTATTTTGTAAAATTCACTTAAGATTGTGGGAGCCTAAAATTGATTAGGGGCTATCACATATGTGCCCATTAGTAGGGGCATGGAGCCCACATTGCCTAGTATGTGTGGGACGCCCCATTTATCTTCTATTTCCTTTTGTTGTGTGGCTTGCCAAGGAAGCCACCTAGTTGATTTGAAATTAAAAAGGAAATGTTTTATATAATGAGTTTGATTATTCTAAAGGGAAAGGTTTCTATGCTTCTTTTACAGCATAGAAGTTCTATCCTTCCCCTACCATCCATCCGTCCAATTTTGTTCAAGAGAGCCGCTCACCGCTCGATCTTATATTTGATGTCTCAAAGTATTTTTATTTTTAGTTTTTTTAAATACAAATTGTATGAATATAAAATTTAGTACGCGCCATCTTCTCATTGGGATGCACCTATAAAAAATATTAAAAATAAGTTTTCGATAAAATATAATGACCAAAATACCCCTTGAAATTTTTAGGGGTATTTTGGTCATTTTATTTTATTGAAAATATTTTTTTTATATTTTTTACTAGTGCAAGTTTAATAGAAGAATGGACGTCCAAAATTTGGTGTGAAAATAGTTTATAGAAAAAACAAATTAAAAAACAATAGTGTAGAGACATGACATTGTGATTGGGGCAATCTTAGCCCTCCATTCAGAATGGACGGTTAGATAAGGGGGATGATAGAACTTCTATGCTGTAGGAGAAGTATAGAAAGCTTGCCTTATTCTAAAATGGGAAGGTGTAGAGATTGATTGAAATTAAATAAGTACATAATATTTTTTCTCTATAAAAATATTTGATGAGATTAGGTTAATGAAGCTGATGAATAAGGTTTCTAGCACCTTCCTTTTGATCATAATGACTTATTTAAATAATGAATGACTAAGATCTCTCAGTACATAAGTTACCTATGATCTGCTGTCAAGGATGAATCTCTAATCCAAATTCCTAAAACACTAGCCTCTGAGTTATAACTAAATCTTATTGTGGGTCATTCTTGATACCCTAATTTGACTCTCTCTCTCTCTCTTCCTCCTGGGTAGCATGCCATCTTCTCTCTACTCTCATTTTTCTCTATCATTGAATCCAAAAAGATAAAAGAAAAAGAAAAAGGGGGGGTACGTCCCGAACTAGTTAGTAAGGAGAGACCTTATCCAACTATTTGTGCTCTAGTATTTTGAGTGTTTAGCCAAAACTTCCTACTTATTAGATTTAAATGAAGACCAATATCTCGTGCGTCAATGTTGGAGGAGAACTGATGCACGGTGTACCATGTCCTTTGTGTGGAAATTATAGAAACCTACACTTATTTGTTGATACAATATTTTTCTTTATCTTATATGTACCCATATCAAATGTTAATTTCTTTAGTAGTACACAGCTTTATAACCCTATAAATTGGGGTTCTTATTTAGATATTCAATAAGCTCTGAAATACATCTTCCATGGTAGCTTAAGGCGCAAATACATAGAAATACAGTTTATAACATGGTATCAGAGCATGGTTCTATTTCGATCATTGAGCAGAGTCACAATTTGGTATTTTGTATCTCAAGCATCAAGTATTGTTTCCAGTTTCTCCGATAAGTGAAGCCCTAAATGTGATTGCACCTCTCTGTTCATCTGGCATCGGAACCTAGGTCTGTCCTCCATTCTTGGGCTTCTCTAGTATGCGATTTAGTCCAAGAGGTACGAAAGTTTTGATCTATGACATCCTCTGATCTGAGAACGTCTTATGTGAACATCCCCTGGTTCTTATCTACTCTCTCATGTGGGTCTCTGTTTGGTGCGTAGGGTTTCTCTCTCTATCTTGATTTGTTATGTTGGAGTTGGTTCTTTCTCTTTCTCTCTCAATTTCTTTTTCTGAGTTTGTTGAGGCAGATTTATCTTGTTTTTTAGTTTTAAGTTTCAGGATTTGGGGTTATCTCGAGCTACTCTCCTCTTCAGACCAACTTTCTCTCGTTACCCCAACTACTCTCTCTCTTCCATTAACTTCCATTTTTCTCTCTAGGTGCCCCTTCTCTATCTGTTGCACCGTCAAAGTGGTTTCCTTGTTTTTGCATAAGCAAAAGTATTCTTTTTGTGAAAATATTTTTCTTTATTTATATAAACCTTGAAGGGCCATATTATTTTTCTTATACCACCTGAGCTGTATCAATCATTATTATATCATTTTGTCTATTATGGACAAAATTTGATCTTTGTGTTCTATAAGCCATCTGCTATTGCCCATTGCTTTAGGTAAACCATTGTTGTTATGCTCTCTGCTAATGCCAAACCTTTGGTGAGCCGGATCTGAAACATGTCTTTAAATCCACCTCTAAAAATGGCCTCTAAAAACGGTGGATCTGCACCATCTGCAAAACGGTCACTGAGTCGTGTTTCGACTCTCTGATCTGTCTCTCTGTGGAGTCGTGTTTTGATTCTTTGATTTGTTTTGAATCTTACTGTTCTCAACTCCGAAATCCAAGGTCCAACTGTACTTATTGAAACATGACTCCATAGAGAGTACCCATATTAAGAAGGCAGTCCACTACATATGTTACTTTCTTAGTAGTATACAACTTTGTAACCTTATAAATTGGGGCTCTTGTTCACATTTTCAATAAGCTCTGAAATACATCTTCCATGGGGGTTTAAGGTCCAAATATACAGAAATATAGTTTCTCATACATTTGAGGTAATCCTTTAGCATCTATCATGATATTTTTGTTATCTTGTGCTTTCTTGTTCTCAAATTCTATTCATATAATTTTGCTTGATGTAATCAAAGAAGTTTTGAAAGTGGCAACAAGTGAGAATCCTATTCTTGTTTTGGGGTTGTTTCTTCAATAAAATCATAATTCTTGGACATCTGTGAGTGATATAGTTGGTAGAATAAAAGAAGAATAAAGGAAAATTTAAACTATACATATTGTGCTAGATCACATTGTCAAGTGATGCACCTCCAGAAGATATATTGGTGTGATTCGAACACTGTGAAATACTCTGCAGATGAAGATTTTTGTGTTATTTTGGCACACTGATATGAGCTAGAGGATGAGGTGTTTTTCTTGGTCATACTCTATTTGTATCTTTTTTTTTTTGAGAATAATATCTCCCTACAAATTTTCAATGGGAGATCATGTGGCGATTAAGAGTTATGGAGTCATCATTGAGAGGTGCCAGTCCTGAGCCCACAGAATCCATAAATTGTGTTCTACGTTCCATGAGTATTTTCAACAAGTAAATATTTTTCTCTTTGGAGGGAATCTAATTGTAATTTACCCATTTTGGGTCTAATTTCAAACAAAAAATATTATATGAAGGAATCCCTAGTGGTTTGAAAGATATTGTTAATTTATTAAAGGGTGCTCAAAGTTGTTTTCTACAACAAATACTATTTTTGTGACTTAAATGTCATGGTCTTATATCTCTTCTTAAAAGAATTTTTTAAGTATCACACTAAGTTTTGATTCTACCATTTTGAGTCTAGTTTTAAACAAAAAAAATGTTATAAAGAAACTCTATGTGGATTGATAAAAAAGATTGTTTATTGGAGATGGATCGTCCTAAGTTTATGTAGTCTGATATGTGTTGTGACGTGAATGTCACAAATTTATTCCGTTGTTGAAAAATATTTTTTGGCGCTCATACCATAATTTTGTATTTTTATATTGAGTCAAGTTTTCAAAAAAAATATTGAGGGTTAAATCTCTATGGATTGAGGGAAAGACTGTTTTTTTAAGGGATGCTCATCTTTTTTTTTCTGTTGCATGAGCCGAAGTGTAATGTGGATATCTCCAATTCATACACCCACTAAATGGTGTGATTTGGGGTTAGCATTGATTTTTATTTTTATTATTGAGTCCATTTTTAGGCTCAAAATATTGGAGAGAGAAATTCTTTGTGAGTTGAGAGAAATTATGTTTTTATGAGGGGATGCTCACCTTCTTCTAGGCAATAAAGCCAAATGTGTAACATGTGAAGTCACTAATTGTATTTCCATTGATCGAAAATCTTTAAGGCTCATTCTAAGTTACTTGTTATGTGTCTACTTCATGATAATAAAATTTTATAGTGAGGTCATAACGGATTTAGGAATTATAAAACTATATGTGAGGGGTGCTCAGCTTGAAAACTACATAAAATTAAAGTGAAGATTTATATGAAATGCTTGTACAAGGCATAATGTTTTCTTTTTGTTTTTGGCAATGAAGGGATGTGTAGAGAGACTTGAAAGCAGCCTAAACTAAAAAAGACCAATAGCAAAAAGAAAAAAATGTTACCTTTGGAGTGATGGCAAGAAAAAAATATTTACTCATTGCTATGTGAGGGAGAATCCAATGGCCGAAGAATTGTATGCTTCTCTGACATATGCAAATGATGACCAAGTAATTCTCAATTAATTGTGTGCTATTCCAGGGCTATAAAAGTCAGCGTTCAAAAAGCAATGATTATGGGAGGCCATGTACCACATTATATGACTTGAGTGGCCGAAAGGTATGATGTCTATCTCACATATATAGTTAGGTCATATAGAGAAAGGGGATTCCATAATGTATATCCATATGCTTTTCTTTTATTATACCTTGGATTGCTCTATGTATATGTATGGACAGCAAGGGTATTAGTTGATAGGTGCTACAATTTTGAAAGAGCTGGTTTTGAATAACCTTTAATATATGTACCTCCTTGTACTTGTGTGAGACACTTAAGGTAGTCAACATAAGAGATATGGTTTTGGTGTTTTGATCAAGGTCTACGACGTAAGCATCAAGCATGAGATATGGGTATGGCTCATTCAAAATGTGTAGCACAAAAGAGTATTGTACCCATTTTACTATGCTCCGATAAAACCCATTTTTGTTGTTTGTCCTGCATGAGACGATGATCTCATCTTAAGCTCTCCAAATTGTCAAGAAAATGTATGTTTTTAGATATTTACGGTTTGATAGCCATCTTTTAGTCGTGCTTTTGTTTTGGATAAAATCATAGATAAGTTTTATGACTCTCTTTGTGGCTTAGACATGATTAAAGGTGAATGCCATAAAATGATATTCAAAGATTAAGTATGTGTTTTGAAAATTGAATTGGGCCATTTGTGTTGAAAAAGATAGGTCAATGGGTATGTTTTAAGAAAACCCCTTGGCCTTACAAGGTGCTCCAAGTTTTTTGTGAAAATCATACCAAACTGCCATGCTATTTCTAATTGTTGCTTGTAAAAATATATCAAGTAAACAATTTTGTTAAAAAAGGGAAAACAATGCGTATTGAAATATTTCAATAGAAGATGTGTCATTCATCATTGATCTTGTTTTGGTTACTCATAAGTTGACTCATGTTTTATGTGACTACTAATCAGTTAAGAATCCTCGATTACCTAGGACCAAGGACCATAGGGAGTGTTTTAGGATATCAATCTTGTTAAGCTTCCTTAACACATGTTATGTGGATAAGATCACTTGGTTTGTAAGGATTTACCAGTGATTTCAAAACCGGCGAGTCAACCCGGAATTGTTCGAGTCAACACGAGAATTGGCCATCCCGTGCTAATTCTCACGAAATACAAGAAATCGTGTTGTTCTAGAGCCAAAGCAGCATTTTTTGATCGAAAAAATGGCAACTCGCTACAGTAAAATGATGTTCTTCCCCTTTTCAGCAAAAAAGCTGTTGGAAACATAAAAATTCATCAAAATTCATTGTTTTTGGATGAATAATGTAGGAGAATCATATTTTAGGTCCATAAAACATTGATTGGGGTTGGATTGAACCCAAAAAAATACCAGATTGTGAATTTCTTGAATGAAATTTGGTGTTTTTTTTAACGGATTAGGGTTTTCCACCAATTCGAGATTTTGGTGGCCATTTTTTCATCAATTTGATCAATTCTTTTTGCTAAATGATCATGGTAATACGTGCTTTCATCAAAATTAGGTACTATGATTTTGTGGTTTGTATTTTAGTTTTAAGAAATTTTTTTTTGGAGCGAGATTCATGATTTTTTTTAGAGGGTTTGGTTTTCTGCAAAACTATGAATCATTGGGCCATTCATCATTGGACCATTCATCATTGATTTGATCCAAATTTTTTTCTGAAACATCGTGTTAAGACTAGATTGTACTGTTTGGGTAGTATTTAGATGTAACTACTGTTTGGCTATGTTTGGAAGAAATATGAGAAATGCATTATCATCCAAATATGAAAAATATGGCTATGTTTGGATAACATGATTAGACTTTGATTTCAACATGATGAGTCATTGAAATATTATGATTGGAATAACAGGAAACATGAGCATTAAAAAGATGAAACACGAGACATAATTTAGTGATTGAAAGGTAGAAGTAATCAAACTAATGAAAGGAGCAAAAATATACAGTAATAAGTTTATAAACAGTAAAATGGCATCACAGGCACTGTCCGTTATATATGAGACTTGCTATACTACCTCATGACACAGGCATGAGAATGCTGAGATAATATTTCTTATGTGTTGTGTTTGAGTGGGAGCTATTAACAATCCCATGATTATTTTTAACTGCTTGGATATTCAGATATAGAGGAGAATCAGGTAAACACAATTTGTTGTTTGTATTTTCCTTTTTTACGAATTTGTTTTTGGGGGTTCTCTGCACATGAACACTTATAAGGTTGATTGTAGGGTTTTTTTGTTTTTATATTCAAATTTCCCTTATAGATTGTCTGATATTATGAAATCTGGTTTTTCTTTGTTTGAATGATTGTTAGGTTTTCATATTTATTCTTATTTTATATTTTCATATATCTTGATGCGTATTGGGGGACCATTCCTTTTTTTTTTTTTTTTTTTTTTTTTCTGAGATGGAATTGTAGTCATCGTGAGTTGTTATTTTTACAGGGTTTTCTGCCAAATTTCCGATAGATTTGTTATGAGCTTCTCTGGGTTATAGAGATTTCAAATATCAATTTCTAACTCTAAAAGTGATTGTAATGTTGCTTGTCTTTTAAAGTTCTAAATAAGTAAAGTTATTCTTTCAGAATGGGTTTCATTATCTATTTCCCTTTTGCTTTCTTTTTGTTTTTCAGTTTGGGGTTCTTGGACTGATCATGTAGCATTGCGAAGTTGCAACATTTATTTTGTTAGTAGCTTTTGTGGTATCCCTTGGATTCCCAATTAACTTTCCTATATTGATTGGGCAATACTTTCATCTTCAAAAGAAAGAAGGGGCCTACATTTTCTATTATTACAATATTTCATTTTTGGCTATGACATTTGAAGTATTTATTTTCTCTAGAAACAATTTGCTGTTCAATATTGCTCTTTTGGCTTCCTCACATATTGTTTGTTTGAAGGATGGTTGCATGTCTTCTTATTTTAGCTTTAAAATTGTTGCATGCTACTTATATTATTGAATATCACAATACTTTTTATAAATCAAATTATCTTCATCTTTCTCTGATGTGCTTGTAGTAGCATTGGGTACCAATATTATATCCATTTGAACATGTTTCTGATGGCCAAAACGTTTTGAGGGCTGCGAGTATCTTATTGACAATTGAACATCGATCCCTTTACTTGTCCAAAAAAAATCAAACTATGAGATAGGTTTTTCTTTTAATACGTCCGAATAAGTTGTGTATCCAGCAACAAGAGGTCAGAGGCGAGCATGACAGTGTAGATGAGCATGAAGGATAGATAAGCTTCAAGGATTTCAAACTAGGAGCGTAATAAAATACTAACACTCAGAGATATTTAGGTGACCACTAATTTGGATGATTCGTTCCTAGATGAAGTCAATGAATTGTCATGCGAATTCAATGAATAGGAACAACATGACTGAATTAAAGAACAACATTGCATTTCATTTTGGTTTTAGGTTATATTTTACAAATTGCATTATTTATTGTAGTCTATGTATGATTATATACTTCATCCATAATAATTATATGATTCTTCTTTTGTGTGATGTAAATTTAATTGTCCACAAAAGTTCATACAATAAAATAACATCTCAATATTCGCATATTGACCCAAAAAAATGTAAGTTATTAACGTAGTACCCCCATTTCTTATTGGATTCCTAAAAAGCAATATTTATAATTATTTTTAATAATTTTTTTGGATTTTTTTTAATACAGAATCCATCTGATTCGGCCAATTTTCGATCCTAACCGTTGATTCACCGATTCCGATGGGTTTTTATGGTGCCCAATCTCTTTTTAAACCACTAGGATTTACAACCAAGAAACTGGTGTGGTTGAGCCTTCGTAGTTCGAAAAAGGATTGCATATTACAAAAGACCACGAGCACTGAGTTATTTCCGCATGAGACTTGCTAAACTACCTCTTGGCATAAGCATGAGGATGTTGAGATAGTATGTGTTACATTATTTTTTGTTTGCGTAGGAGTTGTTGTAGTCCCACAGCTATTTTAGGATGCTCGGATATTCAGATATACATGTATTCGGTTATCAACTGCTAAAGGGATCCAGATAACTTAACATTCTAGTTGGAGCACCTACTTATGCTTGGTGGAGTAGCTAGAACAACATACTATAATGTTGTCTACCTTGGAATTTAGATATGTGGTACTGGTTGTTTGGCTACAAAAAGAAGCAGCATGATTGAAGAACTTCATTGAATTGTTGAGGTACGACCCCATGCGATAAGGGTGTGTGAAGATCTTCTGCGATAACGAGTCCATGATTTGTAATGCTAAGACTGATGACATAAAGATGGACTATGGCCACATTCAAGACGAGATTCGGGCAGCAAAGAGAGAGGCTTCATGACTCCCACAGAGGCTACATCCATGAATCCTTAATGAAAGGTTTAATGGCAAGGAGTTCGCCAGGTTATATAATGAGCATAAGAAAGAATAAGTGAGAAATGCTTGAAGGAGAAATTTTAAAGTGGGGATGAGAATGCGAGGGACAGATTGTAAGGTCTTCAAAAGCTAAGTAGGAGATGTTGAAGTTATGTGGCCATTTAAAGGCTTTATGAGAGCATGTAAAACTATGACTATAGTGGTATGATAATTTCAGTAAGAGTACGGTCTAGAGAAACCAAAGATGACAATATTGATGCTGGAACTCAAGCTAGGCTTAACGAGTTAAGCTAGATTGAGTTTAAAATTCTTTATCTCTTGGCATGAAGCACAACTATGGAGGGTTTAGGGTTTGCCCTTGATGACGTCGAAGAGATGTCCAGAGTGGTTCGCTGAGGGACTCTATGACCTTTGTGTACGATTAGAGGGCTTGCAGGGATAAGAGCTAAATTATCATCATGACCATCACACCACATGTACATATGATAGCCATATTAAGAAACACACACCATTGAGGATGTGACACATACATGTGCGAGAGATAGCTCTCAAGCACCAATTGCAATAAGAATGCAACGGTCTGTGTGACTTAGGCTTGCTCTTAGAGGGAATCTGCAATCTATGGGTTATGGTTATGTTTTCATAACTTATTGGTTGGTTTTGATAGTCTAATCATGAAACCTTACGATGGATTATGGGTCATTAGAACTATTTAATTAATTTTGAGAAAGTGAGCGTCAGACATGGTCACTATGAAAGATGAAGCGTCTTAATATTCTCATTTTCATTAACATAGTTGGATCCAATTCCCATCAAAATAATTTTAAAATTATCAATCAATATGTTAAATAATTTTTAAAATGTTAATATTAATTTTTAGATAGCTCTGGATATTTTATTTTATCTGGTAGTTCGATGAGGTCTCATGTTTTATTTTTCGTAGTCCATCTCTTGTTCAATAAATGCTCTTCATTGACTGGTTTCATCGACTTCACATGCCTCACGAAAAGAAATTGGCGCACCCTCTTCTGTTAGGCAAGCATATGATGAGACATAGTCATTAAGCCTCACAGGAGCCTTTTAGGTCTATCAGATCTTCTAAATTCAAGATCACTTAACTATTCTTCAAGCTCTTGGATAATTTCAGGTTCTTTATCCTGATTGCCATCTCGCTGGTTCTCATGTGTGCATTTCACCTCAACAGTTTTTTCATCTAGCTCATCTTTCTTTTTCTGCATGGAATTTTTATTGAAAATAACATATTGGCTAACTATAACCTTATGGTCATTAGGATCCCATAATATGTATCATTTTGTACCATCAGCATAGCTAATAAAAACACACTTGGATTTTTCATCCAACTTAGTTCTTTTCTCCTTTGGAGGCGAAGAATATGCATCACAACAAAAAACACGAAGGAAAGAATAATCAACGTATTTATCTGTCCAAACCTCTTATAGTGTCTTGTAGTAAATGGCAGAACTAGGAGACATATTGGCTAGGAAACAAGCTGTACGAATAGCTTCTGCCCAGAAACATTGCTCTAATCTGACAGCATTCAACATACACCTGGCACGCTCCATAATGGTGCGATTCATTCTCTCAGCAACACCATTTTGCTGAGGTGCTCCAAGAACTATCAACTGCCTATCAATACCATGCTCACTACAAAAATGATTAAATTCATCAGAACAAAATTCTCCCCCATTATAAGTTCTTAGACACTTGATGCTCTTGCCTTTCTGATTTTCTACCAAGGCCTTAAATTTTTGGAAACAATTGAAGGCATCTAATTTCTTGTTCAGCATATACACCCACACTTTTTTTGAAAAATCATCAATAAAAGTGACAAAATATACAACACCCCCTATAGAAACACCATGTGATTCCCATGTGTCCGAATGAATCAATTCCAAAAAATCCGTACTTTTAACGGTGGATAAAGCAAATCCCAATTTGTTCTGCTTTCCAAATAAGCATATGACTCACAAAAATATAAATTAAAAGATTTTAAACCAGGGAGAAGGTTTTTATCGAGAAGTACCTTGAGTCCGCGCTCACTCAAATGATCCAAATATGCGTGCCACGTCATGACAGAGTACACCTCCGCAGTATCGGCCTCTCCCAAAAATATTTCACCAACAAGTCTGTACATATGCTTGCTAACTCTCCTTTTGCAATCACTCGAAAGTTTCAGACATTCTATTTCACCTATAAACTTGAAATCTTGCTCATCAAAATTTCTCAAGGACAAGTGACTCCTTCTGAGACCCGAAACATGCCTAACACCTGAGATGGTGCATATGCCTCCATTGAACATCTTGATTCTTACATTTCCAATTCCCACTATTTTACATGAGTTATTATTTCCCATGTAAACAATACTTCCATCACATGGTTGGTACCTATAGAACCAATCCTTTTATGGAGTCATGTGAAACGACACGCTTGAATCAAGTAGCCAATATTGCAAAACTTCATCTCTATCCACGGACAAAACTTTCCCATCTTCAGAAAACTCAATTTCTTCTACTAGATTTACTTGAAAATGACTTGAACTAGGCTTCTCATTAGAACCAGATTTAGGGGCTTCATGGTTCCATTTTTGTGCCTTACAATCTTTCTTCATATGACCTAACTTTCTACGGATCCAACACTTTACTTATGCATTCTTGATTTGGATCTTGATTGATCTCTACCTGTAGTTCTTTCCATTGATCTTTCCTGTGCTACGAACACAATCTCAAAGGAAACCTTACTAGACTCTTGTCTAGACTCCTCTTTCAGAAGTGTTGAAATAACAAAATCAATTTCAAGAGATTTTGCACTACTGAGATTCATAATTACCTCACCCCAAGATTCCGACATAGAACAAAGTAAAATAGGTGCTTTATCTTCTTCATCAATCTTTACATCTAGTAACATCAACTTGCTAATCAAGGCATTAAACTCATTTAAGTACCCTTGCAAAGATGCACCATCACTCATCTTGATATTGTAAAGTTTCTAATGAAGAAAAATTTAATTAGGTAGAGACTTATCTTCATAAGTATTTTTCATTCTGTCCCATAAATCTCTCGCGATGGTTTCTGAGGAGACATTGAATAGATTCATCAAGCGCCAAAAAAATATCCGCCATAGCCAATTCATCATTCTCATCAAATTCCTCATCACTCCTATTTTGCAGTTTATTTTCTCTGCCTTTTAAAGCCACTAAAAAACCATCTTTTACCAACACGGCATGCATATTTAATTTGCGGGTTGAGAAATCCGATTTGTCAAGTTTTAAAATTTCATATCTGGTTGAACTTCCTCTAGTCATCTTCAAAGATCTGCGATCTACCACAAACCTTATGTCCAACCAGGATCTTAAAGAACCATAAAGCTCCGATACCAATTATGGAGGATAAAACCAATGTTTGGCAAAATAAGGGAAAGAAAAATGGAGCCAAAAAAAAAAAAAAACAAAAATACAAAGATTTACGTGGTTTGATAATTTGCCTACGTCCACGGGGCAGCAAAGTTCTCTTCCACTAATTAGAAAAACACCATGCTAGCATAGAGAATACAAGAGATTACAATCTCTCTCTCAAGCCTTAAATTAGGATCTTTCTCTCTCAAAAGAACCCAGCCAAGGACTAAAGAGGTAACCCTTTCGTCTTTGTATTTCGTGGATAATATTCTGTCTCTCCAAAGCTCATTCTTTTCCCCAATCCTAATCTATAGATTTCCCACATCTATTAGGATTTAGTTTCCTACAAGATAGGATTTTTATTTGGCATCGAGAATAAATCACGTGAAGGGCCTCGCGTCAAGAATAGATCACGTGAAGGGCTTGTTAAGATTATCTCCCCTACAAAATAAGGGATAATACTTGGGAGATAACACTATCTCTTATAAGATTTACGTGATCTTCAATTTGAAGAGATTTACCTTTCCTATATTATATCATAGGATATCAAACCTAATAAATAGGAGACCCTCTTCAAAACAATATCATGTAAATTATATTCCTAAAAACATGGCTTCACGACCAACACATGGGAAGGGAACTATATATCATGGGAAGAATGTGAACCTCGAGTTACTCTCTTTAGTGCACCTGTGTTTCAGTCTTTCATACCAAAGAGGCGAAGAGCAAAGCTTTAGAGCTTACCAAAAACAAAATGGATTGCTACCAACTCGAATGGACAATATGAGTCCAATGACTGTTGAAGAAAAAGATAATCTGAGTCGAATGAATCTAACATGGTTCTAATTTTTATAATAATAACCTTGCGTGTATTTTTATTCTATATCAAGTAAAACAGTTGTGGTATCAAATTGAGTCTATCTCAATTTTCAGATGACTTATTTTTATATTTTGGTTTACTATCGCGCTGGTGTTTTTGTCTATTTATGTGTAGCCCTAATCCTTATGTTATACTGGAGTAGATGACTAAATTGTATGTAATGTGCAATTGCTTTGATATGTTTAAAATCACTCTCATCTGGAAGATGTGCAAAATTCGGACACCATGACCATCGTACAATATTCATAGTTTGAATCAATGCCCTTGGACTACCTTCCTAATACAAAATAAGAATTAAATATCTAAATTTTATTATTTTTAAATAAATAGAAAGGTTTGGACCATTATGATGTGGTATGGTACAAAAAATGTGGATTTCAAATCAAACAAATTACATATAATTTAAGAAAAAATTAACCTTTTTAGTTTGCCATGATCTGAACTGCACATTTTGTTTGACATATGGCGGATGATGATTGATTTTAAACTTTCTGTCACTTTGAATAAATCACATGATGAAATCTTTAATAAACGGTTATAACAAGCTCATTTCCAAGTCTCCCTATTTCCAAATTTCTAGGTTCATTCAAACACAGGTTCCCAAACTTCTTAGAATTCCGTGCAGGGTAACAAACACAATATTTATTGATTTCAAGCATCAAAATATCTAACATCAGGAGTGCAAAAAATCCCAATTTCCAAAGAACTTCTAGTTTCTATTTAGCAAAGCAAATTAAGCTTTAGCTAAACCCGTAACTTCTAGTTTTCAATTTAACATGGAAGTTGTAGAGAGGTAGAGGTGAACACTTAAAGAGTAGTGTTAAAAAATTGGGTTGGTGGGGTAGATTGTACACACGTGATTCCGACGCGGCGCGGCTAGATTAGTATCCAAATCAGCTATATCCAAATCGTTCCGGTCGCCGATCTAGTAATTTTTAAAGAAAAATAGAATGAAAATATTAACATTAGGAAGCATCTAGAAAATGTCTATAAGTGAAGTTCTACAGTATTTCACCTATACCTCATCACCGTCCAAAGTTCATCACACGGTCACAATTTTTGGGAGTATTTGAATTTTTATAATTTTTGTACTTATCATATTTGTCTAAAATTTAGCGCATGTGTACATATGACCAAGTCACACCAAAAAAAAATATTAAAAAAATAATAGTCATAAAATAAAATGATAAAATTACCCCTGAAACTTTATAGGGGTATTTTATACAATTTTTATCATTCAAATTATTTGTTTTATATTTTATTCATGTGCATCTCACTAAGGCGCACACACCTACAAAATTTCAAATCATTATGATTTAAAAAAAATTATTAAAATTTAAACATTATTAGACATTTGTGACATTGTGATAAACGTTGAATGATGATAAAGCCATAGGTGAAGTACTGTAGAACTTTACCTATAGGCATTTTATAGTATTTTCCTTACCATTATATACTAGCACTTAGTATTTATAGCCGTTTTGCGAGCCTTTTGTGACCGGTACCCAAGATCCAGCATTCAAGTCCCATAGGTGAATGTTTTTTGAACCTAGTGACAATTTTTTTTCTTTGAAGGTTAAATTTCGAACTTCTTAACAAATGAGTTTTTATCAAAAAAAAATATTTAAAAAATGAGTTTTATCAAAAACAAAGGAGGGATAGGATAGCTTCCAACCACGGATGTCCTACTAAATATCCTTTACCACTGCCACTGTAGCCTCTGAAATTTTCCTCTCTCTAAGAACATCTTGGAGCCATTCCCATCTGTGTCTCTCTCTATCTCATATTTTAAGTAACAAAGTTTCTTCCATTGCCACTTTCATTCTCTCTCTTCATGGGCTCTCTGTTTTCTTCTCCCACTTTATCTTACTATTCCCTGAAAACCCTAGAATTCTCCTGTCCAGAGGCAATCACAATGTTAGTTTTATTGCCAAAAAAATGCACTACTCTCCATACTCTCTCTAGTCTGGAAAGGAATCCATCAAGTTAGACCACTATTTATGGCCTATTCTAGAATTTTTATAGGGAAAGGAGCTCTAACCAGATTTTGGCATGTTAAATGGTTGGATGAATGCTCTGTTAAACTCATTTATCCTGATCTTTATAACAGATCTACTCAGAAACAGGAGGTATGAATTTGGTTTATGTTTCTGTTGATCATCTGGTTTGGGGTTTTAGGATAAGTACCTGGAGGGTTGATGCTTCAATCGAAGAATAGTTTCAGTCGTTACTAGCATCGTTGTATGCTTTATGTTACTATCTTAAGAAACCTGACATGATAATCTAGTCGCTAGAACCTAACGATCAGTTCTCGGCTTCCTCCTAGTACCATAAGATCCTTAGAGACCGTTATATTGAAGACATGCCTTCCCTTGCCAAGCTTTGAAATTGCAAAGCTTCCCATCGGGTTAAGACCTTTCTATGGCTTCTCGGGTATAAAAGGCCGCCCAATATTGATCGGCTAAGGAGACTGGGATTCATCCTCACTAATGTCTGTTTGCTTTGCAAAAAAGATGAAGTGTCTATTGACCATCTCTTCATTCACTGTGCTTTTACTACAACTTTATGGCATTGCTTACTGAGCTCGACAACCTAGATAGGTCCCAGACATACCGAGACACATGCATGGTTACAACAATTGTGGTCCCCTCCCTTCTCCTCTGTGGGACTTCAGCTATGGAGATCTCTGTTGTTGTTTTCACCTAGATCCTTCGGAGAGAGCAGAACAAGAGAACCTTCGAAGGGTGCAGCAGAGAGCTGCCCAATTTTATTGAAGTTGTTACGTGGTCGATCACCCTTTGGGTGTATACCTTTGTCACACCCCAAGAATTTATAGTACTGTTATTCCTGAGATGTGACAGACACAACATATATACATCTATTGATAGGACAAATTTACAGTGGCGAGGTCTTACAAAGTAAATAAAGAAAGCTAGCACAAGAGCAGTATCTTCCAAGGTTGATCTTGACTAGCACTCAAAATGAAACCGCAATTATCCTGAAAAATGTTTATCATAGTTTGATGAGTTTGGCTACTCAGTAAGTGATCATCATAATCCTAAAAATAATCAAGATTGAAAGATATCAATATTTTCCAAAATGAGATCTATTAACAGAAATGCATCAACAATTTCACTTTCAATAAATGCATAATTAAGTATAATCCGAATAATTGAAATGCATATAACACTTTAACGGTAGTGCATAATTCAAAGGATTTCACAAAATACCCTACTGGCGTCCCAAGTAGGTCACCTATATACCCCATCAGCGTCCATATGGATCCACTTAATCCCTATCGACGTCCCAGATAGGTCCATTTAATCCCTGCAGGTCCACTTATACCTCAATGGCGTACCGGATGAGTCCACTTAATCCCTACCGGCGTCCCAGATAGGTCCACTTATACCTCACCAGCGAACCGGATGAGTCCACTTGCATACTTAAATTATTTCTAAATCTCTTTAAACATTCGAAAGCAGCAATATCATGTACTCAACATATCACTGAAATCACTAATATGAATTTTACTTAAACCATTAATAACAGACACTCTCTATAACATTTCAAAAATAACCAATCAAATATTTTGGGCTCAAATTTAGAAAGGTAGTAGTTTGTAAAGGCATTCTAGCATAATTGTCAATTTAATATGTATAGAAAAACTCTTATAAAAATTCAAGAATACTGAATTATCACAATTTATGGGATATCAATCCACAAATAAACATTTCACAACAATACTATAATCAATTACAAAAATGTCAATTTTTTTAAATAATAAGGCAGTCATTTGCACATGAATTTTACAAAGTCTAAATATTCAAAACAGTAGAAAGAAATATCACATTTATTTCTAACAATAAACAAGAAAAATAAATAAATTTATTTTTCTAATTTACAGCATTCAAAATTTCTAACATAGATAAAATATCATAATTTTTATTAAAAAGATTATTTTTCAAGATAATGAGGTCGTGTGCGCATAAAATTTATCGCACCTAAAATTCATGATAATAAGCAGAAATAATTATTTCATTTTAATTTTAAAAAGAATGGATTATTTTTCGAGACAATGAGGTCACTTACACACAAAACTTATAAAATAAAGATCCTGGACGGAAATATCACTATTTATTAAAAATAGACTATTTTTCAAAAAGACGATGTCACTTACCCAAAAATATTTGAGAGGGAACTTCGATAAAATTCGGCTAGAGAGAGGAGTTCACTGTGTTTCGACCAGAGAGAAAAATCTCATAAGTTTTCTAAGGTAGGAGTCCTCATCTCTCTGAATTTAAATTCTACTAATATATTATTTTGTTCTTTTATTACGTTACAGGTGTGAGCGTTAGGTTACACTTTAAACGACTAAAGCCCACGTCCTTTAGTGGACGTGGCAAGCGCAAAGAAGCAACAAAGCTTTTAAACGAAAAGCTTTGAAAAGTAGAGATGGTCCCTAAGGACCATCATGTTCAAACGAATCATCATGTATTAAAAGTTTATTTTCTTCTTCTTTTTTTTTTTTTTTTTTTTTTCAAAAGTTTAGGATTGTTACATTCTTCCTCCCTTAAAGAAATTTAGTCCTCTAAATTTTTGTACTTGATTATTGAAAAATATTTTTAAATTTCCTAAAAATCTTAAACCTATTGCTCTGATACCATAATTGTCACACCCCAAGAATTTACAGTACTGTTATTCCTGAGATGTGACAGACACAACATATATACATCTATTGATAGGACAACTTTACAGTGGCGAGGTCTTACAAAGTAAATAAAGAAAGCTAGCACAACAACAGTATCTTCCAAGGTTGATATTGACTAGCACTCAAAATGAAACCGCAATTATCCTTAAAAATGTTTTTCATAGTTTGATGAGTTTGGCTACTCAGTAAGTGATCATCATAATCCTAAAAATAATCATGATTGAAATATATCAATATTTTCCAAAATGAGATCTATTAACAGAAATGCATCAACAGTTTCACTTTCAATAAATGCATAATTTAAGTATAATCCGAGTAATTGAAATGCTTATAACACTTTTAACGGCAGTACATAATTCAAAGGATTTCACAAAATACCCTACTGGCGTCCCAAGTAGGTCACCTATATACCCCATCAGCGTCCTGATGGGTCCACTTAATCCCTATCGGCGTCCCAGATAGGTCCACTTAATCCCTGCAGGTCCACTTGTACCTCACCGGCGTACCGGATGAGTCCACTTAATCCCTACCGGCGTCCCAGATAGGTCCACTTATACCTCACCGGCGAACCGGATGAGTCCACTTGCATACTTAAATTATTTCTAAATCTCTTTAAACATTCGAAAGCAGCAATATCATGTACTCAACATATCACTGAAATCATTAATATGAATTTTACTTAAACCATTAATAATAGTCACTCTCTATAACATTTCAAAAATAACCAATCAAATATTTTGGGCTCAAATTTAGAAAGGTAGCAGTTTGTAAAGGCACTCTAACATAATTGCCAATTTAATATGTATAGAAAAACTTTTATAAAAAGTCAAGAATACAGAATTATCATAATTTATGGGATATCAATCTACAAATAAACATTTCACAACAATACTATAATCAATTACAAAAATGTCAATTTTTTTTTAATAATAAGGCAGTCATTTGCATATGAATTTTACAAAGTCTAAATATTCAAAACAGTAGAAAGAAATATCACAATTTTACTAAAAGCAGAAATATCACATTTATTTCTAAAAAATAAACAAGAAAAAAAAATAAATTTATTTTTCTAATTTGCAGCATTCAAAATTTCTAACATAGATAAAATATCACAATTTTTATTAAAAGATTATTTTTCAAGATAATGAGGTCGTGTGCGCATAAAATTTATCGCACCTAAAATTCATGATAATAAGCAGAAATAATTATTTCATTTTATTTTTAAAAAAAATGGATTATTTTTCGAGACAATGAGGTCACTTACACACAAAACTTATAAAATAAAGATCCTGGACGGAAATATCACTATTTATTAAAAATATACTATTTTTCAGAAAGACGATGTCACTTACCCACAAATATTTGAGAGGGAACTTCGATAAAATTCGGCTAGGGGGAGGAGTTCACTGTGTTTCGACCAGAGAGAAAAATCTCATAAGTTTTCTAAGGTAGGAGTCCTCATCTCTCTGAATTTAAATTCTACTAATATATTATTTTATTCATTTATTACGTTACAGGTGTGAGCGTTAGGTTACACTTTAAACGACTAAAGCCCGTGTCCTTTAGTGGACGTGGCAAGCGCAAAGAAGCAACAAAGCTTTTAAACGAAAAGCTTTGAAAAGTAGAGATGGTCCCTAAGGACCATCATGTTCAAACGAATCATCATGTATTAAAAGTTTATTTTCTTCTTCTTTTTTTTTTTTTTTTTTTTTTTCAAAAGTTTAGGATTGTTACATTCTTCCCCCCTTAAAGAAATTTAGTCCTCTAAATTTTTGTACCTGATTATTGAAAAGCATTTTTAATTTCCTAAAAATCTTAAACCTATTGCTCTGATACCATAATTGTCACACCCCAAGAATTTACAGTACTGTTATACTTGAGATGTGACAGACACAACATATATACATCTATTGATAGGACAAATTTACAGTGGCGAGGTCTTACAAAGTAAATAAAGAAAGCTAGCACAACAACAATATCTTCCAAGGTTGATCTTGACTAGCACTCAAAATGAATCCGTAGTTATCCTAAAAAAAATGTTTACCATAGTTTGATGAGTTTGGCTACTCAGTAAGTGATCATCATAATCCTAAAAATAATCATGATTGAAAGATATCAATATTTTCCAAAATGAGATATATTAACAGAAATGCATCAACAGTTTCACTTTCAATAAATGCATAATTTAAGTATAATCCGAATAATTGAAATGCTTATAACACTTTTAACGGCAGTACATAATTCAAAGGATTTCACAAAATACCCTACAGGCGTCCCAAGTAGGTGACCTATATACCCCATCAGCGTCCTGATGGGTCCACTTAATCCCTATCGGCGTCCCAGATAGGTCCACTGAATCCCTGCAGGTCCACTTATACCTCACCGGCGTACCGGATGAGTCCACTTAATCCCTACCGGCGTCCCAGATAGGTCCACTTATACCTCACCGGCGAACCGGATGAGTCCACTTGCATACTTAAATTATTTCTAAATCTCTTTAAACATTCGAAAGCAGCAATATCATGTACTCAACATATCACTGAAATCATTAGTATGAATTTTACTTAAACCATTAATAACAGACACTCTCTATAACATTTCAAAAATAACCAATCAAATATTTTGGGCTCAAATTTAGAAAGGTAGCAGTTTGTAAAAGCATTCTAGCATAATTGCCAATTTAATATGTATAGAAAAACTCTTATAAAAATTCAAGAATACGGAATTATTACAATTTATGGGATATCAATCCACAAATAAACATTTCACAACAATACTATAATCAATTACAAAAATGTCAATTTCTTTAAATAATAAGGCAGTCATTTGCACATGAATTTTACAAAGTCTAAATATTCAAAACAGTAGAAAGAAATATCACAATTTTACTAAAAGCAGAAATATCACATTTATTTCTAACAATAAACAAGAAAAATAAATAAATTTATTTTTCTAATTTGCAGCATTCAAAATTTCTAACATAGATAAAATATCACAATTTTTATTAAAAGATTATTTTTCAAGATAATGAGGTCGTGTGCGCATAAAATTTATCGCACCTAAAGTTCATGATAATAAGCAGAAATAATTATTTCATTTTATTTTTAAAAAGAATGGATTATTTTTAGAGACAATGAGGTCACTTACACATAAAACTTATAAAATAAAGATCCTGGACGGAAATATCACTATTTATTAAAAATATACTATTTTTCAGAAAGACGATGTCACTTACCCACAAATATTTGAGAGGGAACTTCGATAAAATTCGGCTAGAGGGAGGAGTTCACTGTGTTTCGACCAGAGAGAAAAATCTCATAAGTTTTCTAAGGTAGGAGTCCTCATCTCTCTGAATTTAAATTCTACTAATATATTATTTTATTCTTTTATTACGTTACAGGTTTGAGCGTTAGGTTACGCTTTAAACGACTAAAGCCCACGTCCTTTGGTGGGCGTGGCAAGCGCAAAGAAGCAACAAAGCTTTTAAACGAAAAGCTTTGAAAAGTAGAGATGGTCCCTAAGGACCATCATGTTCAAACGAATCATCATGTATTAAAAGTTTATTTTCTTCTTCTTTTTTTTTTTTTTCAAAAGTTTAGGATTGTTACATTCTTCCCCCCTTAAAGAAATTTAGTCCTCTAAATTTTTGTACCTGATTATCGAAAAGTATTTTTAAATTTCCTAAAAATCTTAAACCTATTGCTTTGATACCATAATTGTCACACCCCAAGAATTTACAGTACTGTTATTCTTGAGATGTGACAGACACAACATATATACATCTATTGATAGGACAAATTTACAGTGGCGAGGTCTTACAAAGTAAATAAAGAAAGCTAGCACAACAACAATATCTTCCAAGGTTGATCTTGACTAGCACTCAAAATGAATCCGTAGATATCCTGAAAAAAATGTTTACCATAGTTTGATGAGTTTGGCTACTCAGTAAGTGATCATCATAATCCTAAAAATAATCATGATTGAAAGATATCAATATTTTCCAAAATGAGATATATTAACAGAAATGCATCAACAGTTTCACTTTCAATAAATGCATAATTTAAGTATAATCCGAATAATTGAAATGCTTATAACACTTTTAACGGCAGTACATAATTCAAAGGATTTCACAAAATACCCTACTGGCATCCCAAGTAGGTGACCTATATACCCCATCAGCGTCCTGATGGGTCCACTTAATCCCTATCGGCGTCCCAGATAGGTCCACTGAATCCCTGCAGGTCCACTTATACCTCACCGGCGTACCGGATGAGTCCACTTAATCCCTACCGGCGTCCCAGATAGGTCCACTTATACCTCACCGGCGAACCGGATGAGTCCACTTGCAAACTTAAATTATTTCTAAATCTCTTTAAACATTCGAAAGCTGCAATATCATGTACTCAACATATCACTGAAATCATCAGTATGAATTTTACTTAAACCATTAATAACAGACACTCTCTATAACATTTCAAAAATAACCAATCAAATATTTTGGGCTCAAATTTAGAAATGTAGCAGTTTGTAAAAGCATTCTAGCATAATTGCCAATTTAATAGGTATAGAAAAACTCTTATAAAAATTCAAGAAAACGGAATTATCACAATTTATGGGATATCAATCCACAAATAAACGTTTCACAACAATACTATAATCAATTACAAAAATGTCAATTTCTTTAAATAATAAGGCAGTCATTTGCACATGAATTTTACAAAGGCTAAATATTCAAAACAGTAGAAAGAAATATCACAATTTTACTAAAAGCAGAAATATCACATTTACTTCTAACAATAAACAAGAAAAATAAATAAATTTATTTTTCTAATTTACAACATTCAAAATTTCTAACATAGATAAAATATCACAATTTTTATTAAAAGATTATTTTTCAAGATAATGAGGTCGTGTGCGCATAAAATTTATCGCACCTAAAATTCATGATAATAAGCAGAAATAATTATTTCATTTTATTTTTAAAAAGAATGGATTATTTTTCGAGACAATGAGGTCACTTACACATAAAACTTATAAAATAAAGATCCTGGACCGAAATATCACTATTTATTAAAAATATACTATTTTTCAGAAAGACGATGTCACTTACCCACAAATATTTGAGAGGGAACTTCGATAAAATTCGGCTAGAGGGAGGAGTTCACTGTGTTTCGACCAGAGAGAAAAATCTCATAAGTTTTCTAAGGTAGGAGTCCTCATCTCTCTGAATTTAAATTCTACGAATATATTATTTTATTCTTTTATTACGTTACAGGTTTGAGCGTTAGGTTACGCTTTAAACGACTAAAGCCCACGTCCTTTGGTGGGCGTGGCAAGCGCAAAGAAGCAACAAAGCTTTTAAACGAAAAGCTTTGAAAAGTAGAGATGGTCCCTAAGGACCATCATGTTCAAACGAATCATCATGTATTAAAAGTTTATTTTCTTATTCTTTTTTTTTTTTTTTTTTTTTTTCAAAAGTTTAGGATTGTTACATTCTTCCCCCCTTAAAGAAATTTAGTCCTCTAAATTTTTGTACTTGATTATCGAAAAGTATTTTTAAATTTCCTAAAAATCTTAAACCTATTGCTTTGATACCATAATTGTCACACCCCAAGAATTTACAGTACTGTTATTCTTGAGATGTGACAGACACAACATATATACATCTATTGATAGGACAAATTTACAGTGGCGAGGTCTTACAAAGTAAATAAAGAAAGCTAGCACAACAACAATATCTTCCAAGGTTGATCTTGACTAGCACTCAAAATGAATCCGTAGATATCCTGAAAAAAATGTTTACCATAGTTTGATGAGTTTGGCTACTCAGTAAGTGATCATCATAATCCTAAAAATAATCATGATTGAAAGATATCAATATTTTCCAAAATGAGATATATTAACAGAAATGCATCAACAGTTTCACTTTCAATAAATGCATAATTTAAGTATAATCCGAATAATTGAAATGCTTATAACACTTTTAACGGCAGTACATAATTCAAAGGATTTTACAAAATACCCTACTGGCATCCCAAGTAGGTGACCTATATACCCCATCAGCGTCCTGATGGGTCCACTTAATCCCTATCGGCGTCCCAGATAGGTCCACTGAATCCCTGCAGGTCCACTTATACCTCACCGGCGTACCGGATGAGTCCACTTAATCCCTACCGGTGTCCCAGATAGGTCCACTTTTACCTCACCGGCGAACCGGATGAGTCCACTTGCATACTTAAATTATTTCTAAATCTCTTTAAACATTCGAAAGCAGCAATATCATGTACTCAACATATCACTGAAATCATTAGTATGAATTTTACTTAAACCATTAATAACAGACACTCTCTATAACATTTCAAAAATAACCAATCAAATATTTTGGGCTCAAATTTAGAAAGGTAGCAGTTTGTAAAAGCATTCTAGCATAATTGCCAATTTAATATGTATAGAAAAACTCTTATAAAAATTCAAGAATACGAAATTATTACAATTTATGGGATATCAATCCACAAATAAACATTTCACAACAATACTATAATCAATTACAAAAATGTCAATTTCTTTAAATAATAAGGCAGTCATTTGCCCATGAATTTTACAAAGTCTAAATATTCAAAACAGTAGAAAGAAATATCACAATTTTACTAAAAGCAGAAATATCACATTTATTTCTAACAATAAACAAGAAAAATAAATAAATTTATTTTTCTAATTTACAGCATTCAAAATTTCTAACATAGATAAAATATCACAATTTTTATTAAAAGATTATTTTTCAAGATAATGAGGTCGTGTGCGCATAAAATTTATCGCACCTAAAATTCATGATAATAAGCAGAAATAATTATTTCATTTTATTTTTAAAAAGAATGGATTATTTTTTGAGACAATGAGGTCACTTACACATAAAACTTATAAAATAAAGATCCTGGACGGAAATATCACTATTTATTAAAAATATACTATTTTTCAGAAAGACGATGTCACTTACCCACAAATATTTGAGAGGGAACTTCGATAAAATTCGGCTAGAGGGAGGAGTTCACTGTGTTTCGACCAGAGAGAAAAATCTCATAAGTTTTCTAAGGTAGGAGTCCTCATCTCTCTGAATTTAAATTCTACTAATATATTATTTTATTCTTTTATTACGTTACAGGTGTGAGCGTTAGGTTACGCTTTAAACGACTAAAGCCCACGTCCTTTGGTGGGCGTGGCAAGCGCAAAGAAGCAACAAAGCTTTTAAACGAAAAGCTTTGAAAAGTAGAGATGGTCCCTAAGGACCATCATATTCAAACGAATCATCATGTATTAAAAGTTTATTTTCTTCTTCTTTTTTTTTGTTTTTTTCAAAAGTTTAGGATTGTTACAACCTTCCTCCCCCCTTAAAGTTGTATCAAGAGACCTGATATTTTCTAATTTCTTTCAATTGCTTCTCTTCAAACCCACTCGCTTCAACAATCGTTTTGTATGGGGATGGGTAAAACTGAACTTTGATGGTAGCGTTAAGGGCTCCATCGCAGGATATGGGGGTCTCCTTCGAGATCATGTTGATTCAGTCCAAAGGATGGGTAAAATTGAACTTTGATGGTAATGTTAAGGGCTCCATCGCAGGATATGGGGGTGTCCTTCGAGATCATGTCGGTTCAGTCCTTTGGACCTACTCAAGAACATTACCTCAAATGAAGCTGAGCTTTGGGTGGTTCGTAAGGGTGTGGCCCTCTCGGATCCCTCTTGTCACAGGGTTATCATCGAGGGTCTGTAAATATCATTTCTTGGTGCCCCTGCTCAGATTCCACTCCTTGGAGATTGAGCGGAGTCATGGATGAAATCTTGTTGATACTTTATGGGTTTGAGGTTTGCTTCTATGGGGTTTATGCGGCGATTAAAGGCCTTATGAGTGTTTGTAATGAAAACATTTGATATAGTAGAACATAAACTTAATAGAAGCGTGGTGTCTCATGGACCATACTATGCAAGAAGTATTTACAGATACCGATATGTGCTTAATGATCTAGGCCAGTCGGTTGAAAAAAACCCATGTTACCTTGGCATGAAGAAAAACCTGAGGAGGGTTCATGGGTTAGCCCTTGATGAGATCAGAGAACATGCCCGGATGAGCGAGCTGAGGGTTGTGTGACCCTTGTGGGTGATGGTGGCCTATAGAAACAGGGGTCCAAACCTCATCCATGTACCATCACACAACATACATATAGATAGATCGTTCGGGAAAGCAAGAAATCCACATTTTATTGTGAAGCGTATGCATATGCGAGAGATACCCCTATGCATCATAGAGCTCTGGTCACATAAGGTCTTGGTGACTTTGATTCGTCTCTAAGGGAGGACCTATAATTCACATACTGGGATTGAAATCCATTGGCTCATCAGCTAGACTTTGGTAATCCACTGCTTGAACTGTGAGTCATGGGAAATACTGAGTCGATTTGATAAAGCAAGTGTGGTCCATAGTCCACTATTGAAGGTGGAGTGTCCCATGTTTATTAATTCAATTCCTAAACCATATATATCCATTTCACATTAAATTAAATTGTGTTTGTTTTATGATAATGATTATTTTAGAATTATTATTTGAATTTTTTTGAACCTTTGGATATTTTATTTATATTTTTGGATTTATAAAATTAAAGATATTGATTTTACAATACTTTAATATTCACTAGAAATTATTTTGCTAATTTTAATGTATAAAAAATAATAATCGTGGGGGCCAATTATGCACATGGGCCACCCATGTTTTCTAGATGGTGGGGCCCACATGTGCCTCCCATGGGTGGCATGCCCCACCTCTTATTACTTTCTATTTTATGGAAAGTTTTGTTTTGTAGTCTATGTGACCTTATGTTTTGGTAACTTTAAATTGTGACATGTGGTTAAATTATGGATTGAGTATGTATTGACCATATATTGACTTAATATAGAAGTAGATATTGACTTGATATATCTTTGATAGATTTTATGGAAAATATGTATAGAGATGTGCTATTTTATGAAATGCACAATATTTAATTAAAATTAATTTAACTTATTTTCTATTGATGGGAAAATGGTTTAGGATAAGGGGATAAGGGTTCGTGCACCTTCCATATTGTTGATGGCTCTTCTATGAAATGGATGACTCAGATCTCTTACCCCACAAGTCACCCATGATTGACGGTCTATGTTCAATCTCACATAAGAGGCAAACTATGAGAAACCCTAAAGAAAGCCTAGACCTAGTTTTATCTATAAATAGAGGACCTCCCCACCTCTATTCTCTACACTAAAAAAGCCTCTCTTCTCTCTCTCTCTAAAATCTCTCATCGCTCTCTCTCTCTCTCTTTAGAGGGGCACACCCCAACCCTAGGCTCTCTACTCACTCTCTCTCTCATAAAACCCTACCAAAGGGGTACGCCCCACACATCTCTCTCCCTATCTAAGTCAACCCAAGGGGCACACCCCAACTACTAGAGATGCTTTAAATTAGGCATTAAGGATTTGAGCCAAGGTTTAGGGTTTTGAGATCTAGAAGGCTTCAAATTTCTATAAAGGAATAGTTTGACAGAAATTTGCTTTCTCGATCTGAGATTGAAGCTAGATCGTCAATCTCGCACCATCAAATGGTGGTGGCTTGGTGAGGGGTATAATAAGTTTGGTTGAGGGAATATCTGGCACTCTTCCTTTGGTTTCTTACAATCTTATCTTTTATTCTCAAGCATAGTGCACAGTTGTTTCAATGGCATCAAGTTGTTAAGATCTTGGTTTTATTATTATGTTGATTTTATTTTGAAATTTATCTTGTTGTAATAAAGACCACCTGTAAGTGATCTTTTGCTTAAGAAAGGGGTGACATAAATATATAAAAAAGGAAAAAATATTATTCCCTGGTAAAAGATCACATAGGTCTTTCTTTCATTGGTATCAGAGCAGAGTTACTTGATTTCCATTAGGAGTCTTTTCTAAGTTTTGCTTGAGAATTAAAGATATAGCCGCACATACCTTCCTCTTTGAGATCCTAAAAGCCAAAAGGTTTTATGGGACCAATCATATTTTTTGGATAAGAAAGATTCGATGTGTGCTTGATGAGGAAAACTTGCATGAGATGCTCTATGAGCGTCGTCCTGATCTCATCTCAAGTAATCAAAGATGAGTATGCCACTTAGAAGAAGAGGTACTTGAGATGTAAAAAAATTCTTTTATACGCCATGACTGACTCATATGCTTCTGAGTATGAGTCAATTTCTGCTGCAAGTGGAATCTTTGATAAACTTGAAAGGGAATATGATGACGCCTCTCTCATAAAGCAAGCCATGGCCATGAAAAAGTATAATGATTTAAAGATGGCTTATGGACCTAAGTTTGCAGATCATGTGCACACCTTTCGTGCCCTAGTTAAAGAGTTGGATGACACAGGCATGAAACCGACTGAACTCATGCAAGTGATTCATCACATGAATTCACTTCCTAATTCATGGGAGACTTTTGTATCTTCTCTCTCGGCTAGAAAGCACCAAGGCTGGATGAGCTTATCACGACAATCAGGGGAGAAGAAGAATGGAGGAACTCAAGGCATGCATTGACTACAGCTCCAAGGGAGGTGGCACGCAAGGTAAAATCTCCACCCTCTTTTAAACCTAAGAAAGGAAAAAAAAGAAATACTTTTGAAAAGAGAAAAGACTTTAAAAACAGAACTTTTAGTAATAAAGGAGGAAAGAAAGAGACTAGGACTTGCTTTATTTGTAAGAAGGTGAGCCACATAGTTAGTGATTATCGGTTCAACAAATTTGGAGGAGCCAACAAGGAACTGACTTGTGTGGTATTTAAGACATTGCTGACTGACCCCAAGTGAGCTTCTTGGTGTTTTGACTAGGGGCTATAACTCAAGTAATAAACACCAAAGAAGGTTTCTGTTCTTTTACTCTCATGGGGCCAGGACAACAACATATCTATATGGGAGGTAATCAGAAAACTGATGTACTTAGAGTTGGAGATTTCGAGTTACAATTGAAGAGTGGGAGCACCTTGATCCTAAAGCAAGAACTTTATGCTCATGATATGAGGAAGTGCTTGGTTTCGGTTCCCAAGATATAGCTGGATTCATGACCACTTTCATTGGGGGGAAGGTGGTGGTCGAGAAATAGAATATTGTTGTCATGATTGGACGTCTTGTAAACTGGTTATTTCCTATTGAAATATATGAGAACATTGCTTATGTTTCGTCCCCTAATGAATTATATGCTACCCTATGACATATGAGGTTAGGACACATTAACTTCAAAAGAATTGGAAGATTGAAAAAGTACGAAATACTTCAAAATTATAAGGGAGATTTATCGAAAGTGTGTGTCTTGCGTGCAAGGAAAATTAATAAGAAAAAGTACCACCGAGGTAAAAAGAGCTAAGTGTGTTTTAGAAATTATTTATAGTGACATATGTGGACCTATAAATGTTACTACCAAAAGCGGTAATAGATATTTCATAATTTTTATAGATGACCACTAGCGATATGGCCATGTATACCTTATTCACACAAAATCTGAAGCTATAAAAAACATTCAAAGAATATAAAGCCGAGGTAGAGAATTAAACCAACTTGAAAATTAAAGTCCTTAGAACCGATAGAGGGGGAAATATTCTTCTGAACTTTTCAAAGAACTCTGTGTTGAAAATAAAATCATCCATCAGTACACTATGCCATATACTCCCAAACAAAATGGTGTAGCTGAGAGATGAAATGGGACATTGGTGGAAATGGTAAGGAATATGATGAGGCATGCCAGTCTTTCTCTAGACTTTTGGGGAGAAGCCGTGTTGATGGCATGCTATATCCTTAATCGGATTCTCACAAAGTTGCCCCACTTACTCCTCACGAAATTTTTACAGATCGTACTTCCTCTATTGATCACCTAAAAGTTTGAAGTTGCTCAACCCACGCTCTCATTCCACACCAAAATAGAACCAAACTTCAACCCAAAACTGTTAAAACCATTTTCATTGGCTACCCAGACCATGGTAAGGGGTATCGATTCTACAACCTTGAAACATGAGCGGTCATTAAGAGCTGCGATGCTCACTTCTTCGAGGAAGAATTCCTTGAAGCAAGATTGAGCAAAAACAAACCGACTTCTTTGAGGAGAGAAAAAACAAGGCTGTGCTTCGAGAACCCGAACTTGGATCTTCCAAAATACCTGAACTTGAAATCAAACCCTCAAAACAAAATGAACATGAACTTAGACGAAGTAACCGAATCAGTAGACCTCCTCTATACCTAGAACACTTTGTCTACCTGGGGGAACATTTTGATAGAGTTGGGCAATATCCAGATTCTGAACCCAAAACTTACCATAAAGCTTTGTCCTGTCCTGAAAAAGAATACTAGTTAGAAGCCATGAAAGATGAATATGCATCCATCAACCAAAACCATGTATGGGAATTAATACCTCTGCCTCGAAAACGTAAGGCCATTGGTTGCAAGTGGATTTTCAAGAAAAAGTTGAACTCAGAAGGGAAAATAGAAAAATACAAAGCTAAGTTAGTTGCAAAAGGTTTTACCCAAAAAGAAAGGGTAGATTATGAATAGACATTTTACCCTGTTGCCAAATTCTCATCTATCCGGATCCTAATTGTCATAGCAACACATTTTGATTTTGAGGTTCATCAGATGGATGTCAAAACAACCTTTCTGAATGGTGATTTAGAGGAAGAAATGTACATGACCCAACCTGAGGGATTTGAGGAAAAAGGAAAAGAGAACCTATTGTGTAAACTTAATAAGTCCCTCTTTGGCCTAAAACAAGCATCACGACAGTGGTACATAAAATTTCAAGAGACCCTTACTCTTGCAGGGTTTTTATAAATAATGAGGATTACTGTATATATCAAAAGGTCAGTGGGAGTGATGTGGCCTTCATTTATTAATTTATAGATGATATGTTAATTGTTAGTATCTCGATTGCCCTAATATACGTTAGTGGTACATAAAATTTCAAGAGACCCTTGCTCTTGCAAGGTTTCTACAAATAATGAGGATATATCAAAAGGTCAGTGGGAGTGATGTGGCCTTCATATTTTTATATGTCGATGATATATTAATTGTTAGTAGCTCGATTGCCCTAGTAGTAGAGACAAAAAATTGCCTTTCACAACACTTCGATATGAAGGATTTTGGAGAAGCTTCATATATGTTGGGCATCAAAATATTAAGAAACAAAAGAGAGAAAACTCTCCAACTTTCCCAGTCAACCTATTGCAAGAGTGTAAGTTCATCTCAGTAATAAAATGTGTCCTAAAGAAGATATTGATAAAAGAGTCATGGAGAGAGTGCCTTATAGGAGCGCAGTTGGGTCCCTTATGTACGTCATGACGGGAACAAGACTTGACTTATCTTTTGTCATGAGCCTGGTTAGTCGTTTCCAAAGCAATCGTGGAGAGGAGCATTGGAAGCAGTTAAGAAAATCATTAGATATCTAAAAGGGACCATGAACGATGCGCTCACATACAAAGGGGGAATTGAAATAGCAATAGAGAGATATTCAGATGCAAGCTATCTCGAGGATCTAGATGATGCGAATTCTACATCTGGATATGTATTTATGCTTGGAGGGGGTGCAGTTTCTTGAAAGTCGAAGAAACATGATATAGTAGCATTATCCACCATGGAAGCTGAATATGTGACATACTGTCTAGCGGCCAAGGAGGCAGTATGGATTAAGAAGTTTCTTAATCAACTCAATTTTTTTCTGTGGATTATGAGGCAATAAGGATTTTCTACGATAACACAGCGGCAATTTACGTGTCTAAGGAGCCACAGTTTCACAAGAATTCCAAGCATATTAAGCCCTATTTCTATCACCTAAGGAATGAGGTGAGATTGAAAGAGATCAATATTAGCTATATATCCACATTTTTGATGATCGCAGATCCTATGACTAAAGGGGTTGCCCCTAATGTTTTTGTAAGACATGTGAAAGAGATGGGCATGAAAGAAAGAGAGGAAAAAAGAATGTAAGGCCTTCAAAGGCTAAGTGGGAGATGTTGGGTTTATGTGACCATTAAAGGCCTTATGAGTATTTGTAACGAAAACATTTGATATAGTAGAACATAAATTCAATGGGAATGCGGTCTCTCGTAGACCATACTATGCAAGCAGTGTTTGTAGATACTTATCTGTGCTTAACGATCTAGGCCAGTCGGTTGGGAAAAACCCATGTTACCTAGGCATGAAGAACAAACTGATGAGGGTTCATAGGTTAGCCCTTGATGAAGTCAGAGAATATGCCCGGATGAGTGAGCTGAGGGACTGTGTAACCCTTGTATATGAAGGTGACTTACAGAGATGGGGGCCAAAACTTCTTCCATGTATCATCACACGACATGCATATCGATTGATCGTTCGGGAAACCCAAAAATCTACTTGTAGGGTGAAGCGTATGCATGTACAAGAGATACCCCTATGCGCCATAGAGCTGTGGTCACATAAGGTCTTAGTGACCTTGATTCGTCTATAGGGGAGGACCTATAATCCACAGACTGGGATTGCGACCCCTTGGCTCATCAGCTTGACTTTAGTGACCCACTAATGAACCCCTGCTTGGACTATAGGTCATGGGAAACACTAGGTCGGTCTGATAAAGCAAGTGTGGTCCGTAGTCCACAATTGAAGATAGAGTACCCCATGATTGTTAGTTGAATTCCTAAACCATATAGATCAATTTTCCATTAAATTAATTTAATTATGTTTGTTTTATGATAATGATTATTTTAGAATTATTATTTGAATTTTTATGAACCTTTGGATATTTTATTTATACTTTTTGGACTTGTAAAATTAAAGATATTAATTTTATAATATTTTAATATTCACTAGAAATTATTTTGTTAATTTTAAATGTATAAAAAATAATAATCATTGGAGCCCATTGTGCACATGAACCTACTATGTTTTCTAAAAGGTGAGGCCCACATGTGCCTCCCATAGGTGGCATGCCCCACCTCTTATTACTTTCTATTTTATGAAAAGTTTTGTTTTGTGGTTCATGTGACTTTATGTTATGGTAACTTTAAATTGTGACATGCGGTCAAATTATGGATTGAGTATATATTGACCATATATTGACTTAATATGGAAGTATATATTAACTTGATATATCTTTGATAGATTTTATGGAAAATATCTGTAGAGATGTGCTAATTTATGGAATGTACAATATTTAATTAAAATTAATTTAACTTATTATCTATTGATGGGAAAATGGTTTATGAAACGGGGATAAAGGTTCATGCATATTCTATAATGTTGATGACTCATCTATGGAATTGATGACTCAGATCTCTGACCCCACAAGTTATCCATGATCAACGGTCCATGTTCAATTTTATATAAGAGGCAAACTATGAGAAACCCTAAAGAAACTCTAGGCTTAATTTTCTCTATAAATAGAGGACCTCCCCACTTCTATTCTCTACACTAAAAAAACCTCTCTTATCTCTCTTTCTCTCTAAAATCTCTCTTCTGTCTCTAGAGGGGCACACCTCGACCCTAGGCTCTCTACTCTCTCTCTCTCATAAAACCCTAAGGGGTACATACGCCCCACACATCTCTCTCCCTTTCTAAGTCAACCTAAGGGGCTCGCCCCAACTAGGAGAGATATCCCTCTTTCTTTTTATTTTATGATTAAGGGTTGGGTAGTAAGAGATGCTTTGAATTAGGCATTAAGGATTTGAGCCAAGGTTTAGGGTTTTGAGATCAAAAGGGGTTCAAAAATCCATAAAAGAATAACTTAGTTGAAATTTGCTTTCCCGATCTGAGATTAAAGCTAGATCGTCAATCCCACGCCATCGGATAGTAGTGACTCGGTGAGGGGTGTAATAAGCCGGGTTGAGATAATCTCCGGTACTCGTCAATTTGTTTCTTGTAATCTTATCTTTTATTCTCAAGCCTAATGCATAGTTATTTCAATGACATCAAGTTGTTAAGATCTTGGTTTTATTGTTATGTTGATTTTATTTTAAAATTTATCTTGTTGTTAAGATCCTGCTTAAGAAAAGATGAAATAAATAAATAATAATAATAATAAAATTCATTCTCCGGTAAAATATCACATAGGTCTTTTTTTCAGCTTCGTCCATATTGTCCGTAGATTTAACTCTACGGCGGATTCCTTAGTAAATGAGGCTACCTCTTGTCTGATTCTGTCCGTTCTCTTCTTCATTTCCTTCGCTGTCTCCCTTCTTCCTCTTCACCTACTCCTATCTCCCCCCTTTTTTTCTTCTCTTCTTCGCCTTCTCTTTTTTTTTTTTGGTTGTCTTTTTCCTTGTAATTTTCATTATCTTAATGAAGCTCGTTTTTTTTCAAGAAAGAGGCGATCACTATGTTCCTCCTACGCTGATCATTATAAATATTGAAATTCCTTGTCATTAAAGCAGTCATTGTGTTTCTATCACCCTTTTTTGCAAAAGAAAATTTTTTTATGAGTAAGCGGGTGCAAGAGCTTCCTTGTCACTAAAGGCAATCATTGTGTTTTTATTACCCTTTTTTGTGAAAGGGAAATCGTGTCATGAGTGAGCTGAGTGCAAGAGCCCGCATAAATACAAACGTTCATCGTAAAGGTGGACGTTATCTAAAGTGCATTGTCCATAAATAAAATACGGACGGTGCATAAAAAATATTAAAAATTACATTTTTAATTTAATTTTTTTTTTCCTTTTCATATTTATGATCATCTTGGCCTAGATGATGAATCTACAAAAAAAAATTAGAAAAAAAAAAATCATCTAAAATGAATTTTTTTTAGTGGGGGGCAACATATATACATATAAGTTGGCCAACTCATGAAAACCCCATCCTTCGCAAAAAATAAAAATAGAAAAATAAAAATAAAAAAGCCCCATAATTTCCCTCTATGAAAGCAGTCATTTTATTACTCCCATTTTGGTCAACAACCCGTCTTGAAAGCAATTACATTTCTCGATGGTTGCTTTTCTATTATTCTCATCAATCAAAACAATACAAATCGACCATAAAAAGAAATTTCTCTATATAATTCCCTGTTATGAAATCAAGCACAACGACCGTTCTCTCCTTCTCACTTATATTTAATATCCATTTCTTTTAATATTTAATATCCATTGTTATGGGACTCGGCTGAGTCTTACATGGAGTTGTATGTACAGCTTATGGAACATTAGAAAATCCTAAAGAAAAAAAAGAAAAAAAAGGAATATGGGATTATTATATAAAGGGTGCGGTTTTTATAAGGCCGAGGTTCTAAACAATCAAAGTAAAGCGCACTTTCAAATAGTATCCAGAAATGTGGTTGCAATATTGAAAATCTTTGTGATAGTCTTAAAATATATTTTAATTTCTAATTATAAAATTTAAAACTTCAAATATAGTATAGATAGAGTAGATCTATGAAAACTTGAAAACCTTGAAAATTGAAGGTCCAAAAAAGCGTTACAAGATACACTATTTTCAAAACTTGAAATCCATCTTTTCCTCATTGCCATGCATCTTGAGGTTGAGATAATTAATTTTAGGATTTTTTAGCGTCAAAACAACCTCTTCTAGTGAAAATTTTACGGTATGCCTTAATTTGATTGTTTTGAGCCTCGTACTTATATAAACCTTTTTTTATATGAATTCTTTAGAGATAGTTAGATGTTTTTGGCAAAGATTAGTGGGTTGTTTTGCTATGATATGTATATATATATATATATATAGATATATTGTTTTAGATTCTCTAAAATATCTCTAATTACAAATTAATATTTTTAAATCTATTTTTTCTATAACTTTTTAAGCTTATGTGGAATTTTTAAAGTTGCTTTTGGCTTTGTTGAACTTGTACTTCGTTTTATTTTTTTAATATTTTATTTTAAAAATTTTCTAGGACTTGTGGTCTTTTTCGGTACATGGGTGAGTGCACAAAATAACTCGCCACGAGCCAAGGTCAATACCGGGCTAGAGGCATGTTTTTAAACATTTCAAAAAAAATACTAAGACACTCGAGGTTGGATGTTTTCTTTAGAATGCCCAACCCCCTTGTTAAAATTTCTCTTTCACCCATTTCTTTGAAATACCTTTTTTTCTGATTCAAGATACTTTTCAATTTTATTTATAACAAAAATATCCTTACTGTTATTACAAAAGTTAAAATAAATATTTATATTTCTCTTTTACCTAATTTTCATATATATTCATCTCTCTTTCTCTGAAAATATAAATGGGTTAGTTTCTCTCTCTAAAGATCATCAGGTCAGGTTTTGATAGACACGATAAGGACAGCTTAATCCTGATAACAGAGAGTTAAAAAACAATATGCGTTCCACATGGGTGGGACACATATGATGCAAAACGACAACCTTCCTTGCTTTACATATGTCATTGGCTTCGTATGGATCCTTCCTTGACATGGTCATTCCATCAAATAAGCAAAGTGAAGAAGAAAAAGAAAAAGAAAAAGAATCCCACATCACACCACCATTAAAACCCACAAAGAAAAATAAATCCTTCTTAAAACACCCACACCTTAAAAACTAGAAAAGGTGATCAGCAAGTCAATTTCTCTACACCCATAAAGAGAGATGAAAACACTCTACATTGCTTTTCCTCCTTGTTCCTCATCCTCTTCTTCTTTCTCCTTGTTTTCTTGTGGGATGGCTTCAATTGAAGATGCCCATAGCTGTTGCCTTTGGTGCACACCCCTTGAATCCCACTAAACCAACAAAAAAAATTCACCATTAGATGAAGAAATTATAAGAGATCAAACTGATATAAAAGAAGATACTGGAAATATAAAATAAGTGAATGCATATATGTTGAGGGGAAAAGAGGGGAAGCTCAAAATTTTAACTTGTAACTTATCGTAAATAATTGGGATGAAGCTTGGATGAAGATGATAATGATAATGTTGTTTGATATGCGTAAAGAGAGAAGAAAGAGTAGTAAGATCTAAGTTTCTATGTAGCTTGGTATGTTGGTGAAGAGAAAGAGAGAGCAATTTTCGCCGCAACTAACCTGAAACGAGCCGGCACCTTCGATCTTCTCGTCCACACATTGAAACCAGCCTCCTCCAACCTCTCTCTGCACCTTTTTCTCCCCTTTCTTCAATCCCAGCAAGCCTCTCCACCTCACCTTTGAAGTCCGCCTCTCTTCCTCTTCTTCTTCCTCGGCAGTCTCCAGCTCCTCCCTCAAAGTAGCGATTCTTCTCGGCTTCAAAGAAGACGGTCTCAGCCTCCCCTGGCAGAATATCTCGTCAGCTGTCACCATTCCGCAGCCACCACCCCCGAGAGATGAGAACTCGAAATCTGAGTCGCCTACTGCAGGCGGCCGCAGTGGTGGCGGCACCCCTGATTCCAGCTGGGACGAGGCGGCGGTCACATCCGCAAAGTCATTGGAGAAGGAGATCCTGGGGCACAGCCCACCCTGATGATCCGAGCTGAACATGTCGATGCAAGCCATGCGCCTCCCTCCCTCTCTCTCTCTCTCTACTCTTCTCTAAACTTCCTGCTCTCTCTCTCTCTCTCTCTCTATGTATATATCTCTGCTCTTCTTCTATGTTGCAGAAAGGGTGGAAAGGTCTTTATATACACGTAGAAGGCTGCGGAAGTGAGTAAACAGTTGTTTTATTCTGTAAATTGGATTTGGATAGGTGCCACCAGCTTGGAAAACTGGACGGATCTACCCCTCTTTTCTAGAACTTGACGAAATTGCTCTTTCTCTCTCTATGCGTTCAAAGGAAGAGGGAGAAGTAGGACAATGGACCCGGGACCTGTTGGGTATATACCCAACACAAGTCCGGGTGTAGGTGCAACACTTGGATTGAGTGGGTCGGGTCCGAGTCCAAAATTTAGATTCGAATACTATATAGGTTTGAGTCTAGGTTTAGTTAGACCCGACTTGTACAAGTAAACTCTTGAAGATAAAACACTTTAAGCCCTATGCGTTTGGTGTATTAAGGATTATATACATTAAGAACTTGTAATCATTTTTATCTATTAAACGACAAATCAGATGGCTTGAAATCTTATTGTGACCTCGTTATCAATAATATGAGTATATGATGATATAAAAAAAAAACATAGTGAGGGTAGCAATGACCTCGACCAAACCCAAGACTTATTGGGATAGGCCCAAGACCCAACAGGTGCGAGTATAGGTCCAACTTTTAGACCCGATGGATTTGGGCATGGGTCCAACTTTTGAACCGGACGGATCAAATACGGGTCCAAAATCAGGACCCGAATACTATTCAGATCGGGTCAAATACGAGTCCAAAATCAAGACCCGAATACCATTCAAGCCTGGATTCGGGTCCAACGGGAAACGACCCGTACCTGACCTGTTGACAAAGAGCAACTGCACAATGCGAGTGACCAAAGAAGATTCCCACCCGTGTACATTACTCCCTATTTAACCATACTATCCATTTACATACTTTGAGAGACTGTTTTCGTTAGGAAGCGGTCACTGTTGATGGAGAAACATAGATAGGGAGTAGTAGTCCTTTTCCCTCAATAGAAACTGTTTTCGTTAGGAAGCGGTCACTGTTGATGGAGAAACATAGATAGGGAGTAGTAGTCCTTTTCCCTCAATAGAAACTCTTTTCTTTCACTCCAATGGCATGTCCTGGCTACATGTGAAAGATCCAAACCTTTTCCCTTGATAGAAACTCTTTTCTCTCACTCCAATGGCATGTCCTGGCTATATGTGAAAGCCCTTTTTGGATCTTTATCATTTTGGAGAGTTTTTCTTGATAAGTATGGGAAAGTGCTTTCATATCTCAATGGGTCTGAAGTGGCGTTTCTACAAACCATTTACTAGCGTGCGGTTTGTACAGAGCCGAGGCTCTAATCAATCAAAGCAAAGTGCATCTTCAACCAGAACAGGAGAAATGTGGTTTTAACATTGAAAATCTTTGTGATAGCCGTAAAATATATTTTTATTTTTTATTACAAAATTTAAAGCCTAAAAAATAGTGTAGATCGAGGAATTATATGGAAACTTGAAAATCTTGAAAGTAGACAGTCTACAAATACGCTACAAGATGTATTATTTTCAAAAATTGAAATCTATTTTTTTCTCATGTCTATGCATCTTGATGTCAAGATGATCAATTTGATGATATTTGGGGAATCAAAACAATTTCTTTTAGTGAAAGTTTTGAGGTAAGCTTTAATTTGATTGTTTAGAGCCTCGGCTCTATATAAACTTTTTCCTTTACTTTATAAGGTATATATAGTCACCTGGTATGAAGAATTCCCATAGTTGAGGTGTGTCATAAAGTTTTTAAAAAATTCTTTCCATCAAATGCAGCCACCAAATTTTACATCTAATGATCAAGATCAATTGACCTTCATATACTAAATATAAATGGTTTTATTGTATACTTTTCCGAGGGTTATTCCCAAATACAAACATTGAAAAGCAGTCTTCGAACAAGGGAGAAGAAGCTTTCTAACAGTACTTATTATTCCCCTTGATGTAAACAACGGTGGAGATTAAAATCCTGGTCCACAGATGGACCGTCTATCCAATTACCAATCCATACATACAAAAAATGTGTAATAGCACGCGTATTAGTGGGCCCCTATCCCATTTTGGAACGGACCAGATTTGAAGGACACGTACGTGATAATGAATCCTGACCGTCAATTTTATAGTCGGAATCAGATGTCCATGTGAGAACCTGAGGCAATTGCTGGCCTGTTTTTATTGGGGAGGACAGAAATGCTCCCAATGAATTCGAGTTACTACGATCATGCCCTCAAGCCCTTGTTTTAGCCTTTGACCATGACCCTCGAATTTATTCATGATTATTAATGGAAGAATTAATGGAGGGTGCCGTGTGATACGTGCAAATTAAGTTACATGTTTTTCCGGGCCTGACATTTCTTTCATCATGAAACAAACACTTTTCAAACGTTCTTGAAATCCCCAATCTCTTTGCACACCTTTTACCCTGTCTTTTGAGAAAGAAAGACATCGCATCCATGTTTACCTCAACTTATTTTTGGGTTATCCATACCATATCTTTCAATATATAGGATATTGTAATGGAAAAAGTTTATATAGAGTTAGAGGCTCTAAACAATCAAATTAGAGCTCACTTCAAAAATTTCGTCAGAAGAAATTGTTTTGATGCTCAAATTGGTCATCTCGACATCAAGATGCATGGACATGAGGAAAAAAAAAGATTTTAAGTTTCGAAAAGAGTGCATCTCTTAATGTATTTTTTGACAGTAAATTTTCACAGACTTGTTCAATCTATACTATTTTTAAAGATTAAAATTTTATAATCAAAGATGAAAATATATTTTAATGCTATCACAAAAAATTCCAGTATTGGAACCACATTTCTCGATACTATTTGAAGTGAGCTCTATTTTGATTGTTTAGAGCCTCGACTCTATACAAACCGCACTTTATTATAAAAGTAGGTGAACTTTTCCTTAAAGAATTTGGTTTTGGATGAGCACCAAGAATTCGGTCTAGGGCTTAAGTTAGTGTAATTTAATGAATTCAAGACATGATGTATTGAGCAAACTTGAGAGAACATATTTTTGAATTTGGCTTTCTAATTTATAGCTCAAAAAGGACAATGGGTAGGCCCTAAAGGATATGGTTGGACCTAGTGATAAAAGATATGTGAATTTATGACTTTATTGAAAGTATTACCCTTGATAAAGCAAAATAGAGGACCAAAATTGACGTAGTTAACCCCTAAATAATTTGAAAAAAACTCTAATGATGATGATAATGACCTTCTAATCAACGGTTATCTACTGCAGCTAAGTTTTGAATCCCATCAACCAAAATGGAACAAAATTAAATGGGTGTGTTTTCTATAAAGTTGCAACCTTAAACAATCCAATTAAAGCGCATTTCCAAATTTACATCAAAACATTTCATCATACATATAATTTTGATGTAAATTTCTTTTAGGATTACCTCAATATCTAATTATAAAATTTTAAACTAAAAAAATGGTTAAAATCAAGCAGATATAGGATTACCTCAATATCTAATTATAAAATTTTAAACTAAAAAAATGGTTAAAATCAAGCAGTTATATAAACATATGAAAATCTTGAAAATAGACAGTCTAGATAATGTATTACAAGATGCATTATTTTTTGTACTCAAATTTTTTTTTTTTTTATATTTATTCATTGCGATGTCGAAATGAACAATAAAAGAGTTTTTCAACATTAAAGATGGATTTTCGATATGCATCTTTAATTCTACATATTAAAGTTGCAACCTTCTATGAACTTTTTTCAAAATTAAATAGAACCAAATTTTGGCTTCAAAAATGAAAAGGATAAAGCAATCATCACATGTCTTTTCATAATATCTAATATCACACCCGTTCAAAAAAAAAAAAAAAAAAGATGAAGGCCAGGGCATTGAGGGGCTCTATGTGATATGATAGAACCTTGAGCTGACCCTTGAAATTTGTGAACAGCTTAGGGCATTTATGATAGTTTCACAAATTAGGAAGGGCATTTCCTTCCTTTGCCAATTTGGGCCACATGAGCAGGCCAGCAGAGCAATGCCATTTTGCTGGCAAAAAGAGAAGCAATTGGGTAAAAAGGCAGAGGGCTTGACAAGGGTTTGACCTGAGCTGGCGATGAGGACCCTTCACGGGGACCACGAGATGGCCTCACTATTCTTAATTCATTACTGCTCCCTTGAGTACAACTTAAAACTATAGACCCCATCGCCTTGGCTTGGCACACATTTCTCTAATTTGTAGATCCACTCACATGGTCACATGACACACATCACCCATACTTTTATTTTGGAGATTGCTATATGCAACCACTCTTTTTGCTACTCCCACTCAAATCATGGGTGTTTTAAAAGAGATGGTTGGCACTTGGATCGGATTGTTCAAATCGGATTGGATTGGGTTGGCCAGTCTGGTTCTTAGGAACCTTGGAGTCACTTGATTCTCTTGGGCTTTGAACAGTTTTTTTTCTTTTTAATGTATCCGTATGAAATTCTAAACATCAAACACATCTGAATTGCTAATCCAAACCGATTTTGGCACTTGGCTCTGGACTTTTAACATGCGACGTGAGAGCATCTAAAGCCCATATCTACGATTTAAAAAACGCCAGGTCGACACATAATCGTTTGGTCCGACTTGAGAATTGGTCACCCCATATGCTGATTCTATCAATATATAGGAAATCGTCTAGGTATAGAAAAAAACCAGCAATTTGCTACAGTAAAATAATGTTTTGTTATAATATAAATGATGTTTTTCTATAGTAAAAACGTTGATTCACCGATCTGGATCGGTTTTTGGCTGGTTCACTGTTTTTTGAGGCATTTTTTCGCGGGTTCACTATTTTTTATTTACAGTGAAACGACGACCCGAATCGTTAATTCATCAATCCGTACCGATTTTTGCAATGCCTGGTCTTGGTCATCGATCCATTTTTTAAATCACTTGTCCATATATTTTAAAAGTTTCACCCACCTTTTTTTTGGCGGGGCATACAAAAGGAAACAATGGATGTGTCAGCACTCCCGTTTTCTTTCCCTTCATCTTGAAGGCATTCAATTTTGATATATTGAATACTGTCGGGCTTTGATTTTGAGTGATTTAGGGTTTTATTAATTAAGGGGAGAGTGGGGTTTAGGAGCCTACACTACATGGATTAAAGCTGAAAGTTGAAACACCAGGTGAGTGGTTGTCAATCACATGCATACTATTAAGTAAGGGTGCTCGTAGTCCAATGCTTGTATGACACGTGGCTAGAATCCAAAACATAAAGGGTCACATGGGGCCCATCAGATCCGGAGGACCGGGGGTGCCTTGTAGTTAACCACAATTTAAAGGAGAACGACTTGATGGGGCTGCAGCCCTATCAAAACAAATAAAGCCTCACCTCATAATTCATCCAAAATTGCAATTCAAGCATCATAAAACTTTCACTTCAATCGGGCTTGAACATTATAGCTGTGAGAGAAAAAAAAAAAGATTTTAAATTTTAAAAATAGTGTATATCATAATAAATTTTCTTTAATCATCTGTTCCCCCCCAAAAATAAGTGTTCAGATCGATAAAATTTGTACCATTTTTTTGATTTCAAATTTTATTGTTGGTATTGGAAATTGATTTTAGAGCCGTCATGAAAATTAATGTTGTCAAAAATTTATCAAAAAAAAGAGATTTATGTTGCCAAAAGTGCTTTCCAGAAAACACTCTTGATATCACTTGTTAACCTCAGTATTTTTTTTTTTTTTGCAACCACCCACAAGTATAAAATTTGACTTTTTTTTTTGAGACCAAATTACCCACTTGTTGGCTATGTTTCCCACTTTCTCTTATAAGTAAGTCTAACACTTTCTTCTTCTTTTTTTAATGTTGGACTACCTTTCTATTCTACTTGTGCGGGTTTGGCACTTCTACAGAGCCGGTCTGATATATGTTTTGTGAAGAACCAGCTCTATATTCAATTTGTGCCATTTCGACACATTTGTGTGCTGGACTAACATGTTGGGGCCATGTTTTAAAAACATGGGTTAAAATAAGAGGTATTTTAGTCTAAAAAATTTACTTTTTTATTTGGGAGGTGGTTGCAAAAAAAAATGGTGTTGGGATTAATAGTGTGGAATTAAAAGTGTTGGGGGGAGGATGCCTATGTAGTACAAAGTGGGGGGTATCTAAAATTTTCCCAAAGAATTATTAAATTAATCAATTTTCCTATAAGACTGGCCCAGTCGAGACAAAGCCAAGGGGCCCCTGGTCCAGGATTGTCCTTGTCCCTATCAAGGCCAGCCTAGGCTTGCCGGGCTGGGCTTACTTAAATAAAAGATTAGGAAAATAGAAAAACAAGGAGAGAAAAAGGGGTTTGACAAGGCTGGCCTTGGCCTAGGTCTAGGCTCGATGCGATGTTGCATTCAAGCTGTGGTAATCAGGCCCTACTTCAGTGAAATGTGGCATGAGCTTTAGGGCATGTTTGATTTCTTGATACAGTGATTTTGAAAATCGTATCTTCCAAAGAAATGGATACCCCAAGTTTCATGGTCCGCATAAAACCAACAATATCTTTGTTTTGACCTTAATATAAAGCAAGTGGATATCATAATACCTACTTTACTACAAAACTTTCCCGTTATCAACCATGGAAGCACTACCGTATTGGAAGCTTCATTTCAGTGAATTTCAATTGAGGGCTCACCATCAAGCAAATATGGCATCCAAACAACACTAAAGAACAAATTGATTTGTAGTTTGGGAAGATTCAATTGTATTTTTAGAAAAATGTGGATTCAATTTTATTTACAACCAAACACAATAGTAATTAGCTTTGTGAGTTGCTTGTTTACCAATTCCGTATTTAGTTGTGGGTCCTCCTTCAAAGTGGGGTCAATTATTCCATATTGGTGGTGTCTTTGTTACATTGAAGACTTCTTCCATATTTTTCTTTTCAAACCTGTGGCATTCTTGGGATAATCTCTTTTCCATCTTATAAGTCTAAAAATTCTAAGTAGATTATAAGATATGCTTAAAAGTTTGTTCCATCTTTACAATATAAATTATAAAGTTAAGTCCCACCTTAAAACCCTGCCATAAAATGCAGTTTCGGCATAGAAAGCCTGCATCGGAAACCTTATGAAGGCTTGAAATCTATTTAAGGCTCAAAATCCATCTTTCTTTTTTATATCCATATAATTAACGAGGCTGAGAAATCAATTCGAGAGTCTTTTAAAGAGCACCTAATCTGAAATTTTACAAAAATTAAATATAATTATCTATATCAATGACAATATCATTGGTATAAGGCTTGGATGATGATGATCTACATTAATCACAATAAACTTATGTGACCCTAAATACATTTCTTCCCAATTTGGATATTTGATACACCTTCCTCTTATCGAATTAGACATTCAACGTTTTTGAAGCAATAAAGGTAGCACAATTGAGACAAAGTTTGGATTTCATGCTCGAAGTAACACCAGTTTAATCCTAGGAAACAATCCATGGTCCATGAAGACATAAAAAGGAATGCTAGAGACGTCCCACTTCGAGCAAGGCTGAGAAGTTGACCCATTAGCCTCTTCTCTATCTTAAGAATGTGTAAAAACCAAAGAGATAAACATTTACAACCCTTACTTACTTCAAGGTTACAGGACTTAGAGAACGAGCAGAGGAGTGGAGAATCGTGCCCCTGCACACAGGTGTATGGACATAATACGCCCAGGCATTCATATTTTCTTTCTTTTTCTTCTATATATTTTTCTTTCTTCTGAGTTTGTAATCCATTCAAAGCTCAAATCAAAAGTGCCTGAGTCTATGTCTTCTGAGGTAGATTATAAAATCCCTAGAGTTCCTCATGATCATGTCATATATGTAAAAACTCATTTTTGAGTTTTCATGATGATGAAATTGAAAGGATTTTATGATAAAACACGGTGTATATATTTAAAACAAATTCTTTATTCCTGTACCATCAAGATCATTTACAATGTCCAATTACAATTAAACCACTATTAAAAAAAAAGAATAAAATCAATTCTCATTTGCTACCTCTTTAAGTACAATTCTTTTATTCAACAAATAAAACTAGACTTTTATTGCTTTATGGGAAAAGAAGATCAAAACGTAAATAAATATTTAAAAAGGTAAAATTACCAGAGATTACTTCAACCGAGCTTAGTACACCCCACGTCAAGTCTCCTCCTTCCAATGGTGTTTGAGATCTTTGATCGGTATGTTGATTCCCCACTATGGCAAAAATCCACTCGATGGCTTAATATTGATCAAGCTTCTTATGTTGGGTTTATGTGGCCTTTGAAGGCCTTATGAGTGCTTGTAAAATGAAATGATATAGTGGAACATAAACTCAATAGAAGTGTGGTCCCTCGTGGACCATACTAAACAAACGATGTTTGCAGATACCGGACTGTACTTGACGATCTAGGCCAGTCGGTTGGGAAAAACCCATGCTACCTAGGCATAAAGAGCAAACCGAGAAGGGTTCTAATGCGTTAGCCCTTGATGTGGTCGAATAATATACCCGGATGAGTGAGCCGAGGGACTGTGTGACCCTTGTGTGTGATGGTGGCCTATAGAGACGGGGGCCAAAGACTCATCCATGTGCCATCACACAGCATGCATATCGATAGATCGTTTGAAAAAGCCAAAAATCTACCTTCTAGGGTGAATTGTACGCATGTGCGAGAGATATCCTTATGCACCATAGGAGCTATGGTCGCATCAGGTCTAGATGACCTCGACTCGTCTCTAAGGGAGGACCTGAAATCCATAAACTGGGATTGCGATCCCTTGACTCATCAGCCAGACTTTGGTGACCCGCTAATGAGCCCATCCTTGGACTGTGGGTCATGGAAAACACTAAGACGGTCTGATAAAGCAAGTGTGGTCTGTAGACCACAGTTGAAGGTGGAGTGCCCCATGATTGTTGATTCTTAAACCATATGGATCTTTTTTCCCATCAAATTAATTTAATTGTATTTGTTTTATAATGAAAATTGTTTTAAGGTTATTATTTGAATTTGTTATGAACCCCTGGATATTTTATTTATAATTTTTGAATTTATAAAAATAAAGATATTGATTTTACAATTATTTAAATATTCAAATAATATTCTAAAATCTTTTTATTAATTTTAAATATATAAAAATATCATGGAGGCCCATTGTGCACATAGGCCCGCCATATTTTTAGAAGGTGGGGCCCATGAGTGCCTCCCTTCGGTGGCACGACCCGCCCTTATTCTCTTTCCTATTTTTTTGGTGATATGGCAAGTGGCCATATGGTTGGAAGATATTTACTAAATATTGACTTGATATATCTAAAAAAGATTTTATGAAAAGATTGAGTAGACTTGTGCTATTTTATGATATGCACAATATTTTGATTAGATTTAATTTATTTAATTTTATTGATGAAAAAAAGTTTAGAAAAGGGGGATAATGGTCATGCACTTTCCATAATGTTGATGGCCTATCTTTGGAATGGATGACTCAGATCTCTCACCCCACAAGTCACCCTTGATCGACGGTCTATGTTCAATCTCACAAGAAGATGCAAGCCAAAGAAAACCCTAAAAAACCCTAATCTTATTCAAATCCTATAAAAAGGGATTGTCTCTACCAAAAAATCTCTACACCTTATCTTTCTATCTCTTTCTCTTAAGAAAGTTTATCTCTCTCATGTTTGATCTCTCTCTCCCACATAGTGAAAGAATTTAAGGGTTTAGGTTATGATGTTCTTCTCTCCTATCTCTCAAATATGGATTTATGGCTAAAGGTTTTAGGGTTTAGCAAAAAGAGAATCCATCTCTCTCAAACTAGGTTGCTAAGAAAATTCATCAAGGGTTTGAGTTTGTGATCAAAGGGGCTCATGTTCCATTGGTGTGGCTTGGCCGAAATTTATTTTTTCGGTTCGAGATTGAAGCTAGACCGTTGATCCAACACCATCGGATGGTGGTGATTCGGTGTGAGGTATAATAAGCTCGGTTGAGGTAATCTCTGGCACTCTTCCTTTTGTTTCTTGTAATCTTATCTTTTATTCTCAAGCATAGTGCATTGTTGTTTCAATGACATCAAGTTGTTAAGATCTTGGTTTTATTGTTATGCTGATTTTATTTTGAATTTTAGCTTATTATAATAAAGACCACATGTAAATGATCTTTTGCTAAAGAAAGGGGTGAAGAAAAAAAAAAAAATGTATTCCTCGGTAAAAGATCACATAGGTCTTTCTTTTATTGGTATCAGAGCTATTGATACATGATTTCATTAGCTATCTTTTCTCTTTATTAAGTTTAGAAGAAGCTTGGGAATGAGATATAAGAAAGCTAATGACCTTTGTGGTCAAGAAATACATCCACAGTGAAGAATTATTGAAATACTCTAACACCGAAAAGGCACTCTACATAATAAGTATTCTGGGCTATTTTGGAGTAGTGATATGAATAAGATAATGAGGTATTTTTCTATTATATGCTTCAGTGATATATTGTGTCTTTAAGAGTAGGATCTACCTGAAAACTTTCAGTGGGAGATCCTAAGGGAATTGAGAGTTATGGAATCATCAATGAAGGGTGTCAGTTTTGACCCTGCAAAATCCAGGAATTGTCTATTGAGTTCCGTAATTTTTCTCACCAATCATATGATTTTATTTCCAGCTGAAATTGGACTGTGACTCATAAAATTGAGTCTACTTTTAAACAAAAAATGTTTTATCAAGAAAGTCTTTGTGGTTTGGAAAATATGATCAATTTATTGAAGGGTACGCAAGTGCTGTTTTTATGCAACGAAAACTATTTCCATAACTTGGAAGTCATGATTTTATTTCTATATTTATCATAATGTTTTATGGTCCACACTAAATTTTTAGACTTCCATTTTAAGTTTATTTTCTAATAAAATTTATTTGAAAGAGAAATATCTACGAGAAGAGAGGAATAAAAATTTTGGATTGAAGAGGTCATCCTAAATTTGTGCAATTTGGTATGTTATTCAGTGAGACATGAATAACTACATTTATCAAGCCTACTTAACAAAATCATATGAGGCTTGTGGAAATATATGTATCATCATTTTATGTATAATTTCAAATAAAGTTGGTTTGAAAAGGATACTCCATGAGAGTAGAGAGAAAAAACAATTTTATTAGATAATGTTCATCCTAAAATTCTGCAGTATGATTTATTTTGTGATATGAATGTCACTTATTTTTTTTCTCTAAAGAAAAGTATTATTTGGGACTCAAACTATGATGATGTGATTTTATTTTGAGTCTAGTTTTCAACACTAAAGATTTTAAAAAGAAATTCTTTGAGAATTGAGAGAAACAATTTTTTATTGAGAGGTGCTCAATCTGATTTTCTGCTGAGAAAATTGCATTGTGACCTAAATGTCATTGAAACTAAGACTCACTATATGGTATGATTTAGGAATGGAACTGAGCATTATTTTATATTTTTGAATCTATTTCAATACTCAAAAGGATTCGGAGATAAACTTTTTATGAGTTGACAGATATCATATTTTTATCATAGGATACTCACGTTCTATGCTGTAGTAAATTAAAAGATATGGCATGTTAATCCTTGAATTCCCAATTATGGAGACCTTTAAGACTCATTTTAAAAGGCTTTATAGTGTGCCATGAGTATGATTTATTATAGTACAACTTCAGATAGAAGTAGTGTAAAGTTAGCAAGATAAGAGACTCTATGTGAAGAGTATTCGATCTGGAAATAGCAGAAAGAAGAAGAAATACAATACCTATAAAAACATTTTGGTTTCTTTGAAATGAATAGATATACAGAGAGACTTGGTGGTAGCATAGAAATGCTAAATATCAACGGCAGAAATTGTGATATTTGAAATAATGGGATGAAGAAGAGATTTTCTTCACGGTGTAAGACAGGAGAATCCAAGTGCCGAAGAGATGGACATTTTGCGATGACCAATATATTCTCCAACAGTTGCATGCACTTTCAAGATCACAAAAGCTTGTCAAACAAGTAAAAACGATGAATCAAGAAAGCCCAGGTATTATACTACGTAGTTTTGAGGTATGAAATTTATCCCACATTACATGATACGGTCATATAGGGAAAGAGGATTCAATAACTTTGTTTAATATTGCTTTGGTTATATTTTGGCTAATTGTTTTATGAATATGTATGGAGTGTATGGACATTAAGTAATAAGTACTAACAAATTTAAAAGAGCCGATTTTGAATACCTCCTGTTTTTGTGTCTCCTTGTGCTTGAGTATGAACTACTTAAGATAGTGATGCACATAGAGATGTGATTTGATCAAGGGCTTTGAGCCCTAAAGATGAAACATGAGAGATGGGTGTGGCTCATTCAAATATGTAAGCACAAAGGGAGAGTTCTGATGGAACTTGGTCTTGGTGACCATCTTCTCAATAATATCTATAATATGATGTGTTGCATGTGATGATGATCTCTTGATAAATTCTCTATAATTGCCAAAAAGGATGTAGTTTGTTAAGGGTTTAATAGACATTATTTAGTCATGCTTTATTTTTTATAAAATTATAAGATGGTATATATGATTTGTTTTTGTGGCCATGAACTTGACTTGGTAGGAAATTAAAGGTGAATGCGGTAAAATGATTCATGAAGACTAAGCATGTATTTTAAAATTAGATTGGATGATTTGAAAAAAAACCTAAGTCTATGAATATAGTTTTGAGAAAACCACATAGTCTTGCAAGGTCCATTAAGTCTTTATGAAAGTCATTTTAAACTGTCATAATATTATATAACTATTGCTTGTGGATGCATATATATATATATATATACCAAGTCAATTTTTTTTATTAAAAAGAAAAACATTCTATCTTAAAGGTATTTATAAAAGTGGGAGATAAACTATCATGCACTGTTTTTTTTCAAATACCTATATGCCTTGACCCATGTTTCTAGTTATTTAGAATCCTCGATTACATAAGACTTTGAACCATAGAGAATGTTGGAGGAATGTCATCATACGGGCTTCCCTAATACATGTTGTGTTGATTAGATAACTTAGTTTGTATGAATTTACTACCAAGATGTCTAGTGTGGTTGAACCTTTGTGGTTCATTAAGGTTTTTGCATATTGTGAAACCAACAAATATTGAATTACATGTTGCATGAGACTTAATATGCTACGTCATGATATATGCATAAGAATATTGAGAATGTATATGTTGTATGTGCAATAATTGAGTGGGAGCTCCTTCAGTCCCACGTTTTTTTTTAGCTGCTTGGATATTCAAATATACAGGTGTAAGCTATCTCACATATCCAGATGATGCGAAGTCTACATCTGGATATGTGTTCATGCTTGGAGGGAGTACAGTTTCTTAGAAATCAAATAAACAAGATGTGACAAAATTGTCCACCATGAAGGCAGAGTACGTGGCGCGCTACTTGGTGATCGAGGAGGCTGTATGGATTAAGAAATTTCTTAATCGACTTGACTTTCATTTCATGCGTTGTGAGCCAGTAAGAATTTTCTGTGACAGCACGGTGACGATGTGCATGTCAAAGGAGTCACGATTCCATAAGAACTCCAAGCATATAAAACCATGTTTTTATCACCTGAGAATTGAAGTGAGATTGAGAAAGATCGAGATCCAGATAAACTAAATATTCCAGTGGGAGCACCTACTAGTATTTGGCATATCAAATGGAACAACAGACTATAATGTTGTTCACCTATAGAACCAAAATGTTTGGTGCTGGTTGCATGGCTACTTAAGGGAGCAGCTTATTTGAAGAACTCTTTTGAGCGCATGAACATACGATCCCATGCAATGAGGGTACGTGATGGTCTTTTACGACAACAGATCCATGATTCGCGATGTGATGTGAAAGATGAGCTACGACCATTTTTGGGATGAGATCCGAGCAGCAAAGAGAAAATGTGTGTCCTCTATAAATCTTTTTGTAATAGGATTGATGGCGAAAGCCAAGATTAATGTATTAAGAGAATAAGTAAAAATGCTTGAGAGAGATTGTAATTGGTAGAGAGAGATGAGAATGAGAGAAAGTGAGAAAGAGAGAATGTAAGGCCTTCAAAGACCAAGTGGGAGATGTTGGGTTTATGTGGCATTTAAAGGCCTTATGAGTGCTTCTAAAATGAAATGATATAGTGGAACATGAACTTAGTGGAAGTGTGGTCCCTCATGGACCATACTAAGTAAATGATGTTTGTAGATACCAGACTGTGCTTGATGATCTAGGCCTGTCGGTTGGAAAAAACTCATGTTACTTGGGCATAAAGAACAAATCGAGAAGGGTTCAAATGGGTTAGCCCTTGATGGAGTTAGAGAATATGCCCGGATGAGTGAGTCGAGGGACTGTGTGACCCTTTTGTGTGATGGTGGCCTACAGAGACAGGGGTCAAAGCCTCATCCATATGCAATCATATAGCATGCATATCGATAGATCATTCGGGAAAGCCAGAAATCCACATTTTCAGGTGAAGGTTATGTATGTGCGAGAGATTCCCCTATGCACCATAGGAGCTATGGTCGCATCAGGTCTAGGTAACATTGACTCGTCTTTAGGGGAGGACCTAAAATCCACAGACTGAGATTGCACTCCCTTGGCTCATCGGCCAGACTTTGATGACCCGCTAATGAACCCCTGCTTGGATTGTGGGTCATGGGAAACACTGGGTCGGTCAAGTGTGGTTTGTAGTCCACAGTTGAAGATGAGTGCCCCATGGTTGTTGATTTATAAACCATATGGATCATTTTCCTTCAAATTAATTTAATTGTGTTTGTTTTATGATGGAAATTATTTTAAGATTATTATTTGAATTTTTTATGAACCTCTGGATAGTTTAGTTATAATTTTTGGATTTATAAAATTAAATATATTGATTTTATAATTGTTTAAATATTCAAATAATATTATAAAATCCTTTTATGAATTTTAAATATATAAAAATATCATGGGAGCCCATTGTGCACATGAGCCTGCCATATTTTTAAAAGGTGGCCCCCATGAGTGCTTGCCTTGGGTGGCACGCCCCGCCCTTATTCTCTTTCCTACTTTTTTGGTGATATGGCATGTGGCCATATGGTTGGAAGATATTGACTTGACATATCTTTGAAAGATTTTGTGGAAAGATTGAGTAGACTTGTGCTATTTTATGATATGCACAATATTTTGATTAGATTTAATTTATTTAATTTCTATAGATTAGAAAATGGTTTAGAAAAGGGGGATAATGATTTATGCACCTTCCATAATGTTGATGGCCCATTTATGGAATGGATGGCTCAGATCTCTCACCCTATAAGTCACCATTGATCTACGGTCTATGTTCAATCTCACAAAGATGCAAGCCAAAAAAAATAAGAAACCTCAATCTTATTCAAAGCCTATAAAAAGGAATTGTCTCTATCAAAAAATCTCTACACATTATCTTTCTATCTCTTTCTCTTAAGAAAGTTTATCTTTCTCATGTTTGATTTCTCTCTCTTACATAGTGAAAGAACCTAAGGGTTTAGGTTATGGTGTTCTTCTCTCCTATCTCTCAAATATGTATTTATGGCTAAGGGTTTTAGGATTTAGCAAAAAGAGAATCTGTCTCTCTCAAACTAGGTTGCTAAGAGAATTCACCTGGGGTTTGAGTTTGTAATCAAAGGGGTTCATGTTCCATTGGTATGGCTTGGTCGAAATTTGCTTTTCCGGTTCGAGATTGAAACTAGACCGTTGATCCCACGCCATCGGATGGTGGTGACTCGGTGTGGGGTATAATAAGCCCGGTTGAGGTAATCTCCAGCACTCTTCCTTTTGTTTCTTGCAATCTTATCTTTTATTCTGTATAGTGCATAGTTGTTTCAATGACATCAAGTTGTTAAGATATTGGTTTTATTGTTATGCTGATTTTATTTTGAAATTTATCTTATTATAATAAAGATCACATGTAAGTGATCTTTTACCAAAAGAAATGGGTGAAGGAAAAAAAAAAAATTTGTATTCGCCGATAAAAGATCACATAGGTCTTTCTTTTATCTTAACTTGATTTTAGAGGGATGAGAGATGTATATTAAGAGAGAGGGAGAGATCTACTAGCAAGGGGTTCACCATTTTGCCACTCACAAAAAAACACCACCTAGGTTTAGGCGTGCCACCCAAAGAGAATTTCCCAAAAAGAAGAAGACACCCAATACAACTTGGAGAGAGAGAGATAAAAATGGGGCGTGCTTCCCTTTGGTAATCTTTCTAGAAAGAGCTAAAGTTTTGGGTAGGGAGAGAGAAAATAGCTACATAATTTTTTTGAAAGAGGGGACCTTCTTTTATAGATTTTCTATGCTATAGATTTTGCCTTAGTTCATAGGGTCAAATCTCAACTGTCGATCTAGGGAGACTTGTAGGGTGAGAGATTTGAGCCATTCATCTTTTTGATCCACCATCAAGATTTAAAGAGATGAGCTTGAGCCTTATCATCTGTTTCCTAAATCTATTCCCATCAAATAAGGAAAGATTATATTTTAATATATCAAATCCTTAATTATTGAATAAAGTTTGTTATTAATAAAGAAAACTTATATTTTAATATGTCAAATCCTTAATTATTGGATCAACCAATCTTGATTTAAAGATTTAGTAAATATCTCAAATACTCAACCTTAACATGGATATACCCAAAAGATGTGCCAACAAGAGATAAACATTATTCACAAGAAGAATACGTGAATGGGTAGGGCGTGCCACTTGTGTGGGCCCCACCTAATCCACATGTATTTAAATTTTGGGCGCCATATTTTATAGATATTTCATATATTTTTAAAAAATATTTTATTCCATACTTAGAATTTTTTAAATCGTATATTTTATTTAAAACATTGAAAATTTAATTTCTCTTAATTTATAAATCCAAATGACGAAAATAAAATATCATAATATTTACAAAAATTCAAACAAATATTTTAAAAATCTGATAGTATAAAATTAATTAATTTTGATGGGAATAGGATCCGTTAAATCTAAGAAATTATCAATACATAGGAGCACTCCATCTTCAACTGCGAATCACAATCCGCCTAGCTTTCTCAAACTGACCCAGTAGTTCCCATGACCCACAGTCCACTGCAGGGGTTCATGATTGGACCACCAAAGTTAACCAATAGACTAGGAGACTCAATCTCAGTTTATGGATTTCAGGTTCTCCCCTAGAGACAAAAATCATGATCCTCCAAACCATGATACAACCATGACTCTATGATGCATAAGGGTAATCTCTCGCGCATGTACACGCTTCATCCTCATTGGCAAATCTCAAAACGGCTATCTATGTATATGTCATGTGATTATATAACGATAAAGTTTTAGCCCTGTCTCTAAGGCATTCATCACATGCAAGGGCCACACAGTCCCTTGGCTCTCATCTAGGCATACTCCAATCTGATCAAGGGATAATCCACTAAACCCTTCTCGGTAGATCCTTATGCCCAAATATCTTGAGTTTTTCCAAACCTCGGCTGGCTTAGCTCATCAAGCCTAGTCCAAGTATCAGCAAATAATATTTGCCTAGTATGGTCCACAAAATGACCATATTTCCACTGAGCTTATGTTTCATTTATTAAATATGCTTTACACAGTCTCTAATAAGGCCTTTAAAGGCCACATAAACCCAACAGAAATTAATTTGGGTGAATTTGTTCTTCGTTTTATGTGTTGCTCTGGTTTGTTTTTCTTGGAGTCATGTTCATGTGAAATCTTTATTTTGCACACACTTTAGGGAAACATATAGCTAGCGAAGTGATAGATCGCTTGATTGAAATCTTCTCTTCACTCTTTAAATCACTAAGATCATCTTCATCATAGCCCTTTTCCAATTAATTATGGTCGGCTACACGAATCTCGATCCGTCATTAGCCTCTATTAAAGATCATACTCTCAATGAGGCCATGAGTTCCATATCTTTCCGAATCACTTCCAACCACGTCTTTTTGGGCCTATCCCTTGCCTTTTTAAATCCTTTCACTTGAACTAACTTGTACCTCCTAATAGGTGTTGTACTTGGCCGGCGTCACACACGACTAGCCTACCTAAGTGTACTTTAGCTCATCTTTAAATCACTAAAATCAATGACACATATTGCTCTAAGTTAATAAGTAGAGTCCAACTAAATCCTAATCTAACACTATAATAGGGGCTTGAGTATCTCATTTTAACCTCTCACCAAGGTAGTGTTATACTACCAAAATTAAGATAAAACGTCTATTTTGCTCCCATGCATCTCTCTCACACACACACACAAACTCTTATGGTTCATGGTATTCTATGCTATTAAGCCTTGGTTTACCGCACCAAAACTAGCCTACACTAAATTCTCTCATCACACCCTTTGTGTGTAAGTTGATCCAAGACTTATCATTAAGCCCCATGCCACCTTTAAGTGACTGAAACCGGCCTCCATTGAGTTGCTCCCATAAGACCCTTGCAGGACACTGGTTATGTACTTGATTTTTGTTATTTGTTGGAGTACTATTCTCTTTTCATTTTGGCAAACCCAGGGAGGAGAATTTCAGCTCACTTCTCTTACAATTTTCTAGGCCTTTGAGTGGATTTGGGAGTTTTTTTTTGGTGCTTCCCATGGTTAGAGCAAGAGGGGCCATGATCCACGCACTATTCTGTTTGTAATGTTATAAGTTCCTTTGAGGTAATCTTAGAGCATTGGATTTATTTTTTGCATACCATTGTTCCATAATCTTCTTGTTTATGTTTCTGTCTTAATTTAAAATAGATTACACAAGTTTTTTTTGAAAAAAAGACCTATGTGATCTTTTACAGGGGAAGAATATATATATATATATATATATATATATATATATATATATATATATATATATATATATATATATATATTTATATCACTCAAAATAAAATCAACATAACAATAAAATCAAGATCTTAAAAATTGATGTCATTGAAATAACTATGCACTATGCTTGAGAATAAAAAATAAGATTGTAAGAAATAAAAGAGTATAATGCCAAAGATTATCTCAACCGGGTTTATTACACTCACATCGAGTCACCACCATCCGATGGCGTGGGATCAACGATCTTACTTCAATCTCAAATAGGGAAAGCAAGTTTAGGTCAAGCCACACCAATAGAACATGAACCCCTTTGATCACAAACTCAAGCCCTAGGTAAATTTCCTTATCAACCTAGTTTGAGAGAGATGTATTCTCTTTTTGCTAAACCCTAAAACCCTTAGCCATAAATATATAGTTTAGAGATAGGAGAGAGAAGAACTTCATAAACTAAACCCTTAGGTTCTTTCACAATGTGGGAGAGAGAGAAACTTTTCTAGAGAGAGAAAAAGAAATTCTAAGTGGGTATGAGAGAGAAATATGGACTTAGGTACAAGAGATAAGGTGTAAAGATTTTGGGTAAAGACAATCCCTTTTTTATAAGTTTGAACATGATTATGGTTTCTTAGGGTTTTCTTTAGCTTGCCTCTTCTTGTGAGATTGAACATGGAATGTCAATCAATGATAACTTGTGGGGTGAGAGATCTGATCCATTCATTTCATAGATAGATCATCAACATTATGGAAGGTGCATGAACCCTTATCCCCCTATTCTAAACTATTTTCCCATCAATAGAAAATAAGTTAAATTAATTTTAATTAACTATTGTGCATTTCATAAAATAACACATCTCTACATATATTTTCTATCAAAGAGATATCAAGTCAATATCTACTTCCATATTAAGTCAATATATGGTCAATACATACTCAATCCATAATTTGACCACATGTCACAATTTAAAGTTATAAAAACATAATGTCACATGGATCACAAAACAAAATTTTCCATAAAATAGAAAGTAGTAAGAGGTGGGGCATGCCATGGGAGGCACATGTGTTCACCACCTTCTAGAAATAGGTTGGGTCCATGTGCACAATTGGCCCCCATGATTATTTTTTATGCATTTAAAATTAACAAAATAATTTCTAGTGAATATTAAAATGCTGTAAAATCAATATCTTTAATTTTATAAATTCAAAAATTATAAATAAAATATCCAAATATTTATAAAAATTCAAATAAAAATTCTAAAATAATCATTATCATAAAACAAATACATTTAAATTAATTTGATGGGAAATAGATCCATATGGTTTAGAAATTGAATAAACAATCATGAAGCACTTCACCTTCAACTGTGGACTACGGACCACACTTGCTTTATCAGACCGACCCAGTACTTTTCATGACCCACAGTCCAAGCAGGGGCTCATTAGTGAGTCACTAAAGTCTAGCTGATGAGCCAAGGGGTCGCAATCTCAATTTGTGGATTACAGGTCCTCCCCTAAAGATGAGTTCAGGCCATCAAGACCTAATGCGACCACAACTTTATGACGTATAGGGAGATCTCTCGCACATGCATATGCTTCATCCTAAAAGGTGGATTTCTGACTTTTCTGAACGATCTATCGATATGCATGTCGTGTGATGGCACATGGATGAGGTTTTGACCCCCGTCTCCGTAGGCCACCATCACACAGTCCCTCGGCTCACTCATCCGGGCATGTTCTCTGACCTCATCAAGGGTTAACCCTTGAACCCTCATCGGTTTGTTTTACATGTGCAGGTAACATGGGTTTTTTCCAACTGACTGACCTAGATCGTCAAACACAATCTGGTATCTGCAAATTTTGTTTGCATGGTATGGTCTACAAGGGGCCACACTCCCACTGAGTTCATGTTCTACTATATCATTTCATTTTACAAGCACTCATAAGGCCTTTAAAGGCCACATAAACCCAACATTTTTTTGTTCATTTATTAAAGTTGTGGTTGTGCATTTGTGTTGATTCTATGTAATACATATGTTGAATTTTTGTATTGTGAACATAGTCTTTTTTGTGGCCATCTCTATTGTGTTAATGAATAAAAAATGGCTGGGCGCATGCTACTGTACATCCTTGGGCTTTGTTTTAGCTGTAATTATGCTTGTTTTGTGGCCTTTATTATGCTTGTTTTGTGGCCTTTGTGTTGTGTTTCTTAGTGACAATAGTTGTAATTGGCTATTTTAAGTGGCCTTCCTACTGTAGTATATAGAAAATTTTCAAAAATTCCATATCGAAAAGAGTCCTTCAATGAGAGCATTTGATAGTGTTTTCAAATGACCACTTGCCAAGGCATATCTGATGACTGGATGCTAGCACATGTGACACTTAATGATAGAAACCTAGACATTTCTGCATTATCAACATTGCTGAACTTCTAGTACATATGTTGAAGCACTATAAATTCCATTTACCCATGGAGTCTTAGGCCCATTATGACTCCCATTACCTTATTTGGAGCTAACCAACTGTCATGCCACAAGGATAACTCATGCAGCCTGAAACCTTAGAGTTGGCTTAACCTTTGTCTCGTAGCTATGACTCCTTCAATAATCCATCATCTGAATTTCATGAGAATCTCACTTTATATAGATTTTATAGGGACTGGCAGCCTGCCCTATCAGCCATTATTGGTCATTGATGAGCCTTTCTCTTCCGTATATCACACTGAAATGACTATTTGAAGTTGGTTAGGACTTGTTACAGTGATTCAGACACACACCCAACCAAATACTATGCATGAGACATATCAAAGCATGTGGGATTCAATAATTTTAGGTGACCTATCTTTAGACCCTCTAAGTTTATCAGATTCATCAGGATACATATGCCCTCATCTCTTAAAACTTATAAGCTTTTTCCTTATGATAAACTAACTCTATTTTGTAACAAGACACAAACATGAATCAAACCAATTTGATTAAATATGGAGCATAGGACTGGACTATCTTGTGGTCGTCCTATCCTAACAACATGGGATCAAAACCCAAGGATAGACATCGGGACCCCATATTCCCTAACAAACCCTTCTAAGGTAGGAAATATGAGGGAATCTAAACAACAATACCCTCCAACTACAAAAGGCATGGCTAACTAGCCAAACGGGCGGACGACATATATATATATATATATATATATATATATATATATATATATATATATATATATATATATATATATATATATATATATATATATATATATATATATATATATATATATATATATGTTGGATTTACGTAGCCTTAAAAGCCTTATGAGTGATTCTAAAATAAAATGATATAGTGGAACATGAACTCAGTGGGAGCATGGTCCTTCATGGACCATACCATACAAACGATGTTTACACATACCAGACTGTGCTTGACGATTTAGGCCAGTTGATTGGGAAAAACCTATATTACCTGGGCATAAAGAACAAATCGATGAGGGTTCATGGGTTAGCCCTTAATGAGGTCAAAGAATATGCCCGGATGAGTGTGCCGAGGGACTGTGTGACCCTTGTATGTGATGGTGGCCTACAGAGATGGGGGGTCAAAGCATCATCCATGTGCCATCACATAGCATGCTTATCGATAGATCATTTGGGAAAGCCAGAAAACCACCTTTTAGGGTGAAGCATATGCATATACGAGAGATCTCCCTATGCGTCATAGAGCTGTGGCCGCATCAGGTCTTGGTGACTTGGACTCGTCTCTAGGGGAGGAACTGTAATCCACAAACTAGGATTGCGATCCCTTGGCTCATCGGCCAGACTTTAGTGATCCACTAATGTGCCCCTGCTTGGACTGTGGGTCATGGGAAACATTGGGTCGGTCTGATAAAGTATGTGTGGTCCGTAGTCTACAGTTGAAGGTGGAGTACCTCATGATTGTTAATTCAATTCCTTAACCATATGGATCTATTTCCCATCAAATTAATTTAATTGTGTTTGTTTTATAATAATGATTATTTTAAAATTATTATTTGAATTTTTATGAACTTTTGGATATTTTATTTATAATTTTTGGATTTATAAAATTAAAGATATTGATTTACAATACTTTAATATTCATTAGAAATTATTTTGTTCATTTTAAATACATAAAAAATAATAATCCTGGGGGGCCATTGTGCACATGGGCCCACCATGCTTTTAGAAGGTGGGGCCCACATATGCCTCCCATGGGTGGCACACCCCACCTCTTACTACTTTCAATTTTATGGAAACTCTTGTTTTGTGGTCCATGTGACCTTATGTTTTGGTAACTTTAAATTGTGACATGTTGTCAAATTATGGATTGAGTATGTATTGACCATATATTGACTTAATATGAAAGTAGATATTGACTTGATATATCTTTGATAGATTTTATGGAGGAAATGTGCTATTTTATGGAATGCACGATATTTAATTAAAATTAATTTAACTTATTTTCTATTGATGGAAAAATGGTTTAGGAAATGGGAATAAAGGTTCATACACTTTCCATAATGTTGATGATCTATTTATGCAATGGATGACTCAGATCTCTCACCCCACAAGTCACCATTGATTGACGGTCCATGTTCAATCTCACAATAAGATGCAAGCTAAAGAAAACCCTAAGAAACCCTAATATTGTTCAAAGCCTATAAAAATACATTGTCTCTACCCAAAAATCTCTACATCTGATCTCTTGTACCTAATTCCATATTTCTCTTTCTCTATCTTAAAAAAAGTTTCTCTCTCTCATACATTGTGAAAGAACCTAAGGGTACATGTTATTAGTGTTGCTTGGCTTAGACTTGCTTTCCCTATTTGAGATTGAAGCAAGATCATCGATCTTGCACCATTGGATGGTGGTACTCAATGTGGGGTGTAATAAGCCCAATTGAGCTAATCTCCGACACTCTTCTCTTTTATTTCTTACAATCTTATTTTTTATTCTTAATTATAGTGCATAGTTATTTCAATAGCATCAAGTTTTAAGATCTTGATTTTATTGCCATGTTGATTTTATTTGAGGTACATGTTGTTGTAATAAGACCACTTGTAAGTGATCTTTTGCCAAAATAAAAGGGGTGATATAAATATATATATATACTATTCTTCGGTAAAAGATCGCATATATCTTTCTTTTATTGGTATCAGAGCTATTGATACCTGATGTCATTAGTTGTCTTTCTCTTTATTGAGTCTAGATCAAGTTTGGGAATAAGATTTAAGAAAGCTAATGACCTTTGTGACCAAGTAATACACCCCAGTTAAATAATTATTGGAATATTCAAACACCGAAAAGGCACTCTGCATAATGGGTATTTTGGGCTATTTTGGAGTTGTGATATGAAGAAGATAATGATGTAGTTTTTTATTGCATACCTCAGTGATATTTTGTGTATTTGCTATACGGATCTACCTGCAAAATTTCAATAGGAGATCATAAGGGAATTGAGAGTTATGGAATCACCAATGAAGGGTGTCAATTTTAACCCTGTAAAATCTTGTAACTAACCACTGAGTTCCATGATTTTTCCTTCCAAACATATGATTTTATTTCTTACTGAAATTTTTATTGTGACTCACAAAATTGAGTCTACTTTTAAGCAAAAAATGTTTCATCAAGAAGTTCCATATGGTTTGAAAAATATGATCAATTTATGGAAGGACGTGCAAGTACTGTTTTTTGCAACAAAAATTATTTCATGACTTGGAAGTCATGATTTTATTTCTATACTTATCATTATGTTTTATAGTCTACACTAAATTTTTAGACTTCCATTATGAGTCTATTTTCTAATAAAATTTATTTGAAAGAAAAATATCTATGGGAAGAGAGGAATAAAAATTTTGGATTGAAGAGAGGTCATCCTGAATTTTCTGTAATTTAGTATGTTCTTCATTGAGATGTGAATAACTATATTTATCAAGCCTACTTAACATATTCATATGAAACTTGTTGAAATATATGTGTTATAATTATGTGTCTAATTTCAAATAAAATTGGTTTGAAATGGAAACTCTATGAGAACAGAGATAAAAGACAATTTTACTAGATAATGTTCATCCTGGAATTCTGCAGTATGATTTATTTTGTGACGTGAATATCACTTATTTATTTCTCAGAAGAAAGGTATTATTTGGGATCACAACATGATGTTATGATTTGGTTTTGAGTCTAGTTTTCAAGACAAGAGATTTTAGGAAGAAATTCTCTAACGTTTGAGATAAACAATTTTTTTATCGAGAAATGCTCAACTTGATTTTCTGCTGAAAAAAATTGCATTATGATGTAAAAGTCACTAAACGTAGACTCACTAAATGGTGTGATTTAGGGATGAAACTGAGCACTATTTTATATATTTTTTTAGTCTATTTCAGTACTCAAAAGGATTCGGAGAGAAACTCTTTATAAGTTGAGATATATCATATTTTATTCTGGGATGCTCATGTTTTATGCTGCAGTAAATTAAAAGATGTGACATGTTAAGGCACATCTTTGGATTCCTAATTATGTAGATTTTTTTTATGCTCATTTTAAAAGGTTTTATAGTGTGCCATAAGTATGGTTTATTATAATACAACTTCAGAGACATGTAATAAAGAGTTGGTAAGATAAGACACTCTATATGAATAATGTTCGATTTGGGAATAACATAAAAAAAGGAAAAAAAAAAGAATAAAAAGAACAACGATACCTATAAAAGTATGTTGGTTTCTTTGAGATAAAGGGATACATAGAGAAACTTGGTGGTAGCAAAGAAACGCTGAACATCAGTGTGACAATCGAATTTGTGATGTCTGAAATCATGGGATGAAGAAGATTATTTCTTCACAATGTGAGATAGGGAGAATCCAAATGCTAAAAAGATGGACACTTCATGACAAGTGAAACCGATGACCGATATATTCTCCATCAGTTGTGTACTCTTCCAAGATCACAAAAGCTTGTCAAACAAATAAAAACAAATGAATCAAGAAAGCCAAGGTACCACACTACATGGTTTTGAGGTATGAAATCTATCCCACATTACATGGTAAAGTCATATAGGGAAAGATGATTCAATATCTTTTTATTTTATATGCTTAGATTATATTTTGGCTAATTGTTTTATGAATATGTATGGAGTGTATGAACATTAACTGATAGGTGCTAACAAATTTGAAAGAGCAAATTTTTGAATACCCTGTATTTTAGTGCTTCATTGTGCTAGAGTATGAACTACTTAAGATGGTATTACATATGGAGATGTGATTTGATCAAGAGCTTTGAGCTTTAAGGATGAAACACGATAGATGAGTGTAGCTCATTCAAATATGTAAGCACGAAGGGAGTATTCTGATGGAACTCGGTCTTAGTGACCATCCTCCCAATAATGTCTAAAATATGATGTGTTGCATGTGATAATGATCTCTTGATAAAGTCTCCATATTTGCCAAAAATGAAATATTTTGTTAATGCTTTAATAGACATTATTTAGTCATGCTTTATTTTGGATAAAATTATAAGATGGTATTTATGATTTATTTTTGTGGCCATGAACTTGACTTGGAAAGAAATTAAAAGTGAATACGGTAAAATGATATATGATGGCTAAGCATGTATTTTAAAATTAAAATTGCGTGATTTGAGAAAAACTTAAGTCCATGAATATGTTTTGAGAAAACCACATAGTATTGTCAGGTCCACTAAGTCTTTATGAAAATCATTTTAAACTGTTAAACTTTTATATAACTATTGCTTGTGAATGCATATATATATGCCAAGTAAATATTTTGTAAGGAGAAAAACATTGTCTTGACGGTATTTATAAAAAAATTGGAGAAAAATTGTCATGCACTAGTTTTTAAATACCAATGTTTCTAGTTATTTAAAATCCTCGATTACCTAAGACCTTGAACCATAGGGAATGTTGAAGGAAGGCCATCGTGCTAGGCTTCTTTGACATATGTTGTGTTGATTAGATAACTTTGTTTGTATGGATTTATTACCAAGATGACTAGTGTGGTTGAACCTTTGTGGTTTAGAAAGGTTTTGCATATTGTGAAACCAACGGGCACTAAATTACATATAGTATGAAATTGGCTATGCTACCTCATGATATAGGCATAAGAATGTTGATAATATATATATATATATATATATTATATGTGTAATAATTGAGTGGGAGCTGCTACAGTCTCACGTTTCTTTTAGCTGCTTGGATATTCAGATATACAAGTGTAAGTTATCTCACAGATCCAGATGATGTAAACTCCATATCTGGATATGTGTTCATGCTTGGAGGGGGTATAGTTTTTTGAAAATCAAATAAACATGATGTGATGGAATTGTCCAAATAAGGAGGCATAGAACTTGACGTGCTCTTTAGCGGCCAAAGAGGCCGTAATTTCTTAATCGACGTGACCTCCACCCTATACGTTGTGAGGCAATAAGGATTTTTTGTAACAACAAGAAGGTGATATGCGTGTCAAAAGAGCCACAATTCCATAAGAGCTCCAAGCATATAAAACTATGTTTCTATCACCTGAGGAATGAGGTGAGATTGAGAAAGATTGATATCTAGATAAACTAAATATTTCAGTGGGAGTACCTTCTAATATTTGGCAGGCTAGCTGGAATAACAGACTATAATGTTGTTCACCCATGGAACCCGGATGTGTGACATTAGTTGTATGGCTACAAAAGGGAGCAGTTTGTTTGAAGAACTCCTTTGAGCTCATGAACATACAACCCCATGTGATGAGGGTACATGATGATTTTTTACGACAATAGGTCCATGATTCACGATGCGATATAAAAGATGGATTACAGACACTTTTGGGATGAGATCCAAGCATAAAAAAAAAAAAATTGTTACCTCTATAAGTCATTTTGTGAAAAGATCGGTGGTGAAAGCCATGATTTATTTATTGAGAGAGAATAAGTGAAAAATACTTGAGAGATATAATGTAATTGGGAAAAAGAGATGGGGATGAGAAAAAGTGAGGAAGAGAGAATGTAAGGCATTCAAAAGCCAAGTGAGAGATGTTGGGTTTAGGTGACATTTAAAGGCCTTATGAGTATTGGTAAAATGAAATGATATAGTAGAACATGAACTCAGTGGGAGTGTGGTCCCTCGTGGACCATACCATGCAAATGATGTTTGTAGATATCGGACTGTGCTTGACGATCTAGACTAGTCAGTTAATAAAAACCCATGTTACCTGGGCATGAAGAACAAACTAATGAAGATTCATGGGTTAGCCCTTGATGAGGTCGGAGAACGTGCCTGGATGAGTGAGTCAAGGGACTGTGTGACCCTTGTGTGTGATGGTGGCCTACAGAGACGGGGGCCAAAACCTCATCCATGTGCCATCACACGGTTTGCATATCGATGGATCGTTCGAAAAAACCAGAAATCCACCTTTCAGGGTGAAGAGTATACATTTGCGAGAGATCTCCCTATGCGTCATAGAGTTGTGCTTGCAACATGTATTGTTGACCTAGACACAACTCTAGGGGAGGACATGTAATCCACAAACTGAGATTGCAACCCCTTGACTCATCAACTAGACTTTGATGACCCACTAATGAGCCTCTGCTTGGACTATGGGCCTCGGTCTAATAAAGCAAGTGTAGTATGTAGTCCACAGTTGAAGGTGAAGTACCCCATGATTGTTGATTCAATTCCTAAACCATATGGATCAATTTCACGTCAAATTAATTTAATTGTGTTTGTTTTATGATAATGATTATTTTAGAATTATTATTTAAATTTTTATGAACCTTTAGATATTTTATTTATAATTTTTAGATTTATAAAATTAAATATATTGATTTTATAATGTTTTAATTCACTAGAAATTATTTTATTAATTTTAAATACATAAAAAATAATAATCATGGGGCCCATTGTGCACATCGGCCCACCATGTTTGTAGAAGGTGTGGCCCACATGTGCCTCTCATAGGTGGCACTCCCCACCTCTTACTACTTTTCATTTTATGGAAACTCTTGTTTTGTGATCCATGTGACCTTATGTTTTGGTAACTTTAAATTGTGGCATGTGGTCAAATTCTGGATTGAGTATGTATTGACCATATATTGACTTAATATGAAAGTAGATATTGACTTGATATATCTTTGATAGATATGAAAAATATGTGTAGAGATGTGCTATTTTATGAAATGCACAATATTCAATTAAAATTAATTTAACTTATTTTCTATTGATGGGAAAATAGTTTAGGAAAGCAGGATAAGGGTTCATACACCTTCCATAATATTGATAGCCCATCTATGGAATGGATGACTCAGATCTCTCACCCCACAAATCACCCTTGATCAATGCTCCATGTTCAATCTCATAAGAAGAGACAAGCTAAAGAAAACCCTAAGAAACCCTAATCTTGTTCAAAGCTTATGAAAAAGGATTGTCTCTACACAAAAATCTCTACACCTTATCTCTTGTACCAAATTCCATATTTTTCTCTCATATCCCACTTAGAATTTCTCTCTCTCTTAGAAAAAGTTTCTCTCTCTTCCACATTGTGAAAGAACATGAAGGTTTAGGTCATGGAGTTTTTCTCTCTCTCATCTATCAACTATGGATTTATAGCTTGGGGCTTTTAGAGTTAGCAAAAAGAGAATTCATCTCTCTCAAACTAGGTTGCTAAGGGAATTCACTTAGGGTTTGAGTATGTGATCAAAATGGTTCATGTTTCTTTAGTATGGCTTGGCCTAAACTTGCTTTCCCGATTTGAAATTGAAGCAAGATCGTCGATCCCATGCCATCGGATGGTGGTGATTCAGTGTGGGGTGTAATAAGCCTGGTTGACTCAGTGTAGGGTGTAATAAGCCCGGTTGAGGTAATCTCCAGCACTATCCTCTTTTATTTTTTGCAATCTTATTTTTTATTCTCAAGCATAGTGCATAGTTATTTCAATGGTATCAAATTTTAAGATCTTGGTTTTATTGCCCTGTTGATTTTATTGTGAAGTATATGTTGTTGTAATAAGACTCCCTATAATTGATCGTTTGCCAAAACAACAAGAGTGATATAACAAATATATATATTATTCCCATCACATAGGTCTTTCTTTCAATATATATATATTTAAGCTACATGAACCAACTAAAGACAATCAAAACAGTCTCATATCATATTCAAATCATGAGAATCCTCATAATATGTATGATGGAACTTCTTGGGCAGAGATCGTGAGTTTGGGACATTGTCATGACACTGAGCTGGAACATGGATAATGGATAAGGGAGGTGAGTCAAACCCCAATAGGATGAGCAGAATACTGTCAAAACGGGCTGAAGTTTATTTTAAGATGCCCTCAACATAACCTCCAATAATCAAGGCATTTTGATATTCGATGCCAAATATATGGGGTTCCAAATTTAGCTCCAAATTTAGCCGGTTGGGGCTTTGGAACCGTAGACATAAGGCTTCAGCCTGAGCCACGTAAATGTTGTGTTTTCTCTTCTTCTCCTATTATTCTCCATTCAATGTCTATGTATGTATGTTCCCACGAATTCTAACATGATATCATAGCAAGGTTTCAGTAGTCCATGTGGGTTCGTCCATAGTTGCAGAACGAGTCGAAGTCGTTCTTGGCTTTACTTTCGTATCAAAGCCATAGACTCCTCGGCTCAGACCTGATATCGGGAAACTTCAAGACCATATGCAACTGCCGAGCTCAGATCTGATATCGAGAAATTTCAAGACCATCTGCAACCACCTATCCTTGTTGATGTGTTGGTAGCTCATATCAATGAATCCTTACCACCGCATGCTTCTACATCGTCTTGCGGAGATTTTCGGGTTAGCACATGAATCTATCGGTGACGGAGACGATCGCCATTTAATTTTGGAGCGTTGTGAGAATTCATCAATTCCGGCTATCCTTGTCAACAATATTCTTTGGCAGCAGGATGAATATTAGTCACCAAAGGGCAGTGTTTGCTCTTTAAAAAAAAATAAAAAAAAGTAAGGAGATTTCCATTCTGCCAAGAAGTTCTTTAGGGTCGGGAAAAAAAAGAAAAAAAAGAAGGTTGTCCAATGATTCTCATAATCTTCCTGCCATGTTTATCGTGGCCATGGACGTCAAAAACTTGCAAAATTTCGAGGAGCGAGAAAGGATCCATTAGACAGAGAAAGTTCTGTTCGAAAAAAAAAAGGGGGATTTGCTAGGGAGATGGATGAGGAGCCTGTGTGACAATATCACCCGGCCGATCATATCTAGGATGACGATGACTAAGGTGCCTTCCCAAATTGCCAATGGCAATAGCAATGGAATAGTTTTGCTTGCAGAATTTGCATCTTCGGCTCTTTACATCAGGTGATATCTCAAAGAACTTGAGATAAAATGATGTCATGGTTGATGTGTGACGATCGAATTTCTCGATTCTGATTGATGATTACGTTTTTTTTTACTTGATCCAGTTTGATGATGGAGTTTTCCGTTGCCCCATCCTGTGTGATGATCGTTGAGTTTTTCATTACTCGATCCCAGATGTTCTGAAGAAGAGAGAAAGAAATATCATTTTCTCTTAGAGAGAGAAAGCCTCTAGAAAGAAAAGAAGCCTTTAAGAGATAAGATCTTCAGAGAAGAAAACCCTAGAGAGAGAAAATCTCTAGAAGAAAGTAGAGAGCCTAAGAAATGATGTTTCTTGGAAGATCATGGATTTATCATGGATTTGATCAGTACTTTTTTTCTTTTTTTTTGGCAACTTAGTATTGTTCAAACTCCAGGTACTTGCCTCAAAGCATCTTTAGTTTGAAGGGGAGTGTTGGGATAATGGATATCTAGGATTCATATTGATATATATAATTATGGATGTATGTGTATATATCTCTTCATAAAGGTTAGGAATCTAGAAGATAATAAGCGACCAAGTCAATCTTGCTTGGTCATCAAGTTATCATACCATATTTATCTCTGTGTGATTGTCCTCTATATATAGAGGTACTTCTTGATGTAAACATTTATCCAAAATAGTGAAGGTGTAGTTGATTGGGGCTTTGGATTCGTGGACATAAGGTTTCGGCCTGAACCACGTAAATGTTGTGTTCTCTCTTCTTCTCCCACTATTCTCCATTCAATGTCTATGCATGTATGTTCCCATGAATTCTAACAGTTTATTCTAAGATGCTCTCAACATAACCTCCAATAATCAAGGCATTTTGATATTCGATGCCAAGGATATGGGGTTCCAATTTTAGGAGCCACCAGTAGAATGCCATTCATGTAGTTAGTGGCCTTAAAAGGGGGCAAATTTACAAAGATCCTCAGCAAACGGTGTTGCATTGACATGAAACTCAGTGGGAACATGGATTGAGGTATAAAAAGGCTACGTTCAAACTTCATAACCGTCAAACTTATTTAATACGATTAAAGGAATTAAAGGACTTATGCCACCAGTGTGTTCTTGAGAAGGTGTTGGTGAGATTTCTAGGAACCAAATAGGTCATAGGTAGGACAACCTTTGTGTACTCTTCAGACCATATCTACGAACTTCACGGTGAAATGAGCTCAAATGTGAATGGATTGTTCCTCATTCAATCCTCTTTCCATCTATCAATGCACACACGTGTGCCCTTGCACGTGCACGCACACACACATGCACACACATCAATGATGTTATTCTCATGAATCAATGCAAGATTGACGATAAATAAGGGAATCAAAGGGTTCTCTACTGGTTCCAGGCAAAAAGACCTCTTGCAGCCTCTCTATCAATATTTCCCAAACTACAAGGATTTTGGAACTAAAAATTTGTAGTCAAGCTCCTCACTAAATTCCCTAAAAATCAGTATATAATCATTTGCATGACTATTTGCAAGAAGGAAGAGCAACTTGATTCCAAAATGCAACCTAAAATAAATTGTGGTAGAATGACCTTTGGAACATGAGGAGTCTTTTGAAAAAACTTGCGTCAAAATAACCTCAACTCAATTTTCTACAAGTTTATAGAGAGAAAATTGAAATAAACCCATCAAAGTTTGGCCCAAATAATTGAGGGAAATGATGCTATAAGCTGACCCAAGGTCCGCAAGGCAAATTGTAAATATTTCACCCCCAAAACTGTAACTTACTCTTTCTATCACACCTCGCGGCAAAAATTAGTTTTCCACCCTAAGTTGCCCTTGGAGCAAAAGTTAGTTCTGTAAATGCCCCAAGCCTTGGCCATTTGGGGTTGAAATGTTTTGTGGAAAATTGTTGAACTCTTGTTTGAAGCCCTTAATAGAAAACTTGAGCCCCAAACTAAGATATAAGAAACCCCTAGTTACTCGTGAAGAGAGGCTCCTACCCTAGACCATCCAAGTAGCAATTCCAACCAAGCTAAAACTATAGAAAGATTCCAACCTCGACCTTAGGCGGCCCAAATTTACGACATACCTACTATGTTGAAGTTGTATGGATCAAATTCCTATCAAAAGGGTTGTATTGGACTAGTGAAGATTAAGAAGACACTCCTATTTTTGTGTGTTTTGTGACACCAAAATCTAAATAACAGTGATAATAATGAGAAAAATAAATAAACAAAAAAGAGTATCTCCACAGGATTTAGGATCACCTGTGGATACCGGCTCTCAAAATTTGAAATTAGGTAAGATGCATGAGAATGACTTTAAAACCTTTTTTTGTTTCGAGTGTGCGTTAATTCGTAAAGGTAATTTGTTCTCAGAACATGTTAATTCGTAAAGGTAATTTGTTCTCATAACATGTCATGCATGAAATCATGCTTAGATGAGAAACTTGCACTCAAAATTCAAAACCATTTAGATGGTTCACAAAAGGTCAAGAATTAAGGTAAGATGCATGAGAAAGGCTTGAAAGCCTTCTCATTCAAAACTTCTAGCAATTGGATCATTGGAGGTACCTATGTCTGTCTTAAGTGCCAGTAAATTCATTAGAGAATTCGCTATGAAAACATGGCATGCAAGAAATCATGCTCAGATGTGTAAAATCTCTCTTTGTGGCATAAAAAGGGTTCAAACAACCAACAAAACCAAAATCATGAACTTCATATGGAAATTGAGGAAGTTCCCTAGTATCTAGTGAGGTGAAGCTCCTACACTAAACCATCCAAGCCTCAATTCCAACCAAGCTAAATCTATAAAAGGGTTACTTAGGTAGCCCAAATTAGAGCAAACCTACTCTGGTTGTATTAGACTAGAAATGAGTAGGAACACACTCTTAATTTTTAATTTGGTGTGTTTTATGACACCAAAATCCAAAAAAAGAAAGGGATACATAAAAGAGAGCCTCCATAAGGTTTAGGGTTCATGAAAGGACTTTATGATAAAGCACTGTGTATATATATTTAAAATATTCCTTACCTCTACACCGGCAATATCACTTACAATGTCTAATTATAATCAAATCACTCTTGAAATAAATAAAATAAACATAAAATCGGTTCTCAATCACTACGTCTTCAAATACAATTCTTTATTCAAGAAACAAAACTATAATTTATTGCTTTATGAGAAGAGAAGTAAATATTTAAAAAGGTAAAATTATCGGAGATTACCTCAGCCGGGCTTAGTACACCCCACGCCGAGTCTCCTCCTTCCGATGGTACTCGGGATTTATGATCGGTATGTTGATTTTCCTATCATGAAAAAAATCCACTCAATGGCTTAATTTTGATCAAGCCTATTAGCTTGATTTTAGAGAGATGAATATGAAGAGAGAGAGAGAGATCCACTAGCAAGGGGTTCCACCCCTTTGCCACCCATAAAGAACAGAGGTGATGGGTGCCACCAAAACATGGTAAAACTTGGAGAAAGATAAAAATTGGGCATGCCTCCCTTTGGTACTCCAAAGCTCTTTCCAGAGGGAGCTAAACTTTGGGGTAGGGAGAGAGGATTCTTAAAGAGAGAGAAAAAAATATGTATCTCATTTTTATGAGGGGAGACCTTCTTTTATAGATTTTCTTATATTTTAATATATCCAATCCTTAATTATTAGATCAACCAATATTGATTCAAAGATTTAGTAAATATCTAAAATATTCAACCTTCACATAAGCTGGTTATACCTAAAAAGATAAGTCAACAAAGAGGATAAACATTATTCCCAAATATATTACGTGAATGGGTGGGGCGTGTCCTCCCTTTTGGTGGCGACGTGTGGGCCCCACCTAATCCGCATCTTTTTAAATTTGGACCCCATATTTCATGGAGGTCTCATATATTTTTGGAAAATATTTTATTCCATATTTAAAATTTTTAGATCTTATATTTTATTTATAACATTGAAAAATTAATTTATCTTAATTTATAAATCCAAATGACAAAAATAAAATATCAGAAGATTCACAAAAATTCAAATAAATATTCTAAAAATCACATAACATAAAATTAATTAAATTGAATTAATTTTGATGGGAATTGGATCCGTTAGATCTAGAAAATTATCAATACATGAGAGCACTCCACCTTTAACTGCGAATCACGATCTGCCTAGCTTTCTCAAACTGACTCAGTAGTTCCCATGACCCACAGTCCACTGCAGAGGCTCATGATTGGACCACAAAGTCAGCTAATAGACTAGGAGATGCAATCTCAGTTTATGGATTTCAAGTTCACTCTTAGAGACAAAAATCATGATCCTTCGAACCATGATGCAACCATGACTCTATGGTGCATAGGGATAATCTCTTACACATGTACACACTTCACCCTCATTGGTGAATATCAAAACGGCTATCTATATACATACTGTGTGATGATATAACGATGAGGTTTTAGCTATGTCTCTAAAGTTTATTCACCACACACAAGGGCCACAGAGTCCCTTGGCTCTCATCTAGGCATACTCCGACTTTATTAAGGGATAATCTACTAAACCCTTCTCGGCAGATCCCTATGCCCAGGTATCTTGGGTTTTTCCAAACCTCAGTTGGCTTAGCTTATCGAGCCTAGTCTGAGTATCAACAAATAACATTTGCCTAGAATGGTCTACAAAAGGACTTTATGTTCCACTATATAAGCTCTCATAAGACCTTTAAATGCCATATAAACCCAACAGTTCACATATGGAAATCAACTTTCAGCGTTGGAAATAACGTAAGATGCATAAGAAAGCCTTTAAAACCTTATCATTTAAAACTCGCGGCAATTGAATCATTCGCAGTACTTGTGTTTGTTCTTATTGAGAGTTAATTCATGAAAACATTTGGCTATAAATATGCATGTAAGAAATCATATTCAAATGAGTACAAAACTCTTTATGTGGTATAAAAAGGGTTCAAATCACTCACAAAATCAATCATGAACTTCAATGAAGTTCAGTTTTCGCCTCGGTTTTCAGGTGTACCAAGCTTAGAAAACTGCGGCAAAATCTCTACCACCTTAAATAAAAGAGGCCATTTGCAGGAAATCTCTTGCTTGGGGTGTTGTTTGATTTGGTTTGCTGGCTTATACTATTATGTTTAATCTACACATTTGCTCTTCATGCATTTTTTAAATCGCTTAGTACCGACTCCATCGGATTAGGATAAACAAATGGCTAACAAAGTGAGTCAACATGGTGGAAAAGGAAGTAGTCAAAGTAATAACAAATTATGGCCTTTCAAGATAGGGAACAATCACAACGGGGATGGGCTCTGGTACCCCAGCCTAAGACTAGCGCGCAGACAACCCATCCTCAAGACCTACATCAAGCACCTCGCAGAAGATGCACAAGATTTCTTTGCCATGCAAAACAATATTCATTCCAAGGGTTTACAAAATGCCAATTCGGATAAGAATTGCTCCATACTGATCGATAATCAGTAGAATTGTACCATTTCTTCTTAAAAACATTAGGAACCATCCAGTTCTAGAGAGAACCGCCCTATTCTCTAACTTGCCCGATTTTCTCATAGAACCAGGCCGTTCTATAAGTGAGCCGGATGGTTTCAATAGTGAACCGGGTTCCACCCTTCTTTTAAATTTCTTCATTTAAAATTGTTGAAATTTTTTATTTTTAAAAAAGTAGGGTGTGGAGAGGACCACCCCAACTTTTAATTTTCCTTTTAGTTCGGTTGGAAAACTATTTCATACAGGTCAGACCGCATTTCTTCAATATGCGGTCCAGAGGTATAAATCGTCCAACTTAAAGATGGATGCACATAGGTGGTCCATTTAAAAACAATTATAACTAACGGTCCAAATGTTTTTTTAATATAATTATTATTTCTAATTTTCAATTATTATTTTTTTTCATATTCATGGTCTCTATTGTTAAAAATTATATAATCTCTAAAATTTAGGATCAAATTCACTGAATTAAAAACAAGGCATTGTTTTGCCTAAAAAATAAAATAAACACCTTTTCCCGATGTGGGACTTTGTTTTGCCTCCCATTTGCGCTTCAAAATCTACTTGCCGTCAAAGAGAGAGGAGCTTATGGATACAACTCTGTATAAAATAACTAATGGTTTAAAATTGAAACATTGAGTAAAGGCAGTTTATTTTGAAATAGAGGCAGTTTTAAAATGAAATTAAGGCTGTTTTAAAGACATGGTTTAAAATAAAGGCTAATGCCGAATTAAGGAACATAATTGTGAATTTAATTATGGGTATAACTAAGAATAAAATAGCGACTATGATTCACAATAAAACAAGGATTGTCTATAAAGATAGCATTTATCTTTTGTACATAGAGGTCACAATTATTCACACTCATTAGGTGTCAAATTTGATGACTTTGGGTGAGTCACAAAGTTTGGGAATATATTTTCTAGAACTATGTATCTATTCAATGACACTCTTATAACCATCCATGTTGAAATTTAAAGGACAAGAATGATTGTGACCTCTATGTACAAAAGATAAATGATCTATTTATAGACAATCCCATAAAATTGAAACATGGTGTAAAATAAAGGCAGTTTATTTTGAAATAGAGGCAGTTTTAAAATGAAATTAGGGTTGTTTTAAAGACATGGTTTAAAATAAAGGCTAATGCCGAATTAAGGAACATAATTGTGAATTTAATTATGGGTATAACTAAGTATAAAATAGCGACTATGACTCACAATAAAACAATGATTGTCTATAAAGATAGCATTTATCTTTTGTATATAGATGTCACAATTATTCACACTCATTAGGTGTCAAATTTGATGGCTTTGGATGAGTCACAAAGTTTGGGAATATATTTTCTAGAACTATGTGTCAATTCAATGACACTCTTATAACCATCTATTTTGAAATTTAAAAGACAAGAATGATTGTGACCTCTATGCACAAAAGATAAATGAACTATTTGTAGACAATCCCATAAAACAATGCCTTGTGAGTATTTTTTACTAGCGACAAAGTATTTTTAAACGACATAAATTATAATTCATTTCTTAAAACCCTCCATTGCATTAATTATTTTTAAACAATCAAAACCTGTAATGGAAAAATAGAAAATTAGGAAGGTATCTTTACTTGAAAGTAAAAATAAAATAAAGTAAAATATTTTATTAAAACATTATATGGGCACTCTAGTAAAAAAGGGTGATATAATTGGATGCTGGGTCCATCTAAGCAAGGTCCTAGGAAGGTGGGCTGGAAACAGTACTAACCTTTGGCCAATGCACAAAGTGACTTTCACAAGACTTGAACCTGTGCTCTTGCGTTGGCTATGCAAACTTTTTACTTTTGCGCCAAGTGATAGCCCCTTGGGCACTCTAGTCAGGATATTTAACAAAATAGATTTGTAATTGAAAAATTCAAACCCCTTATTTTACAACATTCTCAGTATTTTAATTACGAAAATTCATAATATTGAGAAAGTGTCTCATTCATTGATTCACTTGAAAATAAAAAAAAAAAATCAATAAAATTGAAAATAGATATTTATGTTTTTCATCTACGCAAGAAGAACTTCTGTATAGACTGCCATTGTTCCTTGGCAAGATGCAGATGAAGAACTTCTGTATAGACTGCCATTGTTCCTTGGCAAGATGCACGGGGCCGTTTCAATTGCTAAAACCTGATTTTTCAAAGAGAAAGTTATCATGAATAGGAATTTTAAAGTATGAAAACCCTAAAATACTCAATGGTCGACAAACATAACATTTAAATAAGAAGATATATTTTAATATTCACGTATTTTTGCAAGATAATGAAAATTCATAATGCTGTACTCTCTTTTTTTCTTGAAAAGAAAAAAAAAATCATTTATAACAATTTGTTTTTAGTGATTTTTAGATTTTTTTCTGGCTGGATACACCCAATTCACGATCTGGACTGCCAATTGACTTAATTTGGATAGATTTTCCAAATAGGTGATCTAGGTCCCCAAGAATGTCATCTATGTAATGGGGCACATGTGGTGGTCCGGTGAGACCATAGGAGAACGTATGTTCCGAAACTAGAGCACAATGTTTTTAATCTAAAATAATTTAAAAGGAAAATTATTTCATGGGGGTTGGACCACATTTCTACATATGCGATCTAAATAGTGTAAAGCATCCGTCTTAAAGATGGATGCAAGTAGGTGTTCCATCTAAAAATAATAAAAACTAACGGTCCAGATGTTTTTTTACTAGAATTATTATTTCTAGTTTTAAAATTTATTTACTTTTTCATATTCATGATCTCCATGTTAGAGATTACGTGTCTTTAGATTACGTGTCTTTAAAAAGTAAGTCTTAAAATATATCTCAAAAATAGGTTTATTAAGAGGCCTGCAATTCTACATATGTGGGCTTGGCCACATAGAAACTGGGTCCAATTTAAAATCACATTGTTTCATAGTAAGAATAAGTTCCAAATAACTAAAAAAAAAGGGAAAAGTTTATATAGAGCCCAAGCTCTAAACAATCAAGTTTGAGCCTACCTCAAAAATTTCACCAAAAGAGGTCCTTTTGATGCTCAAATATCTTCAAATTGATCATCTTGATATCAAGAAGCATGGACATGAGAAATAACATGAATTTAAAGTTTTGGAAATAGTGTATTTTGTAACATATTTTTAGACCGTCAATGTTCAAGATTTTCATATTTTCATAGATATATCAATCTACACTATTTTTGAAGCTTTAAACTTTATAAATAAATATGAAAATATATTTTAAGGCTATCACAAAGATTTTCAATATTAAAACCACATTTCTCGACACTATTTGAAGATAGGCTCTAATTTGATTGTTTAGAGCCTAGGCAGAGATCTATGAAAGAAAAACATCTCTGCAATAAGAAAAACATCTCTGCAATATAATAACATAAACTTTCAAAATGTTTTGAATGAAATTGATTACCAAACTATTCTTCAATATTGCAGAGATGTTTTTCTTATTTTATTATTAAATTGTTTATGTTATTATTTTGATGGCGCACAATGCATATTAGTTTTGACCATGTAAACTATGCTTTCAAGAGAGAGAGCATAGTACACATATACTACCTGGGCAAAATACTTATTTGGAATGATCTTTGGGATCTGGAATATTAGAAGGAAAAAGTTTATATAAGGATGCTACCTTATAATATAGAACTACGGATGCCCCTCAAAAATCCATTGGAAAAGGTAGTTTTAATATTGAAAACCCTTTGATTGATCGTCTCGATATTGAGATGTATGACTATGAAAACTAAAAAGATTTAGGTATCAGAAATAGTGTATTTTACAACATATTATCTACACCGTCCATTTTTAAGATTTTCATATGTTTATAGATCTGCTTGATTTTAACCATTTTTTAAATTTAAAATTTTATAATTAGATATAAAATTAGATTTTGAGATAATCCTAAGAATATTTTACATCAAAATTATATACCATGATAAAATTTGAAGGTGCACCTTACCTCTACACCTACGGATGCACCCGTATGCCAATTGCACCCATCTTAGAAACCACCTAAAAATCACTAAATGATTATTTTCAAAAGAAGAAAAAAGGACTTTGGTTTTTTTAACACTTAGATCTCACCTTTCAAATATTGGATAGTCTCTATTCAATCTTGGGACATTATCTTATTCAAGTGCATGAAAGTGCGTTTTCATTTTTTTTATATTTTTATTGAGGTTAGTTTATGGGTTGATGAGGTTATTCCTTAAATTTTGGGTCCTAAAAATATGAAAAAAGTTCATATAAGACATCAATCTTAAATTATAGAAGTAGGGCATACCTCAAAAACCATCGAAGAAGATTAGTTTTGATGCTGGAAAACCTTCTTATTGATCTTGACCTCGAAATATATGGATATAAAAAAGAACAAAAATCAAGTATAAAAAATAGTGCTATCACAATATCTAAATCATTCAATTTCAAGATTTTCAAGTAATTGTAGACCTTCTTAGTACACATATTCTTGGAATTATATAACTGTGCGGTTTGTATCGAGCTGATGCTCTAAACAATCAAAGTGAAGCGCACCTTCAAATAGTATTGAGAAATATGGTTTCAATATTGGAAATCTTTATGATAGCCTTAAAATATATTTTCATCTCTAATTATAAAATTTCTCGCTTACAAAATAGTATAGATCATTGTAGAAAAAATTGAACCGGAACGGTTAACTGGACATTGGCTCGGAATCGGTTCAACCAGCCAAACCGGTAAACCGGCCAGCCAGTTCATCCGTTCTGACTGGGTAAGTTTGAGGCGGTCAAAAAAGTGTTAAAAAAATAAACAATACAAAAAAATCTAACAAAATATGAAAGCTATATTTAAAGAATGATTAAACAAAGCACATCCAAATGAAGTTGAAAATTAATGAAAAAAATGGATTTTAAAGAATCGAGTTGTGCCTAAAGGTATTTTTGATTTTTTTTAAAAAAGATGAGAAAATATAAAAATAAGTATTAGTGGCCAAAACAATTTCCAATCATTGCTATAATGATGAAAAACGTTAAAAAATACATTACAAACAAAGTCCCTTATTTTTTGAGATTTTATATAATTTGTTTAAAATTTTCTTTAAAAATAACTGGCTGGTCAACAAAACCGGTCAAAACCGGAACCTGCTAGTAGCTGGTTTTGATATAACTGGGTGGTTGTTTGTTAGACCGTCCAATTTTTCCTTCAATGGTGAAGATCGAGCAGATCTATGAAAACTTGAAAACCTTGAAAATTGACGGTCTAAAAATGCATTACAAGATGCACTATTTCTGAAACTTGAAATCCATTTTTTTTTTCTAATCCATGCATCTTGATATTGAGATGATGAATTTGAGAATATTTGGGCATTATCAAAACAACCTGTTCTAATGAAATTTTTGAGGTGCTCTCTAATTTGATTGTTTATAGCCTCGCTCTATGTAAACTATTTCCATTCTATAAATTTCATAAGATGACCAAAAAAATAGATTTTCAGGGTTCTTGGCAATGAAGTTGCATCTTTTGGCACGTTTTGAAGGTGTGTTTTACTTAGATTATTTAAGGTAGACACCTTATACAGACCCTACTATAAATATTTATGGATTAGAGTTTAGCCAAGGGAGTATATGGACATAACGCTCCCTCGAGGCCACAAAATCTTGTGGCACTAATTTTAGTAAAATTATAAGTAATTTCCCTCTAATTTTTAAAATTACATATGTTTTTGTAATTTTTGCATATACACCTTCCCCAATAGCAATTGACATCACCGTAACCTGTTAGATCCGTTAAGCTACAAGCACCATTTCAATGCCTCCTGGACTCCAGGAAGCACCAAGTATCCCTCTACTTTTTTTAAATTTACGAACTTACTTTTTCTTTTCTTTTTTTTTTGTAATTTATGCGATACCAATTTTCCCTGTTTTTATTTTAAACTTAAAACGACCTTGCTACAAATCTGTTGGATTCGTAGTACTCATTTTTAGTGAGGCGAATCCATAACGGTTGACATCGCTGAACCAGTTAGGTCCGTTAAAGATCCAAGCACCATTTTAATGCTTTCTTTGGATTCCAGGAAGCATCGAGAAGGAACTTGTACCGTAAAGCAGCCGTCACTTGTTAGGTCCTTCGTGGTGGCAACCGTTATATTACTTTTTTTTTAAGTGGAAGGAGTACCCTACTCATAATAAGCATGGAACCTCAAAATATCAAGTTGCGACGCATTGCCATCCTTGATCACTTAACCTTGAGCCCATTTATTTTGTCAACCGCTACATGCTTGTTGGAACTGTAGGGGGTGTCAACACTACAGCAATCTGATCCACAATAGGGGTATTTTATGTATATCTCCTATATATAAAACATGAGCAAGTTTGGGAACAAGCATCCATCAAGAAATTGTTTTCAAGGTTAGGACGTTGGTTTGGATAAATTTTTATCCCTTATGATATATATGGTAAAACATCGTATTGGGGTATCTATTACAAAGTAAGTTCACATAAAATTATTTGTATCCCCTTGGGTATATGTTATTTCGATTGAAAAATAGATATATAATTCCTACAAAATAAAATTTTAATTTTTTAATTTGTGATTAAAAATAAATTTCTGAATACTAGATCTAAAAAATATTTATCAATTATGATAGAATAATATTATAGTATGCTCCCATAAGAGCATATTATACAAATTTCCAAAACCAAAAAAGTATTGCATTTACTGCAGCAAAAGCAACACTAATTACTTTTTTTACAAAATGGCCAACATCCTTAAAGAAAGGGTGCAGTTGGCATACAGATGCATTCGTAGCTGTAGAGGTAAGGTGCACCTTCAAATTTTATCATAGCATATAATTTTGATGTAAAATGTTCTTACGATTATCTCAAAATTTATTTTTATATCTAATTATAACATTTTAAATTTAAAAAATGGTTAAAATCAAGTAGATGTACAAACATATAAAAATCTTGAAAATGGATGGCGTAGATAATATGTTGTAAAATGCACTATTTCTGAGACTTAAAATCTTTTTATTTTTCATAGTCATACACCTCGATGTCGAGATGATCAATCCAAAGGGTTTTTCAACATTAAAACTACCTTTCCCGATGGATTTTTGAGGTGCATCCGTAGTTCTACATTGTAAGGTTGCATCCTTATATAAACGTTTTCCTTAAAGTAAAAGATAATTGAAAAAGTTTATATAAAGATGCAACCTTATAATATGGAACTACGGATGCACTTAAAAAATCCATCGAAAAATGTAGTTTTAATGTTGAAAAACCTTTTGATTGATCATCTCGACATCGAGATGTATGACCATGAAAAATAAAAAGATTTTAAGTTTCAGAAATAGTGCATTTTACAATATATTATCTACACCGTCCATTTTCAAGATTTTCATATGTTTATAGATCTGCTTGATTTTAACTATTTTTGAAATTTTAAATTTTATAATTAGATATAAAAATAGATTTTGAGGTAATCCTAAAACCATTTAACATCAAAAGTATGTACCATGATAAAATTTGAAAGTGCACCTTACCTCTATAGCCATGAATGCCTATGTATGCCAACTGCACCAAAGATAATTGAGTCCTTGAGTTTCTAATAAAAATAATGGATGAAGTTTCTCTAAGACTTGCGCTTTATGAAAACGAAATAAAGCCTCACCTCAAATGATCATTCCGGCAAGCGCTTTCAACAACAAAAAATCTCAATGATGGCTCTAAAATTAATGTTTGACACAAACAATAAAAATTTTAAACTAGAAAAATGCCACAGATCTTGCAGATCAGTAAACACTTATTTTTAGGGCAACATGGACGGTCTAGATGATTTATTATAATATACACTATTTTTAGAATTTGAAATCTTAATTTTTTTCACAACCATGATGTTCAAGTCGAGATGACCGATTTAAAAGTTTTCCACTGCTTGAATTGCTATTTTTGATGAATTATGAGGTGAGGATTTACTTATTTTGATTGTACTATAGCCATATCAAAACATTATATATAAAATAAAAAATCATATCTAATTTAGTCAATTTACATTTATAGCATTTCCTAATTTTGTTTAAAAAGCAACAAATATTTGTTTAAAATTTCTTAATTATCATTATGTGAAGGAAAAATAATAAAATGTTTAATTATTTGAAACACAGTAATTCACTTATTCATAATATCTTATGTGAAAATTCTTTAAAACAAAATATATGTTTATATAAAACAAAAATGTTGTAAGTAATTTTAATTTGAATATTACTCCCACATTAAAAGCTAAATGATAAATATTTAGAATATAAAATAATTTCACCTTAGGAGCAATGTTGGAAGACCAAACTTAAAATCTTAATTAATATACAAATGAATTTAAATGTATAATTATACAATATAATGAATTGAGGTAATCAGGCATGGTTGGTTGCTTCTTTTTTAATTATCATTTTAAATTGAAAATACAAGATGCTTTATCATTTTGAAAAAAATCTTTTACCTGCTTATAATTTTTTAAGTAAACTTCTCTAAAATAAATATGGGTTTTATAATAAATTTCAATGTGTACTAAGTAAATTATCTATGTTTTTTATTATTTTTAATAATTATTTTAAAAACTATAAATTCCTTAGAACAATGATTTCAAATCTAATTAAAAAATGAATTTAAAAGTTATAAATATAAATTAAATTTCATAATTTCCAATGTCAAGATTAATTAACAAAATTAAATTTAAATAAATTTTTATTTATAAATATAATTACTTTTAATAAATTCTATACAAAAGATCACACATTTTCTTTTATTTACTTGGAAATTTAGAAATCAGATAAGTAGGTGTATATGTCTACCTTTCTTTTCAATATGGATGTATAACCCTTTAGAAGCGCACATATTGGGAAAGGGGCTGTGGTTGTGGTGGTAACACCCCCACACCCCAGTCACCACATTGTGGTTTTCATTCACATTACTTACACCACTCCATTAACATCTTCAAAATGCTAACTCCTAATCTACTTAAAAAAACGAGTAAGGGCCTGACTTCCCCACTGAATTACCCAAAAAAAGAAAAAGAAAGAAGAAACTCATATATAACTTAAATAATAATAAGACTTGCGCTTTATGAAAACGAAATAAAGCCTCACCTCAAATGATCATTCCGACAAGCACTTTCAACAACAAAAAATCTCAATGATGGCTTTAAAATTAATGTTTGACACAAACAATAAAAATTTTAAACTGAAAAAATGCTACAGATCTTGCGGATCAGTAAACACTTATTTTTTGGGCAACTTGGACGGTCTAGATGATTGTTTATAATATACACTATTTTTAGAATTTGAAATCTTAATTTTTTTCACAACCATGATGTTCAAGTCGAGATGACCGATTTAAAAGTTTTCCACTGCTTGAATTGCAAATTTTGATGAATTATGAGGTGAGGATTTACTTATTTTGATTGGACTGTAGCCATATCAAAACATTATATATAAAATAAAAAATCATATCTAATTTAGTCAATTTACATTTATAGCGTTTCCTAATTTTGTTTAAAAAGCTACAAATATTTGTTTAAAATTTCTTAATTATCATTATTTGAAGGAAAAATAATAAAATGTTTAATTATTTGAAACACACTATTTCACTTATTCATAATATCTTAAGTGAAAATTCTCTAAAACAAAATATATTTTTATATAAAACAAATATGTTGTAAGTACTTTTAATTTGAATATTACTCCCATATTATAAGTTAAATTATAAATATTTAGAATATAAAATAATTTCACCTTATGAGCAATGTTGGAAGACCAAACTTAAAATCTTAATTAATATACAAATGAATTTAAATGTATAATTATACAATATGATAAATTGAGGTTATTAGGCATGGTTGGTTGCTTCTTTTTTAATTATCATTTTTAATTGAAAATACAAGATGCTTTATCATTTTGAAAAAAATCTTTTACCTGCGTATAATTTTTCAAGTAAACTTCTCTAAAACAAATATGGGTTTTATAGAAAATTTCAATGTGTACTAAGTAAATTATCTATGTTTTTTATTATTTTTGATATTTATTTAAAAAACTATAAATTCCTAAGAACAATGATTTCAAATCTAATTAAAAAATGAATTTTAAAGTTATAAATATAAATTAAATTTCATAATTTCCAATGTCAAGATTAATAAAAAAAATTAAATTTAAATAAATTTTTATTTATAAATATAGGTATTTTTTATAAATTCTATACAAAAGATCACACGTTTTCTTTTATTTACTTGGCACTCGGGCAATCAAATAAGTAGGTTTATATGTCTACCTAGCTTTACAATATGGATCTATAACACTTTAGAAGCGCACATATTGCGAAAGGGGCTATGGTTGTGGTGGTAACAGCCCCACACCACAGTCACCACATTGTGGTTTCCATTCCCATCACATACACCACTCCATTAACATCTTCAAAATGCTAACTCCTAATCTACTTAAAAAAACGAGTAAGGGCTTGACTTCCCCATTGAATTACCCAAAAAAATGAAAAGACAGAAGAAACTCATATATAACTTAAATAATAATAAGACTTGCGCTTTATGAAAACGAAATAAAGCCTCACCTCAAATGATCATTCCGGCAAGCACTTTCAACAACAAAAAATCTCAATGATGGCTCTAAAATTAATGTTTGACACAAACAATAAAAATTTTAAACTAAAACAATGCTACAGATCTTGCGGATCAGTAAACACTTATTTTTAGGGCAACATGGACAGTCTCAATGATTTGTTATAATATACACTATTTTTAGAATTTGAAATCTTAATTTTTTTCACAACCATGATGTTTAAGTCGAGATGACCGATTTAAATGTTTTCCACTGCTTGAATTGCAATTTTTGATGAATTATGAAGTGAGGATTTACTTATTTTGATTGGACTGTAGCCATCTTAAAATATTATATGGAAAATAAAAAATCATATCTAATTTAGTCAATTTACATTTATAGCATTTCCTAATTTTGTTTAAAAAGCTACAAATATTTATTTAAAATTTCTTAATTATCATTATGTGAAGGAAAAATAATAAAATGTTTAATTATTTGAAACACAGTATTTCACTTATTCATAATATCTTAAGTAAAAATTCTCTAAAACAAAATATATTTTTATATAAAACAAATACGTTGTAAGTAATTTTAATTTGAATATTACTCCCATATTATAAGTTAAATTATAAATATTTAGAATATAAAATAATTTCACCTTATGAGCAATGTTGGAAGACCAAACTTAAAATCTTAATTAATATACAAATGAATTTAAATGTATAATTATACAATATGATGAATTGAGGTTATTAGGCATGGTTGGTTGCTTCTTTTTTAATTATCATTTTTAATTGAAAATACAAGATGCTTTATCATTTTGAAAAAAATCTTTTACCTGCTTATAATTTTTTAAGTAAACTTCTCTAAAATAATTATGGGTTTTATAATAAATTTCAATATGTACTAAGTAAATTATCTATGTTTTTTACTATTTTTAATAATTATTTTAAAAACTATAAATTCCTTAGAGCAATGATTTCAAATCTAATTAAAAAATGAATTTAAAAGTGATAAATATAAATTAAATTTCATAATTTCCAATGTCAAGATTAATGAACAAAATTAAATTTAAGTAAATTTTTTTTTATAAATATAATTTTTTTTTATAAATTCTATACAAAAGATCACACATTTTCTTTTATTTACTTGGCACTTTGGCAATAGAATAAGTAGGTGTATATGTCTACCTAGCTTTACAATATGGATGTATAACACTTTAGATGAGCACATATTAGGAAAGGGGCTATGGTTGTGGTGGTAACACCCCCACATCCCAGTCTCCACATTGTGGTTTTCTTTCCCATCACTTACACCACTCCATTAACATCTTCAAAATGCTAACTCCTAACCTACTTAAAAAAACGAGTAAGGGCCTGACTTCCCTACTGAATTACCCAAAAAAAGAAAAAGAAAGAAGAAACTCGTATATAACTTAAATAATAATAAGACTTGCGCTTTATGAAAACGAAATAAAGCCTCACCTCAAATGATCATTCTGGCAAGTACTTTCAACAACAAAAAATCTCAATGATGGCTCTAAAATTAATGTTTGACACACAATAAAAATTTTAAACTAAAAAAATGCTACAGATTTTGCGGATCAGTAAACACTTATTTTTAGGGCAACATGGACGGTCTAGATGATTTTTTATAATATACACTATTTTTAGAATTTGAAATCTTAATTTTTTTCACAACCATGATGTTCAAGTCGAGATGACCGATTTAAAAGTTTTCCACTGCTTGAATTGCAATTTTTGATGAATTATGACGTGAGGATTTACTTATTTTGATTGGACTGTAGCCATATCAAAACATTATATATAAAATAAAAAATCATATCTAATTTAGTCAATTTACATTTATAGCATTTCCTAATTTTGTTTAAAAAGCTACAAATATTTGTTTAAAACTTCTTAATTATAATTATGTGAAGGAAAAATAATAAAATGTTTAATTATTTGAAACACAGTATTTCACTTATTCATAATATCTTATGTGAAAATTCTCTAAAACAAAATATATTTTTATATAAAACAAATATGTTGTAAGTAATTTTAATTTGAATATTACTCCCATATTATAAGTTAAATTATAAATATTTGGAAAATAAAGTAATTTCACCTTATGAGCAATGTTGGAAGACCAAACTTAAAATCTTAATTAATATACAAATGAATTTAAATGTATAATTATACAATATGATGAATTGAGGTTATTAGGCATGGTTGGTTGCTTCTTTTTTAATTATCATTTTTAATTGAAAATACAAGATGCTTTATCATTTTGAAAAAAATCTTTTACCTGCTTATAATTTTTTAAGTAAACTTCTCTAAAATAAATATGGGTTTTATAATAAGTTTCAATGTTTACTAGGTAAATTATCTATGTTTTTTTCTATTTTTAATAAATTATTTTAAAAACTAAAAACTCCTTAGAACAAAGAATTCAGATCTAAGTAAAAAATGAATTTAAAAGTTATAAATATAAGGTAAATTTCAAAATTTCCAATTTCATGATTAATAAACAAAATTAAATTTAAGTAAATTTTTATTTATAAATATAATTATTTTTTATAAATTCTAAACAAAAGATGACACATTTTCTTTTATTTACTTGGCACTTTGGCAATCAAATAAGTAGGTGTATATGTCTACCTAGCTTTACAATATGGGTGTATAACACTTTAGAAGCGCACATATTGGGAAAGGGGCTATGGTTGTGGTGGTAACACCCTCACACCCCAGTCTCCACATTGTGGTTTCCATTCCCATCACTTACCCCACTCCATTAACATCTTCAAAATGCTAACTCCTAATCTACTTAAAAAAACGAGTAAGGGCCTGACTTCCCCACTGAATTACCCAAAAAAAGAAAAAGAAAGAAGAAACTCATATATAACTTAAATAATAGTAAGACTTGCGCTTTATGAAAACGAAATAAAGCCTCACCTCAAATGATCATTCCGGCAAGCACATTCAACAACAAAAAATCTCAATGATGGCTCTAAAATTAATGTTTGACATAAACAATTAAAATTTTAAGCTAAAAAAATGCTACGGATCTTGCGGATCAGTAAACACTTATTTTTAGGGCAACATAGACGGTCTAGATGATTTGTTATAATATACACTATTTTAGGAATTTGAAATCTTAATTTTTTTCACAACCATGATGTTCAAGTTGAGATGACCGATTTAAAAGTTTTCCACTGCTTGAATTGCAATTTATGATGAATTATGAGGTGTGAATTTACTTATTTTGATTGGACTGTAGCCATATCAAAACATTATATATAAAAAAAAAAATCATATCTAATTTAGTGAATTTACATTTATAGCATTTCCTAATTTTGTTTAAAAAGCTACAAATATTTGTTTAAAATTTCTTAATTATCATTATGTGAAGGAAAAATAATAAAATGTTTAATTATTTGAAACACAGTATTTCACTTATTCATAATATCTTAAGTGAAAATTCTCTAAAACAAAATATATTTTTATATAAAACAAATATGTTGTAAGTACTTTTAATTTGAATATTACTCCCATATTATAAGTTAAATTATAAATATTTAGAATATAAAATAATTTCACCTTATGAGCAATGTTGGAAGACCAAACTTAAAATCTTATTTAATATACAAATGAATTTAAATGTATAATTATACAATATGATAAATTGAGGTTATTAGGCATGGTTGGTTGCTTCTTTTTTAATTATCATTTTTAATTGAAAATACAAGATGCTTTATCATTTTGAAAAAAATCTTTTACCTGCGTATAATTTTTCAAGTAAACTTCTCTAAAACAAATATGGGTTTTATAGAAAATTTCAATGTGTACTAAGTAAATTATCTATGTTTTTTATTATTTTTGATATTTATTTAAAAATCTATAAATTCTAAGAACAATGATTTCAAATCTAATGAAAAAATGAATTTTAAAGTTATAAATATAAATTAAATTTCATAATTTCCAATGTCAAGATTAATAAAAAAAATTAAATTTAAATAAATTTTTATTTATAAATATAGTTATTTTTTATAAATTCTATACAAAAGATCACACGTTTTCTTTTATTTACTTGGCACTCGGGCAATCAAATAAGTAGGTGTATATGTCTACCTAGCTTTACAATATGGATCTATAACACTTTAGAAGCGCACATATTGCGAAAGGGGCTATGGTTGTGGTGGTAACAGCCCCACACCACAGTCACCACATTGTGGTTTCCATTCTCATCACATACACCACTCCATTAACATCTTCAAAATGCTAACTCCTAATCTACTTAAAAAAACGAGTAATGGCTTGACTTCCCCATTGAATTACCCAAAAAAATGAAAAGACAGAAGAAACTCATATATAACTTAAATAATAATAAGACTTGCGCTTTATGAAAACGAAATAAAGCCTCACCTCAAATGATCATTCCGGCAAGCACTTTCAACAACAAAAAATCTCAATGATGGCTCTAAAATTAATGTTTGACACAAACAATAAAAATTTTAAACTAAAACAATGCTACAGATCTTGCGGATCAGTAAACACTTATTTTTAGGGCAACGTGGACAGTCTTGATGATTTGTTATAATATACACTATTTTTAGAATTTGAAATCTTAATTTTTTTCACAACCATGATGTTTAAGTCGAGATGACCGATTTAAATGTTTTCCACTGCTTGAATTGCAATTTTTGATGAATTATGAAGTGAGGATTTACTTATTTTGATTGGACTATAGCCATATCAAAACATTATATATAAAATAAAAAATCATATCTAATTTAGTGAATTTACATTTATAGCATTTCCTAATTTTGTTTAAAAAGCTACAAATATTTGTTTAAAATTTCTTAATTATCATTATGTGAAGGAAAAATAATAAAATGTTTAATTATTTGAAACACAGTATTTACTTATTCATAATATCTTAAGTGAAAATTCTTTAAAACAAAATATATTTTTATGTAAAACAAATATGGTTTAAGTAATTTTAATTTGAATATTACTCCCATATTATAAGTTAAATTATAAATATTTAGAATATAAAATAATTTCACCGTATGAGCAATGTTGGAAGACTAAACTTAAAATCTTAATTAATATACAAATGAATTTATATGTATAATTATACAATATGATGAATTGAGGTTATTAGGCATGGTTGGTTGCTTCTTTTTTAATTATCATTTTTAATTGAAAATACAAGATGCTTTATTATTTTGAAAAAAAAAATTTACCTGCTTATAATTTTTCGGGTAAACTTGTCTAAAATAAATATGGGTTTTATAGAAAATTTCAATGTGTACTAAGTAAATTACCTATGTTTTTTATTTTGTTTTTAATATTTATTTAAAAAACTATAAATTCCTAAGAACAATGATTTCAAATCTAATTAAAAAATGAATTTAAAAGTGATAAATATAAATTAAATTTTATAATTTCCAATGTCAAGATTAATTAACAAAATTAAATTTAAATAAATTTTTAATTATTAAATATAGTTATTTTTTATAAATTCTATACAAAAGATCACACATTTTCTTTTATTTACTTGTCACTTTGGCAATCAAATAAGTAGGTGTATATGTCTACCTAGCTTTACAATATAGATGTATAACACTTTAGAAGCGCACATATTGGGAAAGGGGCTATGGTTGTGGTGGTAACACCCCCACACCCCAGTCACCACATTGTGGTTTCCATTCCCATCACTTACACCACTCCATTAACATCTTCAAAATGCTAACTCCTAATCTACTTAAAAAAATGAGTAAGGGCCTGACTTCCCCACTGAATTACCCAAAAAAAGAAAAAGAAAGAAGAAACTCATATATAACTTAAATAATAATAAGACTTGCGCTTTATGAAAACGAAATAAAGCCTCACCTCAAATGATCATTCAGGCAAGCACTTTCAACAACAAAAAATCTCAATGATGGCTTTAAAATTAATGTTTTACACAAACAATAAAAATTTTAAACTAAAAAAATGCTACAGATCTTGCGGATCAGTAAACACTTATTTTTAGGGCAACATGGACGGTCTAGATGATTTGTTATAATATACACTATTTTTACAATTTGAAATCTTTATTATTTTCACAACCATGATGTTCAAGTCGAGATGACCGATTTAAAAGTTTTCCAGTGCTTGAATTGCACTTTTTGACGAATTATGAGGTGAGGATTTACTTATTTTGATTGGACTGTAGCCATATCAAAACATTATATATAAAATAAAAAATCATATCTAATTTAGTGAATTTACATTTATAGCATTTCCTAATTTTGTTTAAAAAGCTACAAATATTTGTTTAAAATTTCTTAATTATCATTATGTGAAGGAAAAATAATAAAATGTTTAATTATTTGAAACACAGTATTTCACTTATTCATAATATCTTAAGTGAAAATTCTCTAAAACAAAATATATTTTTATATAAAACAAATATGTTGTAAGTAATTTTAATTTGAATATTACTCCCATATTATAAGTTTAATTATAAATATTTAGAATATAAAATAATTTCACCGTATGAGCAATGTTGGAAGACCAAACTTAAAATCTTAATTAATATACAAATGAATTTAAATGTATAATTATACAATATGATGAATTGAGGTTATTAGGAATGGTTGGTTGCTTCTTTTTTAATTATCATTTTTAATTGAAAATACAAGATGCTTTATCATTTTGAAAAAAATCTTTTACCTGCTTATAATTTTTCAAGTAAACTTCTCTAAAATAAATTTGGGTTTTATAGAAAATTTCAATATGTACTAAGTAAATTATCTATGTTTTTTATTATTTTTAATATTTATTTAAAAAACTATAAATTCCTTAGAACAATGATTTCAAATCTAATTAAAAAATGAATTTAAAAGTTATAAACATAAATTAAATTTCATAATTTCCAATGTCAAGATTAATTAACAAAATTAAATTTAAATAAATTTTTATTTATAAATATAATTATTTTTTATAAATTCTATACAAAAGATCACACCTTTTCTTTTATTTACTTGGCACTTTGGCAATCAAATTAGTAGGTGTATATGTCTACCTAGCTTTACAATATGGATGTATAACACTTTAGAAGCGCACATATTGGGAAAGGGGCTATGGTTGTGGTGGTAACAGCCCCACACCCCAGTCACCACATTGTGGTTTTCATTCCCATCACTTACACCACTCCATTATCATCTTCAAAATGCTAACTCCTAATCTACTTAAAAAAATGAGTAAGGGCCTGACTTCCCCACTGCATTACCCAAAAAGAGAAAAAGAAAGAAGAAACTCTTATATAACTTAAATAATAATAATATCATTATAAAATATCAATAGGTTATGTATTTCCTAATGTGTATGCTCCTTCAACTAAAACTCTTATATGTTTTTTTAAAATAAAATAAAATTTCAGTTCTTTTCTTTAAAATAGACATCGGATTATAGATCCTTAAATTTTAGAACTATGAAATGCTATTAAGTAAGAAAAAAAGTATTTTCAAATTATAACATTAAAATCATGATTTTTTAAACCAGTTTTAAATAAATTCTACGTTCATGATTGCTTTTGGAAAATAGACTTCACACAAGTTGAACGGGTAGTACAACATTGTGCCATCACATAAATGACATATTGTACTAATGTAAATTAATTAGAACCAAACCTACAATGTAGTATAGTAAAACCCCAATAAAGAGCTTCAATTATTTTAGTATAAAATTATTGTTTTGGAAATTGTATTCATATAAGTTATTAATTTATCATTTTTCATATATTGAATATAGCTATAATATAAAAATATTTAAATTGTTATTTATATGTTATAATTATGACTGATAAATATATAAGTTATAAATATACATCTGGAAATTATAACTACTAACTTATAAATATTTAAATTGTTTTTATAAGCTATAATAAATTATAATTCATATTAAAAAAATTGATTAATAAATCTACATGGCTTCAAAAATACAAAAATAATTACAGGCATACCTACAATATAATATGAAAATACTACAATAAAAAACTTATAATCTTCTACAGAATTAAAGCATAAAGCCCCTACATTAGGTGTAGTGTACATTATTGGGTTTATGTAGCCTTAAAAGGCCTTATGAGTGTGTATTGAAATACTTTTATTATAGTGAAACATAAATTCAGTGGAAATGCGGTCCCTCGAGGACCATACTAAGCGAATGATGTTTGCTTATACCGGACTGTGCTTATCGATCTAGGCTAGTCGATTGAAAAACCCAAGGTACCTGGGCATAAAGAATTAACCGATGAGGGTTTTGGGTTAGCCCTTGATGAGGTCGGAGCTTATACCTAGATGAGAGAGCCGATGGACTGTATGACCCTTGTGTGTGATGGTAGGCCTACTGAGACGGGGGTCAAAACCTCATCCACGTTCTATCACACGGCATATATATTGATAGATCGTTCAAAAAAGCCAAATATCCACTTTTGGGTGAAGCGTATGCATGTGCGAGAAATACCCCTATACACCATAGAGCTGTGGTCGCAATAAGTCGTGATGACCTTGACTTGTCTCTATGGGAGGACCTGTAATCCACATACTGAGATTGTGACCCCTTGATTCATCGACCTAACTTTGGTGATCCGCTAATGCGCCCTTGCATGGACTATGGGTCATGGGAAACACTGGGTCGGTTCGATAAAGCTAGTGTGGTCAGTAATCCACAGTTGAAGGTGGAGTACCCCATTATTACAAATTGAATTCCTAAAACCATATGGATCATTTTCCCACCTTATTAATTTAATTGTGTTCATTTTATTATTGAAATGATTTTAGTTTTATTATTTGAATTTTTATAGATCTCTCAATATTTTAATTATGATTTTTGGATTCTAAAAATACAGTTATTGATTTTACAAAGTTGAAAAAATTCAAATATATATTAATTCGTTTTATTTAATTTTAAAATTTTTTTATAAAATTCCATGGGGGCCTAAAGTACACATGGGCCCACATATGGCATGTGGGTGGGGGCCCACATGTGCCACAAAGGGGTGGCACGTCCCACCCTTTGGATTGTCTTTAATTGCTTTGTGCTCAAGACTTTAAGTTAAGGTAAGTTTGATTTGTGGCAAGTGGTCAAATCTTGGAAGGGAAATATTGACCATGGCTTTATTTGTTTTATAGCAAGTTTGCTTTAAAGGGATATGGTCACTTTGAATAAATAGTAAATATTGACCTTATCTTATTTATATTTGGTAGTATTTATTTACTTGATAATATTTGACATATCCTTGTGGAATATGTGATATGGATCATACAATTTTATGGAATGCATGATATTTATTTTAGTTAAATATATTGATGGGAAAATGGTTTAAGAAAAGGGGGATAATGGTTCAAGCACCTTCCATAAATGTTGATGGCCCATCTATGGAATGGATGGCTCAGATCTCTTACCCCACAAGTCACCTTGATTAACGGTCTATATTCAATCTCATGAAAGAGGCAAACTATGGGAAAACCCTAAGAAACCCTAAACCTAAATATCCACTATAAATAGGGATACTCTCCCCCCAATCTCCACACAACCTCTCTCTCTCCCATAACCTCTCACTCTCTCTCCTCCATATTTCTCTATCTAATTTTCTCTCTCCAAAACCTTAGATAATACTCTCTCTCATCTATAGACCTAAGTTAATTTTAATGGTTGAAAAAATTAGAAGGAGCCTAAGTTAATTTTTGGGGGTTAAGGTTTAGTAGAGATTTTAAGCGGTGGTTACCTAGTTTGGCCGAAATCAGCTATCTCGGTTTGAGATTGAAGCTAGACCACATATCTCGGGCCATTGGATGTCGTGACTCGGTGTGGGATGTAAAAAATTCGGTTGAGGTAATCTCCAGCGTCTTTTCTTTTATTTGTTTGTTTTTTTATTTTTTATTCTCGAGCACAGTATTAGGCTGCATGAATGACATCAAGTAGTTGAGATTTATTTTATTGATGTGTTATTTATTTTTTGAATTTCTATTGTTTGTAATAAGACCATCTGTGAGTGATCTTGTTGCCAAAATTATAAGGGGTGATTATTATTTAAAAAAAAAATTATATTTCCCCGACAAAAGATCACATAGGTCTTTCTTTCATACATATCCCTTTAAAATCTATAATGAAACAGTATGTCCATTTTAAATAAATTCTACATTCGTATTGACTCCTTTAAAATAAGTTCCACACAAGTCAAGCGGGTAGTACAACATAGTACCAACATAAGAATGATACATTACACTACTATAAAAGTAATTAAAAAACTAGATATGTATCATATAGAAGCCAGATTGGCTTCTACATTTAAACTCTATAATAAAACAATGTGTCTAGTTTGAATGAATTTTATATTTATGTTAAATTTTTTAAAACAGTTGGGGGTAGTACAAAATAATGACACCACAAAAACGACACTTTTAACTGCTCTAGGCAATAGTTTACTTAAAATAAATACTTTTTAAAAATAATTTGACACAAGTTGAATATAGTGCCACCACGAAAAAGACACATTCCACTGTTCTAAACAGTAGTTTACTTCATATTAATATTAGTTGAATGTTAACTTTGAATCTTAATCAATTATTTACACCTCTATAAGTATAGTATCAATTTTTCAGTCAAATTATAAAATTTTAGTTTTTAAGTTTCATTTGTTCTAATTCAATATAAGTTACAAGGGTTATTCTAACATATTTTTACAATGGAAAATTTTCACTATTGCTTTTCACTAGGTATCTCTAGAGCCACTTAGCATTAACATCTAAACTCATCGCACAAGTTAAGCTGGCAATATCACCACGACGAACATATCTCATGTCATCCTATGATTTTTACACCAAAAATACATCTTATGATAAAATTTGATGGTGCACCTTACTTTGATTGTTTAAGGTTGCAACCTTTTGTAAACCACACCCTTATAAAAAAACGTTTTAATTTATTTTAAAAGAATTCAAATATCATCCATAACACATGGATTCCGCCTTTGAAGCTATAAAGGGGGAAATAATAGGTATACGTGTGATTTGCAAAAAACTTACATACTTCTATAATTTTAAAAAAGGATTGCATACTATGAGACCATTTATCTTTAGTACAAGAAGGTCACAATTAATCCTAACCATTAGTATCCAATTGGATGGCTTGAGATATGTTATGAAGTTCAAGAAATTTTTTGTTGGGTTTTGAGTTTAGTCATACGTACATTTACAACCATTTAATTTGAAATTTGATGGACAAGATTGGTTGCGACCTCCTTATACTAAAAGTAAATGGTCTCTTATTAGAGAATGTGATGGTGCTTTTATTGCAGCATTTTCAAAATCTTTTGGATCGCTTTCAATAATTATGCATAATTTTTTGCTATTGAAGAATGTCTTACTCTAACCATTATGTTAAAGTGTTTTCCTCTTTAAATTGAAAGTGACTCAACCTTGCTCGATAATATTATTTATGAATGCTGTCAACCTCATTGAAAATTATATACAGTTACAACAAATTATAAACAACGTCTTTATTATCATGGGTGATTCATTACCTACATTTTTTTTAGGCTAACATGGTAGCTCATATTCTTGTAAAGATAGTCACATGCCATTTGCTAGCTATTGTTTGGCTTTTTCATCTTCCGAACTTTATTTTATTTTCTTTGCTTTATTTCGTGATTTATCAAAGGTGTCATGTTCTAGGGTTATAAAGAAATGAGTTATAACTTTATTTATTTTAAAATATTAATAAAAACCGGGCAAGGGCTTTCCCATGACTTACGAAAAAACACAATAAATAAATAAATAAATAAATAAATAAATATATATATATATATATATCTTTGAATGCTTGTCCTTAAAAGTGGAATATTACTATAAAGGGCACCCAAAAATCTGGCGAGAGATATTTGTTCTCTCTTTGGACACAAAAATCCAGATATCCCAAAACATCAGTGGACCTAAACTCATCCAACAAAACCCCTTCCTCTCTTCGTCTCAACTGGGCCGCCTCTTTATTTTTTGGCTCAAATCTTGCGGTACCCTCTCTTTTCCTTCTGAGAATTAATGGCGGCCGCTTTTTCAGTTACAGGGGCCATCTTCTCTGCTCACCCCACCACCCCTTTTCTCCAAAAGAGGCACACACAGGGCCAAGTTCACCTTCTTCCATGGCCACTCCGCAAAACCATGAGCTTTTCTCTTATCCCCACCTTTTCGGTTGCTCGCAGTCGTGGCATTTGCCTAAACGTGAGGGCTGCTTCAGCTGCTACTGTGGAGTGTGATGTTAGAGAAAAAGAGGGTTTGGACATTGCTAAGCTTGGTATCTCGGAAGAGATTGTCTCCTCGTTGTCTCGAAGGGGAATTACAGAGCTCTTTCCTATACAGGTATGGATTTTCGATTTTGTTTTTGTTCTTATTTTGGGTGGGAATACGTTTTTATTTTTCTTGTTTAACTGTTTTGCCGTTTGTGTGTTCGACTTAATGGCAGCGCTTCTATCTTTACCTGTATCCATTTCTCTTTATCGTATGCGACACTGTAATAGTGAGTGAAACTTTAACAGCATAGGTGCTGCATATGTCTTACAGTGTAAACTACAATACCATTCACGTATACTAGCATTTGAATCTCTTTTGTTGTTTCTAGCTTGTGGTGCGTTGGAACTCGAGAGTTCCTTTCGCCAGCATCTTTTCGTAGGTTACCCTGAATACCTTCTCAAAAGAAAATGGTTATAATACTCTTTTGTCTCCAATTATTTTGATTTGAGTGCTACTCGTCCTCACAAATTTAGCTAACAAATATATAACACTGTGTACTGTTCCTTACCTATGTCAAGTTTCTAGATTTGGACTGGATGGCATTTTTTCATTCATATGAACTAAGCAATGCTCAATTAAAAGAGTTCTGGGAAATTTGTTATTTATGAATGCATGTCAAATCTAGAGTTTTAGCTTGTGAATCCATTATATTGGTAGATTTTTTGAATGATGTAGGAGGCAATGAAACTGTTGGATACTATCTCAAATGTTTAAGCCTCTGCTATAAATTGCAGAGAGCGGTGCTGGTGCCGGCAATGGATGGTCGTGATATGATTGGGCGGGCTATAACGGGATCTGGAAAGACTCTGGCCTTTGGAATTCCTATATTGGACAAAATTATTCGACATAATACTCATCGCAGGTTAGAGAAAACCCTCCTACAGCTTGAGATATTTTATACTCATCCTGTAAACTGATGTGCTCTTGTGTCTTAAGATATATTATTGCTTATTTTTTGCTGTTGATTTTGGTACTATTTTATTTATGAATGAGAAATGTAGTACACGATGGACAGAGATTGGACCGTCAAACCAAGACTAACTGCTTTAACTTCTGAATTATTTTCTTCTTCCCTAAATTTGTAAATGATCTTCAAAAGGATAACTATGGCTCACTTTTCAATAGAAATTTTATCTGATTTGATTATATATGGGGTTTAATTGGTTGCACATTAGTACTTACTTTTTCTTTTCTTTTTTTGACATATTAACTTTATAGGAATGGAACCCTTTGTTAAAAGTATTTATTGATGAAGTGAATGTATGATCAGTGATGAAAAAGTCGGCCGCCCGGCCTAGGCGGCCTGGCCAACAAACCGCATAGGTGTACCTACGCAGTGGGGTCTGGGCAGGCATGCTTAAAGTAGGTGCCTAGGCTGGTCTGGGCGCCCACCTAGTGCAACCCCTTAAAAAAAAAAACAAAATTAAAATCTACCCAAGCAAAAATTAGGCATGTGCATTACCCTTCCCTCTCTCTCTCTCTCACTGCTCTCTCTACATATGAGGAGAAGAATAAGATACACTCCAAGTGTTCGATACACGACCTCTCTCTCTCTCTGATGCACATATACATACACAAGATACACATGGACCCATATGCTCCATCGTTACATGTATGAAGAAGAAAACAAAGAAGATGACCTTTCTCTCAAAAAAAAGGAGAAGAAGGTGACCTTTAAATGTTTGACGCGAGGTCCCTTTCTCTCACAGACTATCTCTCTCTCTCTCTCTCTCTCTACATATTAGAAGAAAAAGAAGAACATCCTCCAAGTGTTCAAGACCTCTCTCTCACAAATACAGATCCAAAAGAAAAAAAAGAAAGAGGATGATCTTTAAGAATTGCGAGGCCTCACGCACACAGGTGTGGGCACACACACACACATACACACACACATGCACAAAAAACACACACAAAACAACATATGGCCCCGACCCTAACCCCATTACTTGGGCGGCCGCCTCCGCCTTTTTTAACATTGTATATGCCGAAGTCATCCTATATTTTGTTTTAAATCATGATGTCACAAATTATTATAGTCAGTGGCATACATGTAAAATAATATATATATATATATATATATATATATATATATTGAAAATCATTTTTTTATTTTTTAATATTGTGGTTTATTTTTTAATATTGTTAATCTAATGATAATAAAATTATCTAAAAAATTTGGCAAGAAAAACGATCATTCTATGGCCTAGATCTAAGCATCTCACAAAATGGATGGTCTATGTTAATTGGTCTAAACAAATACTTTCTAGGTTGTGTTTTCAAATTTTTCTTTTTTGTGATTGTTCATTAGAATGAAAAGAGTGTATATTTTAAAATTTGGATCAAACAAATGGGCCTAACATAGTTTTTGAAGGTTGTTGCATCATATTACTATACAACTGTTGCATGAAATCACTGCCCATATATATATATATGTGGAAGATACTACAAAATGCCTATAGGCGAAAATGAACATTGATTTTGCCTACCCTCATCACCATCCAAACTTCATCGCACGGTCACAGTTGTTCAGTTGTGTTTCAATTTTCATTTTTTTTACTAATCGGAATGATCTGAAATTTGGAGTGTGTGTACATCTTAGTAAGGAGCACTTAATAAAAATATAAAAAAAATAATTTGCAAAATATAAATTGACAAAAATACCCCCGAAAATTTTTAGGGGTATTTTGGTCAATTTATATTTTACGAATTATTTTTTTCATATTTTTATTAGGTGCGCCTCACTAAAATGTACACAGCTCCAAATTTCATGTAATTTGGATTCGTAGAAAAAAAATAAAAAATGAAACACTACCGGACAACTGTGACTGTGCAATGGCGTTTGAATGGTGATGAGGGTAGAAGAAATCACTGTTCATTTTCGCCTATAGGCATTGAGAAGAGTTTTCCTATATATATATATATATATATATATATATATATATATATATGGGATTGTCTACAAAGAGACCATTTATCTTTTGTACGTGGAGGTCACAATCATTCTTGTCCCTTAAATTTCAAAATAGGTGGTTGTAAGAGTATCATTGAATAGACAGTTCCAAAAGAAAAATTCTTGGACTTCGTAACTCACCCCAAGCCATCCAATTTGATATCTAATGAGTAGGAATGTTTGTGACTTTCATGTACGTAAGATAAATGGTCTCTTTGTAGACAATCCCTCTTTCTCTCTCTATATATATATATTCAATAAAAGAGGCACGTAAACCTTAGTTTTAGAACCTAAGTTTTTTGACTTGCTTGTCTCTCTTCGTTGTTCTCAGTCTCTCTCTTGCTCTCCATGCGAAGCTTATCTATCGTGTTATCAAAGCTGGTTCAGAACCCTAGATCTTCAAGGCCCTTCAAGGATCTTCTCATAACATCTTCGTCAGTTTTCTTTCAGCAAACAGCAGCCATCTTCAACTCTCTCTAAAGCAAACAAAAACCATCCTTTTCCTCATAACTTTAACACAAGGTTCTCTATCTCCACTTTGCCTTACCTTGTTAAAAATCTTATGGGTGTGTTTGTTAACAAGAAATGGGCGTGTCCACAAAACAGTCACAAGTCCGTGTTTGTTAGGTGGGAGTGCTGTAGTATTTGGAAAGTGTTGATACCCATATAGCCCGCTATTTGGGATACCGCATCTTCAATGGCTTCCCATTGAAGCAATGAAGATGGAAAAGCCCAAACCCACTCTCTCTCTACACCTTTCAATGGCTACGAGTCCTTCTCAACTCCACTCTCTGTACACCTTTCGAGTCCTTCTCAACTCCACTTTCGAGTCCTTCTCAACTCCACTCTCTCTACACCTTTCCACACTTGTCTCTCTATTCCATATCTCTCCATTCTCTCTACACCCTTTCTCCACTGCACTGTCTTCTCTGCACTCTGCACTTCCCCTTCTCTTTAAGAAAACCCTTTTTTGGAATCTTTTGTCTCTCTTCCCTTTCCCCTCGAAGAAGCCCTCTCTCCACTCTCTCATTGTACCATTTTAACCAACCCTTCTCTCCACTCTCAAATGAGCCCCTCCTCTCTCCTTTCTCTATTAAAAATATCAACAAGGAGAGTCTTATTCTAGGAAGGTAGATTGGTGAGACAATTCGATGATAGGAGCAATGCCAAACTTGGCAAATAAAAAATGCATTTTTCAAATAAAAGAAGGGATTACACCAATAAAGCGTAGTCTATGGTAAAATTCATCATATAATTTTAAAATAAAAATTAGTAAATGAAATATTGTTGGGGTTATGTGGCCATTTAAAGGCTTTATGAGAGTATGTATTAAAAACATATGGTGGAATGTTGGTTCCAGTGGGAGTGTGGTCTACATTGGACTGTGAGGCATTTTTGATGTCTTATGGGGCCTGGACTTATCCTCAGGGAGGAACTTGTATTCTATGGACTAGGATCGTATCTCTTTCATTTATTAACTGACTTTGATAGTCCAATCATGAACCCCCCCTATGGGCTATGGGTCATGGGAACTATTAGGCCAATTTGAGAAAGTGCAATGAGATACGATCTCTAGAATGGATGGAGTCCTCAGTATATTTATTGTAATCCTAACTCTATGGATCCAATTCCTATCACATCTTCTTAGATATGCTTAAATATCTTTTAATTATTTTTTAAATAATTAGAATGAATTTTTAGACCTCTCTAGGTATTTTGCATTACTAAAAATGATTTTTAAATAAGGAGAAATCAATTTTCTGGATTTATTTTAATCAGATTGAAAAATAAAATATTTAGATGTTTTATGAAATTATTTTATTATTTGAAAATAATGTTTAAGACATCGGGGGCCCATTGGGGCTCATTGGGCTGGCCAATATATGGAGCGTGAGGCCCATATGTCTTCTCACCCAACATGTCTTTACCCAACATGATCTAAGGAATGAATAGATGAAATCTACTCACCCAACATGTCTTCAAGATCAAAGGTTAAGATTAAATTTCATAACGATGGCAAAACCCTAGCTTTTATTCTATATAAACAAGCTATGGGGGAGAGGGGTTTCATTCTCTACACCCTAACTTTCTCTCTCTATCTGTGAGCCTCAAGGGGGTGGCATACCCCTCTTCTCTCTCAAAGATTAGGGTTTAGAAAAGAAAGCAAGCCCTCCTAAGGGGTGGCACGCCAAGGCCACATAGCCTAGCCCTAGATTTTGGCCTTATGCTCATGTGTCGAGCCTTGGTTAAGGATATCCCATGTTATGCTTTGTGCTGGTTTTTCCCTAGGCTTCCCAAGTTGTGAGATGAGATCTTGAATCAAGATCCCGTGTGCCATTGGTAGAGGAGGCCCGGTGTGGGGTGTACGAAATCCTCGGGCAATTTAATTTGGTTTATATTGTATTTTGAGACACTTGTGAGTGATTCGGGTGGCAATACAATAAGAAAAGATAGAAAAATTTTAATCGGTATTGATTTGCCCAATCACATAGAACACCTTTGAAATATAATCTAATGCAAAATAGTAACCTTTGTATTTTTTTTGTTTTTCATGATTTGAACTGTACATTTTTTTAGACATGTTGTGTATGACCTAGGATTTTAAAATGTCTTACATTCATCAAATATCATCTTCTCATGAAGAAAAGTTCATTAAACGATTAAAATTGGCCAATTTTTAGATCTCCAGCTTTCCAAATCCCATGTTCAAACAAACACCTAGATTCAAACAAATATGGGTTCCCAGACTTCCTAGAGTTCCAAATAGGTTATCAACACAGTCTTTGCCAATTCCAAATATAATGAAATCTAACTTCCAGAAATCTAGATACTCTCGTTTCTAGGGAATTTCCGATTTCCAGTGATCAACATGCCCAAGTTTCTCTCTACAGACTTCTTTATTGTATTTCTCTAATTTTCCGTACTTCTATTCTATTAAAAATTTAAAACCCAAAATTTCTCTCTACAACCCTTCATTCTTCTAACTCTCTAGTTTTCTTGAAAACCCTAGTTCTCTTCTCTTTTATGGTTACATATTTTTATTTATACATATTCTCATACTCTTCATCACAAAATCGTTCCAAAATCTTAAACTCTTTCTCCTTCTCCCCTTAAAAAGGCCTACTTTTCCATACTTTCTCTCCCTAGGGCATTACATGCCACTTCTCTTTCTTCTCTTTCTCTAGGGCATTACTCGCCTAATTTTCTGTCTCCAGGGCATCGCGCACCTTGTTATCCAGCAGCTTCTCCTTCTTCATCTTGATAAAATCTCAAAATTTCTCACTTGGAAACTCTAATTTTCTCTACTCTCTCTAGGATGTCACATGCCCAATTTTCTTGCCGTAGGGTATCATGTGCTCACTTTTATTTCTATAGGGCATCATACACCTAATTTCCAGTAACCTGTCACTTTCTTCTCAATTTCTATCCCAATATAGTGTATTCTTTCAACCCATTTTCTATGGTTACTACAAAGTTGACTTCATCCAACTTCATAACTTGGAAAGCTTTCATCAAACCATTCGTTTCTGGTTAGAAAGTAATGAGACATTTAGATGGTTCTTCGAAACCTCCATATCAAAATGAGATTGATGAGTCTAGGAAAACAAAGGAAGTCTCCTTCACAAACCCGGGACATGGAGAATGAGTTGCTACCAGGCAATGGGTGGATCAGTGCAATTCTCTTTGTATAAATCCTCATAGAAGTTGTTGAAATGGCCTCATCTGCTGAATTATGGAAGACATTGTATTAATCCTTCTCACAGGAGTTAGAGGCACGTGAGATGCACTTGACGCTTGCACATTAGCCATGCATCCGAGAAAAGATGGCTATCATTGAATATTATGACAAAGTTAAAGGCCTTTGTAATCAGCTTGCCATGATCCAACTATCTGTCCCTGTTAGCCTAATAAGAGATGAAAATAAAATGTTCGTCACCTCAATCATTGGTAAGCCTCCATTTCCCACATTTTCAGAGTTGTGCTTCTTGTTACTACAATATGAGTATCTTCCGTAGTCAACCTACTTCAAAAGGAACAAAGTGCACTTTCGATCAGGATATCGGGTGTGGGGTGGATCAAGACCTGTGAGGGTAACTCCAAGCACCTTCTAGTAAGTCCTCCCAGTAGATTTTATTATTTTTCAGTTTTATTTCATATTTTTTTGTGAATTTTCAGGAACATATATTGTACTCAAAACTATAGTAGAAGATTGTTTATTGTTCTTGGATGGTTTTTATTTGCTTTGGCAGTAAAAGTAAAAATCATGGGTTGTATTGAGAGTTTTAAATTTAATTTACAGCAGTGTATAGTGGCCCATGTAAGTGGATATCAGGTATATTGAATAAAAGAACAAGAATTTTTTTGAATTTAATACCTTGAGTTCTACTTTGCCACTCCTTTCACTCAATATCCTCATCTCAGTTACACTCATCATATGGGTATGTTGTTTCCTAACTGCCCAATATTCCACCCCACAAAGCAAAGCTAGTCTCGCATTTGTCCTATAGAACTTCCCCGTTAGCTTCATTGGTATGCGGCAATCACACAAAATTATGATCTGTGGGATCTTGCACATAAATTCTACAATCAACAATCTCCCTCATGTTTAAGAAATTGAACAAAAAACCTATTCCTGGACTGTTGAGAAGTGCTAGTGTTTGAAGCTCCTCAATAGATTTTGGTATTATATATTATTGTGACGCCTGAAATAGAACTCTGAATATTATGAGATGTTGATATTTTAAATAACCAAACTGCCCTAATTAGTTTGAGAGGTCATTATGGAATACATACAAATCAGCACTGGGCACTGGGAGCATGTGAAAAGCTAATTGTTGATAAGGATTTATGTGGTTCTCTCCCGGGAAATATTAGCTTCAAGATTGGGAAGCCTAATAAGGGGTCCTGCAACTAAGCTATGAGCAGTTAAGGTTTCTTTGACATTTGTCCTTTACACACAAGATTGTTAGGGCCTTTCATGCTATTTATTTTCGATTTCAGCTTGCGTCTTCCGTGGATTCCATATCTAAGCTAGACAATAATAATATATGTGTCTTCATTAATCACATTGCCACTGAAGCTAATGTCTCATCAGCAATGGTAAGTTTCAGTACTATAAAGGCACATAATTTTTTAATTATAAAAGCACCTAAAATTCAGCTTATATAAAACTTTGTTTCAAGAATTATATCTAATTGTAATACAAATAAATTGTCTAATTATGTTCATGAGTCATAAATTTACAATTAAAATGTCAAGTAATAAGTCCCAGATTTAATTACAGTCCATCAACATCAGAATTGACTATTTCATAACATATAAACCTGCCTATTCATTAATTGAATGGTCTGGTTATAATTGTCACTGGTTGCGTCTATGAATTTATCTCAGTTTAATTATCAGAAACATATTTACTTGTTAGAAATGTGTCATTGTCTCATTGGACCCCACAAAAGAAAGATATGCTATATTTCCTAGTTCTTATTAAGGTCACTTCTTTCATTGTGTATCTCTTTTTTGGTTGGTGGAAGTTGCTTTGATTGTTTCTATCATGAGTCATAGTAGCAAATTTTTGTACTTCAGCTGGAATAACCCATTCACCGTAACCAGCTTTTGTTACTTGAAAATGACATTATATAAAATGGTTTTATATGAAATTATGGGCTATTACTCATTTTTTGGGGCTTCCATACCTTCCTAAATTCCATGACAATATCTTCATGTCAACACAATGATCCAAATGCTGCTCATTACTGCATCCTATGCCACCCCCTGTTTCTTTTCAATCAATGTTTAAAGAACCGGCTCAAGGTACTGAGCTGGTGGGGATGGGGGACTTCGATTGGTTCTCCATCAGGTCCCGAGGTGACTCAGGCGGCTCTCAGTTATAGGCGAATTTTCATACTTTGTTTTAGCAATTAAGGAGATAACAACCTGATTTATGCCTATCAGCTACACAGAACAAAAAAATGAAGTTATCTTGTCCCTTTGCCTTTCTCCCTGTGACTCTCTGTTTGAATTTCCATATTGCAATCTTTCATTTCCCCCCTTGTAACTCAAAAACTTGAACAAAACTTAATGGAATTCCACCAAGCACCAATAATCCAAATTCTGATAGTTTCTTTATTAAAGATCGCTTAAAAACAGAGGTAGATGTTTGACTCCCATTACCGTTCTTAGTGTCACAAAATTTTGTATATAAATGGTGTACTAGTTATAGGTTATTTGTGTATTTGGGCTCTAAGCCAAGAGAGTTTTATGCTACACATATTTTGATTTTTTCTTGGTGTTTTGTAATTTTCTTTTTCTTGCTTCTTGATCTTTTGACAATGTGACTCCGTAGGCAAAAAAGAGTTCCCTCTGCTCTGGTATTGGCCCCTACTCGGGAGCTAGCACGGCAGGTTCAGAAAGAGTTCAAGGAATCTGCCCCAAATTTGATCAGCGCTTGTCTTTATGGGGGTATTCCAATTATGAACCAAGTTCGGGTTCTTAGCTTTGGTACTGATATTGTTGTTGGCACGCCCGGTCGTATTATAGATCTGATTGAACGGGGTGCCTTAGACTTATCGGAAGTCAAGTTTGTTGTGTTAGATGAAGCTGATGAGATGCTTGCTGTTGGTTTCCAAGAGGCTGTTGAGTGCATCATGAATTATTTGCCTTCGAAGAAGCAATGCATGCTGTTTTCTGCCACTATGCCTTCATGGGTTAATGAACTCGCAAAGAAGTACTTGCGGGATCCATTAGTCATCGACCTTGTAAGTTGGTATCTAATCACTATCTCTTATTTTGAGAAATGGAGATTACACTTTAAACCAGCAGACTGTGTGAAACCATAGTCCATTGGACTCATCGCTATCCAATAACATGAAGGATGGTGATGGTGAGAGACGGCAATGTATTCTTCTTGTGGATGCCTCTTTCCTTCCATCAATGTCACTCATTTCTTTGGATGGTGCTTACTCCAGTGGACAATGGTTTACGATATCTATTTGATAAACCAAAAGATATTATACTCTCGCAGGAGTATATTGTCTATTTACTCCCTTTGGTAAAACCCCACCTAGAATTAATTTTAGGACCCCATCTAACCTGTTCTACCCATACACAGATTAACCTCAATTAAGCAAATTGCTTAATTGCACCCTCTGTGCACTTGAAAAAAAACAGAAATGAAGTAAAATCGAGATTGAATAGAGACCATATACTTTTTAGATGGTGAGATCTAAGTGTCAGAAAACTCAAATTTCAATATTTTTTTTCTTTGATAATAATCATATACTGATTCTTAGATGGTTCCCAAAATTTCAGATCGAGAAAATCTTCCAAGTAGGTCTTCTGACTAAGGATAGTAGAAGTAATATATGCTCCCAAGGGAGTGTACTTCTCCAAATATTGTACTTGACTTTTGACCTTTGGACATCAGAGTGCATGGAAGTGTTACAGCTTCACTCTTTTTTTTGGCATAGTTTTGCAATCTCAAGGTCCTGGACATGACTTTTATTCCAATCAGGTGGGTGATTCTGAGCAAAAGTTGGCTGAAGGTATCTCTCTTTATTCGGTTGCTTCAACTACTTACAGGAAGCAGAGTGTTCTCCAGTCTTTGATCACTGTAAGTTAATGAATTTGTAATATTTCTCTTTTTTCTTTTTCTTGTGCTTATTCTTGGGGAACTGACCACATGCTTTCCATGCAATGGAGATAAAATTTTCTGGATGCATGAAAGATAGCTGACTATTAGTTAGCTCCACATATATAGTCTCTGGCGTATTTCTAATCCATTCCTGATGGTTACAGTTTGTTATGTCTTTGTTTTCTTAGAATTTGGATTGAAGTTCAAATTTCCATTTAGTTGTAGCTGATACAGATGCCTAGAGTAATCTGAATTTGTATATTGATACTTGTAGAACAAGCATTAGTATGATCTAGTTTTATTTGGTTATGGTAGCAGTAGCAATAGAAGCATTGGCATAGTAGCAGTCGTGGTTGTTATTGTTTTTGTTGTGGTGGTCTTGGTGATAGTGATAGTACAGTTGTGGTTTTTGCTGTTGCAGTAGCAGTAGTATTTGTGAGTTTTGGGGCAGAATGGGTTGGCTTCACCTTTCATGCTTTGGTGGGAGAATTCATCATATCCTATCTTCCGTTTTTGTTTTTCATCTTCCTTGTGCTGGTTTCTTCTATCAACTTAATTGCAACCATTCTGTTTTGGCATTCTATGGGCTCTTTATAAAGTACTGCAAAATGCTGGTTGTGTAGAAATTTGCACAGGGAGGGAAGTCCATAGTTTTTACGAGGACCAAGAAAGATGCTGAAGTTCTTTCGAGAACCATGGGTTCTACTCTAGGAAGCAGGGCTTTGCATGGGAACATGCAGCAGTTTCAAAGGGACAGAACCCTAGCTGCTTTTCGAGATGGCCACTTTAATGTGCTGGTAGCTACAGATGTTGCTGCTCGTGGGCTTGACATTCCAAATGTCGATCTGGTAATTTACTTTACATATGTGGAATTTGAACTTTATATGGCCTTCTAGAAATAATCAACTTTTTTTTGCTTTATGAGTAACCTAAACATAATTACATAATTAAATACGACGACGCCCTCTGTGTTCAGGTAATTCATTTTGAGATACCAAATACATCAGAGATTTTTGTCCATAGATCTGGGCGAACTGGACGTGCTGGAAAGAAAGGCACTGCAGTGCTTATTTATACTGAAGATCAACGCCGCACAGTCAGGCTAATTGAACGTGATGTTGGCTGCAAGTTTGAAGAGGCAAGTTTCTTTATGATGGGCAATCCGATGAACTATTTAAAACCATTGTGCCACTTTAAGTTTCACTTATTCTTTTATTCTCTTGGTAGTTAGATGCTTCATTTGAAGAGAGGCATCATTATTCATGAAACTCTCTACGCATGCTTACACAACATGTTTTTTTTTTTTAAATTATTTATTACTTCAACCATAAAACTTCATTCAAAAGAATTCGTAAGGTGATACCAAAATTAGGTATATTAACTGAGGTCAGTGACCACCAAAGTTTGTTGATGGACACCCCTTTTAGCTAGTGAGTCTGCCTCCATAATGGCCTCACGAAAACAATGACAAATATCAACCGACATTGAAGAAATGAATACTTTGATCTCATTCAGCAATGGATGCAGCTGCCAAAGAGGTATGGCTTCTCCTTTACTCCAAGCGATGAATATTTGCAGAATCTCCCTCGACAACTTTATGACCCTTCATCCTCGAAAGTAATCTAATGGCTTCTAGCATTGCCTGTGTCTCCGTCTCATAAATAATAGCCACACCACAAGGACCTTAGTAAGTGAGTAATGTTCTTCTTTGGGAATCTCTAATTAATCCACCAAAACCAGCCATACCAGGAATCCCAAAGGAAATACCATCGAAGTTTAACTTAATAAAATTTAGCCGTAGAGGGCCCCAAATCGCATGCCTTCTAATTGGAGCTATTGAAAGCTTAGAAACCTCCAAAGGATTAAAAATCACTTGATCAAAAGTTACTAATCTTCCATCTTTATGAATCTTCATCCACTCACCTGCCAGTGCCAATATATTGGATTTTAGTGTAGTACCTTCCAATGAGATACCTTCAAAGACCCTCTATTCCTCTCCTATATTGCTAGGCCACAAAGATATCCAAATCTCAGTACCGTGCTTAGAGAGACGTGGCGAGCTCCATTGGAGCGGAAGAACACCCGAACTCGATGGGAGGTGAATAGATAAATTTAGCAGCTTCCTACGCCAATTCTCCCATAACCTCAAAATAAAAGGGCCATGAAGAAATAAGTGATCAGTAAATTCATTGTCACTTTTACAAAGAATGCAAACATTCACAATAAGAAGGCCTCTCTTACGAATGTTGTCAATTGTGGACAACTTCGCTTGGCAAGCAACCCAAAGAAAGACCTGTACTTGCAACGGATTGTGCAGCCTCTAAATACTATTCAGATTTAGCTTGTCCACTCTACCCCGTTCCCCATCAAGCATCATATAAACTAATTTAACTGAAAAAGCCCCTGAATTTGTAAGGTCCCATATAAGACTATCATCCTTGGAAGTACACCAATGAGCATATTGAATTAAGTCCATTAATTGCTGAAACTCATTAATAAAAGAGTCCGACATTCTTCTATACCTACAACACACATTAATAAAAGAGTTCGACATTCTCCTATACCTACAACACATTAATAAAAGAGTCCGACATTCTCCTATACCTACAGCAGCTGTTTAGAGAGACCCGGTGAGCTCCATTGGAGCGGAAGAACACCCGAACTCGAGGGGAGGTGAATAGATAAATTTAGCAGCTGCCTACTCCAATCCCATAACCTTAAAATAAAAGGGCCATGAAGAAATAAGTGATCAGTAGATTCATTGTCACTTTTACAAAGAATGCAAACATTCACAATAAGAAGGCCTCTCTTACGAATGTTGTCAATTGTGGACAACTTCTCTTGGCAATCAACCCAAAGAAAGACCCGTACTTTCAACGGATTGTGCAGCCTCTAAATACTATTCAGATTTAGCTTGTCCACTCTACTTCGTTCCCCATCAAGCATCATATAAACTGATTTAACTGAAAAAGCCCCTGAATTTGTAAGGTTAAGACTATCATCCTTGGAAGTACACCAATGAGCATATTGAAGCAAGTCCATTAATTGTTGAAACTTATTAATAAAAGAGTCCGACATTCTCCTATACCTACAACATGCAGACGATTGAGGGTTAGTATCCTCCTCCTAACCTCTAAGACAAAGGCAAGGGGATTTGGACCTTAGGAAAGACCTCTGGGAACGCATCTTTGAGGGCCACTTCTCCAAGCTATCTATCCCACCAAATGGAGGTATGATCACCTTTACCCACAAGCTTACTACTATGTTGCAGGTAAAGGGACCTGTAGTAATCAATGACCTTCCAAATAAACGACAAGTTAGCTTTAGATTGAGGGCTTTTAACCAATCCAATAATAGAAGCTTCCCCATACTTTTCAGCATATAGTGTATATAATTCCTATGAAACATTTGTGATGAGTGTGACAGGCAAGTGGTAGATTTTTTATGTGGTTTTCTTAAGGATAATTGTTACAGTTGAACTCATTTTGCTGGGATTGGCTTTTCCTCAAGCAGAGCCAGAATCATAGTCGCTAGTTTTGTTTTTAAAGAAACTCCTGGCAGGTTGGTGAATCTCATTTCTGGGTGGAGATCTTGTCAGAATAGTTTTTTGGCAAGGTAAACTTTGTGAAAATGTTTTTAGGTGTTCATGGTACTGTGTGGTATGCATATATGTTTGATAATATAAATAATTCATATGCCATAAGGTTTGCGATTGTTAGAATCACTCTGATTTCTTAACAATTCGGAGTTACTAGTACAGTGAGTCTCACATCCCTCTTAACCATCTTATACCCTTCTCTCCTAAATTGCATAAAATAAAATTCCTTTTTGACCTCACTGCTGACACTGTTTATTCTCAGTTGCCAAAAATCAAAGATGTTGGGAGTATACCTGATAACTTTGAAGAGAGCCCACGTGGAGGGTTTGTTGATAGGGTAAGAAGCCGCTTTGATCGTCCTTCCAATTCTGGTGTAACTCATTTTGACAGTTATAGAAGCTCGCAAGGAAGTCGTTACGATACTGCCGATGAAACCAGAGGCCGTGGTTCTAGAGACTTTGACAGCTCAAGAAGGGGCCAATTTGGAGGATACGAAAGCTATGAAAGGACCCCATTTTCAAGTAATAGAGGGAGATCACATTGTCAGCCTGCGAATCAAAGAACCCAATTTGGTGGCTCCTCTAATTTTGGGAGCAAACGTTTTACTGAGAGAGGAAAGCATTATAGTGAGAGAGAAGGTGCATCTGGATCGGGATGGGCCTCAAGATCTTTTGCGCAAGCGAATGAGAGAGAAACATCCTTATCTGATATGGCTTTTAATGATGCCTTTGGCCATCGAAGGCAGCAGAGAAGACCCACATTTGGGAATGACAGATCAGATGATATAGAGATGTTTGATGTATTTGGGGATCGTTCCAAATCAAAAAGAAGGCAAGGGCTCCGGGGCAAAAGCTCAATTGATTCTGACTTGGAAGACTGGTAGCTAAGAAATTTCAGGTGGGTTCGTTCTTTTATTTTGTAACCATGCATGTGAAATTGTTTCCTCTCTTCATCTCTTAGGTAGGTCTGATTTGAGATACCTTCCATATTTATGAATTTTCTAACGATGCAGTATTTCTATTATCTTCTAATATATTCCATTGGAATTTGCATTTACTGCAGTTTTTTTGTTGATACAATTACTTGAAGTGGGAAAAGTTGGGCGACTCTATTTGGTGATTACGGTGAAATTGGTCGATGAGAGCCATGTCATGCCACATAAGTTGGATCGTGGTTGGTGACAAATTCTCTCCAGTACCAGTCATGTAAACACTCCCATATTGGTAACTGAGGAAACATGTGAGTTCTATGATCTATCTCAGGAGCACTGGGCTTCAACAAAATTACATAGCTTGTAACTTGGTTTATATATTGAGGTCTTACTATTATGCAGTCAATATATTCAGCTTTTGGTGTGATTTGCAACCCCTTTCTTTTGTGTTCAGTTTCCAGCATCTCTCTCTCTCTCTGTGCATGTGTGCCAGTGCGTACATTGCGTGCACATGTGTGCCACTGCGTACATTGCGTGCACATGTTGGTTTGTGGTCAACTTCCCTAACTTGTGTTCACATGAGATCTCTGTGTGCGTTAAGGGGGAGGTGTGCATTGATGCATTTCTAAAATTTTTAAGGAAAAAGTTTATATAACGTTGCAATCTTAACGGTAGAATTAAGGTGCACCTCATAAATTTATGGGAAAAGGATGTTTCAATGTTAATTGATCATCTCGCCATCGAGATGTATGGTTAAAAAAAGTTCAAAAAATAGTACATTTTGCAATATATTGTGGATGGTTCATTTTCAAGATTTTTATGTGTTTATTGATCTACTTGATTTGAATCGTTTAGAATTTGATAATTAGATATGAAAATCGATTCTCAAGCTTTTTTTTTTTTTTTTCATACTTTTTTCCAGCTATTTGGAATTAGTTTATACAATTCATGGTCTGCTATATTATTCTATCAAGGATCATACCTTTGGATTTAGGAGTTATAGAAAATATTTACAAAATTTTATATTGACTGCTTGTCTAACACAACTTGCTTTTACTTGCTCTTGGGACTCGTCAAGGGAAAGTTTAGTGTCTTCATCCTTTTTAGACCAATACCAAAATTGCATCTTATGATAAAATTTGTAAGCAAAACTTTAACATTGTAAACTTATGCAAGCAATACCCTTTAACTAAAAGTTGGTATTCTGTTCAGGAAAATTGTTTCATGGATTGCATTTCTACATATGCGGTCCAGAAAGTGTAAAGCATCCATCTTAAAGATGGATGCAAGTAGGTTTTCCATTTAAAAACAATGGAAACTAACAGTTCAAATGTTTCTTTTACTAGAATTATTATTTCTAATTTTTAAAATTTATTTATTTAGAGATTACATGTCCTTAAAAATTAAGTCTTAAAATCCATCTCAAAAATAGATTTATGAAGAGGCCCGTATTTTTACATATGCGAGCTTGGTTGCATAGAAACCGGGTCCTTTTATCCATAGCATTAGTGGGTTCAGATTGAACTAGCTTCATCCAAGGGTTAAAAAAGAATTTCATTTTTTATTTTTAATTTTATTTTAAAATGATCTTAATCATGTACCTTCATTTTTATAAATAAAATTAAATAAAAATAACTAAACATTTTAAATAAAAAATATTGATCAAAATAAATTTAGCGGTGTTTAGGTCACTTTATTATTTAAAATATTTTCTAATCATTTTTATGTAGTTCTCTTTATCTATTATATATTAAACAAAATGAAGTCCATTTTTAGTATTTGACAAGTATCTATTGAGATTCCAAATTTTTCCTATTGATTTATTTTTATGCCATATCGATCCTTTAATCTCTCCATAAATCTTTCTCTCTCAATTAATGTGCATCACTCTCTTCACATCCACGTCTCTCTCTTTCTATCTCTCCCCCGAGAAGGTGTGAATTCATGCATTTATTTCTGGAGTATTTCTCTCTCACACTCTAATTCATGAATTTATTTCAGGAGTATCTCTCTCATACACACTCTCTCTAAAGTGGGACACACATCTCTCTCCCATGACCTAAAGATGATTAATCCTTAATTGAATATACCAGGCAAAGAAATACTTAAAAAGATGATTGATCCTTAATTGAACATACCATTATATTGGCAAAGAAATACTAAAAAAACGTACTTTTGATATCTTAGTTCGACAATTAAGAAAAATAGAGAGATTGAGAAAGATATCGCATATAGAATTAAAGCTGGGTGGACGAAGCGGATATGTGCAACTTGAGTTTTATATGACCACTGTATACCAATGAAGCTGAAAGGTCAATTTTATAGCTATCTGACCGACTTTACTCTATAGGACAGAATATTTGGCGGTCAATAAACAACATACCTATAGGATGAGTATAGCTGAGATGATGAGGTTGAAATTGATGAGTGGTAAGACAAGAAAGGATATAATTTGAAATGAATACATTTGAGAGAACTTAGGTGTAGCACCAATAGGCGATAAGATACGAGAAAGTAGACTTAGGTGGGCTGGTCATACACAGTGGAGACCCAGTACAAAAAAAAGTGAAAGGGATATGTCCAAAAGGATACGGTTGTAAATAGTGAGAAAAGATAAGACGATTGATGTCCTCTCTAAGGATATAGCCCTTGATAGAGAAGAATGACAAACTAATATTCGTGTAGCCGACTCCAAATAGTTTGGAAAAGGCTATTGGCAAAAATATAAAGTTAATTAATTTTTTTTAAAAATCATATATTAAATATTTATAAATTAAAGTATGCAATAAAAACATAAATGTCTTAAATTAAATAAGCATAAATACAATTTATAATTTATGCATAGAACAGGAATTTTGAATATGATATTAGTTACAAAAATAAAGAGAATAATAATTCAATTTATAAATAAATTAGAAACCCATAATTATAATTAGATTTTGTAATCATATGAGGATAACTATGTATTCAATAATAAAATATAATTATCTATTCACGATATATTTTCTTATCTTAAGATATTTTTGGTTGATATTATAAATGTAGTAAGTATGCGTTTGTTGCTTATAATAACTAAGTAATAGTAATCATAATAATGTTAAAATTAAATATTATAATTAAATTGTTTCCTATAATAACTAAGTAATAGTAATTATAATAATGTTAAAAATCATGATAGATAGAAATACTAATAATATTATTTTAATAAATATTATAATAATCACAAAAATCACTAAATTCTAATTAAATATTATGTTATCTTATAGTTATGCAATTATTTATTAATAGTATACAAATCTTGCTTTTATTTATATAATTTATTAATGGAAAAAGTTTATGTAAGGTTGCAACTTTAAAATGTAGAATTACATATGCACCTCAAAAATTCATCGGAAATGGTTATTTTAATGTTGAAAAGACCTCTAATTGGTCCCAAAATTAATTTTGTATACCAAAAATAATGCATCTTGCAATACATTATCTACATCGCCCATTTTCAATAATTTCATATGTTTATAAATCTAGTTGATTTTAACAATTTTTGGAGTTTAGAATTTTATAATTAGATATGAAAATAGATTTTGAGATAATCGTAATAATTTCTTTCACCAAACCTACATGATACAATTTGGAGGTGAGGTTGCAACCTTATAGAAACCACACCCTTTATTAATTTATATTAATTAATTTAGGTTATAATTAATAAATATATTTATAATTGAAGTGTAATCATAATAATATCATCTCTAAGTACTTAATTTGTTCAATTAATTTTAGGAAAATTGTTTTATGCGGGCTGGACCGCATTTCTACATATGTGGTTAAGAAAGTGTAAAGATTCCATCTTAAAGATGGATGCAAGTAGATGTTCCATCTAAAAATAATGGAAACTAACTTTCCGAATGTTTTCTTACTAGAATTATTATTTTTAGTTTTAAAAATTTATTTATTTTTTCATATTCATGATTTCCATGTTAGAGATTACATGTCCTTGAAAATTAAGTCTTCAAATTCATCTCAAAAATAAATTTATTAAAGGGTGCGGTTTGTATAGAGCCTACGCGCTAAACATTCAAATTAGAACTTACCTTCAAATAGTGTCGAGAAATGTGGTTTCAATACTAGAAATATTTTTGATAGCCTTAAAATATATTTCCATCTTTGTCTATAAAGTTTAAAGCTTAAAAAATACTGTAGACGAGAGATCTATGAAAACTTGAAAATATTAAAAATTGACAGTTCAAAAATGTATTACAAAATACACTATTTCCAAAATTTGAAATTCATTTTTTTCTCATGTCCATGTATCTTGATGTTGAGATAATCAATTTGAGGATATTTGGGCATCAAAATAACCTCTTCTAGTGAAAATTTTGAGGCGGGCTCTAATCTGATTTTTTAGAGCCTCGGCTCTATATAAACTCTTCCCTTTATTAAAAGGGCCATATTTCTACAAATGCGGGCTTGGCCACGTAGAAACCGGGTCCTTAATTTTATATGTTATTTTAAATATCACATAAAGAATTTACTCAATTTACTAAGCAAGGGAAATGTTTATATAGAGCCGAGGCTCTAAGTAAGCAAATTAGAACCCGCTTAAAAACTTTCACTGGAACAGGTTTTTTTTATGCTCAAATATCCTCAAATTGATTATCTCGACATCAAGATGTATGGATATGAGAAAAAATGGATTTTAAGTTGTGGAAATAGTGCATCTTGTAACTCATTTTTTTACCGTCAATTTCAAGATTTTCAAATTTTTACAGATATACTTGATCTCCACTATTTTTGAAGTTGTAAATTTTATAATTAATGACGAAAATATATTTTAAAGCTATCATAGAGATTTCTAGTACTAAAACCACATTTCTTGACACTATTTGAAGGTTCGCCTTAGTTTGATTGTTTAGAGCCTCGGCTCTATACAAATCACACCCTATATATAATAGTTGATTACATTATAAAGAGAGATGCATAATCATATTTTCTAGTTTAATATATTATCTCTCACATTAGTAATAAAATAAGAAACACCTCAAAATTCAAATAAATATTGTATTTAGAGAAGAGTAAACTATAAAATATGAAAATTGATTTTTAGCCTGAACTAAATTCGTAAAGGCGCCGTTTCGGTACCTAAAAATCTATTACATGACAATTGATTACGAGAAAATATAACATTTCCACCATTTGGGTAAGAGATTACCCGAAATTTTTCCAAAAATCATGAAATACATTACGCGTGGTGAAAAGTGAAAATATATTACCCACTTGACGAGTAATATTTAGAAATCTTTCGCGTGCCTCTCTCAGCCCTATCCCAGCTTAATAAAATTCCAACCAGCCTACTTAGTTTGCATAGGCGATCCCTCCCTCTTTAAGCCCGTCTCCTCTCTATTGAACCCTAATAACTGGTTTGCCCCTCTCTCGTTGAGCCCCTTTTTTCTCATTTGTACTTTTTCTTTTTTTTATGCCCCTTATTGAACTTTTTCCATTCTCTATCTCTCCTTAGTATATCCATTCTCCTTAGCATATCTAATCAACGAGAAATTACACAATACAATTATAATAAAAAATTTCATCCAACATAAGAAATTACACAACACAATTATAAGAAAAATTTTACCCAACATAAGAAATTACACAACACAATTATAATAAAAAAATTCCCCCAACATCATCCTCGTAAGAGATTAGTAAAAGCTCAATTGAAATAAAGTACTTCTTTAGTTTCTTCCAATACCTCAAAATTTTCTACTGCAATTGCTAAACATTCTAGTTTACTAATCAAACTTCTTCCCATTTTTTAACTTGTACCATAAAGATTTTTAATTTGGTATCATAAATTTATTACTTATTTGAAATTATATACATAGACATTTGAAAGACTTCTATAAAAAATAAATAAAAATAAGGCTTATCACAATAAAAACATGTAATTCTAATCATATTATTCCAATAACTTATCATGTTGAAAGCAAAGTCTAATAACGTTAGAAGACATGTGATTCTATGTAAGTGACAAAAGCATGCAAAATAAGTAAGAAATTGTGTGATGTTGACTTTAGAATGGTACAAGTTATTATTATAAAATAACTTTGAAATGGTGATGATGTTATTATTAAAAAATCTTTTTGGAATGATGTGATGATGACTTTAATTACACATTTCAATAGAATTTTGTGATAATAAAAATAAGAAAGAAATGATAGTTTATAGGCAAGTGTTGGTAAAATGTTGAATGCATTTCCCATATCTTTGTTGGGTTTATGTGGCCTTTAAAATCCTTATGAGTGCTTGTAAAATGAAATGATTATAGTGGAACATGAACTCAGTGGGAGTGTGGTCTCTTGTGGACTATACTAAGCAAACGATAGTTTGTTGATACCAATCTATGCTTAACGATCTAGGCCAATCAGTTGGGAAAAACCCATATTACCTGAGCATGAAGAACATACCGATGAGGGTTTATAGGTTAGCCCTTAATGAGGTCGGAGAACATGCCTGGATGAGTGAGCCAAGAGACTGGGTGTCACACCCCAAGAACTTACAATACTGTTATTCCTGAGATATGACAGATAAAACATATATACATCTATTGATAGGACAAATTTACAGTGGCGAAGTCTTACAAAGTAAATAAAGAAAGCTAGCACAACAACAGTATCTTTCAAGGTTGATCTTGACTAGCACTCAAAATGAATCCGCAGTTATCCTGAAAAAATGTTTATCATAGTTTGATGAGTTTGGCTACTTAGTAAGTGATCATCATAATCCTAAAAATAATCATGATTGAAAGATATCAATATTTTCCAAAATGAGATCTATTAACAGAAATGCATCAACAGTTTCACTTTCAATAAATGCATAATTAAGTATAATCCGAGTAATTGAAATGCTTATAACACTTTTAACGGCAGTGCATAATTCAAAGGATTTCACAAAACACCCAACTGGGGTCCCAAGTAGGTCACCTATACACCCCATCAGCGTTCTGATGGGTCCACTTAATCCCTATCGGCGTCCCAGATAGGTCCACTTGATCCCTGCAGGTCCACTTATAACTCACCGACGTACTGGACGAGTCCACTTAATCCCTATCGGCGTCCCAGATAGGTCCACTTATACCTCACCGGCGAACCGGATGAGTCCACTTGCATACTTAAATTATTTCTAAATCTCTTTAAACATTCGAAAGCAGCAATATCATGTACTCAACATATCACTGAAATCATTAATATGAATTTCACTTAAACCATTAATAACAGTCACTCTCTATAACATTTCAAAAATAACCAATCAAATATTTTGGGCTCAAATTTAGAAAGGTAGCAGTTTGTAAAGGCATTCTAGCATAATTGCCAATTTAATATGTATAGAAAAACTCTTATAGAAATTCAAGAATACGGAATTATCACAATTTATGGGATATCAATCCACAAATAAACATTTCACAACAATACTATAATCAATTTCAAAAATGTCAATTTTTCAATAATAAGGCAGTCATTTGCACATGAATTTTACAATGTCTAAATATTCAAAACAGTAGAAAGAAATATCACAATTTTACTAAAAGCAGAAATATCACATTTATTTCTAACAATAGACAAGAAAAATAAATAAATTTATTTTTCTAATTTACAGCATTCAAAATTTCTAACATAGATAAAATATCACAATTTTTATTAAAAAGATTATTTTTCAAGATAATGAGGTCACGTGCGCATAAAATTTATCGAGCCTAAAATTCATAATAATAAGCAGAAATAATTATTTCATTTTATTTTTAAAAAGAATGGATTATTTTTCGAGACAATGAGGTCACTTACACACAAAACTTATAAAATAAAGATCCTAGACGGAAATATCACTATTTATTAAAAACAGACTATTTTTCAGGAAGACGATGTCACCTACACACAAAACTTATAAAATAAAGATCCTGGACCGAAATATCACTATTTATTAAAAACAGACTATTTTTCAGGAAGGCGATGTCACTTACACACAAAACTTATAAAATAAAGATCCTGGACGGAAATATCACTATTTATTAAAAACAAACTATTTTTCAAGAAGACGATGTCACTTACTTATAATCACTCACGAAATTGATGCTTTTTGTGTATGTTGGTTGGGGCACTAAAAGGCCGCCCGTTTACAATAGATCTTATGGAATTAGTATGCACAAGAGCTCAGTGATAAAAGTTTCAGTTAAAAAGACGCATCTCATGGTTATACCATAGGAAGGTGGCACATTTAATTTACTTACATGTCATAGTGGATTGTCAAGGGCCAACACGTAAGAGAAACTACAAGCCACGTTATAAGATAAGAAAAGCTTAAGTCAAAAGCTTTTGAAAATAGTGATGGTCCCTAAGGACCATCATGCTCATATGGACCATCACTTATTAAAAGTTTATTGTCCCTTTTTTTTTTTTTTTTTTGATAGTTTAGGATTGTTACATTCTTCCCTCCTTAAAGAAATTTAGTCCTCTAAATTTATGTACCTGATTACTGAAAAAGATAGGGGTATTTTTCTCTGATTTCGTCTTCTCGTTCCCAAGTCGACTCTTCTCTTGAATGGTACTGCCATAATACACGGACCAAAGGAATCTCCTTGTTACGCAACACTTGCACCCTTCTATCCAGTATCAAAATTGGCTGCTCAATGAAGGATAGGTCTTTCCTGATCGATAAAGGTTCATATTTTAAGATATGGGATGGGTTGGGCTGATATTTTCGTAGTGAAGATACATGAAAGACATTATGGACGTTTGCCAATTCGGGTGGTAAGGCAAGTCTATAAGCGACACCTTCGATTCTTTCCAGGATTTCAAATGGTCCGATGTAACGTGGGTTCAACTTTCCTTTCTTGCTGAATCTCATAATGCCCTTTATTGGTGAGATTTTTAGGAAAACTCGATCACCTTCCTCAAATTCAAGATCTCTCCTTCGGTTATCGGCATAACTCTTTTGCCGACACTGAGCTGTCCTGAGCCTTTCATGAATTAATGCTATTTTATCTGTGGTTATCTGGACAATTTCTGGCCCCAAAAGCTTTCTTTCACCAACCTCGTCCCAACATATGGGTGACCTGCATTTCCTTCCATACAGGGCTTCATATGGTGCCATCTGAATACTGGCTTGGAAGCTATTATTGTAAGCAAACTCAATCAGGGGTAAATGGTCATCCCAGCTTCTTGTAAGCTCAATAACACAGGCCCTTAGCATATCTTCCAAGGTTTGGATGGTCCTCTCCGATTGTCCATCAGTTTGGGGGTGAAAGGCAGTACTAAAGGTGAGTCTCGTCCCCATGGCTGACTGTAGTCTAGCCCAAAATTTAGAAGTAAACCGAGTATCCCTGTCCGATACAATATTGACAGGAACTCCATGCAACCGTACTATTTCCTTAATGTACAACTGAGCCAGTCGATCCAAAGTGTATGTCGTGCGAATCGGTAAAAAGTGGGCAGCTTTGGTCAACCGGTCCACAATGACCCAAATGCTATCATGTCCTGAATTTGTTCTAGGCAAGCCAGAGACAAAATCCATAGAGATGTGCTCCCACTTCCATTCTGGCACGGGTAAAGGCTGCAACAACCCAGCGGGCCTTTGATGTTCAGCTTTTACTTGCTGGCATGTTAGGCATTTAGACACAAATAGTGCTACCTCTTTTTTCATATTATTCCACCAAAAGGTTTTCTTCAGGTCCTGATACATTTTAATACTTTCGGGATGTATTGTATAACGAGAATGATGTGCTTCTTCTAAGATAGCTTTCTTTATACTCTCATCAGTCGGGACACAAACCCGACCTTTGAATCTTAGCAAATCCTCACTACATATAGAGAATTTATCTCTATTTCCTTGCTTCACCTCTTCTATAATTGTTATAAGCTGAGGGTCTTTCTTTTGTGCCAATCGAATCTGTTGGATTAATTGGGGTTCTGCCTTAATATTGGCAATCATACTTACCACACCATTAATGGACGGAGTTGGATGTCAATCCACTAGTTCCTCTAACAATCGCATTTCTTGGATCATTAGATGAGCTAAGACTCCCGTAGATTTTCTACTTAGAGCGTCGGCCACAACGTTAGCTTTTCCTGAATGATAATGGATTGTACAATCATAATCTTTTAAGAAATACATCCATCTTATCTGCCGCATATTTAAATCCTTCTAAGAGAAAAGGTATTTCAAACTCTTATGATCCGTGTATATTACGAATTGCTCACCATATAGAGAATGCCTCCATATTTTCAAAGCGAATACTATTGCAACTAGCTCCAAATCATGAATTGGATATTTTTTCTCATATTCTTTTAACTGTCTGGATGCATATGCCACTACTTTCCCATATTGCATTAATACACAGCCCAAACCTTTATGTGAAGCATCACTATAAATCACAAATCCCCCACTCCCCTCAGGAATAGTTAAAATAGGTGTTGAAGTTAATCGAACTTTTAGTTCTTGAAAACTCTCCTCACATTCACTTGTCCACTCAAATTTGACATTTTTCTGTGTCAATCGAGTCAATGGGGTTGCGATTCGAGAAAATCCTTCTACAAATTTTCTGTAATATCCTGCCAATCCCAAAAAGCTTCGAACTTTAGTCACATTACTTGGTTGTTTCCAATTAACAACGGCTTCAACCTTTGAAGGATCAACTGATAGACCTTCTTTTGATATAACATGTCCTAAAAATGTCACTTGTTCAAGCCAAAATTCACATTTACTAAGTTTGGCATACAATTTCTTTTCTCTTAATATTTGCAATACCATTCTTACATGTTGCTCATGTTCCTTCTGATTCTTGGAATAAATTAAAATATCATCGATGATTACCACAATAAATTTATCCAAAAAGGGCCTAAAGATTCGATTCATCAAATCCATAAATGCAGCCGGTGCATTGGTTAATCCAAAAGGCATGACTAAAAATTCATAATGGCCATACCTTGTTCTGAAAGCTGTCTTGGGAACATCTTCACTTTTAATCTTAAGCTGATGGTATCCAGATCTAAGATCAATTTTTGAAAACACTTGTGATCCTTCAAATAAATCATCAATTCTAGGTAATGGATACTTATTTTTCACTGTCACTTGGTTCAACTGTCTATAATCAATACACAATCTCATAGTCCCATCTTTCTTTTTGACAAACAGTACTGGAGCACCCCAAGGTGACACACAGGGCCTGATAAAACCTTTATCTAATAATTTTTCCAATTGTTGTTTCAGTTCTTTAAGTTCTGCAGGAGCCATTCTGTAAGCTGCCTTAGAAATTGGTGCTACCCCTGGCAATAATTCAATGGAGAATTCAATTTCCCTGTCAAGCGGTAATCCTGGCAATTCTTATGGAAAAACGTCGGGAAATTCTCGGATAACCGGAGTGGTATCCAAATTTATTTCTTCCTTCCTATCTTCTTTGATATAGGCAAGAAAGTCGTGACACCCCTTTCGAAGGAGGCGATTAGCTCGAATACAAGAGATTAAATATGATGGGGAGTCTTCTTTGACACCATTGAAGTAAAATACTGGTTGATTCGGAATACTAAAGGTAACAATTTTCTTATAACAATCAATACTTGCATGGTATGCAGAAAGCCAATCCATGCCTAAGATTACATCAAAATCTTGAATTTTCAGGAGTATTAAATCAACCAACAGTTCCTTTTCTTCTATCTTTATTACACATGATTTGTACACTATATTGGTGTTAATTGAATCTCCCATCGGTGTGGCTACCTCTAGAATGTATTCTAATTATTCTGGTTCTACCTTTAAGTGGCATACAAAGTGTTGTGACACAAATGAATGAGTAGATCCAGGATCAATCAAAACATGAGCTACTTTTTGGAAGATAGTAAGAGTACCTTGGATCACTGATTTTGAGGCCTGAGCGTCTTGCTCGGTAATTGCAAATACTCTTCCCTTCATCTGAGGCTTTGGAGCTATCTCTCCCTGCTTTGGAAGTTGTTGTGTCTGTAAGCTAGGACATTGTCTAATCTGGTGTCCTAATTTTTCACACTTAAAACAGGCTCCGGTATTCCAATAACAAGGGCTTGATCCATGATTTTTCCCACATTTTCTACATGGTTCTATTGGGTTTTGAAATGGCGAGGGCTTTGGCTTCTTGTTTGGCCTTTCAAACTGTTGTCGATTAGATGATGTAGGTCTAACATGACTGTTCTGATTTTTCGTCTTTTGGTAATCTTCAAAATCTTTTTCGACAATTTGGGCTCGATCCACTATTTCAGCATAAGTTCTTAATTTCAAGACTGATATTCTGCTTCTAATAGCTGGCCTGAGACCTCTTTCAAATTTCTTTACCTTTCTTGCCTCATTGTTAATCATATGTGGTGCAAACCTGGCCAATTCAGTAAACTTGGCCTCGTACTGTGCTACTGTCTTATTTCCTTGGATTAATTCTAGAAATTCCATTTCCTTTTGGTCTCGAATAAAATCTGGGAAATACTTTTCATTAAATGCCTCTAGAAATACTTCCCAAGTCAAGGTTTTATTTTCTTTGACCAATACTCCTTTTGCTATTCGCCACCAGTGTTGTGCCTCACCTTCTAATATAAAAAATGCCAAGGCCACCTTCCTATCATCAGGACATTCCATAACCTCGAATATTTTTTCCAATTGCATAATCCATCCCTCGGCTTCCAGTGGGTTTACAACACCCTAAAAAGAAGGTGGGTTCAATTTCTTAAATTGTTCGATATTATTCCCACCATTTCCTGTAATTGACTGCCTGGGTGGATTGTTGTTTTCCATCTGATGTTGCATTAAAGTAACCATATTTTCCAAGGCTTTGTGAATTTCTTCCATATTAGCCTCAGCTATTCTGGATCTTGATTTTGTCCCGGTCTGTAAACATAATAAATGTGATTTTAAGTACATTCTTTTTAAATTTCCATTCTTAAAAATCTTAAACCTATTGCTTTGATACCATAATTGTCACAACCCAAGAATTTACAATATTGTTATTCCTGAGATGTGACAGACAAAACATATTTACATCTATTGATAGGACAAATTTACAGTGGCGAGGTCTTACAAAGTAAATAAAGAAAGCTAGCACAACAACAGTATCTTCCAAGGTTGATCTTGACTAGCACTCAAAATGAATCCGCAGTTATCCTGAAAAAATGTTTACCATAGTTTGATGAGTTTGGCTACTCAGTAAGTGATCATCATAATCCTAAAAATAATCATGATTGAAAGATATCAATATTTTTCAAAATGAGATCTATTAACAGAAATGCATCAACAATTTCACTTTCAATAAATGCATAATTAAGTATAATCCGAGTAATTGAAATGCTTATAACACTTTTAACAGCAGTGTATAATTCAAAGGATTTCACAAAATACCCTACTGGCGTCCCAAGTAGGTCACCTATATACCCCATCAGCGTCCTGATGGATCCACTTAATCCCTATCGGCGTCCCAGATAGGTCCACATGATCCCTGCAGGTCCACTTATACCTCACCAGCGTATCGGATGAGTCCACTTAATCCCTACCGGCGTCCCAGATAGGTCCACTTATACCTCACCAGCGAACCGGATGAGTCCACTTGCATACTTAAATTATTTCTAAATCTCTTTAAACATTCGAAAGCAGCAATATCATGTACTCAACATATCACTGAAATCATTAATAAGAATTTCACTTAAACCATTAATAACAGTCACTCTCTATAACATTTCAAAAATAACCAATCAAATATTTTGGGCTCAAATTTAGAAAGGTAGCAGTTTGTAAAGGCATTCTAGCATAATTGCCAATTTAATATGTATAGAAAAACTTTTATAGAAATTCAAGAATACGGAATTATCACAATTTATGGGATATCAATCCACAAATAAACTTTTCACAACAATACTATAATCCAATGGTTTAAAAAACAGATCGGTGACCCGGATCGGGCTTCCAAAAAACCGATCCGGATCGACGAATCGGCGATCCGAATCGGGAATCGGGTGAATCGGTCAGAATAAAGCTTAAAAAAAATTCGAAAAAATTATTAAAATTCATTATAAATATTGTTTTTTAAGAATTCAATAAAAAATGAGGGTACTCCATTAAGAATTTTCATGTTTTTGAATGAATATGCGAATATTGATATGTTCTTTCCCTGCATGAACCGCCATTCAGCATTTAATTTACAGTATTTCGTGCTCATCCCTACACTGTTGCTGTTAGGACTCGATATGTGAATAATATGGCTGGGATAGGGTGGCCTCAGAATCATCATCTCTCTCATTTTCTCTTTGAATAATATGGATTAAAAAAAAAAAAAAACAAATTTTCAAAAAAATCGATCATGGATTAAAAAAAAAATCACAAATTTTCAAAAAATTCTATCATGGATTACAAAAAAAAATTCGATCATGGATTAAAAAAAAAAATCACAAATTTTCAAAAATTCAATCATGGATTACATAAAATTCGATCATGGATTACATAAAATTCGATCATGGATTACAAAAAAAAAACAAAAAATTCAATCGTGGATTACAAAAAAAGAAAAAAAACAGTTCGATCATGGATTACAAAAAATTCAATCATGGATTACAAAAAACTCTCTCATGGGTTACACAAAAAGCAAAAAACAAAAAATTCAATCATGGATTACAAAAAAAAAAACAAACATTTCGATCATGGATTACAAAAAAAAAACAAACATTTCGATCATGGATTACAAAACATTCGATCATGGATTACAAAAAATTCTATCATGGGTTGCAAAAAAAAAAAAAAAAACAAAAAAAGCGATCATGGATTACAAGAAAAGAAAACAAACATTTCGATCATGGATTACAAAATATTCTATTATGGGTTACAAAAAACCAAAAAATTCGATCATGGATTACAAAAAAACAAAAACAATTCGATCATGGATTACAAAAAAATTGATCAAATATTACAAAAAAATCTATCATGGATTACAAAAAATAAAAAAATAAAAAATAAAAATAAAAAAAAAATAAAAAAATAAAAAAAAATAAAAAAATAAAAAAATAAAAAAAATTCGTACGGACTCGCCGATTCACTGTTCGGACTCGCCTATTCCGTACAGTGAATCGGCGAGTCACTGTTCGGAATCCTCCGGTTCTCTCTAGAACCGGACGATTTCCGATTTTTCAACCGATCGGGTCCCTTTTCGCTAATTCCGAGTCGAACCGGGCGAGTCCGGTTTGACTCGACGTTTTTTAAAACGCTGCTATAATCAATTTCAAAAATGTCAATTTTTCAATAATAAGGCAGTCATTTGCACATGAATTTTACAATGTCTAAATATTCAAAACAGTAGAAAGAAATATCACAATTTTACTAAAAGCAGAAATATCACATTTATTTCTAACAATAGACAAGAAAAATAAATAAATTTATTTTTCTAATTTACAGCATTCAAAATTTCTAACATAGATAAAATATCACAATTTTTATTAAAAAGATTATTTTTCAAGATAATGAGGTCACGTGCGCATAAAATTTATCACGCCTAAAATTCATGATAATAAGCAGAAATAATTATTTCATTTTATTTTTAAAAAGAATGGATTATTTTTCGAGACAATGAGGTCACTTACACACAAAACTTATAAAATAAAGATCCTAGAAGGAAATATCACTATTTATTAAAAACAGACTATTTTTCAGGAAGACGATGTCACTTACACACAAAACTTATAAAATAAAGATCCTGGACGGAAATATCACTATTTATTAAAAACAGACTATTTTTCAGGAAGGCGATGTCACTTACACACAAAACTTATAAAATAAAGATCCTGGACGGAAATATCACTATTTATTAAAAACAAACTATTTTTCAGGAAGACGATGTCACTTACTTATAATCACTCACGAAATTGATGCTTTTTGTGTATGTTGGTTGGAGCACTAAAAGGCCGCCCGTTTACAGTAGATCTTATGGAATCAGTATGCACAAGAGCTCAGTGATAAAAGTTTCAGTTAAAAAGACGCATCTCATGGTTATACCATAGGAAGGTGCCACATTTAATTTACTTACACGTCATAGTGGATTGTCAAGGGCCAACACGTAAGAGAAACTACAAGCCACGTTATAAGATAAGAAAAGCTTAAGTCAAAAGCTTTTGAAAATAGTGATGGTCCCTAAGGACCATCATGCTCATATGGACCATCACTTATTAAAAGTTTATTGTCCCTTTTTTTTTTTTTTTTTTGAAAGTTTAGGATTGTTACACTGTGTGACCCTTGTGTGTGGTGGTGGCCTACTGAGACGGCCAAAACCTTATCCATGTTTCATCACACGGCATGCATATTGATAGCTCGTTTGGGAAAGCCAGATATCCACCTTTGGGTGAAGCGTATGCATATGCGAGAGATACCTCTATGCACCATAGAGCTGTGGTCACATCAGGTCGTGGTGACATTGACTCGTCTCAAGACCTGTAATCCACAGACTGGGATTGCGATCCCTTGATTCATCGACCTGACTTTGGTGAGCCACTAATGAGCCCCTGCTTGGATTGTGGGTCATGGAAAACACTGGGTTGGTTCGATAGTATGGTCTGTAGTCCACAATTGAAGGTGGAATACCATGTTATTATAGATTGGATTCTTAAAATCATATAGATCTTTTTCCCATCATATTAATTTAATTATGTTCATTTTATTATTGAAATGATTTTAGTTTTATTATTTGAATTTTATGAATCTCTCAATATTTTATTTGTGATTTTTTTATTTATAAAAATACAGTTATTGTTTTTACAAAGTTATAAAAATTTAAATATATAGTTTAAATTATTGTATTCAATTTTAAAAATAATATTTTTTATAATATTCCATAGAGGCCTATAGTGCACATGGGCCCACCATATGACATGTGGGTGGGGGATGGGGCACATGTGCCACAAAAGGGTGGCACGCCCCACCCTCTTTGGATTCTCTTGTTTGCTTTTAAGATAAGGTTAGTTTGATTTGTGGCATGTGGTCAAATCTTGGAAGGGATATATTGACTATCGCTTTATCTATTTTGTAACAAGTTTCTTTTAAAGAGATATGATCAATTTGAATTGATATGGATCTTATCTTATTTATATTTAGTAGTATTTATCTACTCGATATTATTTGACATATCCTTATGGAATATGTGACATGGATCGTGCAGTTTTATAGAATGCATGATATTTATTTTATTTAAATATATTGATGGAAAAATGGTTTAAAAAAGGGGGATAATGGTTCATGCACATTCCATAATTTTGATGGCCCATCTATAGAATGGATGGCTCAGATCTCTCATCCCACAAATCACCATTGATCGATGGTCTATGTTCAATCTCACATGAAGAGGCAAGCTAAGGAAAACCCTAAGAAACTTGAATCTCATTCAAATCCTATAAAAAGGGATTGTTTCTATCCAAAAATCTCTACACAGTATCTCTTGTACCTAATTCTCATCATTTTCTCTCATATCCCAAAAAGGGGGCATGCACCACTCTCTCATGTTTGATCTCTCTCTCTCCTACATTGTGAAAGAACATAAGGGTTTAGGTTATCGAGTTCTTCTCTCATATCTCTCAAATATGGATTACGGCTAAAGGCTTTAGGGTTTAGCAACAAGAGAATCCATCTCTCTCAAACTAGGTTGCTAAGAGAATTCACCTAGGGTTTGAGTTTGTGATCAAATGGGTTCATGATCCATTGGTATGGCTTGGCCGAAATTTGCTTTTCTGGTTCGAGATTGAAGCTAGACCGTTGATCCCGTGCCATCGGATGGTGGTGACTCGGTGTGGAGTGTAATAAGCCCGGTTGAGGTAATCTCCGGCACTCTTCTTTTTTTGTTTTTTGCAATTTTATCTTTTATTCTTAAGCATAGTGCATAGTTGTTTCAATGACTTCAAGTTGTTAAGATCTTGGTTTTATTGTTATGTAGATTTTATTTTAAAATTTATCTTATTTCAATTTCTTCCTGATATAGCCAAACAATAGCCATGTATTTCCCAGGTTGCATCTAAATACTACCCAAACAGTAACAATGTATTACGCATGTAATATATTTCACAGACAATATATTTCCAGGTATCCAAACGGCCCCTAAATGTATAATCTTCTTTCAAATAGAAACCACGTATGTCTGATTTGGTGTTGGGACTTGTGATATATGAATGGGGCAGTTTGTATAGAGCTTTGGCTCTAAACAATCAAAGTAAAGCGCACCTTCAAATAGTATCGAGAAATGTGGTTTCAATACTGAAAATCTTTGTGATAGTGTTAATATGTATTTTCATTTTTAGTTATAAAATTTAAAGCTTCAAAATAGTATATATTGAGCAGATCTATGAAAATTAGAAAAGCTTGAAAATTGGAGGTCCAAAAATGCATTACAAAATGTACTATTTCCAAAACTTGAAATTCATTTTTTTTCTCATGTCCATGCATCTTAATGTCGAGATGATCAATTTGAGGATATTTAGGCATCACTTTTTCTAGTGAAATTTTTGAGATGGGCTCTAGTTTGATTGTTTAGAGCCTCGGCTCTATATAATTTTTTTCCATTTATTAATGATATACTTTTCTTTTTTCTTTTTTTTGACAAGGTTACTGCTATATTATTAAAAGTGTGGGTTTGCATAGAGCTGAAGTTTCTAAACAATCAAATTAGAGCCCACCCTTAAATAGTATATAAGAATTGTGGTTTCAATATTGAAAATCTTTGTGATAGCTTTAAAATATATTTTCAGCGCTAATTATAAAATTTAAAGCTTAAAAATAGTGTAGATCAAGCAAATCTATAAAGACTTGAAAATTTCCAAAAATGCATTATAAGATGCACTATTTTCAAAGCTTGAAATCCATTTTTTTCTCATGTCCATGCATCTTGATGTCAAGATGATCTATTTAAGGATATTTGGGGATCAAAACAACCTCTTCTAATGAAATTTTTTAGGCTGGCTCTAATTTGATAGTTTAGAGCCTAAGATCTGCATAAACTTTTCCCTTATTAAAATCAGATAGTTACAATGGGATTACAAAACACTTATGGAAGAAATTGCCAAGGAAAATAAAAACACTCCTACTTTAGCTAAATAATCTGCTTTGTCATTCACCTCATGATCAAATATTGTAGTCAACCGCATGATGTCAGCAAAGATCTAGAATTTCTATCCATGCTAAATGGCAAACTCCCATCCCAATATTACTACACTAGTTAATGATATTTAAAGAAGGGTGAGGTTTGTATAATATGTCAACTTTATACTATTGAAGTATGGTGCACCTCAAAACTATGCCAAAAATACTGTTTCGGTGCTACAAAGCCTTGCAATGATATGAGATTTAAAGTTTCAAAAATGGTGATGATCAAGCAGATCTATAAATACTTAAAAATCTTAAAAATGGATAGTTCTGATAATGTAATTTTTAATACTAATAATCTTCTAGTTTTCATATCTATGAATCTCAAGGTTGAGATGACCGATTCGAGGGATTCCAGCATAAAGACAAACTTCTCTAGTGGGTTTTTTAGGTTTACTTAACTCCTAAAGGTTCACACCTGTATAAACTTTTACTTTTAAAGAATCCCCTTCCACAATCCAACATAAATCTTCACTCTTCTCTCCTAAAATTTTTAGTCCTTGCAAAATTTATTGATGATATGCTTTGCTCGGTGGGGCTGAAATCTCATCAGTAATGTGAGAGGCATGGAGATGCAGTAAAAGCAAGCTATCAAAATAATTTATCACCATTCCAATAATGGAGATGGGCCCTCATTCAAAAAGTTAAAAGGAGGGCTCCATGTCCCTTCTACTACTAAGGAATCATAAACTTTCCAAATAGTAACTCAGGGTTCATCACCCTTTCCTAGAGAGAGAGATTCATTATCATTTACTTCTTTTGTTAGAGAGAGAGAGAGGAACAATGTCAAGTACAATTAAAGCAATTATTGGAAACCAGAGTGTACTTGCTATGATATATGAAAATTCCATTACCATCATTTCACAGACCCACATGGTATCAATGCTTTTCTTTGCCTTTGATGTCATTGCCATTGTGCTGGGTTGATGGCTTTCCCCCAATATTTTGGATATTGTGCCCATTACACCACTCACAACTAGCTTATGTTATTATTTGCTAATTAGGATTAGAGTTTTCTACGAGTCGGACCAGTAGGTCGAACTAATTGTCAACAATTTTGAGTCGGGATGGTTGCCAATTCTTTATGGTTTTTTTTATTAAAATAAAGAAGAAAATAAAAGAAAATCAAGTAAGATTGATCAATTCAAGGTACGTTTGCTCCATCCAGAAGTCCACCCCATTCGAGTAGGCCTCAGTCGTTCCAAACCTGCTTGAGAATTTTTATTTATTTATTTTAAATATGTTAACGGTGTGAATAGAGTGTGAGATGTTGAGGCATACACCCCTTAATCATCAATGCCTCAATTCTAATCATCATTATAACTTTTTTTTAATCTTGATCCGTTAGTCTACTCTATTAAATGTATAATTATTATATTTATTTATTTATACTACTACCGGAATATTGCTACCCCTGTTAGAAAGTTCAAATTCAAGTATACACAACCTCTGATTTTAAAAAAAAAAAAACAAAAAATCATATTTCTAAGGAAATTTTGAAAATAATGAATGGAGAATAAAGGGAGGGGAGTAAATGGGGCCTGTGCTCCATGAACTGTGGGGAAATTGATCAAGGGGTTCGCCTAAAAAATTCAAATATTTGAATGACTGCACTGGTTCTTAATTATTATCTAACACACATTATCTCTCTAAAATCTAAGACACAGTCTCTCTAAGATCTAACACACACACTCTCTCTCTAAGATATAACGCACACTCTCTCTCCTTGGTTCCAATGCAGGCTCGAACTCCTCAACGATCCATTAATTAATCAAACTGCAAAGACCCATACGACCCACGAGAAAAGGAAGGACCAAAAAGAGGAAATCCTAAGAAGAGCATCTCAAATAAAAAGAGAGAACAGTGTACATAAATCCATAAATCTTCAGCTTCTGAGGTCCCAAAAACAGCGAAAATAATTCATTGTATTCTAAACAAGAAAATTACATAATCTATACAGCAAGAGCTCAAGAAACGAAATTACATAAAAAACAGAAAAAAAAAAAAAAAAAAAAAAAAAGAGAGGAAAAGGAACCAATTTCCTCTATTTTTTTGAAAATTTAAGGAGCTGAGATTCCATGGCGGTTCTCTTTCATGGAAATTGAATTTTTGCAGTGAGCAATGGCCGCTTGTATGGCGCTCTGAATCTCTTCCATGGTGCTATCTTGTGAAGAATAAGAACATGAATTCATTGGAACTTTGCCATTTGATGAAGGGAAAAGAAGGCCACTGTTAGTTGGAGTTGTCCTCAGAGAAGCTGGGGCGGAAACCTCACCTCCCTTTTTCTCTCCTCTTCTCTCTCCTCCACACCCCATAGTCAAATTCCCTGAAAATGAATAAGAGTATGAGCTTCTGCAACTTTCTCTCTCATCATACACAGACTTTCTCTCTCCTTTCCCGAAAAGGGGCCTCACCATCTTCACATACCTCTCTATCTTCTCTCTCACACTAAAACCCACCTTCTTTTTCTTCTTCTTCTGGGCCTCTTCTCTCTCTCTAAACTTCTTTCTCCCCATTCCTCCAAACAAAGAGAAGGCCCTCGACTTGGGTCTCGAGTCCTCATACTCACTGTAACTTTTCTGGTCCCAATTGATTGGATTAGAGTTTTCGAGGCTGTCTCTGTCGTCCACGATGGCGTTGTTAGAGAGAGAAAGAGGCCGGTTTTCAATGAGTTGGAGAGGGAGGATGTGGCCTCTGTAAAAAATGCGATCGGCCGGAGCAATGTCTTGAGGTGAAGGAGGAGAATTCGCACCGCTTATGTTACTGGTAGTCTTTTTGCTGCTTTTGCTTCGCTGCGAGCGCAGGGAGATGGTGAATTCAAACTCATGGGCTGGTGAAGACTCCATGGATTTGGTTTCTGGACAATTTTCTCTCTCTTGAGCGCCACCCTCCATTTTTTTTTCTTGCTCTGCTTTCCTTTCTCTCTCTAAACAACCACCCAACATGACATATTCTTGGTCTGCTTCCTTTTCTCTCTCTAAAACACCACCCACCATTGTTTTTTCGGCTCCTTTGTCTTCTTCTCTCTCTAGGGCACCACCCCCCATGGATTTTTCTGGGTTTTCTTCCTTTTCTCTCTCTAGATCGCCACCTTCTGTGTGTTTGGTCCGGTAGCCATTAACGACTCCAGTATAATCTTCTCTTTCTGGCTCACCACCCATACCACATCTACAAACTTTCACTTTCTCTCTCTAAAACACCACCCGTTTCTCTCTCTAAAACACCACCCATATCACATCTATGCACGGTCTGTCTCTAGGTGTACGCATCCTCTGCTGCTTTGTTATCTCTTCGTGTTGATATTTATTTATGCTACGTACTGAATTGGATCGAAGTGGGCATCAACGGCGGAGATTTCCTGAGAGGGAATGAGGAAGCTGAATATGAACTGTTCATCTGAATGAGTGAGATCGCAACCGTTCGTCCAAACATGGGCCGATTATGCATGTGCTCCGTTAGATTTGTGCTGGCTGTAATCCATTTTTGGTGATAGATTTGTAGCACTCACACTCTTTGATTTTTTTTTCTCTCTATAATTAAGGGAAAATTATTAGAGGATGAGATTTCTATAAGGCTTAGGTTTTATGAAAATAAAATAAAGCCTCACTCAAATTCTCATAAGGACAGCACTTTCAGCAAAGAAAATTTTATTGATAGCTCTAAAATCAATTTTTAACATCAACAATAAAATTTGAAACTATTAAAATAGTACACTTAGTTTTAGGGTGAAATAGATAGTTAAGAACAATATACGCTATTTTTAGAGCTTGAAACCCTGATTTTTTCAAGATGTAAAAATTTTTTAATGCTTGGATTATGGTTTTGGATGAGTTATGAGGTGATACTTTAATAGAGCTGCAACCCTGTCAAACTATTTTCCCTAAACTCCCCCACTTTTGTTGTTCTCTAAACTCCCCCACAGTTGAAAATTCTTTGTTACCTATTATCCCAAACTACCTTTTTTTCCCCTCTAGGGTACTTTTAGTATTATTTATGACGAAAAATATCTTTACTAATGACTCTTAAGAAAGTCAAAATAAATGTCATATTTATTTATAACCCTTTAAGAACGTAAATAGGTTTTGTTGGTTTCTCTCTCCCTAAAAATGTGAATAAGTTTGACCCTCTTTTGGTAGAACCCCTTGCAGTAGTGTTGATAGAAGAGGAACAAGAACAGAGGAGTGAGGCACAGACGAAGAGGAGCCTCGTTCTCAAGTTTTTTATCATGCCTTGATGGTTTGGAGGACCTCCCGTTAGACGCCTTTCCACAAGACGAAGCTTTGCCTCTTGCTCTATTATCCCATGAAGGAGTGCCGATGCTGCAGAGGAGAACTTCCTCTGATCCTATTTTGGAGGATGAGCCAGAAATTGCTAATCTATTGGACGAAATGGGGATGGACAAAGTTCCTCTCGGAGTGGTTTTGGAGGAAATCATGGTTCGTAGAAGTCAATGATCTTCATCTATCATAAAAGAATATGTGACTGGCAAATCTTAGAGCGTGGCTAGTAAGGTGAAGGTGCTCAAGACTTCGGCCAAAGAGGAGAATGCGGGCAAAAAAAAGAAGATGGTTGCAGGTGGGGCGAGATCTTCAACACGTTTGGAGGCTAAAGGAATTGTTAAGAAGGGGTCTACCCAAAGGGATTGAGTATCGCGAGCCGGTGCTAGTGGACCTTGACTCTTCTTCATCGAGTGGATCGTCCAGGGATGATGATGAACTGAACGAAGCCTTGCTGCTGGAGGAGCATTATTTTGGAACAGGTCCTGATGGACCAGGTGCTTCTTCTTCTAACCCAACTATTTATTGAATTGTTTATCTTGGAATGTTCGGAGTCTGGGTGACTCCCGTAGGAAAAATGATGTTTTATTTTTTGTTTCCAAGTTTAAACCTATTGTTTTACTTTTACAAGAAACTAAACTTCCTAGGCCCACTTTGTCAGGGGCTAGGGAAGTTTGGGGTCCTAAGGCAGTTTCTTTTTGTGGGATTGATCAGTGGGTGCGTCAGGGGATTTATGGGTGTTGTGAGATCCTTTGGTTTTACATACTTTTGAAGTCATTTTGAAAAACAGCTATTTGCTTTTGGGTTTTCATGGACCCCGACCAGGCTTATCCTAGGGGGTGTTGAATGTGTATGAACCTACTGATCCTTCTCTTAAAGAGGATTTTATTGCTGATTTGAACTCTGCTATTCATTCCTTTAATTCCTGTGGTATTGGGGGGTGATTTCAACCTTATTAGATGGCCTGACGAGTGTCTTGTTGCTACTCTTATTCACGCTTCAGTGCGACTCTTTAATGAGTTTATTGAATGTAATGCCTTAATGGATTTACCTATAATTGGATCACATTTCACGAGGTCTAACAATAGCTTGATTGGGCCAGCTATGTCACTGTTTCTTGATTTCGATGGAATTGCTAGAGGAATTTCCTTTAGCATTGGTTAAAACTTTGCCACGACTGAGTTCTGAGCATCAACCAATTTTGCTAAATACTACGGTGTGGCATGGTATTCCAAAGCCCTTTAGAATGAATCTAGAATTGTTGGAGGTGGATGGGGTTACAGATCTTATAAAAAGGGTTTGGACAACAATTTTGATATCAAAAGGAAGATGGATGAGGTTCTTCGTGATATTGAAGGCTTGGATCATAGCATTCAAGTAGAGTGTTCCTTTACTGAGCAGCTCTTTGTGGATAGAAACAAGAAACTAAAAGAGCTTAATGACCTTAGAAGAGCAAATGAAATTTATTGGAAGAAAATATCGAGATCCAAGTGGCTAAAAGAAGGTGATCTCAACACCAAATTTTTTCATGCCATTGCTAGTACTAGAAGAAGACAGAACGATATGTCAGGCTTGACCTTTCAAGGGGTTGATCCAAAAAATGATTAGGCAATGGAATTAGCTATGATTAATCACTTCAAAAAAACCTTTTCTAAGGAAGTGAATTTTACTCCAAAATTTGAAAGAGTTCCATTTAAAGTGTTATCTCACAATATGCAAATTAAGTTGGAAAGAGAAGTCACTATGGAAGAAGTAAAAGAAGTTGTGTTTCCATTACTTGGGGACAAAGCGCCCAGACCAGATGAATTCCCCTTAACCTTTTTTCAAAAATATTGAGAATTGGTGAAGGGTGAGTTGTTGGAAATGGTTAGGCGATTTATGATCATGGGACAACTGTTTCATGGGGTAAATTCTAGCTTTTTGGCATTGATCCCCAAAAAATCGATCATTTTGGAAATTTTGGATGTTAGGCCGATTGGTTTACTCACCAGCCTATATAAAGTTATAGCTAAAGTGCTGGCCGAGTGACTAAAAGGAGTTTTACCATTTTTTATTTCTAGTACGCAGTCAGCTTTTATTGAAAATCAATATATCACAGATAGTGTCTTGCTGGCTCATGAATGCGTAAACTCAAGGGTGGTTGAGAAGCAACCGAGGGTTTTGCTGACAGTTGACATGGAGAAGGCCTATAATAGAGTGGAATGGTGAGCACTACTAGAAATTATCAAGATAATGGGTTTTGGAAACAAATGGCGAAGTTGGATATGGGGTTGTCTTTCATCAGCTCATTTTTCAGCCCTTTAAAAAGGTAGTCCAATTGGTTTCTTCAAGGCATCTAGAGGATTGCGTCAAGGTAACCCACTTTCACCTTTTTTTTTTACCATTTATGGTGAATGCTTTAGCTTCATGCTGACAAAGGTGGAAAGCACTGGATATTTCTCAAGGTTTAATATTGCAAACTCATCAATTACAATTTTTTATTTGCAATATGCAGATGACACTTTATTTTTTTGTGATGCAGATATCTATCAAGTAAAAGGTATTGCAATATTTTTAAAGTGTTGCGAGGCAACTTTGGGTCTAAAAGTGAACTCTAGCAAATCCTCTATGATTGGTATAAATTGTTCTCAACCTTTAGTGGAGTTTTTGGCTAATACAATGGGGTGTAAAGTTGGTCCTTTCCTATTGTTTATCTTGGCATACCCATCTCAGATTCAAGGTTATCTATTTCTATTTGGGACAAGATTTTGGAAATAGTACAGCTAAAGCTTGATTTATAGAAGCCAAAATATTTGTCTTTAGGAAGCAAGGTAACTTTGCTACGCTCATGTTTGGCAAATTTACCGATGTATGTCGCTAAATTCTATCCCAAATCCAGTTGCAAAAAAAATTGAAAAAATGACGAGGGATTTCCTATGGGGTAGCCATGGAGAGAATCAGAAATACCATTTGCTAAGATGGAATTGAATTTACACCCCAAAAAGAGAAGGTGGCTTGGGTATTAGCAAAATCAGAGCTTTTAACCAAGCTCTTCTATGCAAATGGTAGTGGCGTAGCATTCATTTGAAGGATCATTGTGGGGTTGGGGGGTGGTAGAAGAAAGAATATTTCACGGCTGTGGAAAAATATCTTGAGTTGTAGATCAATGATTTCTAGTTACTTTCGGTGGAATGTGGGTAATGGAGTTCAAGTGTCTTTTTGGCAACACAAGTGGTTGGGGAATTATCCATTAAAATCAAGGTTTCTTGATCTTTTCAAAATGGTGGCTAGGCCTGATATGCTAGTAAGTGAGGCAATAGAAAGGAAGGGCCAAAACATTTCTTGGGATAACTTTGTAGCATATAGTCTGCTGAATAATACATTATTGGCTCAATGGTTTCAATTGATGGAAATGTTGGACAAAGCGTATATCTCTCAAAATGCTGAAGATGACTTTATTTGGGGGATGGAAAGTGATGGAATATTCTCGGTGAAGTCTTGTTATAATTTATTCTTTCAAGATAGATGGAGATGGTCATGCACACACATAGCACAAATATAGAAGTGAATGATCCCACATAAGGTCCAAATTTTTATATGGCTAGCTGCCCAGGACAAGATTCTTACGATTGATAATTTGATTAAAAAGGGGAAGATTCTTCCAAATATATGTCTCTTTTGTAAGGATGATGGTGAGTCTGAGGTACATCTCTTCATCCATTGCTCATTCACAGCGAGATTTTGGTATTAGCTCTTTGGGATGGTTGGGATTCAGATGCCACTACCCCAAAGAACTGGTGACTTGTTGTCTTCTTTGAAAGCACCATTTCTATCGAAGACTAGGCGCATACTATGGAAAATTACAATTGGAGTGATTCTCTGGGAGATTGGAAAGAAAGAAATAGAAGGACTTTTGAAGGTGTTGTTTGCTCTTTTGTAAGACTTATTCATGTTTGTAAATGCTCTATATGGTCATGGATTTCAATGAATAAAGAAGGATGGGGTATATCTAAGGTAGATGTGATGGCTAATCTGTAAAATTTATTTTATCTTGGCTCTTGCAGATCGAGACCGAGAAACATCTGGATTGCTCCGTGTGCAGGTAGCTTCAAGCTTAATTTTGATCGAAGTTCCTTGGGAAACCCGGGATTAACAGGAATTGGAGGTATTTTGCAAGATTGTTTGGTAATGTTATTTTCTCTTATGCCGGGCCAATTGGTTTTGCAACAGCTAACTTTGTAGAACTAAGTGCTTTGTTGTGTGGTTTGAAGATTTTCATGGGAAGGCATATGGGAAAATGTTGCATGATAGAAGGTGATTCCTTAAACGTTATTAGATAGTGTAAGAATGAACAGAAAGTCCCTTAGGAACTTCAACCTTTATGGTTGGAGGTAATGGTTTGGGCAGCTAATGAAATGGTGTCATTCGCTCATGTTTATGGAGAGGCTAATGATGTAGCCGACTTTCTTGTTAAAAGGGGAATTTCTATTTATGCTCTTTTAGTTTCTGATGATGTAATTTTCTTTTCGTAATTGAATAAAAATAATGATATTGGTAAAAAAAAATGTGAATAAGTTTATTGGTTTCTCTCTTATTATATGAATATATTTCTTAGGTTTCTCTCTCTTTCTTGCACATTTTTTCTCTATCTAAGTAGATCCCAAACCCATTACATCTCTAGAAATATAAACTAACTTATTTATATTTTTAGAGAGATATTGATATAATATGAATGTAGGCTTAGAGAGAGAAAAAATAGAAAAAGATAGAGAAATATGAATGTTTATTTTGAGTTTTTGACTTTTCTACTAAAGGCACCCTTATTAATAAAAGCATTTTCGTAATAAATAAAGCAGGATATTTTTAATAATTTTTTCTAGATCTAAAGCAATATAGAAATTGTCTTTCGATACATAGGTTGTGGAATTGAGTTTTGAGTCTCTCTCTCTCTCTTTCTCTCTCTCTCTCTGATGCACTTTTGCGCTTAATTAATTGTATAAGGCCTTTGGATACCAATGTATAGAGGGATTTCATATAATGCACTTTTGCTCTTAATTAATTGTATAAGGCCTTTGGATACCAATGTATAGAGGGATTTCATATAGCGGTATCATACTATTATAATAAAACCGCTTATTAAAAAACACTTTTTTAGGGCAATTGTATGACCTTAAGTTGAATACATATCCCCTACATATCAATTATCAATCATGAAAGATAAAAGAAGCGTCGGTCTACAAAAGGTCCAAATGAATATTGTTTTAACAATGAGTCATTGTTTAGGCCATCTATTTCGTGGAAATCTAGGTCTAGGAATATAATAACTCAAATTTAGGTTATTTATTTTTTCTAAATTGTTTATCTCATAACGAGAAGGTCATTTATACTTTCAGGCTCAAGAAGATGCCTTCTGAAGCCTCGATTTAATCATCCCATCAAATGGATGTCATGCATTTGTTTTATTAAAAAAATAATGTTTAGGGAAGCGTTTTCAATTTTTTTGTTCCTTAGGATATTTATTAGGAATGAGTGATCGAAGGAATGAGTTCATTATTTTACTATGAATCTATTCTATGAAAATAGTCCTTTATATGTTATCTAATTATTTAACTTTTTGGAGATTTAGAACTATTTTTACTGAATCATACAAAGACGACTTGAGACTAGAGATGGAGAATTTATTAAGGCTGGAGGAAGCATTTTGGTACCAAAGATCAAGATCTAAATGGATTAAAGAGAGAGATAACAACATAGTATTTTCACTCTATAATTAATGGTAGAAGAAGATTGAACAATATAACTTGAGGGAATGAAGAAGAATGTTCAAGCAAATAAGAAGCAATTGTTGAGTACTATAAAAACGTTCGCGCTTCAGAGTCCCAACTACCACTTTCAAGAGAAAGCATACCTTTTAGGAGACTTAATCTGAGCAGTACATAAGCCCTAGAGAAAGAATTCTCGGTCTTTGAACTACCAAGGGATAAAGCCAGGCCTAGATGGTTTTCAAATTGCTTTCTTTTAAGAATTTTGGGATTTTCTTAGAGAAGATCTCATGAGCTTTTTTTTGGCAATTCTACATATATGGGGTTGTACACAAAGCACCAAACTCAACCTTTATTGCCCTTGGGTTTCTAGGAAGCTGACTTTGGAGGCTTTTCAGGACCTCAAGCCCATCATTCTTCTTTCTTCCACCTATAAGATACTTGCAAAAGTCCTCAGAAGTTGATTGAAAAAATTTTATGGAGAGGTGATTGGGGACCATAAACCGCATTTATAAAAGGAAGGCAAATCATGGTTGGCATTCTTGTAGCATAGGAAGTTTTGCACTCCACCAGTAAAAGTGGATAAAAGGTATTTTTTTGTAAACTTGATTTTGAGAAAGCATAGAGTGGAATGATATTATTTGCATGAAATTATTAAATTAATGGCCTTTAGAGATAGGCGGAGAAAGTGGATTACGGCATGTCTGTCTTCTGCTCATTTTTTAGTATTAATGAATGGTAAAGCTTGTGCGTATTCTAAGGCCAAAAGAGGATTGAGGTAGGGAGATCCATCATCACTTCTTTTTCATATTATTATGGGGGAATCTTGCAGACAAATGCTAAATAGGGTGGTGAGCAAAGGTCTATCTACTTTTGACTCAAGACTGAAGATTACTTTTTTACAGCATGCAGATGATACCCTTATCCCCATCCAAGCCACATTGGAGCAGATTCAAAACCTCTGGCTTTCCCAAGGTTTTGTGAACTAATGTCTAGTGCTAGCTTAAATATGAATAAGAATTGTGCTTATGAAGATTTAAAGGGAAGGGCTGAATGGCCAAAATGTGGTATAGACCATGTTCCTGCCAAATACTCAGGCGACAAGTTTCAGTACAAGTTGGACGGTTGGAAAAGCAGATATTTATCCCTAAGAGAAAGATTACCCTTGATAAAAGCCACATTCTCAAACCTCCACGTTTTATACCCCTCCTTGTATAAAGCCCCAACATATTTGATTAGACAATTGGAGGCTATGATGAGAAACTTTTTATAGAGTGGATCCTCTGAAGGAAGAAAACAAAGAGTAGTGAGATGAACAAGGATGCGTACTTAAAAGTGAAAGAGGTTTGGGAATACTCAAATTAAGACTGATGAATGAATCCCTGTTAACTAAGTTGTGGTGAAAAATGAGCAAGTATTCAAATCAAATATGGCAAGAGGTTGTCTTGGAAAATACAGTAAAGATGGTAATGGATTAATTGCAAAAAGATTAACCTCTGGTTCGTCAGATTTGACAGTTTGGCATGCTATTAATTTAGTGAGGAATCTCTTGGTCCTCGAAATGGTTAAGCAATTGCAAGTTTCAGAGATTTATAGCCAAGCAACTAATAAGTCATGCTTCCTATTTGAGATAGTACAAGGGGAAGGAAGCAAGCTAGTGCGGAACATTAGACTCACAAGTAGAAGAATTGATGTGATAACAAAGCAACAATTTAGCAACTAATAAGTCATGCTTCCTATTTGAGGTAGTACAAGGGGAAGGAAGCAAGCTAGTGCGGAACATTAGACTCACAAGTAGAAGAATTGATGTGATAACAAAGCAGCAATTTAGCAACTAATAAATCATGCTTCCTATTTGAGGTAGTACAAGGGAAAGGAAGCAAGCTAGTGCGGAACATTAGACTCACAAGTAGAAGAATTGATGTACATTAGACTCACAAGTAGAAGAATTGATGTGATAACAAAGCAGCAATTTAGCAACTAATAAGTCATGCTTCCTATTTGAGGTAGTACAAGGGGAAGGAAGCAAGCTAGTGCGGAACATTAGACTCACAAGTAGAAGAATTGATGTGATAACAAAGCAGCAATTTCTGAATCTGATACAAATGCTTTGCTCCTTTTTTCTATTTCCCTTGGAAGGAGGATAGGATGGTATCGAAATCAACACATTCATAGTAAAATCATTGTACATACATATACGCAGAGATAGACATATCTATAGAAGATATACAAAAAGTGGTACCCATCTATGAAGAATTCTGATTGTGGTACCCATCTATGGAGAATTGATGCAAAGTAATAATAACACCATAAAAATAAAAGGAAAATGTTGAAAGAATATACCCTCTCTCAATATCTGCAAGGGAATTCACTCCAATATTGAGAGAATATATCATCTCTCAAGGTCTGTAAGGGAATTCACCCTTAGGTTGAGAGAATATACCCTCTCTTAAGGTCTGCAAGGGAATCTACCGCAAAAATCTCTTCACGAGACCAAATTTTATTAACTCATCTACTTTTTTTACATTGAAGGGAAACCTCGCTACACTTTACCTATTTTAAATATACTAAAAAATAAGATAAACATTAACAAGAAAAACTCTCTCTACACTTTTCTTATTTTATCTCTTCTTCCCTATTTCTCTCTCTTTCCTTAACCTCACATACCATCCCCTTTTATCCAACCCCTTTTATCCAAAGTCATGCTTCCCACGTTTTTAACTAAAACATTCCTAATAAAACTCCCTTTAGATTTAACTAACTCCCCTAATTTAACCTTATTTATTTACCTTTCTAAACTAACATAACTAATACAAGATAAACACAATATAAACTCTTACCCACCCTAATTACCCTTAATTATCCCTACACACATTTGAAGAGATAAACAAAAGAATAATAAAAAATTAAAATAACCCTAATATTATTTGGGTCATTCTCCCCGGATTAGGAAAAGCTCGACCTCAAGCTCAAAAGTTGGTGATGAAGTCCCATCATGAGCCTCAATACTTTTTCTTCAAGACTGATACATGCAACTGTGTTTCAAAAGTAATTGTTGAATACGAGCTTAGGCTGATTATTCCTAACCAGGAATGGGTATAGCCCCAAAAAAACACCAAGTTCAATCGATGAACACTCTTGACCATGAAATTTTGGGAGATCGATTTTAATGTCAAAATTTCATGGTCGTTCTATGAGACGTGGCAGATCTGGCTTGTTCATAGAACACGGTGGATCTAGCTTGTTAATTTCTTCTTCACGAGGAAGATTGCTCTCCAACTGCTGCATTTCTTCTTCACGAGGAAGATTGTTCTCCAAACACTGCATTTCTTCTTCACGAGGAAGATTGTTCTCCAACCGCTACATCTCTGGTTTCTTCTCACGTATTGTAGTTCGAACATCCTCTAGGATATTAAAAAACTTTTCTATAGCTCGTTCCCAACGATCCCAAGCTTGTTCCCAACAATCATCCATTGAAGATCTAACTTGCTTTGATCTAGCTTGGTCTCTGTAGATCTAACTTCTTTGGATCTAACTTGCTCTCTGAAAACTTTTCTATAGCTCGTTTCCAACGATCCCAAGCTTGTTCCCAACGATCATCTATATCAGATCTAACTTGCTTTGATCTACCTTGATCCCTATATATCTAACTTCTCTGAATCTAACTTACTCTCTAGATTTGACTAGCTCTGATACCAATTGATGCAAAGTAATAATAACACCATAAAAATAAAAAGAAAAAGTTGAGAGAATATACCCTCTCTCAAGGTCTGCAAGGGAATTCACCCCAATGTTGAGAGAATATACCCTCTCACAAGGTCTACAAGGGACTTCACCCTAAAGTTGAGAGAATATACCCTCTCTTAAGGTCTGCAAGGGAATCTACCCCAAAAATCTCTCCACGAGACCAAATTTTATTAACTCATCTACCGTTTTTTACATTGAAGGGAAACTTCCCTTTAAATAGACTAAAATATAAGATAAACATTACCAAAAAAAACTCTCTCTATACTTTTCCTATCTTATCTCTTCTTCCTTATTTTCTCTCTCTTCCCTTAACCTCAAGTACCATGGATAAAACCATGCTTCCCATGTTTTTATCTAAAATATTCTTAATAAAACTCCCCTTAGATTTAACTAAACCCTTAATTTAACCTTATCTATTTACCTTCCTAAACTAGCCTAACTGATATAAGATAAACACAATATAAACTCTTACCCACCCTAATTACCCCTGCGCATATCTGAAGAGATAAACAAAAGAATAATAAAAAATTAAAATAACCCTAATATTATTTGCATCAAGAATTCTAATTGTGGCAGTGCCATGGAAGAAGTGAAATGCTAGAACTTTTGAACGAAAGAGAAGGGAGCAATTATAGGTGATAAACACTACGAGAACCATTGTAATCCATTGGGCACAAGCATAAATGGAATTTGAAAAAATTCCAAAGGAATTTGTCTACAATAATTCTCAAGAGCTTTTAATTGTGAAAAGGGCCAGAAGCAATTGGCCTTCCACATGGATGTCTCCCGTATAGGCTATTTTAAACTTAACTTTGATGATAGTGTTAGGACTGAATAATCAATAATAGTATATAGGGGTTATTTAGATATCATCAAAGTAACATAGGACGAGCTATTGGCCGGTAAACAAGGCGTTACAAAACTCTTGGACATCTATCTTAGATGAATTTTTTCTTCATTTAGCAGGAAAAGAAGTTCTATTTATTTATATTAAGAGGGAAAGGAGTATTGTTGCTAACGCTTTATTATTATTATTATTGTTATTGTTATTATTATTGTTATTGTTATTGTTATTATTATTATTATTATTATTATTATTATTATTATTATTATTATTATTATTATTATTATTTCTTTCTTTTCTTTTCTTTTCTCTATCTATGTTATGCTTCTTCCTCTTCTCGAAATTGTAATGATTTCATGTCCTCAATGAAAAGCTTGTTACTAAAAAAATTGTGATATTTACTAAAGGCTGCTGTTTGTGTAGAACCTAGGCTCTAAACAATCAAATTAGAGCCTACCTTCAAATAGTGTTAAGAAATGTGGCTTCAATAATGGAAATGTTTGTGATAGCCTTAAAATATATTTTCATCTTTATTTATAAATTTTAAAGCTTCAAAAATAGCGTAGATTGACAGATCTATAAAAACTTGAAAATCTTGAAAATTGATGGTCTAAAAAAGCATTACAAAATATACTATTTCCAAAACTTGAAATCTATTTTTTTCTTATGTTCATGCATCTTGATATCGAGATGATCAATTTGAGGATATTTGGGCCTTAGAACAATCTCTTGTAGTGAAAGGTTTTTGATAGGTTCTAATTTGATTGTTCAAAGTCTCCATATAAACTTTTTCCTTTACTTTACTAAATTACTTTGAATAGGATAAAAAAAACTTTACAAAAATATTAAGTTATACGTAAACTCTCCTATAAGTTTATACCAAATAACTTTATGGACACTGATAAAAACAAATAATTAAGTATTAGGACTAATTTGTTGAAAACCGCAAATCGTTAGCGATATAGAGTACATTGAGGTCCTCTATGCGTGGGTTAATTTGGCTGAAGTAGAATAAGTCCAGCAAGCCATCTTTGAGTTAGCCACTGACTTTGATCAAGGTTTGAAAAAATGGTGATTCGATGTAAATTAGATTTTTCCCTACCTATTCCAAATCCCATAATATATCGAGATCCAACCGAGTCCTCAACGATCTAACCCGTTTAGAGCGGTTTGGTCCGTACCAATTCTGTCAAAGAGAACCATACGCTTTAACTGGTTCCTATGTTTTCAATTTTCACGAATAAGTTGAGTTGCTTCCATTGTCGGATATGGGCCCTTGATTTCCTTATCGGTGAACTTGACAAACCGAATGCGCAGTTCTTAATTTTCCCACAGGTTCACTTGTTTCCCGTTGCTTACTCCGAATGTTTAAGTCCTTTTATATCCCTTTGCCTCCTACACTTCTTTGTCCGTTGTATTGTACTGAAAAACTCCGACCAATAACATTAGCTCATGGGATTTATATTCGGCTAATTAGCTCATTAGGGTTAAAATGAAAAAACTAGCATTAGCACAAGGGATATTAATATATATATATACTAATGCTATTTTATTGGACATTAAAAAAAAATATTACTAATTTATAAGATATTTTAAAAGAAAAAAATAACAGTTGCTCACACCATTTCAAAATCTATTTTCAAGTTGTTTTATCAATTATTTCACATAGTAATTCTAAATTTATTTATGAGTAATGATCCTATGAGACCCTCCCACACTCATGTACATAGGACCCCAAAGGATCACCATTAAATTTGGCACAAGTCTCTAAAAAAATTATCACATATATGTGGGACTTGACTTTTCTAGAGATCTGTGCCAAATTTAATGGTGGTCTTTTGAAGTCCTACACACATGGATATGGGAGGGTCTCATAGGATCATTATTCTTTATTTATTTATTTATTTTTATTTTATTAAAACAAGATTGCAAATTATTTCACATCTATTGTCAAGTTGGATTATCAATTATTTCAAGTTGCTTTATCAATTATTTCCATTCTATTGCAACGAGTTACATTTTAAATTCCATTTTGACAATAAAATGAATATAATAGAGAACAAACAATCAGACATGAGACAGTTTCTAACTACTTATGTATTTTCAATAAAATAATAAAAAAATTATAGTATTTACCACTATTATTTGAAAATCTAAAATATAGATTTTTAAGAATTTTTATTAATTTTTTTAAAATTTTAATGTCGTATATTGCCGATTCATTCGGTTCTAATCCAGATCACCAATCCGATCCGATTTTCAAGATGGACGATTCGGCTCACCAATTCGTTTCTTCAAGCCTTACATACCCAACAGAAAAGGTTCTAGCAGGAAAGATTGTAATGTGAGAAGGTTAAATTCGAAATGCTATATGGTTGAATAACAAAGATGAACCAAGGAATTTGACAAGTATTTTAAGATTTAGCCGAGTCCACTAGGTCTAGCTGGATTACTCAGCCTCCCCTTATGGGTGAGGCAAGTTTATATATATATATATATATATATATATATATATATATATATATATATATAGGGTTTGTCTAGGGTTAACAACCCTTCAAAATACAAAAGTTCAAATTAGAAGGGGTTGTGATGGCTGTATTTATCAACACAATGATTTTTTTTTATTAAAAAGTTATTTAAATAGGTAATTTTACCATTAAGCAAGGGTAAATTTGAATTTTCTACAAAAATATAATGGTATTTTGGAAGTTAGTTTCCGGGAACTTTATTTGTAGAGTACCCTTGTCTTTTACTTAAAATTTCAGTTTTACCCCTTATGGAGATGACAAAAGTACCTTTTGTCTTGTAGTAATATTTACAAAATTTGCCCCACAAAAGTACATTTTTTTAAAAAAATAGACTACAAAATAAATAAATCTACTCTTCACAACTCTCCCTATCTTGAACCTTTGTAATTTGAAGGGTTGTAAAGTTTAGATTATCCCATATATATATATATATATATAGAAAAATATTATGTACACCTATGGGCATACTTCTACAGTAAATGCCCATGGCCTAGATTGAATCTGAGTCGATTTGACGATCACGTATGTCTGGTAGTTCCAGTAGTATTTGCATTTTAATTTTTAATTTTTTACAAATCCAAATTACTTGAAATTTTAGGCGTGTGTTCTTCAAAAATAGGTGAATTTATGAAAACTATCAAAAAAAAAACTAACATAAATAAATTGACCAAAATACCCCCAAAAAATTTCAAAGGTATTTTGATCATCTTTTTCATGAATTATATATATTAAAAATAAAAAAATAATTAGAAATGCGCTTTTAGATGATTTTAATGATTTTTAAGATTATTTGGAAACTTTTTTTATCACATGATCCAATTTTTAGGCTATAGTTTTGTAAGTTGCTTTCCCAATTTATTACTGCTTTCTTATCTTAATTCATATTTGATTGTTATTTGTAAAGCATTTCTTGTTTATAAATAAATTTTATTTTTAAAGCAATAAGAGTGTGATCCATAGATTGTAGTAGGTTTTATTTTTGTATTTTTGCATTGTAAATTCGCATTTGTAAGTAGAAGTTTCCGGTATAAGAAAAGAAAAAGAGAAAAATTATGAATTTATATGCCTTGCATTCTACATAGCCCGTCTTTCAATAACGTCCACACGATGTGGATGCTTTTGCACCCTTTAGTGATTCGGGTTGAAATAATTTTGTTCTTATTTTGGGTGCGGTTTGTATAATATAGAGACTCTAAACAATCAAAGTAAAGCACACACCTTCAAATAGTGTCACGAAATCAGGTTTCAAAACTGGAAATCTTTGTGATAGCCTTAGAATATATTTTTATCTCTAATTATAAAATTTAAAAGTTAAAAATAGTGTAGATTGAGCAGGTCTATGAGAACTTGAAAATCTTGAAAATTGATAGTCCAAAAATCCAGTACAAGATACACTATTTCCAAAACTTGAAATCTATTTATTCTCATGTCCATACATCTTGAGGCCAAGATGATCAATTTGAGTATATTTGGGCATCCAAACAGCATCTTCTAGTGAAATTTTTGATGTGCGCCCTAATTTGATTGTTTAAAGCCTCACACTTATATAAATTTTTTCTTTTTATTTTAGACTTATTTAAAATTTATCTTTATCTAAAACTTGAAGTATAGATTCTTTTGTATATGGTACACCAAATAAAAATAATAAAAAATATTTTGAGAAGAGTAGTTAAACAAAATATCCGTAAAATATTTCATGGGAATTTTTGGTCGAACTTTGTATTATTTTTATTTAATTCTCTATGTAAAAAATATTCACCAAAGTGTCATATCAAATAAAAATTAAAAATAAAATTATTTTTTTGCCCAGGGAATATGACCTTGTCCAATCTAAATTGGCTTGGGACTCTTCCATCGCCCCTATAATGTGGACATTTCTCTATTTCAAAGCCATAGTCTTTGGGAAAGCTTATTTATATAGAGGAATACTCTCTTAACAAAGGGGAGAAAAGGCCTCCCCATTTTTTCATGCAATGTGCATGTGCATGAGCAAGCATGAGTGGGATAAGGGAATTTGCATACGCCAGTGCTCAAGTGCCGGTGGGGTTTGCGATTCAATATATTTTTGTAGAAGCAGCCTATGTATTGGATGAAATGCCCATGGATGGCAACGGGTCGGGCCCTCTAAAAGTTGATGTACCTAATAGATATCTAGTTTTGCAGTTGATGAACTATCTAAAAGTCAAAAGATGATGCGTCATAATTAAGAATAGCAATGGGCTGGGGCCGAGCCGGGCCACCCTTAGCCCTAGCCTAGCCCTTACCTCATAGGGCCGACCCAGGCCCAACCCTGGCCCTTTTAGGGTGGGGAAAAAGAAAATGAGGAAAAAAAATAAGAGAAACATACAAGAAAAGGTAGGGGTTGGCTGGGTCGAACCAGGACAACACTAGCCCAAGCCGGGCCCTCGAACCACTGTTTCTGGTCCACGCCCTTCTCTTTTAGGGTGGGGCTGGGCTTCGGAGCCCATTGCCAACCCTAGTCATAATTCAGATGGATTGAATGGTAGCATTCTATGAAAGTGAATGGATTACTTTTGAACAAACACTATATATATTGAACTCGAACTTTTCTTTTGAACAAACACTAGTTTGGATTACTATCTCCCTCTACTCACTTTTTGTCTTTAAATAGGAAGGCAACTTTGATGCTCTCAAATCTTCTTGGGTCTTGTGCATTTGTACAAACGACACAAGTGTTCAATCCTTGTATCTCGTGGTGGATAAATTTATTCGGGAAACTTTTACTCATGATACATTTGGGTACCTTTATTCTATAGTATAGCAGTTTTTTATCTAAGGTTATTTTAAGTAATTAGCCATAGATAAAGTAGAAATTTTTAATATAAACAAAAAAAATTATTAAAAATAGCGGACAATGATATCACTGACATGGTGTGTGACATCATTCACAAGATTACATTAATTGTTTTTTAACTACTAATAAAATGCTACTATTTTCTTATAAAACTATCTATTCTACCCTTTTAAATGACCAAAAATGCTCATACTAGAATAATTTTGTATTACAATTCAAGAGTATTTAAGTATTCAAAAATGTTGAGAACTTTAAGGGGTATACACCACTTGTGGTGTAGCCTAACAAAACCCAAATAATATAATGTCTTATTTGTGGCTAGCAACAATTGTGTTTGCAACCTCTTTAATAAAAGGAATGTGTACTATGAGGCCATTATCACTATTACAAAAAGTTCACAATTACTCTTAGCCATTAGATGTCGAGTTGAACAGCATGGGTTGTGTCACAAATTTCGAGAAATTTCTTTTAAAATTGAGTCTAACCAATGACACTCTTACAACCACCCGATTTAAACTTTGATGAACAAAAAACAATTGTGATCTCTTTGTATCAAAATAAATTATCTCTTTATATATTTCTTTTAATAAATTGTATTACTCAATGCCCCCTTTTACCCTCTCCACTTCCCATGATCCACCTATCATGTTAATAATGTCATAAAATTCATCTCCACTCCACATATTCAACAACAAACAATGAAGTGAGCCAATTATTCTTCATATGGCCAAGGAGAGTTCCAAGGGACAACTCACCCTAGTTAAAAATTATTAAAATGTCATTAATTTTATTAGAAAAACTTCATATATTATTATATGGCTTTCATGTTTCGAAACTTTATTATTGTATAATCCAATTTTTTTTATTTAAATATTTTAAGGTATCAATCATATTTTTCGATAATCCATCCTTTATATACTTGTTTGAACTTTTTTTTTGACATTTACAAGACTATGCGGAGTCCACTTGGATGTGGCAAGTTACTAGGCTTTGGCAAGGGTTGAGTCCAAGGCCCGAGCCGAGCTTGAAAACATCGGTTTAGCATAATTTGTTTTTGGAATTGATGTAAACTTAATTAAGAAAGGGGTGGGAGTCGTGGTAATAGCCCCCACACCTGGTTATCACATCGTGGTATCCATTCCTACCACTGACACCCTCAATTTTAATACTTTCAAAATTGTAACTCCCTCAATTTAATACTTTCAAAATTGTAACTCCCTCAATTTAATACTTTCAAAATTGTAACTCCCTCAATTTAATACTTTCAAAATTGTAACTCCCTAATCTATTAAAAAAACCACTGACACCCTCAATTTAATACTTTCAAAATTGTAACTCCCTAATCTATTAAAAAAATGACACCCTCAATTTAATACTTTCAAAATTGTAACTCTCTAATCTATTAAAAAAACCACTGACACCCTCAATTTAATACTTTCAAAATTGTAACTCCCTAATCTATTAAAAAAATGGGTAGGGCCTGTCTTTTCCACTAAAAAAAAAGAAGTGCTTCATAGAATGTAAACTAAGGAAATGTTTCTATGAGACCCCAACAAGTATATGTGACCCCACTTTTTCGCCGTTCGATTTGTCCCACGAAACACTATTTTATTTTTCTACTTTTCTAAAAAAAATATTTTTGGATAAAATTTTGGACGCCCCATCATAAAATTAGGGCGAACCTGAAAAAATATATATATAATTTTTTTTATTTAAACATAAGTGAACAAAATGCCCCTAAAATATTTTTGGATAAAATTTTGGATGCCCCATTATAAAATTAGGGCGAACCTGAAAAAATACATAAAAATATATTTTATTTAAACATAAGTGACCAAAACACCCCTTTACGATTGTTCATACCCCAATGTCCCACCAAACACTATTTTATTTTTCTACTTTTCAAAAAAAAATATTTTTGGATAAAATTTTGGAAGTCCCATCATAAAATTAGGGCGAACCTGAAAAAATATATAAAAAAATATTTTATATAAAAATAAATGACCAAAATACCCCTTTAATTCAGGGGTATTATGATAAATTTGTATCATCAAAAATATTTTATTATTATTTTTATCATATGTGCCTATGTCAGATCTATATACACGACAAATTTTGCTTTAAAATGATTTAGAGAGTAAAAATAAAAAACTCTGAGCCATCGGTTAAATGAAAGTTTGAGACATTGTGACTCAAATCATCTTAGCCATCTCTACTTAGATCTGATGACTAAGGGTCACATATAGTATATATGTTGGTGGGGTCACATAGAAAGCTTTCCCGCTTGCCAAAAAAAAAGAAATGAAAAGAGGAAAGAGAAAGAAAAGCAGGTGTTGATGCTCCATCCATCGCACCTTGACAACATAGCCTCAAAACTTAACAGAAAATGGAAAAAGCATGCTTTACAATTGGTTTTTATTCCAAAACGCTTTTGTTGACTTCCCCACTTAATTTTTTTTATTGTTGAATTAACCAATTCATTTGAAGTATGATAATATATACTAAATGAGAAATAAATATGAAATGTAGATAAACACCAGAGAGGAATTCTCCACTAAGAAAGAACAAAAATTGTTGTAAAAATGAAGGTGCCATTTGAGTGGCTCCTTTTTAGAGCTGAAATGGGTGGTGGCCAAGTCTTTATTAGGTGCGCAACTTGGACCCCACTCATCACCAAATGTGGCTAGGGTTTTGCAATTACTTATAAAAGAAAAAAGTGATTTTGCCTGTAGTGCTGATTGTAACAAGCATGAAAGAGTTCTTATTTCAAGGTTGGCAAAGATAACGCTTGAATACTATTACAAGGGCATGCAAACACGTTCTAAAGCAACATATTCCAAATGTACAACCCACATCGGTCATAGACAGGTTCGAGATTAGTGCTTGAGATTAGGGTTGGCAAAGAGATCGGCGTGGGTCAGGCCAGCCTTGGCCCTACCCGGCTCGGCAGGGTCCCAGTCCTGACACTGCTGGGCCCCACCCCTGACCCTGCTGGGCCCAAGACAATCCAAGTAAACAAAAAAAACAAAAGAAGAACAAAGGGTTGGGCTGTGCCGGGCCAGACCTGTCGTGGCCAAAGCCCGGGCCTGGCCTTGCTCTCAGGCCACATCTTGAGGCCCAAGCCCTAGTTTTTTTTAGGGCCAATTTGCCAACCCTACTTGTGATGGAAAACTTTTTCATTTTTCAAATTAAAATTTCTATATATTGTAGTATTTCTATTCTCTCTCAAAGGAATAACATAAAAAGAAAAATATCAAAATAATAAAAAGTTAAAGCTCTCTTAGTTTGAGCTAACAATGGACGGCGGCCTAGCCCAGTCATCCTTGACCTGAAAAACTAGGGTATGGACCAAAAAATACGGCACGAGGAACGTACCCGAGCCCAGCCACTACCCCCCAAGGGCCGGGCCGGGCCGGGCCAAGGCCATGATCTTCACTGCTCAAGCAGGTGTCCCCAAAGATTGAATTATTCAAAGTCAATGGAGTCATTTCCTCCAAAGTCAGGGGCAATACCAGCTTTCACAAATTCTTGCCTCCACGGGCCCAGTCACATGTGCCTCTCACATGTTCCCATCCTGACTCCCCATCACCTTACCATTGACTATTCGAGAATAAGGTACTTTTACGAGAGGTCCTACCATACACAAGTTACTATCCTCCACCCAACAAATAACTTACTTTAGGGAAAATAAAGGACTGAAGGCAGTTCACTTGCCTTAGTAAAAGCCTGCAAAGAAAATATAACCATTTTTACAAGGCGCAAAGTTAATAAAGATCCAGAGCTGTCATATAAGAAAATAGAAACCAGCACAAACCAGCGCCCCATACCCTAGTCACTATATTATGGTTTTTATTCCCATCACTAACACCACTCCACAAATATTTTCAAAAAGCTAACTCCTAATCTTCTTGAAAAATGAGTAGGGGCATATCTTCCCCCACTAAATTACCTAAAAATAAAAATAGACAAGTTGGGAAAGGGGCAGGGGTCTAATGGTGGTAGCACCCCCACATCCTAATCACTATGTTGTGGTATCTATTCCCACTGATATTGCTCCACTAACATCTTCAATAAACTAATTCCTAAACTATTTGAAAAAACAGGTAGGGAACTGACTTCCCCACTGAATTACCTAAAAAACAAAAAATGAACCAAGTAGAAATGTACTCAAGGCTAGGTGGGTAGGGTGGCGGAGTGTCACAACATGACGTCTTAAATTCTATTCCTACTATAAATAGGAGACTTCATCCCAATAAAAATACTCCTAAAAAAAAAAAAGGGCCTAATCTATGTAAGTTCAAATGTGAACCGATAGTAACGAAGATACAAAGCAATAGTTATTAACCAATGATTGATGCATATCCTAAAATGTCATTGACATTTTATAGGGACATACCTAGAGAAAGTGATCTCATTATTGGCCCACCACTTTCCTCAAATTTCATTTTCTCCTTTACAAATAAGTCTCATAAATAAGTTGAGAAACGCTTTTCAAATTTGAATTTTCCTATAAAATATATGAAGATGGAAGTAGCCAACAAAAAGTACCTTCTTTTGTATGACTCTTTTGCACCACGATTTGCAATGCAATTATCTTACATGCAACTAGATAACAACGAGAAAAACAAAACCTCCCTTTCACTTCCCTCATCTCTTTTGTTCCCCTTTCCTCATGCTCTCACTCACAAACAAATTGAAGGACGGCTTGTTGGGCTAACACCATGTTTGTTTTGTTCTACTCTGCCTATTCTTTCCACTTTTTTTAAAATTGCTTCTCAAAGGGCCATGTTTTAAGCCACTTGGGCTAAGTGCAAGTGGGGGTACGAATGGCTTTGATTTTGACATGTTTGAACCAATGGATGAGATGCAATAAGGTGTGGTTTTCTCCTATGAAATATGAACAATGCTTTCTTGGACATACATGCTCTATATGATACATGATTTAGATCAAGCAAAAGATAAAACTCCATAGAGGAGATGCTCACATTTGGGACCATAGGCCAGCTCGAAACCAGTCATGGGTAGAACTTACCTCACTCATCAAAAGATAAGGGAGAGAACAATAATACAGGGAATTGAGGGGCTGAGCATGAATAAGTGTAAGAGAAACTCTTATCCTTAGTACCATGTAATAGACCCAGTGAATTCTTAGGGTAAACAAAAGGTCATGATGTTAAAAGAAAAAAAAAAAGGAGAAAGTAAAAGGTCACGATAATCTAAGCAAGTTTTTAGACTTGACCATGAAAATGTGGTCTGGCTTTGTGTTTGAGTGAATATGGTCATGTATCAGAGCTTGAAGATCTTATAAATGTGAGCCTTAGTTCAACAATTTACATTTGATGGACATGCATATCAAACTTGGGTTTCTCATGAAAAATTCTGGTAGTATAACGGAAACCCAGAACAATATATACTAGATATTTTCAAATAAACTAAAAGGCATTGGGACCTAAAATAACACTAATCCCCAGATTGGTTACCTCTGCATTTTGATTAACATGCGTTTGGTTGACAAAGAAAGCGGTCAATTCATGATTTGGAAGTAACTGGGTATTTTCAATTTTCTTCTTGCTCACACTTTGGCCACATTTTGTCAATAAGCGGCAACCTCTTTGGATTTTGTTTCTTGATGTCAACTGCTAATCACTCAAGTATGTGTGGGAAAAACATGCCCCTACTCGGTTTTTCAAATAGTATAAGAGTTAGTGTTTTGAAACATTTAATGGGGTGGTATTTTTTTTTCTAAAAAAATATGTGTGTTTGACTAAAAATTAATGGGATGGTATCAATGAAAATGAAAACCACAACGTGGTGGTAGCTAGGGTATGGGGGTGCTACCACCACGTCCCCAACCCCTTTCATGGCCTAATTCCTCTTTCATTGGGCTATACCGGCGCCAATTCCTATATCATTGGGCTATAGCTGCGCCAATATGTACTACCCTAATCATGAAGGCGCTGTTTACCAAAAACTCACCCAAAAAGGGCATGTCTAATTTTTGGTGCGGCATGCAAACAAGGCCTAAACCCATTCATTTGAATTGTAGTTAGCAGGGTTTTAAAAAACACCGAGTCAAGCCGGACTCGTCCGGTTCGACTCGGAAATCGCCACAGAACGAGCTGGTTCTACACGTAAAATGGGAACCGCCCGTGTTCAGAGAGAACCGGGCGGTTTTAACCAGTAAACTTCCCGATGACATCATCAACAGAACCGTCGGCTCTGACGTCACCACTCCGACACGTGCGACAAAATCACATGTGAGGTTGCCCCAATGTTTCCGTGCGAATACCTTAGTTCATATTACATAGGTATTTATATACCAAAGTTGAATACCTATCTTTCGATGTGGGATAATTCCCAAACATCATTAAACGAAGACAGAATGTAAATATAATCTCTTAATCAACAACTTATAATCACATGCGGCGAGACAGCGGGATGGTTACAACCTTTGTTACTTCACTTGACCTCCCAAGGTCGAATCCCCTTGGGTGTTGCATAGTAGTTTTCACTTGATGTCTCAAGGTCGAATCCCCTTGGGAGTTGCATAGTAGTTTTTGTTGTATATAGTGGTATAAATATTTTTGTAAATAACATAAAAGGCATAAAAAAATGAAAAATAAAAAAGTTAATTTTTTGTATAGCAGTTAATTTTTGTTGTATATAGTGGTATAATTATTTTTGTAAATAATATGAAAGGCATAAAAAAATAAAAAATAAAAAGTTTATTCTATTTGAAATCTCCATATTTCTACTAACAATCTCTTTCACTAAATTTATTATAGAAACCTAAAAAAATAAATTTTTGAAAAATTGAAGTGTTATTTCTATAATTTGTATGTATTTTATTAATTTTTACATTGATAATCAAATATTTTATTTTATTATTATATTTTACATTATAAATCATGTAATATACTATTTTTCTTACAGTTGTCAATAATACATTTTAAATTAGATAATATTATAAAATATTCTTAATTTGTTATTATTTGTCTAGTAAAATAATTATAAAATGTAAACTAATAATTATAATTTCAGTATATAATATTATAATTAGTTAGGTTGTAATAATTTTGGATTATAGTTAGTTAGGCTGTAATAATTTGGGTTTTTTTAGCGGATTAGGGTTTTTTGTCAAAATGAGATTTTAATAGTCATTCTTTCATTGATTTAGTCTATTCTTTATTATAGTCCATGTATAATTATATATTTTATCCATGATAATTCTATGATTTTTCTTTTATGTGATGCAAATTTAATACTTAAGTTTATACAAGAGCATCTCCATATTCACAAATTGATGAAAAAAATGAAAGTTAATAATATAGTACCCTCATTTCTTATTGGATTCCTAAAAAACAACATTTATAATGAATTTTAATAATTTTTTCGGATTTTTTTGAAACTTTAATCCGACTGATTCAACCAATTCTCGATCCGGATCGATTTTTGAAGTGCCCGATCCAAGTTACCGATCCGCTTTTTAAACCATGGTAGTTAGCATATTTCTTAACGTTTTATGTACTTCGCACCATGCTTACCGTTCAAAAAATATAGACCTCCCACTCTGCTCTCTAAAGTTCATGCTATTTCATTCTCTAGGAAATACATGAAGATCGTCTCATGGAATCTCCAAGGCTTAGCAGGTAATAGGAGAAGATCTATGGCTAGGTTGATTCGCCTGGAAAGACTGCAGATTTTGCTTCTTCAAGAGAAAAATGCAGACGTTAGAATTCGTTACTGTACGTTGTTTTGGGTTGGCGGAGCAGGAGATTTTGCTTTTTCTCCCTCGACAGGGCTAGTTCCGGATCCATTTTACCCATAAAGAACAATTTTTTTTTTACTATTTATGTACGTGAACCCAGGGGGATTGTGTTTATTTAATGTAATGGGTCTTCTAATTATTAAGGAAAAATCTCTTTCTTGAATGATTTGTCGATCTTTTCAGGGAAGTCTTGATTTGCCTTAGTGTGCGATTGGAGATTTCAATATGGTGCATTAGCTACAAGAAACAAACCAAATGGAAATAGTTTACATAAGGTTTACAATTACAGATGCACCTCAAAAATCCATCAGAAGAAGTCGTTTTAATGTTGAAAAACCTATTTGATTATCTCAATATCAGGATGTATATATATTTTTAAAATCTCAAAAATAATATATCTTGCAATACATTATCTAAACCGTCCATTTTCAAGATTATCATATGTTTATAGATCTACATGATTTTAACCATTTTTAGATTTTAAAATTTTATAATCTGATTAAGAATAGATTTTCAAATAATCTTAAAAAAAATTACAAAAAAATTATATGTTGTTATAGAACTTGGAGGTGCACCTTAATTGGATTGTTTGAGATTGCAATATTATAGAAACTACACACTTCCCGAATTATTATTTCAACCCTTCTGAATAAATTTAAGGAATTTATAACACATTTATAGAGGGACCCAGTTTTTATGCGGCCAAGTCCGCATATATAGAAATGCAGGCCTCTTAATAAATCTATTTTTGAGATGAATTTTAAGACTTAATTTTTAATGACATGTAATCTCTAACATGGAGATCATGAATAAGAAAAAATAAATAAATTTAAAAAACTACAAATAATAATTCTAATAAAAAAACATTTGAACTGCTAGTTTCCATTGTTTCTAGATGGAACACCTACTTGCATCCATCTTGCTTTACACTTTCTAAACCCCAGATATAGAAATGCGGTCCAGCCCGCATGAAACAATTTTCCTTTACATTTGCCCCTAATAGGGACAGAATACTGGACCAATAACTCCTTGAAATATCTGAGATGTCCAGAATAGACAGAGCTCTATTAACAACAGACTCGAGAGGAGTTCTATCCAAAAATGTCAGTAAGCCTCACTATGATGTGTGCAAAGTATGCATTCGCTTAGTTCATGTAACTTAAATTTTTCATGTAACTTAAATTTACTTCAAATTATTTGTTATTTTTATTTTCTTGATTGCAAAATGCATGGTAAGGTAGTCAAATTGGTCAGTTTTGTAGAAACAAAAACTACTGGTATAGAGAAGAGACTTTACAGTTGCAATCATTTCAGTTTTTTTTTTCCTTCAAATGGCCTTGCGCAAGTGAAAGGGGCATTCCCCAGCAGAAGAATGAATAAGTTTAATTTACAGAACTACAACAAAGCTAGCTGCAATGCTCACTCTGCTGATATCAATAGCTCTATACACAAAAGCCTGTACAGAGACACCCAACCTAAAGAATTCCTCTCAAACAGCTGTACACCTGCACCCAAGAAATTCACAACGCAAACCAGAAACCAGGACGTGGTAAGTTCCATGAATCGCCAATAATGCACTGTAAAGATAGAGAGAATATAATGCACTGTAAAGATATGAGGCTACTTTTCTATGAACATTCTCTAACTAGTATGGTTAACCACAATCATAAGAACTGACTTAAAGAAACTTACTATACAGATTTAGATTCCATTGTAGGAAATGAACATCCACAAATGGTACTTGGCCACATCATCATCCTCACTGAAATAGTGAAAATAATTGAGAAGAAATCACAGAACAAGAGAAGTAAAAGATTCGGGGCAAAAAAAAAAAAAAAGGGGTTGTCCAGAAGAGATGAAAAAGTATAGCATTTCTTAGAGACCTCATTGTCTTGATTCCCTAGGCCTAGGGACTCCAGAGTACTTCTCTATGGATTCTTTCTTGAGTTCTGGATCAAGGCTGCAAAACAATACAACCCTAGAGTTAATGGTCAAAAAGGGCATACTTGATTTGCCTCATATAACATTACAAGAGTACACCACAATCCAATGGACATTGGAGTTTGGAACCCAATAGGGGTGCTATCTTCTTCAGTGGATCCCACTCTACTCCATCACCATCGATCATTCCAAATAGATGTTCCACAGTCCATTCTATCGAAGTGAACTTTCCCATCATTATTATGTACAGAATTTAGAGTTCAGATTCCTATCAATGTTATCAAATTAGACCGGTCACTAGACCGGCAAGGGGATAGGCCTAGTAAAAAACGGTCCAACTGGTTTGACAAGATTTTGAAATATATAAAAAAAAAATCTGAATAATATTTTAAAAAATATAATATCTTAAAAAAAGACATAGCAACTTTGTTTGGCCGGTTCCGGCTAGTCAAATCGGCCAAAACCGGTCAAACACTAGTTTGACCGATTTTTTACTAAGGCTGATTTATACTTTGGACCAAACAGGTCAGGGCATCGGTTTGGGTCCAGTTCAATCCGGTCTTGATAACTATGATTCCTATGACCATCAAAAAACTACAGACCAAAGCATTACCACCGTCCAATCAACTAATGGAGAGTGATCGAAAGAAACAGCACACTCGCAAGAACATAAGACCCATGTGGCACAACTTTCTCCATCACAATTATCAATTGATACGGATATGAAGATAGCTTTTCTAAGATCATATGGTCATAGTTAACTTTATGCTAGTATGTAAGATGGCACACCTGTTTCTCATCCCCAAGAGAGCGCAATGTGCAGCACAAGCAGCAGCTGATACAGGTGCCACAATAGCTGAAGGAGCCGCTCGAACCGCGCCCACCAATGCAGTTCCAGCACCTGCCCCACGTTGATAAGCCTTTAATGGGGTCCCAACTAGGGCTGAAGCCGTCCTGCCAAGGCCATGAGTGAGGCTTTCGAAGGCCTGCAAACAAGAGTGTCATTAGGTCGAGCTACAAGACACGTCATCCATGATGACTATGAATATTGAAGCATTTTGGGCCTGATTACAGAAGGTTGTAATAAGTCCGATTATCTGCTGCGTAATCAGCTCTTATCCAGTTAGATAATTAGTAGAGCAACAGTCGCATCTCTATTGCATCAAGCGATGGGAGGAAGCTTTACACAACTTTCTCATTGAGGAAGTATATATACCATGTGAAAAGATGGAAGTTGATGAAAAGGCATCAAATATGATGGACAGGTGATATAGTGGAACATGGAAATTGCAAAACTTTTCCATAATTTCTATAACAAGAATATAAGCAGAAGGTATCGAGGAATGGAAATATAATAACATGAATCATTCAAAACAGAGTTCAGAGAGAATTCTAATGAAACGTGTCATTCAAGAGAGAAATCATAAATGCTAAAGGATTCATCAATACCTAGGGCAAAACAATATTTTGTACCTGGAAGCAATAAATTATATTTCCTATTAAGAGTAAATCATTGGTTTGCTGCAAGTTACTAAACAGGATAGAGCCTGTATCTCCAAGAGAACAGAAATTTTTCAAGACATGCAGATTTTGTTTGGATTTCTGGTGTATCAACACCATATAGAAACTATGAGGACTTGCCTAACTCGAATTAGCTCAGGAAATAGCTAAGCGTGAAGATTCGGCCAAATATTCGGAGATTATATACTTCTTCTCGCCTCCCCCTTCCCCCTTCCTCTTCATTTTTAAAAATTGGATTTGTCCTAAACAAGTTCCTTTTTTATATATCTGATTAATTACACCAATAAGTTTGATGATGATGACGAGTCAACTAACTCAGGATCAGGATCACGCCAAGCCCCAAGCTGAATCCAAGTTTTCAAATCAGGCAGTAGCATGACAAGCACAAAAGAAAATGCAATTAACAGAAATCGGCATAAGCAAGCACCTGTCTTATCCCCTCCTGTGCATCTTTAGGCTGATTAGCTCTCACATTGGTTTCAGTGCTGCCTTTAGGAGCCAAAGATAGTGAAGGTGGAATGCTTGTTAGAACATATTCTGTTTGGAGTAAAATTTCATGAGCTCCTGCTGCCAAGTGTACCCCTAGCCCAACGGCTTCCATGGAAATGCTTCGAAGGAATGCAATAGCACCTGAAAGAGAGAACACCTGTTACTGATATTCAGATAAGTAACCGTTTCAGTTAGATTAAGAGGATTCGTGAAGAATGGAACCAAATACTATTACACCAAGGATAAGCCACATCTTAAACACCACATAGGAACCTAAATAAAATATCAAAAGAACACATCACATCCAGCATGCATATAAAATAAGCTACTTATTAGTACCTCTTTGCATGCCTTTTAGTAACCTGTGATCCTTTTTGTAATTTTTTATGGGTAAAGAAACCAATTTAGCAGCACCAGAACCCACTTTGACCAAGGATCGAAGAGGAGCAAGGCCTTTCAATAATTTATGAACCTAGACCACAAAATTCCATCATTAGCAAGAAATTGAACAAACAGTAGTTTGTAAACTCTAGAACCGATAAAACTCTTTTTTCTAATCTCAGAATTAGATGAAGAAGACGTAAGACCTGATTATGTGAAATATCTTCCAGCCACTCTCCAAAAACAGTTTCACAAACACTGGCCCATCCATAAAGCCCAACAGCATGTACATGTTTCAGCTGTAGATCAATACCCTGCAACAAGTGCAACAGGTATGGCAGTTAGACCTGAAAGAACCACAAACTGAAAATTAAGCAGGTGATAACTTGCTAGTGTAACCAGCCCATTCTAATAGCCATGTACTCAAAGTGCATCTATCAGATTTCATAGCTTTTAAAAACAATGCCTAGCACCTCTGACAATACTAAAGGTTTCAAGAACTGGACAGTACAATAGCTTAAGCATGAAAATGAAGAATGGGTAGCATACTTTCCACGACACTAAGTTGAGAAGCTCTGCATAATTTCCTCCACGTAACGCTACCAAATCAACACGGCGGGGTACATAATCAACACGAACGACTACTGGCCATATATCACATTTCTGAAACAGAAATTAGAGATGATAAACTGAGACAAAAGGCAATATAAAAAATAGAGGTACTAAGAAAACAAGGACGACTAGAAAAATTGTAAAAGAAAATGATCAAAACTTAACAACTTTGGAGAATAAATGCATGCACATTCCACCTATACAATGACAGAAACATACAAAAATCTACCCTAAAATTGAAAAATCAAAATAGTAGAGAAGGATAAATTCAACATAAGCTGACAAATGGAGTAAACGTCACAAGGCAATTTTTCTTTTTTCTTTTTTTAATATATAAGCCTCACAAGGCATTGATAATGTAGAACAAAGTGAATACCTGAAAGAAAGGAAGTAATGCTTCTACTATAATATTTTGCCAATTTCCATTCTTCATGGAATACGTGTTGGGTCCCAGAGGTTCATTAGGAATGGTTCGAGATTGTTCGACAGAAGAATCTTTCTTCGCAAAGAATTCTATGAGAAAATCAAGTTGGACTTGATCAAGATGCAACCGTAATGGCAGCAGTGCCAATTGTAGCCTGAGCAGACGTAATGTTATTATATGAGAAAGAATAATATATAATTTTTAATAAAAAAGATTACTATTCTGGAACATATAGGATATAGCCACTGATAAGATCCCAAGCCAAGAAACACATGATCAACCTAAGAAAGGCACAGGAATAAAACAAACATACAAGTATTCACCACAGTATAATCTTGGAAAGTGAAAAGGCAAGATAATACAAGGAAAAGATAATCAAAATGATTAAATACAACCTGTAAATAAAGTTCATCAGTAAAATAGCTGAAAAAGGATGTCAGTCCACTTAGGAAATCAGAAAATTAGTCCTGCAAATTAAATGTTCAAGAAATATAGAGCAACATCATAAAATGACAATAAAAATTATAAATTCATTCTTGCATCCTAGGCTAAACAATTACAACTACTAGAAAAGTGGTTGTCCTTTTTTTTTTTCGAGAAAAGTGGTTATGTCCTTCATTACATGGTTTTATCAAGGATAGGCAAATAAGAGATGGCAACCAGGGGTCATGGGTAGTTAGGTTTACAAACCATATAGCAGAGGCTGGGGATATTTTTAAAGTGGATCCCCATAAGGCATATGATTATGTGGATTTCTTTACAGCATGAAAAATAATGGAGTTTTACCACATGGATGGAATAAAGTTTAATTTGTTTTATTTTTTGGCAACATGTGGGTAGTAATAACTCAGGTGCTCGATTCCCACCACTTACCTACCAGAAAAAGATAGTCTTATCATGATTCATCCCTCAAGATGCTCATATAAACCCCTGATATGATGAACTCCCATGAGACTCACAAGAAGAAGCTCTGACAATGGAAAAGCCTTACCCCACATAAACACCCTTCACCCTATATGGGCCCCACCTAAATATGTTAACCAGACACTCCACATTACATATAATGACAGATGCCATAATTTTTACGCAATGTACCCTGAATCTGACACTGAATTACCTCTATTAGAGGATCAAATAAATGCATGAAATGCTGCTGACACACCAAAAAGAGAACACCACCACAATGATAGTGGAATTGCTTCTCAACTTTAAAAATATCAAATATCTCATCACAATTCAAAAAGAAAAAAATATCTCACCAAGGCCCATTGATCAAGGAAGAATGCTACAATGGACAAATCAGGGACCTGCTTCAACATGCATGACACATTCTAAGATCTATTTCTAGACCTTCTTATAGTCATCGTATGGTGCTTCCTAGGGAAGCTGAGAACTTCCAATTTTGCACATCTTTATACACGTCTCAGTTGATACTTCCTTGGATTTCAGGAAATCCTTAGAGAGCTAATGCTTTTGTGTAATTCTCCATCAAATGTACTACAGTATCAAACTCATTTGAATCAGTTGTTCGATTTTCTTTTTTTTGTTATGGGAGGGGGGGGGGGGGGGGAGGGGAGGAAGGAAGTTGAAAAAACACAAACAATCAGTTTGAAACTGATAGTTGCATTTGCTAAATGGATTAAAATAGATTTCCTAAGCAAATCATCAGGTCAAGATTTCCTAAGTAAATGTTATTTGCAGACTGACAAAATACATATTCAATTCATGGTTTCATAAGCTGTTTTCTTTGCTTATAAGTAATCATTAAAGAAAAACAACTACATCACATCCAGATCTGAAGGGACTTTTCGGCTCCCATGACAAAGATTTCTCTGATGAGAGAGCACTACAACATTCTGGCAACTATGAACTCACCTGTACTCTTCAAGTGGGGTAGCTGGGTCAGGCTTGACAGCTTCTAGCTCCAACTTAAATGCTTTTGCATAAGATTTCCTCGGATGTGCTTTTGAATCATAATATCCGAGAAGCTCCAGAAAGAGATGATAAACAGTTCAGCATACATAATTCCAATACCAGAGTAGTGAAGCCAACAAGTAGTTTTAATCAAAATTGACAAGGGGAGAAAGAGAACTTATTGTACCTTCTTCCAAGGAGCATTTTTGCTAACATCATGAATATCAAAATCCTGGATGGAGACTGAAAGCTTCGACATGCATGTCTCTCCATCAGGGAACACGTCATATATTATGTCCAGCCCAGAGAGCATAAGATGAAGACAAATTGTAACGTCCCGACCCCCCATTCCTGGAGACCAATCAGATCCTGCATGTATTCCCCAAGTAACAGCAGTGTTTTTAAGAATGCTTCGACCCTTGGGCTTGGGACAAACACTAGGCTGTGCAGCTTCAATAGGACCACTGAGACTAAATGCTTCAGCCGTTTGTTTCCCACTTAAGTGATCACTTGCTCTTGAAAGGTGATTATCTCGAATTGTCAATGAACTGTCCTCATACCATCCAAATTTTTCATTTTCAAAATTTCCAGAAGTTGTACTAATGGGTGTAACACTCTCTTCAATGAATATATGAGAGCCAGAGGAAGATTGTGACGCATGAAGCAAGTCAGACAAGTAATAGTCCTCTATGATCTGTGGAAAGCAGGCTTTATGCTGAGATATATGAATATTTTCCAGTGCAAAATCTGGCATTGACTTGTTTAATTGTAAATCTCCAATACCAACACCACTGCATGTAAATGGGGATTTACTCAAAGCATTGCTATTCTTTGGTGGACTTCTGTTTGCTCCACATCGGAAGACGTCCTCTAGAATCCCATCTAAGAGGCCAACTGGATTAGATCTACAGCCTGCACTTCCATCATCAGGTGGTTCAGAGGTGCCGTTTATGTCATTAACCATGGCATTCTCACCATTAGATTTCTTCACACTATCCCACCTAGTTTGCAAATGAACCATGGACTCCTCGATATCAGGTGCATACAACTGCTGAAGTTGAGCGACCAAGCGAATAAGACCAGAAGTGGTATCATGGCAAGTACCAAGTTTGATGTGACAATCTGAACATTCTACTACCCAAGATCCATCTTCACGGTCAACTTCTATTATTGCTTTGATTAGAGTCTCACCAGCAACTTGCACAAAGCCATTACTGCGAAGATAACCCACATCATATGAAACTACACCATCATTTTCATTCAAAGATAATTCATGGAGAAGGAGGCCTATATCTTGAATGCATATATTGTATTCATCGGCAGTCGAACCAGGTCTAGTTTCATTAGAAAGTATCAAGGAAGCTGCAGCTAATACACATGCCACAACTGGGTCACCAGATTCTTCAACATATTTGAAAGGATCATCACTTGTGGAAATTGAAATCCCATACTTATGATTCAAGTTCCTCAAATATGGTTTGTAGCATAATGCAACATCTGACAATTCAAGAGAGAAAGATGACCCATAAGCTGTGGTATCCTCAGGGGAGCCCTTCTGCATTCTATCGCAGCCATCTGATTCATTGTGTTCAGTAGATGAACTGAAAATCGAGAGTATTGCAAGCACCCAATCTACACGGCCACCAGGAGCAACGATTGTACCGCATCTAAAAGTTATGGATGTGAGACTCTGCAACATTTTTGAATATTTTAAATGGGTGACTGAGAGGCCAGTAAAACCAGAGGCCAATGCATTGGCACCTTTTCCATCACCACGCCTCACTGAAGAGTTTCTAGAAGAAATCAAGATAAGATCTTCATCAGGGGCCTCATCATCTGTCCCGCATATTGAACCCCAAAGCTCGCCTTCATTATGACTCATCCAAAGAAAGTTATCATCAGGAGTACCTCCAAGGTTTGAGACGGACAGCAGTTCAAATTGTTCAACTCTCAATTTTAAGTTATTCCATGAACCAGGAAGCTCCCTCCTCAGAGTATCTTTAATATCTATGAATTCTTCCAAGTGAACAGAGACATCAACAACAGCGGACTCAATAATCACTGATGATTGAAACACCTTTGCATTGGCAGGAGAAGGATGCCTTTCTGTGGAAATACCGTACGGTTCAGCAACATCAGGTAGGTTCCTTTCACTGGAAAAGACGTCGGTTACCAGTTTGAGAAGATGACCCAATAATTTATATTCAGAACCAGAGAGGTTAATCTGAAAGTGTGAAAGACACATGTGAAGGAAAGAGGAAGAGCTAAGAATCATCTCTTGTCGTACTTGGCAATCCACCCCCTCCACATCTCCTGCAGTTTTCACAGATGTAAATTCATAAGCTTTTGCATTCATCTTCTTTCTGCGCCTCAATTCACTTAAATTGGCCTTTTCCCATACCCTCTTTGCAATCCAGGGCCCAGTTCCAGGACCCTCTCGCCAAAGTAAAGAAATGCAAGACTGATCATCTGTGGTAGCTGAAAAAACTTTCCCAGACACTAAAATTGGCCTATCACTGTTCTTTAAATTATTTCTTGGAAAAGAAATTAGGTAGGCATCCAACTTGTCCATATCCAAATGCAAGGAACTTGAAGGCATATACGGAATTCTATTGGAAGAACTTCCATGCTGATTATGATTTACATTTCCAGGTTTATGCGTTTTAGCACATGGAGAAAAGTCAATGCTAAGGAAATTCTCAGTCATTGAAAAGTGTTCTAACTCTCCACATGTAAGGGAAGGGACATTTAAAATGATCCTCGCATAAGGAAGGAAAATCCTGCCATCTAAGCTTCCGTTTGGAGAATCCACCGCAGTATATGCGCCATGCCTGCTTCTTGGTTGCCCATCACAGCTAAATGAATCCTGTGTCCCATTAGAAGGCTTTAAGATTGAAACTGTGTTTACTTTGAAGAAGCTTTCTACTTGCTTAGAGAAACCAATCAGCGTATTTACCATATCTAAGTTCATCCATACAATAAAGAGGGGGAGCTTCAAACTAAAAGACGTGGAAGTACCCAATCCATCAACTTTGTGTACCAGGTCGACAGAGGCTTGGCAAGTATGAGAAGTTTCAGATCTTAACAAGTTTACCTTCACCAATGGGCTTCCTTTGTTAGATTGTGGACTGGTTTTTCCATCTTTAACAACACTCGACTCAGTTACAACTTTTCCAGAAGTAGGGAAACTAAAGGAAAGAGGAAATGGAGGTAGAGCATCATAAACTATAGCTTGCAGGCATTGAATGGAAAGATTGTTGCTCTTGAGTTGGTCCTCACCACTAAAATATCCATCGACCTCGAATTGATTTATCCTTGCTTTAAATGTTGTTTTTTTATCGCAGATCTGCTTCAAATGTGAGAATTCAGAGATCATTCTGACAATCAATTGGCTGGACAAATACTTAAGAGAAAGTACACTACAATCAAATGAACTACCAGACTATGTAAACCATTGTGGTTACCTTCTCCAATACATGATGGACACAGGGGGTGGGGGAGAAGAGAGTATGGGACTCGCCAGAACAGGGAATGAACCCAGTGGTTATCCCATTCTCTCTTCATAATTCATATTTCAATTGGATGCACATGAAGCCAATGGATTATGATTTTCCATAGAGTCCGTTGGAATATCACATACTTTCCATACTTGAAAAGCAAGCTAGAAAGGAAATGACTTTACCTGGAAACCAACAATGATGTCCATAAACTTCACTTCTATGTGATGTACATGATTGCCAGAGGGATCCTGTGTGCTTAAGGTCAAATGCTCCTCAGGATTTACAGAAGTAGTAAAGCTATGCCGAGATCCGGAGTCAAGCCCATCCAACTTTGGCAGCAAACCACTATTTGTTGAATATCCGTTATAGTTAGCAAAATGCACGTTTTGGGCAGTTCCTAACCCACTCACAGTATTATTATAATGTGGCTCCTCATGAAGAGAAATAACAATGGAAACACTGGAGAGATTTGCCCTGATACTGGTCTCAATCTGTGGTTGTTCTGCACTAAGAAATAAATGTTAACTCAAAACAAAATTCTCAAAAAACACATTTCAAAAACAAATTATTAACGCAAAATAAAGGAAAAGCAAGCAATTTGAAACCTTCCATCATAAGTTTGATGGAAGCCATTGTGCATGCCAAAATGATACATATTGTCCAGTAAGAGCAGAATGCTACAAAAAGAGTGCATTATAAAACAGGAGCATCGAGCTTATCAAGCAGAGATGCTCCATTAAAATGTCATGTTTTCAATGCTGAGATTCAAAATAATGCCATCTAGAATATAAAGCGATCAATGCATTGAAGCCACCCAATTGAATTCCTAACATTGTTCAGCTCATGCATACATCATTTAAATGTGCATCAAATAAAGGTTGCTGACAAGCCAATAATGCTTGACTAGAAAATAAGTATTACTTGGACCCCAACATGGGGCCCATCTTTCTATCTCAGAGTATCAATCTTAACATCTAATTTCCTAATGATGTTATCAGCACTTGCATTAGCTTCTAAAGATTAGCACATTTTCTCAAGGAGGACAAAGAAGCCTGGAGTTCCAGTTGAAGCAGAAAAAAAAAAAAAAAAAAAAAGAAAAGGATGCAAAAGTCAAAAATGCCTCGAATTGTTTTGTCATATAGGAATTCGAGAAATCATTTTCCTTCTTGGGATTCATTTCATGCCATTGTATGAAGCTCATCTCTCATATAGCCCAAATGAAATTTGAAGAGAAGTTTATGGTACTTATGCCATTGTTTTTAATTTTTTCTTTTTTGAAATATTAACAGTGGGAATGGAGCCTAGGATGTTATGTTGAGGCACCTGCCCCCTAATCACTGATGTCCCGACCCCGGTTCAATGTCAACCTTTCATTCTGGTGTACTTTATGTATCTTGTTTCATGGTACCGGGTGCATAAAAAAGAATCAGCCGTCAACAACAAAAAAGGGACCTCAGGTATCGGCCTGTGTCCCATTGGCATCAAACATGCGTAAAGGAGTTCATATGTGTGACCTCTCCTGGTCATTCGTGCCAGGCTATCAAGGGTTGTACAGTTCAATAGATTTTAATGCAAACTCGACCATTTCTTAGCAGGAATTAGCTAAAGAATTTCATAAGATTTTTCTTCAATATTTTTATGCAAACACAGTGCAGGGTCCTCTATATAGAATCCTCTATCTAGAATATTGTTCTACCACTTCTAGAGTTCTGATTAGTTGTCCTCAGACCCCATTATGGCTAGTCATCTTGACAACCTAGACTGCAAACTAAATGCAAGTAACAATTAAGATTAGTATCATTCTGTAACAATTATTCTAAGGGGGGGAACACATAATGTGTAGATAAAAAAAATAAGAATGACATGAATACCCCTCTACGGCATCGTAATCTACAATAATAAAATTCTATGCAACTGCAGCGAAAAGTGTCTGGACAAATCATATTTAGATATTTATAACATTGATTTAACGCCAATTCAAACTGGATATTCCAGTATCTATGTCTGCACCCTGTAGAACTTAAATGTTGTGAGCATTTGTGTTTCATCTTAGAGTTTGTGAGATTGCTCATTTTCTTGAGCAGTAGAGGGCAAACCCCTGACTTCCAATAAAATAATAATACTACTAAAAATTAGAAAAAGAAAAATACTCAAAAGGCTGTCAGATTCATGGGCTTCAAATTTATGCATCTGTATCAAAAATCTAAAGGTGTAGCACCACTGGCTGCAGAGTCCCATATCTTAGGTTTGAAACAAGTTCAATATTCAGGAATGCATGGAGACATTTTGCACAGCCAATTACTTCACAATAGGATTTATCTAGATATATTTTACAATAAATTCCATGGTCATTCGCACACTTACCGGAGGGAATATGGATTGACCCAGAAGCAAGGCTTGAAGCAGCAGTTACAGCACTAAAAAATGAACAAGTCAAATTCCATATGCCATTACTACTCAAAGTTGCTTGGGAACTTCTCAATGCATCATAACATTCAAAAAATTGATCAATGCTGCATAAGAGAAACCAATATTGCTATATTAGCTTTTTTAACATGCATTCATAAGCTGTGCACTAATAACTCCACTAACAAGCTCCATACAAGCATGAAGAGTGAAACCTTGTGTAATTCTGACAAAAACAAACATGAAAAAATGAGTCCAAATTATTTGAAGGATCTCATTAAGAATAACCTTGTCTAAATCTTACCACTGCAAGAAACTCCAATAGAAAACAACATAAAGTAGTCAGAAGTTTAGAAGCACACCTTGCTCCAAGGTCTGCTTCCGACTCAGCTCCATCTCTCTGATTTGTCTTGAAACCTTGCTGAACCCAGTCAGCAATTAAATGTGTCCCAGGTAACAGTGACATGTCTTGATAAATTTGCGAATGCATGCATGATGAAGAATTTTCACTGCTTGGTGTGAATATATTCACAGCTGTCACTCCAGAACATTGATTGAAAGCATCACGATCAGATGAGGACTTCGACCCAACAGAATTGCCAGCCCTGTAAGTCACATGGCACCCTGCATCTTTTTTTATGAGATTGAAAGATTCCCAAAATGCTATGATACACTTTAAAGAACTGGGCTGAAATTTGATCTCTATGGGATCCATAAATAAATCAGCATCAAGTTTGGGAATATCCAATGAGCCACTCTGCCAAGGTATGCTTAACTTTAGTGTTCCTCCAAATCCACCATTTTCGCCAATAAGAATTGGAAGTGGATTACTGAAAGGTAAGCTTTCAAAAGAGCTTGCAGTATAAGCAGAGAGATTCTCGACATCACCCGTTTGAAGGAGCTCCAGTGTTGCTCCTTGAAACTTCACAGACTTAACCAATTCAATTGGTTGTGAGGAGATGCCATGTCTAGAATCAGAGTCTGTAATCAAATCTTCAGATACAAACATTCCATCTTCAATTTCTGATACACGAAGAACTAAAATGTTTTGATGCTGTGAAATCATCCCAACCTTTTCGAAGCTCGATTCAAATGCAACAATCAAATTCTTGACATTAACATGGAGGCCCAAAAGCAACCTTTGCACCATCTTTGCAAAGTCCATAACTTCATTAAGAGTTTCCCGGTAAGCAGATCCGGTATTGCCATTGGGCGTCCTGCAGTCAGGCTTACCAGAACCTTTACTGGGAACAGGTGTTTTCCCACCAATATCTGATGAACAATCTTGTGAGGCTTCATCTAAAATGCCCCCAGGAAATGGACCAAGAACGAGTTCAAGTTCCTCCACTTCAATCTCTATATTCAATGTCTTCCAACGAATTTTGAATGATATGGACTTAATAGACCCCTCTTTCACTATGACTGGTGTCCCACCTAACTGGAACCAAAATATAACACATGAGATTTCTTCTTTCAAAATTTTGAACAAGAGCAGTTAAGAGATATTCCTAGAAGAAATTACATTACCATAAAATCAGGCTGAGGAATACAACAAGAATTCATGAATAAATTGTACGCCAAAAAGTGCATAAACAGAAGGTTGATTATCAAATCCTTCTCACCAAAATACACAAAATAGCAGAGCAACCGTTAAAGTATCATTATCCACCAGAGTTTCCACTAAGAGCGTCTCCACATAAAAAATGGTTGCATGACTTAAAGATTTATGTAGCCCAAGATCAGGAATTTTTCATTTCCTTAGTCAGTGAATATAAAGAATTGAATACACTTCCTTTTTTCTAATAAATAATAAAGACTCCTAGGTTGAGGGGTTTACATGTTCCATGCAACCTCAAGAACAATAGATACATAGAAAGGAGAACGTAGTTGATTCAGCCATCCCTAAATAATATTTGAAAATAGAAGACCATGGAAAGGAGAAAAAATCAGTGTTCAAAAAAAACAGTCCGCCCAACACCTAGACGCCTGCTTAGGCCCCGGAAGGACCTTAGGGCGCGCGACCAGGCATGGGCGGCTCTCCCTAGGCACCAATACCTAGGCAACCACAAGCAACCCTATTGGGGTTGTGTGGCCATTTAAAGGCCTTATGAGAGCATGTACTAAAAAACATATAGTGAAATGTTAGCTCCAGTGGAAGTGTGGTCCACATTGGACTTGAGGCATTTCTGATACCTGGACGCACCTGAGCTTTGACTGGCTATGGCTCAAAGTAATGTCTAAATACCCGTAGTCCTGGGCAATGTGTGAACACAACCGATATTCCCTCGATGAGATCTGAAATGTGCCTAGAACAATTGACCAGGAGCCATGGATTTGACCCCTATGTGTGATGGATGGCCTGCGTGGACAAGGGCCTAAATAGTCATCATTACCATCACACAGGTACACTAAATAGCCGTCCAGGAAGCAGACCTTTTGGATAAAGATGTGTGACATGTACATGTGCAGAAGAGATGACTCCCTGCAACACTGGACTGTGTTGGAAGGACCCATGGGCATACTACTGAACTAGGGCCTCCACTTGTCCTCAGGGAGGGACCTATGATCCATAGTGTAGAATCATATCTCCTTCACTTTATTGGTAGACTTTGATAGTCCAATCATGAACCCTTACGAAAGGTTGTAGGTCATGAGAACTGTTGGGTCAGTTTGAGAAGGTGCAGTGAGATACGATCTCTAGAGAGGATGGAATCCTCAATATATTTATCATAATCCTAACTCTATGGATCCAATTACCAACAAATCTTCTTAGATATATTTAAATATATTTTAATTATTTTTCAAATAATTAAAATAAATTTTTAGACTTCGCTAGGTATTTTATATTAGTGAGAAATAATTTTTACTTAAGGAAAAATCAATTTTTTGAATTTATTTAATCAGAGAGAAAAATAAAATATTTAGAGGTTTTATAAAAAATTATTTATTATCTGAAATTATGTTTAAAATATTTGGGGGCCCATTGGGGTACAGTGGGCCCACCATATTATGGGGCGTGGGACCCACATGGCCACCCTATGTGTGGTGCGCCCCACCTCCTCTAAACTTTCCTAAATTGAAAGATGGCAACTATGCCCTATGTTGACTTGATATTTTAGGAAACCTTTTGTGTAGAGATTTTGACTGATTTCAAAATAGGAACATGTAAGAAATTAATTGTGATTGATTTCAAAATAGGAAGGTGTAAGAAATTAACTGTGAATGATTTCAAAATAGGAAAGTGTAAGAAATTAATTGTGATTGATTTATTATTTTCTCTATACAATAGTTGATGGGAAAGGAGTTATGGAAATTGAGGAATAATGATTCCACCTCATCCGTTTAATCATGATGGCTGATCTAAGAGATGAATGGATAAAATCCCTTCACCCCACAGGTTTTCAAGATCAAAAGTCAAGATTAAGCCTCACAAAGATGGCAAAACCCTCACCTTTGCTGGTTTTTGCCTAGGCTTCCCAAATTTGTGAGGGAAATTCTTGGAACTAGATCCCGTGTGTCATTGTTGAAGGAGACCCGATGTGGGGTGTCTTAAGTCCTTGGGGTTAACCTGAGGAAAGGTAGAAGGTATTCTCTTAGTTTATGTTCTTTTGATTCCATTACATCGTTATTTCCAGATTTGTTTCTTCAATGTATTTTTATTTTTATGCCAAGCCAGTGAGTGTTCTTAGCAATTTTATTTGGTTCATATTGTACACAGACACTTGTGAGTGATTCGGATGGCAATACAATACGAAAAAGTAGAAAAAACTAATTGGTATTGACTTGCCCGATCACATAATCCACCTTTCAAACCCAAGTGGCCCAGGCGAGCGCCCAGTGCCCAATCCTGGGCGAGCACCGAGGGCCCGCTCCCTTTATGGCAATAGAAGAGCCCCTAGGGGCAAATTGGGTCATTTTGAACCACAAAATTTACATAGATGAGTATTGGGGGTTTTCTAAACGTCCAAAATGAAAAACAATTCCACTCTAAGCCCCCAAAATTGATTGACTTTGAGATTTCTATGAATCAAAAAAAGATTGAGGTTTAAAGAAGTATCCCAAAGCTTACCCTTTATTGTTGGAATTTTTTAGGGTGCTAGTGAAGGCATTTGACAACTTTTACGATGAGTTCTAGCTCGAAAGCTATCAAAAACATTGAAGAAAAAAAATCGGGGAAAGAGGTTAATTTCCAATCAATATTTGAGATTTCTTTTTTTGAATTTGAGATGTGTTACTCGGCATCTAATAGGAGTGGGAATCCAGGATGGAAGTATTGTGTTAGCCCAAATAAAAATGGCAAACAAAATAACGTGCAATGCTTGTGGACATGTTTTGAATGCCAAGATAAATAAATTCAAGAAACATCTTGCCAGTATTAGAGGGGATGTTGCTCCATGTAAAAAAGTTCCTGATCTTATAAAGAAAGAAACTCTCGACTACATAGAAGCCAAAAAAAATAGAGGATTAACAAACGAGAAGGATATGGCAGAATTGAGGACGGGGGTTAATATTTTTGATGACGACAACACTGATGGGGACGATAAAGGGGAAGAGGAGGTCGGCCAGGTCGCGGTATCTCATAGTTCTAAGAGGTCTTTTGGGTTTAAAAGGCCTCAAATGAAAGGGCCAATTTGATTTTTTTTTTTATGCCTAACCCCAAGACTACATTTGAGAACCGGAAAGGCAAGGGAAGAAGCGACACTAGAAAATAGATATAAAAAGGAAGATCAATGTTACGTAATTTAATATGTTGCTAGGTAATTCCATACAATGTTGGAAGCAATTAGCCAAGTTTAAAACGCCCAACCTCTTATGAGCTTTTAAAGCCACTATTGAAGTAAGAGGTATAACACACCAAGGAGTACCTAAAGTCCCATAAGGATGGGGTAGGCTCAATTTGAGGTTTCCATAATGATTGATACATGGAGTGATAGGAGAAGAAGAAATATCATGACCTATTGGTGAATTGTCCCTTGAGTACAATATTGTTTGAGATCCATTGATACTCTGAAGAAGTTCATGATGCACATAATATATTCCCTTTTATCGATAAGAGCATTGAGGAGGTCGGGGAGGAGCATGTAATTCAAATGATCACATAAACTGCTTCTCTTAATTTAACCTGCAACTCATTTGCTTCACTATAAGAGACCTCGTATATTTTGGACACCTTGTGATGCAAATTGCATAACCCTTATGCTTGAGGCCATTGGTGACTTGTTTAGTATTAAAGGGACACTTTCGAAAGCTAAGGAGGTCACGACTTCATATATAACCACACCATTACCCTTAGCCTAATGCATAAGTTCACAAAAAAGAAGGGGCTTCGGAGGCCCGAGGTCACCAGATTTGCTACAGCTCAACTGAGTCTTAAGAGCAGTTATGGTAGGAGGAACCATTGAGCTCTATGTTCACTTTAGAAGATTAGAATAGGCTTAGGTGGTCTACAGATCCTAAAGGAAAATTATTCTTTCTAAAGTTTATTGGCGTGCGGTAAAACACTCTCTAACAGTATTTCTACCCTTGGTAAGGTCTTGTACTTGGCTGATGCTAACAAGCCCTCTATGGGCTTATACATGATGCACTAGAAGGAGGTAAGCAGGAGATAGTAGAGAATTTGGCAATGATGAGGCCAAATATGGCCCAATTTGGGAAATTGTTGGTGAGAAGTGGGATAGGCTGCTTCATAGACCATTGCATGCAGGTGAGCACTATTTGAACCCAAATTTCTTTTATGCTGACCTAGATATTTAGGGAAAAGATACAATCATGGATAGATTTAATGAGTGCCTTGAGAGACTAGTTGCTGATGCGTAAATACAAGATAAAATATATGTTAAGCTCATTCTATATAAGTATGTTTTGAGTCCTTAGAGAAAGAAATGGTGGCAAGAGAAAGGAACAAATACTTAGCCCCAAAAAAAAAAAAGACAAAGGACCAAATCATAACCGAGTAACATCTTTTATTTGAAAATATTGTATTTTAAATTCGCTAAAATTCTTCATGATAATTTCAAATTGCAGCCTTATGGTGGAGCCAGTATGGGAGTAGTGTTCCAAACCTCTACAAGGCGGCTACTCGAGTTTTAAATTTAACAGCTACCTCTTTTGGTTGTAAGCGGAATCGGAGTCCGTTTGATATGGTATTTTTAGTCCTTTTTTTGTTTAGAAGTTCTTTTTTTGTTTAGTTGTTTACAAGTTCATTTTCCTATTATGGAAGGTATAGAGTATAGACCTAAAGTACATTAGTACCAATCTAGATTGCTCAAGTAGATGCAATAGTATAGTAGTAGTACTCATGCATTTTTTCTCATAGGTGCAAACAAAGACAAGAAATAGACTTCAACCGCGAAGGATAGTTGTCAGAAACGATACCGAATCCGAATAGTTTGAAGAATTGGAAGCACGGCCGGCTAGAAGATTCTTGTTCTTAGAATCGACATCCATACAAGAGGATCGTTGGAAATGCGATTCCTACTTTATAAATATCTAAATTCAATCAAAATGGAATCGAGATCTCTACATAGATGTAATCAAGATTCACAGCTCTATGGAAGCAAGTTTCTGACCAATTTGAATAGACCAATATAGAGTTACGATTCCTAATTTATGGAATTGAGATTCCAATATCTTTGTAATCGAGATTCCTAGGCATTTCGAATTGAGATTCATAACAGTTTGGAATCCCCGATTGGAATCGAAATTCATAGCAATTTAGATTCAAGTTATGACCCATCTAGAAATCGACATTTGTAACACCCTTATAATCAAGTATCAAGCAAACACATGGATCAGTGATTTAAAAAGCGGATCGCCCAGCGCATGGGTGGCCACCTAGGTGGTCCACAAGGCCTGGGCGCATAGCCCAGGCCTTGGAGGCCAAATTAGGCGGGATATCTCTGGGCGCCTGGGAACCCGCCAAGCCCTAGGCAGCCACTCAAGGACAGCTCCCCGCTCGAGGGCAGAAATGCCCCTCGCTGAGCGCATTTTTTGTCATTTTTTAATACTAAAGGGTCAAAATTGTGAGTTTTAGGTTCATTTGAAACCTAAATCACATTTGAGCCTATTTTAGAGAGAGAAAAACCCCAAAAAACTAGTTTTTGGTGATTTCCATAAGATCGCCTCTCAGGTTCTGGGCTGCCTGAACGCTCCCCCCCCCGGCCCCGGCCACGGCCACGGCCACCTAGCGCTTTTTGAAACACTGTCATGGATAAATAGTGACAGATTTAAAAGTTAGTACGAGATTACATATCGCATGAACTAAAAAATGACATACATGGATAGAGATATAGAGATTTTGACATTAAATGATAGCTGAAGATTACATATTGCGTACAATGAAAAAATAATAGATACAATGCCTTCGGTACACAACTTCCATTAAACACTAATGGAATATTGCCCAAAGTGAGAAGGGGAGCCCTCCCTCCCCCCCGAGTGGAGGCTATAATTTCTTCCCTTTAACGAGGAGCTTCTGTGTGACTGAAGAAGATGATGGAGACACGCAAGGGACGGGTCTAAGTGAAGGCAGGATTGGGAACAATCGTCTCTAATCCAATTTCCAAATAACTCAAATGTGAACTATGAGAGAATAAATATTTGCACTGTTGGAGACAATCGTCTACAATTCGGTTTCAAAATAACGCAAATCCAAAAGTCACAGATTTGTGCATCTCAAATTTTAGCATTTGATTTTGAGGTAATACGATTCCAAAAATAAAGAGATCGAGATTCTATGAGGGTAGAAGCGAAATTCAATGTTTCATTAACTCGTAGTTTTTTACATTTACGAACCATTGTGCTTGATGCTTAGGAATCTGGATTTGAAAACAACTTAATCAAGTATCATCACATATGGAATCCAGATTCAACAAGTGAAAAATCGAGATTCAACAAATGCGAAATCGAGAATCCGACAAATGCGAAATCGTGAATTCAACAAATTCGGAATCAAGAATCAACAAATAATGGAAGCGAGATTATTTAAGTGTTGGAATTGAGATCGAGATTCTTTAAGTGTTGGAATTGAGATCGAGATTTTATGAGGGTGGAAGTGAGATTCAATGTGTCATTAACTCGCAGTTTCTTAAATCTACGAACCGTTGTGCTTGATGCTCAGGAATCTAGATTCGAAAACAACAGAATCAAGTATCATTGCATATGAAATCCAGAATCAACAAGTGAAAAATCGAGATTCAACAAATACGAAATCGAGAATGAATAAATTATGGAAGCGAGATTCTTCATGTGTTGGAATTGAAATCCCTAAAATAAGAAATTGAGATTCCCGACTTCACATAAACGGGTTCTGTGAAGATTCCTTGTTGGAATCGCAAAATCGAGGATCCAAATCAGAATGGCAATCTTGGGAAACTACAGAGGAAGATCAATGATTTGGTATTTGTTAGAGAGAATCGGAGCTTAAGGAGAAGTTCAACCACCAAAAGAGGGATCTCATCGCTTCAAAGGATAAGGAGAATGCAATTGAGTGGTTGGGTGAAAGCCTAGGCACTGAGGGGAGCTTTTGTGTGACAACAAAAGATGATGGAGACACTCTAGGTGCAGGTCTAAGTGAAGGCTGGCTTGGGAGACAATCATCTCCAATCCAATTTCCAAATAACTAAAATGTGAACTATGGGAGATAATTGTCTCCAATCTAGTTTTGAAATAACTCAAATCCAAAAAACCATAAATATTTGAACCAATCCAAAAGTCACAAATTTGTGCACTTACAACTTTAGTATTTGATTTATAGTATTACGATTCCAAAGAAAAGGAGATCGAGATTCTATGAGGGTGGGGTGGAATCGATGTTTCATTAACTCGTGGTTTCTTGCATCTACGAATTGCGGTGCTTGATGTTTGAGACAATACTCATCTAAATAATAAAGCTAATGAATCTTCCTACGGTAACGGAGCAAGTCAAGGAAGAGGAGGTACCCAAAAGATTATTATTAGTAAGTAGGAGGGAAGCAAGGGAGCAACCTACAGGGCACACTAGCTGCAAAGAAAACATAGTGCGCGCTAGCTGCAAAGAAAACATAGTGCGCGCTAGCTGCAAAGAAAACGTAGTGCGCTAGCCTGCATATAGGCTTTCGAGCCAGCGAAGACAAGCAAGAAAACAGTTGCACCTGAACTGGGTGAACAAGAACTGGGGATCAGATGCAGGTGACATTCCCGCCAATGGCTAAGATGTTCAATCGGCTCCCTCCCCATTTGTTGGGGTCCGGACCCCTACTAGTGAGCAGAAAAGGGAGGAGGAAAGAGGCCCTGGTGAAGAGGAATATGGATTCAAAAAGCAGGATGAACATTTAATAGCATATAAAAGTGGATCAAATAAAAGCCACATAGCCTTCTTTCTGATCAAGAAGGTAGATCGACTATCTTGTAAAGACTGTCATGCTATCCCAAGAGAAAGGTTGACTATGCAACATAGGCTCGTGGTTATGAATGTTTGTCTAAAGAGATGGAAAAGAAAGAGTGAACCTAATAGGTGTCCAAGAACTAAAAGGAGAACATAGACTTATTTAGGGATACATTAGTAGAATAAGAAAAATCAAAATTTAAGCACGAAGTTAATGCTATGTGGAATTAGATGGTTGATTGTATTAAGAAAGTGGCAATAGAAGCTTTAGGAGAAATTAGAGGGAAAAGAATTTTCAACAAAGAAATCTGGTAGTGGAGTGAGGAGGTTTAGAACGCTATTAGAAAAAACCGATCATGTTATAACGCTTGGTAATTTAATAGAAATGATCAAGACTTAGAAGAATATAAAAATTCAAAAAAAAACACTAAGAAAATAGTAAGGTTAAACTTAAAACATATGATGTTTTCAAACTAGCAAAAATGAAAGAGAGGAAGTGTAGGGATCTATACCACATTAGATGCATTAAGAGTGGGGATCAGCGGATCCTGGTGAAAGATGACAAGGTCAACAAAAGCTGGAAAATTTATTTTCAAAAATTCTTAAATGACGAACACTAGGGGAACACAACATTAGGAGAAACCTTTGACATAAATGAGGATGGAGGGCATAGCTAAATTCATAAGATTAGGATATTAAAAGTGAAAGAAGCTTTGAGAACGATGAAGAAAGGAAAGGCTTTAGGACCAAATGGCATCCTGATAGATGTTTGGAAGTGCAAAGGGGAGATTGACATATGTTGGCTTACCAAATTGTTCAACAAGGTGTTGAGAACAAAGAAATGTCAGACAAATGGAGAAAAAGTATTGTGGTGCATATTTATAAGAACAAAGGAGACATAGAAAATTGCACCAACTATCGAGGGATTACACTAATGAGCCACACTTTGAAGCCGTGAGAAAGAGTGGTTGAACGGCTAAGGTATAAAACAAGTGTATCCGAAAATCAGTTTGGTTTTATACCAAGAAGGTGTCAACTAACGAAGTCATTTTCGTACTTGGACAATTGATTGAGAAGTTTAAGGCGCAGGGAAAGCATATTGATTTAGAGAAAGCATACGATAGGGGTACCTAGAGATTTAATTTGGTGGATGTTGGAAAAAAAAAGAGTCACTAGAGGATATATAGATACAGTGAAAGATATGTACGAGGGAGCACTAACTAGTGTGCAGACAACTGGTGGAAAGACAGGTGAGTTCTCAATGACAATGGGCCTGGTCAGTGATGAGCCCATATCTCTTTGTTTTGGTTATGGACGAGTTAACCAAGTACCTACAAGATGAGGTATTGTGATATATGTTGTTCACGGATGATATAGTTTTGATCGATGAGACTAGAGGCAACATCAAATACAAAATTAGAACATTAGAGGGATACTTTAGAATCTAAAGATTTTAAATAATTCGGACTAAGACGGAATATGTAGAATACAAGTTTACCTAAAAGATATTGCTTTTGATATCTAGAGTCGATAATCTAGGAGAATCGAGAGATTGAGAAAGATGTCGCACATAGAACTAGAGCTGGGTATGCAAAGTGGAGACATGCATCCAGAGTTTTATGTGATCACCGCAAACCATTGAGATTGAAGGAGAAGTTTTCTAGAACGGTTATAAGACTAACTATGCTTTATAGCAAGAAACAACACATCCCATAAGACGAGCGTAGCTAAGATGATGATTTTGATATGGATGAGTGACAAGACAAAAAAGGATAAAATTCATAATGAATATATATGAGGGAACTTAATTGCGGCTTCAGGAGGCGATAAGAAGAGGGAAAATATACTTTAGTGGGCTGAACATGTACAGCATAGACTTATTACAACACCGGTTAAGAGACGTGAGTTGGTTCAAGTAGAATGCTCTAAATGGGCAAGGGGAAGCAAATAGAAATAATAAGAAAAGAAATGATGACTTTTGATCTTACTGAGGGTATGGCCCTTGATACAAAAGAACGGAAGAACATGATTCATGCAGTCGACCCCAAATCATTGGAATAAGGCTTGGATGATGATGATGATGATGATGCATAAGAAAATGAATAATGCAATCTTTAAACCGAACATGAGCACAACAAGGTTAATATAGCTCACGTGGATACAATTTTGAAGAGGGAGAGGGTGATGCACCAAGGAGCTTGCTTGAAAGTAGTATCAAATGCATTCAATGAAACATATAAACTGTTATATCTCATCATTCCGTCTCCTAAACTTAAACTAGTATTGCAAGAACAAAGGGTTATAGTTTGATACCAGTGTTTTAGAACTCAGCTCAAACCAAGGCTCGGCCCTAGCCTCTGCCACGTTACCCGGGCGAGTCCAAGTGGAATCACCCAAGTACTAAGCATTTTAAAAACAGAAAAATAAAATAAAATAAAGAAAGATAGTGGTGGGCGCTTAGCCCACATGCCCAAGAGAGAGGACTCCGAGCACGTGGACAAATGGAGAGGGGTCTTTGGCCACATCTCTCTCTCTCTCTCTCTCTCTCTCTCTCTCTCTCTCTCTCTCTTGGAGGAGACGAATGGGAACAAGGGCGGATCTCCCCCCTTTTCAAGAAAGAGAGAGAGAGAGAGAGATGAAAAATTGGGTAGATTTCGTCCCCCTTTAGAAAGCGAGGGAGAGAGGGGGAAAGAGACAGAGGGAGAGAGAGGGAGAAAGAGAGAGAGGGGGAGGGAGAGCGCAAGCGTGAGAGGAAGAAAGAGAGGGAGGAGGGGAGATAGAGAGAGGAGCTAAAAGAAGGGGGCCAGAAATCCAACCTCCTTTGAAAGAGAGACAGAGAGAGAACCTGCCCTAGCCATGAGTGGAGAGAGATAGAGCTAATGTTAAACAGATAAAAAGAGATGAAAGGGGGTGGTGCCCCCATTTTATAGAGCGAGAGAGAAAGAGAGATGAAATAAGGGGGGTGGTCCACCCCTTTTGTTATGCAAAACCCATGTACTGAGGCATACATATACATGGGTACTCACACGTATTGCCTCTGCAGGCCGAGCCCAAGTGGACTACGCCGTGTCTGAAAACAATATTCACCACTAGAATATGAGCTCTCATCATCCCCTTTGTTAAGAGATCAACAAGTTTTAACAATACAAAGCCAACATGCAGGATACTGATCTAGAGCTAACAGCATATCCTCTCCAATAAAATGAAAGCCAACCATCTGCATATCTCAATCACTCATGATACCTTGGATAGTTCACCATCTAAGTAGCACTCACAATATATGCATGCCTAGTATAATATATATCAATCAAACAACCAAATCATCCAATACAGTTCTCATTCATGTGATTCTAATACTGTCCTTTACTCCTCCACATGCCTTGATAAAAGTCAGAAAGCACTGCAAATACAAGTATTACATCACCCATCACCAAGAGATAACCTACTTTGCCCAGCACAAGCTATAAGAAAGAGAACAAGATGGAGCCATCCTTTCAGTACCGATCTCACAAACTTTCTACAGGTTTCAGTCCGCACCAAAATGATTATTTTTCTCACCAACACCTGCAAAAGCTTCCCTTGCCAGAAAATTGAACTATGAATCTAACATCAAGCCCTGAACCAGATAACTAGGTCATTTAAAGATAAAACAATGACCCGAACTTTGATAGAACATCTCTTCACTCCTCATCAATGAAACCCTTTTACACTAAATATTGTTAAATTTATTTCCGCAATTTTGTGGAATGATGTCCAATAATAGCCTACATATTGTTGCATCGAGTCAGACCGCAAATTACATGAGTTCTACTACTACTACCAGCTCCTATCTTATGGGAAATACACACAACTATGCAATTAATTCAGATACCAGTCCAACGAAGCCCCTAGATGAAAACAAAAACCCCAGGTAGAAAAAGGCACCAAACTGTACACCAAATCATAAACAAAAGCCCTAGACATATTCACAATTTGGGTACCTCAAAGCAAGTGCACCACAACCTTCAGAACCCTAGAACCAACACAATAGAAGCTTAAAACTCCAACAATAAACACATAGAAATCAAACGAGAAGAGAACATACCCGTTTATTGAGATAATCGACATTGAGGGAAACATCATCGAGCCTGAGGGTACCACCGCTGAGCTGCAAATCGAGCTGGGCGAGATCAATGTCGCCATTGATGAAATCTCGGAGGTATTTCTTTAACCAGTATTTGAAGATGCTTTTTGCTGATAATTCAGAGAACATCGACCCAACGGGTAGGGAGAACTTCCAAGGGAACATGGCTTGTTTATCTGAGGGGGTTTGGTCATGGCTCAGAGAATGGGGTCTACGTATGTGGTATCCGGGCCTTCAAGGAGACAGGCATGCCACGGAGATGGAGAAGGCGAATGGCGACGAGACAGAGATTATCATCAATGGGAGTAAATGAGGCTAAGACCTAGAGAGATTCGAAGACTAGGACCTAGAGAGAGAGAGAGAGGACGCGACTGGAAGGGAAGAGTATGGTTTTTTAGAGAGAGAAAAGGGTTCAGAGAAGAACAGCGGCCAGAGAGCAAAAAGGAAAAAGAGAGAGCTTGGGAAAGCAGTTTGGTTCCAAATTTTGGATGGCGTGCGGGGAAGATACTTGGATGATTGGATCCCTCCATACAGTTCAGCTAATCAAGGGCATTGATAGGTGGTCCGCGTGACTATTTTGTATATATGATTTGGCGCCCAACACTGTATTGGCCCTGGTACGGATAACGTTGTCTCACGTTAAACATGCCTTATTTTGTTAGTTTGCACAATTATAAAAAGGGCAAAAAGTTTATATAGAGCCGAGGCTCTAAACAATCGAATTTGAGCCTACTACAAAATTTCACTAAATGTTGTTTTTATGCTCAAATATCATCAAATTGATCATCTCGACATCAAGATGTATGAACATAAAAAAAAAAAATAGATTTCAAGTTTTGGAAATAGTGTATTTTGTAACATATTTTTGGATCGTCAATTTTCAAGATTTCATAGATCTGTCGATCTACACTATTTTTAAATCTTTAAAATTCATAAATAAAGATGAAAATATATTTTTAAGGCTATCACAAAGATTTCCAATATTGAAACCACATTTTTCGATACTATTTGGAGATAGGCTCTAATTTGATTGTTTAGAACCTAGCCTCTATACAAATTGCACCCTTATAAAAAGGGATTGTTCGTATAACATATCATTTTTTGTAGACGGAGGTCACACTCATTCTTACTTATAAGATGTTAAATTAAATGGCTTGAAATGAGTCAGGAAATCCAATAATTGTTTTTTTTGGAACTTTGTATCTATTCAATACACTATTATAGCTACCCATTTTGAAATTTAAGGGACAAAAATGATCGTTACCTCTATGTACAACAGATAAATGGTCTCTTTATTGATAATCCTTCATAAAAAAAAGAAATTATATGATGAGACTATTTACTTTTAATATAAGATGGTCACAATTAATCTTGATCATTGGATGTGAAATTTGGTGGATGCATTTATTTTATTGACCAAGTTCAAAGTTCAAAAGAAATTTTCTTGAACTTTGTGACGCACCCAAAGCCATCAGATTTCACATCGGATGGTTGTAAATAATTGTGACCTCCCTATATCGAAGGTAAATGGTCTCATTATATACAATCCCAAAACAAATGCGCCATAGTATTATTTATTGTGATAGCAGTGTATTTAGGTATATTGTATATATAAATATAATGAGAGATAGTAGAAGGACAAAAATACTTTAGAGAGAAAAATAAATTCATAAATATTTTTTAATTAAAATGTAAGGAGAGATAGATAGAAATAATAATAAATCAAAGAACAAAGGTAATTAATAATAGCATTTTAATATACTTATCTAATATTTGATAGAACATTATTTCTACATATACCAAAATATCATATTTGTGAGCATTTAGAAAGTTGTCGTGATAAAATTGTAAAATGATCATAAACAAATTTTAGAATATAGAAAATTTGTTTAAAATAATGTCACTATTTATATTTCATAAACTTTTATAAAAATGAACATGTCATTAACGAAAATTTGAAACATACAAAATCCAACATCTGCAAATGTAAGATATCTAAAACTGATCTTCCGCTTTTCTAGTAAATACATGCTTTATTTGTGATACTTTAAATTTAAAATATTTAAAAAATAAATAAAGCTGGTTTTCTTTTTAAATTATTAAAAAACTATAACAATAAATAAAATTCATTTCATGTTAATGTAATTAACTTAAAACCTTTGCAAAAATGTAATAAAATAAATAAATTGGTCATAGATACTTTTTGGAATATAAAATTTATAGATTGAAAATTGGTATGTTGGTTTGGAACAACTAGAATTTTATTAATAAATATATTTAAAATACAATAAACAATTTTAAGAATCTTGAAAATCCACAAACAATTGTTTAATGAAATTAAAATATTTAATTATAAAGAGAAACTTAACGATGATAGTTCTTGAAAACTATAAAAAACGGATTTTGAAAATAAAACTTAGCTTAAGAGAGATTAAAAATTCACCCTAATTACTCAAATATTTAAATACCCGTGATATAATGAAATATAGAAAAAAAAGAGTAGATAAACATGATAACGAAATGACAAATATACACTGGGACACGTAAAGTTTACGATAATTGTAAATCAATTACTTCAAAAGTTGAAGAAAACCTAATATCAAGAGGAGATTTACTTAAATTTACGTTGATTTGTTGATTCGTCGTTATTAAAAATTTATTTCTATACATGAAAATGCTTTGGCTGGTCTACAAAAATATCTTCCCTAAATACTGTAGTATTTCAATGTTTGACGGACAGGAACGGCTACAGTAAGAACTACAACTTCATCAAAAAGCTCACTTCTTCTTTTAAAAAGGGGAAAAGTTCAAGTTTTCAAAGTAACTTGTAATCATCCTACATACATGAAGTAGTCATCCAACAATATATCGATAATCTATTTACTATGATTTTTATAAAAATGTAGGTTTTTATATTAATCTTAAATAAATTACTATTTAGAACAGTGCAATGTGCTATTTTTAAGGTGGAACTATGTTGTGTTAGCTTGCGAACTTGTATCAATTCTTTTTAAAGAGGTATTAGAGCAATACAATGTATCATTTTTGTGATGATACTTTGTAGTGTTACCTATTCAACTTGTGTAAAATTTATTTTAAAAAAAGTAAACATGAATGTATAATTTATTGGGAAAATGACATCTATCCCGCTTCCCAAAATTTCCATCCCTATTAGCCCATTGAGTTCACCAAAATCCCTTGTACCCCTTCAAGTTTAAAACTTTGGAACTGTTAGCCCCCTAATTATAATTTTTTTTGTTCTTTTTACTAATGTGATGTTTTTATTTTACAAAATGTCAAACCCTTCCATTAGTCAACTTCCTTTCCTTTGTCTTCAGTTGCCTAAAACAAATATTACTTTTGTAGACTCCAATCTATAAATTTAGACATGAAAAGAAAATGATTTTTTTTTTAATATTGACTTATTTTACAATTGCATCAATATCTTTTGAACTTGAAAAATGATTAATCAAGATCTTTATTACTATTGTTAATGGATTATTACCATTCATTTATTTATTTCATTAAAAAATTTCTCAAAATACATATAAGAGATGAATTATTTAACAATTAATATATTATTGTTGTTATTATTATAATTATTATTATTATCATTATCATCAATAAATTTTGTATATCGCTACAAAAAAAAAAAAAGCAAAAGGATGACTAATGTGTGGGTTTGGCATTTTGTGATCAAATTTGTAAAGATAACATCACAAACATAATTAGGGGTCTAATGTTCTCAAAGTTTTAAAAGTTTTAAACTTGAAAAGGTACAAGGGATTTTGGTTATACCAAGGGGCCAATAGGGATGGAAATTTCGGAGAAAGGGTTAGAGGTCATTTTCCCTAATTTATTTAGGACGAGCTCTTTATGCTTCTCCAACAGCATAAAACTTATATACTTCCCCTTATCCAACCATCCATTTTGAGTGGAGGGTTAAGATTGCCCCAATCAGAATGTCATGTCTCTATACTATTTTATTTTTAATTTTTTTTAATGAACTATTTTGACAACAAATTTTGGACGTCCAATCCTTTATTAAACTCGTATTAGTGAAAAATATAAAAAACTATTTCCAAAAAAATAAAATGACCAAAATACCCCTTAAAACTTTAAGGGGTATTTTGGTCATTATATTTTATCGAAAAGTTATTTTTAATATTTTTTATAGCTGTGCCCCAATGAGAATATGGCACTTACAAAATTTCATATTTATACAATTTGTATATAAAAAAACTAAAAATAAAATACTTTGAGACATCAAATCTAAGATCAAACGGTGCGTGACTCTCTTGATCAAAATTGGATGGTTGGATGGTAGGGAAAGCATAGGTCTTTTACGTTTTAGGGGAAGTATAGAAACCTTTCCCATTTATTTAAACTTGATATATGGTTTCATTATAGAGTTTAAATAGGTATGGTCGTTAGAAGTTGAAAAATGGAAGTTCTTTAATTCTGATAGTATTATAGAGTTTAAATAGGTATGTTCGTTAGAAGTTGAAAAATAGAAGTTCTAATGTTGTCTTAAATCTACCTTAGAACAGTATAATATGTCCTTTTTTTATTGGTACTATATTGTACTATTTACTTAACAGGCCAAATTTATTTTAGAAAAGTTAGCATGAGTATAGATATATTGTCATTATAGTCACTATAGAGTATAAAGAGACATAAAGAGACATGTACATTACACATTGATGCGGGCCTCTAGGCTTTAATTGTGTAGTATGTTGTAGATTTGTATGTAATTAATGTTATGTTTCTTAAGACTCAATTAGATTTATTAATCAATTTTTTAAGAGTTCGTTAGGATCATTGGTTATAACTTATAAATAATAAATATGAGTAAGTTATAGAAATATATTTAGAACTTATATATTTAAATGTTATATATATTTATGTATTACAATTTATGACTTATACGAACTATTTAAATATATTTATAAGTTGTAAATATACTTTATATATATATATATATATATATATATATATATATATATATATATATATATATATATATATATATATATATATATATATATATATATATATATATTTTTCAATGCACTAATTTTTAACTCAAATTATAAATGCTATTTTTTTTTTTAAATAGTTTGTAGTAAAACAAAAAATTGCAAAAATTAATGAAACTAAATTAAGATTTGTCAAATCTAGCAAAATTAATAAAAATAATGGTCGAATTATAACTTCACTTATTGATTCTCTTTGGAACCCATCGTTCTCTTCATCGATGTTTAGCGCACCTACGAAATCTCGTTTATCATCGAAAACAAGGATCGTCAACGCCATTAGATGCTCATCAACGATTGGTGGCAACTCCCAAAAGTAGTGCCTTAAACCCTCCAATCTAAATCGAAAATTGTCAATCTAGATTGGCGATCGGCTATGATCGAACCGATTTCAATAAACTATTGGTACCCATTCTATCCCCTACCTAAACCCCACATGTTTTTATTAATCTTAAGTAAACCACTGGTTAGAGCAGTTGATATGAGACATTTTTGTGGTGCCACTTGTGACATCTATTTTAAAGATATTAACATGAATGTATAATTTATGTAAACTGGATATATTGTTTCATTATAAAGTTAAAAAATGCATGTGTATTGGATTATCTAAAAGTTGAAAAATAAAAGTTCGTTATTGTGGTCTAGCTAGACTATATTGTACGTTTGTTTTTTAATTAAAATCCATACCCAAATTCTTACCTCTATGTCTATCTTAGACACACACGCTCTCTGTAAAAAGAGCACAATTTAATTCTCTCTCTAAGCCCTTGTTTTCTTTATTTTTCCTCTTTAAAACCTATACTTCCACTCTCTCTCGCTTTCTCTCTCTCTCTCTCTTAGCCGATCCTAGGAGGTCAAATTATTTTATAATAAAAGCCGATAAACTCTCAAGAGGTAGTATTACTAACCTAATCTCTCTCTTTCTCTATACACACGACATGTGCTTATATCAGACATATATTCATATATAGTTGAAACTTAACTGATAGGAGTATTAGTTTGTTTAGATCAAAGTAAATTTAAGTTTACACATAAAGAATATTTTATTTTAATATGACAATGAAAATCAATATAATCAAGTATTTGCAGTTAGTAAAATAACAAACAATTTCAGGTTCAAAGTCATATGACATTAATAGACTTGTGAGAAGTTCTATCATTCTATGAACTATAATATATTAGGTCTATGTTGAAAGGGAAAAGTTTATATGGAGCTGAGGCTCTAAAAATTCACATTCAAGCCCACCTCAAAAATTTTGCTAGATGAGATTGTTTTGATGCTCAAAAGTCATCAAATTGATCATCTCGACATCAAGATGCATAGATATGTTTGATTTTAAGTTTTCGAAATAATATATTTTGTAATGCATTTTTTGACCGTCAATTTCAATATTTTCAAGTTTTCATAGATCTATCGATCGACACCATTTTTGAAGCTTTAAACTTTATAAATAAAGATAAAAATATATTTTAAGGCTATTACAAATATTTCTAGAGTTGAAACCACATTTCTCGACATTATTTAAAGGTAGGCTCTAATTTGATTGTTTAGAGCCTAGGCTCTATACAAACTGCACCCTTGTTTTAGTACATACTACTTGTTAATTTGAATTTCGGCTCACCTCCTACTTTGATCATGAATGATTCTATATATTCAGTTCGATTAAAAATAATCGCAAATTAAAATATAATTTACCAAATCATACCCTAGAGTTGATTTTGAAAAAAATATTTTGAATAAAAATAAATTATAAATTCTAATAGCAATCACTTTTTGTGTGAAAATTTGAATTTTTAAAACAATAATTGATAAAAAAATGAATTGAATAGAGTATCTTATTCCTGTTTTTGTAAATACGCTTAATATTAAATTTTAACTACGATTATAATGTTAATCACAAATTAATTGTTAAAACTAAAAAATTTATAATGTGAATCACAAATAATTGTTAAAATTTTTATTTATAAGTATGACGTTAAATTAAAATTGATTTAATACTACATATTTTAAAAAAATCACATTCCAAATTCTGCTAAAATTAGGGAAATGATTTGCACAATATGCCATTTTTTGTGTGATATAGAAATTTTATTTTTATTGAAATTGAAAATAGAGCTTTATTAATAAAAATTATAAATTACAAATTATAATGTGTATTGCCTCTTGAAAAATTTGATTTCAAAAAGTCTTGTTCGTGACTTTAATAATGTTATTTTAAAAAAGTAAGTTTTCATGAATGAAATTAAATTTATAAATTTGAGAACTATTTTTTAACTCAAGATGGAATATCGGTTTTTATTAATACAACAAATTTCAATGTGCCATACATGTCTAAGTAACGTTATAATTTTCAAAATTACAATAGGAATGAATTCTCACTTTAAATTTCATCAATAAAATTTATTTTTATATGATATAGAATTTTTAAGTAATATTGAAAATTACTTAATTAATTGAACTAATAAAATGCCAAAGTTAAAAAAGCCATGAACAATGCCAAAGTAAAAAAGCTTTTCACTCGTAAACAATGATTATACAAAATTGTCATTATCAAAATTAAATCTATAGTTTTGAGAACTATTTTGGCCTTAAGCTATAATTATATTTTATATTAATACCACAAATTTTGGTGTCTCAGCTTTTAAGTAAATATTTTTGCATTCAAAACTACAATAAAAATAAATTCTCATTTTAGTTCTTATGGAAAATTTATGTTTTTATGTGATATATAAATTTTTAGTGAAAGTTAAACTTAATTAATTTGAACTAACAAAATTTCCAAACTAAAAGGACTATTATTCCTTTTGAAAGGACTTAAAAGAAAATGGTGAGACATGGGACCCAATATCCTCTATATCATTTAATGTGATACATTAACATTTGATGTGCTCTCATTAGAGTATATTATATGTTACTTTTTTAAAAAAAAATCTAATAAATTTTATATTTGGTAAGGATTATTTGGTTTTTACTAGAAGGAACATGGAGCCTGTAGAAAATGGGAAAATGAGGAAGGTCCAAATAACGAATAACAAAAGTTTCTTGAGTTTAGTAAGGAGAATAGGAAAATGAGGAAGATCCAACATTTGATGTGCGCTTCAGGGAGTAAATTGTGTCTTTTCTTTTGTAAAAAGCTTTACAATTTTTTTTAATTGTACCATTTACTTTAGCAAAACTGACATTTATTATCAGGAAATAAAACTACTATTGAAAACATTTTCACCCAAAAGAGTATATAACCTAAATAACATAAACTAAAAGAATAAAACTTTTTTATTTCCATATCATTCGGCCTATATCCAAAACTCAAAGTTGCGTAGCTATTCTTGAATGACACATGTTGCACGAACCTGGTGGTGTTTTATATGAATACTTTACATGGAAAATATATAATCCCTAAAAAAAGAAAAAAAAAACCCTCTCCCTTTCCCTCCATGCACCCCCCTCTCATTCTCTCTCTCCCCTGATCCCCCATTCTCTCTCTCCCTAATCCCTTTGTCTTACACCTTCTCTCTCTCTATACCCCATATCAAGCCCCTTCTCTCTCTCTCTCCCTATCTTTTAGATTTATGAACTCATTAATTTAGTTAGATTAGAAAAAAAAAACATTATTTAAGATAAAAATTACCTTCTAAACTTTTTACCAAAATTTTAAGATGTTTTAGAACATAAACTCTATAGTTTGTTATACCGATATGATTTTGACTTGAGAAAGGGAATAGAGTTGTGGTGGAAGCACTCCCCACACCCTAATCACTACATTGTGGTTTTCATTCCCACTTATAGCAATCCACTAACCCCTTCAAAATATAACTCCTACACTATATGAAAAAATGGGTAACTCCTAAACTATTTGAAAAAATGGGTACAAGCATGTCTTCCCCACTGAATTACAAAAAAAAAAAAAGACTTTGACTCTCTTTTATCTCATTTCTCTAATCCTAAAAATCAAATTTGATTTATCTAATTAAAAAAATTATCTTAAACTTCCCTTATTTCTAAGATATATATATATTTTATCTATATATACATGATACATTATTATTTTTGGTACACGTGACTACCTTAATAATGTAGTATAGATACCACATTATCATGATATACTATATTTATTATATATGCTTTTAATTTTTTACATGGATATTGTCATTGCTATGTGAATGTATATTATAATAATCACAATAATTTACTCATGCTATGATAACTTATAAGAATGATCATATCCTCAATACCTGTTTGAATTTACATAATAAATTGCACATAGATAATAATTTATTATAAAGATAAAGAGAGATAAAAGGACCAATATAGATTAAATTACAAATTAAGTGGGCAAAATCGACCATAGAGAAGATACTTGTTGCATTAAGAGAGATACTTGTTGAACGAATAATTAGTAAGATGCATTTGTTTCGCATATCTCTTTTAAAGGTTTAAATAATGTGATATTAGTATAAAAATATTACAAAAAATAATATAATTAATGAAAAATATGACCATGCCTCTCTCTTAATGCCATGTGAGCATATAGTTATTATTATAATTTTTTTGGATAAATTGATTATGATTATTATAACTAAAACTTTAAGCCGTACTCATGAATAAATTATTAAATATTACATAAATTTGTAATGAAATTATATATATGATTATATTATTCAAAATTTATTGTTATTAATATAGAATTAGATAATTACACTTATATAAGAATAACATACTAGTAATATTTAAATAGGATACTAATTCTATAAAATATAATATTAATATGTAATTAAAAAATTAAACTTATATGAGAATAACATATTAGCAATATTTAAAAGGTGTAATATTTAAATGGAATATTATTCCATGTTTTATTTTATAATATGTATTGTAATATTATAATTATTTATTCATATTGTTTTTAGTATTCATATCTATTATGATTTTCTTATATTATAATAGTTATGATTACGATTAATATTATAATTAAAATAATAATTTATAATAACTAAAAGTATTATAATTAGTATAATTAGATTATTAAACTTATATGAGAATAACATATTCGAAATATTTAAATGGTCTAATATTTAAATGGGATACTGATACATTTTTCATTTTATAATATATATTGTAATATTATAATTATTTATTCACATTATTTTTAGTATTCATAGCTATTATGGTTTTCTTATATTATAATAGTTATGATTATGATTAATATGATAATTAAAATAATGATTTATAATAACTTAAAGTATTATTGATGAATTAAATTTTATAAGTAGAATAATTATAAAAGATTTCATATAATAGTCAAATATTACCACAACATATCAGTAATTAAAATTTAAACAATAATGTATAATTATCATAATTAAAAATTGAAACTGCAATTAACATTATTATAGTAATTTTTTTATTATATTATTTTAATTACAAAAAAAACATAATCAAAGGGAAAAGTTTATATAAGAGCTGAGGCTCTAGACAATAAAATTAGAGCCTACCTCAAAAATTTTATTAGAAGAGGTTGTTTTGATATCTAAGTATCCTCAAATTAATCATTTCGACATCAAGATGCAAGGACATGAGAAAAAAATGGATTTAAAGTTTTGGAAATTGTGAATCTTGTAGCGTATTTTGGACCATCAATTTTCAAGTGTTATTAGATTGGTTCGATTTACACTATTTTTTAATATTTAAATTTTATAATTAAAAATAAAACTATATTTGAAGACTATCATAAAGATTTCCAATATTGAAACCACATTTCTCGATACTATATGAAGGTGGTCTCTAAGTTGATTATTTAGAGCCTCGGCTCTATACAAACCGCACCCATAATTAAAATATGTTTATATATATATATATATATATATATATATATATATATATATATATATAATAATAATAAAATATATATGACGGATAATAATAATATTTAAATGCACAATATAAAAGTTTATATATAATTTGACAACTTAAAATGTAGAATTAAGGTGCATATCTTAAAATTCGTTGAAAAAAGTCACTTTGATGTTAGAAAACATCCAATTGATTATCTCAATTTTCAAGATGTATAGATATAGAGAAAAAAATAGATTTCAAGTCCTAAAAATATTACATTTTGTATCCATTTTCAATATCTTTATACATTTATATATTTGCTTGATATGAACGATTTTTAAAATTTAAAATTTTACAATTAGAGATAAAAATAGATCTCACACTGTCCTAGAATTTTCAACACCAAAATTGTATCCCCATGACAAAGTTTGAAAGTGCATATCAATTTGATTGTTTAGTGTTCCAACTTTATAGAATCCACATCCTACAAGTATAATTATATGATAACAATACGCCTATACTATTTAGCTATGTTTCTCATTATTTGCATAATAATATAATAATTGCAATTTTGTAATTATATCATGAATGTTCTTAATAATATTTATACATTCAATATTATATTAGTTATAATCATATGTTAATTATTGATGAATATATTTAATTTAGTCACAAATGTTTCAATTGATGTATAGATTTGTTTTACGCAAAAATCTTATTGTATGGTTAAAAATATCAATGAAGACAAAAACTTAGGACTATTAAGAGACAAATTTATGAACTTTATTATTTATAAAAAGTAGGCCAAAAAAATGGAAAACTCTATCTACGTTATGACGTTTATTAATATCAAGTTTCAAAACATTCATCATATAAAACATTTATTTAAATGAGCATGCACATATTAATCAGGAAAAGAGGTAAAAGTCCATTTATCTTTTGTATGGTGCAACTTATGTTTTTAAGAAAAACTTAAAAAAAAAGTTATTTAGAAATATGAAAAACAATATTACTATAAAATTATATATTAATAATTGTCTTATGTTCACAACATTAAATGACAATGCACATCTTAACAAGGAGAGAGAGGAGAAATAGCCTTTTAATCTTCCACATGGTTCACATTTTTTTCTTTTTTTTTAAAAAAAAGTTATTCTAAAATACAACACACTAATAGTGAATTTAAAATTTATTGCATCAAAATATTTGATTATAAAACATCTTTATGAGCTCAAAATAACTTTTGGCTATAATTATTCATTCATTTAAGGAAAACTTCTAGTTACTAATATATATATATATATATATATTATAATTGATGAGAGATTATAACAATATGTTTTTACTTACTCTTTTTGGGCGACTAAGTGATGATTATTTAATGGGAAAATATCTCTATACTCTTTATTTTTAAGTGTTATATCTCAATAGACCTAAGATTTCAAAATTATAAAAATTCTAAATTTTATATTTTTTAACCCTCTAAGCTAACTTTATCTCCTTTAAACCTTTTTTTTTTTTCAAACAAATATAAGAAAGACATAGTCTTTTTAAACACATCATTTATATCTCTTCACATTATTTTTCCCTCAATCTCTCTCTACCTATTTTCCCACTTTCTCTCCCATTAGAGAGACAAAGAGGGTGAATGTTAGATAGAGAGAAATTTGGGGGGAATCCATCATGTAAAGAGAGGAATGGTTTAAAATAAATATGTCTTTTATACTTGTTAGGACTAAAAAATTAGTTAAAAGTGGGTCAAGTTAGTCAGGGGATTTGAAGATATATTTTAAATTTTTGCATCTATTGAGATATGAAAACCACAAATAGGGGGTCTGAGGATATTTCCCCTCATTTAATAGGTGCGATTTATATAAAGCATCCACATTAAACAATCAAAGTAAGATACATCTCAAAATTATGTCAAAAGATACAATCTCATTTGCCGAAAAGCCTTGCTAGAGCATGAAAATCTATTGTCATCCCTAATTAACAAATTTAAAGCTCTAAAAGTAGTGAAAATTGACAAAATCTATAAATTTTTTAAAGTAGACTATCTGAATAATGTGTTATAAGATAAATTGTTTTTATGAGTCGATTTTTTTTTCTTTTTTTCCTCATATCCACAAATCTCAAAGTCAAGATGGTCAATTTCAGAGTTTTCTAGTATCCAAATAACTTTTTTGGATGGATTTTTGAAGTACGTCTTATTTTAATGGTCTAAGGTTGATTGCCTATATAATTTTTGTCTTATTTAATTATTTTGTGATAACACTACATGTAATTTGTATAAAAGAGAATCACTCCAGTAAATAGACAAAAAAAGATAAAATAAAGTAAATTGAATCGAGAATAAAATTTTAGAAAAAGGGGGCATATTTTTTATTATATTGTTAGAACTATATTTGTTGATGCTAATAATATTCTGTTTTTAGTAATTTGTCAATATAAATGGTTTATTTCGCTTTTAAGTAATATGTGAAATTTTGATAACAGCAAATTAAGTCACAACTGAAATGATATTATTATATTATAATCACCATTAAATCAACAATGAATAGTAATTTAGCGTAAAATATATAGATAGAAATAAACTACAAATTAGTTTACTATTATGTCATGATAGTTGTAGAGTTATAATTGTATCTGATGATGTAATTATTATGTTTAAAGTGTTTTGCCAATATATAAATTATTTATATGTTATATATTTCATTTTGATTCTAATTATTTTAATATTAATTTCAATATTTAGTTATACTCTTAACATTGTTAATAATATTAATGTGTTACAATATTCTAATTTTATAAAAACTACAAATAATAAATATTATTGTATTCAATAAGATTTGTTATATAGAAATTTCCATAATTGCCATTGTAGCATTACAATATATTATAAAATTTTACAATATATTATAAAGTTTTATTGAAGGAAAAAATTTATATAAGGATGAAATCTCAAATTGGAAAATTAAGGTACACCTAAAACATCCATAGAATAAATGCTATTTTGACGTTGGAAAACTATCTAATAGACATCTTACCATTTAGATGAATGGATTTGAAATATATATATATATATATATATATATATATATATATATATATATATATATATATATATATATATATATATATATATATATATATATATAGTACATCTTGTAACAACTTATTTGAGATGTCCATTTTCAAGACTTTAATGCATACATAGATTTGCTTGATTTGAATCATTTTTGAAATTTAAAATTTTATAACAAGAAATAAAACAGATTTCGGGCTCTAAACCTTTTCGACACCAAAATTGTATCTTATTATGAAGTTTGGAATGTGTCTTACTTTGATTATAGATGCAACATTAAGCAAAACTCATCATTTATTGAAATGTATTTTAGCAAGCGGAAGAAATACATCTTTAATCAAACATACAACTATCCATCATAAAAATTAAAATTTCATTCAAATAATAAATAAAAAATTAGAAAAATATTTTAAGCGATGAAAATGGGCAAATAAAAAATAGAAACAGCTTGCAAAAGAATATGTACTCAAAGCACTTGTTCGATGTTCATTGGCTACACAAGCTAGGACTGATGGGTCAGCTGTTCAGTATTGCACACTATTTATTGTAGGCATTAGGACTCACATTACAGGCCGAGTAATACTTCATTAGCATGGTAGGTTCATTTCATCATTATTGCACGACCTCTCTCTATAAGTCAAGTTAGGAAGCAGCTAGTGGAACTGAATAAATGGTGCCACCAAATGGTAACATAACTTTTAGAGCGTATTTGATAACAGGAAGTTGCTTACGAGAAGTGGAAACTTACTTCTTACTGTTCATCTTTTGTATTTGATAAAAAAAAGTAAGATTTTTAAAAAACTTATTTGTACTGTAGTTATTCCCTCTTTTACGCGTAAAAAAAGTTTTATGGAAAACCATATAACTTAAAAAAAGAAGAAGAAGGAAGTTTGTAATGGACGTTCGCGCTATAAAAACGCTTCACCCCAAATTCTTTTTTTCTAATGCTGCCCGCCTCTCTTCTTCGCACCTCTGCCTCTATGCAACTCCGTTAGGCTCTCACCAAAGCTCAACCAGCCTCTTTTCTTGGCACCTCAGTCTCTTTGCAACTCAATTAGGCTCTCACCAAGTCTCTGGAACCCTCTGCAAGAGAGGTTCAGATTCTTCACAATCAAAATTCTAGAATCCTATGCAACTTTCAGGGTAAGATTTGAAATCATCAATTCCATGTCCATCTCTTTGGGCAATCCAAAGATGAAGTTCCTAAAGACACCCGCTTGTTTTGAACCTATTCCAAGACCCTAATTTACAAAAAGTGAGGAAAACCTGCTAAATCAACCCTAGCTATAGAGGGGCAAAAATACTAAGCAAAAGCTAGGTTTTCATAAGGCTTTATGGTTTCATGGTTTTATAAAATTCTTTGACAGGCTTGTGGGAAGTGGCCATGAAGAAGTTTCTGCTCCTGATTTCATAGAACAATTAGAAGCTTATTTCAATCGCTTGCATCCTAGGTATTTCTGTTCATTTTTTAACTCCATGAATATTTCAGTTTCTGAATCTTCAAAGACGGATTTATTTTTTGCTTTTTTTCCTCTGAGAGTTTGGGATTGATATGGTTGCTTAAGATTGCTCAAATTTCTGATTATCTGTTATTGTTTGGTTTATGTGGAATTTGAGATTTTATTGTGCTTGTGAAAACATAAAAGAAGAGGAAAAACCAATTCAAATGAATAATAATTAAAAAAAAATCCTTGGTAAGTTCTCCACTCAGTTGAGCCTGTGGCTTATTGAACATTGTATTGGAAGTATTACACAATGTTAATGTGTGTTTTCTAGATTGAGAATGTATATGAGAAATTATATGAGAAAGGAACTACTTGCTTAAGATGGCATTGCCACCTAAGGAGCCCTAGTTATCGTACTACTCCTTAAGAAGCACACCTCTTGGACTCGTCCAAGATGAAATTGCATATTATTATTATTATTTTAATGTTAAAAAATTGACAGTATTTGGTCAATATTCAGCAATTCAAAACTTGATTAATAAGCATTTTTTTTGGCAATTCCACAAAATTCCAGGGTAATTCTACAACAAATTCTCAGAGTATCACAACCAAGTTAATCCACCCTGACAAACTCATTCTTATATTTGAAATGAACATTAAAATAAAGCAAATTTTAATATAGAACTTTAATTCCTCATATTATGTCATGGTAGACCCTCGTTCCGTTTTTCTTTCAAGCGGCATAAAGAAACCTTTAAAGATTTCACCGCACCTCCTCATCTTTTATCTTGACTTTTGACCTTAAAAATTAGTCCCCATAAATATTTTTATATCATTTTAACCCAAAAACTTTTTTAACCATCTTTTTCTCTTTCTACCCATTAAAAAAGTTTTTAGGTTAAATGGTATAAAAAGATTTTTAGGGGTTAATTTTTGTAATCAAAGTCAATAAAAGAGGGAGATAAGAGATAATGGGATATTGTGAAATCTTTAGAGATTTCATTGTGCTGTTCCAAAGAAAAACAGAAAGAGGGTGTACCATGAAATAATATGAGAAATTAGGGTTCTATATGAAATTTTCCCTTAAAATAACAACTTCCACATATTTTGTTTCAATAAATAAATGTTAGATTTAGGGTCTAAAAGTTTAGGGTATTGAATCGACCCTCCAACATGCCAATCTAGATCAACGATCCTCAATTCGATGCCTCTCTTGGGTCAAAATATTCAAAAGTTAAAAATAAAAATTATATAAAATTGGATCCATGTGGAATCGTTGATCAAATAGGTAATTCAATAAACTGGATCATCCACAAGTTCAACAAAACAAATACTAATTTTTGTAGTCAATTTTCGAAATCTAATAAAATTTCCACAGAACTTTGTCATGAATTTGCAAAATAAAATTGGAGTACATCTATGTGGTATTGCTAGTATATCACTTATGTGGTATTGCTAGTATGTCACTTATTTGAAGCATTACGATAATATCTATTATAGTATTATTGTATTAATAATACGATTTATTATATATTTTGGATATTATAAATTACCAAAAAATTGCACTGTATAATACTTAACTCACCATGATTTACTTCTTTATTATGTTTAAAGAAAATATTTTAACTCTTAAATTGCAATGACGCTCGTTTGATTCTCTAATAACTTCTTCATATACTTGTGAAACAAAATTGATAGGAGCCATTAACAACCAAAAAAAATGGGTGTGTTAATTTTAATTAAGGTTAATACTTAATGTTATGAAAATGAGCATATGAATATCGATGATGTGATTCAATATTTAATTACCATAGGTTATAGAGTTTTAAAACTTAGAGGATTAGGATAGAGTTCATGAGACAGAGAGTCACACGTAAGGAGGACTGAAACTAATATGGTTAAATACCATAGAAATATAGAGGTAGAAGATAAGGATGGGGCTTGATGACATAGTGATTTGCATGATGATGAGAGAGAGAGAGAAAGAAAGAGAGGATAATTACTCTTTTTCGTGTTTAAAAATAATTATTATTATTTATCTTTGAATTTGTTTGAAATAAAAGTTAATAATCAAGAAGACAAACTTAGAAGAAAAAATGATACTCGTCACAAAAATAAAACAGCTTCCTTTTTCGCTGAATATATAATGGACCCGCTTTCTATGCGGCCAAGCCTGCATATGTAGAAATACGGGCCTCTTAATAAATCTATTTTTGAGATGGATTTTTGGAGTTAATTTTTAACGACATGGAATCTCTAACATGGAGATCACGAATACAAATAAATAAATAAATTTAAAAAATTAGAAATAATGATTTTAATAAAAAAACATTTGGACCATTAGTTTCCATTGATTTTAGATGGAACACCTACTTGCATCCATCTTTAAGATGGATGCTTTACACTTTTTGGACCGCATATGTAGTCATGCGGTCCGGCCCACATGAAACAATTTCCTATATATAATTAATCGATAGATAACAATAAAACAAGATATATAATTAGTGTGGTTTGAAACATATTTACTTTTTTCATTAGAACCAAAATCCACAAGCCATATAAATCACTCCTAGGTAAGTGATATTATATCTGAAGGACAAAATACACCCAAACAATAAAGTAACCTGCATTGGGCCAAAGGAACCATAACTTTGACTATTTCATTAACATAACTTAACGGCTTGTTTGAATCGATGTCTAAATGAATTAAATCTTACTATTATGGCATAGGAATTCAACTTCAAACAACGTACTGCCTGCAATCCAACAAAATTCCATTGTGATCAGATGAGGAATCCAAAATGAGATCAGATGGATTTGTGTGAAATCGTTTGGCGCGGCCTTCATTTTCAAAAAAGATCGTTTGGTGCAGTTTTTATTTTCAAAAAAATTCTCTGGCTTCGTGACTCACCCCAAGGTATTTAATTTGATATTTAATTAATGGGAATAATTGTACTTCTATATACAGCCATCCAATTTGACATTTAATTAGTGGGAATGATTGTACCTCTATGTATAAAAGATAACCAGTCACTTTGCAGACAATCCCGACTGTGTTTCGTTTAGGGAAGGTAACTTGCATTCATTTGAAGTTGAACCCTGGAACCCAATCAAATGACAGCAGGGGCAGCGATTGATACTCCATGTTCCCCTCATTTTTTATGCTTCCCCTACATCATAAAACTTATACACTTCCCCTTATCCAACCGTCCATTCTGAATGGAGGCCTAAAATTGCCTCAATCACAATGTCACGTCTCTACACTCTTTTATTTTTAATTATTTTTTCTATAAGCTATTTTGACACCAAATTTTGGACGTTCAATCCTCTATTAAACTCACACTAACGAAAAAATATACAAAAAAATATATTTTTAATAAATAAAATGACTAAAATACCTTGATAGTTTCAAGAGTATTTTGGTCATTATATTTTATCAAAAAATTATTTTTAATATCTTTTATAGGTGCCCCACAATGAGAAGATGACAAGTACCAAATTTCATATTCATAGAATTTGTATAAAAAAACTAAAAAAAAAATATTTTGAGACATCGGATCTAAAATCAAACAGTGAGTAGCTCTCTTGATCAAAATTGGACGGCTGGATGGTAGGAGAAGCGTAGATCTTCTATACTGTAGGGGAAATATAGAAACCTTTCCCAAAATACAAATACCTAAGAGACGTGGAATTGTGCATTTAGGAGCAAATGGGCTTATGATTGAATCGTCTATTTCCTTTCCGATTCCAGTGGCTTCAGATTGCGAAAAATAGGTTTGATTCTGTCGAATATTTCATTCCAAAATACAAATCAGTACACCTGCAGCCAAACTTTTCTCCTAGATTGTGAATTCACCGTGTTTCACGAAAAAAATAAACAATAAAAAATTCCCGGCCAAAGTTCAGTCCCTATCAGAATACATCAAAACCTGCTCATATAAATAATATGAAGTACACTGGTACACGTCGGGTACCTTGATGAGAGGAAGGAATTTTCGGACACTCAACCAGCTCATGTACACTTCCACAAAATCTTGAGAAGAAGAAAAAATAAAACCTTGATACATTCCTTCCTCACGAACTCATGCGGCTTCAAGCTCTAATTCCAGATCAAAAGCTGCTGGTTACAGAGAGGAGATGCATTCCTGTGTTGTTGTAACTGTTGATGATACAGGTGCCGGAGATGCTCGAGCTGATCAAAAGGCTTAAGACAACAGTCCTGCAATGGTTTGCACTGAGGCTTAAATAGACATTAGTCTCTCTACAGAAGAAGTAGAAACAACAGAGCATGGAAAGCCTGGAATATCAGCTTCAAAACCATTGATAGACCGACAAATATCACTATGAGGCTGCCGAAGGCAAGGCATCATCACTTCCCGACCTATGTCTAGATGCACCATCTGGAAGTGTTACACAGCAAGCGTTAAGTGTAGCATCTTATGATCACAATATTCGCAGCGCAAGGTTTCCATGCACAATAACACATTTGCATATTGAAAGAGCATACTGTACACCAATGGTTTATGGAAAATCGTCATTTGTAGGAGATCATCACTGAAATGGACAGATGGAGTGAATGGGACCTGCCAGGACAAGACATGAGCCCAATTGTGAGTGGGTCCCACCATTTCCATCACCATATCTCAGTGACAACCCAAATGGACTATGGTTCTCCAAAGTTCATTAGAATATTGTATAACTTTCCAGCTAAATGTACTTATTCGTGTGTATTGCAAGAGATCCAGTTATTGTTCTCGATAAAAGTACAGTAACCACTATTGAGATGTACTGTAATAGGATGGCATGGGTACTACCTGCAGATGGTCTCTTGCCTTCCATGGCATCCTTCTTCATCTGGCAGCTTTTGCAAAGAAAGGGACCATCCCAAGGTCGAGTTCTTCCATGGCGTGAGGATCCAGCATGTAGAGAGATACCTTCTCCCTGTTTGATCACAACTTGGCAAACCGCACAAGCAAACAACTTGAACATGCTGCGAAGGGGATACTGTGAATCTAATCTGCATTTCAAATAAATTTACAATAATCAAAGATCAAAGAGGAGCAAAAGCATGACCATCCAAATGCGTCTCTGTAAATTTGAAGGTTTATTTTATTAGTTTTCATGTTTTACTTACAGAAGATAAAACAGAAACCACCCACCATTCACCTCATCCACAATGAGCAAGTAGAAGTGGCGATCGGGCAGCCAGCAAAAAAAGCTTTTTGTTATAATTAACTACATAAAATAGAACCTAGGCCATGGGGAGGGACGACCGTGACCAGACCTCTCTCTCTCTCTCTCGGAAGGACGATGGTGAACAGACATCTCTCTCTCTCTCTCTCTCTCTCTCTCTCTCTCTCTCTCTCGCGGAAGGACGACCACGACCAGACCTCTCTCTCTCCCCCCAGACATCTCGGAAGGACAACCGCAACCAGATCTCTCTCTCTCGAGACATCTCTCTCTCGGAAGGATTACCGCAACCAGACCTCTCTCTCCCTCTCCCTCTCTCTCTAATTGATGTGGAGAAAGTAGGTGCCTTGGATGGCTGGGAACTGTGGTTTCACTTTGTTTCTTGAATGGTATGGATAGAACAGAACTTTGGAATCTAGAGTCTAGGCTGGTATGGACAAAGAATTGTTCATTTCAACAGTACGGAAGAATGTTGTAGTTAGCGATGGCATCTTTCTTTGAAGATATCTAAGCCAGAAACCTTGGGGCTAATCAGGCCATAATGGCAACCTTGAGCACCCCTACCTCAGATGAAGTCGGATTTTTAGAATGAAAAAGAAATTCAGTATTACATTACACAATACACAATCAACCATGGCTAAAATTTTATGCAATGCCAACAACAAAAAATACACTTGGTCATAGGACAAACCTTTCAGCTAGCATTGCAGACCCTTCCTCATATATCTCCTCCACCAAATCTACCTCACAATATTCTTTATCTGAATGAGATGATGATTCACTGGACTTTCTTCTGAACATACCTTTGAACTTCCCTTTCCCCAGCTTCTTTGGAGGAGGCATAGGGTGTATCTTCTCAGGTGGTAATAAATCAGTAACAATACAAGTAGTATCATCTCGAAGTCCCTTTCCCTTTAAAGCTTCCTGCAATTAAAATGGAAAGGATTACTAAATGGACAACCAGTCAGTCACAATAAAACTGCATTCTGAAAAATAGCATTTGGCAGATTAGTACATCGACAATTTGCTTGGCTGCAATTTCAGCTGGCAAACCACGACAACAACTCAAAACTCTCTCAGGACTCAAAGCATCCCAAACACCATCACTTGCGATAACAAGCCGGCCTCCAGCATTAGACATCTGTAGAAATTAGACAAATTGAAATGCATGAATGTAATTTATTGAAAGCAAAAAATTGACTTAAATCATGTTGAGAATCCTATTTCCCATTAAGTGTATAATGTGATACATTGAACATAGAGAGAGAGAGAGAGAAGCTGTCATAGTCTAGAATCAAACATCGGCTCAAACATAGCAGTCACAAAGTGTGCATTTAAAACCATGAAGGGTTTTTCAGGTTTTTTATTTGTTATTAGATTTGTGAGTATCACTCAGTACTAACAATGTCTCTGAATTTGTATCAGCTGCTGCATTTTATACCATGACTAAGACCTTCCGTTTGAACACTCATCATTTTCTTTGCTCAAATTTATATATATTGACATGGTATCCAAACTCTCTCATTCTAAATATGAACATCAGAAGATCAAATTAGTTAGGCTTAAGTCAAGGGCTTCCCTCGATGAAATCATTATAAGAAAGAAGACAAATAAAGTAAGAGTCTTTCATCAAAAAAGAAAAATCCTATTTTTTGCTGACCTCCTTTTTTCTGTTTCTCTTGCATGTAGCCTTCTTGCACCAACTATGAATTTTATCCAACTCCTCCAAAACCCTATTTCCATGACACCATTCCTTGCCTTCATTGCAGGAACTGCCCAAGTTAATTCTGTAATATTAAGTGGGACAAATCACTCTTTATGAACCTACGGCTGTCTTCTTGATTGAGATCTAAAAGAATCTGTTTTTTTTCTTTGTTGTTTTCTTTTAGTGATCTAAAGGAATCTGTTCACTGTACCATCCAAAAGCTTTCCCCCTTGATGAAAACTCCAACAAATTCCAAACTAGAGGGCCAACAGTGAGAAAATTGTCTTAAATAGCCACTTCCGCAAGTCATTCAATTAATGTACATGTTCAATACCAAAATCTCTGCAAGTCATCCAATTAATGTACATGTTCAATACTCAAATCTTGGATACTATACGCTGCCAAATGGGTCTTGATGACCTAAAACTCTTTTATGATCAGTCAAAATTTTGAATTATTACTGTTCTTTTTTTTTGGGTAAGTAAAGATTTTGATCTGTCAGACTGACACATGGCCATCTCATCAGCCATTGGTTGATGGGAGCGATCATCTAGGACTGAATGGAGTCCCATGGGGCCCAGAGCCAGTATTCACTCTCTGGCCACATGGCATTGTATCATCTTCTAGATTGTTGTCCACGTCTCCATTGTGCCAATGGAAACGGATGTACAACCTATAGAACAGATTCTGTTCAACTACACAAACTTGTATAACATGGTTCTGTCCCTTGGCCAAGCCGAGTTACTCGGGTGAGTCCAAGTGACTCATCCAAGTCCTGCACAAGGCCAAAAGGCCCTTAAAAAAAGAGCGAAAAATCTGAAAAAATAAAAAGATAGAAAGAATAATAATTAAAAAAAACAAAATTAAAATTTAAAATAAGCTTTAAAAATTAGAGAAAAATGTAATTAAAAAAATTGATTTACAATTTGGGACACTTAAAAAATAAAAAAAATCGAAACTATAAAAATACGGATTATGGCACAAAACACTCACCATGCTTTTCCAAAATATCAAAATCATATAATTTTTTTTACAACATTTATAATTTTTTTACAATTTTTTTAGATTTTTATTTTCTATTTATATGGCCCAAGTTGTACACACAACTCGGGGCTAGTTGGACTCGCCAATAGGGAAAGTCTAAGTGACTCGCTTGAGTCTGAGCGGTCTTGAGCAAGTCCCAAACACTGTTGTAGAATACCTACCATCATTAAAAGGTTCATAATTCACGTGAGAAATGAGATTAACAAAGAGTGGAAATCCTATTGAGACAGCATCGACATTTTGTTCTACCATGTTATTGAGCAAGCAAATTAAATGGAAATGCCCATGTTAAACTCTAATGGCCAATCTCGGTACCAGGTTTGGCATCATCGATCAAATGCCACCTTGGATGGCACCTTGTATGGAGGGAACTCTTTTATCATGCCCTATTTCACAGTTATCACTTTTCTTAATGGGTAATTCTGGCATTTCCTTTTTATGTTTATGCCTCTAACTAGTCTGCCTTTATTTGCAACCCATTCTCCCAGCTAGTATACATACTCAATCCTCAAGCCGACCCCCACCCCCACCCACGAAAATAAAATTTAAGTCAAAAAGAGAGAGAGAGAGAGAGAGAGAGAGAGAGAGGTGGGAGGGAAGGAGGGAGGGAAGGAGGGAGAGAGGGGTATTGTTACCTACTACTTACAAGATACTCCTATCATAAAATTTTCACTAGCGACAGAGATCCCAAGAATGGGATCTTTTTAGGAGTTGGAGTCATGCCTCATGATCCATCTAAAGGCAATGACGGGTCTTCCAAGTGAATTCTAATTGATCATACCAAAGTTTAAATAGTAGATATACTCCCCACGCTTTGAAGCTGAACGTTGAAATTTCAAATAAATGCAAACCTTGTTACACATATTCACCTCCACTCCCACCATTACTGGCTCCTTTCTACTGACAATAAATACGTACCACATACATATATTCCCAACTATCTTTTTCACAATATTGTGAATGCCGTGCCCATGTGTGGACTGTGGAGCTATTTAACAAGTACCGCAATAATTCAACACCTGGGTTCAAATTATAAAATACAAAGATAATTTGGTTATTTTAGATATCATCATCATTTTAGCTTTTTTCCCAATTAATTGGGGTCGCCTACATGAATCTTGGTTTTGCATTTTGCTCTATTAAAGGCGGTTATTTTAGATATGTAAAAATAAATTTACAAAAATATTCACTTTCTTGAAAGTTTCAGAAACCTTGAAATATTAAAATGGGCAGCAAAAATGTATTTAAGGTGTGACCCATCTAAGCACTAAGAGACTTGCCATGTAGGAACCATGTTCTAAACAGCATTCCAGGACAGTAGTAGAAAAATTACATTTCCACACCTTCCCAGTGTTTTCTTCATATAAAGCACATTCTTCAATTTATTGGGAAAAGAATTTCCATGTTGCATCATCTCTCCTTGTGGGAGGACTGCCTGCTCCTTATATATAGATAGATAGACAGGTGGATAGAGAGGTAGGTAAGTATATATAGATGGATAGAGAGGTAGGTATGGAGGGAGGGACGCGAGAGAGAGAGAGAGAGAGAGAGAGAGAGGTCTTAGTTCAATTGCATATCAAAAGCTGGAGATCTGGTAAAAACAATCATGGAAAGGCGTGACGAAACACCGCAACAGAAAACTATGTATATAATACAATGCCTAGCAACTTAATATGCAATGGATAAACAGGAAGAAATTGTTAACTTTCCGAACAACAAGAACGATATGGATGGGTAATACCCAGTTCATTGGCATTTGCAATCTTGACAGTTAAATAGACAAACCTTCACTTGCTTCACGTAAGGTACAGGAACAATAAACTCCCCAATGTCCATATCACCAATAGATCTTGACAGACACAAGCCCCCTGGCCAACATCTCAAAGGGCCAATCTGCAAAACCATACACAAAGTCAAGAGATGAACATCAAAAGGTCACTGCAAAGTTTTGTGACAGAATGGAAAAGTCAATTGGCTCCTCGCATTTGATAATATCATCTCGTTAATTAAGTTTATGAATAGGTGTTGGAGATACAATATATCAATGAGAAAAATTGCTAGGAAAGCAAGCAGCAAAAGAAAAACCCTGTCAAATGCGAAGACAATTAAGCACCAATCCCAAGCGACAAACTTAACCACCAATCGCTACCGCGACTATGAATAACATCAATGACTTTAGTTTTAGAAATCTTAGCTCCAGCATCCTCCTTTATCTACAAAGAAGAGAACATTTTTTTACAACACCAGCTATTCCAAGCTATATCAGTCATAGAAAGGCTATTTTTAGTTATCCTTCCTGATCCTGATCATTTTTGTGAATATTCCAAACTATATCAGCCATAGATAAGCGATTTTAGTTATCCTACCTTATCCAGATTAGGTTTCCAATGGATCCATCACCTTAGTGACCCAGGAATATTACTTGAAACCCTTTGGCAAAGAAGTGAAAAAGAGGTTTTTATAATCTTCCTCATCTCAAAAATTCCACCAATTTAAGTTCATAAAAAAAGAAAAAGAAAAAATGTTTTTTTTATTTTTACTTTTTCCCCTTAATTTATCAGAAGAGGATCTGTAAAGTCTTAGATTTATATAAAAGAGTAGTTCAAGAAACCAAGCTAACTCCATAAGGTTAGAACTGCATAGCTTATCATAGCATAAGAAAGGACTATCTTCTCCAATAATTCATGTTATAAAAGTGTCTACAACAAAAGAAGAACAACAAACTTCATCACCTTGTCTGAATTTATGGAGTTTTAGCGTGCATCATGAATGTGGTCGACGGTGATAATTTTGGTAGGCAGAAGCACAATGAGATTCAATGAGACTTAGTCAATGTCATATGACTAAGGAAAAGCATTGAGACAACCAAGGTTTTAAAAATCGGATTGGTGACTCAAATCGGTCACACCCATACCCGTGTTGGATCGGAGAATCGGTGGATCAGATCGAAGAATAGGCTGAATCCGCAATTTTTGACCCAAACTTTTTTCAAAAAATCACTATAAATCTTTAAAAATAGTGTTCCTTTAGTTTCTAAATGTAATTAGGAGTGATACATTATGTACTTTCATTACTTTGTAAAAATAGGTGAATACAGATACAGTTTTATGTCTGGATGTTTGTATATTTTATAATTACTTTACTCTATAAATAAGAACAAATTTAAAATGTCCTATATTATCATCTAATTTAAAAAATATTATTTACAACTATAAGAAAAAATAATACATTACATAAATTATAATGTCAATAAATCAAATAAATAAAATACAAGATTTTGTAATCTATGTATAATTATTAATTATAATGTTATAAAAAATTTAAAAATTATTAGAAAATGCTTCCACATTATATAATTAAAAACAAAAATAAAACCCCCAATAAAGGGCCTAATTAAATTTTGAGCGGGAAGCCAATTTAAGAGCGTGTTTAATGAGCATCCATACCATAGCAAGTAACGATCTTCAAAATCAAGTTTAACGAGCGTGTTTAATGAGCATCCAAAGATGTGGTTTTAATAAAATCCAAAGATGTGGTTTAAAAAAACGTGAAGCACTGATTTAATAAAGTCCCACAACGTCTGGTTTAATAAAGTCCCACATCGCTGGTTTTAATAAGTGTGGCATTCTATAAAGTCCAAAGATGTGGTTGTTCAGGTCAAATGTGAAGCCCACTTGGTGTGCATTGGGTTGTGTGTTGCTTGTGGCGCCCGCCATTGACTAGACGTTTTGGTGCACACACCAAAAAAATGTGTATTAAAAAAATAAAAAAAAATTGTGTATTAAAAAAAAGTGTTTCAAAAGTAATTAAAAAAATATATGATGCTGTAAACTGGTTCTATGATGTCATATGCGATTCATGATGTCATCCTCACAATTTACTATGCAGAATCGCTGAATGCTGACATCATCATGTCGATTCTGCATAGTAAAATCGCCAGATCCTGTATTTCAGCCTAATCCATAACAGTTCAGCTGATTCCTGATCCGGATCGCCCGATTGTGGATTGGGTCACCGATTTTGTAAACATTGGTGACAACCAACACTATTTTCTCTCTCACTGCCTTAAATTGTCTATACGATATATACATGTGTACGTATATCGTCTTTCCCAAAAGTGCTAAGAGAACTGTCATTTTTCTCCTAGTTATGAGATCATCTCACAGAAGAACAAGACAAAAACTTTCTAAGTCCATCATATAGATCATAGAATACATGAACATCAGAAACATACCTCTGCGCCACCAACAATGTTCATTCTACCAACCTCACCTCCACTAGCTGTTATTCGTTCCCTCCTACAAATATGAATCATAAAATCCTCAGACACCAAATTTAAAACTGATCCAAGCATGAAATAACATGAAAGCAAATCAAAACTTACTCCTCTGCATTAGCCTCCAGTCTATGATCTGCAGATAAAGAATATATTGAACCTTCAGCTGATTCAAGGAAGCACCGAGAATCACCTACTGATGCGACAGTTACTACCCACCCATCAATTATCACAAAAGTAACAGTTGTCCCCGAAGATTGTGCTGAAAGAAATAGGTAGTTGATGCATAAATCACATATAGAATCTATTAAAAAAGAAGTGGTAGACTAATAGCATACATAATCTATCAAGATTAATAAATAACATATATAATTTAAGGGAGATTTTTGGCATCAACTGCAGCGAAGACATAGAAAGAGAAATATCACAAAGGAACTATCAAGGAATACAGAGTAGCAACACATTCAATACTAAAAGGAATAAGCAAATGTATATGCCCTGGGGCACCATTAAATGCCACACTCGATTTAAATAAGCATTCATGATACACCATCCAGCAAATCAGTCCATCGAAAGGAATAACTGCTGCAACCCCAGAATCCAAAGTATAGTGCATTTAAAGCCCTAATGCAGAATACTAACCCCATATAGAAATAACACAGCACAATACAGGTGTTTCCATGTACAACCCTTGCCTAGTTGAATTTCATTGAAGCAAGAGATATGAATGTTCCTCCCAACAAATGTGCAACCCAATCTTTTAAAAAAAAATCATATGTTGAAACCAAGCCAGCACTCCCTATCTCTCACAGGCAAAACTGAAATAGGAGATGTGTGATTGAGACCATCTGCGCAATCCAGGAACGAACCACCATTCTTTCAGCATATTGCATCATATAAAACCCAAGTAGTTTTGCGTTCCACTGAATTTTCTTGTGAAATAGATTTGAAATTTTAAGTCAACGGGTGCTAAGTTATATAACGTGGATATGCTGTATAAAGCAATCAGAATTGCTATAATCATGAGAAAGAAGTCAAAGAAATGCACATAAGAATGAGTTATTGCCATTAAACATTATGAGTAATCCAACTAAATCAAATCATTAAGCATGATATTTCAAAATTATCATAAACATCATACAAGCACAAAATATCATCATTGGTGTGTCCTCTGTGCCTGTACGTACCTTTCTCTTGAAAATCTTTGTCTGTTTTCACAAACCCTGCAACCAAAGCCCGTGGCAGAGCTGCTAGCCACTCATCTCTGCTAAGGTCTGAAGGAACAGCACTTAGCACATTGTTTAGGAGATTTTCTTTTGTATATATGGCAGCAGCAGACCCATTGTGGCCATCAAAAAGCTGAAAGTAACACGATCAAAGTAAGCTAGGAATCCAATAAATTCTGCATAACAATGCATAACAGGTCATAGAAATGCTGCAACAGTCTTAGTGGACCACAATAATGACAATACCGTGAGGAGCACTGAATTAAAATGGGACCATAAAAAGTTTTAAATTAAGATGCAAAGCATTGTCATCAGAATCAGGCAACTGCGGCAAACAAGAGATTAATTGCAACAGTTTATCAAAAAAAAAAAAATATTTATGAATACACACCTATCATATAAAAAATTAAATATCCTCTTGGAATACAGGAGAATGTCCATTTGTTTTTTGAGAAAAAGGTTAACTGCAATAAAATAGTTACAATTACATTTCTTACTAAACCTAAAGAAGGCAATCCCACAGATTGGGTGCTCAGACAACAAGAGCTTGAGATAAGGAGAGAGAAGAAGAGAATAAGAAAAAAGAGAAAAACCTAAAGAAGAAAAAATGGGCAGCCCTACATATGCATAAAAAAAGAGAACTCCTATCGTGAAACAAAGGGCATTGAGGCGAGAGACAAGGGCCTCCAATATTGGTAGCTGGTCGGGATGAGAGGATGACCTCATCGAACTGACGATAGTGAGGTTGGAACCTCAGTAAACTGATTAAAGAACTCGTGAGAGCATCGGGCCGCTGCATGTTGGTAGAGAAACACGTGGCTCTGTTTTCTGGTGAAAGAGCTGATGAGAGCACCCAGCAGCATAGAGTACAGTGTACCCTGCAGTAGTGAACATGGAGAACCATAGATGCAACAGAGAGGTTAATATGGACGAATCGAGGATTGGTATGAAAGTGAGATTCCCAAAGGAGGTTGTATGAGAAGGTGCCATTGTAATCGGTGACCACGTCCAGGAGACACCAACTATCCATAGAGTAATGCCCCTCCCTAGATTGTCTATAACCATTTCTTGGAGTTGTGTGCTGATGGGTGGAGGATGAAAAGAGAAAGGATGAGAGAGGGAGAATGTGAAGTGCTTCTGCTGTGGATTTAGTGGAGGAAGGGGTTGGAGCCGGCTTGGTCATTGGGAATAATGAGGGGGGGAGTAATTAAGGGGGAGCTGCAGTGCATTAAGTGAAGAAAAGGGTTGGAGCAGGCATGGTCAAAGGGAGAAAATAATCTTAACCTGAATAGTAATCTAGTCCACCTTCACAGTAGAAGTATAGCACTAAAGCAAAGAGATCCCTTTCTGAAATTCGTTAAAGTGATCTTTGGTCACTTATTAACATGAGGAGGATAAATAAATGTGCACATCAGAAAAGTTACATACTTCTAATCCAAAGAATTGATTTGTTTAAATGCCATCCAAAGCTCATAAATTAAGAGAGACGAGAAAGAAGATGCTCAATCACTTTTGAAACAATAATTGACAGCGACAATTGCCATTTTCATCAGCTAACCTCTCTTGCCTAAAGTAACCTTGTAAAAATAGACGCTTAAAATAAACTGTCAAAAAAAAGAGTAAATAAATTGCTCCAAAATGCAGCCAAAGCCAGGGCCGACCTATTAGAGAGAGAAGGAAAGGGGGAGGACGGGGTAATCTCTTGAGTCCTTTCTTATTTTTCTAGTTTGTTTTATGTTCTGTATCCCTCTTTCCAGCATTAAGTGGTATGAGCGCTTCAAAAGATCCCTAGATCACAATGTAGCGCAAGTCCTCTACTGCAATCCAGGATATAATGCAAAAAATCAATGAGAATTTAAACCAACCAAGCATGGAAAGTTTGAGAGAAGAGTTTGAGCACAAATTAGTGACGTTCGAGAAGAGATTGGCAATCTTCAAGAACGAATCGGCAAAATAAGTCAGCATTCCGAATGATTTCATACTAAGTTCACCGAAGAGAGGGCACTTGCAATCTAGATATGGCACCAAACTTTAACCTTCAAGATTGGACTTTTTTCTTTCTTTTGTTTTCCCCTTTTTGAGAAAGGATAACTGTGTTTATTATTTATAATATGTAGTTTTATTACTTATAGTATGTCGTTGCAAAATCTCACGACATTCGAGAAGAGATCGGCAATCTTCGAGACAAATCGGTAGAATAAGTCAGCATTCCGAATGATTTCATACTAAATTCGCCAAAGAGAGGGCACTCACAATCTAGATATGGCACCAAACTTCAACCTTCGAGATTGGATTTTTTTCCTTTCTTTTTTTTCCCTTTTTTGAGAAAGGATAATTGTGTTTATTATTTAATATGTAGTTTTATTACTTATAGTATATGTCGTTGCAAAATCTCACGAGGAGTGAGGTTTCAGGCATCCCATAAGGCAGGTGCTTAGGTACATGTCTCCTCAAAGAAGAAGCCAAAAAGCCGACAAGACCTCCAAAGGCCCGGTGTGCAAAACCCTAGCACTAGAGTATTATATTTACATATCTATGTGGGATGATGTAGGCAACTCACAAGAAGGGGGCTCTACTTTGGTTAAGAGGAAGAGCAATGTTCAAAAAAACGGATTCGGGAGCCTAGGCAGAAGAGCAATGTTCAAAAAAACAGATTCGAGAGCCTAGGCGGGCGCCCAAGGACAGGGTGCCTCACCAAAATCAAACACCCCACCCCCCCACCCCCCACCCCCCACCCCAAACATACAAAACAAGGGAGCTCTTAAATGAAGAACTGAATATATAAGACATTTTAAAACTTTAGTTTCACTTTCACGTAAGACTTAACCCATTAAGATATCACATAATCAATTATTTATCAAATAAACTAAAACAAAAAAAAATAGAAAATCAAAATAAGACACATTTTACAAAAAAGGAATCAATTATGCATAAAAGAATACGATATATGCTCAATTTCATCGTTCAAGTGAGAAAAAAATCAATAAATCACCAAAAAAAATCAATCTTTTAAATACAAACACGTAAATATATCGTAAAAAAAAAAAGTAAAAGAAAAAACATATGATTCATAACATAATATGTTGTAGCAAAATAAAATTAAAACCCCCTTTCAAATATGATAATACTTTAAAAATATCAAATCAAATAGATGTCGGTGCAAACCTCGTCTATTGGGTCGCCAAAAGTTCCCAAAATCAACGACTAGAAGCTCCAAATCCACCCACGAACTATTGCCTTCATTTTGGGAAGAAATCAAAAAAATAAAAAAATTATCGATCTTTTGATAAATCACAAAAGAGTGGTTTTTGAGGGGGTTTTCTCATCCTAAAGGCCACGGATTTTCAATTGGGGGTTTAGAATACCCCCTAAAACCCTTTTAGCCCCTTTTTACGGGAAAACATTACATTTTTTACGTTCACCGAGGGTTTTTTTTCCGCCCACCTGCAAGTTGTCACGGGGCGGCGCCCAGACAATAGCGCTTAGGCTGCGCCTTGACCACCTAGGCGGGTACCCAGAAGCAAAACACATAATGCCCCCACCCAGACTGCGCTTAGGCATTTTTAAAATTTTTTCGCCTAGGCGGTTAGGTGGCCGAATTTTCGAACATTGAGGAAGAGAAAGAGAAAGAAAGGAATCACCCCACCTAGACTACGCCTAGGCGTTTTTTAAAATTTTTCGCCTAGGCGATCGGGCGGCTGAATTTTCGAACATTGAGGAAGAGAAAGAGAAAGAAAGGAATCATAGAGGGAGGGAGGGAGGGAGGGAGGGAGAGAGAGAGAGAGAGAGAGAGAGAGAGAGAGAGAGAGAGAGAGAGTACAAAGTCATAGGAAAAGACGAGGGACAAAGAGAATGACGAAAAGAGGGTAGTTACAAAAGTCACGAGGACTAGGACAACCCACAAAATGGGTGCTCAGGTACAAGTATCCTCCAAGAAGAAGTAAAAAGATAGAAAGGTCCCCGAAAGGCCTGGTGAGTAAAATCATAGCACCTGAGTAGTACATACATATGTATGTTTGAGACTGTAGGCGACCCACAATTCGGGTTCTCTATTCAGGTCTAAGAGAGAGAAAGGAACCAAAGAGGAGCAAGAGATTAGACTAACAAGAAACTTGAAATATATTGGATATTATGAAGAGACATATTTGATTACAGAAGATGACGGCATGGCAGCATCCAATGTTTGACTGCTTGGCTTGGTCATCAAACTTGGCCCCTGGCCAGGTAGCCTAACGACCAAAAAAGCCAAAAATTAAGAAAAAGTCCTACAAAATCTGAAAAGAGCAGGAAAAAAATAAAACATGATAAACAACAAAAAAGCAGATAAAAGATGAGAAATTTTTCAAAAAATATAAAAATACAAAACTCATTTGTCAGGTGGCCTTTCACAATAAGTGGATGTTGGTAGCCTTTCAAGAAGTGGAATGACAACCAGGTGACAAAATCGAGATCAACTTCTTGTGAGGTAGCCTTTCACAATAGATACATGCCCAAGTAACCAATATACATCAAAGAAATTCACATTCTCAAAAATCCAGGACGATTACAAGCCAATATCAATAACAAGTCTCATGTACCAATCCACATATAATGCATGTGTGCCAAATCATGCACATCTAAACAGGACGGTACAGCAAGCAATAAGTGTATGGCCACAGCGGCCTATTTAACTTAAGGTTTTCTTATAATCAAACGTGGTGGTAAGAATCACAATACCATCGTAACACACTATGTCCATAGTACTTAAAACAAGAAATAACTCACTTAGGGGAATCAACCCACTTCAATGCATGCGTGTTGCAGTTTGACAATCACCTTCATTCCACAAACAGATCAATCAAAGAAAGTGTTATTGGCCCTGAGATTGATCGTTGCCATCGTTCTTCACAAAAAGAAAAGAATGGCACATACTGGGAAAGTGAAACCTATGATCCCATACAAATCACCCTCATCATTAACATACAATTAGTACATTTAAAAGAGAAACTGTATTCTTTTTTTTAAATATGTCAACAGTGGGAATGGGATGTTATATTGAGGCACCCCATCCCCCCCCCCAACCACCGATGGCCAACCTCATTCCAGGAAAAGAAAAGAAAATGTCATTTAATAACAATTTCGTGCCACTACATCTTTAACAAATAACAACCAAACACTTGTAATGTTACAGAACAAATGAACATAAAACCAAGAATATTAAGGTAATGGTATTCTCCAAAGGCCAAGACATTAAAAAAAGGGAGACACCATTAAACATTATAACGTATGTTGATAAACAAATAGATATGCATTTTCTTCCAATGGGACCAAATGTCACCTAGGAAACATAAAGATTATACAGAGGCACAACCAGAAACACTATAATGCATGTTTCTTTGCCTAGCCCATGTCACTTGGGAGAATGGTCGGAATCCCACACCAATTTTCTTGTTTCATAGTCATGTACTCAAGTTATTAGACATTAGTATGTGACGTAGTTGAAGTGTCCACAACAATTTTGCTCATACTACAGGAAAATGCGCAAATATTAATATTATTATTCCATGATACTGTAATCAGAACCATTTTCTCTGAGCCACAAAGATCACATTACCGCAAAAACAGAGAATGTGGTAATCCCATCCCCCAATATCCGTTGGCATTCGGTTTTCAACAGGGTAAAATCCTCCCCTTTCTTACTCTGGCTAGCCTGACCATGTAGAATATCCGGCCTCTCGATCTTTTCATTAGTCAACTCGCGCTTGAGCAGCACTGCCAGGGGCACCATATGCTCATTCTTTGTGCACATAGCTATCTTTATTTTGTATTTTATTCAAGACTGCCTTTAGCCAACAAAAGCCACCTAAAACTCTTCAGCTTCCCCATCTGAAGACCAAAGCAAGTTTTAATAAAAAGGAAATCTTCTGCAACTGATAGATTTGACATGGGTGAGCCCCATAAATGGTTAAAGCTCTAGTTTCAATAGAGATATGAGTCTCAGAACAATGAGAGAAACAAAATTTCTGCAATGCAAAAAGTTATATATCTACAGTTCCAGAAATGATACAAGGGCACCATGTGAAAAAGAATTTTTTAAAATCATTATTTAAAAAAAAATCACTCCTTATATAAATAGAATGGATGCATGTAGCAAGGGAAATTATACATTGCATAGTCATCAAAAGGATGAGGAGACCATCTCAGCTATGCTATTTCAAATGTCCCAAGTAATTATTCATCTAAGGAGAGTACTACCTCTCGTCAAGGGTGGGCCCAAATGCTGAAAAGCCCACCTTCTGAATTTCAGTAAATTCTCACTTAAAAGTTTTTATTCATTTTTTACTCTGTATAAGAAAAAACTGATGTTGAGAAAGTACAGAAATACTAAAGAACAATAAAAATTCAATCTTGCGCCTACTACGAAATAAAAACCAGAGAATTAAACACACATTCCTCCTTTAATTTCTAAAATAAAACCTACCCAGGAAAAAATATTTCAAAAACAGATAAAAACTGGAAAATTAAAGGTAATGACCACCACTCTGTTCTCATCAACAACGCTCACCACGAAACCTAGAATTTCCATGACTCAAACCACCACAAACCAAGTTCGCAACAATTCCTCGAAATTCATCAATAACAAGTACCAGTCATCATGAAATATTCACAAGAAAACCAACTGTGATCCACTGCGATCCAAACACGCCCGAAAATAAAACCCAAGCCATCATCCGATCCACTCCCATAAAGAATTCCATTAGATACCAAAAATGATAGCAACCCAACCAGATCCAAAACCCTAACTTCCCCCTTAAAACGCATCAACCACCAATAAAAACCAGAAATTTACCAAAAAAACCAGCTCAAAAGGAAGCAGGAAAAAGAGAAACACAGAGAGAGAACGTACCGGCAATGTTGTGGGGGAGGGGTGAGAGAATTCCATTGGCTGGAAGATTGAGAAAGGGCGGGGAGGCTTCGTCAAACAGACATGGAAAATCTAGAGAGAGAAAGAGAGGGGAAGAGAGAGAAACTGGGAGCAAGCGTTTCGGGTCCGCGTAGAAAATGCAACCCCTAAGAAAACGCCAGATGATTGAGATTAAAACAAGACCAAATGTAGAGAGAGAAAGAGAGATGTAGAGAGAGAGAGAGTTATGATAGAGAGAAAAACAGAGGGTCTTCCATATTTGGTCTTTCTTTTAACGGTGCGGTTTTTATAAGGTTGCAACCTTACCCGATCGGATTAAGAGGCACCTCCAAATTTTATCATAATATATAATTTTGGTGTAAATTTTTTTAATAATATTTAAAATTCTATTTTTATATCTAATTATAAGATTTTAAATTATAAAAATAGTTAAAATCAAATAGATCCATAAACATACGAGAATCTTAAAAATTGATGATCTAGATAATATGTTGCAAGATATATTATTTTTGAGACACAAAATACTATTATTTTTTTATATTAATACATCTCAATGTCAAGATAACCAATTAGAGAGCCTTTCAATATTAAAACAATATTTCTTAATAGAATTTATATGCATCTTTAATTCTGCATTTTAAGATTACAAACTTATATAAACGTTTTCCTTTTTTTATTTGCAAATGCCAGTTAACTATCACTTGCAATTGTTTCGTTTGTATTTATGCTTGTAATGTGAAGGGACTGGGTCAATCATTTCCAAACAACGCCCTCTTTCTCTCTCTTCTTTCTCTCTCATTACTACTTCTATTTTATTTTCCACTCATTTGACCATGCAACCCCTCATCTTTCAAGGAATTAGCCCATGGTTGAACTTTTCCCTAATGACCAAAATGCCTGCCATGATTTTTGTTTCTCATATATACAAAAAGGAAAATTATTTCATGCCAGCTTGGACCGCTGTGCGGTTCAAAAAGTATAAAGCATCCATCTTAAAAATGAAGGCAAGCAGGCGTTTCGTTTAAAAATAATAGAAACTAACAGTTCAAATGTTTTTTTAAAAGAATTATTATTTTTAATTTTTAAAATTTATTTATTTATTTATACTCATAATCTCCATGTTAGACATTATATGTCTTTAAAAATTAAGTCAAAAAATCCATCTCCAAAATAGATTTTTAAGAGTACATGTGCGAGCTTGGCTTGCATGCTAACCACGTCCATACAAAATACACGGTCACCCTTTAAGAACATTGTTCAATTCAGAGTGTTATTGCATGAGAAAAGTATACAAAGATACTATTTATATTTAGTACAAATGAGACATAATCCCCCTTATACGTCAAAATTTATATAGGGGTGATTGTATATATCATTGACTAAACTCAAAGTTAAAATAAAATAAAAAAATGATATGTCTAAAATTATCCAATTTGACATCAAATAGTTAAAAATGATTGTAACCTCCTTATAATAGTGATAAATAATTTCATAGTACGACAGAGATATTCTTTGATTTAATTTTGGGATATTGTACTATTTTGTTATGTTGAGTGTTAATTTTTTTTTTTTGCAGCGTGAGATCTTGCTTACAATCTCTTTGTTGGGGGAATTTAGTGCATATTTTTCAATATACATTATTAATAAAATCAAAGTTGGGAGTGGGGTTGGGGCATCAGTGGTTAAGGAAGCTGATACCTCAACATATTGTCCCACCCTCCATTTCCACCGTTAATATGTTAAAAAAAACAATAAAACTACAATTAAAAAAAACCCAAATAACTAGGGGTGCGGTTTGTATGTGGTTTCAATATTAGAAATCTCTAGAGATTTATGAAAATCTTAAAAATTAATGGTCCAAAAATGAGTTACAAAATACACTATTTCCAAAACTTGAAATCTATTTTTTTCTCATGTCCATGCATCTTGATGTCGAGATGATCAATTTGAAGATATTTGGGCATCAAAACAACATCTTTTAATGAAAATTTTGAGTTGGGCTTTGATTGTTTAGAGCTTCGACTCTATAAAAACTTTTCCCAATAATCATTTATTTGAAAGTATGGGCCTTTTAGGGGATTATGGGCGAAGGAGGATTCTGTGAAGTCATTTGAGGGTGTTTTGGAAATGTGTGGTGGTTTGCTAAATTGGACGGTTGTGTCCGGCAAGCATGACGACCAGACACCAAAGTCTTTCCTGGTTTGTGCCGTTTATCTCGCGCAAGAATCCTATTGGACAATACACACCTATCCTTCCATTTCCTTCCTCGTCCCGTCGCTTTCTCTCTCTAAAAAATGTGTTGGTTTCCTGTCTCGACCCATCTCTCTCCCTCACTAGAACAGGCCATTCATTCTTTTTTTTTCTCTCTCTAGACATCTTAACCCTCTCACTCATCTATCGCCCAATCTTCACATTGTTCTTCTCTCTCTAGGTGATCCTCACCCCATTTATCTCTCTCCCATGGACAATTTTTTCCTCCCAATACAGCTATAACCCATCTCTCCCTCATTGGAAGTAGGGGTGGCCCGGCCCAGCCCTGCCAACCCTACAAAACTAGGGCCTAGGCCACAAAATGTGGCTTGAAGATCCGGCCATTGGGGCTCGAAGGCAAGGGGTCATAATAAGGCTGCCTAGTTCAGCCCTCTTTTTTCTTTTCTTTTTTTCTAACCAAACTTGGGCTAGGGCCTCTTTGGCCCAATTAGAACTGAGCCAGGTCATGCTGACCAAAGCATGGCCCCATGCCCGGCCCTAATCGGACGTTCATCACATTCTCTCTCCACATCTCTACAGATAGAGTGAACACTAATTTCTCCCTCTATAACTATATTGCCCCATCTTTTACCCTTTATAACAAGGGGAAATTGTGGATACCCCAATATTTTACTTTTCAAGCATTTCCAAACTAGGGGGGCAATGGATTCGACTAGAACCAGGACTTGTTGGGTATACCCGACCTTGGGTCCAAGTATGGGTCCAAAGTTTAAACCTGAGTATTATTTAGGTTTGGGTCCGGGTCCGGGTTCTGGTCCAGCCAAGTCCAACCCGTACTCATAGTCATAGGGTATGATGGTAATCTTGAAACGCGTGCTAAATATTTATATTGTCACAATATTGGCAACATTTACAATATTATTAGTAATAAAAAAGAAGCTCATAGTCATATGGTATATGACGGTAAAAAAAAAACAAAAACAAAAATAAAAATGAACCCATAGTCATAGCGTGACAATGGGTCCAACCAAACCCGAGACCCGATGGATTTGGGTATGGGTCCAAATTTTAGGCCCAAATACTACCCATACCCGACTTGTTTACTATGCTATTAACCTCGACATTACTTAGTCATGCATCCACTCGACAAGCGAAAATTTTGAAATACTAATTAGTCTTGCATCCATCCCATGAGTGAAAATTTTAATTTTTCTTATCAAAATACCCTCATTTTGACTCACTATTCTCTTTTTTTACACACTTCTACTTTTTCTCTCTAAGCTGGCCCGACAAAATTTGAATATAACACTAGCCGGGCCGATACAATTTCAAAATAAGTTGGTCCAGCACACTTTTAATATCAAAACCAGCTTTATGTGTCGGTCTGGTTTTTTTTGCAAGCAAGTCCAACACATTTTGAATATCTGAAGCAAGTTTAGCACATTTTTGTGCTAGATTGGCATATATTGGGTATTCATTTTAAGAGAGAAACACATTTAAAAAGATAATATTTTATTTCAAAAAAATCAACTTGATTGGAATGATGTGAATGTAAACATAAGTAGCGATAAAAATTAATAGTGTGATATTAAGGGGGCGCATTCACGGAGGGTACAATCAAGGGGTAATAATTTTCCTTACTACATTATTCTCTCTCTACCCGAGGTCACCAAACACGTTTGACCAGACTTCAACGTGAAAGAAACGTCAATGTCCAACTTTTCCGTTACAAAATCCCGGTGGAGTGGATCCGGCTATGTCTCACCGGATAGTGACGGATCCCAATATTGTCCCGGTCAAAACAAGGAAGTGCATGTCCATTCATCTCATAATAATAGTCATCATCATAATAAGGACCTTTTCTTATTTGGATTAGGTTAAAAAATACAGGCCTATCGCACCCATACCCGAGCTTGGGTCCCATCATTCTTTGTCGTAGCTCATAATTTTCGCCCCAAACCTCTAAATACTAGACTCATTCAAAATAACGATGGAGTTTTTACAAGGCTTAGGCTTTATGAAAACAAATTAAACCCTCTCAAATCCTGGTCCATAAAGTAATTTTGGCAACGAAAATCTCTACGATGGCTCTAAAATCAATTTTCAACACCGATAATGAAATTTGAAATTTAAAAAATGGTACAGATCTTACGGATCTATGATCACTTGTTTTTAGAGTGAAATGGACCATCTAAATAATTTATTACTATGTACACTTGAAATCCTATAGCTTTTTCACAACTGTAACATTCAAGCCAAAATGATTGATGTAAAGGTTTTCTAATACTTGAATTACAATTTTTTAGGAGTGATGAGGTGAGGCTCAAGCCTATCAAACAATTTTCCTAAAAATAAATAGGATGTGGAGGACTTCATTTTGAAATGTGGATATGGTGACAAAATATGAATAATTATTTAAATTGAAAACAAAAAATGTTTGAAATAAGGAGGGAGGGAAAGGGAATTGGGGTTTAGATTTTATGTTGCAGGCTCAGCATTAGTGGGTTCAATAAATTATTTTTTTACATTAATTTCTCAAAATTGATGTACATATGTACCTTTGGTGTTAGCAGGAGACGCCAATGTGGTCGACAAAAATTAGAAATAAATAAACAAAAATTTTTGAGTAAAGTCACGATTACTTGTTTCTGTGTATTTCCTGTTTTGTCAACTTATGTAGGTACCCTATACACATGGTGGAAAGACTCATTTTGCTTTGGCCGAAAATTAAATCGAAGGTTCTTGTCAAAAAAAATAAAATTACATCGAAGGTATCTCTCAAACACAAAGGCAGGCCTCTTCCTTGGCGGGCCAATTGATAACATTTAGGGCGTATTTGATAATAGAAAGTTAGGGGGAAGGAGAAGGAACTTCTCCATTACGGTACAACTTTTATATATGACACACAGAATTTATACAAGAAAAATGATAGAATTTAAAATAGGAACTTGAGACTCGAAGAAGGCTTCTTGCTCAAACCCTATTCAACCTCCCTCCTTATATTTATATTTATATTATATTATATTATATATAAAATACATATACATCATATATCATATATAATACAAATACATATTAATAATTGAAATATAAAATATAGTGTATTTTATATTTATTTTATTAATATATATTTGTATTATATATAATATTGTAAATATCTATTAAATAAAATGTATTCTATGTTCTATATTTTATAATAAAATATAATCTATTGTATAAATATATCATATATAATATAAATATATATTAAATATATTATATAATACAAATATATATTAATAATTGAAATATATATATAATATATATATATTGAAATATAATTATAATATATATAACATAATATAATATATAATATAGTGTATTTTATATTTACTTTACTAATTTATATTTGTATTATAATATTGTACAATATATAATATAAGGGTGCAGTTTGTATCTAAACAATCAAATCAGAGCTTACCTTCAAATAGTGTCAAGAAATATGGTTTCAATACTGGAAATATTTGTGATAGCCTTAAAATATATTTTCATCTTTATTTATAAAGTTTAAAGCTTCAAAAATATTGTAGATCGACAAATCTATGAAAACTTGAAAGCTTGAAAATGGACGGTCATTATTTCCAAAACTTGAAATTCATTTTTTTTTCATGTCCATACATCTTGATGTCGAGATGATCAATTTGAAGATATTTGGGCATCAAAACAACCTCTTCTAGTGAAATTTTTGTAGTAGGCTTCAATTGGATTGCTTATAGGCTCGGCTCTATATAAACTTTTCCCATAATATGTTGGATGTGGGATCTACTCCGTGAGGAGCGGTTCTATCTTGACAATTGCAATTCTTTGTTTGTGTTTAGTTCCTGCTTTGAGCCATCTAATACTGGCCTTACCGCTCTGACAATTGAAACAATCAACTTCCTGGTGTAACTAGCTCTAGTGTAGGCTTGGTCCGCATAGGCTATACAAGCCAGACGGTTCGCCTTTTCTATAATGTATCCAGCCCATTGAATCTGGTGTTAAAGAGAGAGAGTGTGTGCTTCCCACCCTTATGATTATGTGAAATCGTGCACACTGTCATGGAGGATCACGAGACGTCTGCAACTAATCCACTCCCCCAGCCCCTTCACCCCAACCTCAGCTTTCAACTCCATCGGTCTATTTGTCTATCTATATATTTTATTATATAATATATAATATATTTTATCTATGTAATAATATTTACAATATTATATATAATCCCAAAGGTTCAAAAAATGTTGTTTTGATTTGGATTCACCCGACGCTTGTATGATGTCACGGATCAGACACATTACTAGTCCGTACCAGTTCTGACGTCCTGAAACCAATTCTTACGTTCGCAAATCCGCTCTGACGTCACATATTTGTAATTAAGATATCGCATTTTTTGTTTTTGTATTTGAAAAGTCGCACTTTCTTTTAAAAATATTTTTAATAAATAGGCCATACAATAATTGCCCTCAACAACTGTGTCGTGGAGCGTACCTCTCAAAGAAATTTTAATACAAGCCTTGAGCCCTTTGTAGAGCTTCACGTTCATTCAACTTTGCCGATATGAGACAAATCTCTCACTTTTTATTTTTTGGGTGCCACGAGATAGGTGACATGGAATGCACTCTCTGTCCAAAGTCCAAGCACTAGTGTGGTCTGCAACTCTCTCTCTCTCTCGACTTCAAATATCTCTCTCTCATCCATCTTGTATTTTTGAACCTTGACCATGTCTTTTCTCTCTTTCAACGCTAGTGAAACGCGTTTTTTAAAACTTTGACCAAATCTGATATTTTATTTACTAGTTTATTTATATTACAAATTATATAAAGTACTATTTATTTTTATAGTTGTAAATTGGATTTTTTAAATTATATGATATTATAAGATAAATTTCAAATTTATTTTTACTTGTATAATAAAATAATTATAAAATATAAACCAATAATTCCAATTTCAATGTATAATATTGTAGTTAGTTAGATTGTGATAATTTTGAACGCGTAAAGAGCATTAATAAATGTTTGATGAGATAATAATTTCACTTTATAAAAAAAAATACTATTTTTAATTTTATAATATGAAAATATTTTCTAATACTTTTAAATTATTTTGATGCAATATTATAACAACATCTCAATAATATTTTTGCAAATAATGAAACTACATACTATAAACCCCAAATTTTTTTTAAAAAAAGAAACTTAAAAAATATTATTTTTAGTAATTTTTTTAAACTTTTTTGGGCCGAAACTTAATGATTCGGCCGATTCTCCGATCCGATATACCGATCCACTGATTTGACACAATTTTTGGGATAATTGTTTTGGGTCACCGATCCGTTTTTTAAACCTTGGTCTGTTTCCATGGGGGAGGAAGCAGGAGGACCAAACATTTAATATGCATGAGGTTCTTATCTTATTTCCAGTAAATTCACCTCAAAATTAGTGGAACCATTACCCTTGTCTTTCTCCCGGTCTTTTGCCCATTCAATGAGTATGCATTGTACCATGCTTTTGAGTTGCCTTATCTAAGTAGATTGTAGATACCTAGTTTTGGCTAATTGAATTTGTAAGTCTGAATAATTATAACATTTAGGGATTATATACAATGAGACCATTTACTTTTGATACAAAGTGGTTACAATTTCTTACAACCATTTGATGTGATATTTGATAGCTTGGATGTATCACAAAGTTCAAAAAAGTTTCTTTTAAAATTTGAGCTTGGTCAATGGAATAATTACAGCCACCCAATTTCATATCCAATAGTCACGATTAATGTGATCACCTTGTATCAAATGTAAATGATCTCGTTTTATACCTTCCCTAATATTTAACCCTAGACCTAACATTTAACCCTAAACCTAGGAATCACTCTTGAAACCTGAACCAGAAGCTCAGAAAACTGGTAGTTCTCCTAAGATACCCTTTTAACCAAAAATCATAGAAAACCCATTTAAAATGAAACCTAACGTGCGACGACCTTCATTTGGGGCTATAATTAAATTGTGATCCAAATTTGCGATCTTTCTGACACACGGTCAAGCAGCAAATGCATACCATGTTGGCATCAATGTGGACTACATTGGGAGTGCCAATGTGCATCACATTCAAGGATTAGTTTGATGTCAGGTTAACTCAATTTTCTCGAGGAACGTTTAGAGTTATTTTTAGGAGGTTTGAACTTAATATTTGATCTACTTCAACCCAAATTATCCTCTCAATTGGAGATTGAGGACTTCCAATCTGATTTGAGTCAATTTATATGGGAATTGGATACTTGAAGGAACTTGATGGAGTCCAATTTGAGCTAAAAGATATTCGAAGTCGTTTGATTCTAGAAGTTCTAAGGATTTTTGTGATAGATATTTTGAAGGTTGGACTATGTAACTCATCAAGTGTATACTGATTAAAAATTTTATTTATTTTCACCACCCGGATTGTTTACATATGTCAAAATACATGATAAAAAATTATAATGCCGGAGATTACTTTAACCGAGCTTAGTACACTCCACACCGGGTCTCCTCATCCAATGACGTACGAGATCAATGGTTTATCTCAAATATCTGAAATATGAGAAAACATTGGCTACAAACTTTAACTAAACCAGAGAGTATAGTGGAACTATAGGCTAGGTCTCAATACTCAGTATGATGGACTAGGTCTCAATACCTAGGCTTAAGGCATGACCCTCTTTTCTTTTCTTAAATATGGCTCTATATTACAGAGGCTAGAGAGGGAGAAAGATCAATAGAGAGAAGAGGGAGATACGAGAGAACTAAAGAAAGTGCAAAGATTTTACTTCTATTTATAAACTTTCTCTAGAATTAGGGTTAGCCATCTTTAGTGAAATTTTATCCAAACCATTGATCATAAGAGATTTGTGGAGTTATAGATAAGAATCATCCATTCCTTATATCAGCCATTATGATTAAAAGAAATGTACTACATCCTTATCCTCCAGCTTTCTAAACCTAATTCCTATCAAACATGGATATTAATATGATATTTTATCTTATTTTCATAATTTTCTTACATATATTTTAACTTGATAATCAAATCTCTTAATTTTCAAAATTTTCTTTTTTTTGTTTTAATCAAAATCTCTACACTATACTTTCTATAAATTTTCTCTTGTTTGATTGCCTTGATTCACAAGGTTAGAAAATAAAAAAAGTACCTCCACTTAGTGGGGTGTGCCACCCATGGGGCCCTTATGTGAGTCACACACACATCACAATGGTGGATTTGGTAGTTCTCCAGAGGCTCTCTCAAATATTTATGAATTATAAAAATTATTAAAATGATTTTTAGAATATTGAAAATAAATTTTATTTTCATCTGAATATTTAAATAAAAAAAAAAAATATCTCTAGATTTATAAATCCAATTTGTAAAAATAAATTATTTAGGGATTTACAAAAATTTCAATAATCAATCAAGAAATCATATATCATCAAAATAATTAAAACCAAATAATTTTTATGGGAATCGGATCAGACAAAGTCTAGGAATTATAAAATAGTTAGAGCATTCCACCTTTTATTGTAGACTATAGTCCACCCTTGCTTTCTCAAACTGACACAACAATTCCTATTACCTACATACCACTGCAGGGGTTCATGATTGGGCCACCAAAGTCAGCCAACAGTCATGGGACACAATCCAGTCTATAGACTACAGGTTCTCCTCTAGAGACATATCACTGTCACCTAGACTTGATGCAACTACAGCTCTATGGTATATATGGGTACTCTCTTACACATATACACACTTCACCCTAAAAGGTGGTTCGGCTTTCTGATACAACTATTATATGTACATGCCGTGTGATGGTTCAGTGATGAATCTTCGACTCTCGTCTTTAAAGGCCGACTATCACGCACAAGGATCTCACATTTTCTCAGCTCACTCATCTGGGCAACTCAGACCTCATCAAAGGATGACCCACAAAACTCTCATTGGTTTAATTCGATGCCCAGGTACCATGGGTTATCTAACTCGACTGGCCTAGCACATCAAGTCAAGTCTGAGTATCGGCAAATAATAGTTACCTAGTGTGGTTCATTAAGGACTACACTCCCACTAAGTTTATGTTCCACTATATCAAAATAATAATTACATACTCTCATAAAGCTTTTAATGGCCACAAAAACCTAACATATCTTAATATTCATATTGCTATCAAGAGTTAGGATAGGGAAATTCAACAAATTTTTATCAAAATATATAAAAATGATAAGCATCAAATTCAGACTCAAGTGGAGTCCCGGTTTGCCCGCAAACACCGAATATGTTGACATCAACAGCGACTGTGTTGATAGTACTAATGTGCACCACAATGGTTGATAAACTGTTCATCTGGTTAATCCCAAATTTTGCCGGTTGATATGTTAGGGTTTAGTAATCCTAATAAAAGTGAGAGGTTGGGTTTTTGACCTATAAGTACCCCTCGATAACATTCGCCAAAAGTATCCAACAATATTTTAACGAGATATGAAGAGAAAACATGAGACCAAAAGGCTTGGGTACACGGATTTTGAGATATGGATTGCTAATATCTTAGATATTGTCATAATCTATGGTTTGGATTGTTTAATAATTAAAATATATATAAAATCAGAAAAATCAAAATCATAGAAATAAAACGTACTGCCTACTTTCTCATGTTCTGATTTCCTCACAAAAACTTGATTTTGAAATTAAATGAAAACCCTACGCCCGAAATCTTGCAGCCTAAGCTTAATTCTAGATAGCTTGGTTGGACATTAGACCTTTTAGGATCCCTAGTTCAGGCCATCTAAATATCTAATAAGGCTAGAAATTATAGAAAATCTTAGGTCAAGCGTCGAAACCTTAGATCTGATAAGTATATTCCAATTTCCATCAAACATTCATTCCTGTAGCCAAAAATCTTCAATCTTTCTATTCAATGTTCGAACAAAGCAAATCCTCGCATGGGCAAGGACTCAATACAAATTCAATAAAGCCTACAGGCACTGATTCCAGCTTGTGGGCCCAATTTGATAAGTTCTATCATGTTTTCATTATATTTTATTATAAGGAAATGTTTCCATGAGACCCCAACAACATATAAGTTATATATGAACCTACTTTTTAGCCGTTTGATTGTTCATACTGTTTTATTTTTCATTTTTTTTTCTACAAACTATTTTTGGATGAAATTTTGGGCATCCCATCATAAAATTAGGGTGAACCTGTAAAAAATAAAAAAACAAATATTTCCTATAAAACTAAATGACCAAAATGTCCTTGAAATTTTCAAGGGTATTATGATAATTTTTCATCTAAAAAAATGTTTTATTATTATTATTATCATGTGTGCTCTGTCAGATCTATGCATACTCCAAATTATGCTTTAAGAAGATTTATAGAATAAAAATTAAAAATAAAAAATTCTGAGCCGTCCGATCAAGATCCGATGGTTAAAAGCCAGTTTGTGACATTGTGACTCAAGCCATCTTCTGCTCCGATCTGATGGCTGGGACTAGTGGTCATATATACTATATATGTGGATAGGGTCCCATGGAAAACCTTCCCATTGTTTTATGTTTCTTTGTTTCTTACTTTCACTAATTTTAGTATAAGATTTCAATTCTAGTCATAAAATTGTTGATTTCCTTTTTTTCAAGTTTTATAAAGTTTCATTGATTTTAAATGAGATCGTGGTGGTGGTGGTTCGAAGAGAAGAGGTGTAACTCTCTAATTTGTAAATCGTAATATAGCTGGACTCGGATCTCAAAACTTTAATAGTAAAATATTCTTTAACTTGCACTCAAATAAAAGAGGTATAACCATTGAGTTATTCTTCTATTGGGCAAGTTTTCTATGTTTTTCCTATTGCATAAAACTTGTATTCTTCTCCCTATTCAATTGTCTATTTTCCCTACTGCATAAAACTTGTATTCTTCCCCCTATCTAATTGTCCATTTTTAATCGACGGTTGAGATGGCCCAATCACAATGTCATGTTTCTACATTATTTTATTTTTAAATATTTTTTATAAACTATTTTGACACCAAAAATTGGGTCCTCTCTTAAACTCGCATTTGTAAAAAAATATATACATATAAAAATTCTCAATAAAATAAAATAACCAAAATACCCCTGAAAGCTTTAAGGGGTATTTTGGTAATTATAGTTTATAAAAAAAATTAATATTTTTTGTTGGTGCGCCCTATTGAGAATATGGTAACGTACCAAATTTCACTTTTATACATTTTTATAAAAAAATTAAAAATAAAAGGCTCAGGTCGCCAGCGCAAGAGCGCGAGTACGAGTCCTGAGAACGAGTATTTTGTGCATAAGCCAAAGGTTAGGACTGTTTCCAAACCACTCCTTCCAGGACTCTGTTTAGGCGGGACCACACTGGGTTACAGCCCCTTTAATAAAATACTCTGAGGTATTGGATCTAAATCAAAAGGTCAATAGCTCACTTGATCTAAATTAGACGTATGGGGTCTGTTTTGTCCAGATTTCGCATGTAAACAATATAGTCCAACCATTTCTTAAAAAAGAAAAGAAAAAGAAATATAACAAAGATATTCCAAGTAGCCTATAGAATATTTTGGATACTATTAGCATTATTTTGAAACCTAACCCCAAAGGACAATTCTTAGTCAAATTAGCCTACTGACAGACAAAGTGCAAAACTTTACACATGTGGCTTCCGTAGTCCAGACTTTCCCAACAACCCATGAGTGTCAGGCTTTCACTTGGTTGTAGCCCTTGGGAAACTCCTTACCATTGGCATTCTACAAAAGAAGGGTATGAAAATTTTAAGCATGTATTTTGTTATGGAGAGCATTACTGAACTGTTCTTGCATGGTCATCTCTTTAGATTTGTGGGCATCAATCCTTTGTGGGCCTCACTACCGATAGTCGAAAGCATGATCTCCGAGTGGTCTTTGCATTTTTCTCAGTGGGCAGAAAGTGGGTAATCGTTTGCTATAGTTGCCGCTTGCTTCCATTGTGGCAACAGTATGGACCCTTCGGAATGAGACCAATAGAAGAGGGAAAGGTTTATATACTTCCCCTACATAAAAAAAAAAAGCAAAAAAAACCAAGAAAGACCTCAGATTTTGGTCCATTTGGATCCCTAAGAAAATGAAACCCCTCTCTCTATTAAAAGAAAAAAAAAGAAAACAGGGGAACCTAGAAGGGTGATGCTTATGAACATACCTTGCATGGAAAAATAACTGAAAACCATCCCTGAAAATCATTCATGACTAAAGAAAAAGAAGGAAGGAAGTTATAAAGGACTGACCATGCATCTAGCAAAGGCCAAAGCTACTTAATTGGGGTAGCAAGAGCAAAGCAAAACACCACCCCATTAGATAAACCCACTCCGATCATGGAAGAAAAACCCGTCCTAAGATATACCCACTCAAATCATAGAGAAAAATCCCGTACGGTATTTTGGAGAGAAAGAGAGCGTATTCTGCAACAAAATGGATCATCTTCCTTCGTTTGATAACGGATCAAGCTTCCTTTCTCTGAGAGAAGAAGAAAGGCTAAAGAGGTTTGAAGAGATAAGTTTCAGAAGGTGAGAGAGTATTAGGGAAAATGGGTGAATCCAGTAGAGAAGAAACTTTTGTTTTTGATTTATGGGTAGATGGAGAAGTTGATAAAGAGAGAAGAAATTTTTTTTCCCTTTTGCAACTAGTAAGGAGTTTTGAGGCCTCCCAACTTAGTCATTTACCATTCCATTTGGCGGCTCATTTATAATCAGCACTGGGAGTAATGTATCCCATTTGTCCTCTAATCCCCCAAAAAGAAAAAAAACTGGTATCACTCTTACCACTTAAGGTTATATATAGAAAAGTATTTGTATGAGTAAAGGGAATGAATCCCTAGAAATTTGGATCCATCTCTAACATGGATTATGGAGGGAGGACTCATGTGAATAGATGAGCCAGCAGACTCGTCAAAACCCCTCCCAAATACGCTTCTTTTTAGGGGAAGCATGCCTAATTCTTTGTTTATGTAATTATTAATGTGGGCAAATGGAGCCTAATTGCTTAATAGTGTTGTAGCCTCTCATCTTCAAGTTTTATCAATATCAATGTCTATGCACTACCCATAACTTTTGACCCTTGTTTTATCAATATCAATGTCTATGGACTACCCATGACTTTTGACCCTTTTCCAAATCAAATGTCCATTTGGGTTAATTCAGTGGTAAGGAATCAAACTTTAAAATGAATTGATGCTTGATGTTAACTGCTAAATACTAAGCACAAGCCTGATTCCTCTAAATCAAACATGAGATGTAAAGGTACTTTGTATAAACTTGAGATGTAAAGTTATTTTGTATAAACTACTAACTGCTCAAGCCCAAGCCCAACTCGTCTAGAGCAAATGTCTCTACATATTTATTTATCCGAAAGGTGCCTCACCTATTCTTGGATTGTGCACAAGAGGGAGAGATTAGTATATGTTGGTTTCCGGTAAATGATAGATTGCATGGCCACTATTATCTATAGCATATATTATTAAGCCATTGTTAAGAGGTGTACACATCTCCAAGAATAATACGGTGCCTTGTTTCCAGATATCGAGTAGCATACATTATTAAGCCATTGTTATAGCATATATTATTAAGCCATTGTTAATAGGTGTACACATCTCACAAGAATAATAAGGTACCTTGTTACCAGATATCGAGGGTAGGAAGGAGTGTCAGTTATCGTGAGAGAGAATGTAGGGAGTGTTTGCGAGAAGTTCCAAATTGGCTTATCTATAAGGTACAACACCTTGGTCTTTCCATAATTTGATTAAGATGGATAAGGATAAAATTTATCCTTTTTAAGGATAAGTTTGGATGTCAAATAAGAAAATCTTATTGTTAAAAGACTTACAAGTTTTTCATGTACAGAGTAAGAAAAGGATGCGGTTAGCATGCAGCCAGACCGCATGTTGAAGAAATGCAGGCTTGGCAATAAATATATATTTTTAAATATAATTTGATCCTAATTTTTAGAGTATATATATATGATCTCTAACATGGAGATCATGAATATGAAAACAAATAAAATTGAAAACTAGAAATAATAATTACATTTAAAAAATATTTGGACCGTTAGTTACAATTATTTTAGATAGACCACCTATTCGCATCCATCTTTAAGATTGATGCTTTATACCTCTGGACCGCATATTGTATAGATGCGTTCCAACCCCCATGAAACAATTGTTCTTGAAAAAAACTTAAGAGTTAGTTTTCTAGTACTATTTGGGTGTTTAGAGGTGTCTTCTCTATAGCGGCCTCATTTTCTATTGACCATAGATAACCGAACCTGCCCTTCCCCCTTTTTCACTCTAAAAACTTCATCACATATTGAAACCCTGAATTTTCTCATCCAATCCACGGTGAAATGAATGTTCATTAATATTTAGAAAATTGTTTCAGGCGGGGCTGGACCTCATTTCTACAATATGCGGTCCAAAGTAAAAAATCATTCATCTTAAAAATGGATGCAAGTAGGTAGTCCATCTAAAAAAAACTAACAGTCCAAATGTTTTTTTAATATAATTATTATTTCTAGTTTTTAAGTTTTTTTTTATTCATGATCTCCATGTTAAAGATTATATATTCTCTAAAAATTAAGATCAAATTATATTAAAAAATATATTTATTATCAAGCCGCATTTCTACAATATGCGGGTTGGCCGCATTGAAACCGTATCCTTAATATTTTAGTGCGGAACAAGGTGATTATTTTTTCACAAAAAAACATTGATCATGAATCTCGAACTCTTGGCTCAGACAAAGCAATCGGGCTCAAATGTGGAGGAAGGGCAAAAGCCACCTTTGAAGCAAGCAACTTCTTCCTCTTAGAAAATGGGGGCCCGAAAACCCTAGCTGATGATGACCAAAAAGATGATCTCCTCCATAGCCTTCAACCATTGGCCCGCATGTTTAGCCTGGAAAAGTAGTTACAGTTTAGATGGAAAAACATGGAATCTCCTCCATAGCGTACAACCCTGCCCACATGTTTAGAGAGATTTAGATTTGAGAGAAGCGAAATTGAGCGTCCAAAAGATTTCAAGTCAAACCTAAGTTTTTAGCAAATATTATTTTAGGAAAAAAATCTTCATATCTCATTTTTTTAGATTTCATTTCACAATAGAGCAAGGTTTTAAAAGATATCTCAAAGCATAAAAATTGTAGATTTTATTTCTTGTAACCCACTGAGCTATTTTAAACTTGCTTTTTTTAGGTCAAACAAATCTAAAAATACATGCCTACCTCTCAGTAGTGAGTAGAGATGAGATGGCTCCTTCTCTCTCTAGCCTCAAAGCTATCTCCCAAACTTTCTCTCTCATCTATAGCCCTTCTCTCTCTCTCATTCTATGGTTTCACACCGTTTACTAAATTATCATAATCTTCTCCCCATAACCCATGAGCCGAGTTTAAGGCTAAAGCATGGAAACCAGTTATCCTATGATACCAAGTCAATGGGTGGCTTTCGTTGTGGGGCAATTAATTTTATCTGATGTTGAAATAGAGAAAAATTATAAGAAGGAAAAAGTTTATATAAGGATGCAAGCTTATAATGTAGAACTACGGATGCACCTCAAAAATCCATCCTAAAAGGTAGTTTTAATGTTGAAAAACCCTTTGATTGATCATCTCGATGTCCAGATGTATGACCATGAAAAATAAAAAGATTTTAAGTCTCAAAACTAGTGCATTTTGTAACATATTTTCTACACCGTCTATTTTTAAGATTTTCATATGTTTATAGATCTACTTGATTTTAACCATTTTTTAAATTTAAACTTTTATAATTAGATATAAAAATAGAATTTGAGATAATCCTAAGAACATTTTACATCAAAATTATATACCATGATAAAATTTGAAGGTGCACCTTACCTCTACTGCTACAGATGCGTCCGTATGGCAACTGCACCCTCATAGGAAAATTGGGTCTCAACCACCTAGTTTTCTCTCAGAAAATCAGCTCTTGGAAGTAGTTGAAGTGGCTGCAAAAACTAGTGCTGAGGTTGGTTCATAGGCTTACCAACTCAGAGTATGGTTGCTTGGTGGTGAGAGGTTATTGCGAGGAGAGAGAGATGTGTTTGGATAAACATGAGAGGAGAGAGTGAAAGAAGCACCAAGAGAGAGAAAGAGAGAAGTTTCGGGTAAATTATTAAAAAAGAGAAAGATTGGGTTTAAAAAGAGTATGTCTTTATTATATTTGTTTACGTTAAAAAATAAGTTTAAAGTGATCATGGGGTGGAAGATATTTTTTGAAACCTTGGATTTGTTAAGAAATGAAATCTAAAAATAGGAGATATGAAGATATTTTCTCAAGATTTTAAGCTTATGATCCAAAATTCTTTAATGCGTCCAAAGTGCAAAAACAAATTTTATTACCTGATTTTTAGATGTTAATTTAAAAAGATGCTAGATTTGGGTACATTTAAACTAGCACTAAATTAGAGATATAAATAATGTTGGAATTGTATACAATGAGACAATTTACCTTTAGAATAGGGAGGTCATAATTATTTATAACCATCCGATGTGAAATCTGATAGCTTGGGTGTGTCACAAAGTTCGAAAAAATTCTTTTGAACTTTGAACTTAATCAATAAAATAAATGCAATCACCCAATTTTACATCCAATGGTCAAGATGTATTGCGACCACTTTGTATTACAGGTAAATGGTCTCATTATATAGTTTCCCTATAATGCTTTGGTAAGGAGATCCTAGTAGAATCAACATAAAGTGTGAGATTATTTGATTGATTGAAATGATTTGGGATTCAAGTTATCTTTTAGCGAGAGAAAATGGGTTTTAGAGAGAGAGCAAGAGAGATTGTGTTTCTAAAGAGAATGAGTTTTTAGAAAGAGAAAAAAAGCTTGGGTCTATAGAGAGAGAAAGAGAGAATGGGTTTTAAAAAAAGAAAAAGAGATTAGGTTTTTGGAGAGAGAGAGAATGGGTTATTAAAGAGAAAGAGAGATTGGATTTCTAGAGCGAGAGAATGGGCTTTTAAATAGAAAGAGAGAATGAGTTTTTAGAGAGAACGAGAAATTTAAAGAGAAAATTATTTTTAATTTTTACGAGAAGAAAGAGAGAGAATGAGTTTTTAGAGAGAATGATAGAGAGAATGCATTTTTAGAGAGAAAGAGAGAGAACGAGTTTTAGAGAGAAAAAAAAGGATTGGGTTTAGAGAGAGAGTGGGTTTTTAGAGAAAGAAAGGGAGAATGGGATTTTAGAAAGATTGGGTTTCTAGAGAGAAAATGGGTTTTTTAAAGAGAGAAAGTGAGAATGAGTTTTTAGAAAGAGAAAGAGAGGTTGGGTTTCTAGAGGGAGAGTGGGTTTATAGGGAGAGATTGCTTTTTTAGAGAGAGAATGGGTTATTAGATAGCAGTGTTCGCAAAACCGGGCGATCTAACCGCTAACCACCCAGTTAGATCTGAACGGGCCAGTGACCGGTTCCAGTTTTGGGCAGTTTCGGTGATCAATTGGTATTTAAAAAAGAAAAATTCAAAAAATTGTATATAAATTTTCAAAAATAAAGAATTTGATTTGTAATGCATTTTTTAAGGGTGCAGTTTGTATAGAGCCTAAGCTCTAAACAATCAAATTAGAGCCTATCTTCAAATAGTGTTGAAAAATGTTGTTTTGATATTGAAAATCCTTGTGAAAAAGTTTATATAAGGATGCAACCTTATAATGTAGAACTACGGATGCACCTCAAAAATCCATCAAAAAAGGAGTTTTAATGTTGAAAAACCCTTTGATTGATCATCTCGATGTCCGGATGTATGACCATGAAAAATAAAAAGATTTAAGTCTCAAAACTAGTGCATTTTATAACATATTATCTACGCCATCCATTTTCAAGATTTTCATATGTTTATAGATTTACTTGATTTTAACCATTTTGAAATTTAAAATTTTATGATTAGATATAAAAATAGATTTTGAGATAATCCTAAGAATATTTACATCAAAATTATATACCATGATAAAATTTGAAGGCGCACCTTACCTCTACACCTACGGATGCATCCGTATACCAAGTGCACCCTTTTAATATTTATTTATAAATTTTAAGGCTTCAAAAATAGTTTAGATCGACATATCTATGCAAACTTACAAATCTTGAAAATTGACTATCCAAATATGCTCTACAAAATACACTATTTCCAAAATTTATGATCTATTTTTTTCTAATATCCATGCATCTTGATGTCAAGATGATCAATTTGAAGATATTTGTGCATCAAAACAACCTATTCTAGTGAAATTTTTGAGGTACGCTCAAATTTGACTCTTTAAAACCTCGCCCTATTAAACTTTTCCTATTTTTTAATATTATTTATATTATGGTAAAGATTAAAAATTGTTTTGATCATTAATACTCACTTTTATATTTTCTCATCATTTTCAAAAAAATTAAAAATAGCCTTAGGGACAAATCGATTCGCTAAAATCCATCATTTTCATTAATTTTGAACTTCATTTGAGTGTAAATTTTTTTTGGAAAAGTATTGTACAGACCCTTAATTCTCCATCTTATGTCACGGTAGACCTTCCTTCTATATTTCTTTCAAACGGTATAAAAAAACCCTCAAGTATTTCACTATACCCACTCATTTTTTCTCTCTCATGTTTATTCACTTTTGGTCATAAAAACTAGCCACAACAAATTGTTTTATTCCATCTCAATCCAAAAGCTTTTTTAACCCTATTTTGTACTTTTTTAAAAAAAGCTTTTGGATTGAGATATAATAAAATAATTTGTTGAGGCTGGTTTTTGTGAACAAAAATGAATAAACGTGGGAGAAAAGAGATGAGGGGGTGGAGTGAAATATTTGAAGGTTTTTTTGTGCCCTTGAAAAAAAATAGAAAGAGGGTCTACTGTGAAATAAGATGGGGAATTAGGAGTCTTTACAAAATTTTCGCAAATTTTTTTGTATCTTTTTTATTTTTTTGAACATTTTTTTGACCGCCCAGGACTTGCCTAAGTAGAGCGGTTGAATCGGCCAGTTTACTAGTTAGGCCGGTTAAACCGCCTCCGGACCCATATCCGGTTAACCATTTTGGTTCGATTTTGCGAACACTATTAGAGAGAGAAAGAGAGATTGGATTTCTAGAGTGAGAGAATGGGTTTTTAGATAGAGACTGAGTTTCTAAAAAGAGAGAATGGGTTTTTAAAGAGAAAGAGAATATTTTTTAGGGAGAAAAAGCAATTGGGTTTCTAAAGTGAGGAAATAAATTTTAAGAGAGAGAAAGAGTTTTTAGAGAGAAAATGGATTTTAGAGAGAGAAAATAGGATTGGATTTTTAGAGAGAGAGTGGTCTTTTAGTGAAAGAAAGAGGGCATGGGTTTTTAGAAAGAGAAAGAGAGATTGGGTTTCTAGATAAATAGAATGGGCTTTTAGAATGTGAGAGAGAGAAGGATTTTTAGAAAGAGAGAGAAATTGGGTTTCTAGAAAGAGAATGGGTTTATAGAGAGAGATTGGATTTCTAAAGAGAGAGAGAATGGTTTTAGAGAGATTGGATTTTTAGAGAGAGAAAGAGAGATTGAGTTTCTAGAGAAAGAATAGACTTTTAGAGAGATTTTTTATACACCGGCTATCTGCTCCCTCGGGACAAATTTATACCAAGTTTATATTTTATATATCCCAAATTTTGGGAATGCGTTGTCGAGAACCCAGCAACCAGCCTCAAAGGGAAAAAAAGAAAATTTGCTCTCTATATGCCTAAAAAGAATGGCCACCCACCAATTTTTTGAGGGAACGATCTTAGATGTTTAAGAGCTCAAAATATATATATATTTTTAATAATAATAATCTAAAAATTTCATATAAAAACGAAATTTCCAATTGTTTTGCCAAAGAAAGTAAATTTATGGTATGCCCCATCATAATTATAATGCGATCTTCACCATCTATGCGTCCTCTCATGCTTTACAAACAAACTTGGTTTAATATTATACTAAAATCTAATTGACTTGTTACTAAGTGGGGTAGCTTATGTAGGAGGCAGAGAAAGGAAAGAGACTATTTTAAGATCTAGTGAGAGACTTCATCATCTTATAGATGGGTAATTTTCAAGATATCGTATTCATTAGATAATTATCAGTGTCTTCTCGTCTATAATTGAAATGATTTTATGTTGTTTGGAGGTGATGCAAAGATCACCCTGTGGCCCTATGGTATTATCCCTCTAGTTAAAAGGTATTTCTTTTAGTAAAAATAAACTTTTTAGTGGATGGTCATAAAAGGGTATTTTTTTAGAGAGAGAAAGGTGATTTTGAAGAGTGGGGAGCTCTTGTGTAGAGAAAAGGAAACTTAGAGAAAAGCTTGGAGTTTGAAATTGAGGGTTTTACAACAAAACCCTAACACCACCATTTGGGCTTGTGTTGGGACATTTTGTCGGCATTTTTTCATGGCATCGGTGAATCGGAAAAAGGAGTCAATTGTAGTTTGAGTTTTTTTTGATATTGTATGACGTAACTTTACATAACTCCAATCTTGTAAGTTTTCCTCTTGATAGTGAATACATATTTGCCATCTTGCCCATGGACTATCTCATCTTGGGTGAACCACGTAAATGTGCGTGTCCATCTCTACTTTTATTTGTGTTGTTCTTCAATGATTTCCCATATTACTTGCTTTTTTGTTTATTTATTTTTCTCAATTATACTGCATTTGTAATTGCATCCTGGGTATGTTATTTCAATGTTGAAATTATTGTTGTGGGGTGTTCACCAAATCAAGTAGGGATTTAAGGTATCCCAATTTGTTCAAAGAGATAATTGGGTTATCCCGATATTCAACAAGTGGTATTAGAGCTCAAGGAATTAGTGTAGTATTTTTGGGAAAATGATATCTCACACGATTGAAGAGGAGAAGTTTAATAAGAAAGATAATTTTAAAACTTGGAAATTTAAAATACAAGATTTATTGGTACATCAAGGGCAACACAATGCATTACTTTGAAAAGATAAAGAAACCGATCAATATGACCGATGATGATTGTGATGAACTAGATATGAATGCACGGGCCACTATTCGCTTGTTTGGCTAATGCAATGTTGTTTAACATTGTTGGGGAAAAGTCGGCAAAAGATTTGTAAGAAAAATTGGAAAGTCTGTATCAATCAAAATCTCTCACAAACTAAATTTTCTTAAAAAGCAAATTATATTCCTTAAGAATGAAATAGGGTGTAAATGTGTCATAACACTTGAATGAGTTTAATAACATCATTTGTCAACTCAAGAGTATTGGTTCGAGAATTGATTATGAAGATAAAGCGGTCACTTTGCTTTGTTCATTACCAGAATCTTATGATAATACATTGAGTTGTAGTAAAAAATAATCTCTTGATTTGGGCTCGATGTATAGTGCCCTACTTGTCGATGAACTTCGAAAAAAGGCATCTTTGGGAAGTTCGATAGAATCTAAAGGGAAGTTATTGTGGCAAGAGGTCGATCGAATGAACGATGTGGTTTATCAAGGAATCATTCAAGAAGTAATTCAAAATTTCGATCAAAATCTAGAAGTCCCGATAACAAGAATGTGTATTGGTATTATAGGAAGCACGGTCATATAAGGAAGAATTGTTTAAAAAAAAAAAGGGTAAATTTTTCTAATGCTAGTAAAGCGGGAGGTAAAAGGCCAAGTGAATAAAAAATGAAGCAAATCAAATTGAAGAGTCTACATCCGAGTTCATTGAAAATGAAGTATTGATGGTGGCATATAATTCAATATTCTATTAAAATTGGATATTTGATAGTGGAGCCACCCATCATGTGTTCCCACATAGATCATAGTTTGACTCCTATGAGTCATGTGAAGGAGGATTCATGCGTAATAATTCCACTAGCAAGGTGGTTGAAATATGTTCGGTTCGCCTAAGAATGTTTGTTGGGACTATTAGAATAATTAAGGATGTTAGGCATGTGCCGAAACTAAAAAAGAGCTTGATTTCCATCTCTTCTCTAGATTCGAAAGGTTGCAAGTTCACCGGTCAATGTGGAGTAATCAAAGTATCCAAATGGGCTCTAATTGTGATGAAAGGAGTCTTAGTTGGGAACTTGTTTAAGTCATTGGGAAGCAAAATAATAAATGATGAAGTGAATTTCAGTGGTAGAAGGTGAAAAAGTTTTATTTTGCCTATTGCATAGAAGATTATGGCATATGAGTGATAATAGTATGAATGTCTTGATGAAGAAGAATTTTATTTCTACACTTAAAATTGATGGATCTGAATTTTGTGAGGATTGTGTCCATGAAAAAAAACATAGATAACTTTCAAGGCCGGGAAGCATACAAGCAAGTGCAAACTTAACTACATTCACTCGGATGTATGAGGCCCTTCACTGACTACATCTTATAGAGGTGTATTATATTTTGTTTCATTTGTTGATGACTTCTTAAGAAAAGTATGGATCAAAACTCTCAAGTTCAAAAGTGATGTACTTTGTGCATTCAATAATTTTAAAGCCGAAGTTGAAAAATCTACGAGGCATCACATCAAAGTTCTATGAATCAATAATAGTAGAAAATTTGTATCAAAGGAGTTCAAAAGTTTTTGCAAAGCTGGGGGAATTACTAGGCATTACACAAATGCCTACAATCATCAACAAAATGGTGTGGCAGAGAGGATGAACTGTACTATGATGGAGCGTGCGAGGTGCATGTTAAGTAATGCCAGTCTAGAACAAGAATTATGGGTGGAAGCCATATCAATGACTTGTTCTCTTATCAACTGGTCACCTTCGAGCACTGGGAAGAAAAACTCATAATGAGGCATGGTATGGAACTCCGAGTGACTACTCTGATATAAAATTTTTTTGTTGTGATATATATGCACTTATTCCAAGTTGCCAAAGGAACAAATTGAATCCAAGGTAAAAAAAGTGCAACTTTGTGGGTTATAGTAAGGGTGTGAAGGGGTACCGGTTATGAGATCCAAATACGCGAAAAATAATCACTTGTTGGGATGTACATTTTGATGAATCCAAGGTATTGGAAAATGGGATGATGATGAAGGACAATGGTCAATAAGTGCAACAAGAGCGCCAAGAATTTGAAAGAAATCCCAAATACTTCAACCAAATGGAATTATGTCTTATGAGAATATACCCATTGATTATGGTGAAGAACATAAAGAATTAGGAAGTCAAGATGAAGAACCACATAGCCATCATGATGGAGTTGTGCCTTTGGCACATAGGCGCTCTACTAGGGAAACTCATGCACCCAGGTGGCACAAATATTATGTAGATCCAAATACTTTGCATGCTTTGATAGTCGAAAATGAAGAGCTAATATCATTTCGTAAAGCCCTTAATAATAATGGTATCGAACATTGAAAAAGAGATATGAAAGAAGAGATATTAGCCCTTCATAGAAAGAAAACTTGGGATTAGGTAGAGCTACCAAAAGGTAGAAATGCCGTTAGTTGTAAATGAGTGTTCAAGATGAAGTAGGGGCCTAATGGCAAGCTAGAAAAATATATTACAAGATTGGTGGCAAAAGATTTTCACAAAAAAAGGCATTAATTTTGATGAAATTTTTGTACCTGTAGTTAAGTTGGTTTCAATTCGCTTGGTGTTTGGGTTAGTTGCTATGCATGATTTAGAGCTTGAACAAATGGATGTGAAGATAACATTTTTGCATGAAAAACTCAAAGAGGAAATGCACATGTAACAACCAGAAGGCGTCATAGAGAAGGGCAAAGAATGACTTGTGTGCATATTGAATAAGTCCTTGTATGGGCTCAAGCAAACATCAACACAATGGCATAGAACATTTGATATGTTCATGATGCGCTTTGGGTACACAAGAAGTAAGTATGACCATTGTATCTATTTAAAGTTGTTTTATGATGATACATACTTGACTTTAGTTTTATATGTGGATGATATGCTTTTGGTATGACAAAATGATGCTAAAACTGATGAGCTCAAGACTTCTGTAAGCAAAAAATTCGAGATGAAGGATCTTGGGTCGGCAAGGCAAATCCTTGGTATTGAAATTGAAAGCAATAGACAAAATAGAATTTTGTCACTATCTCAAAAGGGTTACATATAAATGGTACTTGAAAAATTTGGCATTAAAGATGCAAAGCTGGTGTAGACACCCCTAGTACCTCACTACAAATTGTCTTCAATACAAAGTCCGAAGACGGAGGAAAAAAAAAGAAGCATGGCTAAGGTGCCCTATGGAAATGCGATTAAAAGTTTAATGTTTGCCATGGTATGTACAAGACTAGATATCGCCCATGTGGTTGGTGTTCTAAGTCGGTTTATGGTAAACCCCAAAAATGTTCATTGGAAAACAACAAAATGAATGTTTTGATACTTCAATGCACAACTAGTTATGCGACCACATTTAATAAGGGCTCAACCCAAATACAAGGTTTTGTGGACGCAAATATTGTCGTGATCTTGATAGAGGTAGGACGATTACTGCATTTGTTTTTTGGTTTGCAAATAGACCGAAGTTGAATGTCAAGGCTCCAAGACACGGTAGCATTTTTAACTAGTAGAGCAGAGTACATGGCGGCAACGAAGGCATCAAAAGAAGTCATGTGACTTCAACGATTGATGGGTAAGATGAGTATTGTGTGCAAGCCCGTTGAACTATTTTGTAACAATATGAGTGCTATCCATTTGGCCAAGAACCTGGTTCACCACAAGAGGTCAAGATACATATTGGTTTAATATCACTATATTCAGTAAGTTGTTGCAGATGGAAGAGCTCGATTGGTCAAGATCAAGATCGAAGGCAACCTTGCTGATATGCTTACGAAGCCCATCCAAGTAGATAAGTTAAAATGAAGCCTAACTTCTATTGGTTTCAAGAAAGGAAAGAAGTGATGCTTTGGCAAGACAAGGATGTGATTTTACATCAAGCTGAAGATTGTTGGGATGTGATGCAAAGATCATACCTTATGACTCTATGGTATTCTCCCTCTTGTTAAATGGTATTTTTGTCACTAAGAATAGACTTTTTAGTGGAGGCTCATAAAAGGGTCTTTTTTTAGAGGGAAAAATGTGATTTTGTAAAGTGGGGAGCTTTTGTGTAGAGAAAAGGAAACTTGGAGAAAAGCTTAGGGTCTGAATTTGTGGGTTTTGCAACAAAACCCTAGCATCACCATTTGGGCTTGTGTTGCGCCATTTTGTCTACATTTCTTTGCGGCATCGGTGAATCGGATAAAAGAGTCGATTGTAGGTGGTTTTGTGTTAAGAAGTTCATTTGTTTGAGTTTTCTTTGAGATTGTATGAGGTAACTCTACATAACCCCAATATTCAAAAGGGTAATTCTGTTAACCCAATATTCAACATATGTGATCTAGCTGGAGTATATATTCTTTTTCTTCACATCTTAGATCACTCACAAGTAGTCATTTTACAATAAATCAACTTCAAAAGAAATAAAGGAAACAAATCTAAAATCTTAAAATTTGATGTTAATTAAAACCTTTCTTTTAATAATCAAAGATAGGCACAAACTATGCTTTGGAATAATAAAGACATCATAAGTAAATATGATAAGAAACAATAAAGAGAGTTCCGAATATTACCTTAACCAGACTTATTACACCCCACACCGAGTCACCACCTTCCGATGACGTCGGATCAATGGTTAACCTTCATTCTCAATCTTGGGAAAGCAATTAGGCGACACCCTTCAATAGAACAAGAACTCCTTTCAATCAAGAATCTCAAACTTAGGTAGAACCTACTGATAACCTAGTTGAGAGAGATAACATCTCCTTACTACACCCTTAACCCTTCAGGCTATATCAAAACAGGATAGGAGAGAGATCAATCCACCATGAGTGGGGCGTGCCCCTTTCTTTAACATTAGAGAGAGAGAGAGAGAGAGAGAGAGAGAGAGAGAGTTTCTATGAGAGTTGGGGCATGCCTCTCTTTCTTACCATAAGAGAGAGAGAGAGATGGTTTCTATAAAGAGATGAGAATTTCTATGTGAGGCGTGCCTCCCGTGTGAGCTTATGAGAGAGTGAGAGAGAAGAGATTTTGGTGTAGAGAATGTGGGTAGGGACCACCCCTTTTTATAGTGCTTCAAGGGGTTTAAGGTTTCTTAAAGTTTTTTATGTCTTGTCTTTTTATTGTAAGATTGAATTTGCATTATTGATAATGAGTGACTTGTGGGGTGAGAGATATGAGTCATCAATTTCATAATATATGCTATCAAGATCATATGGACGGTGCTCAACTTTTTTCCTTTATTTCTTAAACCATTTTTCCATCAATTAAAATAAATAAGAAAATCAATCATAATATTGTGCTTTCTATACTCATGCACAAGCCTCTTCACACATTCCTTATTTGGTTTCAAAACTTCCTCAAAATCCAATCTTTTCAAAACACATTATAACTTAGGCTTCAAGCCAAATTGCATGATCTCATTAAAAAGGAAAGATTCAAGAGGTGGGGCGTGCCACCCATGATGGCATCTCGTGGGCCCCACCAACTTTCCATTGTGGGCTCATGTGCACAAATGGGCCCCCATGTAATTTCAAATAATTTTAAAATCAATTAATTGTTTTTGGAATTTATTTGAATTCATTTGAATATTTAAATAAATGTAAAATTAATATATCTATTTTTATAAATCCAAATTTTATAAATAAAATACCCAAAGATCCAAAAAATTCAAATGACAATTTTAAAAATTATTAACATCAAAACAAACATAATTAAATAGGTTTGATGGGAAAATGATCCATATGATCTAAGAATAAATAAATAAACATTGGGGCACTCCACCTTCTATTGTGGACTATGGTCCACACTTACTTTCACAAATCGACATAGAAATGCTCATGACCCACATTCTATGTAAGGGCTCATTAGTGGGCTACCAAAGTCTAGCCAATGGGTAAGGGGTGTAATCCTAGTCAACGGATTTCAGGTTCTCCCCTAAAGATGTACCAATGTCACTGAGACTTGGTGCAACTATAACTCTATGATATATATAGAGGTAGTTTCTCGCACATACACAAGCTTCATCCTGAAAAATTGTTCACATTCTAAAAAATGATTATCATATGTGCATGTCGTGTGATGGTATACGGATGAGGATTTAACCCCCATCTCTGGAAGCCTTCATCGCACACAAGGGTCACACCGTTCCTCAGCTCACTTATCCAAGCATACTCTGGCCTCATCAAGGGATGACCTATTATAACACTTACCGGTTTAATCTCTATGCCCAGGTAACATGGGTTTTTTTCAACCGATTGGCTTAGCTCGTAAAGCTCAGTCCGGTATCAGCAAATATCATTTGCTTAGTATGGTCCACACGTGACCATACTCTCACTGAGTTAATGTTTGATTATATAAAAAAAAGTTCAATTACAAGCACTCAAAAAGGTCTTTAATAGCCACACATACCCAACAGTAATAATAATTAAAAGTTAAAAATAACACATTCTACATTCCAGGATGGTAGATTCCCAAATAGTTTACTAAACGAAAGAAAACAATTTCATAGGAAATCTTGACAATATTATTGTTGGGTTTACGTGGCCATTAAAGACCTTATGAGTGATTATAATAAAACATTTGATATAGTTGGAGTGTGATTCCTCGTGGACCATACTATGCAAACAATGTTTGCAGATACCGATCTGTGCTTGGCTGTCTAAACCAGTCGGTTGGGAAAAACCCATGTCACCTGGGCATAGAATATAAATCGATAAAGGTACTAATGGGTTATCCCTTGATGAGGTCAGAGTATGTCAGGATGAGTGAGCTGATGGACTGTGTGACCCTTGTGTATGATGGTGGCCTTCAGAGACGGGGCCAAAGCCCTATCCATGCAGCATCACACGATATGCATAATGATAGCTGCTTCGGGCAAAATTACCTTTCAGGGTGAAGCCTATGCATGTGCGAGAGATACCCCTATGCGCTATAAGAGCTTGGTCAGATCTAGGTCTAGGTGACATCGACACATCTCTAGGGGAGTATGATGAGGCATGCTTAGTCCTTTCCTAAACTTTTGAGGAGAAGCCATGTTAATGGCATATTATATCATTAATCAGATTCCCATAAAAGTTGTCCCACTTACTCCTCATGAAATATTCACAGGTCGTGCTCCCTCCCTTGATCACCTGAAAGTTTGGAGTTACTTAGGCCATGTTCTCATCCCACACCAAAATAGGATCAAACTTCAACCCAAAATTGTTAAGACTATTTTCATTGGCTACCGAGACCATGGTAAGGGGTATCGATTCTATAGCCTTGAAACATAGGCGGTTATTGAGATCCGCAATGCTCACTTCTTCAAGGAAGAATTCCTTGAAACAAGATTGAGATAAAAACACGCCGAATTCTTCATGGAGGCAAGAAACAAGGCTATTCTTCGAGAACCCGAACGTGAAAATTCCAATACACATGAGCCGGAACCCGAATCCTCTAAACAAAATGAACCTGAACCCGAATCAAGACGAAGTAACCGAATCAGTAGACCTTCTCTATACTTGAACAATTTGTCTACCTAGGGCAACATTTTGATAGAGTTGAGGAAGATCCAGATTTTGAACCTAAAACTTACCATGAAGCTTTGTTCAGTTCTGAAAAGAAATAATGGGTAGAAGTCATGAAAGATGAATATGCTTCCAATAACCAAAACATATATGGGAATTAATACCTCTACCTCGAAAATGTAGGGCCACTGGTTGTAAGTGGATTTTAAAAAACAAGTTGAACTCAAAAGAGAAAATAGAAAAATACAAAGCTAGGCTGGTTGCAAAGGATTTTACCCAAAAAGAAGGGATATATTATGATGAGACATTTTCCCCTGTTGTCAAATTCTCATCTATCTGAATCCTTATAGCCATAGCAGCCCATTTTGATTTTGAGGTACATCAGAAGAAGAAATTTACATAACTCAACCCGATGGATTTGAGAAAAAAGGGAAGGAGAACCTAGTGTGTAAACTTAATAAATTCTTCAATGGCCTAAAACAAGCATCGCGTATATAAAATGTCAAGAGACGTTTGCTCTTGCAGGGTTCTTTATAAATAATGATGACTGTTGTATCTATTAAAAGGTTAGTAGGAGTAATATGGAATTTATTTCCTTACATGTGGATGATATGCTAATTGTTAGTAGCTCGATTGCCCTAGTAGTAGGGACAAAAACTTTCCTTGCACAATACTTTGAAATGAAGGATCTTCTAGAAGTTTCATATGTGTTGGGCATCAAAATAATAAGAAACACAAGAGAGAAAACTATCCAATTTTCCCATACAACCTACTGCAAAAGGATACTAGAAAAGTTTGATATGAATATGTGTAAGCTCATGTCTACCCCAATAGACAAAAAGACGAAGCTAAATAATAAAATGTGTCCTACTGATAGGAGCGCAGTTGGGTCCCTTATGTATGCTATGATGGGAACAAGGCCAAACTTGTCTTTCGTCATGAGCTTGGTCAGTCGATTCTAAAGCAATCCTGGAGAGAAGCATTAGAAAGCGGTCAAGAGAATCCTCAGATATTTAAAAGGGATCATGAACTATGCCCTTACATACAAAGGATGAACTGAAATAACAATAAAAGGATATCCAGATGATGCGAAGTCTACATCTAGATATGTGTTTATGCTTAGAGGTGGTGCAATTTCTTGGAAGTAAAAGAAATAAGATATAGTGGCGTTATCCATCATAGAAGCTGAATATGTGACATGCTATCTAACGGCCAAGGAGGCTGTATGGATTAAAAAGTTTCTTAATCAGCTGAGCTTTTATTCCGTACGTTGTGCGGCAGTGAGGATTTTCTGTGACAACATAGCGGCAATTTGCATTTCTAAGAGCCTCATTTCACAAGAACTCCAAGCATATTAAACCATATTTCTATCACCTGTAGAATGAGGTGAGATTTAGAGAGATTGATATTAGCTATATATCCACAGATCTTATAATTGCAGATCCTCTGACTAAGAGGGTTGCCCCTAATGGTTTTGTAAGACATGTGAGAGAGATGGAGATGAGAGAAAGTGAGGAAGAGAGAATGTAAGGTCTTCAAAGGCTAAGTGGGAGATATTGGGTTTATGTGGCCATTAAAGGATTTATGAGTGATTGTAATAAAACATTTAATATAGTAGAACATGAACTCAGTGGAAGTGTGGTTCCTCGTGGATCGTACTATACAAACAATGTTTGCAGATATCGATCTTTGTTTAATGATCTAGGCCAGTCGGTTGGGAAAAACTCATGTCACCTGGGCATAAAATATAAACCGATAAGGGTGCTAATGGATCATCCCTTCATGAGGTCAGAGTATGTCCGAATGAGTAATCCGATGGACTGTATGACCCTTGTGTGTGATTGTGACCTTCAGAGACAGGGACAAAGCCTCATCCATACAGCGTCACACGTCATGCATAATGATAGTCATTTAGGGAAAGCAAATCCACCTTTCAGGGTGAAGCTTATACAAGTGTGAGATATACTCGTATGCGTCATAGGAGCTTGGTCGCATTAAGGCCTAGGTGACCTTGACACGTTTTTAGGGGAGAACCTGAAATCCACAGACTGGTATTGCGACCCTTTGGCTCATCTGCCAGACTTTAGTGACCCACTAATGAGCCCCTGTTTGGACTGTAGGTCATGGGAAACACTGGGTCGGCCTGATAAAGCAAGTGTGCTCTGTAGTATACAGTTGAAAGTGGAGTGCCCCATGATTGTAGATTTAATCCCCAAACCATATGGATCAGTTTTCCAGCAAATTAATTTAATTATATTTGTTTTATTATAGAAATTATTTTAGGATTATTATTTGAATTTTTATAAACCCTTGGATATTTTATTTATAAAATGTGGATTTATAAAATTAAAGATATTGATTTTAAAATGATTTAAATATTCAAATCATATTCTAAAAATTATTTTATATATGTATAAAAATTTCATGGGGGCCCATTGTGTACATGGGCCCACTATATTTCTAGAAGGTGGGGCCGATGAGTCCTTCCTTGGGTAGCACGCCCCAACCTCTAATCACTTTCTATTTTGTTCAAAGATTTTGACTTGTGGCCAATGTTACCTTATGTTATGGTAAGATTTAGATTTGAGATAGTTTGAAAGATTTTGTAGAAAGTATAAGAAGACTTGTGCTATTTTATGATATGCACAATATTTTGATTGAAAGTAATTTGACTTAATTTCTATTGATGGGAAAATGGTTTAGGAAATGAGAATAAGAGTTCATGCACCTTTCATAATGTTGATGGCTCATTTATGAAATGGATGACTCAGATCTCTTACCCTACAAGTCACCATTGATCAATGGTTCACATTCAATCTCACTAAATAGGTAAACTATAAGAAACCCTAAACCTAATTTTGTTATATAAATAGATGACCTCCCCTCCTCTATTCTCTACACACCAATCTCTCTTTTCTCTCTCTCTAAAGTGTCTCTACTCTCTCTCTAGAGGGGTATGCCCCAACCCTAGACTTTCTACTCTCTCTCCTAACCCAACCAAAGGGATACGATCCACATCTCTCTCTAAGATATTCTACGGGGCATGCCCCACCTAGTAGAAACATCTCTCTATCTCTCATCTTATTTTGTATCTAAGGGTTGGGTAGTAAGAGATATCTTGAATTAGGTCTTGAGGGTTTGAACTTAGGCTTAAGGTTTTGTGATCAAGAGGGTTTCGTATTACATTGTAGGGTTGGCCCAAACTTGCTTTCTCGGTTGAGATTGAAGTTAGATCGTTGATCCCGCGCCATCGGATAGTGGTGACTCGGTGTGGCGTGTAATAAACTCGGTTGATGTAATATCCGTCACTGTCTACTTTTATTTCTTGCAATTTCATATTTATATTCTTAAACATAATAAATAGTTATTTCAATGGCATCAAGTTTTAAGATCTTGGTTTTATTGTTTTGTTGATTTTATTTTGAAGTATATGTTATTGTAGTAAGACCACTTGTAAGTGAACTTTTGCCAAAACAAAATGGGTGAAAAAAAAAAAAAAATTATTCCCTAGTAAAAGATCACATTGATCTTTCTTTCAATTATTAAGCATGAGAAAAAAAATACATCAAATCTAAATCTAACACATCTAAATTTAAGAAATTTATTTTTTAAAAACTAATTTATTGCAAAAAAAACTATTTCACGCAAACCAAAGGTGCCCTTTAGGATAAGACAATATGTTATCTTATCGGTTTCTTTTGCAGAAAGCAAGAAAAGGTAATTTGGCCGAAGCCAAAAAGAGTTGCGACCCAAGGACATATGCAGGACATGGAGTACATTGTGGCGTTGTTTGTTAAAAAAGAAGAAGAAAGAGTACGTTATGTTGTTGTTTTGAAAAGGAGAGAGAGAGAGTACATTATGTGGTTCTTTTGAAAAGAAGAGAGAGAGACGATTTGTCTCTACGAATTCCCAGTTGAGTGGCCATAAGAATAGACAAATGGCAGACGGAAAAATTTACGGACATATAATATTTTTAAAAGCTATTTCTATAAGCCTTTTTCTATGTTTCTATTGATATTCTTATATTTCATCTGAAAAATAATGATATATAGGAAAAGGAGTAGGAATACAGGAATTTGTATTTTTATATGGACACGGTTTTTATGCCGTCAGCTTGTACATTGTAGAAATACGAGGTTGATAATAAATATATTTTTTTAATATAATTTGATTTTAATTTTTAGAGAATATATAATATTTAACATGGAGATCATAAATATGATTTAAAAAAAAAAATAGAAATAATGATTATATTAAGAACACGGTTGGTCTGTTAGCTACATTTCTTTTTAGATGGACCACCTATTTGCGTCCATCTTTAAGATGGATGCTTTGTACCTCTGGATCACATATTGTAGAAATGCAGTCTAGCCCGCTGAAACAATTTTCTTTCTTATATTTCATAGATTAACTTTTGAGCGCATATATTATAAAACTATTTTGGGAATATTTTTTATCCGAAATTTTGGGAACTACCAAACAATAAGTAGATAGCTATAGTGAAAAGAAAAAATTTTGAGTTTTGAGCTTTCCAACACTTAAATATCACCCTCCAAATATTGGATGGTTCTTATTCAATCTCGAGGACGCTATTATTTTTCAAGCCCATAGAGAATGTGATTTGAAAATTCTTTTTATTGACTATAGCATATCGGTTGAAAATGTTATATCTCTAAAATTTGGGGTCCTAAAAACACTTTTAGATTGGGTTTTGGCCAAAGGATTGGACAGTATGCTCCCTTAGGAGCATGACATCTTCTAAGTTGACTTTTTTCAATTTGGTAAAGCCTAGGCCTTATGAAAAAAACAAACTCACTTTGAATGAAATTTTTTTCATGCGGGTTCGACCTCATGACTACATATGCAGTCCAAAAAGTGTACTGCACCCATATTAAAGATGGATGCAAGTTGGTGTTTCATCTAAAAACAATGGAAACTAACAGTCCAAATGTTTTCTTACTAGATTTATTATTTCTAGTTTTTAAAATTTACTTATTGTTTTATATTCATGATCTCCATGTTAGAGATTAAATATCCTTAAAGATTAAGTCCAAAAATCCATCTCTAAAATTGATTTATTAATAAGCCCACATTTCTATATATGCAGGCTTGGCCGCATAGAAATCGGGTCCCACTTTAAAACTTCCTTGAAGGATGAAGTTTCTATGAGTCAACCGAGTCATATGTACATGTATGGTCCCTCTATGGATTTTTTATTTAAGATTTTAGGGATTCATCATCTAAGCCAAGCCGATCATAATTATGAAAAGAAAATAAAAATTGAACTTTAAAATGTATATTTATTAGGGATGTTTTTGACATCATCTCTATTTGTTTTGACTCCATGCATTTTACACAAGGTCCATCTTAAAGATGGACGTTGAAGAGTTAGCAAGCTCTTGCACCCGCTGACTCATAGAACAATTTTCCTTCTTCGAAAGATGCAATTTGGTCTTGGGAACCCTATTGTAGCTTGAAAGTTTACTTTCATCCATTGTTTGCAAAATCGCCCCATCAATTAGTATTATATATATATATATATATATATATATATATATGTTAAAAAATAAAAAATTTGGTTTATAATGCATTTTTAAATATTATTTACATTATGGTAAAGATTAAAAATTATTTGGTCATTAATACTCACTTTTATATTTTTCCATTTTTTTAATTTTTTTTTTAAAATATCCCTTGGAAAATATAAAATGGGTTAAAATCTATTTTTTCAATTAATTTTCTACTTCATTTGAATGTGTTTTGTTTTAATCATTCTTTATATGCTTTTTCTATTTTAGAATTTTTTTTTGTATTTTTTTCAACACTTTTTTGACAGCCCAGGACTTGCCGGGTTAGAGTGGTTGACTTGGCTGGTTTTCCAGTTAGGGCAGTTCAACCGCTTCCAGGCCCATGTCTCGTTAACCGTTCCCATTCGATTTTGCGAACACTGCTTCCACCTTTGAAAATGAAATTGACACTCCAAAAATGTTGTAGGGCTTTCATTTCTTTGGATACTAGAAAATAAATGGTAAGGATAAAGAGATTATGAGATAAACTATTTTTAGAGTTTGGAATCCTTATTATTCTTCACATCCATGATAGTCTTTGTTCAATTTGTAGCTTTAGTGTCATAAAACTTTTTAATTAATCATCTTGACTTTGACTATTATGGATTTGAGTTCAAGCTCTAAAAATTATATATCTTAATGTATATATCATCTAGACCGTCAATTTTTCAATATCCGTAAATGTCACACCCCAAGTTTACTAATATTCCTGAGGTGTTATAGACTATTTTTATACTTATATAGGATTAATTCAGAACTATATAATGCACAAAATCTGATATTTCTTTTAAAATTTTCGAATTTGTACAAAGTCTACTCACAACTTATATTAACATGAAGGTCTATAGATATACAATTTGGATAACAAAAGTTATAAAAGCAAATTTGATTATGATTACAAACTTTTTCCAAGCTACTCCTTCTGTACATACATAACATAAGGCTGCCATTACTTTGAAAATAATTCACTATAGTTTGATGAGCTCTAGCTACTTAATAAGTGATCATCATAGTCCTTAAAAAAAAATCATGGTTGGAAAATATAAATATTTTGTATGTTGATACAATATGAGGAAAAACACACATGAGAACAGTTTTAAATAGAAACACACAATTTCAATATAATCCAAAAGATTTGAATGCATATATAAATATTTTAACACAAATGCATAATTCAAAGATTGCGTAAAGTACCCTACTGACGTCCCAAGTGGGTCACTAATATACTCCACCAGTGTCCTAGATGGGTCCACTTAATCCTTGTAAGTCTACTCATACCTCACCAGCGTACCGGATGAGTCCACTTAATCTCCACCGGTGCATCGGATAAGTCCACTTATGCCTCACTGGCGTACCGGAAGAGTCAACTTAATCCCTACCGGCATACTGGATAGGTCCACTATAAAGTATCTCTGAAACTATTTAAACATCAGGAAGCATCAATATCGTATATTCAAATTATCATTGAAATTATTAACATGACTTCTCATGAAGCAATCGATATCAATCATTTTTACTGTTATTTTCATAAATAACCAGTCACTCATGTGGGTTGTAGTAGCAGTTCTGAGAGACATTCTTGAGGACTAAACATGATAAGCAATCTATTGACAATAAAAGAAATATTATGAAAATCCATAATTAAATACTGATTTTTTTTTTCAACTGTCTAAAATTCGAAAATATTATAATTTTTCAAATAATCATGTAAAACTTATAACGTCTAAGATTTACAGATGTAAATATTACAATTTATTTAAAGAAAAAAATACACATTTTAAATAACTATTTTACAGGAAAACAAAGACAATTTGCACTCATACTTACAATATCTAAAATTCATACTTACAATATCTAAAATTCATACTCATAGACATAAATAATACTGATAGACAGAAATACCAATTTTTAAATAACTGTTTTACAGGAAAATTAGATCACTTACATTTATATGTCACGAGATGGATATGTTGTTACCAGTGTTTAAAAAAATGGCGAGTCGAACTGGACTCGCCCAGTTCGACTCGGGAATCGACAGTAGGCGTCTCAAATCGCTCAAAAAACCTGGAATCGCCCCGTTCTAGAGAGAACCGGACGATTTTGTACAGTGACTCACCAAGTCACTGTACGGAATCGCGAGTCCCGTGAAGAACACGGGCTGCACATTGTTCTTCACAGGATTCTTCAAAATTTGTCATTTTTTGTTCTTTTTTCTTTTTTTTTTTGGCATGTGATCTAATATGCAGGCTTTAAACAACTTTATTCAGCTTTTTCACGGATTAAATGGTTGAGAAATTTTGTGTTTTTGGATCACGAAAGTTGCATTTTTAGGGTTTCCGCCTTTCCTTGTGTTTCATGCCAAATAGGGCATGAATCTGTCAAAATTTATAGGCATTTTGATCGTAAAGTTGTTCATCAAAACCTTTTGTTACGAATTTGTGATAATCGTTGAGAAAAACAGAGTTATTTGGAGATTGAAGGCTCCAGTTCACAAAACCAGGTAAGAAGTTTGGGTTTTTTTTTTTTTTCCGCCATATGATTAATTTCACAGCATATTTTGAAGATAATGAGTTCAATTTGTAGGGTTTTTAATCTTTATTGTGTCTATTATGATTTAACATATTCAATTTTATGTAATTTGGTCAATTACAACATGAATTTTTAGATGAACATAGAGATGTCTATGGAAAAAAATTTGTGCTATTTTTTTTTTTTTTTTTCGCCTTTCAATTTTTTGTTCATGATATATTAGAAATAATGTGTTAGATTTCTAGCGTTTTTAATCGTTATAGTGTTGTTTATAATTAGATGTATTCAATTTGATCTGATTTATTCAAATTGAGCTTCATTTTTTAGATTCAATGACTGTTTGTGAAGAAAAGAACTGCATTTTTTTTTTTGCTCAATTTAATCGATTTGATTTGATTTATTGATGATAATGTGTTCAAAATTTAGGGTTTTGATTCCTTATATTGTTGTTTATCAGAAAATGTGCTCAATTGGATGTAATTTATTCACTTAGAGGTGGATTTTTGAGTTAAAATGGCTTATGTAAGTTGGCTCTGTGAAGAACATATTTTTTTTTTTTTTTTTTTGTAATCCATGATTGAATTGTTTGTTTGTTTTTTTTTTTTTTTGTAACCCATGATAGACATTTTTGTAATCCATGATTGAATTTTTTGTAATCCATGATCGAAATGTTTGTTTTTTTTTTTTTTTATAATCCATGATCGAATTTTTTGTTTTTCGTTTTTTTTGTAACCCATGATAGAGTTTTTTGTAATCCATGATCGAATTTTTTTGTAATCCATGATCGAATTCTTTTTTTCTTCTTTTGTAATCCATAATCGAAATTTTTGTTTTTTTGTTTTTTGTAATCCATGATCGAATTTTATGTAATCCATGATCGAATTTTTTGTAATCCATGATCGAATTTTTTGTAATCCATGATTGAATTTTTTGAAAATTTGTGATTTTTTTTTTGATCCATGATTGAATTTTTTGAAAATTTGTGATTTTTTTTTTTTAAACCATGATTGATTTTTTTGAAAATTTGTGATTTTTTTTTTGTAATCCATGATTGAATTTTTTTTTGTAATCAACGATCGATTTTTTTGAAAATTTGTGATTTTTTTTTTTAATCCATGATCGAATTTTTTAAAAATTATTGATTTTATTTTTTTTTAATCCATGATCGATTTTTTTTTTGTAATCAATGATCGAATTTTTTGAAAATTTGTTAATTTTTTTTTAATCCATGATCGAATTTTTTTTTACTAATCCATGATCGAATTTTTTGAAAATTTGCTGTAGTTTTAATTTTATTTTTTATTTATCCATGATTGAATTTTTTGAAAAATGATGATTTTCCGGAAAGATGTGAAAATCGTGATAAGGTTTTGATTATCATGATGTATTAAACCCAATTTTTAATTTTTATTGTTTGAGTTTGCTGTACTTTTTTTTTTTTCCATGATCAAAGTTTTTGAAAAATGATGATTTTCCGAAAAGATGTGAAAATCGTGACAAGGTTTTAATTATCATGAGGTATTAAACCATATTTACAATTTTTATTGTTAAATTTTTTGTTGAAAAAATTGAATGTTGATAGATTATTTATGCCAAAAAATGCATGTTATTATATTTTAATGCAAAACTGTATTTTTTTAACCTGTTGTTAATGCATTTTTTAGTTGGAATGACTGATGTTAGGTGGCTCATTGAAGAATTGTTTTTATTATTAATTTTTTAATGCAAAACATGTATGTTCTTGATAATTGAGTTGTAGCCATGTTTGGAGCTTGCATTTTGTATTATATTATCCTGAATGTTTGTAATTGATATGTACCAAAATATTATTGTCAATAGAAGTATTTTGCAATAACAAATAACAATAAATATGACTACATGAACTACCCCAACATATTATCACTACACATGGTGATTATTTTTCTTGTTGAACTGTTAGGTTAATTTTTAACTTTTTACATCTTAAAACAGTTGAATCATGTCAAGATCTGCAGAAGACCCTGCACGGCAGCATGGGGTCAGACTTGATCTCAACAAAAAAGACAAAATTATTTGTAATTACTGTCAAAGAGTGATAAGTAGTGGGGTACATAGGTTCAAGCAACACTTGGCAGGGGTTAAGGGAGATGTTTCTGCATGCACTAGTGTCCCTAGTAATGTAAAAAAACAGATGACGGCAATTCTTAATACTAACAAAGGTAAAAAAATTACCAAACATAGGATGAATGAGGAGATAGCTAGTTTATATACGCCATCAAGCAGGAATGATACAGAAAAGCAATATAATAATGACCTGGACATGGCCACAAGATTGAGTTTACATGAACAATATCAAAGGGAATGTGGGTTTAGAATGCCCGGTGGGTCTAGCTCAGATATGCATGGTGGGCCTAGCTCAGACATGCATGGCGGGCCCAGCTCGAGCATGTATGACAGGCCCAGCTCAAATATGTATGGAAGGGTTGGTGACAATATGTATCAAGGAGAATCAGATGTTGAAGAAATTGTTTCTAGGTTACCTAGGAGTGCTAGTATTGCAAGTTATGGTCATAAAGACCCATTTCTCTCAAAGCTTAAGTCACAACAGATGATCCTAAAATGCATGGTTAAAGGTACAAGAAACATGTTGGGGAGATATGTTGGTAAGTGGTTCTACGATAAAGGGATTTGATGCAGCCAATAGCCCATATTTTCCACCTATGGTCAGTGCAATCTAGAGAGTCGGGCCCGGGGTAAAACCCCCGACAACATATGAGCTTAGTGGGCCAATATTAGATAAAGAGGTGGAGGAAGTTACAAAGTGGATTGAATAATATAAATAGAGTTGGCCAAAGACATGCATTACTCTCATGAGTGATGGTTGGTTGAATAAAGTTAGCAAAAATGAGTTTTTAAACTTCTTGGCCTATTCCCCAAAAGGTACAGCTTTTTTGTCTAGCAAAGAAATATTAGGGACGAAGAAGGATGCAAACTTCTACGTACGACTATATGATCAGATAGTGGAGGAGGTGGGAGATAAGCATGTAGTCCAGTTTATTACGGACAATGCTCGTGCATGTGTTTCTGTAGGCAGCAAGTTGATGGATAAGAGGAAGCATCTAGTATGGACCCCGTGTGCTGCACACAGCATCGATCTTATGTTAGAGGAGATTGGTGAGATCAAAATTGTGAAGGAGACTCTAGAGGAACCAAGGTTGGTGTCGAGATTTATATATAACCACTCTAAAATTTTATTTATGTTTAGAGAACACTCTAAGAAAAAAGAGATAATCAAGCTTGCCATAACCCGCTTTACGATCTATTACTTAGCTGTGGACTCCATTCGAGAATCTGAAGGTGCATTAAAGAGATTGTTTACCTGTGAAGAGTGGTTAAATGACTGCCTCTCGAAGTCCAGTACCGGTATAAAAGTGGACAATATAGTCTCAAATAGGCGGTTCTGATCTCGATGTTCCAGTGTTGTAGAGGCCACTGCCCCTTTGGTCACGGTGTTAAGAATGGTTGATGCTGACAAGAAAGCTATCATGGGTATCCTTTATGAAGGTATTAAGATGGCGAAATCAGCTATTGGAGAGAAGTGTAATTTTGCTAGCAAAGTGATCGAGATTATAGAAAGGAGGTGGAACACCAAATTTGGACGTTCAATTCATTATGCTGGTAAATATATATTTATATCACTACAATGTTTCATTTTTAATCATTTTTTTATGAAATTGTAAATGACATTTTTCTACCTATATATTTTGTAGGTTATTACTTCAACCCAAAATTTTTCTATTTGACACCTGAACATCCCCACAAGATTATGGAAGGGGTCAGATACATTATTGCAAGGTTGGAGAGAAGCCATCGAAACCAAGTAGCAGCAATACAAGAGGTATTATTTAATGTTTGGGTAAGAACTTCATTGAGTTGTTATATTTGTGAGGAATAATACACTAAAACGTAATATATTTGTTTTAGCTTGCTATGTATAAGGATGCTATAGGATCCTTCGGAACTACACTTGCCAGGAATTCTCGAACTATGATGGATCCAGGTTATCCCCTCGCTAATATTTTGTTCATTCATATATTTAATCTTATGAATTGTTCTTGCCCTTGCAATGCTTTTTGCATTTTAATCCAGCTGAATGGTAGGAGATATATGGTACTGATACACCTCAACTAAAGAGGATAGCAATCAAGGTGCTCTCCCAGATATGTTCTACTACTGGCTGTGAGCGCAACTGGAGTACGTTCAAATGATTGCACACTACTAAGAGGAATCGACTCGCTTCTGAGAAGCTTCATAAACTAGTCTACGTTCATTATAATTTAAACCTCTGAGAGCGACAAATAAGAAAGAAGCTTGAAGACTATGGGCTGATAGACTTAGACACAATATTTGTCATAGACACAGCAGACCAATGGGTAGTAGTAGAGGAGGAGCCAGTGTTGCACAAGAGAGCGTTCCTTGAGGCTATGGGTGATGAAGATCTTGAAGAAAGTGATGAGCAGCATGAAAAAGGAAGCAGCTAGCCAACGTATCCACAATTCGTCAGAGATAATTCGTCAGAGATGACGGTGATATTGCACCTAATGAGGGAGAATGGGAAGGGGGTCTAAGAGAAAATGAGAGATACGATGATTATGAGGCCACCTTATCCCAGCCATATTATTCACATATCGAGTCCTAACAGCAACAGTATAGGGATGAGCACGACAGTGTAGGTGAGTATGAAGGATGGACAAGCTTCAAAGATTTTGGATTGGGAACACAACAAAACACTAACACTCAGGGATTTGGGTATAGTCAGACGCCTGCTAATATCGATTATTCGTTTTTAGATCGAATCAATGAATTGTCAAACAAATTCAATAAATGGCACCAGCGTGACCAAGAAGAACAAGAACGTCATCTGTCATTTTATTTTTAGATCATATGTTACTAATTGTATGCTTTATTGTAGTCCATGATATACTTATTCCATGATAACTCTATGTTTATCCTTTTGTGTGATGTAAATTAAATGTTGAATAGTAGTTCATGTAAGGAAAGAACATATCAATATTCGCATATTCATGCAAAAACATGAAAATTCTTAATGGAGTACCCTCATTTCTTATTGAATTCCTAAAAAACAATATTTATAATGAATTTTAATAATTTTTTCGGATTTTTTTGAAGCTTTATTCTGACCGATTCACCCGATTCTCGATCCAGATCGTCGATTCGCTGATCTGAATCGGTTTTTGAAGTGCCCGATCCGGGTCACCGATTTGCTTTTTAAACCATTGGTTGTTACTATTGCCAGAGCAAGACTGAGATTACTAGTGTTCAGCTAAAGTATGAGAAATGAGGCCAAGTGAGTTTATATGGGAAGAATGAGTAATAAAAATATGTTCATATAAGAGAGAGAGAGAGAGAGAGAGAGAGAGAGAGAGAGAGAGAGAGAGAGAGAGAGAGAGAGAAAAAAAAATATTGTTATGAGAAAATAATACTTCATGAAAATATTAATTATATAAATAATATTATTTTTATAAGAATATTATCATTTTGAGAATAATGAGACGATTATTAAAATCATGATATCATCATGAGAGTATGATAATGAGAATATTATAATCATTATTTTATCATGAGAATTTTATTAATCATAATATCATTATGAAAATATGATAATAAAAATATTATTAAAATCATAATATTATCATGAGAACATTATTAAAAACATAATGAGAATATTATTAATCATATTAGCATCAAAAGAGTATGATGAGGGAGAGAGAATAATTGAAATGAGAGAGAATGATAAAATTATGAGTATCATTGTGAGAAGATGATGATGGAGGGAGAGAAAATGATTGAAATAAGAGAGAGAGAAAAAAAAATTATTATCATAATATTTTATGAGATAATAATAATATTATTATTATGAAAATGATAATATCCTTAAAATCATGACATTATTATGAGGTAATAATAATACACAAGAATGATAATATTATCATAATATAATTATGAAAACATCATTAATATCATATGAAAAAGATATGACGAGGGAGAGATACAAAATTATTGAAATAAAAGAGAGAGAAGAGAGAGAAGAAGTACACATTTGAGAAAAGAGAGAGAAAACCAGTTGTGGGGGTTAGTTAAGGGATTATTTATAAGTGGGGAGAAGAGAGAGAAAACCAATTGTGGAGGTTAGTTAAGGCGTTATTTATAAGTGGGGAGAATTAATTCATTTTTGACACGTCCTCCATGTGTCATTTTTATTTTTAATATGAGTCATTTCATCTCTTTTTGTGCCACATCATCACTCTTTGTGGCCCATCTAATACTACTTTGTGCCAACTCTCATACTTTATGGCCACCTAGTGCTACTTTGTGCCACCTCGTACTAATGAGTGTAATGGACACCTCACTATTTTTTTATTACTTTTTTGAAGCAAAATAGTGTTAAATAAAAATAATAGTCCCATGATGTATTTTTAACACTGTGGACCATCATTTAAAATTATTTTTTTATATAATTATTTTTATTTTATTTGTTATTTATTTATTTGTTATTATTATTACTATATTATTATAATTATAATTATTACTATTTTATTTTATTATTATTATGATTATTAAATGGGTCATTACTTTTTTTTTTTTTTTTGCAAAATCAATTTGAAGGTTCTTCCGAACATTGGACGTTCTCAAGATAATTAACATATAAGAATTAAAGAAATAAATCAGAAATGCCTTGGTTCCCACACGTGTCATGAGGTGACATCCATCCTTCGAGATTTTTTAAATTTAGGGTCATCACAGTAGATCCACAAGATGTTTACTATTTCTTGATTATTAGATTTCACGAGTAGGAATGATACTAGATTTACTAGTCATCATAAGAGTTTACATGTTGGGAGTGCATTTTCCAGTGAGGTTTTAAAGCGAGGTTTTTACCTTCCTCTCTTTTTTTCTTTTCTTCTTCTTTTTAATGACTTGCCTCTTTTTAATTTAAAAAAAGAGATTATGTACTTTAATTTTTCCTCAAGTATAAAGACATAACAAGAAATTAGGAAAAATACCTCCATACTATAGTCACCAATTTGCGGTTTCCATTCCCACTAACACTCGCAAAAAGAAAAAAGAAAAATAGCATAAAACCCTCAAAACTGGACTATCTAAACAATTTACCCAACCTAACTTTTCCTAGTAATTTTTTCCCCAAAAGCATGTTTTCTAGCAAATATCCCTAACTCAAAAAAAAAAAAAATCGAGACTAAAATACCCCTCCCTTACCTCACATGTTGACCATGACAGTTCGATACTTCACCATGGCAATCCAGCATTTGGAAGAGGCAGTCCAGCACTTGAGTCACTAATTTGGAACGGTCCAACACTTCACAATGGAGGTCCGACCCTTCGCCATGGCTGTCCGACATTTGGAAGAGGCGGTCTGACATTTATGTCACTAGAGTGTGTGGTTCGGTGTTTGGAAGAGGTGGTCCAATGATTATGTCACTGGAGTAAAAGTTGTTTCGGCGTTTTGCAAGTGCGGTCTGACATTTGTTTTTGGATTAATGAGCGGTCCGACAAAATTATTTGGAATAGGCGGCCCAACAGTGTATAGTTTTGGGTACGGCATTTTCTTTTATTGTGATATGAAAATGATTTGTTATATACCGAAATAGTATTTTCGTAATTATATATATAAAAAAAAAAACCAACTCTTATTTGGAAAAAAGGGGTACCGGGTGACCTGTCTTCCCCACGTCAAACCACCCAAAAGAGAAAAACAAGAAAAAGCATAGGAAAAATCGAACCCGCGATTATCGTGTACGTAAAATCTAAACTGCAAATAGTAACATAATCGGATGTGTCTCTCGTCACCTCCTCTCTCTCTCTCTCCTATGAATGGAGTTTTCAGTCCCCTGTCTCGCCTATTAATGGAGTTTTCAGTCCCCTCTCTCTCCTATTAAGCAGAGTTTTCAGCTCCTATTAATAAAGTTTCTCCCTCTTCTCTCCTCTTCCTGTAATTTTGGAGCTTCATTTCCCATTTACTTTTTAGTTTATCAGTTTTTATTTCCCTGAACCAGCAATTTTGGTTGGGAACGATGAAGCTTGAACCAGGCTTGTCTGCCTTCGTTACAGGAGGGGCATCTGGAATTGGTAACCTTGCTTCCCTCTCTCAGATCATCCATTCAATCTATCCTTTTGCTTTTTATTTTTTATTTTTTATTATTTTTTTTCTTTCTTTCTTTTTCCAATCGGTCTCTGTATCTCTGATGATGCCATTGAAAAATCATGTTGTTTCTATGCATGCATGTTTATTTGCTCTAACTATTTACAGAGACCGCTGTTGAGCTGTCATCCTTCTAGTTGAATTGGGTTTCTGAACTTTAATTATAGAAATGAAGTAGTTCCTTGTGTTAGAAATACATTGAGTTTCTTGAAATATCAAACAAATCAAGTATTGTTTTATTATCCTGATCAATAGGCATAACTGTGCAGTGGTGCCGGTGCTCTATCTAATGTTATTAAAGTGCTTTCATTGCCATCTACTTGTCTGTTTTGTGTTTTTTCTAAATTTTATTGATCATTTGCTTAGTGAATCTCAAGAAAATGCTCGGGATACAAATTCCCACTACTCTTATAATTTTATTGGGGCAACAATAAGCGACCGCATAACCAATCGTGTTATGCCTAGGGTCCTATATGATGTTGCTATTTGGATAATGTCTTGTGTATCCTAATATTCCTGGGAAACATCTCAATCAACCATGTCCCTAGTGAAATTGCTAGAAAAACTTATTTTTCAGCAGTTATTTTTTCTAAGATGCCTAATCTTATATTTAAGAGTGGAATTGCTAGAAAAACTTATTTTTCGGCCGTTATTTTTTCTAAGATGCCTAATCTTATATTTAAGATCATTGGGATGAGTATATATCATGTTGTACAAAAGGTATATCTTAATCTTTGTCAGTATATCTCATTGGCTTAGCTGAATTGATTATGTAATGTCTTACATGGATTTGCATATATAAGTCCATAGCATGAGTACTTGAAGTAACGTCTCGGCAGAAAATAAAATGAACACTCTTTTCTCTTTGTCCTTTGATATCATGGTATTAGTGTCTGAGCAATACCTACTTTATTAAATTGCTTGAAACAACAATTTCCCATGTTGGGTGGATAAGCATTTATTGTGACAAACTTAAATATTTAAGCTATACACCCACACACATGTTTGTTACGCATTATTCTTTCAAGATTCATGGCCATACTTAGGCAGTATCGCTGATGATCACCATATTTAATTATGGCCACTGTTATAGGTAAAGCGCTTAGCTTGACTCTTGCAAAGAAAGGGGTTCATGTTACAATTGTCGATTTCTCTGAGGTAAACGGGAAAGAAGTTTCTGTCCTTGTTGAAAGGGAGCTTAAAAAGTTCCATCCAATGTTACAAGCTCCATCATCACTGTTTATTAGGTGTGACGTATCTAATTCAGGTAAGCGTGACATATTTACATAACATTGTTCTAATTTTTGTTCTTGTTAGCTGTTTTAAGGCTTGTACAATACACAATGTAACCTTACTGTAGCCTTTGTGAAATTTTTATTCTTCTAGATACTTGATTGCTGTTTTTGGTCAAAGCCAGTGCTTTTGTGGTGGAGCTTGTGGACAACTTTGCTTAACAACTTATGACCTTTCTTGAAATAAAGAAATGTACTCTCCACTTTGCTACAAAAAATTTTCATTTCCCAATAAATTAGGGTTTTCTAATTTGGAAGTGCACATGGAAATTTTTTAGACATGATTAAGATTGTTTGGAACTTGGATATGACAGTTCAAGTATTGTGATTGCAATTTTTATTTGTAGAACCTTGAGATATGGGAAAGGCTCCATCATGTTGTATGGGATTTTCAACTATCAATGCATTGTCCTAAATTAGGTTGCACATATATGATCATCTTGATGGTGTTATGATGGATGTAAATGTCCTTGCAACTGATAACTGGCAAACTACATCAATGCATACAATTAGATGAATGCTTGAAGACGAGATGACTATAGCTTCTTGAACAATCAGCTGAGTGTGAGGGGAAGTGTGGTGCTGTGAACATTTTGTCCTGCTGGAAAAATGCCTTGTTAGGGGAATATTTATGACTTGATCAATGGATTACTACATTAAATTCACTTAGCATCATGTATTCATTAAACAATGCCAAAGAGCTATGGATTACCTGTATAATGAAGGGAACAAAAAGGCCTTTGAGCGATTATGTGGTGAGCATGACGGTGCCACAACATGGCCTTGCGGGTTCCATTCCTACCTACTATACCCGTTAGCATCTCCAAAAAATAAAAAATAAGTAAGTAAAATAAAGATACCATTTAGCCGTGAAGCAAGTGACAGACGTTTGTGCCATTATTATTTAGTAAATTCCATTTTGTTATTGAGAAATCTGCTGACTGCATTGCAAAGGTTGTTGGATAGACTGGAGAATGACTTCCTTTAAGGTAGGGAAATATGGAGTTCTCTTGTCAGCATATAGCAGCATTCAGTGCATCAAGATTAGAAGCAACTTGCAACTGTCACTTTTAATGAGCATATTGGTTACCTGTGGGCTCACATTTGAAGGTTTTCTTATAGGAATTTGGAGATCCCTCCAGGTACAACTTGAAGTGTTTGCCTTGGATGTTGATGATGTCCAGATGAGGTCCAAACGTCAAGAGACCCCGTGCCTATGTCATGATAAGTTAAGCAAATCAGTCAATAAAACTGTCTTAGAAGGATCCTTATCTCCAAGGCTTTGAGAATCTTCAGAGGAAGAACTTTTTAGCCAAGTTGGTTGATGAGAAGAACTTGGAATTGGCTGCCGAGGACTCCTCTTCGGCACATGGAAGCAATCACAGGGATGTCCTGGGTGATCTGCTACACTCTTGAGGCAGGGAGAGAGGGGTGTGGGGCAGGAGGGAGGGGGTGTGGTAGGAAGGGAGGGAGAGAGGAGGGAATGGGGTGCAGGGATAGGGGGGTAGGGAGGGAGGGAGGGAGGGAGGGAGTGAGGGAGTTGGGCTTCTTTTTACCGGTTGCAGCCGGTTGTTTTATTTTTTATTCGGGTGTTGGCTTCTTTTTACCAGTTGCAGCCGGTTGTTTTATTTTTGATTTGGGTGTCCAGTTGTTTTATTTTGATTTGGGTGTTGCTGCTTCAATCTCCAGTGTCCAATTGAATGGTGGTGGAGATGGGCTAGTGACACTAACTTTATGTGTTTTTTAGAGACACCATGTAGGAACACATAAAGTTTTCCCAGTTTATATATCTGTATACAAATTCATACAAACACATACATAGATATTTATGTACGAACATTGGTGCATGATACATTCTCTTGTACCATCAGAGACTCTTATCTCCTGTTTCAGAGCTTTTCTTGACAGACTTGAATCAAACTTTGGGTGATGCTTTGAGGATCATATTTGTACAAGAAAAGATTGTGCTCTTAGGTTACAAAATTTGTAACTTGGTTTCCATATAGGGTTAGAATGCCTTTCCTACTAAGTTGTCTTCAGTAGCAGTTCTTTCTTCTAGACTAATGGCATGAAGCACCACGTCTAGTCTCCTGGTTACCCAAAAGATTTTATTTTTAATTGATTTTTCTAGCTATGAGATTATTACTTTGGGTTTTTATTGCTCTCAGAGAATTCTCATTGTTGCATGGTATTTGCATTATATCATCACTGAAAGGGAATAATCACATTGCTTGGGCTGCATGAATGCATAAGAGATAGAGAGCAGACAGGCAGAAATGTAGAAAAAAGAAAAAAAGTGGAGCATAAGGGGCCATACTCCTTTCATTATACTATACGTTGGTCTTATATGCAGATACTGTATACTCCACAATGTAGTGAGACTGCATCGTACTTACAAAAAAAAAAAGTAGTCTTAAACTTCTTGTTAATCATACACATGAAATTTGCAGATTCCATGAATTTTACTTTTCCCAGGTGTGACTGTCATTTTAATATACTCAATATTAACTGTAGTACAACAGTGATAGTTTCCAGGGTCACATGCTCAACAATTTTTTTTTTTTCTTTTTTGAATGTTAACTTGGGAGTTGGGACCTGTTGAGAATGGAACTCTAGATGTTGCGTTGTGTTACCTGCCAACCTTATCGCCTCTGCCTAGAGTCCATTCTCCAACAAAAGTATTTATTACAATCATTAAATCAGAATGTTATTGATCAGCAAAGATTCTTGTTGTCATTAATATTAAGAACCAGTATTGATAAAATTTCATTGTTAGGGAAAATCCTATGGAATTGATTTCTAGTGCCAAGGTTTTCTCTACCTTTATCATTTACATGAGTATAATGGAAACTAATCCAAGAGAATAAGATCCTGAATAAATTTTATCATTTTGTGTGGCTTTTTATTGCTTGAGTCAAGTTGTTTTTGGCTTTATGTAGCTGATAAGTGCTTGCTTCTATATGTTTCCTATTGTTCTAATATTTTCATATTTTAGTTGGTATCTGACATTAAGCTGTAAACGGCTTCACTTTCTACTGTGTGAATCCATGTCGCTGTTCTATTCTGGAAATTAACTTTTGTCATGGTATGGTTTTTATATCATTTTAATTGCATACTGTTTTGCTAGTTCAAGTGGATGCTTTGATATTGATATGATGTTGCCTAGGTGATCTTGCTGCTGCATTTGATAAGCATATGGAGTCATTTGGACAGTTAGATATCTGCATCAATTGTGCCGGTATAAGCACTCCAATCTCATTTTACCAAGATAAAAGCGACGGAACCAGTTCTTGGAGGCGCGCTGTGAATGTAAATCTGATTGCTGTTATTGATGGCACACATTTAGCGGTAAGTTGTTTTTCTACTTTAAAGCTTCCTTAAATAAACAGTAACAAATATTTGTTTTCCGACTTTATCTAAAGCGTGATTCATTTCTTACAATAATTGCTTGCTTTTTGCATGGATTTGGAATGGATCTAGTGTAGGAATATGATCTTCTTGTAGCTCACTTTAGAGGCTTAGGTAGGAATTTTCTGATTTTTAGAACTTACCTTTTTCTGAATTTCACTTCTCTTTCCAAATATGTATTCTCTTTACTACAGATATACAGTAGCATGGTAGAAATAAAAAGAAGATATAAAATAAAATCTTACTTTCATTTATTGCTGAATTTACAGCTGAAAATAAATATACTTTGCCTCATCTAAGGACCAAGATGCTTTGTGCGATGAAGAACAACTTTTAAGTTTGGAGTTTAAAATTGTTCATTTTCCAACTGATACTGTTCTTTAGATCTAGACCTGCCTCATCTTCTTTCAAAGGTTCAAGAAGAGTGTGTGACATGGTGGAGGCCAACTCTAAGGGCGTGTTTGTTTGGTGGAAGTAAGGTGGGTACACAATACATGGGCTTGCACTATTCCGGATAAGGCCCTTTCTGAGAAGTTCAAATGCCTGCCTTTGGAGCTCCTCATGTTCTTTGTGAATCATTTGGTGTGGGGAAGGTTTGGTAAGGCAGCTCCTTGTGTCAAATCAATATAGTGTTGAATTTCCCTCATTGGGGCTAGCCCATCGGGTAAACTCTTGAGGCAGAATGTGCTTGAACTCTTCCAATAAATCCATCCCTCCTCTTGGCATTGGTGTGGCCTGATGTCTTCTTTCACGACCAGCACAAAGAACATTCCACTCTTCACTTTCTTTGATTAAAGAAGGTGGATGCAACGACTTCCTTCTTTGCCAAGGCATTATCTTTCGTTGGCTTTAAAACATTTTTCTTATCACTAAGAAGAACAAATCGGTGTTCTTGTCACCATGGCTGATAGTTTTCTGATCATATCGCTAAGGATGTCCTAATAAGATGCGACATACGTCCATTGGAACCAAGTCACAACACACCAATTCTTCAGAGGAAGTCTCAATTGGAAAGCTGACGGGGCATTAAGAAGAGACAATGTTCTCCTTGTTGAATCAAAAGAATTCGGTAAGGTTGTGAGTGCTTCATTGTCTTGAGCTTCAGCTTGTCTATCATCTCTTGAGCACCCAGATTTTTGCTATTCCCACTATCAATGATAGCTTGCAAAGTTTTCCTCTAGCTGTTCTGTGGGTTCTGAAGTTTTTTTTATGGAGCCAATCGTCATTGTTTTGACCTGTGGTGCAAGCACTGATTGTCAGATGACAAGTGTTTTCACCAACCATGTCACCTTCAACTCGTTCCTCTTCAATAGCAGTTGGCTCATGAATTTCTTCACCTTCCATTTGTGCCAAATTCTCTTCAATTTGTAGATCATGGTTGTCTACTAGATTGACTTGAACTTCATTCCTTCTTCTTAGACACTCAATTGGTTTGTTCCCAACTTCTGAACACCTAAAGCGTTTGATTCCCCTTGTACATGTACATTACTGATTACCCTGACCTTGACCTCCTCTTCCATTATTAGGATTTTGTTAAGACTTGTGGGGCTACTGTGTGCCCACTGCAGGTGGTTTGGTTCCACAGTTAGATGTTGCATTGCCACTGCAATCATTCCCAATCTTCTTAGGTGTTCCACAAGTGAGTTGGCTTCCACTTTTAAGGCAAGCTCACATCCATTACATACTTTATACAGCCAACATAGTACCACCTGAACTTGTATTGCAAACTGAAGACTATACAGATACAAGCTAACTCTTTTGATTTCATTCTAGACTTAAGTTACTTTGTTATGTCAGTTGATGGAACTCTTGAGTATATTCCCTCATGGTCTTCTCCAGCTGATGCAGACTTGTACCTTATAATGCAAAGTTTGCTCATAGTCTCGACGAAAAAATTGGCCTTATAATATGAAGTTTCTTCATAGTTTAGAGGAAAAAATAGATCCTTCAACTTGTCCTTCATCTTACTATCTTTTGACCCTTCTCTTTCCATTAATTTCGCGATCGTGCTGATCTTGTATTCACAACTAGAATTTGGACCTCTCGTCTTGGCTTCAATAAGTTTGATTTTCTCTCCTCCAAGACTTCTTTGCAATGGAAGTAATTTTCAATGCTGTCCAACCAGTCTAGAAACTGTTCAGCTTCCATTGTTTTAAAATGGGTCCATATATGCGGCCTGGAGTGCTTAGCTCCATGTTGCATATGTGGTAACATGTGATGCGCCTGCATATGCAGCGCATCAATCGCATATGTTACAAGCAATGGACCCGCATATGCAGTCCATGCTCATGTGTGGAAAGTACAAGCATGGGCAAAATTGTCCCTTTCGCAGTCAAAAAGGGGGTTGGAGGAGTTGGGGGGGTAATACTCCCCACACCCCAACCCCTTCCCCCCCATGCCCTCGTCCCCCCCCCCCCCCCAAAAAAAAAAAACTCATGAAATCCATATTACTTTGTTCTAAAGTATTGAAAAGCCAAAAAAGAAGTATACATGGCATAGTTACCGGGATCTCCTACTTTGGCAGGCGATCCATTCCAGGATCTCGATTTTATCGCTCTCGGAACAGATCTTTCAGGGATCTCGATTATAAATTTTGGGATCTCAAACCCCACTTATAAGGATCCTGATTCCTGCTGTTAGGGATCTCGATCCTAACCTTAAAGATCAAGACAACAACCAAATTGATGATTTTCTTTGTTTATAGCCAACTAATGACACAACTATTGCTTACTTGCTATCAATAATAAGATCCCTACTTTAAAGTGTATAATAGTCTAGGATTATTATACACTTTAAGGTTGGTAACAAGATCCCCAAAAAGTTGGGATCAAGATCCCAAAAGGTCGGGATCAAGATCCTCAAAAGGTTGGAATCTCTATCCCTAACATTTGGAAATCTCGATCCCTATCATGTGCATTGTAAGGATAATGTTCCCAACCATAGGGATCTTGTAACATTTCACGATCTCTCACCCTGATCCCGATCCCGATCCCAATCCCAGCAACTATGGTACATGAAGGGGAGTGACAAGGAGAAGGCTGACCCAAAGGAGACTGAGGAAGAAGTAAAAGTGGGTGGGGGATGATAGTGATGATGATGCCTCTGCATCCTCGGCTTTGGATGTGCGAGGTGATTGAGAGTTCAGACTTGAGAGTTGATTATCTCTCTTTTTCTTCCCCCCATTTTTTGTCATAAACTCTTGGTTGTTGCCTCTTTAAAGTTTAAAGTTTAAAGTTTAAATTTTGGAATTTTTGATGTTTATGTGAAGTTTGGAATAATGGATAATATATTACTTTTTTTTACATGTTGATTGTATTAGACATTTAAACTATTTGAGATTAGAAGTTAGAACAAAGAACTCTATTGCTTTTTATCAGGCTATCAGGGGACCCAGTGTCGCAGGCAACTAATATATTAGAGATAATGAATAAACTTAAATACCTTGTATCACATAAATCACATATAGTTTTCTATGCATTATTATGTTTTAGGATTTTAATTTTTTTAATTTATTGATTGCATCGGAGGTGTTGCACCCACATCGGGATTGCATCGACTGCATTGGACCCCTGACTGCATTGTCCTTGCATCCCGCATATTAAAATACTGTAAGCTTCCATTTCCTCAGCAAACTCTGCAATTTGAACATGAACATTGTGCTCTCTGTTATTTTGCAGAGCATGTACTATACAATCTTCCCATGTTTGTCCCCTCTCATTTTGCCGGTTAGACCTATCTGAATCTATTAACGCAGAGAAGAACACAGTTTGGCAAGATCTAGAGAGAGAAAGAGAGGAAAGAAAATAATGATGATGAAGATGGGGGAGAGAGAGAGATGTGTGAGAGATAGAGAAATAGAGAGGGAAAGTGAGTGGCTTAGGGGTCACTTATAACCTCGACCCCTCTTATAACATTAAGTAGTAACCCTAATTACAATTTATGGACAATATTACCCTTATTTAGAGACATAAGAAAAATAAAGACTAAACAAAAGATAAATGACAGTTCTATTCATCAAATACGATAAAGCTTCTTCCTTCAATTTCCATCACTTTCCCTCAAGCTGGTGCAAAGATATCAATCATGCCCATCTTGCTTGTGATATCATGTAATATGTCTCATCAACGGCTTTGGGGAGGATATCTACAAGTTGATCTTTAGACTTCACATGAGGAGTTTGAATGATCTTGACAACAACCTTCCCTTTGATAAAGTGACAATCTACTTCAATGCATTCACTCCTTTCATGAAAAACATGATTTTTTGCGATATGAATTACTGCTTCATTGTCACAATATAGAGTTATGGGAAGCTTAACCGTATCACTCAAATAAAAAAGAACACTTTTGATCCACATTACTTGGCATGTACGATGAGCCATTGCTCTGTATGTTGAAGCTTGCTTCAACAATTGATCTTGCCACCACATTTTGCTTGTTGCTTTTTTAAGTAACCAGGTTTCCCAATATGAAGGTGCAATAGCCAGTTATGGATCTTCTATTAGTTTGGCAACCAGCCCAAGATGTCCTTGATTTGAGAAAAATATCCCTTTCCCAGGTGCAAACTTAAGATATCTTAATATTTTGTACACAATATCGAGATGGGGTTTACGTGGTGCGTGCATATATTGGCTGACCACGCTAACTGCATAGGAAATGTCCGGTTGAGTTTTTGTGAGATATATAAGCTCTCCCACTATTCGTTGATATTGATGATCTTTGAGTAGCTCTCCCCTTTCTCCATGAAGCTTGTGATTGATGTCTATAGGAGTATCTGCAGGTCTAGATCCCAACATCCTGTTTGTTGTAACAAGTCCAATACATATTTTCTTTGGTAGATGACTATCCTTTTCTCTGATCTTGCCACTTCAATTTCCAAAAAATATTTAAGGTGTCCTACACCTTGCTCAAATAAGATTTAAGATCCTTTCAATGCCCTTCACATTATCCCCTGTCACAACAATATCATCAACAGACACAACAATGGCAGTAATCCAACAATATCCTTCTTCACAAAGAGTGCACGATTAGTTGACTCCTTTTGAACCCAAATTTTAGCAGTGCCTCACTGAATTTTCAAACCATGCTCTAAAATACTGTTTAAGTCCATATATTGCCTTCTTTAACTTGCAAACCTTTCATGTCTCCCCCTTAATTTGAAAATCAAGAGGCATGTCCATATAGATTTCTTCTTGGATGTCTCCATATAGAAATGCATTTTTAACATCTAGCTGATGGAGTGACCACAATTTATTCACAACTAGTTAAAGAGTGATCCTCACAGTGTTCAACTTGGCCACAAGTGCGGAAGTGTCTTGGCAGTCTATACTACGAGTTTGTATCTTTCAATGGTATCATTTTTTACAGTGAATATCCATCGACATCCTATGACCTTCTTCCCTTCAGGAAGGTTAGTGATTTCTCATGTATTATTCGCTCAAGTGCTCGCATCTCGTCACCCATGGCTGCTTTCCATTAAGGTTGTGAAAGTCCTTTTGCAACACTAGAAGGTATTCTAACAGAAGACATAGCATATATGAAGGCACGATGAGAGGGAGACACGAAATGGTAGGATATGAAGTTTCCTATTGGATGCTGAGTGCAAGAACGTGTACCCTTGTGAATAACAATAGATAAGAGCTATCTGGGTCAGGAACAATTTCTGATCCCGGATTAGCAATCGTGGTATGGTCACTTGGAACTTCGGGTTGTACCATTTTCTTCCTCCCAAATCTTCGACTCCTCTAAATGTGCGCCATTCCTTTCAGATAAACTACTCTCTTCAGGTAAAAGTGGTGTGGGTATAGGAAGGGGAACAACTGATGTGCTTCCATTCCTAGTGAAATAGCTTGGGTTACTGCTCCTCCCAAATCTTCGACTCCTCTAAATGTGCGCCATTCCTTTCAGATAAACTACTCTCTTCAGGTAAAAGTGGTGTGGGTATAGGAAGGGGAACAACTGATGTGCTTCCATTCCTAGTGAAATAGCTTGGGTTACTGCTCCTCCCAAATCTTCGACTCCTCTAAATGTGCGCCATTCCTTTCAGATAAACTACTCTCTTCAGGTAAAAGTGGTGTGGGTATAGGAAGGGGAACAACTGATGTGCTTCCATTCCTAGTGAAATAGCTTGGGTTACTGCAACAAGTGTCTGTTTTTTCTCTCAGCTATACCATTTTGCTGAGGTGTGTATGTACATGTTGTTTGGAACTCAATCCCTTGATCAAGAAGATAATCCCTGAGTTTGTTTGACACATACTCACCCCCATTGTCAGACCACAAGACTTTAATTTGCACATCATATTGAGTTTTAACCATTTTGTGATAGACTTGGAATAGATTAGCAACAAGTGTCTATTTTTTCTCTCAGCTATACCATTTTGCTGAGTTGTGTATGTACGTGTTTGGAACTCAATCCCGTGATCAAGAAGATAATCCCCGAGTTTGTTTGATACATACTCACGCCCATTGTCAGACCACAAGACTTTAATTTGCACATCATATTGAGTTTTAACCATTTTGTGATAGACTTGGAATAGATTAGCAACTTCATCTTTGTGTTTCATTAGATAGACAGTTCTAAATCTAGAACAATCATCCACAATTGTAACAAAGAAATGAAATCCAAGCACATGCAACTGGTGAAGGATCCCACACATCAGAGTGTAAAAGATAGAAAGAAACATCATTCTTTTTATTGATACTGATGGGAATTGAAGTTCTATATTGTCCTGACAACTCAAATTGCTATTGAACTTGACCTAGAGACTCGAACAAGTTGGGAACTAAAGAACGTAGAGTAAAAGACGATGCATGACCAAGTTGGGTGTGCTCCAAATACACCCTTTCTTAAATAGCAATGGAAGATGTAACTGCTTTAGTTAAGGCATGATCAGGAGTCTCCAAAATGTATAAACCTCCATTTTCATGACCATGCCCCAAATGTCTTCCCCCCATCAAGTCCTGGAATACACTGTGAGAAGGGAAAAAGGTTACACTACAATCTAAGGTCTTTGTGAGATTACTAACTGACAGGAGGTTACTAAAACGATTGGGAACATGCAAGGTGGATGACAAGTTAACAAAAGGAGTAACATGTATGGTTCCCTTTCCCTTGATTGGAATAAGAGAACCATATGCTATTTTAACTTATTCATAATTAGAACAAGGGATATATGAGGAGAAAAAATCAGCCATACGAGTCATATGTTATGTTGCTCCAGAATCAATAATGAGAGGGGTTTCAAAGCTATTTACAATGATATGATGCGCATGCACGGATGCAGATATACCTGATTGTGCAATGTGAGACATAAAGGAGGATGAAGGGTCTCGAATGGAAGCCTGCTGCTTGGGATCTAGGAGCTATCTTTTAGGACGAGTCACCAACTATTCTTGAGGTTCAAAGGAGATGGTATCTTGCTGCCCTTGAGTAACTGGGGCAGTAATTTTCATTGATTTTTGCTGAATTTACCCTTGGAAAGTTTGACCTTGGGCGTCTAACCAGATCCCAACATGTTTCTCTTATGTGTCGAGTCTTCCACAATGGGCGCATTTTAATTTATCCTTCTCATCAGATGTGGGGTTTCTACAGCCACGTTCACCACCTTGGCTTCAAAATGTCCTCCACCTCAATTACCACTAAAACTTGTGAATAGGGTGGATCTTTTACTTTCAATCATAGACACTGCCATTATCTTGCGTTGAATTTCTGCACGCTGAAGAAGGGAGAAAACAATACCAAGTGATGGCAAAGTCTCGTTACCAAGAACATTTTCCCTAATTGTTTCATATTGTCCATTAACTCCCTCAAAAGATAAAAATCTTCCTTTGTTCCAGTCTCTCTCTTTGTTCCTTTGCACTAGAAAAACATTGTATGGGCTGATGTTGGCTTAATTTATCCCAAAGACCACGTACAAGAGCATAATAGTCTCCCAGTGACATGTCACCATGTTTAAAATCATTAATTTGCTGCTCCAATTCATAAGCCCTTGCAATATTTTTCTTTTGGAAATAGGACAGCGATTGCCTCCCGTTATTCCTTAGAGATATTGCAGTTCATAAAGGATCGACTCATATCAGGTTGCATTAAAAATAATATCCAATTTATAATCGCCATATCTTCAGCCTCTCAATCTGCATATTTAGCATCCTTTGGGTCAGGTTTTCCACACGGCCATCAATATATCCTAGTTTTTTCTTCCTATCAAAAAATAGTTTAACCGACTTGACCCATTCTAAATAGTTGGTTCTATCAAACCTGACTGTGGTGATTTGGGGTCTAGATAAATTCATATTTGATACCTGTAGAGACATTCTCTACTGTAGTTAAGATCCAGTTACACAATCAGATCTTAATCAACAACTGAGATCAAGTTACACCCTTTGATCTCTTCAAATAAAATGTTTTACAGATCTGGTTACACCCTCAGATCTGCTCACACTCACTTTTTTCCAGAAAAAACATAAAAAAACAGCACTAGCAGTACTTTTATTGGGGCATACATAATCCATCCAACAACTAGGTTTTTGAATAAATTCTTAATTGGCATCCAAAATCATTAAAAAAAAAACTCACCTTCATTGGCTCATATACTGTTAAAAAAATTAGGGTTTTAGGGCATGATGACATCATCTAACCCAAAGGATGATGTCAGCCCTAAACACAGTTGCTGCACTCCTTTTTGAAGATTGACCCCTACTATAGTTTCATGCTTATAGTAACATGTTATAGTACCATGCTACATTACCGTGCTATAGTATCATGCTAACCTTATTGATTGTTGGACTCTAATACCAAGTTGAAATTAGAGTAAAAAAGAAAACAATTTGGTAGGATCTAGAGATAGAAAGAGAAGAAAGAAAATAATGATGATGAAAGAAGAAGAAGAAGAAGGGAGAGAGAGAGATGTGATAGAGATAGAGAGGGAAAGTGAGTGGCTTAGAGGTCACTTGTGACTTTTACCCCTCTTATAACATTAAATAATAACCCTAATTACAACTTATGGACAATATTGCCTTTGTTTAGAGAAATAAGAGAAATAAGGGCTAAACAAAATATAAATGACAGTTTTGTCCATCAAATACAATAATGCTAAGACCTTTATTGCCTACAAATCTGCACTACTCTCATCCCTGGAGCTATCATTTTCTCGTTTGACAAATTGATTAAAATTATTCACTATCCTTATTACACAATTAGAGCCACGATCACTTATATTTTCAAGATCAGTGACTGTCACATGTGTAACCAACTGTATAAGTTACCGGATATGTTCTTGCATCCCTTGAAACATCTCAAGAGTCACCACTTCCTGCCCCTTTGGCCACAATTTCCACATGTTCCTCTTGCAGCCATCAATTGGAAGAATGATTTTGCCAAAGAAGAAAATGAACAACTGCCAGGAATGAACTTGGCTTTGATACCACTTGGATGTGAATCATAGGCAAGAGTAGTACAAACAATAAAATATGCAAGAACTAGTAGTATGTGCACTTAGCTATTTCTCTAAATAAAGAGATCCTTCAATTTTCAACTTAAAATCCAATAAATACCTCCAAATCCTCGTTGGGAAAAGGACAACAGCAGCTAGATCGAAGGAAACGACAAGTCCTGCATGATGGTTCCTCGCGACAGTGTGATTGGGTGATCTAGAACTTCAAGTTTGAATTTCCTCAATTCCAAACTCTAAAACCCTAGCTAGAGGGGAGTTTTTCTCTCATAGTAATCTTTCAATATGAAAAGTACTCCTTTCTTTCCTTGAAAGTAGTCTTTAAAAATCCAAAAGAAAACCATAGAAGTTCCTGGTCAGCTGTCCCCTTAAGTCGCCCGCATGCCTGACCTCGTGTGGCTCGTGTGTGTTGTGCAAGTGAGGATAAAGCAAAGTGGTGCGGGTGTGAATGGAAAGCCAACGAAGTATATATTATTCGAGGTAACAAAGTACAAAGATAAGAGGGGTTACCTTGAAATTAAAGAAAAGGGTTTGGACGTACTCAGGTGGTAGTCCTTATAGATCCTGGCTTTTGATGCTGTGGAAAGTCTTTCAACGCTCGTCGGACAGAGGGATGTGGCGGCGACCTAGTCTCTTAGATATCTCCCAAAGGGTGAGCCTTGTGAGTCAAATACCTCGGGGTGCCTTGTGAGCTGAACACCCCTAGTTCTCATCGGGTGAGCCTTGTGAGCTAAACACCACAAAGGGAGAGGAGCCAGACCTATATCTTCGCTACTTGCAAGCTTGATTTGAATCTCACTGCTGGGTTTTGTGGCCTTTAAAGGTCTAGAGAGCTTGTAAATATGATATTTTATAGCAAAATATGCACTTCAATGGGAATGTGTGTGTTGATGGACCAAGGGTTTGACAATTTATGGCTCTGATCATGTCTAAAACCCTTAACCTTGGGCATGTGGCACTATCGAGAAGGGTTTGCAGTGGGTCATCCATTGTTAAGGTCGGAGAGATGCCTAAGGATGATGTTTCTAGGTCAGGAGAACTGTGTGGTCTCTTGTGTGCGGTTGTAGGCCTATGAGAGCAATGACCAAAGCGTCAGCAAACTTCCACATGGCATATACATGTGACAATCGCATTACCGGGAAGCAACCCTATAGAGCGACACTTGTACATATTCATATAGTGGGACACTTGTACATATCCATAGAGAGAGCCCCTTTTTGTATTGTAGTGACAAGTGCAAGACTTTCTCTTAAAGGGAGAACTGAAATCCATATTCTAGGACTATGATCCCATTGTTTGTTGTCCAACGTTGATAAGCTAATCACGAGTCCCTGAAACGAGACTGTGGGTCATTGGGTCTTTGTTGGGTTGGATAAGAAAACAGTAATGGATCATGGTTTTCTGGGGCGAGTGGAAGAAATGTTTTTTTGATTTTTAAATATTTTTTAGAATTTTAGAATATTATTTCTGCTAAAATTGCATTAAAAAGGTATTTCTGAAAATTTTAGAACTTGATATAGCACATGTGGGGACTAAGGATCTAGCCCCATCATGTGTGTTCCACCCATGTGGGGTCCACATGACCTCCAAGGGTGGCACACCACTTTTTAAGCATAAAGGGGGCACTTCACCTCTAAAAAGGTGGCACTCCATTTATTTAAACAAAAAAAACTCCAAGCCACTTTTTCACTTTTTAGGAAATAAGGGGGGCACGCCACTCTTTTAGGAAATGGGGGGCACACCCCACTTTTTGGTTGATTGTTTAAAATTTAAATTAGCGCAATGATCTTATGTGTTTTAGATACATAGTAATACAATGTATTGGAGTTTTTTTACCCTTTGTTTTAGAAAAATATATTTTTATCCTTTCACACTCTCTCCACCCTACGACCTCGCTCTCTCTGTCCACCCTTCCTATTTTCTCTCTCCTGCACCTTTCAAGGATGAACATCCAAGGCACTGCACGTTTTTCATCTTCAAGCTGCATCAAACCCTCCCTAAACTTTGTAAATGGTGGTGAGATCCAGGCCTTAAAATCACACCATCTCCATTAAAAGAATTAGGAGATGGTGCAACAGTAATGGTGATTCCTGGCTATTTTCATTGCTTGTGCTTGAATTAGTGGTTGGAATATGGTCACCTGAAAATCTTGATAATGGGTTCCTTGCTTCTTCAATGGCCATCTCTTGATCCATCTGAGATGGTGGGCTGATCTGTGGAGAGAGATCATGAAAGATATGCCGAACCCTCATGTCCATTCTATTGATAGATTTTTAGAGAGAGAGAAAAGACGTTAAGAGAAAATAGCAAGTAGAATGAATTGCTTAGAAAATGGTAATCTATTCATCCACCAAAATGGCCCTCTCAAAATCCAATCTTCACTATTTTATTTCCTAAAATTTTTAGAAACACAAGCTCCTTTCTCCCCCTTCTTTCACAAAAAAGAACCACATATTTTTCCACCGTACGTTGGCATGGATTTCCTTTCATTTTTCAATAAATAACAACATCCCCTTCTCTCCTCCACATTTTCTCTCCCAAAGTGAGTTGAAGACACCATAATAAGGGGTTTTCATTGTTGGTTTCTGGCTCTTTGTGGGTTTTCATTGCTGGTTTCTATGCTCTCTTTGTGGCTAGAAAGGAGAAGAGAGAGAGGAGGAGATTTGTGGGTTTTGCATTGTTGTTTGTATGTTGTTGGGGAAGAGAGAGAAAAGGGGAGTTTTGCTATGGGTGGAGAGAGGGCGTGTCTAGAAACAGGGATGAGAGAGAAAAGGAGATTCACAAGGGAGGAGAGTAAGGGCAAAACAGTAAAAATTATTCCCCTTAAAAACCTAGATCTGCCCCCAACTTAATAGGCTCACAGATCTTTATTGTTTGGCAGAATGGACGGCTTAAAATTACCATAACACCCCAGCATGGTGTATTTATAATACATAATATCATTCCCCTTTAAATTAAATTTGGTTTCCTATTTTATGGGAGCTTTTTTTCTTTAAAGTTCAGATTATCCTTGATTGTGAGAAATCTAGATTGTGATTAGATAGTTTATATTTCAATTTTAAATAAGAGTTGGACTTGGGTCAAAATCTAAGGGGATAAGGTTCTTATCTTTCCACCCAAAATCATGATGACTTATTTATGGGATGGATGACTTTGATTAAATCTTTCTCCCCCCACAAATTTCCTAAATTATCCTAAAAATCTCTCTCCCCCCACCCCACAAATTTCCTAAATTATCCTAAATGGTCTAGCTGAAAATTGAATAAAGCATACCTAAATAAATCCTATTCAAAATAGGAAATAGATCTTGTTTCTATTTAAACAAGATTTGACTCCCCCTCTATCTACACACAAATCCTTTGATAAATTGTGGTGCTGATAATTTCACTTGTTTGGTAATGGGAAAGCTGGAAACTACCTGTAATATTGTTCATTATGTATTTTCATTAATATAATAAGCGAAACGCTACCTTAAAGAAGGAGATCATGTATCATTCAATTACAAGTAGCAAACCCATATCCAACAGCTCTGAACCCCCGAGTAAATCTTTACTTGAAAAGGTTCAAAATACACAATACAAAAGAGTGTGAATATAACAAGTAATAGAATAATGAAATTGTACATCTTAATAACATGAACATCCTAATTCCAACCCCAATTCCCAAAGTTGGTCCCTGACCCTTGCCAGACCTCAATTGCTTGCTCATCTTTTCTAGCCAAAACCATTATATTCACACCAAAATCCAAATGTGTAATCCTACTTAGTCCCACTTTCTCCCGCCTCCCCATCACATTCTTTCTGAACACCCTCTCTCTCTACACCAATCTCTCCTTCTTTAGTCTTTACCACCCATCAACACCTCAGACCGCACCTCCACATTGTCAACCTTGCTGCAAAACACATCATTTCCATTCCCAACAGTCTTACAATTCACACCTTCTCTCTTCACATTTCCACTCATAACTTTGCAACCTTCACCCAAAGAAACCCATCTCTCACCAGAACCCGATCTCCTCAAATTCGTCATGTAACCCCTCACCTGAAACCAACCCAACTTTGAAAAGCCCCCAAATCCCATCATTCACTGTAACATCAGCAAAACAATCCTCCTTGTCTTTGATCTCAAAAACCTTGGAGCCAGACCTTATATCCCATAATTTAATGGAACCCACACAACGGAAACGTCCACTGTAGGAGCCTGAAGCCATTAAGAGGCTCTGGTAAGAAACTCAATTGAGCTTTGTAGCTGGAATTGCAGATCCAATCTCAACCCCTTGTTTCTCTTCGTGACTGAGGTCGATAAAAGGCCTGAAACTCTCTCTATCAAATACCTGAATCAGATTTGAGTTTTCTCAATAGGATTCAAAGCTTGCAAAGAGAAATTTGGGTAAAGCCCCAATTGCCTGCACTGTTGAGTCAACTGGGTCATCCCAATTTAGGGTTTTGATGCCCAATCCACCATTGATATCAAGGATCCTCACTCTTGAATAGTCTAAAGCTACTGCAGCTGCAATTGAGGGAGAGAGTCGGGCACTTTCACCCTATTACACAGTTATCAAACGCCACCTTAGGGTTAGCGTTTGGAACCCTTGGTTAAGTGTAGAGACTTAACCAAGGTGGGTTTGGCTTGAGGAAGGGTTTGATTAATGGGTTTTTAGGGTTAATGGGTGTTTAGAGTTTGAAGAAGGGTATGATCACTCTTTTTGCAAAAGTTTTCTCTCTCCTCTCACAAGGTAGTAGAGTCTCTCTAATTCAAGCATGCAAAAAAGGATCTCTCATGGGTGCGGGGGGTGGGTATATATAGAGTCTCCACCTAAACATGGGTGGATGCTTAAGAATGGGTTGGGTTGGGGGAAAAGAAAAAAAGGAAAAATTATAAAGAAATTTGGGTAAAAGAAAAAAGATTAAAAAGGACATGGACAATGTCCAAAAATGACAACTAGGTCCCTCAAAGAGGGCCCCTTCTGATCCACATGGGTATGTGGTCTTGTTTTTGAGGTTTCTGATACCAGAATGGGTGAAATATTGCCGCCACGATCATTTTGATATAGATTTTGCATGAAACCCTAGAGATTTGATAGAGTTCTCATATGTTTTGGGTCTTGGGATACACATGCAACTTTCCACAAGCTTCCTCGATCGGTCCATGCAAAATCCCGGGTTTTATTGGTGATTTGCTAAGCGGGAAATCAAAGACGGGGCTGCTACGATCGTTTTGCACCAAAAACTGCAGAAAAATCCCTTCAATCGGCAGAGATAGGGCTGCTGGATGTTGTTAAAAACCCAAAATTGTGCAACACATAAAAGTTTGGCCCACTTGCAAGCCTCGAATGACTCTCGATTTGGATCCTGAGCGTGACTTTTATGTGCCATCTCGAAGGCCTTCGAGGCACGATCGAAATGCGCCCATTTTGGGTCCGAGATGATGGTCGGATGTCGGGTTATGGCCGAAGAAGCGAGGAGAGGTTGCATAGACTGTGTTTGCATAACATAAAAACTTATGATCTTCTCTCTAAGATCTCTTTCGATCCGACCGTTCATCACGAGTGAGGCTTATGCCAAATGAAAGTGCTTGGCTAGGAGCATAACATATCCAAATTTCACTCCGATCCACATCACACAATTGGAAGATAGAATGCCATCAAGTTTGCTCAATTTGGGAGATGGTTGCAGAAATTTGCCATTTTTGGCAGTGTTCTTAGGCTGCCATGTTGGAATAGTACGTCATATGCCCATTTTTGGAAAGTCGGGCATACGGGTGTCCAATGGAGACAAAATTCGGGGAATATGGGTTCTGGGACATCCCACGTCCATCCTTGACAGTCCGGAGACCATCATTGATCAAATTTTAGGGGTTTCTCGTGATTTTCGCTCTCTATTCCCATACACATGTAATGTACGGTCCCCTTATGTTGATCTTCTTGTTTCTTTTAGTTCCAACATCTAATTGAATTGGGATTTGGGGGTGTCTTCTTGGACGATACCTTCACACTTCTTTTGATGTCAATCCGGGGTCATCCAAGTGCTTTTCAAAATACTGGCCGTATTGTGCTCTTCACAGTAGTTCGGGTCTGGAAAGGCCTCAGTGTGCCGTGGTTCTTATTGGGTGAGTCCCCGGCCTTGGAACACTGGGTACTTTAATATTTTTGAGCCTAGGTGAGTCTTGAACGGGGCTCGTCCGTGCTTTCACAGCTTTTTCGGGTGCATTTGGTACTTAAAGCTGCAGTTGCTTCCATGGCCTCTATATTCGAAACGGGGGTGTGGTGTGTCAAAAATACATGCAAGCAGTTCCTACAGAATCCTATCTATCCACTTAGTCTAATATTAACCCTTAAATTCTAAAATATATTGAAATATTTCTGTATGTCAATATAACCCATCACATAAAATTAAATCCTGAAAAGTCCAAAACAACATCAACTATAACTCTTCACATAAAGCTAAATCCCCAAAAATTCAAAACAGTCCCACATCCCTTCAAACACTTAGACACCTTAAACGATGAGTAAAGAATAGGAAAGTTGGGCAGCCCTCTAGGGTTTTTAACCCAACTTTTCTTTTGCGCCAGAGAGCTTAGAATTGGAGATACGAGCTGCAAACTTTCTGTGAGAGAGCACTGGATTAGAGAGGCTGAGATCCCTTTTACCTTTTTTTATTTTTGTTTTTAATATGATTTTTACATATGCTAGGTGTTGATGAGAAAGACAGAGTTTTGAGAGAGGAGGGTAGAGAGAAATCTAATTGATTTTTTTTTGGAGACAAATTTCAGATTTGGAGAGAATGAGTTTCTGTTAGGGTTTTGAGTGAGGCAGACATTCAGATTAGGGGCTGATTTTATATTGAGAGAGAAAATGAGGTTATGGTCTAGATTTGATATGAACTGGATGAAGGTGAATAAAGAAAAGGAGAACGAATGAAAGAACGTTTAATGAAGAAGGCTAGGAAAGAAAGAAGGAAGAATGGAGGAAGATGCAATAAAGAGAAAGAAAATTCAATGGAAAAGAGAAAGACTTAACCTTGATGATTACAGGCCCCAGAGATCGCCAAAATTTGATGTTTGCCATCAAGAAGAAAGACAGACAAGGGAAAGAGCAAGAGAGGGTGGCCTGAATCCCCAAGTCATTACATTGCAGTTGTACTTCATTATGTGATCAAATATTACATGACTGGATGTGGGTTTGTACAATTGCACAAGTACCCTCAACATCCAGGGATATTACATTATGAAATAAAAAATAATAATGACAATACTGCTCCTTATACATTATACATATTCATAGTCTAAAATGAACAATGGTTATGCATTTCATATATGAAAATCACAACAGTGATGCACTAAGATATTCCTATTGGAAGTTTCAAAGGAGCTTATTGCATTACTTTTTCTTAACATGAGCAACTGAAGTTCTGTAATTTTGGAAATTAAATTGTTTGTGGATATGTCATCGACCTAAAGTTTTTATTTTCATATGGGACTTGCATGTTCACAGAGTTTTAGTACTGAAATATAGATTTATAGATGAGAAGACAGCTCACACCAATTTGGATGATTGGAACGGATAAGTTTTTTTCTTTCTTTTTGCCACATTGACATGTTTGTATGGCTATCTTTTTTGGTTTTTGTTCCATGCTGGGTTCATATAAACAACCTCGTTGTTGCAATGGGTACTTTCCAATTGAGTTGTAGGTTTAAGCTCAATTGTGATGGGCTACATGAATTCATAAACATCAATTTGTTTTTGATAAATTTTAGTTTAAACAGTTATTGGATATATGATTGAAAATTTCAGAATGCAAAACTTAGCTTAGTTGATATATCATCAGTTATTATGTGCAATTGCAGAATTCATGGTCTTATCGCTTTCTAACTATATCACATCTATTCCCTTGCTAATCTGGACAGTTGGAATATGGGAGTTAGTGTTTTCTTCCATTGCTTCATAAGGGGGGCCTGTAAATGACAGAGCGTTGTATTGTACAGATTAAAGCTATGAAGGACAAAGGCAATCCTGGTGTAATTATTAATATTGGATCAGCCTCTGGCCTCTATCCCATGCATCATGATCCAATTTATTCTGGCACAAAAGGTCCTTGTTATACACCAGTGTTTTTGCATTCTTTTTGTCCTGTCGCTTAAACATTGTCTTGCATCTCATTGTAAACTTAACATATTTCCATTAATCATGTCAGTCATCCTATATTTGAAGTTGCTCATTATTTTATGCTTTTAACAATGTCTATGGCCTCATGGATTGATCTACAACAGGTGGAGTGGTCATGTTTACAAGGTCACTTATTCCTTATAAACGACAAGGGATTCGTGTAAATGTGCTTTGCCCTGAGGTAATAATGGATTTTGTTTATTTATTGAATTCAACACTATAGGAAATCATCTTCAGGTCTTCTGGTATTAAGAATGCGTGTCTTTTGTAAATTTCTACGATTCCTAAGAAATAACCTTTATATTGTAGAATGTCATATTGCTTGGTTTGTGAATTTGAGGATGGCTAGCCAACCTATGTCTGTGATTTTTGAAGTACTGAAATTTGTTGCTTACGTTTTCTGCTCCTGATTTATAGTAGATCCTGAGAAGAACTTAACCAAGTGTATCAAATGCAGTTTGTTCTAACTGAGCTGGCTCAGAAGATGGATCCCAAATTTATTCAATTGACAGGTGGCTTTATGACCATGAATATGGTTGTAGAAGGTACTCATTCTTCCTATAATGAACTCTATGCAATTTGTGGTTTGAGTTTGGACCGGAACTGTTGTGTTTCTGAAATAATATGACGTAGTGTGAATTGGCTGGCGAACTATACTTCTAAACATAAACATACATGTATATATGTATATGTGAATATCTCCATATTTGCAGGTGCATGTGTATATATGAATGGATGGATGCATGGGAAACAGTTCCACGTGTAGAGAGAATTGTTGTATTTTTATGGATTGTTCACTACTTATTTGTAATTGTAGGAAAGTTGTAATAGTCTATTGCTATTTTTTATTATTCTTTTACTGTCTGTACCCATGTATGTAAGTCTAATGTAACCTTCATGTGTTTGTGATATTTCCTCCATGCTTTTTTTTTTTTTTTTCATGAGCGCAAGTAGCAGTTCCCTTCTCTGATTGCTTACGGAAGCAGATTGGTTATTCTCTTATACAATTTATTGTCCAACCTGGATGACATAGATTCCATTTAATAATTTTTTTGAAATGCCAATATTTGATGTATTGCAAGTGCAATCATCAATATGTGCGACATGTGTGAGATCATTAGATGCTAAAAGTGTAGGTTTGTGGTGGAAATGTGGGACCTGTAATTTGGTAGTGATCCTGCTCGAAACACATTATACGTGCAAGAGGTTTTTAACTCCAGCATCTCTTAGGATTGTAAGGGTTTCAGCATTTTGTATGTTTCATTATCACTATTTTCATGCACTTGAGCCGACATTATGCTTCATTGAAGCTTCTTCATGTCTTAAAATATATACTGTTCATGCATACTGTTTCAGCTCTTTGCTTAATGTACAACATGTTAATTACTGTCCCATCTCTATTTATATGTTCTAAGACGTATCTAAAAAGAAAATGATCTATTCCCAGATTTTCTTGGAGAATGTCCCTGAACTGGTAGGGAATTCATACTTACATTGAATTGTTAGGGTTGTTTTTTATCTTTGATTGATAATAAAATTTTATTGATATTAGAAATAGGTGTTACTGTGATTAATGTGCTTTTCAATGGTCATTGGGAAGTTTCTTTTTAAAAATTGTAATTCTGTAAATTATGAACATTGTAAATTACAATGTTCCTATAAAAATTGGCTATAATGTGTCCAAATTGTTACCTTCTATTAATTGTTGCATGAGTAAAGCCCTATACCCTTTTGTAGGAAAGAAATTAGCATCATGACTGATTGGATTTACATTGATTGCTTAAATACATTATGAACCATATGATTATTGTGAGAAATGGGGTTTTATCTTATCATTTCAAAGCTGTATTATATGCCTAGGTGCTTTTGAGCTCATCGAAGATGAGACCAAGGCTGGAGCATGTTTGTGGATTACAAAGCGCAGAGGCATGGAGTACTGGCCTACACATATGGAGGAAAGGAAGTATAGAGTGAATTCCTGGAAATCAAAGAGGACCTCATCATACATCTTTCCTAGTATTGAAGTTCCACGCAGTTTTGAGAAAATGTAAGTAATATCTAGTCATTATCATATGTTTGTTTACCAGTGTTCCCTTTTAGGAGTTAATGTTGCTCTAATTATGAACCTTATCAAAGAACTGAGTCATGGAAACATGCTTTTTGTTTATGGGCATGTAATTTTTTAATTGTTGCTGGTAAATTCTTATATTGTTTGGTCTAATTGATGGAATCATGAGAATTGGTTATGTGGATAAAGCATTCTTCTTTATAATGGTTAATCATGATCGACCATTGATCAGCTATGTCATACCTGTGTTCTAAAGCCTGACGATTTCCTATTCGGATTGCCAATCTTGATAAGAATCGGTCTTAGTCCTGCTAATTTTAGTTATACCATTCTACTTCTTCGTCTCTACTCCTATTATTACTAAAATTGCATTCCATATACTTTGTCTTAGTCCGGCTAATTTTAAAGCCTTTAGATTGTAGAGCATTCCTCCAAAGTTTTAACTTTGTGTTGATGTTGTTTGGGGTCTCATCGATCAAAACTGTGTCCCCCATTGCACTGTGGTGACAAGTTCTTGACTTGCTATTAAAAAGGAGACTGAAATCCACATTCCAAGATCATGGTCTCGCTGTTTATTGTCCAACTTTGACAAGCCAACATGACCCCTTGCAATGAAACTGTGGGTCCTGAGTCTTTGTTGGGTTGGATAAAAGAATAATAGTGGATCATGATTTCTAGGGCGAGTGGAGTGCCCTTATTTTCACTATTTTTGGCCCATTAGTACCAATTCACTCCTAGTATATTTTATTTTGGTATTAGAAATGTGTTTACGTTTTTTAAATATTTTTTAAAATTTGAAAATATTATTTATGTTGTAATATTCATTAAAAAGGGATTTATAAAATTTTCAAAACTTAAAATAAGACATGTGGGACTAAGGATCCAGCCCCACATGTGTGTGTTTTGTTATTTGTGGGGACCACGTGGTACCCCATAGCGGGCCACACCCTATTTATTTTTAAACAAAGTGCACACCCTTTTTTTTTACGAATAGGGGGCATGCCGTTTGTTTAGGAAGTGGAGGGCACACCCCACTTTCTTGTAATTGTTTAAAATTTATTTTAAATTATTAGTGGCACGCTACTTTTCTAAAAAAAAGGGAGCACACCCCATATTTTTGGTTCCAACTTTAAATTAGTTCAAGGATAGGAAATCTTTTGATTTTAAATGAGATTTGGTTTCCTATTTTAGTGGTAGTTTAAAAATATAGATTGTTCTTGATTTCCTATAGATTATAGGAGATCTAGATAATAATAAGATTAGTTATATTTTAAATTTAATTAAGAGTTGGATATGGGTTAAAATCTAAAAGGATAAGGTTCATATTTTCCACCCAAAATCATGATGGCTGATTTGTAGGTTAGATGTCTCTGATTAAATCTCTCACCCTACAAAAATTCCTAAATTATCCAAAAAGGTCTAGCTGGAAATTAGATAAGCATACCTAAAGAAATCTTATTCAAATTGGTAGATAGATTTCTTTCTATTTAAAGACCTAGTTTGAACCTCTTTCAAACATAGAATAAGATTCTCACTTACGCCACCCTCTCTCTCTCCTATTCTCAATGCCACCCTCTCTCCTCTTAAAGAGAATCATGCTACTCTCTCTCTTTCTCTCTCCTTATTTGAGTAGCTTCTATTAGAAGAAAGAAAAGGAGGATCTTTAAAAAGAAAGACTTGCTGTATTTCGGAGAAAAGAAGGGAGACAACCAACCTAGAGAGAGATCAAGTCACAAGTTCAGCCTATTTTATTCCCATAAGGTTTCTATAAACCCTATTTGATTATTGAGCTCTCTAAAAACCCTAGAAAAAAAAGTATTGCCTATATAACTTTCCTATCTCCGAATTTCTAGGAGCACTTAAAGGAGTAAAAGTTCGCCATCGGTTACGGAATCGGGTGTGGGGTGTACCAAGACATGTGAGGGTAACTGCATGCATCTTCTCGTAACTCTTCCTAGTAGCTTTAATTAATTTTCAGAATTATTTCTTATTTTTTGTGAATTTTCTGGAACTTACATATTACTAAAAAAATATAGTGGAAGTTTGTTTAAAGCTCCTGGATAGTTTCTATTTCTTTTGACAGTGAAAATAAATATCCTAGGTTTTATCTAGGGTATTATTTTTTATTTACAACAATATTTAATGGCCTTTGTAAGTGGAATTTAGGTATATTGAATAAAAAGTAAAAGAAAATTTTTGAATTTAATACCTTGAGTTTCACATAGCCACTTCTTTCATATGCACAATAGTATCTCATCTTGTAGGTGCCCAGTTAAGCTATCTGTAATTAAGATAGAGTTATGGGCTCAATGCTGACCCTTGATGTAGACCTATTGTCGCTGAAAATTCGCTTGTCTCTCCACTAGTTGTTTGTATACTAGTTAGCACTCTCTAGTACATATCTTTCACCAAGTCAATACAGTGTCTTGAGACTATTTTCTTTTTCAACACACCAAATCAAATATTGAGGAACTTTATCATAATCTTTCTCTAGATTAATAAGGACCATGTGGAGGTTTTGCACTGGGCCGTCTCTTGTTGAGGTCAGAGAGATGCCTAAGATGATTTATAGGTTAGGAGAACTGTGTGGTTTCTTGTGTGAGGTTCTAGACGCTTGAGAACAAGGACCAAAGCCTCAACAAACTTCGGTACGGCATATATACATGACATCTGCATTACCAGGAAGCAGCCCTATAGAGGGGCACGTGTACATGTGCATAGAGAGCTCTCTTTTGCACTGCGGTGACAAGTATTAGACTTGTTCTTAAAGGGGAAAACTGAAATCTACATTCTTGGATCATGGTCTCACTGTTTATTATCCAACTTTGACAAGCCAATCATGAGCCCCTGTTTTGAGACTATGGGTCATGGGTCTTTGATGGAGGGAAAATTCTTTTATTTTGTATTTTTTTTCAATTTCAATGATGTAAATTGTAATTTTAATTTTAGGGTTTATTTCTGGGGTTTTTATTTATTTTTACTATTCACAAGTAGTATTCATGGTATTGTTCACAGGTACTATTCACGTGTTGCTGTTCATGCATTATTGTTCATATGGGTATTTTTAAAATTTTGGTATTGTTTTAGGGGTATTTTAGAGTATTAAATATTTACTTGAATCTCAAGTTAAATTAGGGTTTTATAGGCTTATAAAAGGTTGGATGTCATAGTTTGGGGGTATGTTATGTGGAATAAATTTTATTTTATACAAGAAGAAAGTCTTCTTCTCTTGGCTTGATATACAACCATGTTCTTTATCTCTTCTTGCTAATTTTTCTTGTTTAAGATTTAGGAGACTGGTGGATTCAATTTCTCACCTTTCCTTCCTGCATCAAATGGTATCAGAGCATGGTTCGAGGACGGCTGGACTGCGATGGCTTATCATGGAGGTCTTAGCTGTAGGGATGCCAATCTGATCCGACTGTACAAGGAAATCAACAACTTGACAGAGAAGATTACAAAACTATTGCTGTAAAAACAGTGCCAGCAAAAGCGTGCCCTAAACGAAGAGGAATCTATAGGGATAGATCCAAAATCATGAGGGTTTTTATGGAGAATAGCACGAATCAGAGTTCGACTTAGAGTTGGAATGGAATGATGAAGCTGCCTTCAATCAACCACCCGTTGTATGCATGCGCTCCATGTTGGGAGCCTCATGTTCGGGAGAATAAGTCATGGGATTTAATCGATCTACATGATTTGAAAGAGAACGAGGTTGATCTTGGTGTAGGTCGTATCAAAAATCAGTAGGTTGTAGATTGGGATCTGTCACCAATTTTCGATACATACTTAGATGATGAACAAGATTTTAGAAGAGATCGAATCTCTATCTAGATTTCGTGGGTGAATTGATCTTTGATGAAGAAAAAGATGAAGATCTGAATCATTTAGGAGACTGAGGGCGCTGGAATCAGAGTAGCACAGTGGAACTCAAACTCTACAAATTGTGGTCCTGATTTCAAAAAGTGATCATCTAGATGTTGAAAAAACCTTCAAAGGCCAGAAAATTGAGTTTGGAGTATCTTACATGATTTTCAATGGGAGTTCATAAATAAATGAATTTGATAAATTTGCATGGATTCCTCATTACCTATATCAGGACCCATTTCTTGAGGAACTTTTTTTACCTCGAATGATATTTGAGCTGACAAAGGAAAAGGAGGTCAAAGAAGGTGGTTTTGATGTTGAGTTCATCTTAACACACTTCAAAACTCGAAGACGAGTTTTCTCCAATAAGGGGAGAATAATGGATGGCAAAATTCTTCTTATTTTGTATTTTTATTTAATTTCAACGATGTATATTGTAGGTTTAGTTTTAGGATTATTTCTAGGGTTTTAAGGATTTCAAGGGTTTTTTTTATTTATTTACAATTCACAAGTACTATTCATGGTACTGTTCACACGTTATTGTTCACATGGGTATTTTTAGAATTTTGGTATTGTTTTAGGGGTATTTTAAAGTATTAAATATTTACTTGAATCTCAAATTAAATTAGGGTTTCATAGGCTTATAAAAGGTTGGATGTCTTAGTTTGGGGGATATGTTATTTGGAATAAATTTTATTTTATGAAAGAAGAAAGGCTTATTCTTTTGGCTTGATTTATAACCACGTTCTTTCTCTCTTCTTGCTAATTTTACTTGTTTAAGATTCAGGAGAACGGTGGATTCAATTTACCACCTTTCCTTCCTGCATCAGTCTTTGTTGGAATGGATAAGAAAACAATATTGGATCATGGCTTCTGAGGCGAGTGGAGTGCCCTTATTGTTGTTAATTTTGACCCATTGGTACTAATCCACCCTTAGTATATTTTATTTTCGTATTAGAAATATTTTTATGATTTTTAAATATTTTTTCAAAAATTTAAAATAGTTTTCCTGCTGTAATTTTCATCAAGAGGGTATTTTTGAAATTTTCAGACATAAAATAACACATGTGGGACCAAGGATCTAGCCCCACGTGTGTATGTGTGTTTTTAGAGTGGGGACCACTTTCCATCCATAGGGGGACCACGACCTATTTTTTTTTTTAACCAAAAATGGGCAGTCCACTTTTTGGGAGAAAAGGGGGCACGCCCCACTTTCTTAAAATTAGTTGCAATTTTTTTTTTTAAATTGGCACACCACTTTTTTGGGAATAAGGGGCACGCCTTTCTTTTAGTAAGTGGGGAGGCATGCCCCACTTTCTTGATATTCTTTGAAATTTAAACTAGTTAAATATATGATAGGAAATTGCTTGAGTTTAAATAAGATTTGGTTTTCTATTTTTGTGGGAGTTATTTAAAATTCAGATCTTCATTGATTATGGGAAATCTAGATAATGTTGATTGTAAATTTAAATAGGAGTTGAATTTCGGTCAAATTCTAAGGGGATAAGGTTCCTATCTCTCCACCCAAAATCAGGATGGCTTTGATTAAATCTCTCACCCTACAGATTTTTTAAATTATCCTAAAAGGTTTAGCTGGAAATTAGATAAGGCATACTTAAGGAAAAGCTATTCAATTTGAGAAATATATTTCTTTCTATTTAAAGACTTTGTTTGAATCTTTTTCAAATAAGACAAGAAGATTATCTTTCTCTCTCATGCACCTACTCTTTCTCTTCTCCATGCCAAGTTTGTTCTCTCTCTCACTCAAAATTAGAAGTCATGCGTCTCCCCTCTCTTTGCTCCATAGGGAGGCATGCTTCTCTCTCTCCTCCATATTGGTGTCATGCCACCCTCTCTCCTTCTTTAGGTATATCACACCACCCAAATAAAAGAAATGAGGTGTATCATATAAGACCCTAAAGCTAAGGTTTGTTGATTTTGGAAGAAGAAAAGATGTACAACCAGCTAAGAGAGAAATAAATCCTCTTGCCTTGCCCTAGTTTGATCACATATGGATTCTATAAACCCTAGTTGTTTTTTAGTTCAATAAAATTCTAAAAAAATAAGTATTCCCTACAAAGCTTCCCTTTCTCAGAATTTTCAGCAACACCTAAAGGAGTAAGTGCGCCACTAGTCATGGAATCGCGTGTGGGGTGTACTAAGACCTGTGAGGGTAACTCTAGGCATCTTCCAGTAAGCCTTCCAATTAGTTTTAATTAATTTTAAGTAGTATTTTCTATTTTCTGTGAATTTTCAGGAACTTGTTTTGTACTAAAAATTATAGTGGAAGTAAGTTTAAAGCTCTTGCATAAGTTTCTATTGTTTTGGCAGTAAAAAATAAAGATCATAGGTTGTATTATTTTCTGTGAATTTCCAAGAACTTGTCTTGTACTAAAAATTATAGTGGAAGTTAGTTTAAAGCTCTTGCAAAAAATTATAGTGGAACTTTTTTTTTTTTGAATTTAATACCTTGAATTCCACTTAGCCACACCTTTCAAAAAATAACACTAAGGATAATGATTTAAATCCTTTAAATATTGTAGCCTTTTCAGATGCAGTCTGGGCTGGGGACCCATGTACTAGAAGATCAATTACAGGTTATTGTGTGATAATGGGAAGCAACCTGGTATCCTGTTGTAGCAAGGAATAAAGGTCAATAGCAAGGTCAAGCACAGAGGCTGAGTACAGGCAATAACAGTAGTCACATTTGAAATTTAATCTATAATGAGTCTTGTTATGATTCTTGGTCATGAATTATGTACTATTGTTCTATACTGCAATCGTCAAAGTGCAATAGTCATCTCCATGAATCTAGTGCTTCTTGGAAAGACAAAACCCATTCAAATAGATCAACACTTTGTGAGAGAGAAAATTGAAGACAAATACTTAGTTCCAAATTTTGTTGGGACCAATGAACAAGTGGCATATATTTTTACCAGAGGGGGACCAATGAACAAGTGGCATATATTTTTACCAGAGGGCCGACTAAGCATAAACATAGACTTCTATAGGGCATGCTGTCCATGATTGTTATAGATGTAAACTTGAGGGGAGATGATCTAATGTGATGTGCAAGGGCAAACGTGTAAATAGAATTTTATATTTGTCTTAGTTATTTTATGTTCAATATGTAATAATTGATATTGTCATGGGCATATTTGTAATTTTACATTTTTAACTATATTTGTAAATATAAAGATGTCTGAAATCTAAGTTTGTCTTGGATTTCCGTTGTTCTTTCACCCATTGTCCTTCTCTGCTCATGCATGTCATCTCTCCTTTCTTTCTTGAATATTTTGCAATGTCAGGAATTCCTAGATCATTTAACTGTGCAATAAGACTAATGATCTCTTGCTTTTATGTGAGATAGAGGTCAATACATTTACTGACTGGTGTATTATTCTTTGTTTCTTGCTTATCTAGGTGACCATAAAGATTTTAGACTCTTTTGAAATGTAGCTTCCAATAAATATGTTATAAGTTGGATATAGGCAATGAAGAAGACTTAAGACATTTCATCCTGATGAAGCAAATTTACGGAAAGATACAATGAGCTACAAAGAGTATTAACATTAAATCTATCAAGTCAAAACTAACAAGGAGTTGGCCTTCATATTTTGGTGAGCTATCATATGATATGGTGCTAATGGCTTCTGACTACTTGTTGTATGTGTTTAGCAAGTGGCCCCATTTAGGAGGATAATTACACACTCTAGTATTCTGACCTGTGTTTTACTGTCCATGGGATGGGCAAGATACAATGAGCTACAAAGAGTATTAACATTAAATCTATCAAGTCAAACTAACAAGGAGTTGTCCTTCATATTTTGGTGAGCTATCATATGATATGGTGCTAATGGCTTCTGACAACTTGTTGTATGTGTTTAGCAAGTGGCCCCATTTAGGAGGATAACTGCACACTCTAGTATTCTGACCCGTGTTTTACTGTCCATGAGATGGGCAAACGAGACATGGTTTCAATATACCTATGCTGAGAGATGATATCCCCAAGGACACCATGTACCTCGATACCAGGGAATTAGTGAAGTAATATCATGTCTTTTATGTGAAACTGTAGATGGATTTTCTTCTCATTATTAAGTAACTAGTGTGATCATCAGTTGAGATGTTAAAATCCGCATATAAAGGATGATGATTCCCTGAGCGGCAATTTTAACAAAGATTGAACTATATTTGCATTAAAGACATTGTCTCGTAATTTCTTAATCTGAATTTTGCGAGCTTCTTTGATTCCATAATGTCTGTGTGAAGACGCCACCCTGATGACGGATATACAAGCTGATGACCGTGTGCAGGCTATCTATAAACTTCCTTTTGGGATCTTCATGTAATTACATTCTCCAGATAGCTGGTAAATAAACAATTTTGAACACTTTGGCCAAGCAAATAAGTTTGGACACCAAATGGTACTCATCTCTGACATAGGGTCAAAATGTTCTTGTAATTGACTCCAGGCTCTTTAGACAAGCCATAAGCAATGAGTAAGCCATATGCTATGAGTAATGTGTTATATCTTTCCATATTGCCATCATCTATGATTTACCGTTGTCCACCTGGAAGCCACTCTTTCTGCGCCAAGTGAAACAAACTTCCTTGTGTGTTTTCTTGAATGGTTACAAATTTCTCTATGAAATTTGGCCTGAAGGTTGAGATGAAAGTTTGGTAAAGTAGAGGGCTCAGTGATTATGGAATGGCTGAAAAAGAACTACAGAAAGATACAAATGGCAGTTAAATACCATGGCTTTCACGTGGATTGCTGAAAAGAATCAACTGCCATTTGCATTGGGGGAGGGGGCACTTGAGAGATGGACAATAGGTAACTTCTGACTAATGTGTAGGAAGAGCAGATGATGTAGATGAATGCTAAATTTGTACTGGGTTTTCCATCTACAGAGCCGTCTTTCAATGATATAGCAATAATTGCATATTTCATCTGGACTATAGTACACCGTATGTGTTTAATGTGTTTTCCATCATTCATGTTATAACTTAATCATTGTTTAATCTCACATTTCTTGCATATCAATGGAATACTAGAAATTGTATCTTTATATTCTTCTACCCTGGAATTTGTCCTTTTCCTATATAATGATTGAGGGTGAACATCCTTAGAAGTCCTTTACTTTATAAAAGAGGCACAAGTTTGTGACCTAAGATATCCTACTTCATTTTCTGTGCAGTTTGGAGTTGTAGACACTCTACGTATAATCATTTCTATTTGAAAATGTCTCGTTATCTTTCTTATGTTCCTCCTGAAGCATAAGAAATTAAGAACTGTGAAAGGACTGCGGTATTATGTCGATCAGTTGTATATTTTCTCCTCTTACCAATAACATCATCTTAATCTGATTGGTATGCTTACACTTCATTGTTGATTGATTGTGAAGTTGATCTCTCACCCGCAAATGGATGCTCTTGAATGGATTAAGATTATTTGTACAATGCTTTGTTAAGGCTTGCTTCTCCACAAGTAGCTTCTCTCTTAATCTTCTTTGAGTTAAGAGGAACTGTTTCACTTGTTATTTGATGTTTTTACATAAATTTTTTCATTTTGTAGAGTTGTTCACACCCTTAGTCATAACTTCCGCAAAGCAACTGCAGTTGTAAGAACAAGTTTGAAATTCCCTATCAATGATCAACATGTCCTCATAAAAATTTTATATGCAGGTGTCAATGCAAGTGATGTAAGTTCCTTTTGTTAATCTGTATCATTCAAGCATTAACTTTTCAATGCTTTTGCATCAGCGAAACTACACTATAATCCAATTGACAATGGAAAATTATAGCCCTTGGGGGACATTACCATTTCAAAAAAATGATTGATGGTGATGGCGAGAGAGTGGGACCCACCATTTGGGTCATTCCCTCTTCTGGTGGGTCCTAGTCTCTCCCAACACAACCATCATTTCATTGGATGGTTGCTGCATGGACTATTAGTTACCATAGTGCCGTAAAGAGTTGGTGCACATAGTTTACCAGTCACTTTCCTGAAAATTTTGGACTTTGTGTTTTCATTTTGTTTAACATGAAATCATGAGTTGCAGGTGAACTTCAGCTCTGGTCGTTACTTCAGTGGTGATCAGAAAGGCATAGCTTCTCGTCTCCCTTTTGATGCTGGTTTTGAGGTGGTGTTGACCTTCTAATGCTTCATTTATTTTCGTTGTCATCATTGTAACGTGAGTCTTTCTTTTACGTCATTGTTTGCGGCTTTATTTTTTAGTTGCTTCATTGTAGTTTGAATGTGGATAAAGTAACAGGTGATAGAATACTATTTATGGAGATACTGGTAGCTCAAGGTTTGTATGTGCTTCCTTTGTAAATAAACAATCAAATTCTGATTAAACTTTGAATTAACCAGTGGTTCTATTTGTCGATGTAGCTGCTAAAACAAGGAAATGAATCTTCATAAATATCTATAACTGGTTTATTTTAATTATTTTCTATCTTTTGGTCAAAACCATTGTTTCTGGTGAACTGATTTCTGCTAACCTCTTTCTTACCGCAGGCTGTGGGTGTTATTGCAGCCGTTGGAGAATCTGTCAAAGGCTTAAAAATTGGCAGCCCGGTTGCAACCATGAGCTTTGGAAGTTATGCCGAGTTCAGCCTGGCATGTCTTTCCCTCTTTGTAAATCTAATAAGATTTGCATTTCTTTTCTTGGGTGTTCCATATTCTTTATCAAAATTTTCCTGCTTGACTAGTGACCATTTTGCTTGTAGTATTTGTTAATATATTTTTCCCTTTCTACAATGCTATATTCTAGTGTAGGTTTCAGCCAAACACGTCATTCCTGTTACAAGACCTGATCCTGAAGTTGTGGCCATGCTGACTTCAGGCCTAACAGCATCCATTGCTTTGGAAGAGGTTTGTATGTCCATGTGATTGGGGCAAAGTATTACAATACACAGCCTGTGTATAATACATATCTCTTTGGCACACCGCTGAGGCATCCACTATTCGTTCTGCATGATGTATGGCAGAGATTAACTGTACCTGTGTGCACTTCTTTCATCTGGAATTGCTGTTTATCTCCGCTGTTTGTCATTGGAAACGGATCGTAGATGCTCCGGCCAAGTACCCTAATACCATATGAATGCTGTGCATTGAGTGCTTTCTTGATTGTAACGATCTTTTGTGGGTTACCAGTGCCGTGACATTTTATGTGGGTAATTTTATCATTGATCATCAACTCGTTATGTGTCATTCATTCTTTACCATGTAATTTATTCTCTCGTTGGACTTTCTAGGCTGCGCAGCTGGGCTCTGGGAAGGTTGTCCTTGTTACAGCAGCTGCAGGGGGTACTGGTCAATTTGCAGTTCAGGTGGAGTACTTTTTTTTCATGGTCATTGGTTCTCTCATTATGGCAGCATTACTTTTGTCAGTGCTCAAGTATGTTGTTTTTCCAGTATGAGGCCACACAGCTACTTTTTAAGATGCTTCTATGATTTATTTATTTATTTATTCTCCTTTTCTTTTCCTTTTAAGAAATAAAAATCTTGGATTTACTGCCAATCGGAAGTGCATGACCATAAGAAACGAACTGAATATGAAATAGCCCAGGCTTGGGTTACTGTCATTGCTAGCAAGGGTTTACTTATAATGCACATAGACAAAGCTCTTTAGAAGAGCCATAAGCTTTTGGTTTACTGCCTGTGGAGAGAGATATGAAATATGACGAAATCTTTCCCTCACTGCCAGCTTGGGTTTACTTACTATGGAAAGAGATTAAATTTGGCCATTTGTTTGTTAGTAACATATTTTCCTATATATTATAACTTTCAATCTCATCATTCTGGATTCATACATAAAGTGTGGGATCATAAGTGATTTTATTGAAAAAAAACTACGTCAGGACATGCTGTCTTCCTAAAAACTGGTCAGATCAACCATTCCAACCTGTCAACCATTAGTTCTTGATGCAGCACAGAGTATTGATGGACAAGATTAAATAGAACATAGGGCTGGAAATTCAATAAATTCAATAAAAGTGAAGCCCAATAGGCTTCAATGGAGAACCTCTTTCCAATGATAAAATCCTGCTCCCTAACCTCTTTACAGAGTTTTAAATAGCGACTCTTCTAAACCCTAAATTATAATAAAACACGAAAACTACCCCTACTAAACAATCCTCAAAGCTCCACACCAGCCCTAAACAATATTACATATCCCACAAATGCAAGTATGAACAGTAACCCATGAATGGTAATCTGTGAACAGAAAAAAATAAAATAAAGAATTAAATGCCGGAGATGACATCAGCAGGACTGCATCAGTTTTGTTTGATTCAAATGTAATGGACGGGATCAGAAGTGATTTCATAAAAAAAAAAAATGAAAGCAAGAAAAGAAAAAACTAGGTCAAGGCAATCTGGTTTCCAAAAACCTGCGTGGATCAACCCTCCCAACCAGTCAACCATTAGTTTTGTTTGGTTTTCTTGAAATTTTGATTTTTGAGGATTTTGACCAAACTAGAGTAGGTCCTTATTCCTGTCCTAGCCGATCAGATAGGTATATGAGGTCTCCTACGACCTATTCTGTGCTGATGCTAATTCTACAATTAAGGCCTTTATGATCACTCGTGCTGGTAGAAAGCCAAGGTGATTGAAGGAATGAGATGTTTTTCTGGATTGGTTTCTTGTTTGAGATTGTTCAGCAAGACCCGTATCTTTGCATTTTTGCACTAGCTAATCCTTTGTTCTACAGTATAGTCATCTGGACTAGTAAATTTGGTGTGGAAAAAGAGCATTTTGTATCCTTATGTTAGATTCTTAACTGGCACTTCTTTTATTTTGCTGGACCAGAACTGGTGCATTTTTACTGCTTTGAATTTTGTTGTTTCACTTAGATTCGTAATTGTAGAATTCTGATGCTCTTGATCTTTTATGCTCAACTTTTTTTGTCCTTTTCTGGGCTTATAATCTGATGATTACTAGGTAATAATTACTTGAACATGTATCTTTGAGACTGTAATTGCCTCTAGTTCAAGGGCATTGTATATATTTACTTATAAACTAATGTTTTGAACAGCTTGCGAAATTAGCGAGGAACAAAGTTGTTGCTACTTGTGGAGGCGCAGAGAAGGCTGGGCTTTTGAAAGACTTGGGGGTTGATCGTGTCATCGATTACAGAGTAGAAGATATTAAATCAGTATGCCTTTTGCATGCATTATTATGCTCCATTTTCCTTTTGTCTGTTTCTTTGTCATTATGTACTTTTGACCTTGTTCTGCCTTGCTGGAAATGTTGAGAAAGGCTCTTTGAAAATAGTTGCTTCATATTATGTAAAGAAAACATGATACGCTTTCGTATGGTCAGTCACTTTTCGGCTTCATGGGGCTAAAATTTGAAAGTCCAAGCATGTGACACTATGGATATTTGTTAATATATAGGAAATACATGGTCCTTAACACAACCTCTCTGTTGTATCTAACAGATAGAACATTTTTGTTATAAATAAAATATGAGTGTAGGTTATGTGTGATGTAGGTACTGAAGAAGGAATACCCCAAAGGCGTCGATATTATCTATGAATCAGTCGGTGGTGAAATGTTCAATATGTGTTTAAATGCATTAGCAGTTTATGGAAGGATGGTTGTCATTGGGATGATCTCTCAGGTATTAATGTCTTTGTCCACTTGGTTTTGCTTGTTATTGTTGATTTATCCGGCACACATTTATTCTCATTTCTGCGAGTTTTGTTAATTTTTCTTCCTTTACATAGTCCATCATTACTTATACTGTTGTACAATTTGCATAATAAATATTTACCTTGGGGTTGACAACTCTTGCATTGGGAACCAACATGATTCATTGAAGGCAGAGATGAAGGCATGCTGTACACAAATTTTTTCCCTTATATGATGGGGCTAATAAGGATTTTTCTGAAATCCTTTTCAATAAAATGTAGTGAAATGTGAAAAATGTAAAATTGTGATATTTTTTGAGCTAAAGCTCTTTTCCGTCCTACTGAAAATTATATCAGCTGATGCTGTTTCTTTGTACTACCATCAACAAAAAGAAATAGAATAATATAATTAAAAGGATGTACTTTGAGATGTGAACCCCCTATTGACACTCTGTAGTATCTAATCTGTTTGGATGTGAGCATTAAATTTTTAAAATGAGAAAGTGATAATTTTCTATTTTTTGGGGGTAAGTGTGATAATTTTCTTATTGATACTTGAATTTTGACATAGTTGAAAGGTACCATATTGTTCATGATACCAATTTGACATTTTCGCTTCTCCTACATGGTTTTGTTGGAAGATCACAAGGCAAATGTTTGGATGCTGCAAATTGCCAATCATATTATTTGAAAACTGGCTGCCTTTGGTGTCAGCTTATAAAATGCATTCACATGTAACAGTTGTGATGAAATGTTCACTAGGAGTCACAAGTGCCTCTAAAATAGTGATCAGCATAGTTATCGAGAGCGGGAGCGGGTGCAAGGGCCTGGGATTGACCCTTGGCTCCCTACCCTTGGAGCGCATGGGACCGCTGCTCAGGGAGCGACCTGGGAGCGATCTCTATATATGCACCACATGTATATGGAAGCGTTGGGGGAGCTCCACACACGCACACGCACACACCGCTTATAGGTGAAAATGAGCAGTGATTTCACCTATCCCCATCACACACACACACACACCGCTTATAGGTGAAAATGAACAGTGATTTCGCCTATCCCCATCACCGTCCAAAGTTCATCGTGCGGTCACACATACACACCGCCTATAGGTGAAAATGAACAGTGATTTCGCTTATCCCCATCATCGTCCAAAGTTCAACGGCGGTCACGATTGTCCGGTAGTGTTTCATTTTCCTTTTTTTTTTTACAAATCAGAATGACCTGAAATTTTGAGAGTGTTTTCATCGAAAATAGGGGAATCTTTAAAAATTATAAAAAAAATATTTTACATGAAAAACATGACTAAAATACCCCCAAAAATTTTCGGGGGGTATTTTGGTCAATTTATTTTTTGCTGATAATTTTTTTTTATATTTTTATTAGATGTGCCTCAGTAAGATGTACATACCCGCCAAATTTCAGGTCATTCCGATTTGTAGAAAAAAAATGAAAAATAAAACACTATAAAAAAATTGTGACCGCGCGATGAAATTTGGACGGTGATGAGGGTAGGCGAAATCACTATTCATTTTCTCCTATAGGCGTTGGAAAGACTTTTCCTATATATATATATATATATATATATATATATATATATATATAGGTTTTTTCATATTTATCCAATTTATTTATGTGTTATCTATTATTCCAATATATATATATATATATATATATATATATATATATATATTCTCAATTGTTAGTATTTATACAATTTCATTTACCTGAATTATACATCATAAATGTATGTGTGTGCGTATACTTAGAAATATGTCCTATCAATTTTTTCAGAAGTGATATTTTAAAAATAAAAGAGTGAACAATCAATCTTTTGTCATTATCAATATGCTGAACATATGCTAATAAGAACTTTATCGCTAGATGGTCCCATAGAAATTACGAAATCCAATACAAGAGTATACTTAGAGTCTATAGACATAAGAGTACACTTAGAGTCCTTAAACATAAGCAAATGATTGACTTAAGAAAATCACAAAATCCAAAAATAGATTTTCTATTATAACAAAAAGAATTTATACCAAATTAAAGTGCCATTTGGTGATAAAAATAAAGTATGAAAATCTTAATAATTAAAAATCAAGGAAAATATTTTTGGAAGATTTGAAGTGAGATATAGTAAACGCATAAAATGATATCAAATTTACTATTAAGCAATGAAAGACATAAAGGGCAAATTACGAAATCCACGAAAAGATTTTCTACTATGAACAAAAATTTTTAAATGAAATGAAGAGAATAAATACACCAATGATAAAGTGTCATTATTTTCTGACACTTTCAAATTATATAAAACAAAAAAAAAGTTCGTTAGTTGGGTAGACTCTTTTGAAAGGGAGATAAGACATTGTATAAAAAAATATAAGGTAAGAAAATCTTAATAATTAAAAATAAGAAAAATATTTTAGGGAAGATTTAAAGTGAGATGCAATAAATGCATGAAATAACATTAAATTGATTATTTAAGAAATGAAAGGCATAAAGGGCCTTACAAAATCCAAGAAAAGATTTTCTACTATAAACAAAAGTCTTTAAATGAAAATTATGAGAATAAATAAATCAACAAAAAATGGCATTTCTTTCATATGCTTTTAAGTAATATCATTATCATCATCCGAGCCTTATCCCAACTATTAGGGATCTGCTACACGAATCATGTTCTGCCATTCTGCTCTATGGGCCATACCCTCAATGAGACCATAAGTAATCATTTCTCTTCTCCCTACTTGTATCCATGTCCTTTTGGGCCTTCCCCTTGTCCTTTTAGAGACAGTTGCTTGAATCAAATCACCCTTCTTAGCCGGTGCTATATTAAGTCTGCTCTGCACATGGCCATCCCACTTAAGTCTACTTTTCCTCATCTTGTCACTTGTTGGAGCCACCCCAAAGTTCCCTCGTATGTATTCATTCTGAATTCTATCATTTCTTGTCTTACCACTCATCCATCTCAACATCCTCATCCATCTCAACATCCTCGTCCCATAAAGCATGGCTGCTCTTAAAGCCGTTTTATAAAACTTCTTCTTTAGTTTCATTGGTATGCAGCGATCACGTAAAACTCTTGATGCACAACTCCACTTCGCCCACCCAGCTCTAATTCTATGCGCGACATCTTCCTGAATATCTCAATCTTCGTAGTTTATTGACCCAACACTTTCAAGTAATGTAAAATAAAAAAAATCGTCAATTGAATAGATACTTTTGAAATGTAGAAAAAATATTTTGTGCAATATTAATAATTAAAAATCAAGGAAAATATTTTAGGAACTCTCGAAGTTAAATACAGCAAACACATGAAATGACACAAAGGGTATTACAAAATCCAAGAAAAGATTTTTTATTATAAATTACAGATTTTAAACAAAAATGAAGAACAAAAGTAAATATATGAAATAATTCGATCATTATAGTACACTTTGGAATAACATAAAATAACAAAAATCATCAATTAAGTAGACAAGTTGGAGTATTGGATCAAGATCCTTTGCAGTCAGGTATCAAGATCCCTTTTAGTTAGGAACTGAGATCCCAATAAGTAGAGATCAAGAGCCCCTGATGGGAGGAAGCATATCGCTCGAGCTCCGGCTCTGGGATCACCGGATCGAGATTCTAAGAGGGGATCGCCACCCCTTGACCAAGATCCGGCAACTATGTTACAGAGCAATAAAATGGCATATTGGAGAAAAGTATGAAATATGGATCTTCTATTGTGTGAATCAAGCATGACAAGATTAACTGCTCTATATAGAAGGAAAATGTGTTGATAATTTTGCTTCTCATCATCCAGAATGCACAGACTACCATTTTAAAATCCTTGACAAGAAGCACACACTCATTATGTTGACAGAAAATTATTGCTTGCTCTTTCCACATTAGATGTTACTATTTGATGTTACTTTGTTTTCTTCTTCTAATCTGTTTAACATTCAATTTTTGGTTTCAGTATCAAGGGGCAGAGGGATGGAAACCATTGGATTATACAGGATTGTGCGAAAAGATCCTTGCCAAAAGCCAAACAATTGTATGCATCTATGAGCTCACCTGATATATGTGCTGTTTCTTCCATTTTGTTCCTTTGAATTGTTTTTCTTAATAGCAGCTTTCCTCTCTTGATGAAATTCTGTTCTCAAGCTTCTCCTCCTCCCTTGCTTAGGTATTCTGCTTTTATTTCTTGTTGCATGGCTCATTATGCTCTAAATGATTTAATTGCATAGGAAACCAGTCCTATCTTATGGCCAGTATAATTCTTTTCTAGTGATTTCAAAGGGTTTTAAAAACTAAAATTGTATTTAGAACAAGGATATCTTTAATTTGCAGAGAGCAAAGCGAATCATGAGAGAATTCTCATGTAGTTCTTATCTTCGAAGTACTTGAAAAGTCCCTTATGTGTTTGCTTTACCTTACTTTACCATAGCGCAAAAAAGAAAAAAAGGCATCTTTTTTCTATGGTTTGCATGGAAAAGAATTTTCCGATGAGTTTCTCTAAGAAACATTTTTTTTGGGCATGGGATCTCTGACCATCATGGAACATATTTTTGGTAGTTTTTATAACTTCACTGGCAGTCGAGCAAACTTTTGGATATCAGACCTAATCCAATATTCATTTCTTAAGTTACATAGAGAGTAGGGTTTGTCACGCAAAGGGATGGCATGAATGGTCGAAGACCTATGGTTCACATCTCGAGTCATCATCCTCGCTTTCATGAAGTTGATCCTTATTGCGATCGTCCGTTTATATGATCAAGAATTCATGTTGAAGATTTGTGTCCTAGGTTTTAGGTTGTTGATGCTCTTCTCACTTGACAAATATTCTCAGTGTCTGATGTTCATTTCCACCATAGACACCGCTAAAGCATTTTCTTTTATTTGGTTATAGAATAACTGATGTATATCCTGTTTAACAAGTTACTCTATTCTATGGTGGCATTCCTTGATTGCCGATATTTTTGATATTTTACAAGTATACATTGCTCTAAAATTTGTTTTTTAGGTCTGATATAAAGAATTGGTTTGATTGCAGATTTAGTTATTAAATTGGTAATTTTTCTCAACAGGCTGGATTTTTCTTGGTCCAGTATGCTCATTTGTGGCAAGAGCATTTAGATAGGCTTTATGATCTCTTCTCTGCAGGAAAACTAAAGGTATTCTCTATTCAGTTTCCCAAAGATCATTTCAAGATTTGTTGTGTCCATACTCATCAATACTTTTTAACTTTCATGCATACAAAATCTTGCACATCGAGATATGCTCTCATCAATACTTTTTGACTTTCATGCTTACAAAAACTTGCACATAGAGATATGGTTGTAAATGGATATAATTGAATTTATCCTGAGAAATACTAATATGATTCATGTTAGGGAGTGGATTCTGTCAGCCCACGGGTTGACTGCTACACTATCAGCCAATGGCCTAGATTTAATTTGGGCTGATCTGATGGTTACAATCTCATTTTGTATTTGAATTTTCATTTTTTTCTACAAATCCAAATCACTTGAAATTTTATGCATTCATTCTTCTCATCAAGGCTCACCTAATAAAAATACAAAAAAAAATAATTCGCAAAAAATAAATTGACCAAAATACCCCCAAAATGTTTCTGGGGTATTTTGATCAATTTATATTTTACAAATTATTTTTTTTATATTTTTATTAGATTATTCTATTTTTTAAGAATAGACGCTCCAAATTTCAGGTGATTTGGATTTGTAAGAAAAAAATGAAAATTCAAATAGGAAATGAGGTCGTGACTGTTAGATCAGCCCAAATTCAATCTGGGCCATTGGCTGACACTGTAGCTATCAGCCCGTGGGCTGACAAGATCTTTTCCCTTCATATTATGCTTAGAACTTATTGTGTGACATTGCTGAATTTGCAGCTAAACTTTGAATGAACTAGAAGTTGTTATGGGAAGTATTTCTTATATGCATTTATGTAATTTGCCGATAGAAGTTTATATTAATCTCTGAGAATCACTTTCAGAGACTTCTTAGTATTTATGTTTTCCTAGATTCATAAATTAGGACTAAGGGTGGTGATGGTGAAGGGTCATTACCATCATTGAAACTTTGAATGGTGATGGTGAATGGTTGGGACCCACAGGACAAAAGACATGAAGCCACCAGTTGGTTCGGTTATTCTCCATTACCATCCATTATTTCAATGCCAAGGACTATTATTTCCCCATAGTCTTTAGGATTGTAGTTTGCTCCCATATAAACTTTTGGATATTAATGACTAAGAGGTCTAAGAAGACATCAAGGAAGTTGTTGATGGGTAGCCGGCTTCACCATGGAGTCTAAGAGTGCCATTCTCTGATATAGATGCATCCTAGGAGACAACTGTTAATTATTATTTTCTCTTACAGGTTGTAGTAGACCCAAAGCAATTTGTTGGACTCAATTCTGTTGCAGATGCTGTTGAATATCTTCACTCTGGTAAAAGCCTGGGGAAGGTATGCAAACTAATTAGCAGTTAGTCATATTTTGGTGATTTCTATCATATTTTGTAAAATTTTTGCTTCCCTTATGTTCATGCAAATATAATTTGCAGGTTGTTGTCTGCATCGATCCAAGGTTCAGTCGATCAAACGCAAAGCTATAAATATCTATTCTATTTCATGTTAAAACTTATTGTTAGCCTCATCCGTTGCATCTTATTGACTATAAGATCTTGGTAATAAGCAAACCATGTAAAAATGAGTTTTCATGTTTTTAAGTGTTGTGAATAAGTCTTGCAACCGCCAAGGCTCCAATCCACACTGCCCCATTTACTTAGAATGGATGACTCTAACTTGAAACATTGTAAAAGGTACACCCTAAAATATTAGTAGAGTTCTCCATATCTTACGAAACCTCCATCCCGTCTCTATAAATATAGCGCATCTTCGGCGACCGAATATAGAAACAATATAACAAAATGGGAATCCTGTGAAGTGCCTATAATTGCCTCTTGGGACGGGTAAACTTTGCACCAATGGATTAAAAAACGGATCCAAAAATCCATTCGGATCGGTGAATCGGTGATCCGGATCGGTGAATCGGTTATTCGGATCGAGAATCAGTCGAATCGGTCAGATTAAGTTTTTAAAAAAATCTCAAAAAAATATTAAAATTCATTATAAATGTTGTTTTTTAAGAATCAAATAAGAAATTGGAGTACTACATTATTAATTTTTATTTTTTTCATCAATATGTGAATATGGAAATGTTTTTTTCCTTTATGAATTCATTTTAACCATTAAATTTACATCAAACAAAAAAAAATCATATAATTAGTATATAATCATACATGGATTGCAATAAAGAAAAGTTTAAATTGATGAAAAATCGTCATCAAAATCTCAAATTGGTGGAAAACATTATATACTGAAATTGAAATTGTTGGTTTGCATTATATAATTATTTTATTATACAAATAATAACAAATCCAACTTTTTATTTTTTTGTTAAGAAATACTTGATGTATGATTTTTGATATTTTTTTTGACAAATTTTTTTTATTTCTTCCGACAATAATTTTTTATTTTGACAACAAAAAGAAATTTTGTTGTATAATTTTTTTTTTTTTGTATAAAAAAATTATTTTCTAAAGGAAAATTTTTATTTGTTTGTGAGGGAATGTTGAAACCTAGCTAGGAGTTGATCCCGTGATATTCAAAGCAAAAATCGGTACGCTAATCACCATGTTAAACATTCATTTGTGATATTGGTAAATCATTTAATAATTATATTATATTTCTTTTTCAGTTATTATTTTATCACAATTATCTCATATCGAGCTCACAGAAAAAATCTCGTGGGAATAAATACTATTTTACTAATGTTACCATTCGTGTGTGGAACATATGCGGTAGTGTGGGACATGTGACGGGCAAAGATGAGCACATTCATTCAGGTTTCTTGAACTCCTTTTGGTGGGCCACAAAATAGTCTAAAAACTTTGTGGGACACGGGTGGGCCACAAAACCGCTTAAAAACCTTGTGGGACACGGCTAAAACCTTGTGGGATACGGCTTTAGAGATGAATGCTATGTTCTTTTTTCTCTTGAAATCCTTTAGCTTTTTCTCTTGAACTCCTTTAGGGGCACTTGGATTCCTGGAAAAATATTGTCTCAAAATCTAATTCTTGCATAATACATTTCTTGCGAAAAATATATTTGATTTTTGGGGTTTTGATAGTGTCCGGATTCCCCTTGGAATTCTCTATTCTTAGAGATATTGGCTACTTAATATTGTCAAGGAAAATTACATCTACAACATTATTTGCAAAATCGCCCGATCTAACCGTTAAACATCCGGTTTGATCGGAACCGGCCACTGGCTGGGGTTTGGGCAGTTAGAGTGATCAATCGGTATTTAAAAAAAACAAAAAATTCAAAAAAATGTATATAAATTTTCAAAATAAGGAATTTGATTTGTAATGCAGTTTTAAATATTCTTTACATTGTCGTAAATATTAAAAATTGTTTTGGTCATTAATATTCACTTTTATATTTTTCCATATTTTTTAGAAAATTTCAAAAATAGCCATTGAAAAATATAAAATGAGTTAAAATGTATTTTTTTCATTAGTTTTCTACTCCATTTAAATGTGTTTTGTTTTAATCGTTCTTTTTATGCTTTTTATATTTTAGTAGATTTATTTTTGTATTTTTTTTATTTTTTGTTAATATTTTTTTACCACTCAGGATTTGCCCAATTAGATCGACGAGTTTTTTATTTTGCGAACACTGATCTAAAGTAGTGGTGAAAAGATCACTAGGCAAAACCCAGTAAACTAATTGACTCTAAAGTCAAGGTATATGGACTAGGCATCGATAAAAGGGAAGAGCCATTTAAATTTGTTGTTGCTCAAACCTGGCTCAGTTGAAGAGAGAGAATGTCCTTTAAAGTATCACGGATTGTGCATGTGAACTTTTTAGTATTGAGAAAGATACTGAGATCAGTAAATAAAGAGATATTAGAGACTAAGGTCCCTTACAAATAAGGCACAGCTGAGAGCTATTCCCAAAATTGCAAGTTTTGATGAACCCTATAATGGCCATGCACAGAGGGGCTTTGTAAGCAATGATGCACGCACCCATGAGCTTATAATGCTAAATGGGTCATCAGTGTGCTCATGTTCCCATCACTGTAAAGCTTAAGGCTTTGAAAATCAGGTGAGGCAGAGTGTTAGAAATGGTACCTCCAAAACCACCTTGAATGCCACCTCTCAAAACTGCTAAAAAAAAAAAAGTATCTTCAGTTAGAGAGAGAGAGTTGAGGAGAAAATGGACGTCATTGGGAATGAATGTGGAGGTAGTTTGTCTTTTGTGCATGATGTGAGAGAGAGAGAGAGAGAGAGAGAGAGAGAGAGAGGATTGAATGAGGAGAGAGGATAATGGAGGTTTTTGCTATTGGGAGTGAACGTGGGGGTCGTTTAAGGCGTTTGTGCGTGATGCGTGATTCTGTGTGCGTGGGAGAGAAAGAGAGAGAGAGAGTTTTGGGTGAGTAGGGTTTCCGCTTTTGACAACAAATTGGTAGGAAGGAAGAAATATTTTTTGGGGTGGGGTGGAGAGCATTGAGCGAATATGGTATGCTATGGAAAGACATTCTTTGTGAAAAGTACGGGGAAAATCAGTGAAATTCGTGAATTGGTGATGGAGGTTGGGCCATACAACAATCTGCAATATGGAAAGGATTACTACAAGCTAAGGACTTTATAACGCGACATTGCAGATGGATTATTTGAAATGGATGTTTGGCACAGAAAGGGAGAATGTCTATTGCGAGATGCTTAACCCTTTAGTCTTTAATGTTGCTGCTCAGCAGAGATTGACTGTGGCTCAGACATTTGATTTGCAAAGTAGGTCTTGGACAGTCAGCTGCCGATACAACAGGGTTATGGATACGATCATTGGTCAATTCACATACTTATTGGAAGCTCTTCAGGGGATGAATCCAACAGCTGATCGAGATGATGTAGTTGTTTGGGAACTTGAAAGTGACGGGATATTCACAGTAAAATCACGGTATAATCTTTTATTCCATGATACACGGTATAATCTTTTATTCCATGATACAGTAAGATAGAATAGAAGCTCGTTGAAACGGATTTGGTGTTGGAAAGTTCCATATAAAGTTAAACTTTTCTTATAGATTATTTTCCAAGTAAAAACATTTACAATTTATAAGCTGATGAAGGGGTAAGACATTGTTATCTTGTGCAAGGAGAGTGATGAATTTGGGAAACCACTTGTTTCTCAATTGTTCCTATACTGTTAAGAGTGTTGAAATGGATGTTTAGGAAGATGGGAATTGCAAGTGTGTTGCCAATGGTCATATGAACATTTTGGATCATTTGAGTTTGGATGGATTACGGAAGGTGGGAATTGTAGGGCAGCTGTGCTTTGGGAAATCTGGTTGGAGCGCAATAGACAAACTTTCGAAAGTCAAGCGTTGGAGGTTGAAATGGTAAAAAGAATAATCATGAACACAGAGATGGTTTTCTATAACCAAGGAGGATTTTGGGACTCCAAGGATTGATATGGAAGTTAATCTTTGAAAATTTGATCAACCAAAGGTCGGCGAGAGTGAGACCGAGAGGACATTGGGTGCAACCCTTGAGTTGGTGTTTGAAGCTTAATTTTTATGGAAGTTCCAAAGTTAATGTAGGACGTTCGGGCTTTGAAGGCATTCAGCAGGTATACTGGTTTGCTATGCAAGAGCAAGTGGGGAATTGACAGCTATTGAAGCGAAATGTAGGTATTGGAAAGAGGTGTGCAGTTGCTAATGCATAGAGGAGTGCAAGTTCCTTGCATAATTGAGGGGGACGCGCTAAATGTCACAAATTGGTGCACTCATATTTCACGCATAATTGAGGGGGACTCGCTAAATGGTGCACTCATATTTCACGACCTCCATGGCAGTTGCGAAAGAAGTGCATGAGAATTTTGGACCTATTCTCGAAGTTTGAAAGTTTCTTTCCAGCATATATACCGGGAGGCTAACTCAAACTTCGCAAGCATGGTGTGGATTTGCAAGTTGTCCTTATTTTTTCTTCTTTTTTTAATTATGTACTCATTTTTTGATTAATAAAATTATGTGATCATGTCAAAATAAAAAAAGGAAGATTTTTTAGGGTGAAGGAGTAGAAATAAATTTCTCCATTTTGGGCTCGCGATAGAGAAAATGATCCCCGCTAGAAAATATATATATTTTTAGGAAATTATAAAAAATAAATCTTAATTTTTAGCTTATTAGAAAAAAAAAAACCCTTTTACTTTCATAAACTTCATCCACCTTTCTTCTTCTTTTCTTTTTTCTTTTCTCTTTCTTTTTTCTTTTTTTTTTTTATTTTTTTTTTTTTTTTATTTTTTTTTATTTTAACAAAAAATAACCTTAACAGTAATTATATTCACATTACCGTGATGGGTTTTGAAAAACTCTTTAAGTTTATCTTCTCTCCTCTCTCTCTCTCTCTCTTTCAAGAGGGACAAATCCGCTCACTTTTTTCTTTTTTTTCTCTCCTACTCTCTCAAGAAGGTTCCGTTCCTTTTTTTTCTCTCTCTCTAAATAAGGTCTCTACATTTGTGAAATTCCCCAGGCCATCTCCCTCTCTATTAAAGGGGGCCCTGATCTGCCCCCTCTCTTTCTCTGTGTGAATGACTTATTCTTCTTATCTTTTCTACCTTCTCTCCATTAAATTTCCCATATCATGGATCGAAACATCTATGCCTCTTGTTCGTCATCCGTGTCCTGTGAAGTTCAACCTGATTAGGTGCCTTCTTGTCTTTTTCATTTTTTTTAACCTAATAATGGTCTAATACCATTTGTATATGGGTGGTATGGGTTCAGAATTTTCAAAAAATTGTTAAATGTGAAGCATAAGCTTCTTGAATGGAAGCAATCTACTCGATTTGATCTTAGGAATAAGATAGATGATATGGTGTGTGAGATCACACATTTGGATAATGGTATTCAAGATAATGTGGCAGTAACCGAAATTATTTAGGCTCAATGCTCTCAGCTTCAAAACAACTTACATGATCTTTTGCATCAAGAAGAAACTTACTGGAGGCGAGTTAATGGGCTAAAAGAGGGATATCTAAATACGAGCTATTTTCATGCAATAGCTAACTAAAGAAGGAGACAAAATCATATTTCGGCCATTACTTTTCCAGAGATAGGTGAAAAGGATATTTTGGGGTGGAAAAATAAGTTCATTGGGCACTATGAAAGGGCATTCACAAGTGAACTACATTTTGGAGTGAAGTTTCCTAAAGTGCTATTTAAGAAGCTTGATGGGAGTAAGGCTCCGGAGATCGAGCTACTAGTTTCCATGGAGGAAGTTAAAGCTTCGTTTTTTTCTTTGGTAGGAGATAAAGCTCCTGGTCCAGATGGTTTTCCCCTGTCTTTCTTTCAAAGCTTTTGGAAGATGGTCCAAGTTGATGCTTTCAATATGGTTATAGAGTTTTGGGAGCAGGGGATTATTGATAAGGGGATCAACACCACCTTTATCACCTTAACTCCAAAAAGGGACTCAATTGCAGGTCTAAATGACTTAAGACCTATCAGTCTCCTCATGAGTCTGTACAAAATCATTACAAAAGTCCTTGCCAATAGGCTCAAGAAATTGCTTCTTGCAGTAAGTTCAGGTCCTCAGTATGTATTTATTAAGGACAAGATTATAACATATAGTATTCTGCTTGTTCAAGAGTATTTACATTCAAGAGTTTTGGGTGGGGAACCAGGTGTCTAATTAAAATTGGACTTAGAGAAGGCCTATGGTAGAGTGGAATGATAGATCTTGGATGAAATTATGAAATGCATGGGTTTTGGTTCGAAATAGAAGAGATGGATTGTAGGCTGTCTCTCTTAAGCTCACTTCTCTATATTGCTTAATGGATCTACTAAAAGCTTTTTCAAGGCATCAAGAGGTTTGAGAGAAGGTGACCCATTATCACATTTTCTCTTTACTCTAGTGGCAGAATATTTTAGTTTGATGTTGAAAAATGCGGCTAATAGGGGTTGGTTTTCTGGTTTCCAGATTTCAGATAATGGACTGGTGATTACACACTTGCAATACGATGATGACACATTGATTTTTTGTGGGGCTGATCATCTTCAGGTGAATGCTATCTCTGATTTTTTGAGGGTCTGTGAATTTACTTTGGGTTTGAAAGTGAATTTCACAGAAACCTCCATGGTAGGTATTGGTTGTACAGGAGGTGTAGTGCAAGACCTAGCTCGGGTTTTGGGATGTGTGGCAGAGTCTTTTCCTATTAAGTAGCTGGGTATGGCCATTTCTGACTCTAGATTGCCTCGGACTGTTTGGGATCCCATGTTGAAAAGAGTCCATATAAAGCTTGATTTTTGGAAAACTAAGTATCTCTCACCAAGAGGCAGAGTGACTTTGATTAAGTCAGCTCTTGCCAATATGCCTATATATCTAATGTCTTTGATGCAGATGTTGGCGCTGGTGATAAAAGAATTAAAGAGGATTATGCGAAACTTTCTTTGGGGATCTGTAGATGAAGCTAGGAAGTATCATCTAGTCAACTGGGATAAAGTTTGTACCCCCAAAGGTAGAAAGGGGTCTAGGTATCAAAAAAGTAAAGGCTTTAATCAAGCTCTCTTAGCAAAGTGGTGGTGGAGATCTATGGTAGGAGAAGAAGATCAGCTGTGGAAGGAGGTGTTGGTGGCGAAATATGGTGTTGATAACAATGGATCATCAGTAAAAGGAGAAGATGACGATACCAATCGCAAATTTGGAAAGGTATCTGTGCTACTAGATCTTTTGTAATATCCAATAGTTGGCGGTTGGCGGGTAATGGGGAGTCTGTGAACTTTTGGTCCTCTAGGTGGTTGGAGAATGGGCATTTGAAGTTGTTTTTTAGAGATCTTTTTGACAGATGTGTGATGCATAATTTAAAGGTATATGAGGCCTTTAACCGAGATGATAATGGATGGGTATGGAATTTGTAATTCACATACAACTGTAAACTAGATATGCTGATTTTGCAATTCACAAAGCTAATGACATAATTGAAAGTCGTTCATGTTTGATCGAGAGAGAAGGATGATATGATTTGGGAGACATTCAAGGATAGGATTTTTTTTGTAAAATCAACATATCAGTTTCTTTTCAATGATCGTCTTAGATGGTCAATGCCAAAACTGAATTCTATTTGGAAATGATACATCCCTCATAAAATTCAAATGTTCACGTGGACTTTGGCCCAAAATAAAGTCCTTACAATTGATAATCTTAGATTGAGGGGGAAGGTGATAGTGAACATCTGCATTCTATATAAAGGTGATGAGGAAACATGTGACCACCAATTCTTGCATTGTTATGGCAGTGGGCTTTGCATATGGTTGGCTGTTTGGTACCTTTGCCGGTGCGTCATGTGGATATTGTGCAACATACCTTTTTTTTGACTCTACCAAAACAAGGCAAAATAATTTGGAATATCTTCATAGCATCTTTGCTTTGGGAAGTGCGGTTGGAGAAAAAAAGGCACAAATTTGATGGTATTGGATCTGATTTGGTCAAGGTCAAGGAGAGAATCGTTTATAATGTGTGGTTTTGGTATTTAAATACAAAAGGAATGTATGAGAGTTTCTAAGGTGGATGTGTTGCTTAACTTAAATAATTTGGTTTTACAAAATAGGATAAAAGTGAGGCCGATATCTATATGGACTCCAACCTTGCAAGGCAATGTTAAGCTTAACTTTTGATGGAAGTTCTTTTGGAAATCCCCGACCAGCAAGGTTTGGAGGGTTAGTGTCTAACTTAGAGGGAATGGTCACTTTGACATTTTCAGGGCCACGTGGGGAGGCAACGGCCAATAAAGCTGAAATTATGGCATTGTTAGAACGCTTGAAGATTTTGAAAAATAGTTTTAATGACCTGACTTGGGTGGTGAAGGGGAACTCTTTAAACATCATTAACTAGTGTAGTTAGATTGGATGACCTCTGTGGAGTTTGCGAGAATTTTGAAATGAAATCTCTTATCTAAGTTTTTTTTTGAAAGACAAAATCCCTTATCTAAGTTGGAATCGGATTGTGTCCTTTTGACATGTTTCTCGTGAAGCAAATGAGGCGGCGGATACTTTGGCGAAGAATGGTGTTCAGCTTTTGTCTACTTCTATTTTTTTGCTTCGAATACGTAGTCTGATTCTGAAGTTTGGGCAATAAAATTCGGTGCCCTTGTCAAAAAATAAAAAAAAAAGAGCTTGAGAGGTTCCAAACCCCTCTTTGATGTAAGAAGAGAGACATAGGTAAGTCTTCTTGCAAATGGAAGGAAGGGATTCGGATTTTGTAAATTCATGCCCGCAATGAAAATGGACAGCACATAGAGAAGCATCTGGATCTCTCAAAGGTAGTGAAAATCCTAACCCAACCTATTCCTCTTGATCTTTTTGTCTTTCTCTTCCTTCCTCCTTTTTCATCCCCTTGCTTTTTCTTTTGCAGTGAAAGACCCCAATCCTCTCACAAGCTTAAAGAGAAAAGAGAGAAAGCTTTTGGGGTTTGAACGAGCTGCAGAGAAAAACTCCAATCCTCTCACAAGCTCAGAAAGAGAGGAGGGAAAGCTTTGGGGGCTTGAATGAGAAGTAATGAGAAAAATCACGGTACTTGAATCGGGGTAAACAAGCGATTGTCTTCACGGTACATCACGATACTCTAAGTACCGTGATGCTTCACAGAAGCGATTTTGGTTTTTAAAAAGTGAAAAGTGAAAAGTTAAAGAAAGGAGTGTGGATGAGGTCCATGAAAATAGTGTTTTTTTTTTTTTCTAATAATAAAAAAATTAAAATATATGTATGGTGTTTTTTTAAAATTTTTTTTAGATTTTGGATCCAAGATGCAGAAATATACCACGAAAAATCATTTCCAATAATCTTTTCCCATAAATCCAAACGGCCCCTAAGCAATTTTTTTTTCTCCAAGGGTTCTCTCATTGAGGATCATGTCTTTCTTTTACTCAAGTAGGGGTGGCAACAGGACCCAACTAGACCCCATCGGACCTAACCCAAAAATTTAAATATCTATGTGATTAAATATATTTAAATATATTTTATATATTGGAACTCGAAAATATACAGACCCAAATAGAGTCGGGTCCAATTTTTGGATCCACACCGAGACCCCAAGTCGGGTCCGGTCATGTCCGGTTCCTTTGCCACCCCAACTCGTGTAGCCCTTGAAGGCTTTCTTCTCTTCTCTGGTGAATACCTTGGGATCCTCTAAGCCTCTTCATTGGTACAACAGCCCATGATAAACATCATCCTTTGATTCTTAGTCCATAGAGAACTCTCTGTAGTGAGTAATGTGGAGCCCCAGAGTAGTCCTTCTGTATCACCCATGAAAAACACATTGCATGCTCTTTCTTCTCGATCTCCATAATGTCACTTAAAAGTTCTTTTCTTTCATCCCTTTGGTGCCTCTAGGGAGAGGACTAACTTTGTAGATCATGTGGAATCTTTTTAGTCTTCTCCATGTACCAGCCTTTGAGAACACCTTTCTCCATTGCTCTTTGGTGTAAAACTGTAACATAATCTAGCCTTGGGCCACTAATGGTAAATAATATTGGAAAATTAAAAGCATTAATAATTAGGTTATTTATGTGCAGACAAAGTATAAAGTTTTTCTTCCAAACATCTCGAAGGTTTGGAGCTTTTTATATAGTTGAAGCTATAGAGTGTATAGGCCTTATTTTAAGTACACACTATTTAAAATTTGGGAACATTTACCTTTGGTACAAGGAGCATACAATTACTTATAGCCATACGATATGAAATCTGATAGCTTGGATGTATCACAAAGTTTGAGGAATTTTGTTTTGAACTTTGAGCTTGGTTAATAAAATAAATGTAGCGGCTCAAAAATTAATTTTAACCACCTTGTACCCACATGCCAAAAACCAGATTTGAATTGGTGACACAAGGATTTTCAATCCTCTGCTCTACCAGCTAAGTTATCCCGACCATACCCTATGCATTGTATCATTGTATTAGAACAATTACTTATAGCCATACGATATGAAATCTGGTAGCTTGAATGTATCACAAAGTTTGAAATTTTTTTTTTTTAACGTTGAGCTTGGTCAATGAAATAAATGCAGCTGTTCAAAAATTAATTTTAACCACTTTGTACCAAAGGTAAATGGTCTCATTATATACTTTCCCTTAAAAATTTTAACTACGCCGTGGCCATACAAAGCTCTTTCAATAAATTTTCATAAACGCATTTGAATCTTTAGATACATGTAAAACATAACAATCAATGATACTTTACTTGGTCCCTAACTAGTTGCGCTCAAAATACTACATGGAGATTGAGAAACATACAAAGACAATGCCTCTTACATAGAATTATTTGCACCATAGATATAGCTTACAAATGCATTCAAATACATACAAATCTGTGCATATTGTCTCACAACCATGGGAAGCCAAAAATTAAGTTGAAGGGTACCCAATTTATAGCAAAGGACTTAGATATTGACACACATGTATATGGCTACATTCGGTAGCACAGTATCCATTGCACAAATATGATTCAAAGTTTTGCAGAGAAGTGGGTAAAACACCATTTGGTAAATTATAGTAGAATAGAATAAAATGTCTAAAATGGGAGTTTTAAAGGGCATTTGATTAAACTGTGCCTAAATCTGTAATGGTGTACACAAAGACTTAGGCCTCGATCAACCCAAGAGCACAATGGCATTTTAAAGTGCATTTGATAAAAGTTGAGTTGTTATTTTCCAGGGGCATATACGTGATGACCGGAATGTAATGGTTGAAATAAGGGATTCAAAGGCATTTGATTAAATCATTATTAAAATGGAAGTTTCGAACTCGGATCGGCTGCCTACCTCGCCTTGCTATCAGCTGCCGATGTGACCATTGATTTGATAATTCAGCCATTTTAATTGAAGCCTTAAAACAAGGATCATTTGAACTAACTAGGGGAATTACCCTTCTAATCAAAATTTATGTAGGGGATTAGATCTCAAAGAAAAGGAAGAAATAAAGGAATCAAGCACAGCAAGAATTTAATGTGCAGGTAGAGAACCAAATCGGGCATTACCCCTTCTTTTATGGAGCAAAAAGTTGTACCTAACACACATAGAGATCACGTCTCTACACAGAGTGTAGGTGTGTATTGACCCCAGACTTTGGCACCAAAAGCTTCGAGCTATTTCTTATCATATTCTATATTCAATTTTAAGTTTATTTGTGGCCCTAAAGTAAGGATTTTAAAACGGTTTTATATGGGCAAACACATGAATCTTGAACCTCAGAAGCAACTTTTTATTTACAAGATTGGAAGATTAGTTCTTGTCCTGAAAATGACTCATGACAAATGTGAAATTGAAAGCAAACCAAAGATAATACCTAATGTCCATGAGGACTTATTTATTCAAACCATGGAAAGGGCATCTGAAAAGTCCTCAGAGAAAAGGAGGTTGATAAGGCTTTCGTAGGAGGCGTCAACCCGAAATTCGAGCAATTTCCTCTTGGGGTACTCTCTCCAGTAGGCAAGACAAAGGTTGTTATTGCGCAGATCAAATATTTCGGCTAGTACCTCAATGATTGGAAAATCGACATTGGACCATGCCATGTTAAGGACTTCCATCATCGACAAGTTGGATAAGAAGGTAGTGAGTTTTGCACAAATTTGAAGTAGTAGAAAATGAACTAAGAGGGGATCAAAACCCGATGAGGTATATCTCCTAACAAAAGTGTTCGGTTTCTGTGGCCTTTCAAGGCTTTATGAGTGATTGTGAGGAGACATTTGATATAGTGGATCATGGATTCAGTGTGAGTGTGGTCCCTCCTGGACCATGTCATGTAAATGATATTTGCAGATATCAGACTGTGCTTGACGGTCTAGACCAGTCAGTTGAGAAAAACTCATATTACCTAGGCATAGAGAATAAACCAAGAGGGGTTCTAATGGGTCATCCCTTGATGATGTCGGAGTATATGCCCAGATGAGTAAGCCGATGGACTGTGTGACCCTTGTGTGTAATGGTGGCCTACAGAGACGGGGGCCAAAGCCTCATCCATGTACCATCACACGGCATACATATTGATTGTAATAATCCTAAAATTTCAAAAAAAAAAAAAAAAAAAAGAGAGAAAAGAAACTTTTAATAAGTGATGGTCCCTATGAGCATGATGGTCCTTAGGGACCATCACTACTTTCAAAAGCTTTTACCTGGTTTAAGTTTTGCTCTTGCCACGTCCTTTAGTGGACGTGGGCTTTACGCGTTTAAGATGTAATTTAACTGTGTAACTTAATAAAAGATTATAATAAGGTATCTTAAGAATTTAAATAGGAGAGGCGATGACTCCCACCCTAAAATTTTTTTGAGATCTTTCTCTCTCTAGTCGAAACGCAGTGAGCTTTTTTTCTCTCTAGCCGAATTTTTATCGGAAGCTCCCTCTCAAATATTTTAGGTAAGTGACTTCATTATCTTGAAAAATAATCTGTTTTTTTTAAAATGAAATGAAATAATTATTTATGCTTATTATCATGAATTTTAGGCGCCATAAATTTTATGCGCAAGCGACCTCATTATTTTGAAAAATAATATTTTTAATAAAATTATGATATTAGAAATTTTAAATGCTGTAAATTCTTAGAAATAAATTTATTTATTTATTTTTCTTGGCTATTGTTAGAAAATTTTAGAAATAAAATTATTAGAAATAAATGTGATAGTTTTGCTCTTACTAAAATTGTGAGATTTCTTTCTACTGTTTTGGAATATTTAGACATTGTAAAATTCATGTGCAAATGACTGCCTTATTATCTGAAAACTGATATTTTTGTAATTGATTATAGCATTGTCTGTGAAATGTTTATTGGAGAATTGACATCCTATAAATTGTGATAATTCCGTATTCTTGAATTTCTATAAGAGTTTTTCTATACATTGGCAATTATGCTAGAATGTCTTTACGAACTGCTACCTTTCTAAATTTGAGCCCAAAATATTTGATTGGTTATTTTTGAAATGTTAATGAAAGTGACTGTTATTAATGGTTTCAGTGAAATTCATATTGATGATTTCAGTGATATGTTTTAGGGTGAAGCGTATGCATGTGCGAGAGATACCCCTATACGCCATAAAGCTGTGATCGGATCAAGTCTAGGTGACATTGACTCGTCTTTAGGGAAGAACCTGAAATCCACATACTGTGATTACGACCCTTTGGCTCATCGGCCAGACTTTGGTGATCCGCTAATGAGCTCCTACTTGGACTGTGAGTCATGGGCAATACTGAGTCGACGTAATAAGCAAGCGTGGTCTGTAGTCTATAGTTGAAGATTGAGTGCCCCATTATTGATTTTGTTCCTTGATCATATAGATCATTTTCCCGTCAAATTAATTTAATTATGTTTATTTTATAGTAGATATTATTTTAGAATTATTATTTGAATTTTTATAAACTCTTACATATTTTATTTATAATATTTGGGTTTATAAAATTAAAGATACTAATTTTTAATGATTTAAATATTCAAATAATATTATAAAATTTATTTTTAAATATATAAAATTTTATGGTGGCTCATTTTGCATGTGGGCCCACCATATTCTAGAAGGTGGGGCTCATGAGTCCCTATCTTGGGTGGCAAGCTATCCCTTTATGGATTTGTTTATATTTTATCTTAAATTGGTTTGAGTTGATAAAATATTTTATCCTTAAGAGATTTGAGTAAATCTTTTAGAAGGCAAATAAGGCTTATGAGTATATCTTTTGGATAGAGCACAATATTTTTTTGATTAATTTTTATTTGATGGGATAATGGTCAAAGGACAGGGGGATAATGGTTCAGCACATTCAGTGATGTTGATAGACCATTTATTAAATGAATGACTCAGATCTCTCACCCCACAAGTAACCCTTGATCGATGGTTAAAAATTCAATCTTGTGAGACAAACAATGGAAATCTAAACCCAATATTATATCTCTCTTTCATCCCCCATTCTCGATGCACTATTCCTTCTCTAGTTTTGGGCTTTGTGAAAAAAACTAGAAGGGAGAAATTTTACATCAAATGTTTTTTGGAGGATTTATCCTAAGGAGTCCTGGGTGAGCATAAGGGTTCCATTAAAGAGCTTGACCGAAATTAGCTTTCTCGGTTGAGATTGAATGAAAATCGTCGATCTCGTGTTATAGGATAATAGTGACTCAGTGTGGGGTGTAATAAGTCCGGTTGAAGTAATCTCTGGCATTCTTTTTTGTTTATTGCATATTTAATTATATAGTCTTTACATTCTAAAACACAAGATTTGTGATAATTTTCTTTGGTTAAAAAAATCGGTTCAATGACATCACAGTTTTTAATATCCTGGATTGGTAAATTTTTATTTTATTTGAAATAAGAGTTATTATAATAAGACTACTTGCAAGTGATCTTTGCCAAAAAAAAAAGAAAAGAAAAGTCCCCCATAAATATCACACTGGACGAACGATCAAAAAGAAAACTGAAAACAAGCTTTAGAATGCTAAGAGGAAAAGTGTAAACACCCTACTTAGCCACGGGCATATCCTGACACCTGCAACCCCAAACCCCAAACCATAGGTCTAGACCTAGTCACCTTCCCATCCCATCCCAGACCTAAAATCCAGCTCTTCGCCTCATCTAAATACTGTTTCCTAACCTAAACAACACTAGAGACCACAATAGCCTAGAAGTCCATAATGTAGTTGACTCCAAGTGACTCAGCTTACTCCAGGTCGACTAGGTCGAGTCTCTAGAAGGATAGAGGCCCACTTTTTGGGTTCAACATGTTTTTTTAAAGGCTAACTAAAATACATTAATTAAAAAATGTGCAATGAGTCTGCGTACAAAAGAGATAAATATGAAAAGGACTACAGTAAAATAAAGGAGGAGACAGACGAAAAGAGAAGAAAGAGAGGATAAGAGAGAAAAATGATGAAATAGATGAGAAGAGAAGGGAAGAACCACAAAGGGGAAGAAGATACGAAAAAGAAAGGTGAATGCAGGAATTAAAGCATGAGACTCAAAGCATCTCATCAAGGTTTGTAGAGACACTATGGCGGAATGCGCTTACTCCCATGCAGTCCCTAGACCATCCTTGCTTGGTCAGTGTGTTAGCATGATGATTTATGCCTAAAGTGAACTTCCTTATCTTGCATAGGCCAATTGACTACCTCTATTATAATACGAAGTTTTCATGGAGGTTTGCGCAAATTAAACCAATCCAATGTTTTTAGAACCTAATAATTTATTAATCATATCTCCGATCTGGATGGCAATCAATAGGATTTGAACCTGTTCACGGGTGGTATGGGTCCCGGCCCCATTCTCCTCTTCCCCCCCTTCCCCCTTCTCTCTCTCTCTCTCTCTTTCTATATATATATATATATATATATATATATATATATATATATATTTATTGATCTTTAATTATAAAATTGAACACTTGAAAAATAGAGTGGATCGAGCAGATCTATGAAAATTTGAAAATCTTAAAAATCTACAGTCCAAAAATACGTTACAAGATGCATTATTTTCAAAACTTGAAATCCACTTTTTTCTCATATCCATGTATCTTGATGTTGAGATGATCAATTTGAAGATATTTGGACATCAAAACAACCTCTTCTAATGAAAGATATAAGGCGGGGTCTAATTTGATTGTTTAGAGCCTAGGCTCTATATAAACTTTTCCTACTTATATAACATTAGATAATATATTTCAGTATAATATAATATTATAAGATTATTTATATTATTAGTATAATAAGATATATATCTATATTATACACTATTTACTATAGATAATTATCCATTATTTCTTGTCCCAAGGACAGTTAACCGGTGGGGTGCAAGGTCACCCACATCTAAATTTATGGAAATTAAAAGATCATCACAAGAAAAGAATAATCTGACATGCTTCTTTCATGGCCTTGTATTTCATGGAAGCATCTAAATTTTGTAAGCATCCCAAGTTGGTACTTGCTTCTATAAAAGTTTGTAAGTGTGCCCAGACCTCATATTTTGTCGTATCCATAAGATCTCAACTGTACTTGGACCTTTGTTCTCTTTAGGGAAATGTATTAAGCCTCTATGGATGTTACAATGGGAGGTAGTAATTGATTCTGGTACTTCAGGCTATTATCCTAGACACATAAAATACAAAGGATAGAAGATATGGGATTGTAAGGCTGCTCTCGAGCTCTTATCTTTATCCTTAGTTTTAGATTTATATTTTCCTTTTTTATATTTTTTTTTTCTTATATATATTGTCAAGCATATTTTTCTTATCAAGGTAATAACCAAATTGTTCACAAAAGTCACCAAGTTCTTTTCTCTTAGTGATCTTTTGTTTATCTAATTGTCTCTTTAATTTCATATCGGTGCATAAGGCTAAACCTTCAGCACATATTTCTGCGGAGAGTTCTCCGAGTGTATATGATGAATAAACAATAATTCCATTATGTTTATTTCGCAGTCTTTCCTTAACCTTTTCTACAAATAAATATGGTAGACCAGCTATGAATTTTTCTTTCCAGTGGTCTAGCTGACAATCTTCTCTTATTAATAATCTTGAGAAAAATACATCCTTATACCATTTATAATGAGATAAAGTAGGACAGCGTAGGTTAGATAGCAGATCTTCCGATCTTGCCGCTAGTAAAGCTGTACTGCCTACAAAATGTAGGGTAATGGTATATATTAAAGTGTTGACAGCATCACTCTCTGTATATATGATTTCTTGATTTTGTTCATTTCGTCCGGTCCATTGTCTAGTATTATTGAGGATTCTGTGTTTAGTTTCATCATCTACATAAAAATCCCACCATCCTCTTAATCAACCGGTAAATCCATTAACTATTGCTTTTGCAACCTCTTGATCAGGGTTGCCTGCCATTTTATTTGCAGAAGCATACATTGTCATATGTCTCATGACATCTAAAATCTTTAATTCTGATAATCCATCTATTTGCCAATTTACTATTGATCTTCCTGAGTATGATACTGCCTGTTGTATGGCATCTTCTTCCATTTGTATATCAACAGGTGTAGGTCTCTTATGATATGGTAAAGCTGTGATTGGTTTCCAATACTTTCCATAGGCTATTCGGTTTATGGTTTCAGATATAGGAGTAGTATCCATAAATGCTTTTTCTTGATTTTGGATAGTATCTTCTATGATTGGTTCTTCTTCCTGAAGCATCATTGTCTCATGCTCAGGTAATATTGCTTTACTTTTGTCAGAAGACTCAGGTGGCTAATTGATAATAGTTGGAGGAGGAATATTTAGTTTGGGAGTAGGTATTCCTTTAATATCTAATTGGGATAATTTTGATACTAATTGGTCCATTAGGGATTTATTATTGTCTCCAATGTGAAATTTATTTTTATTTAATTCTGAAGGTGGTTTGAACAAAACTGATTTAGGAATAGGTGTAGCAGAAGGCTTTTCTTTCGAAACAATTCCTTCTATTCTTTCTGCTTGTCTTCCTAAAGATTGCATATATAAATTTGTATAATTATTCTGTTCCACAATATGAGGAATTAATTCTTATTTCTTACCAAGTTCTTTGGGTAAGATTTTATCAGGAGTAGCTACGATATCATATAATGATTGAGGCTGTGCAGGCTTATCCTTAACTGGGATAGCTGCTTTAAGTATTAGACTTTTTTCAGGAGGGTGTATACTAGCTGTGGTAGTACCATCCATGCTAATATAGGTTTTCTCTTCTATTGTTTGGATATTATCAAATGAAGGAATAATAATATTATATTCAATACATATTTCTCTTAACCATATAAAAAATCCTTTATTTAATCTTTCTTTCTTCAGGAATTTATTATATTTTTTGTGCATTAATTCTATTAATCTAGGTTGAAATGTTTTTAAATACCATTCTCGAATATTTTTATTTTCTTCAGATAAATAATCTTTTTTGATAAAATCTTTGTTTAATTTTCTCCTTTTCCTTTCTAATTTCGCTGTTAAATAAGCTGCTATATATTTATCTGAATATTGATCATCTTCATAATTATCATCTTCTATTTGTAAGGTTAATATTTGGAAATCCTGTAATTCTTCTATACTGGGTTCAGTCGTATTTGTTATGCTAGATTCAAGAGTATATGTAGGAATAACAACATGATCTGTTGTTCTTCGTGTTCCTTGAAATTGTAGATCTGAACTAGGTATTGATGAAGAAGATTGAGTAGGAGGAGGTAGTATGATAACATTAGGATTCTGAGAATATGATTTTCTACTTGGTATTTTATTTTTTATATTTCTTTTCCTATTAATATCATCTTGTACTTGTAATTGTTGAAATTTTATTTCAATATTACCATCAGGATGTTCTATTATTTGATTAGGAATATGATGTTGAGGAATTTCTTGGGGTTGATTAACATTTTGTAATGCCCATGATTGTGGTAAATTAATATTTGACCATTTTATTGTCTTAGGAACAATCATATTAGATTTTTTCATGTTTGTTTGGAATAATATGGTTTGATCTTTTTGATCAATTTTCATAATATTTGGACATAAAGTATTCATAACTTTATAGTATATTCTATATACTATTGCTAGGTTTTGAGAACCTTGGATCATATTAAAGCCATTTGTTTTTAAATTTATTGTTAGTATATCTAAAATGTTTGGGTCAGTCAAATAAACAGAAAAATTTGGAAAACAATTAAAATATATTGGACCACTACAGAGGCTGGATTCAACCATGCCAAGTAGCGAGTTTGTGAAAATATTGTGTCTTGTATCTCTTAGGCATACAAGCACAGAGGTGTTTAACCCTAGTCGGGTCAAAGGTTTCACGGCTATTTGGATTAAACCAATATGTAAATATTTGTAATTATTTTCTTTATGTTTTTCAATAATTTTCTTTGAGAGTAGTTGAAAGTCTTCTTGATTTTGCGTAACCGATAAACTTTCTTATACCGTCTTGATGGCATAACCATCTTAAATTTGAATGATCCTTTATTATAAATGTCATGGATTGGTACTTTGGGTATATTCCAATTTTGGATATTTTCCTCAATATCATTGATAATAATTTGTTCTTTATTTTTTACTCTAAGTGTTTGAGATGAAGTTGCAGTTTTACTTGTAAGATTCTTTATTAGATTTGCCATCCGTAGGTTGCGGATAATGACAATCTGGACATTCAGTGGCCCAGCGTTTTCCCTAAGCGGCTCTTCCTGGCCTTGGCGGTACTTTGCAATAGGCGTTCACTTGTCTCTTGTCTTAACTCTCGGACCAACTTTCTTGGTGGTAAATCTAACTTAGTATCTTTTAGTAAGAATGTAACTTTATCTCTTACAACTTATGTTGAAAGAACAGTTTTACTGTTGTGTCAGTTTAACTGTTTATACAGTTCCACTGTTGGACAGTTCTACTGTTTTTACTTTGACAGTTTTACTGTATGGCTTTGATACCAACTTCGGCCCGGATCTACAGTATTGTCGATTTATAGGTTAAATCTTGATTTTAATAATATGCAAAGATATTCAATCTTATAGTCTAAAGCAGGGATTTTTGTTTATATTAAATAGGTAAACAATACGCTATTGTATTTAACTAGTTCCTGTAAAATCTTATAATAATTAAGGATAAACAGAATTATACACAATAAAGGAATAAGAGAAATATCAATTACGAACCATTGGGCATAATTGAACTCACCAATTTTTATACTAAATAAAATCTTAAACTGCATTTTATTCACATTATAAAACAACTGTATAATGACTGTATATATTACAGATAACCAGAATAAACAACTGAGACTGAAACAAAGTTTTATACTGATAGAAAAGATACAGATAACCAGAATAAACAACTAAGACTGAAACAAAGTTTTACACTGAAGAAAAGAGAAGAGTCGAAAAGATATAAAACTTACTGTTTGCAAATACAATAACTGGAGAATAGTTTCCAGTGTTGACAGGAAGAAGGGAGAGAATTTAGATTGCAGTCACACATAATGGATATGAAAATAAAAGGTGAAAGTAAAAGATAAAACCTAATGAGATGTTTGAACTATGAGAGCTATGAAGGTCAGGATAGCTCTGGTTGGTATAGTACTTCGAGCTCAGAGGAACGGTGAAGAAGGACTGAGAGAAAAAGGAAGCAGGAGGAGAGAGGAGTAGAGGAGGTCGAAGATCTTAAGGGAGAAGAGTAGAAGGCTAGAGGAGAAGCGGAGAATCTAAAGAGGGGAAGCTGAAGACCTTGCCTCAAATGAGAGGCCTTTAGCCCTTTTATAGATGGAGGAGCTTGCTTCCCTTCGAAGCAAAGGATAAAGCCAAGGAAAGAGAAAGACGTAAAGCAGACTTAAAGGCGTAGAAGAAGACAAAAAAGGAAAAAGAGGCATCTGGGAACAGTGTTCCCTTTTGTCGTTCTTGATTATTGCTACAGTAATACTTTTGGCTTTTATGCAGATGGCTACAGTGAAGCATCTTTGAATAGTACTTCTTGTCGGTGATGTGGCCATGTCTTTTGTCGTATATGTCGGTGGGTACAGTGCTTGGAATCTGGAACAGTCTTTCTTTGTCTTTTTCTGTCGGTGGGTTTTTGTCTTTGATGGAGCTTTGTCGGTGGAGACTATTCTTATTGGTATTATTGCCTGTGGTGATGGTGATAGGGACGTTTATGGTCTTTGATTGAATTCTTCTGGATCATCTTCTTCTGGATCCGTTTCTTCTGGATCATCTTCACTCAATGGGAGGTATCTATTGGTGAGAAGTGGGGAGGATTGTACGGTTTCTTCGGAGGAGACTGATTTTTTCCCGGCTTCAGCGAAGATTTCCTTCATTTGTTTTTCTAATTCTTCTTTGGATGCATTGGGATTGGTTTGCAGCATGTTGCGAAGTAGGTTGGAAAGTCAAAAGAGGTGTTTGTTGTATTTGGGTTTGGCTGGTATTTAGGTATTGGTGGGGGTATTCTTTTTGGTGTAGTGGCTGTGAGATCCATTTTGAAAATGTCCCACCATTTGACAGAGATGGTTTTCCCCAATCGAGAAATATAAGTATAATCATTTGTATTATTGACTGAGATGGTGTAATCCCATTTCATGATCCATGGGAGCTGATATAAGGCCATGAAGTATAGGTGAGTATCAATTGTATTGTTATTATTATTATATTACACAAATTGTTCCTGCAGGTTTTTGAAAGCAGGAGGTAGTATCAAAGAGGTTGAACCCCACACTAAAAACCAGTTTTGAAACCATGTGGGGAATCTTTCGAAAATAGGTAGCCGGAATTGAAGATACCAGCTATGTGTGTTGTTCGGATTTTGATAATAAAAGAATTTGTGCCAGGCCTCTATATATTCGGCATATTTATAATATTTGTATGAGAAATCTGGGTTGTGCAATTTCTTTTCCTGTGCGGGATTGCAACCCCACTCATCATAAGGAAGAAGCTTTTTTATTTGAACCTTGGAATAGGCAATTATTCTGGTATTTTGCTGGTAATAATGGACTACAGAGATAGACCCTGTTTCCATAAGTATAGCTTCGTAATATTCTCTAGTCTTTACCCCATTGGTAGGGTTGAGATGGTTTAAGGGATATAAAGGTGCAAGTTTAATGGAATCTGTATGAATATGTTGTTCATCTATGGTGATATCCATAAGATAGGCTCTTTCGATGTATGCAGATCTGGGTGTATTAGGTATGGAGGCAGTCTTGGATTGAGCTGGTGAATATATAGGATTAGAAGCATGTGCTTCTGGATAGGTAATTTGGTGAATGGGTGACTGTGAAGGTGACCGTATTGCCAAGGGCAATGGTTCCCCTTCATATGGAACAATATTTCTCATAGGTTGTTTATCTCTGCGAGAAGTGCCTCGAGAACCCATTTGATAATGAGGTGAAGGTAAAATATTACTATTATTCTTATTTTCTTCGAAGAATTGTAGAGCAAGGGATAAGGGTGATTCGTTGGTGTCAGTGTTGCCCCCCCTGCAAAAATAAAAGCTTTTATTCGTTGGTGTCAGTGTTGGCCCCCTGTAAAAAATAGTGTCAAAAGTCAATTAAATAACAAAGAAAGATTTCTTTGTACGCTTAAATAAGAAATTAAATGTAAAGTTTTACAAACTTCTTCAATACAACAAAAGATTCAATCATTACAACAACATATAGAAACTTCCATATGTAGTGAGCATCCTAATGCTTTTTGGGAAAGAAAAAAGCATAACATAAGTTTACCATATGAACAAGGATTTGATGAAAAACAAATACCTACAAGAGCAAGACCAATACAAATGAATACTATCTTATTAGATATGTGCCGAAAAGAGATAGATGAGCTTCAACATAAAAAGCTTATAAGACCATGCTCCTCACCCTGGAGCTGTGCAGCCTTTTATGTTAATAAAAATGTTGAAAAGGAACGAGGAGTTCCTAGACTTGTTATAAATTATAAACCGTTGAATAAAGTTTTGAAATGGATTAGATATCCTATTCCCAATAAAAAAGATTTATTAGATAGAGTTGCTCAAGCATGTATCTTTTCTAAATTTGATATGAAATCAGGGTACTGGCAAATACAAATCCAAGAACAAGATAAATATAAAACTGCATTTAATGTTCCATTTGGTCAATATGAATGGAATGTTATGCCATTTGGCCTTAAAAATGCTACATCAGAATTCCAGAAAATAATGAATGATGTTTTTAATGCCTATCATCATTTTATGATTGTTTATATTGATGATGTGTTAATATTCTCTGAATCAATAGAACAACATATCAAACACATCAATACTTTTATACATGCTGTCCAGAATGCTGGATTAGTTGTTTCAGCTAAAAAGATAACCTTATTCAAAACCAATATAAGATTTCTAGGACATACGATCCATCATGGCACTATTATTCCCATCCCATAGACAGATCAATACAATTTGCTGATAAATTCCCTGATCAAATACTCGATAAAAAAGAACTTCAAAGGTTCCTAGGTTGTTTAAATTATGTTAGTGATTTTTATCCTAACCTTGCCTTAGATTCTAAACCTTTATATGATAGACTAAAAAAGAATCCTCCACCATGGACGAATACTCATACTCGAGCAGTACAGGTAATAAAAAGTAAGGTAAAGACACTAGAATGTCTCTCCCTTCCTCATCCAACTGCTTTCAAAATCATAGAATGTGATGCTTCTGATAAAGGTTTAGGTGGCATTCTAAAACAACAAATTGATTCTAAAAAACAATTACTTCGTTATACTTCAAAAGCTTAGAATACTACTCAACTTAATTATTCCATGGTAAAAAATGAACTATTAGCAATAGTTCATTGTGTGACTAAATTTCAAAGTGATATTTTAAATCAACATTTCTTAATATGTACTGACTGCAAAGCAGCCAAAGATATCTTGCAAAAAGATGTTCAAAATTTCGTTTCTAAACAAATATTTGCTCGATGGCAGGCTATATTGTCGGCCTTTGATTTTTCCATCGAACACCTTCCTGGGTCTTCTAATTCTCTTCTTGATTTTTTAAAAATCGAAAAGGAAATTAATTTATAAATTTTCTCCCAATACAAAGAAAAAGAGAAAATTGCCAGTGTGTTATAAGTGTGGTAAACTAGGACATTATAAACATCAGTGTAAATTAAAAAAGAAAATAAAATCATTAAATTTAGATGATACAATAAAATCCAAATTATACAATATATTCAATTATGATTCTTCATCCTCTACTTCTTCTGATTCTCATATTGATCAAATCCAAGATGATGATCTCATGTGGACAGAATCTTCTGATTCCACTAATTATTCAAATACAGATTCATCCAGCTCAAAGGATGACGATTGTAGTTGTCCAACACATAATGTTCACACACTTACTCAAGAAGATAATTTCATTTTAGATATTATTGACAAAATTATTGATCCAAATGAAAAAAGAGCTATTATCACTCAATTCATTGCTATTACCAAAAATAAAGCAAAATCACTTCCTATCAATAAAACTCCAGATGAATATAATTTTTCCTCTATAATGAAAAGAGTAAGTGATCAACACACTTCTCAACAAAAAGAACCTACAGTTTCAGATCTCAAAAAAGAAGTCAAAGAAATCAAAACTGAAATAGTTCAATTAAAAAATAGAATTAAATCATTGTAATTATAACAAATGTCTCAACAAGATTCCGAAACGGATGAAATAGAATTTGATGAATTACTAAAATATGATCCAAATCAATCATCAGAGATCCCTGAATCTTCTGAAGCCAAAATAATACTTATTCCCTCTGTTAATCTAATAGACAAAATAGTTATACAAAAATGGTTTGTGCATGTAAAAATTATTGTTGCTTTAGACTATAGCTTTGAAACCTCAGCTCTAATAGACTCAGGAGCTGATTTGAATTGTATCAATGAAGGACTTGTACCTTCAAAATATTTTGACAAAACTACTCAAATATTAAATACAGCAGATGGAAGTAGATTATTTATCAAATATAAATTATCCAATGCCTCTGTTTGTAACAATCACCAATGTATTGATACACCATTCATTATGGTAAAAGGATTAAGTCAAGCTGTAATACTTGGAGTCCCATTTCTTACTTTACTATATCCCTTAACCATAGATGAAACAGGAATTTCTTCAACGATTCAGAACATTCCAATACATTTTAATTTTATACATAAACCAAAATTAAAAGAACTAAATAGTGTCAAAAGTCAATTAAATAACAAAGAAAGATTTCTTTGTACGCTTAAACAAGAAATTAAATATATATATATATATATATATATATATATATATATATATATATATATATATATATATATATATATATATATATATATATATATATATATATATATATATATATATATATATATATATATATATATATATATATATATATATATATATATATATAACTTTTCTCAACGTCTATAGGCGAAAATAAACAGTGATTTTGTCTACCCTCTTCACCATCCAAACTTCATCGCATGATCACAATTATTAAGTATTTTTTTTTTCTACAAATCCAAATTACTTAAAATTTGGAGCATATATACATCTTAGTGAGGCGCACCTAATAAAAATATAGAAAAAATAATTCAAAAAATATAAATTGATCAAAATACCCTTGTAAAATTTTAGGGGTATTTTAGTCAATTTATATATACGAATTATTATTTTTATATTTTAATTAGGTGCGTCTCACTAAGATGTATACACGCTCCAAATTTCAAAACATTCTGATTTGTAGAAAAAAATTGAAAATTAAACACTACCGGACAATCTTGACCATGCGATGAACTTTGGACGGTGATGAGGGTAGATGAAATCACTGTTCATTTTTACCTATAGGCGTTGGGAACACTTTTCTATATATATATATATATATATAACAAAATACCTGAACAGTGATTTCATCTACCCTCATCACCGTCCAAACTTCTTCGCACGGTCACAGTTGTCTGATAATATTGCCTTTTTCATTTTTTTTTACTAATCGGAATGATCTGAAATTTAGAGAGTGTGTACATCTTAGTGAGGTGTACCTAATAAAATATGAAAAATATAATTCACAAAATATGAATTAACCAAAATACCCTCGTAAATTGAAACACTAGATCATATGAACATATGTAATGATCTTATGAGACCCTCCCACACCCATGTGTGTAGGACCCCAAAGGTTCACTATTAAATTTGACACATATCTCTAGAAAAGTTAACACATAGGTGTGGGATTTGACTTTTCTAGAGATATGTGCCACATAAGTATGGGAGGGTTTCACCAGGTCATTTATATATATATATATATATATATATATATATATATATATATATATATATATATATATATATATATATATATATATATATAGCAATGATCCATTGCAACGGTTGTATCAGTGTAAGGCATCGACACTTCTAGAAAATCATGTTTGTGGTATTTGTATGATCTCAAATTTTGCACACACACTCTCTTCATCTCAATAATCAATCCCCCCCCCCCCCCCCCCCCCCCAAAAAAAAAAGGTTCAATTTGAACGCTAGATATAGTCAAATGAGTCCCCCTCCAAAAACGAATCTAGACCATTCATTTTTTGAATTTCAAGATATTAGCCTTTATAAACTCAAAATCATTTTTTTTTTCTTTTTTAACATTTTTCATTTAATGATAATAAAGCCATCCAAAAAAATTGGAAGTGAAAAAAATCCTTCTAAGGCCTAGATCTAAGCATCTACCAAAATGAACGACCTATGTTAATTGGGCCAAAAAAATACTTTCTAGGTTGTGTTTTCAATTTATTTATTTTTTGTGATTGTTCATTAGAATGAAAAGAGTGTATATTTCAAAATTTGAATCAAACAAATGGTCATACGATGGTTTTTTAATATTGTTGCATCATATTACCATAACAATGGTTGTATGAAATCATTGCTCATATATATATATATATATACATATATATATATATATATATATATATATATATATATATATATATATATATATATATATATATATATATATATATATATATATATATATATATATATATATATATATATATATATATATAGTAATGTTCCTATGAGACCGTCCCACACCCATGTGTGTAGGACCCCAAAGGATCACCATTAAATTTGACACAGATCTCTAGAAAGTTATCACATGGGTATGAGACTTGATTGTTTTAGAGATTTGTGCCAAATTTAATGGTGATCCTTTGGGGTCTTACACACGTGGGTGTAGGAGGGTCTCATAGGATCATTATTTACATATATATATATATATATATATATATATATATATATATATATATATTATTTGCTGATAAATTTCCTGATAAAATCTTAGATAAAACTGAACTTAAAAGATTTTTAGGACGTCTTAATTATATTAAGGCCAAAAGAGCCGTTGAGTTCGAGACACACATAAGAGGTGGTCAACGAGGACTGTCCAGATAACACTCATCTGCAACCTACAAATAGAAAATTTTATTAGAAATCTCACGGATAAAGCTATATATATATATATATATATATATATATATATATATATATATATATATATATATATATATAGTAATGATTTAATGCAACGGTTGTATCATAGTATAATGCAACGACACTTCTAGAAAATCATGTTTATGTTTGTGGTATTTGTATGACCCTAAATTTTGCACCACACTCTCTTTATCTCAATAATCAATCCCAAAAAAAAAAAAAAAAGTTCAATTTGAACCCTAGGTATGGTTAAAATGAGTCCCCTCCAAAAACAAATCTAGTTGTGAATTTCAAGATCTTAACTTTTATAAACTCAAAATCATGTTTTTTGTTTTTATCATTGTTCATTTAATGATAATAAAGCAATCCAAAAATAATTGGAAATACAAAAAATCTTCTAAGGCCTAGATCTAAGCATCTCACAAAAATAAACAGCCTATGTTAAATTGGGCTAAAAAAAAAATTTTCTATGTCCTGTTTTCAAATTTTCCGTTTTTTTTATTGTTCATTAGAATAAAAAGAGTGTATATTTCAAAATTTGGATCAAACAAATGGCCATAAGATGGTCTTTTAATGTTGTTGCATCATATTACTATACAACAGTTGCATGAAATCATTACTTGTATATATATATATATATATATTATCTAATGTTTTCTTATACCTTCTCTAAATCCCGCCCCATAAACCTTATTTTAAGTCTTATTTTGTTTTATTTATATTTTAATATTTTTTCAAGATCATTGTTCGGACCAATCCTTATTGCCAGACTGTGCTATCTTATTGCTGCTCTATATATTCATTCTCATTGCATAATAAAGGACATAGACTTGTTAAAGGACAAGAATAATTTACACTAAAAAAGTGCTCTGCACTTATGAATAAAGATTCTGTCACACTTGCACAACCATGTATGTGTGGGATATGGTGATATCCAAAATTACCGATTGATATTGATATTAATAAGTTTCCTAAAGGAAATGGAAATCCAAAAAAGTTAGAACTGTATTTCTTGATTCTTGAGATAATATAACACCTATAGGAAGTTTTCTATTTAGTATGGACACCTAACTATATATATGAGATAAAAGAAGAAAGACTATGTTGAGATATATGTAACACCTATATGAAGTTTTCTATTTAGTGTGGACTTCTAACCTTATATATATGGGATGAAAGAGGAAACATTATGTGTGCCTTATTTGGGTCACCACATGGGCAATATTGTTTCTTCTAAAGAGAGAGGCATGACTTGTCTGCATTAATGCCAATGCCTCCCCTTAGAGATAAGATAGTTTTTTATGGAAAGAAACACCATGGATGTGCCTCTTGTAGATTGAGGGACTGCTTTCTTGTAAAGAAGCGGTTCCTATGGAGATTTTGGGTGGTTTCTCATTTTAGTAAGATAAAGTCTTAGTTGCTCGTAAGGTTCTCTTCCTGAACAACGGTTTAGCTATGGAATAGAGATGAGTCTCTTCTTGGACAGTGGTTGAGCTGTGGAATAGAGATGAGAGATCGGCTGGTTGTGCCGATCAGGAGAGCAGTTCTAAAAGAGTTTGCTTGACTGAGTTTTGTCAAGAGTTAGAGAGGTAACTTTATATCCCAAAATCTTTGATGTAACTTTTATTGGTATAGCAGATTTCAATTTGCTGTGTGCGTGGATGTAGCCCTCTTAGGTGAACTACGTAAAATCTTTGTGTTCTTGTAACGTGTGTGTTTCATGCTTTATTTTTCATATTATGGCTCATGCTCTCGCCTTTTTAGTTGGATAAGTACATGATCTTGGTGGGATCCAACTTTTGGGATTCTTGTTTCCGCATCTAAGATGGTTCTTAAATGCTAACAAATAGTATCAGAGCCAGTGGTTTAGCTGTGGAATAGGGACGAGAGATAGGCTGGTTGTGCCGATCAGGAGAGCGGTTCTAAAAGAGTTTGCTAGACTGAGTTTTGTCGAGAGTTAGAGAGGTAACTCTATATCCCAAAATCTTTGATGTAACTTTTATTGGTACATCAGATTGCAATTTGCTGTGTACGTGGATGTAGCCTTGTTCGGTGAACTACGCAAAATCTTTGTGTTCTTGTGACGTGTATGTTTCATGCTTTATTTTTCATATTATGGCTCGTGCTCTCGCCTTTTTTTTTAGTTGGATAAGTAAATGATCTTGATGGGATCTAACTTTTGGGATTCTTGTTTCCGCATCTAAGATGATTCTTAAATCCTAATAAATAATATCAGAGCCAGGTTCAGTACAGGGCTAGTGTTTGTATATTCGGTTGAAGAAAAACACATGGCAAAGTATGCAAGCATTTTATTTGAGGTGGGAAAATATGATGGAAAACACAATCTTTCCAGCAAGAATGATGAAAGAATTTATTTGGTAAAAGATGATGAATTCATAAAGTTATCCAATGGATGTTGGCAGGATGAACAGGTGATTTTGATATCAAAGTGGAGATTGTTGGATACGATGATATCCAAAATTATCTACATAAAGAAATCTCCTATTATGTAAGAAGAATTTCTTTGACAAATATGATGAATTCATAAAGTTATCCAATAGATGTTGACATGGTGAGCATGTGATTTTGATATCAAGATGAAGATTGTTGGATATGGTGATATCCAAAATCACCCACATTAGGAAATCTCATATTATGTCGGAAGAATTTATTTGAAAAAAGATGATGAATTCATAAAGTTATCTAATGGATATTGGCATGGTGAGCATGTGATTTTGATATCAAGATGGAGATTGTTGGATGTGGTGATATCCAAAATCACCTATATAAAGAAATCTCATATTATGTAGTATTGAGATTGATATTGATAAGTTTCCTAAAGGGTTAAGACTATATCTCTTGACTCTTGAGATATATATAACACCTATAAGAAGTTTCCTATTTAGTATGGACTCCTAACCTTATATATATATGGGATGAAAGAGGAAAGACTGTGTGTCCTAATTGGGTCACCATACAGGAAATGAGGCTTCCTTTAAAGAGGGTGGCATGACATCCTCTATATCAGTGTCAATGTCTACTCTTAGAGAAAAGAGAGCTTCCTATAGAGAAAAATACCATAGATGTATCTCTTGTAAATTGAGAGACTGGTTTCTTGTAGAGCAGCGGTTCTCATAGAGATTTTGGGTGGTATCCCTTTTTAGTGAGAGAAAGTCTTAGTTGCTTTTAAGGTTCACTTCTTGGACAACAATTTAGTTGTGAAATAGAGATGTGTTTCTTCTCGGACAGTAGTTTTGTTGTGGAAGATAGATGAAAAATCAATGGGTCGTGCCAATCGAGAGAGCGGGTCTAAAAGAGGTAACTCTATGTCTCAAAATCTTTGATGTAATTTTCAATTTGTCACACTTGCCCTCTTGGGGTGAACGACGTAAATCTTTGTGTTCTTATGATATGTGTGTTTCATGCTTTATTTCTCCTATTATGACTTATGCTCTCTCTTATTTTGTTTCTAATTGGATAAATACACGATCTTAATGGAATCCAACTTTTGGATTCTTGTTTCTCCATCTAAGAGAATTGTTAAATATCAATGGTCGTACAAAATGCTATTACCAAAAAAAAAAACAAAAAGCTGGCGTGACATATGCTTAGGGAGACCTACCTTACTTTGGTTCCGATAATATATAGTTCTTGGACCACTTGATGTTTACCTAACCATGAGAGAGAGAGAGAGAGAGAGAGAGACGTGCACTCTACCTCCAAGAAGAAAACCAAAAATAAATGGTCCAAACTAACTTTTTTTTTTTTTTTGGACTGTAGGCATAACATAACTATTTCAACCTGGCGTTTTATAACCAACTTGATGCTAATAATATGATGAAGTTTCCTTTACGGATCGCTGCATTTAATAAAGTTTGGGTTTCATTTCTTATTCTTCTCAGACCAAGATCCATATTTGTTGACCAAGGCTTCGACCCTAGCCATTTCCACATACAAAAGCAACCAAGTCTGGATATATAAACAACGTTTTGGGGTTCCAACTTCCAAAACCAGGACGTTGACTATTGTAGTAGTGCCACCCGGCTTGACAAATCCAAGGTTGGACTCCGACCCAACTTGGACCCGTTGATTGGAAGCCGATCTAACCGGTTAGGTCGGGTTGGATTTGGGTCAAAATATAATTTTTAAAAATATAATAAATATACTTCACGATATAAAATGTAAATTTTTTATAGAAAATAATATCTTGGGTCGGATCAAGCTTGACTGGAACCCTGCCTAATCCGATTAGATCCTTGTTGGACCCAAACCCGACTTAATTTGGCATTCGGGTCCATACTTCTGGACTTGAACCCCCCCCACTACAATCTTGAAACTGGACCCAAACTAGGCCCTCAGTTAGGTCCACTAGTCCACGCATAGGGTATGTGGCCGACCCAACCCAATTGACATGCTTTCCTTAAGAAAATAGAGGATGGGGTTAACCCAATCCTTTCGTTCATTTCACTTACGTACTTCCATTAAAAAATTAACTAAATTGCCTTTGTTTGAGTAGCAATTTTTTATTGATTTGACATAACTTAAACGACTAAGGGCACTCCCATCATATGGTTGGGGACTCTTAAGTTGATTAGATTGTTAAAATTCTTTTGTTTGTTCAGAGTTCTCAACCGTTCAAAAGCAGTTTAATCATTTTTAAAAATATTTTTTGATGGGTATCTGAATGAAATGGAAACTAAAAAAGTAGAACCATGGTGCCAATTGTGATGTTTGATCTTTGTTTTTGTAAAAAATTTTAAATACTTAAATGATATTTTTTCGGTGGACAACATGATCCAAATATCTCCAATGTTGATTAACAATGGGCTAGGAGAAGGGCCGAATGTAGGATCGATAGGAAAAGCCTATTAACAGAAAATTCAGCAAATCAAAATATGTTTTGAGGTCTATTTAATTAAGATCACTCAGAAATTCCATCACATGGCATGTATATTCAACAATATCAAATCAAACATGCAAATAACATCCAAATAGGCTCTACGAACGACATTAGAATTCCCCAAAAGAATACTTCCTTCCTTCGAATGTGTTTTTTTGCCCTAAATAAGAAAGAGAAAGAGAGGAACTTTCTCACCAAGATAGTAGCCACCAAAAGAATACGAAATGAATGCATAGCTACAAGAAAATCTCGCTGGAAATCAGTCAATCTTTGGTAAATACTATGCAAAAAAAGCACTTCAAAGAATATTTTAGGTTAAAGAAATAAGTGGGTAGATGGTGTAGGAAATGAGGCTCAACAATGGCTTCTCAAGAGGAGACTTTGCTAGTTCTTTTTGGGAACTTTCTTATGACCCAACACACCTTCGAAATTTGTAGAGAGAGAGAGGAATTGTAGGTAACGAGAGAGAAACTAGAGCAGCATAGCTCTCTCTCTCAACCCATGCATATTTAAAACTTCAACATTTCAACGGGTGAATATTAGGAATGGGTTTTCTTTTTCAACCGTTGAGAAAATGGAGATGCAAAATATTATAATAAAACTAAGTGCATTTTGGTGATTGAGAAATTTGGAATTTTGAAAAATAAAAAACAAAAATGGAGAAGAGTGACCCATGTCAATATTTCATCACTATTTTTGACATTATTATTATTTTCTTTATAAAAATATTCACCTGTTTGTTGAAACAATGTGCTACATCATAATCACATAAACCTATACAACTTCAAGTGATCTATAGTCCATCTACATACACGCTCTGGGTTTTATCTTGATGATGCCTATGTGGCATTTTGGGTTTTATCTCAATGATGTTTGTGTGGCATGAGCATCTTAGTGATGCGATGTTATTTTAGTAATACATCGGTTTCTCTGTGATCCACTAGGTGTTGCTAATGTTTTGAGTATTAATGGGTGTTTCGACCTTTGTAGTTCACCATGATTTGTTAGTATGGTTATTAGGACAGTTGGGATCTCTTAGTGAGATGTATCTTTTTGTGGGATTATACATCAGCTCACTGTACCAATAGACAATCAAAGGCACTAGTAATGGATGCATGTATGACATCAACAATGTGGAAGTTTGACACATTTCGTTATTGGATACATAATTGAGAATGTATATTTATCTAGAAGTATATGCATGAAGTTCCTAAGATGGTTCATGATCATATAATATGTCACGATAAGTAATAAGCATGGGAAAGCGTATGGATTATGCTAAAGGGTTTGCAGTGAAGACTGCCAACATTACATGCTTTATTTAAAGGAAAAAATTTATATAGAGCCAAGGCTCTAAACAATCAAATTAGAGCCTACCTTAAAAATTTCACTAGAAAAGGTTGTTTTGGTGCCCAAAATCTTCAAATTCATCATCTTGACATCAAGATGCATGGACAGTAGAGAAAAATGGATTTCAAGTTTTGAAAATATTGTATTTTGTAACGTATTTTTTGATCGTTAATTTTTAAGATTTTGAAGTTTTCATAGATCTGTTGATCTACATTATTTTTGAAGCTTTAAACTTCATAAATAAAAATGAAAATATATTTTAAGGCCATCACAAATATTTTTAATATTGAAATCACATTTTTCAACAATATTTAAAAGTAGGCTCTAATTTGATTGTTTAGGACCCAGGCTCTATATAAACCACACCTTTATTTAAATAATAATAATAAAAGGAAAAACACAAGGACAAGCACTCATATCATGGCACATGCCCAGCCGTTTGTGTCACATTTTGTGGCTCTTACCCTAGACGTTTGAAGTCCCCGAGTGATCAGCCATTACAAACCCTACACCTATTAAATTATTTTCTAAAGAAATAAAACTTAAAATACCAAATAGTTATCCCAATAATTATCTTAGTTTCTTGAACATTGTCTATGTTGGCAATTTCAAGTTTTAATTATTTGTTGGGTGTAGTTTGCATAAAGTGGCAACCTCAAATAATCAAAATAAGGTGCACCTCCTAACTTGATCATAATATGTAATTTTGGTGAAAAGAAATTTTAGGATGGCCTAAAAATCAATTTTTACCTCTAATTATAAAATTTTAAAGGAAAATTACATAGATATCTGTTATAGTTACCGTTATTATGGTTCTATCGAATAATTTACGTTATTACCACCGTATCTATTTTTTTTTATGTCAAAGCGGAAATTTTAAAAAATGACGACTTTACCCTTTTTCGGTTGTTGAACAACCCAACTCAAAGTATTTTTTGGTTGTTTAACAATAGAAAATAGGGCCAATTTCGGTTTTTGAATAACAGAAAATTTAAAATTTTTGAAATATTTGGTTAATCGAAAACCAAAATTTTCTCTCGCTCTCTTATGGGATTGGATATCCTCTCTCTACCTCTCTCTCTACATTACATAGGTAAAAATGGTTTTTTTTTTTAAAACTCTCTCTCTCCCTTTCACCTAGCGTCTTTTTTTAGTTTTTTGGTAAGTTCATAATTCTTGAGATATCTCCTAAAATTAGGGGCTCAAACTAGCTGTTCCCCTGATTTTATCGGATAACCATAACTTCAAAGAGGTAGAGAGAGAATGCGCCGCGAGAATTCTCCTAATCTTCTAATCTCATAATCCCTTAGATTTATCTTAAATTTAAGGGCTCAAACTAGTTGTTTCCCTTTGATTTTATGGGATGGGATAACTATGACTTCAGAGAGGTAGAAAAAATACGCCAGAAGAGAAAGGAAGCATTTTTTGATTTTGAAGAGCTGAAAAGTTAAAATTTCGGTTCTTCAACAACCGAAAAGTTTAAATTTTCGGTTTTTCTATAACAGACAGTGGTATATTTTTGGTTGTTGAACAATCGAAAATACTTTGAATTCGGTTGTTTAACAACTGAAAAAGAGTAAAGTCGCCTTCTTTTAAAATTTTCGTTTTGACATGAAAAAAAGGGACACGGTGGTAATAACAGAAACTATTTGGTAGAGCTGTAATAACGAAAACTATAACAAATATGTATATAGTTTTTCCAAATTTTAAACTAAAAAAATAGTTCAAATCAAGCAGATTATGAATGCATACAAATCTTGAAAATGGACCATCCAGATAATATGTTGCAAGATATATTAATTTTAATTCAATTCTTTTTTGTTTTTTTCATTATCTATATATCTCGATGTCAAGATGATCAATTATATAACACGATATGCAAGACGTGACAACCTTAAACAACCAAAGTAAGGTGCACCTCCAAACTTTGTCATTTGATGCAATTTTGATGTAAAAAATTCTTACGATTGTTGGGTTTATGTGGCCTTTAAAGGCCTTATGAGTATGCATTGAAACACTTTTATTATAGTGAAACATAAACTCAGTGGGTGTGTGATCCCTCGAGGATCATACTAAGCAAATGATGTTTGCTTATGTCGGACTGTGCTTATCGATCTAGGTCAGTTGATTGAAAGACCCAAGGTACCTAGGCATAAAGAATTAAACCGATGAGGGTTTTGGGTTAGCCCTTGATGATGTCGGAGCTTATGCTTAGATGAGTGAGCCGAGGGATTGTGTGACCCTTGCGTGTGATGGTAGGCCTACTGAGACGGGGGCCAAAACCACATCCAGTTTCCATCACACGGCACCCATATCGATAGATCGTTCGGGAAAGCCAGATATCTATCTTTGGGTGAAGCGTATGCATGTGCGAGAGATACCCCTATGCACGATAGAGCTGTGGTCACATCAGGTCGTGGTGACCTTGACTCGTCTCTAGGGGAAGACCTGTAATCCACAGACTGGGATTGCACCCTTTGATTCATCGATCTGACTTTGATGACCTGCCAATGAGCCCCTGCTTGGACAGTGGGTTATGGGAAACACTGGGTCGGTTCGATAAAGCTAGTGTAGTCTGTAGTCCACAGTTGAAGGTAGAGTACTTCATTATTACAGATTGAATTCCTAAAACCATGTGGATCATTTTTCCATCATATTAATTTAATTGTGTTCATTTTATTATTGAAATGATTTTAGTTTTATTATTAAATTTTTTATGAATCTCTCAATATTTTAATTATGATTTTTGGACTTATAAAAATATAGTTATTGATTTTACAAAGTTATAAAAAATTCAAATATATATTAATTAATTTTATTTTCTTTTTAAATTTTTTTATAAAATTCTATAGGGGGCCCAAAGTGCACATGGGCCCACCATGCGGCATGTGGGTGGGGGCCCACATGTGCCACAAAGGGGTGGCACGCCCCACCCTTTGGATTCTCTTTAACTGCTTTGTATTCAAGACTTTGAGTTATGGTAACTTTGATTTGTGGTATGTGGTTAAATCTTGGAAGGGAAATATTGACATGGCATATTTTGTTTTATAGCAAGTTTGCTTTAAAGGGATATGGTCAATTTGAATAGATAGTAAATATTGACCTTATCTTATTTATATTTGGTAGTATTTATTTACTTGATAATATTTGACATATCGTTATGGAATATGTGAGATGGATCATGCAATTTTATAGAATGCATGATATTTTTTTCTTTAAAATATATTGATGGGAAAATAGTTTAAAGAAAGGGGGATAATGGTCCAAGCATCTTCCATAATGTTGATGGCCCATCTATGGAATGGATGGCTCAGATCTCTCACCCCACAAGTCACCTTGATTAACGGTCTAGATTCAATCCCATAAAAGAGGCAAACTATGAGAAACCCTAAAAAACCCTAAACCTTAATATTCACTATAAATAGGGGTGTTCTACCCCTATCTCTACACACCCTCTCTCTCTCTCCCTTAATTTCTCTCTCATCTCTCTCTCCTAGAGGGGCACATCCCATTCTCTCTCCTCCATATTTCTCTCCAAATTTATTTCTCCAAAACCCTAGGTAGTACTCTCTCTCCTCTCGAGACCTAAGTTAATTTTAAGGGTTGAAAAAATTAGAAGGAGCTTGAGTTAATTTGGGAGTTAAGGTTTAGTAGAGATTTTAAGGGGTGGTTACCTAGTTTGGCCGAAATCAGCTATCCCGGTTCGAGATTGAAGCTAGACCATATGTCTCACGCCATTGGATGTGGTGATTCGATGTGGGGTGTAAAAAGCCCGGTTGAGGTAATCTCCAGCATCTTTTCTTTTATTTGTTTGTTCTTTTATTTTATATTCTCAAGCACAATATTAGGTTGTATGAATGACATCAAGGAGTTGAGGTATATTTTATTGATGTGTTATTTATTTTTAGAATTTCTATTGTTTGTAATAAGACCATCTGTAAGTGATCTTGTTGCCAAAATTATAAGGGGTGATTATTATTAAAAAAAAAATTGTATTTCCCGCAAAAGATTACATAGATCTTTCTTTCAAGGATGACGTGAGAATCTATTTCCATATCTAATGGACAATCCACATAATGTGTTGCAAGATGTACTATTTTTAAGACTTAAAATCTCACCAAAATCCACTTTTAGATCAATAGTTGACTAGCCACTGTATCTGTGGATCCCACCCTCTTCTCAAACCTGGCAGCTTAGTTGATGGGCACCCTTGTAGGCTCATCTTGCATACAAAGTTTTGGGGTCCCAGGTCTTATATCTACCTAGAACACTTCGTCCCGTAAGCATACAATTGAAGACGGTGACACACTTCCACAATATAAGAGAATACTTGAATTAGATCTTTGAAATGATCGACTCAGATAGATACTCATCATAAGCTTTTCTTCTTTTTCCTTGTTCAAAACAAGTACATTTATAAAAGCGTGTAAATTTTGAAAATGGATAGTCCAAATAATATGTTGCCAAATATGCTTTTTTTGAGACATGAATTTTTTTTTCAATATTCATGTATTTCGATGGCGAAATGATTAATTATATAACATAAAATAAATAAGGTGGCAACCTTAACGAATCAAAGTAAGGTGCACCTCAAACTCTATGATAAGTTGCAATTTTGGTGTAAAAAATTCTTAGGATGGCTTGCAATTTTTGTGTAAAAAGTTCTTAGGATGGGCTGACAATCTATTTCCATCTCTAATATTGAAAATAAATAATCCAGATAATGTGTTGCAATATATACTATTTTTAAGACTTGAAATCCTTTTCTTTTCTTTCTTCCTTATCCATAAATCTCGACAAAATAGCTAATGATATCCAAGTGTTTCTTTCAAAGATCACCTACTAAATTACTATTTCAAAAATATTTTATTAAATGGTTAATTCCGAATTTTTCCCATGTATCGCCTACCAAATTATTTACTAAATTACTATTTCAAAAATATTTTAGTAAATGATTAATTCCAACTTATTTGTCAAAAAAAAAGATTAATTCCAACTTTTCCCCATGTATCGCCTAGCAAATTATTGTTTCAAGAATAAAACTAAAGGGAAAGCTTTCTATGTTTTCCCTACAACATACAAGTTCTATCCTCCCCCTACCATCCAGTCGTCCATTTTTTATCATGAGAGCCATTCACCGTTTGACCTTAGATCCGATATCTCAAAGTATTTTATTTTTAACTTTTTTAATACAAATTTTTTGGATATGAAATTTGGTACGTGCCATCTTCTCATTGGGACGCATCTATAAAAAATATTAACAATAATTTTTCGATAAAATATAATGACCAAAATACCCCTTAAAAATTTTAGGGGTATTTTGGTCATTTTATTTTATCGAAAATATTTTGTTTATATTTTTTGTTAGTGAGAGTTTAATAGAGGAATGGAAGTCCAAATTTTGGTGTCAAAATAGTTTATAAAAAAAAAATTAAAAATAAAATAGTGTAGAGACGCGACATTATGATTGGGGCAATCTTAGCCCTCCATTAGAAAATGGATAGTTGGACAAGGGGAGGATAGAAATTATATGTTGTAGGGAGAACATAGAAAGCTTTCCTAAAACTAAATGCCTACGAAAGCAAGGGAAGACTGTTTAATATTTGGATAAAAAACTAAACGGCTACAAAAAAAGGGAAGACTGTTTAAAAGTTCTGAATATCATTCAGGTAAAAACGTAAAAAGAAAATTTCTCCATATCCCTTATTTTTAAATTTTATTTCTTAATAAACCTAAGGTTTCAACAAATATCTTCTAAACCCCTGGCCACTTTAAACCTATTTTTTAACCTAAACAAATGTAAGAAAGACGTGATATTTCTAAATCCAATCCCTTCTCTCTCTTCATTTATAAACCCCAGACTTCTCTCTTTCTCTCTCTTGTTGTGTGTTTCATTATCTGTCTCCTTCCGTGTTTATCCAAACACCTCTTTATCTCTTCCCATGTTTATCCAAACAATTTCCTCTTTTCCCGTGTTTATCTAAATCCCTCTGTCTCTCCTCTTGGTAACTTCTCACCACCAAGCATCTCTCTCCTTGCAGTTTATTCAAACACCTCTCTCACTCTTCTGTGTTTATCCAAATGCCTATCTCTCTCCTCCCGGTAACCTCTCACCACCAAAATATCTCTCTCTTCTTGTGTTCATCCAAATACATCTCTTTCTCTCCATATACTTTTTTTTACCAAGGTTCAACATCTTTCTTAAAACTTAAAGGGAGATTACATCATTAGAAACAATAAAATAAGAGAGAGAAACACCCCTTTTTGCCAATGCATCAGCAATGTCATTAGCTTCGCGGCACGTAGACGTGGGTGAAAGAGACAGAAAGACAATCCACCACATCCAAAGTTTGCAACCAAAGCAACCGCAATTCCCATGGAATCCTCTACTCCTTTTTGCACCTCTGAGTAATATTTAGAGAGTCCCCTTCAATTAAAAAATTACGACCTAAATTCTTCCCAATGAAAGTTTGGACACCCCTTAAAAAAGCAGTAAGTTCCACACAATTAGTCGTAGCAACACCAATAGGACTTGCATAAGAAACCACAACATTTCCATAGCAATCTCTAAGAACTCCTCCAACACCTGCAGGCCCCGGGTTCCCCATAAACCGGTACCAAAATTTAACTTAAAACTTCCAAAAGGTGGGGCATACTATAAACATTTGGGTCTGCTTGGTCTGAAACCCAAAGAAAAAAGATTGCGCAGATTGACTATGACATCAACTTTAGAGATACCCCACCCATCCTTAGCCACCGATAAAGAAGACCAAATTGATAACTTGATAAGGTGAATAAGTTTGTCTACCGGCAACCCCACACCCTCAAAAGTTTGCCTATTTCGCTCTTTCCATACTTCCCATAGGATCGGACCTTTAGCAATCTTCCAAATCGTAGCACTTACCTTGGGAAGGCAGAGGATATTAAATTGTGAAACTAACCCAATCACTTTCTGAGGCAACGGGAGAAAAAAACCAACCTCTCCAATAAGCCAATGCCAAATCCATAAAGTATAGGGACAATTGATTAAGAGATGGTCAACTGATTCACTATCCTATTTACAGAGCAAACATATATTAGGTAACACTTTCCCCCTTTTTTTGCAGGTTGTCAATTGTTAATAATTTATCTCGCGAGGCTAGCCAAATGAAAATTTGAACTTTGTGTATATTGGCTATCTCCATATCTGCACAATTTTGGAGGTCGACCATCTCCAACGATCAAGGAAGAAAAGGTTATAGCATGATTTAACCGATAATATACCGTCCCCTTCAATCTCCTATATGAAAATATCTTCTGCCCCTTGAGAAATATAAACTTTATCCAAAAGTTTCATCAAGTACACCATTGGGGTATTGTTAAGCCTTCTGTAAATAAGGGGTATATCCCAAACCAACTGCTGACTCTACTCTCTATTACGTCACAGATTTTTAAGGATTTGAAACTACCTTAAAGAGGTCAGGGAAAGTAACCTTTAGCGGGCACTCTCCAATCCAATTGTGGTGCCAAAACAAGATTTGATTACCACAACCCACATTCCATCTAAAATAGCCCGATACCATATTACTACAGTTGAAGATAGCCGTACACGTAAAAGAAACCTCCATCCCTCTACCACCCCCTATCCACAGATTTTGCCTATCCATCCCATACTTCGTCCTCAACACTTGGGTCCACAGGTGATCCTTCAGGTAAATGATACGTAACCACCATTTACAAAGCAAGGCCTGATTGAACCTCGTCATTTTCCGTATACCCAGACCACCTTCACGCTTGGGTGTACAAACTCTATCCCACCTTAATAAATGGAATGTCTTATTCTCACAGTTAGAACCCCAAAGGAAATTTCTCATCGTTTTTTCTATTCTCTTTGCAATTGCAGCTGGCATTTGTACTAAGGACATTTGATACACCGCAAATTTGCAAGGCACGATCTTAGCAAAGTCACCCTTCATCTCGGAAAAAGGTATTTGTGTTTCCAAAGATCTAACTTATATTGAATTCTCTCGATCACCTTATTCCAAACAGCAATAGGGAATTTACAGTATGAAACTGGAGCCCTAGATAAATAATAGGGAAATAGTCCACTTTGGATCCCATAATCACAGCTAGCTCAGTCACAACACTAACACTGCAACTGACTCCTACCATAGAAGACTTGTGGAAATTAACCTTCAGGCCTAAAGTAATTTCACAAATCTCCAAGAATCTTGTAACATTTTTTATTTTAAAGGAGAAAGAGTGAGGGAAGAGAGATGTGAAACGTGCAGAGAGAGAGTGAGTGGAGAGAGAGTGAGGGAAGAGAGATGGGAAACATGAAGAGAGAGAACATGAGGAGAGAGAGTGAGGGGTTAGAGATGGAAAAAATAGAGAGAGAGAAGGGTACAGTGAGAGAGAAAGAGAGAACTTTAGAAGAATGGATTTTAGAAAAGACACATTTTTTTATATTTGTTTGGCCTAAAAAAAACAGGTTTAATGTAACTAAGGGGGTTAGAAGAAATATCATTTACCATTTTTATGCCCAAGGATATCTTTTAAACCCTAGGGTCTATTGTGAAATGAAACTTAAAACTTGGGGGTATCGAGATATTTTCTCAAAAGTAAACGGCTACAAAAAAAGAAAGGGAAAACTTGTGGCCAAATATGATTCAGGTACTACGAAAAATAGTAAACGCCGACAAAAAAAGGGAAGACTGTTTAAAAGTTCCGAGTATCATTCGGGTACTACGAAAAAATACACTTTAAAAGTTGGAAAATTATCACAAATATACTTTAATTTTCGTTTATTTAGAAAAAAAACTTCAACTTTCATGAACCTCTTCACTCCTTTTTTCTTCAAACCTTCACGGTAGTCGTATGAATTACGGTAATACATGTGATAATTCCCCTTAAAAGTTCCGATACCATTCGGACACTACCAAAAAAAAAGAGGAGAAGACAAAAGGGAAGAGAAGACTTGCGGTGAGCGTGGATCGAACTCACATCTTCAGTCTGAGGCTCTCGCAACTGAGCTATCCCCGCATATTTTACTTAATGAAGAAACAGGTTTTATAAAATTAATGCACTGCGCACAGGAAAATGAAAATAACCACCGCGTTTGTAATTATAATTTTTGGGTCACGAGTCAACAATAATACATACTAGTTGAATATCAAAATTTTAAAATTTAAAATTCTTAATTTTTTTTTAAAATATTGAAGGAAAAGGTTTATACAAGGTTGACATAGAATTAAGGTGCACCTAAAAAATTCATGGAAAATAGTTATTTTGGCATTGGAAAATACCCAATTGATCATCTTGACATCGACATGTACGGATATGAGAAAGAAAAGGGTTTCAAGTCTAAAAAAAAGTACATTTTGTAACACATTATCGGGACTGTTCATTTTCAAGATTTTCATGTGGTTATAGTTCTGCTTCACTTGAACCCTTTTCAGAGTTCAAAATTTGACGATTAGAGATAAAAATAGATTCTCAAGCTATTGTAAAAATTTTCGATACCAAAGTTACATCTTGTGAAAAAGTTTGGAGGTGTGTCTTGCTTTGAATGTTTAATTTTGCAATGCAAACCTACCCAACATTAAACAACCTGCAAAAAAAGTAACAAGAATTAGAATTCCCCAAATCTTGAATCGAATTATGTAGAAACATAGCACCATTGCTACTGGCTACTACTAGTAATAATAGTAATAATTATGGTAATAATAAAAATAAATACCGGATGGTAATAAATAAAAGCAAAAGCAAGATATGGATGACTTGTCAAACGTGTTCGGTCACTTTTTTTCTTACTAAATATAGGGAAAGATTCAAATATGACCCAGACCTTATAAAAAAAAGAGGTAAAGTTGCTTCTCCAATCTCACCAAAAATTATAGTTTGGGAGTTCATAACCTTTAAATCGATCATTTCTACATAAAAAAAAAAAAAAGGATTTTATATCCTAAAAATAATGTATATTCATTTCAAGTATTCACAAATCTGCGAGTGTGGTCCATATAGAAACCTTATGCCTAAATATAATATTATTTTTATTTTTATTTTATTTTATTTTATTTTGGTGAGAAGTCTATCTATATTTTACTTGAATGTTTTTGGATTGGGCCTATTGATGCATTTTTTTTTATGCCTATGGGATTGGAATCAACATGATGTTTGCTGATTTTCAATGCAAAAATGATTTTTGATGATTCAAAATAAGATTTAAAAAAAAGAAGAAAACTTTGGAATTGAACGGGATTCACTTTCCAATAAGATTAGGTGGAAGGCCTAAAAACCAATATGCGGAGAGGTTTATTTATTTATGGGTAAGTATGCTGAGAGATTTAATTTTGTAAGATTCAAAATTAAAAAGCATGAAATTTTTTTTAAGAGAAAAATTATGTAAGGACCCGGTTCCCTCCTAATATTACTGTTTGATCCGTATTTTTCTCAAATTTACATGACGAACGCCCTTTGCCGGCCCTTTCTATTTTTTGCAATTTTAACCCCTATCGACATTTTTACCACGGATAAGTGGTAAAAAAGCATATAGAGCATTTACTTCCTCTTTAAACATCATCTATTAAATCTTTTATTTTAAAAATAATAATATCAAAACATAAAGCAATTTAGGGAATTTAAATTTAAAAATAAATATAGAATTTATTTTTAAAAATAATGATGCTAAGATGTTGAAATTTTAATACATAATTTATTTTAAAAATTAAAAAATAAATTCTCCATTTATTTTCAAATATTTTGGCATCATTCTTTGAAAATCAAATTTAATAATTAACTTTTAAATTTAAATTTAAAATATAGAGAAAATATAATTTTTTCTTTTACCAAATTCCAAATAGAAAATTACAAAAAATGGTGAATTTCCGACCTATTCAATGCTGGGAATGTTGGATAGGGGGGCAAAACCGGAGAAAAAAAGACTCGCAGGGGTCATCCACTTACATTTGCCAAAAATATGGAACAAAAAGTAATTAGAGGTGACACGGTCCATATGTAATTTTCTTTCTTAAGAAATACAAAGTCAATTTTCAAAATTAAAGCTTATTACCACATACACTTTATCATTGAAGTATTATTGACTTAGGAGCCGTTTGGGTATGTAGAAATCTATTTCGTGACAATAGATTACAAGGAAATATGACATTTACACTGTTTGTGTACACTTTAATAACAAGAAAATAGAAAGACATTACTTGAGATTACCTGAAATTTCCAAAAAAAATCATCAACTCCATTTCGCGGAGTGAGGAGTGAAAAATCTATTACGAAGTTGATAGGTAATCTTTGGAAATCTTTTGGCGCGAGTTTCTCTGCTTTATCCCTGCTTAAAAAAACATTTATCTATCTCAAGTATAAGTTGTATTATATAATTATTTCTCTATCTCAAGTATATGTTGTATTATATAATTCCTAAGGTAAGTAGAAAGTGAAAGCAAGGGATATGAAAAAGGGCTGATTTAATCGGGTGTACGAGGACAATTTTTTACTGCAATCATAATAAAAAAATTCTACATCCCTCTTCTCCAATTTGGTTGTAACCCTAATCTCATATAAAAGCAAATTTTTTTAATAATTGGTAATTGAAAGTAATGGGAAATCTAAATTGATTTGAACGGTTATAGTACGTGATGAGGGACAATTTTTTACTACAATCATAATAAAAAAATTTCTACATCCCTCTATTCCCAATTTGGATTGTAACCCACCATCAACTCTAGTATAAAAACAAAAATAATAAAAATAGGTAATCGATGAGAAATTACACAACACAATCATAATAAAAAATTTCACATAACATAATCCTCATAAGAGATTAGTAAATTGAAATAAGGTGCATTTTTAGTCTCCTCCAATGCTTCAAAATTTTCTACTGCAATTACTAAATCTTTTAGTTTACTAATCAAAGTTATTCCCATTTTTTAACTTTGGTACGATAAATTTATTGCTTATTTGAAATTATATATAGAGAGACATTTGAAAGACTTCCATAAAACATAAATAAAAATAACGTTTATCACAATAAAATCATATTATTCCAATGACTTTGTTGAAATCAAAGTCTAATCATGTTAGCCAAACATCGCCATATTTTTCATATTTGGATGGTAATGCATTTCTCATATTTCTTCTATACATAGCCAAACATTAGCAATGTATTTCTCAAGTTGCATCCAAATACTACCCAAACAGTGACAATCCATTTGTAGGTAATATATTAGGGAATAATATATTACGCACATAATATATTTGACAAACAATATATTTCAAACGGGCCGTTAGTGGTGATTATACCCTATTATTTAGCTAATCGAGATATATCTACATTTCCATTTTAGCTATGTTTAAGGCTTTAAAATGAAACAAAAACGATGAGAGATATATCCATGTAACCAAAACTCTTTCCTGAATTTATGAGGTTTAACTAAAAACAATAATAATTACATTTTTTAAGTAAGACTTGTATATATGAATTTGGGAAATAGGATAACATTTAAAACACCTATAATTAAATTTCTACAGTATTTTGCTCATGGTTTATCACCATGCAAAGTCTATTAGATGACCATGATTATCTAATAACATTTGAATTTTAATATTGTTTTAGAAATCAGATTTTTAAAAATTTGCGTGTGTATATCTTACCATCTTTCATTTAAATAAAATATTAAAAATAATTATCAAAAAATAAAATGATGAAAATACCCCTGAATATTCATAGGGTAATTTGGTTATCTTTATTATTTGAATTTTTTTATATTTATTTAGGTATGTCTCGCAATATGCTCACTCCAACAAAATTTGAGATTATTTAGATTTGTAAAAAGTTATTAAAAATCAAATAAACTATCACACAATTGTAACTGTTTGATGGACTTTGAATGGTAATGAGCTATGAGTAAAAATATTGAATGACTTCACTCGTTGAGTGTTTGTGAAAAAATAGAGAAAATTACCCAAAAAAAAAAAAAGACAACACTTTCTATGCAACTAACCCCCCAACAATAATATTTTTGTGTCATTTTTTTTCCCAAAGCAAACTTTCTAAACAAATACCCCAAAGCAAAAAAGTTTAATTTTTTTAGACAAAAATGCCCTTTCTGTACACAAATATCATTTTCGTCAAATTTGATGTAGACTTTTAGACCGTAGTAGCATATTACCGGAGCACACCATTGTGTACCGGACTGCCCTAAGACAACTACGGGACCGAAACTGAATACTGTCAGACTGCCTTTTACATCGTGTTAGAGCCTCGGAATCCAGCAACATCTACTGTCGTATCACCATTTGTAACTACCGAACCGCACTTTGTAACTGATATTGACTTTTGGATCGTAGTAGTTCATTGCTGGAGCGCACTATCACATTGTCGGAGCTCACAACTCCTTGACTGCCCTAAGACAACTACCAAACCGAAACTGAATACTGTCAGACCACCTTTTACATAGTACTGGAGCCTATCTAGCAACATCTACTGCCGGATCTCCCTTCCTATCTAGCAACATCTACTGCCGGATCTCCCTTTGCAACTACCAAACTGTACTTCGAAATCCAGCAACATCTACTGCCGGATTTCCCTTACTTTGCAACGGTTGAACCGCATTTTGCAACTGCCGGACCGCGCTTTACAAAATGTCGGAGCCCTACTACCGGACCGCACTCTACACAATGCCAGAGCCCTATTGCCTGTCAGACCGCATTTACACAGTGCCGAAGCTGTTATTTTGATGGGATCCAGAGCCCTATTGCCATACTGCATTTTACACAGTGCCGGACCGCATCTACACAGTACCGAAGCCCCTATTTTGGTGGGATAGAGGAGAGAGAGGCACGAGTAAAATAAAAGTAAGAGAGTTATTTTGGTGGGATAGAGGAGAGAGGTGTGAGTAAAGTAAAAGTAAGAGGGTAGTTTAGACATTTTTTTTATTTTTTATTTGATTGGGGTATTTACATAAAAAATGTATTTTGGAAAAAAAGTGAGAAAAAAAATTAGGTTGGAGGCAAGCTACATTAAAAAAATATGATCTTGGGGATGTTTTTTGTAATTTTCTCAAAAAAATATTGAATGACTTCACGCAATCGCCGTACCCAAATTTACAAACAAAGAGAGAGAGAGAGGGAGAGAGAGAGTTAAATTCATAGCTTTCATCCCCATAACCATAAGAGGTACCATGAGAAAGGAGAAAAAAGGCAATTCTATTTCCAATCATAAAATTGTTCTTTACTAATAAGCTTACTATAAATCAATAGATTATTGTTCTCATTCAAGAGCGAGAGATACAAAAGATTTACATGGGTGATACTCGCAAAGAAAATCACTCCATAGAAACTCTAATTCTTCTAGTTTGCCTCATGGAGGTCATTGGAGATCATTGGATTAAAGGGAAGAGGGAGAGGGAGAGGGAGAGAGAGAATTTTACACATGCATTATTATATACCATACACAAAAAGAGAGAGAAAAAGAGTTTTAATAAAAAAAAAAGTTTATATAAGAACTACCTTATAAGAGCCTTATATGGTAGAACTATTAATGCACCTCAAAAATCTATTGGTAGTTTTAATGTTGAAAAACCCTTTGATTGATGATCTCGACTTGGAGATGTATCATCATGAAAAATAAAAAGATTTTAAGTGTCAGAAATAGTGCATTTTACAACATATTATCTACACCGTACATTTTCAAGATTTTCATATGTTTATAGATCTACTTGATTTTACCCATTTTTGAAATTTAAAATTTATATTTAGATACAAAAATAGATTTTGAGATAATTCTTAAGAACATTTTACATCAAAATTATATACCATGATAAAATTTGAAGGTGAACCTTACCTCTAACGGATGCATTTGTATGCCAACTGCACCCTTTAATAGATTGGACCTTGAGGAAATACGAAAGCAAACCTCCTATTACTTTTGGTAATCAAGCGCCTCTAATTTTTGCAAAAGGAGTATAAAATAGATGAGTTCATTCTTGATCTATATCGATCCACTATTTGTCTTCGAAGAATTTATTGTGTTTTACTTTCTCTGTTTTTTATCCCCATGTAAATAGGGCGGTTTCGTTCTTCCAACGATGGACAACTTGGAAGTTCAATCTTCTTTGTATAAACCTTACTTTTTCTTTTCTTTTTAAAATGTCTCTTAGAATCTCTAAATTTCCAGTATTTCTCAAAAACATAAAACGTGCCATATTTTTCACTTCTCTATGTAACCTAAGAGTCCTAGGAAATATTAGAATCCATGCACCTTACTGTTTACAGCCAAAATTTTGGAAAATTTGAGACGGAACTCTCTTTGATTTGTGCTTTTAACTTAAAGAACTATAAATTTCCGCAGAGAATGTGTGTACAGTTCAAATTCTTATATGGAAAGATCAACCCTATTTGAGAAATGTTGGTAGCACCGGTTTGAAATCGTGGAAAGTCGAAGAAGAAACCGAGAAAGCAGGAAATGAAAATAAAGAAAATAAAATGATAAAAGATTAACTAATATTTAAATAAAAAAAAAGGAGAAGAAACTTATTTGAAAAACAGAAAGTTGTGGCCAGTATCAGTACCGCAAATCGATTAACACATTTTGGGCCTTCTTTTTTTCCTTCTAGAATTGGCTTGAAAGGGTTTCTTTGAATTAAAGATTTGTAGAGAACTTTGGTGGGAATTTGTAAAGATTCGACTCATAGCTTCCGGCCTAGGGTTTTTTAGGATTCCATAGTCTCTAGGGTTTCTAGGCTTTGCTTCTAGCATATGGGAGTTTCTAGGATTTTTCGTATAATTTTCTTAGGATTTTTCGATGATTCTTTTTTTTATACGGGTGATTTATGGAGAGTTCGAGGGGTTTATATGGAGTTTGATGTGGGGTACGTATCCCATTAGGAATAGTAATCGTGGTTTTATCTCTGATAGGGTTTGGATCCGTCAAAATCTTACGGGATCTAAAACAATCAAGATTTGCCTCTGGATTCTTCCAAAATTTAGTGAAAACTTTCTCGACCCAAAACTATACAGCAATCAGGTACGCGTCGGACCCAAATCTCCATTGGCTCACACCATGATTTGTGCTACGTTACGTCCAATGGTAGTGATCTTGTTCAGTTCCAACACGTTTTCGGGTCACTCTCGGCTGTTTCCTAATGCTTATGTGTTTTTTTAGTTAGATCTAGACATATTATAATCAGGATCAGCTACCGAGCTAATTTCAGGTGGTTTCAATTGTTTTTCTAGGGATTATGGACATTCTATGGTGTACCAAGGCTTATTGGGTTAGTATGGTCGTATGGTTTAAAATAATTGTTTTTAAGTCCTTTTAGCCAAAATCTGGAGAGGAAGAGGTGAGGATAGGGGACGGGGGTCTATAGTTGTCCATCTTTGACATTTACCTAAGACATTGGATGAACGACAAAAAAAATAAACACCTTAATCACAATAGAATAAAAGAAAGGTCTCACTTGAATGCGTAACACCTAGGGGAAAGGTAGAATGTCGATGGAGAAAATTCATAAGACATCAACGAGAACTGCGTTGATTCTAGGGCAATTATTTTTTTGTTGAGAGGCCTCAAAGAATCGGGGAAATTTTCGTAGGACTTCAACATGAATAGTGTTAGGATTGGGACGGTTATATTTTGTTGAGAGGTCCCCGACCGTCCAGGTGATGCTCCCTAGGACTACAGGTAAACTTCCCAAGCCTAGTTTGGGTATTAGTTTCCAATTTGATGGAAAATGATTCTAACAAAGATTTGACATGATGATGATGACGATGAAAAACTAACCAATTGAATTTATTACCTTTCAACGCTTAATTCTAATGTCTTAGGTTTCACAAATCCAAGACAAATTTTGGAATAACTTTTCACGGGAAATTTTCCTAAAAAAAGGGGGGTTTTCTTGAGAATTTTCTTTAAGGGGAAGAATCTCTAGACATAGGGATAAATGAGGAACAAAAGATATAAGGATTTTGGAGGGAGAAATGGGAGGAGATTGCTTTTTTTTTTTTTTTTTTGTTTGAAAGGTTTATGTACTTCTCCTATAGAAGATATATGCTTTCCTTACAATCTAGCTGTCCAATTTTGATCAAGATAGCCACTCACTGTTTGATCGTAGATCCGACATCTCAAAGTATTTTATTTTTAGTTTTCTTATATAAATTGTATGAATATGAAATTTGGTAGGTGCCATCTTCTCATTGTGGCGCACCTATAAAAAATATTCAAAATAAATTTTTGATAAAATATAATGATCAAAATACCTCTTGAAATTTTCAAAGGCATTTTAATCATTTTATTTTATTGAAAATATTGTTTTTATATTTTTTGCTAGTGCGAGTTTAATAGAGGATTGGACTTCCAAAATTTGGTGTCAAAATAATTTATAGAAAGAAAATTAAAAATAAAATAGTATTAAGATGTGACATTGTAATTGGAGCAATCTTAGCCTTACGTTCAGAATAAACGGTTGGATAAGAGAAAGTATATAAATTTTATGTTGTAGGGAAAGCATAAAAAGTTTTCCCTTTTGTCTAGGCCCCAACTACCTATACGCTCATTTTGTTATTTTTTCTATGGGTATTTATAAGGAAATCTATCAGAGATTAGCTCGTCAGGAGAACAACAATTTCCCTATTTGGGGCTCAAGAAAAACAATTACTTGGTAAAAAATCCATTTTGTGGCATTCTCTCTCCAGGGGAAACAAATCACCTCTTTATGTTAGATTCATGTAAAATCATTATCCATTTGCATATATGAGAGATCCGTATATTTTTTTAAGCTAAAAATTTCATAATCGGCAGTGGAAATAGACTTATGGGTTTCCCATGCCCAATGTGTTTTATGGATGCAGTTTTGAAGTGAGGCTTTACTTTTCTTTTTTTTTATAAAGCTTACGCATTATAGAAATCGTATCATTTAAGAAACTTGTCTAACTTTTATTGAATGATATCTAGTATTCTTACCATTTCTAAATGGATGCAGTTTCCGCAAGTCGTAGGCTTTATAAAAACAAAGTAAAACCTCATCTCGAATCCTCATCCGGAAAGCACTTTGGGCATTAGAAATCTCAATGATAGCTCTAAAATCAATTTCTAATATTGATTATAAAATTTGAAGTTCCCAAAATAGTACATATCTTGTAGATACATGAACACTTATTTTCAGGGTAACATAGACGGTTTAGATAAGATCTGACAATATATACTATTTTTCGGTCTTGAAATCCTAATGTTTTTCACAACCGTAATGGTCATGACTGAAATAATCGATTTGAAGGTTTTCTAACACCAGAACCACAATTTTTGGTGAGTTTTATGGTGAGGCTTTACTTATTTTAATAGAACTGTAGCTGTATCAAAACATTTTCTTTCCTAAATTCCTACACAAACAATAATATGAGGTAGTATTTAAGAGACCAATCAATTTGGTAAAAAAATTATGTTTGGGAAAAAATTTGCTTTGTTGCCTATGTAAGAAATTGAAACCACACAAAAAGATTACATCTAATTTGAAAATAACAATGAGAAACAAACATTACCATGCACATACCATCAATGTTACGTCTAATGCCATTACTTTTCATTGATCATCTCGGCTTGAACATTATAGTTGGTAAAAAAAATTAGGTTTTGAAGTTCTAAAAATAGTGTACATTATAATGAATTATCTTGACCATCTATTTAACACTAACAATAAGTGTTCATAGATCCACAAGATCTGCACATTTTTTGAGTTTTTAATTTTATTGTTAGTGTTGGAAATTGATTTTAGAACCATCATGTAAATTTCCATCGCCAAAAGTTCAGGATGAGGATTTGAGGTGAGATTTTATTTTGTTTTCATAAAGCCTAAGCCTTATAGAAACTTCCTCCAAGGTAAAAAGCATGGTTATTGCAAAAGTGAATCTACATCTTAGCCTAGTGGTTTGAGCTAGGCTAAGATGTATTCTAACACCTAGGAAATTGATTTTATTCTAACACCCTAGGTTGCATCCAGGGTTCTCCCTCTTGGTCTAAAGGGATGAATATCTTATTCAAGCACCTAAAGATGCGTCAAAGGGTTTTGAGGCTTAGCTCAGTGTCTTGTTACCCTAGGTTTTTTAAAGGGGACCTCTTTGTCTAAAGAGGTTTGGATGTCTTAGTCTTGTTACGTCTAATGCCATTACTTTTCATTGATCATCTCGGCTTGAACATTATAGTTGGTAAAAAAAATTAAGTTTTGAAGTTCTAAAAATAGTGTATATTATAACGAATTATCTTGACCATCCATTTAGCACTAAGAATAAGTGTTCATAGATCCACAAGATCTGCACATTTTTTGAGCTTTTAATTTTATTGTTAGTGTTGGAAATTGATTTTAGAACCATCATGTAGATTTCTATCGCCAGAAGTTCAGGATGAGGATTTGAGGTGAGATTTTATTTTGTTTTCATAAAGCCTAGGATTTATAGAAACTTCCTCCAAGGTAAAAAGCAGGGTTATTGCAAAAGGGAATCTAAATCTTAGCCTAGTGGTTTGACTTAGGCTAAGATGTATTCTAACACCTAGAAAATTGATTTTATTCTAACACCCTAGGTTGCATCCAGGGTTCTCCCTCTTGGTCTAAAGGGATGAATATCTTATTCAAGCACCTAAAGATGCGTCAAAGGGTTGACTCTTAGCTCAGTGTCATGTTACCCTAGGTTTTTTAAAGGGGACCTCTTTGTCTAAAGAGGTTTGGATGTCTTAGTCTTGTTACCCTGGTTTCTTAAAGGGCACCTCTTTGTCTTAAAGAGGTTTGGATATCTTATTCTAGCACTGTAAGATGCATCAAAGGGTTTTTTTTTCTCACTGCTTAGTTGTTTGGAGGTCATAGTCTTGGTGCCCTAGATTTCTTGTAGGGGTTTTGCTTTAACCCTAGTGGTTTGTACTAAGGAGCTGTTATTTTAGTGACCTTGGTTGAATGAAGCCGTTCTACATTCGAGGCTAGTGGATTGGAGGTTCTATCTAACCACATGCATGAAATAGCTGAATCTCTTACTCGGTCCTGTTTCGATCCCAGAGGAAAAATTTATTTCTTACAAAATACATATCTTGCAATAAAATATTTCATGTAAAATGGGTTTTTATTGTTTCGATAGCATCTGGATGCACCTTGGGAGATACATTCTGCCTAAAATGCAAGGAATCACTAGAGAGGAAAACACAGTAGAGATAGAGAGAAGGAAATAGCTAGTGCAATATTGAGTTAGAAAGAGATTGGAGATTTTTGTGAATGGGGATAGACTGAGAGAGGCAAGGAATAAAGATATAAGGATTTGAGAGAGAGACAAAGGGGGGAAAGAGGGCAAGAGATTGTGTTTTTTTGTCCATGCCCCAACCATACTCTCGTCTTAATTCCTTCCACTCGGCTCTGAAAGGAAATCAAATTATTTCGCTTGTGAGGAGAAAAACAATTTATGTTTGGGGCTCAAAATAGAGAAAATAATTTCTAGCAGGAAAAAAAAAATGTCTGAGATTTTGGATCAAACGATGGAAATAGGCAATCTCTCTAGAAAACCATTTTGTGGTAAACTTTTCCCATGAATCCAAATAGCTCCATAGGAATGTTAGCTTCTACGTAAAATCACTCTTTTTAAACCTACCTGCAAAAGAGAGATATACAAACGATGACATGAGGATTCGGTTTCTTACCTCCCAAGGCACGAAGCAGATTTCCCATTAAACACAGTATTTTGTATGGCAATATTTGCTCGGTGCTTTCACATGTAAATCAAACATGGGAAAGCAATAGGAGGGAATCTCTTTTCCAAGGAAAAATTTTATACCAAAGGTACCCTTAAACTAATAGTTTAGGGCAAGCTTGCAAGAAGGATTTTACTTGTATATATCTTTACCTAGAGATTTGGAGCACTGGCATTAGCTAGCACCATAGATATCCAAAACTGCCCTAATTATTTTGCCTAGAGGTTCGAGCCCTGGGTTTCAGGGTGACTCCAAAACCTAGGTCTTAGGGAATCTAGCCCATAGCCCGAAGACTCATCTTATTAAAAATATGCTTCTCAAATATACAAAAAAATATGCTTCCCAAATATACAAAAGTGAAAACTTGGATATAGGATCTTCATGCATATATGTATTCACATGCAACTGTATACATACGTACAATGCATGAATACATATACGATAACCTATCGCTCTCCTTAATTCTCGCTTATGTTAAGGTTGGGGTTTCTATGAGTCCCCCGACTCACATGTACATGTGCATCCCGCCATTAAAGTCTATCTTAGCTATGGATTTTGAGTTTAGAAGTTTTAAAGAGATTCATGATCCAGGCCATATATATTACTAACTAGAAATAGCTAAAAATAGCTAGACTAAAAATAACTACACATGGATAGGGGTCCGAGAAGTGAAAATATTTAGATATGAAAGCATCTACAAAACGTCTATAGGTGAAATTCTACCGTACTTCCTTCACCTATACCTCATCACTGTCCAAAGTTCATCACACGGTCATATTTGTCTTGCAGTATTTGAATTTTTATAATTATTGTACTAATCAAATTTATCTAAAATTTGAGGCATGTATACATATGACCAAGTCACACTAAAATAAAATATTTAAAAAATAACAATCATAAAATAAAATGATGAAATTACCCCTGAAACTTTATAGGGGTATTTTGCGTACGTTTTATCATTCAAATTATTTGTTTTATATTTTATTCATGTACATCTCACTAAGACGCACACACCTCGAAAATTTTAGATCATTATGAGTTGTAAAAAAAAATATTAAAATTCAAACACTATCATATATCTGTGACCGTGTGATAAACTTTGAACGGTGATAAAGCCATAGGTGAAGTACTGTAGAACGTCACCTATAGGCGTTTTGTAGTGTTTTCCTTTAGATATCATTATATATAACATAAAATACGTATCAAACAACTAAAAAATTAATATTATGCATAGTATATAAATTTAATAAGATGATATATTCTAGATAAATTTAATTATCATCGAAAGATGCTCTTATATGGTAGAAGCAAGGTGTACATCAAAAATCATCTAAAAATGTCATTTTGATATTTAAAACAATTGATCATTTCAACCTTGAGATTTATAGATATAAAAAAGAAAAAAATTTCAAGTCCTAAAAATAGTGAATAACACATTATCTAGAATTCCTATTTTCAAAAAATTTAAATGTTTATAGATCAGAAGCTCAATGCACACCAATCTTGAAGCTTTAAATTTTAGAATTACATGTAAAAATAGATTTATGGACATTTTTAAGGTTTTTCGGCACAAAAACTAATCTTTTAGCAAGATTTAAAAGTGTACCTTATTTTTTGTTATTTAATGTTAACACTTTATACAAAGTACACTTGATACAAAGTATGGAACTATTTAATAATTAAAAAACAGTGGATTTTTATGTTAACTTTCTTATATAATCAATGAGATTGTATACGATGAGACCACTTACCTTGGGTACAGAGAGGCAACCATATGATGTGAAATCTGATAGCTTGGGTGTGTCACAAAGTTCGAAAAATAAAAATTGAACTTTGAGTTTGGTGAATAAAATAAATGTAGCCATACAATTTCACATCCAGTAGTCAAGATTAATTGTGACCACCTTGTATCTCAAGTAAATGGTCTCATTATATACTTTTTCGCTTTCAATAGAGTAGGATGGAGAACCAGAATTCATGTAGTCCACCCTAATTAATTGAAAAAAAGTTAAAATAATGATATAATGATATACGGAAATAAGCAATTTATCTTTGTTGCAACATCGTCTCTTATGGTCTCTTTTTATAGTTGGATGTTCAAAAGGAGGCCAAGAGGCATGCTGTTGATTAGGATAAAAAATCCATAAAAAATATTACTCAAAACTTTTGCAACCCAAAAAGCTCTTCTAAAAAAAAATTCTGAGCCCATCTAGATCAAGATTAGCCAACCGCATCAGTCCAACCATTACCCATTTCACCTAAAGGATCTAATATTAGACGACACTGTTATGAATATACTCGTAAGCAAACGTATTTACACACCCTATGAGTGTCACCCTATAATTATCCGACTGAGAGATGAAGTACATGTAACAGAGCTACATCTCTTGCTCTCTCTCTCTACGGTGTACATGAAGCTTCTCTCTCTCTCATTCTCATGGTTAAGTTGAGCGATGCATGTGAAGAGGTACACCTAACCCCATTTCTCTTAACTTTGTTGCACGTGTGACTGAAAATACAATTGCACTCTCTCACCAGAGGGCATAGATACATGAATAGCCGGTGCTTTAAGACTAGATCCATGGGGCAAATTGTTCGCCCATAAATTTATGTCGGATGGTTGGACTGAGTCTAGATAGATCCTAATCAATGATCCAAAAATTATTAAAAATAAACAAAATAAAATAAAATTTAAAATACAAGGTAGAGATTTAGATCGACCTAAAAAAATATTAAATAAACTTTAAATATATATATATATATATATATATATATATATATATATATATATATATATATAAATAGGGGATTTTTTGGCAGGGAACTAGGCCAAAGCCTCATACCATCCCAAAACCAATTTGGTCTTGATCGATTCTCAACTAAATGATCGCTGAATTCTAAGCACTATATATAACTAAGAGTGTATTGTCAAAAAATATATTATCACCACCAGTTTAGCCTTTTCCCAATTAATTGAAGTCAGCTGAATCTTGAATCTTCATTCTGCTTTATTAAAGGCTACATCATCAAGCCACAAGTCTCCGTATCTTTTCGGATTATTTATTTTTTGGGCCAACTCCGTACTAATTTTAGTCCTTCCACTTGAAATTAAAATAACATGTATGAAATATAATAATATTAATAAAAAAAGTAAGTCTGTTTCTCCCCACCCTATACGCTAACATATATAGACCACCTGTACAAAGTCCTAGATCCTAGGGCATGCTATTAAAGACAGGTATTAGATTTAGTGTGGCAGAATAATAAACACATGTGATGCCTCCCTGGCTTTAAGGCGTGGGTTGATTCACCCATTTATCTCCTTGTCCCTTTTTACCTTCCATTCTACACCCTCAACCCCTTAAACTATACAACCTACTTCCCCCCATCTCATTTCCAACTGCTTTTCCTATTTCTTAATAAGGTAATGAAAAATATTACCGCTTAACGTGGTAACCGTCCTCGGTAGAAACGACCAGGCCTCCTGAGTCTTGAGACACCACGTGTGTAACCAACTCGTGGGTTACCGGATCCCCGATATTAACTAATCAAAATCCAAATATTAGTAGACTATTGCACAAGCACGTATACTATGATCTGCAGGAGCATACTGTGGATTTATTCTCAGTCAGAAAACCTACTTGGAAAGCTCATTCCAGTCTAAATTTGTGGGAATGAAGTTCCTCTTAGTATTAGTATTTTCAGCCGAAGAAGATTTTGATTTTGAGTTTCCCATATGCTTGGATCTCACCCTTGTAAATATTATTTTTTATTTTCTAATTTTTCTTTATGGTTTCTGATAATTCTTCTTAGCATCATATCTTCCCTTCAATTTATTATATAACACAGATATTGTAGTTTGGAAATTCTTTTTAATTTCATAAGTTAATGTACTCCTGCAGGAGCATCAAAACTTTTGACAGGGACGAGAGACAAACGGACCTAAATAAGTAATAATGCTTACAACTTCACTGCTTCTGTTGTGACAGCCCTCTTTCTCTCTAGCCACACACGCTAGACAGTGAAAGTGGTCACGAAGGTCCTCTCTCGTGGTGCTGGAGCTGGTGTGCGCGCATGGTTTGGGCTAAGAGGGAATACCCAGGCTCAAAGACTGAGCTTCTGATGAATTTGGTGGCTTCGTGTAGCTTAGACTCTAGAGAGAGTATCAGTGGAATTCAGCTGCATTACAGAGGGAGAGAGAGCTAAGTGATTGAGAAAAACTGTAAGTGGGTTTTCTTGAGAGGGAAGAGTGCAATAGTATATTAGACCAGTAGAGAGAGAGAATTCCAAGGCCTTCAAGTGATTGAGAGAGAGAGTGTGTGTGGGTTCAGTGAGAGAGACAAGGATCAAGTGAGATTTAAGTAGCAGGGAGAGAGGATAGTGCGTGTGTGAGAGAGATACTGCACTTTGACCAAACCACCATGGAGGAGGAGAAAGAATGGCGTAGAATCACTTATGAAATCTTCTCAAAGCTGGAGGAGAACTGGCTCAAATCCCACCTCTGTCGCACCCCCTCCTGCAAACAAACCCGCATCCTCAGCATTGACGGCGGCAGCCTAAAGGCTCTGACTGCAGCCAAAGCCCTTGTCCACCTCGAATCCTGCATCCAAACGGCCACCCAGAACCCCTCTGCACGCATCCCTGACTTCTTCGATCTCATTGCCGGCACCGGTCTTGGAGGCCTCCTCGCCGCCATGCTCCTCTCCCCTGACCATGCCACCGGCAGGCCAATGTATTCTGCCAAGGAGGCCATAAAATGTGTGGTCGAAAGCTCCGGCAACATTTTCCAGCGACGAGGGTTGTTCCGGAGAACTTTTTCCGGCAAGAGCTGCGATCGCACCCTGGCCCGACTCCTCTCATTTAATGGTGAGCCACTGAAACTCAGTGAAACATTGAGGCCACTGCTCATCCCATGCTATGATTTGAATAGCAGAGCGCCCTTTGTGTTCTCAAGGGCGAGCGCGAGGGGGTCTTCAAGCTTGGACTTTGAGCTGTGGCGAGTATGTAGGGCAACGGGCGCAATGCCAGGAATGTTCAAGCCAGTAGAAGTGACCTCAGTCGACAGGAAAACATCATGCGTGGCGGTGGATGGGGGTCTGGTGATGAACAGCCCGGCGGCAGCAGCAGTGACGCACGTTTTGCATAACAAGGGAGAGTTTCCGGGGGTGAGAGGAGTGGGGGATGTTGTGGTGCTCTCGATTGGGGCAGGGCCCATGATGGCACCAGCTGTGGGGGCGAGGAGGGAAGTTGGAGGACGGTGGGGGGGGGGCTGCTCGCCGGCGGTGGTGGAGGCAGTGCTGGATGGGGTGTCCGACAGTGTGGACCAAATCCTGGGGAATGCGTTTTGGGGGCACCGCCAAAACTACGTGAGGATTCAGGCAAGTTCTTGATACGCAGTGTCGATTCAAAAATTGGCCACCCAGACAACTTCCGTAAAAAAATCAGATAAAGAGACACAGAAAAGCATATATATTATGAGATTTCAATTAGAAACTTTAACAATTTCCAAATACCAGCCACAAACACCACATCATTGATAATACATGCCAAAAATTACAGCTAAATCTGTCCATGTTACTAGCGTATGGAAACAATTAAAATCTTGCATATCATGGTACTTTGGGTACTCATAGACCTTTTTTGAGAGATTTGAGATAACGTCAACTTTGTGGGCCTTTTGGTCATTTTTGTAAACACTGTTCTTAGTCACAGGTTAATAGATTTAGTCCATAAAAATTGTTCACCTGATTGCTACTGCTATTTTCTCTAACATTCTGCTTTGCTGTTTTCTCTAACATTCTGCTAAGTTTGAAGAATTTCTTGAGTCAGAAAGGATGGCTTGCAAAGCATCAATCATTCATGGTCCAGTCCTTTGTGCAGGCAAGCAGCCTGCCGAATGAGTTCGAGTCAAGGATGGATGGGTGGTCATCGAAGAAGGTGAAGGCAATGGTAGAAGCGGGGGAGAGAATGCTTTCTGAGAGAAGCACAGAATCCCTGCCTTTTGGAAGCAAGAAGTTGAAGAGTCAGACCAATGCAGAGAGCTTAGATGCCTTTGCTCGCAAAATTGTAGCCATTGCAAAGTCACCTCCACCCAGCTTGTCACCATACATGCGATCTCTAATCTATCAATAACTTGAAATTTCGTTTTGATCCCCCTCATTCTTCATTTCTCCTTAAAGGTTTAGAGTCCGTATCTGACCATTTTGAACTATATGTTTCACTTTTGTTTCTAATGAACATCTAGCCTAGATTTGGCAATGAGAAATCTCTCTCTCTCTCTCTCTCACGCACACACATTGCCACTTGTGTGAACAGCTATATCATTGCAGGTTCCTCATCTCCACTTGTGTGTAGATCGATATCAATGCAGGTCCTCTGCTACAATGGGTAGTAAGCAGTTCGTCCCCACTTGTGCGTACATCTATATCAATGCAGGTTCTCTGCTACTATGGGTATAAGCAATTCCTTAGAAAGCAGTCCTATGCTTCCCTTTGATTTAACCAATCAAACAATGGATACATTATAGGCCACTCTGTTTCATATTTACAGCACCAAAACATAACATTGCCACTAAGTAGCACAATGACCAAGGTATATGGAGCATTGACAAGAAATTCACACGATAGCACATTGGCAGTAGTTTGGTCCTCCACACTTTAGTGGCAAAATTAGATGGGTATAAGAGTTATACAATGGATGCTAAGCGAAAATGATTTCACATTTTTTTATTTTTTTTTATAATGTTAACTGTAAAAACGATTTCACACTTTCACAGCTCCAAAATATAAGAGTTTCCACTAAGAAGCATAACTGTTCAAAAGAATTGAAAGGGGAATATATACATACCTTCACCAGTTATGTAATCCTCCTTATGGTACAAAAAAAAAAACAAAAAAAACAAAAAACAAAAAAAAAATAGTGGCAAGATTTGATTTAGCAGAAGTTGTTAGGATAATTTATCTGTAAACCGTTGGGATTGATATGGAAAGGCTACCAGCAGAAAATTCCGGCAAATTAAAGTATGCTTGGGGGTCTATCTAATGAGAATTACTTAGAAATTCCAATAAAAACATGGCACACATCTACTGTTATACACATAGTTACCAGGATCTGCTACTTTGGTCAGCAATCTTTTTTAGAATCGCGATCCCGTCGCTTTTGAAATGGATCTCGATTTATAAATTTTGGGATCTTGATCCTCACAGATATGTTCAGTGATCTTTTTTAGAATCTCGATCTCGCTTCTGAAATGGATCTCTCAAGGATCATGATTTTTAAATTTTGAGATCTTGATCTTCACGGATAGGGCTTTCAATTCATGCTATTAAAGATCTGGATCCCAACCTTAAAGACCAAGATAACAACTAAATTGATGATTCTTATGTTCATAGCCAGCTAGCAGCACAACTATACTTTTAATAAGTCGCATTGCTTGCTTGTTATCAATAATGAGATCCCTTCTTTAAAGAGTACATATAATCCTAGACTATCATACACTTTAATGTTGGTACCAAGATCATTAAAACGTTGAGATCAATATCCCAAAAGATCGGTATCAAGATCCCCAAAAGGCCAGAATCTCAATCCTCAACATTTGCATTATACGGAGGATATTTCCAACTACAGGGACTTTCCAGCATTTCATGATCCCCTACTCCCAATCCCACTCCCAGTACCGTTCTCACTCTTGATCCCAACAACACTGGTTATACACTTAACAACACCAAAATTGGCATGCAAATATCATTGAAATGGGCTCTCCAAACAGCAATATTGTGGCCCAAATCTACACTTCCTGAGATTATTTTCCCCTAAACAAATAGCATGTAGATAGAAAAGGGATAAATGATACACAGCCAACATATTAAGCATCAAAAGTAAATTAAAAATGGATATACAGCCACAAGAAAGGTCACTGGTAATCACCCAATCTTCGGTCAATTTACTACAAAGAAATCACTTCAATGGATTCTTGGGTTAGAAAAGTAAAGGGGTAAATGATGTAGTCGATGAGGCTGACCAGTAGCTTTTGACCTCGCAAAGCTTTTGGGAGCTTCTTTGTGACCAAGCCAACTATGAAATTTGTCAAGAGAGACGAATTATGGGTAGTGAGAGAGAGAGACTAAACATCATGCTCTCACTCCCAACCAATGCCGTTTTAAGGTTTCAATGTTCCAATGGCAGAATCTTGAGGCATGGGTTTTGTTTTTGCTCTTTTAACACTTAGGCAAAACGGGTACATGCAAAATAGTAAGCCTAAGGGTATTTTGGTCCCCACGGTTTTCAACGGGTTTTGCTTTATAAAATCATTCACCTATTAAGACAATATGCTCTATCTAGATAACTTAAATTGTACGTCCTCAAGTGATTCATAGTTCATCCACATACATGACATCTAAAAAACATTCAACAAGCCAATACCCAGAAAGCTAGTCAAGCGAATGCAAGTCTCCCAAGAGAATACCAAACCAAATACAATCCCATGATGTCAAATGGCAGGAACAACTCATGTCAAAATCCCAGCAACTTTAAGCAAAGTTCCCTCTTTCATGAATCATCAAAGAGGACTCCCTATAATTAGGCATTCCAAAAATTGTAGATAGTGGTCACGATTACACCAACAAGGAGTTGAAAAGTGGCAACAAGATGAAGTAATTGTTTACCCGAAACACTACACATCAGCAGGGAATCCATGGGTTGACATAAGCACATCAACATGTTGCCCTTCACCTAGAGACGAAGCAACAATTAGTACCTCAACTCATATGCAGATATCTCTAGATTATGACCAACTTTAATACTTGAAATCAAACTAATCAGAGTATTATAAGAAATAACCTCTTCCAATTTGCATTGCTTCCTTAACAAAATGGAACAAACTTGCAGAAACACCACAATCACTATCTGCATCAAGTTGATTTCTACCTGCATCAAGTTGATTGCAAATAACGCAAAGTAGTAATCTTGAATTTCAAGAACATGATACAACAATATGAATAGAAGTAATCCACAATAAGCATCAGAACTGCATAAACCACAACAATGCAATTAAATATGGTGATGAAACCTTATTCCTCCGTAAACAATAGCAAACTATAAAGTCAGGTTATAATGACTACAACAAAAAAGAAACATAGAGCAATTCTCGGCACCAGAACAAAAGAACACCAACATAATAAATAGAAGTCCCCCCAATCTTCACTTTATGCCATGCCGACTCTCCGTTGTGGAATTGGACCAAAGGGAATCTCCATAGGAACTAGTCCTTATGATTTCGCACATAGGAGATCGAGACACAGCCCCAGGGCGGGATATGGGGAAAGATTTAGATCGATCGCCCCCTAGATAGACTACTACCTAGAGGGTCTCTACAAAGTCTATATATTCTTTTCTGTCGTTCCTTCGCATCGTTATATCAATATCACAACCAATGAGGTATGCCAGTCCACAATAGCTAAGGCATCAGAACTGTATAGGCTAAACAACAACAATGCAATTAAGTATGGCGATGAAACCTTATTCCTCCGCAAACAATAGCAAATTATGAAGTCAAGTTACAATGGCTACAACCAAGAATAAATAGAGAGCAATGTTCGGCACAAGAACAAAAGAACACCAACATGATAAATAGAAGTAATCCACAATAGCTAAGGCATCAACAGCAATGCAATTAAGTATAGTGATGGAACCTTATACCTCCGCACACAATAGCAAACTATAAAGTTAAGTTACAATAGTTACAATAATAGCTCTCTAATCGATAACCAAGAAGAAACAAATAGCAATTTTCGATGCTTGAATAAAAGAACACCTCTTTACCAACTTCAAAAAACAACATCACCTAGATGAGAGTCAGAGGGCAGCCCAAGTGCTAGCATTAGGAGTCAACGAAATCCATCAAAACTAGTTAAATTGCAAGCAATAATTAAGAAACATACCCTATGATATCTTAAAATGACTAAAATAGTAAAGACAACATGAATACACATAGAAGCATACTAAAAACTAAAGTATGATGATGAAACCTTATTAAGTATGGTGATGAAACCTTATTCCTCCGCACACAAGAAGAAATAGAGAGTAATTTTTGATGCATGAACAAAAAGAACGCCTCTTTACCAACTTCACAAAACAACATCGCCTAGAGGAGAGTCAGAGGTAGCCCGAGTGAATTGGGGGGAGAAAACAACAAAATTGATATATTCAATTAAATCTTATAAGAAGGCCCTAACAAAAGGTAACAAGGCCTATCTTATAGAGAGTTGATCATCTTATAGAGATTACATTAGCGACCGTTGAAGCCGCGACTCAAGAATACAGAAATAAAATAATAACCATCATCCTATGATACCCTAAAACGACTAAAATAATAAAGAGCGCATAAATATAGAAGCAAGCCAAAAACTAAAGTATGGTAATGAAACCTTATTCTTCCGTACACAATAGCAAACTATAATGTCAGGTTATCATGATAGATCTCTAATTGATAACCAAGAAGAAACATAGAGCAATTTTCGATGCTTGAACAGAAGAACCAATATAATACAATAATCTGAATAAAAGTAATAATCCACAATAGCTTAGGCATCAGAACTGCATAGGCTAAAACAACAACAATGCAATTAAGTATGGTGATGAATATTCCTCCGCACACAGCAAACTATCAAGTCAGGTTACAATGCTTACAATAATAGCTCTCCAATCGATAACCAAGAAGAATCAGAGAGCAATTTTCGATGCTTGAACAAAAGAACACCTCTTTACCAATTTCACAAAACAACATCACCAAGAGGAGAGGCAGAGTGCAATAGCTTAGGAGTCAACGAAATCCATCAAAACTAGTTAAACTGCAAGCAATCATCAAGAAACATACAAAAGGTAAATCATAAAAGAATTGATAGACTCAATTAAATCATAAAAGAATTGATAGACTCAATTAAATCATAAAAGAAGGCCCTAACACAAGGTAACAAGGCTCATCTTACAAAGAATCGATCATCTTACAGATTACATTAGCCTAGACCTTTAAAGCCACAACTCAAGTATACTGAAATAAAATAGTAACCATCATTCTATGATACCTTAAAATAACTAAGCATGTCAGAAACTGAAGTATGGTGATGAAACCTTATTCCTTCGCACACGGAAATTAATCAATCCAATGACACCCTAAAATGGGGAAAGTAGTAAAGAACGCATAAATACACATAGAAGCATGCCAGAAACTGAAGTACGGTGAAGAAACCTTATATTAAGTATGGTGATGAATCCTTATTCCTCCGCATAACAAACTATAAAGTCAGGTTACAATGGTGATAGATCTCTAATAGATAACCAAGAAGAAACAGACAGCAATTTTTGATGCTTGAACAAAAGAACACCAACATGATACAACAATCTGAATAGAGTAATCCACATTAGCTTAGACATCAAAACTGCATAGGAAAAACATAGAGCAAATTTCGATGCTTGAACAAAAGAACACCTCTTTACCAAATTCACAAAACAGCATCACCTAGAGGAGAGACAGAGGGCAGCCCAAGTGCAAGCAATTATCAATTAACCAGAGAATAAATGGAGGGAGAAAACTAGAGAATTGATAGACTCAATTAAATCATAAACGATAACAGAAGGTAACAAGGCCTACCTTACAGAGAGTTGATCATCTTACAGAGATTACATTAGCTTAGATCTTTGAAGCCGCGACTCAAGTATACTGAAATAAAATAATGACCATCATCCTATGATACCCTAAAATAACTAAAATAGTAAAAAACGCATAAATACACATAAAAGCATGCGAGAAACTGAATGTATGGTGATGAAGCCTTATTCCTCCGCATACAAATAGCAAACTAATCATCCTGCGATACCCTCAAATGACTAAAATAGTAAAGAGCGCTACACATAGAAGCATGTTAGAAACTGAAGTATGGTGATGAAACTTTATTAAGTATGGTGAGAAAACCTTGTTCCTCTGCACATATTGCGAACTATAAGTCAGGTTACAATGGTTACAATGATAGATCTCTAATCGATAACCAAGAAGAGAGCAATTTTCGATGCTTGAACTGAAGAACACCAACATGATACAGCAATCTGAATATAAGTAATCCACAATAGCTTAGGCATCAGAACTGGATAGGATAAACAGAAACTGAAGAATCAGAGGGCAAATTTCGATGTTTGAACAAAAAGAACACCTCTTTACCAACTTCACAAAACGAACATCACCTAGAGGAGAGTTAGAGGGAAGCCCTAGTGCAAGCATAGGTAACAAAGCCTATGTTAAAGAGAGTTGATCATCTTACAGAGATTACATTAGTTTAGACCTTTGAAGCCATGACTCAAGTATACTGAAATAAAATAATAACCATTACCCTAAAATATGTGATGTGTACATAGAAAGCATGTCAAAAACTGAAGTATGGTGATGAAAATTAAGTATGGTGATGAAATCTTATTCCTTCGCACATAACCTCTGCACATAATAGACACCTCCTACTGGTGATTGCCACATCGTGGTATCTTGAGACACCTCATACTGGCGATTGCCACCTCGTGGCATTTTGAGGCACCTCATATTGGTGGTAGCATCTTGAGACACCTCATACTGGCGATTGCCACCTCATGGCATCTTGAGACACCACGTACTGGCGATTGCCACTTAGTGAGACACCTCATACTGGTTATTGCCACCTCATGGCATCTTAAGACACCTCATACTGGTTTCCTTACCTTATTTGATGCATAAAAGTGTAAACTAGAATGATGGTCCCATGGTGTGTCACAATGGACCATCATTTCAAGTCATTTATGTATATAAATTTTTAGATACCTTCTTTTTTCTTTTTTTTTTCTTTTTTTTGGGTCATCACAACTACTTTTTTAGATGGATTTCGTTGACTCCTAATGCTACCCTTTAACTCTGCTCTAAGTGATGTTTTGTGAAGTTGGTAAAGTGTTGTTCTTTTGTTTAAGCATCGAAAATTGCTTTGTGTTTCTTCTTGGTTATCACAGAGAGCTATCATTGTCGCCATTGTAACCTGAATTTATAGTTTACTTATTGTGTGCGGAGGAATAAGGTTTCATCACCATACTTAGTTTCATTATAGGTGTTCAACTATAGTTTTGATGTCAAAGCTAACGTGGATTACTTCTATTTAGATTGTTGCATCACCTATCTTACACATCTTATAGAGATTACACCTTTGAAGCTACGACTCAAGTATACTAAAATAAAATAATAACCTATGATACCCTAATCAATAACCAAGAAGAATCAAAGAGCAATTTTCAATGCGTGTACAAAAAGAATACCTTTTTACCAAACCTCACAAAACAACATTACCTAGAGGAGAGTCAAAGAGCAGCCCGAGTGCAAGCTTTAAGAGTCAACGAATTCCATCAAAACTAGTTAAATTGCAAGCAATCATCAAGAAACATACTAGAATAAATGGAGGGAGAAAACTGGAGAATTGAAGGACTAAATTAAATCATAAAAAAAGGCCTAACATAAGTTAACAAGGCCTATCTTACAAATAGTTGATCATCTTACAGAGATTACATTAGCTTAGACCTTTGAAATTGCACCTCAAGTATACTAAAATAAAATAATAACCATCCTATGATACCCTAATCGAGAGCAATCTTTAATGCATGAACAAAAAGTACACTTCTTTACCAACTTCACAAAACATCATCACCTAGAAGAGAGTTAGATTTCGTCAACAAAATCCATCAAAACTAGTTAAACTGCAAGCAATCATCAAGAAACATACAAAAATAAATGGAGGGAGAAAACTGAAGAATTGATAGACTTTAATTCATAAAAGAAGGCCTATCTTACATAGAGTTGATCATCTTATAGAGATTACATTAGCTTTGAAGCCGCGACTCAAGTATAATGAAATAAAATAATAATCATAAATAGTAAAGAGCGCATAACATATAAGAAGGTCAGAAACTGAATTACGGTGATGAAACCTTATTCCTCCGCACACAATATAGCTAACTAATCCTCCTATAATACCAAAAAATGACTAAAATAGTAAAGAGCAGATAATGCACATAGAAGCATGTAAGAAACTGAAGTATGGTGATGAAACCTTATTAAGTATGGTGACAAAACCATATTCCTCCCCACACAATAAAAGTCAGGTGGTTACAATGGTTACAATGATAGATCTCTAATCGATAACTAAGAAGAAACAGAGAGCAATTTTTTATGCTTGAACAAAAGAACATCAACTGGATAGAACAATCTGAATAGAAGTAATTCACATTAGCTTAAGCATCAGCACCGCAAAGGCTAAACAACAACAATGCAATGAAAGTATGGTGATGAAACCTTATTCCTCCGCACACAATAGAAAATTATATTATTTTAGCCTGTTCTGATGGCTAAGCTATTGTGGATTACTTCTATTCAGATTGTTTAATCATGTTGGTGTTCTTTTGTTCAAGCATCGAAATTACTCTTTGTTTCTTCTTGGTTATCGATTAGAGATCTATAAGGTTTCATCACCACACTTAATTGCATCATTATAGTTTTAGCCTATATAGTTCTGATGCCTAAGCTATTTGGATTACTTCTATTAAAATTGTTGTATCATGTTGGTGTTCGTTTGTTCAAGCTTCGAAAATTGCTCTATGTTTCTTCTTGAATATCAATTAGAGATCTATCATTGTAACCATTCTAAATTGACTTTATAGTTTGCTATTGTGTGGAGGAATTTTGATCACAATACTTAATTGCATTGTTGTTATTTACCGTTTGTAGTTCTGATATCTAAGCTATTGTGGATTCCACATAGATTGCTTATCAATCGTTACAATGATAGCTCTCTAATCGATAACCAAGAAGAAACAAAGAGCAATTTTCAATGCTTGAACAAAAAAACACCTCTTTACCAACTTCACAAAACAACATCAACTAGATGTCAGAGGGCAACCCGAGTGCAATATAGCATTAAGAGTCAACGAAATCCCTCAAATATAGTTAAACTTCAATAAATCATAAAGAAACCAGAGGATAATTTGGGGGAGAAAACAGGAGAAATGATAGACGAAATTAAATCATAAAAAATGGGCCGAATAGAAAGGTAATAAGGCCTTTCATACAAAGAGTTGATCATTGAAGCAGCGACTCAAGTATACTGAAATAAAATAATAACCATCATCCTAGGATACCCTAAAATGAAGTATGGTGATGAAACCGTATTCGACTGCACATATAGCAAACTAATAAAGTCAGGTTACAATAGTCTGCACATATAACAAATCGTATTAGTCTGCACATAACCTTAAAATGACTAAAATAGTAAAGAGCGTCGAAATACACATAGAAAGCATGCTAGAAACTGAAGTATGGTGATGTAACCTTAGGTGACGAAACCATATTTCTCCGCACACGATAACAAACTATAAAGCTTTTCCTTGTCTCTTCTTGTAACTGACTTTTATAGTTTGCTGTTATTGTGTGCGGAGGAATAAGGTTTAGCCTTTGTAGTTCTGATGCCTAAGCTATTTGTGAGATTGCTTCCACTCAGATTGTTGTATCAATGGCTACAATGATAGTTCTCTAATCGATAACTAAGAAGAAACACAAAGCAATTTTCGATGCTTGAACAAAAGAACACCTCTTTACCAACTTCACAAACCTAGAGGAGAGTCAGATGGCAGCCCGAGTGCAAGCAATAAGAGTCAACGAAATCCATGAAAACTAGTTAAACTCAATCATCAAGAAACATATCAGAATAAATGGAGGGAGAAAACTGGAGAATTAATAGACTCAATTAAATCATAAAAGAAGGCCCTAACAGCTTGCCTATCTTACTGAGATTACATTAGCTTAGACCTTCGAAGCCACGACTCAAGTATACTGAAATAAAATAATAACCTCCTATGATACCTTAAAATGACTAAATTAGTAAAGAGCGCATAAATACACATGAAACCATATTCCTCCGCACACAATGACTAAACTAGTAAAAAGGCCAGAAACTGAAGTATGGTGATGAAACCATATTCCTCCGCACACAATATAGCAAACTAATCATCAAGTATGGTGATGAAACCTTATTCCTCCACACAATAGCAAACTATAAAGTCAGGGTACAATAGTTACAATGATAGATCTTTAATCGAACTAAAAAGAAACAGAGAGCAATTTTTTATGCTTGAAAAAAAGAACACCAACAGGATACAACAATCTGAATGGGCTAAACAACAACAATGTAATTATTATGGTGTTGAAACCTTATTCCTCCTCACACAATAGCAAACTATTCAAGTTGTTCTGATGTCTAAGCTATTTGTGGATCACTTCTATTAAAATTGTTGTATCATGTTGGTGTTCTTTTTGTTCAAAAACATTACAAATTGCTCTATCTCTTCTTAGTTATCGATTAGAGATCTATCATTGTAACCATTGTAATCTGACTTTATAATTTGTTGTGCATAATTGTGCACAAGCCGCCACAATTGTGCGCAAAAAAAAGGCAAGGTTTTCGGGCGAATCGCACACGTTGAGTGTGCGTGGCGCACAAGTGTACTAAACTTCGTACGTAGGGCAATTTGGTGGCACTTCTTGCGCACGTGTTTGTAACCATTGTAATCTGACTTTATAGTTTGCATCGTTACTGTTTAGCCTTTGTAGTTCTAATGCCTAAGCTATTGTGGATTAATTCTATTCAAATTGTTGTATCATGTTGGTGTTCTTTTGTTCAAGCTTCGAAAATTGCTTTGTGTTCTTCTTGTTTATCGATTAGAGATCTATCATTGTAACTATTGTAAACTGACTTTATAGTTTGCTATTATTGTGTGCGGAGGAATAAGGTTTAATCAACATACTTAATTGCACTGTTGTTGAGCCTTTGTAGTTCTGATGCCTAAGCAATTGTAGATTTCTTCCACTCTGATTGTTGTATCAATGGTTACAATGATAGTTCTCTAATCGAACCAAGAAGAACACAAAGTAATTTTCGATGCTTGAACAAAATATCACATCTTTACCTAGAGGAGAGTCAAAGGGCAGCCCGAGTGCAAGCATATTAAGACTCAAGTATGCTGAAATAAAATAATAATCATCATCCTATGATACCTTAAAATGACTAAAATAGTAAAGAGCGCATAGATACATATAGAAGAATGCCAGAAACTGAAGTATAGTGATGAAACCATATTCCTCCACACACAATATAACAAACTAATCATCCTATGATACCTTAAAATGACTAAAATAGTAAAGAGCAAATAAATGCACATAGAAACTGAAGTATGGTGATGAAACCTTATTAAGTATAGTGATGAAACTTTATTCCTCTGCATAATACAAAGCTATAAAGTCAGGTTACAATGGTTACAATAATAACTAAGAAGAAAACAAAGAGCTTAATAAGGTTACAATGATACTTAATAAGGTTTCATCACCATACTTTAGTTTCTGGCATGCTTCTATGTGTATTTAGGCGCTCTTTATTATTTTAGTCATTTTAAGGTATCATAGGATGATTAGTTTGCTATTGTGTGCGGAAGAATAAAGTTTCATCATCACCATACTTTAGTTTCTTGCATTCTTATGCGCTCTTACTATTTCAGCCATTTTGATGGTTATTATTTTATTTCAGTATACTTGAGTCACAACTTCAAATGTCTAAAGCTAATATAATATCTGTAAGATGATCAACTCTTTGTAAGATAGACCTTGTTACCTTCTGTTAGGCCCTTTTTTTATGATTTAATTTAGTCTATCAATTCTCCTATTTTCTCCTTCCATCTCGTATATATTTCTTGATGATTGTTTGTAGTTTAACTAGTTTTGTGGATTTCGTTGACGCTTAATGCTATTGCACTGGGGCTGCCCTCTGACTATCCTTTAGGTGATGTTGTTTTGTGAAGTTGGTAAAAAGGTGTGTTTTTGTTCAAGCATTGAAAATTCCTATATATTTCTTCTTAGTTATCGATTAGAGAGAGTTATCATTGTAACCATTGATACAACAATCTGAATGGAAGTAATCCACAATAGCTTCGGCATCAGAACTACATAGGCTAAATAATAATGATTATGGTGTTGAAACCTTATTCCTCTGCCCACAGTAGCAAACTATAAAGTCATGTTGTATAACCTATGTTGTTCTGATGTCTAAGCTATTGTGGATCACTTCTATTTAAATTGTTGTATCATGTTGGTGTTCTTTTGTTCAAGCATGGAAAATTGCCCTCTGTTTCTTCTTGGTTATCGATTAGAGATCTATCATTATAACCATTGTAATCTGACTTTATAGTTTGTTGTTGTGTGCGGAGGAATAAGGTTTCATCACCATAATCATTATTGTTTAGCCTATGTAGTTTTGATGCCTAAACTATTGTAGATTACTTCCATTCAGATTGATGTATCAATGGTTACAATGATAGCTCTCTAATCGATAACTAAGAACAAACAGATAGGAATTTCAATGCTTGAACAAAAGAACACCTTTTTACTAACTTCACAAAACAACATCACCTAGAGGATAGTCAGAGGGCCGCCTGAGTGCAATAGCATTAAGAGTCAACGAAATCCATTAAAACTAGTTCAACTGCAAGCAATCATCAGGAAACATATCAGAGAATAATTGGAGGGAGAAAACAGGAGAATTGATAGACTAAATTAAATCATAAAAAAAGAGCCTAGTAGAAAATAGACAAGGCCTATCTTATAAAGAGTTGATCATCTTACAGAGATTACATTAGCTTAGACCTTTGAAGCTGCGACTCAAGTATGCTGAAATAAAATAATAACCATCATCCGATCATACCCTAAAATGACTAAAGTAGTAAAGAGCGCATAAATAAGCATGTTAGAAACTAAAGTATGATGATGATGAAACCTTATTTGTCCGCACACAATAGCAAACTAATAATCCTATGACCTTAAAATGACTAAAACAGTAAAGAGCGCCTAAATACACATAGAAGCATGCTAGAAACTAAAGTATGGTGACGAAACCTTATTAAGTATGGTGACATAACCTTATTTCTCTGCACACAAAACAACATCATTATGATAGAACAATCTGAATAGAAGTAATCCATAATAGCCTAAGCATTAGAAGTGCAGAAGGTAACGAGGCCTATCTTATAAAGAGTTAATCATCTTACAGAGATTACATTAACTTAGACCTTTGAAGCTGCGACTCAAGTATACTGAAATAAAATAATAACCAGCATCCGATCATACCCTAAAATGACTAAAATAGTAAAGAGCGCATAAATAAGCATGCTAAAAACAAAAGTATGGTGATGATGAAACCTTATTTGTCCGCACACAATAGCAAACTAATCATTCTATGACCTTAAAAGGACTAAAATAGTAAAGAGCGCCTAATACACATAGAAGCATGCCAGAAACTAAAGTATGTCGACGAAACCTTATAAGTATGATGACATCACCTTATTTCTCTGTACACAAAAGAACACCACTATGATACAGCAATCTGAATAGAAGTAATCCATAATAGCCTAAGCATTAGAACTGCATAGGCCAGCAACAATGCAATTAAGTATGGTGAAACTTATTCCTCCGCACACAATAGCAACTTTCAATGAGTGAACGAAGAACAAAGATAACTCTTTAATCGATAACCAGGAAGAATCAGAGAGCAATTTTCAATGCGTGAAAAAAAAGAACACCTCTTTACCAACTTTACAAAACAACATCACCTAGAGGAGAGTCAGAGGGCAGCCCGAGTGCAAGCATTTGGAGCCAACGAAATCCATCAAAACTAGTTAAATTGCAAGCAAACATCAATAAACATACCAGAATAAATGGAGGGAGAAAAATGAAGAATTGATAAACTCAATTAAACCATAAAAGAAGGCCCTAACAGAAGGTAACAAGGCCTATCATATAGAGTTGATCATCTTACAGAGATTACATTAGCTTAGACCTTTGAAGCCGCAACTCAAGTATATTGAAATAAAGTAATAACCATCATCCTATGACCCTAAAATGACTGAAGTATGGTGATGAAATCTTATTCCTCCGCACACAATATAACAAAGTAACTACGATACCAAAAAATAACTAGAGTAGTAAAGAGCAGATAAATGCACATAAGCATGTCAAAAACTAAAGTATGGTGATGAAACCTTCCTCCACACATAACAGCAAACTCTAAAGTTAGGTTACAATGGTTACAATCTTATTGATAACTAAGAAGAAATAGATAGCAATTTTTTATGCTGAAACAAAAAAAACGCTAATAGGAGATAACAATCTGAATAGAAGTAATCCATATTAGCTTAGACTTCAACATTGTATACGCTAAACAACAACAATGCAATTAAGTATGGTAATGAAACCGTATTCCTCCACACAAAATAGCAAACTATAGAAAGTTATGTTGTTTCAGCCTGCTGTTCTCATGCCTAAGCTATTATGAACTACTTTCATTCAGATTGCTTAATCATGTTGGTGTTCTTTTCGTTCAAGCATCGAAAATTGCTCTCTGTTTCTTCTTGGTTATCGATTAGAGATCTATCATTGTAACCATTGTAATTTGACTTTATAGTTTGCAATTGTGCGGAGGAATAAGGTTTCATCACCATACTTAATTGCATCGTTGTTGTTTAGCTTATATAGGTTTATGCCTAAGCTATTGTGGATTACTTCTATTCTATCATGTTGGTTTTCTTTTTGTTCAAGCTTTGAAAGTTGCTCTCTATTTCTTCTTAATTATTGATTAGAGATCTATCATTGTAACCATTGCAAACTGATTTTATAGTTTACTATTATTGTGTGCAGAAGAATAAGGTTTGATCACTATACAATGATAGCTCTCTAATCGATAACTAAGAAGAAACACAACGCAATTTTCGATGCTTAAACAAAAAAAACCTTTTTACCAACTTCACAAAACAACATCACTTAGAAGAGAGCCAGAGGGCAGCCCGAGTGTAATAGCATTTAGAAGTCAACAAAATCGCTCCAAACTAGTGAAACTGCAAGCAATCATCAAGAAACATACCAAAGAATAATATGTGGGAAAAAATAGGAGAATTGATAGACTAAAATTAAATCATAAAAAAAAGCCTAACAGAAGATAACAAGGCCTATTTTACAAAGAGTTGATCATCTTACAGAGATTAAATTAGCGAAGACCTTTGAAGCTGCAACTCAAGTATACTAAAATAAAATAATAACCATCATCCTATGATACCCTAATCGATAACCAAGAAGAATCAGATAGCAATTTTCAATGCGTGAACAAAAAGAACACATCTTTACCAACTTCACAAAACAACATCATCTAGAGGAGAGTTAGAGGGCAGCCCGAGTGCAAGCATTAGGAGTCAACGAAATCTATCAAAACTAGTTAAACTGCATGCAATCATTCAAAAACTTATCAGAACAAATAGAGGGAGAAGACTGAAGAAGTGATAGACTCAACTAAATCATAAAAGAAGGCCCTAACAGATGGTAACAATGCCAATCTTACATAGAGTTGATCATCTTACAGAGATTACATAACTTAGACCTTTGAAGCAGCGACTCAAGTATACTGAAATAAAATAATAACAATCATCCTATGATATCCTAAAATGACTAAAATAGTAATGAGTGCATGTCAAAAACTGAAATATGGTGATGAAACCTTATTCCTCCATATACAATAACAAACTATAAAGTCAGGTTACAATAGTTACAATGATAGTTCTCTAATCGATAACTAAAGAGAAACAAAGAGCAATTTTTGAAGCCGCGACTCAAGTATACTGAAATAAAATCATAGTCTTCATTCTATGATACCTTAAAATGCCTCAAACAGTAAATAGCGTTGAGATACATATAGCAGAATGCCAGAAACTGAAGTATGGTGATGAAACCTTATTTCTCCACACACAATATATGACTAAAATAATCATTCGATGATACACCAAATGACTAAAATAGTAAAGAGCACATAAATGCATATAGAAGCATGTCAGAAACTGAAGTATGGTGATGAAACTTTATTAAGTAAGGTGATGAAACCTTATTCCTCCGCACACAATAGCAAACTATAAAGTCAGGTTACAATGATTATAATGATTGATCTCTGGTCGATAACTAAGAAGAAACATAGAGCAATTTTTTAAGCATCAGCACTATATTGGTCAACAACAACAATGTAAGTATGGTGCTGAAACTTTATTCCTCGGCACACAATAGCAAACTATAAAGTTATGTTGTTTAGCCTATGTCGTTCTGATGTCTAAGCTATTGTGGATTACTTCTATGCCTATGTTTTTCTGCTGTTCAGATTGCTTAATCATGTTGGTGTTCTTTTTTTCAAGCATTGGAAATTGCCCTTTGTTTCTTCTTGATTAACGATTAGAGATCATCACCATAATCATCACTATGTTAGTTTTGATGCCTAAGCTATTGTGAATCACTTCTATTCAAATTGTTGTATCATGTGTTGGTGTTCTTTTATTCAAGCGATGAAAATTGTTCTCTGTTTCTTCGTGATTATCGATGAGAGATCTATCATTGTAACCATTATAACCATTGTAACCTGACTTTATAGTTTGCTATTATTATGTATGGAGGAATAAGGTTTGATCACCATAAATAAGGTTTCATCACTATACTTCAGTTTCTGACATTCTTCTGTTTTTTTACGCGCTCTTTACTATTTTAATCATTTTATGGCAATAGGATGATGACTAAGAAGAAACAGAGAGCATTTTTCGATGCTTGAACAAAAGAACACCACCATGATACAACAATCTGAATAGAAGTAATCCACAATAGCGTAGACATCTGTAAGGTGATGAAACCTTATTCTTCTACACAAAATAGCAAACTACAAAGTAATTGTTATTCTGATGCCTAAGCTATTGTAGATTACTTCTATTCAGATTGCTTATTCATGTTGGTGTTCTTTTGTTCAAGCATCGAAAATTGCTCTTTGTTTCTTCTTGATTATCGATTAGAGATCTATCATTGTAATCTGATTTTATAGTTTGTTATTGTGTATCGTTGTTGTTTAGCATATGTAGTTCTGATGCCTAAGCTATTGTGGATTACTTCTATTCAAATTGTTGTATCAAGTTAGTCTACTTTTTGTTCAACCTTCGAAAATTGCTCTATAGTTCTCTTTAAATATTGATTAGAGATCTATCGTGGTAACCATTGTAAATTGACTTCATAGTTTAACATTATTATGTACGAAGGAATAATGTTTGATCACCATACTTAATTGCATTGTTGTTGTTTAGTCTTTGTAGTTCTGATTCCTAAGCTATTGTGAATTTCTTCCACTCAGATTGTTGTATATTGGTTACAATGATAACTCTTTAATCGATAACCAAGAAAAAACACAGAGCAATTTCGATGCTTGAACACTTCTTAACCAACTTCACAAAACAACATCACCTAGAGGAGAGTCAAAGGGCAGCCCGAGTGCAATAGCATTAGGAGTCAACGAAATCCCTCAAAACTAGTTAAACTGCAAACAATCATCAAGAATAGATGAAGGGAGAAAACAAGATAATTGATAGACTAAATTAAATCATAAAAAAAGGGCCTAACAGAAGGTAACAAGGCCTATCTTACAAAGAGCTGATCATCTTACAAAAATTACATTAGCTTAGACCTTTGAAGTTGTGACTCAAGTATACTACAATAAAATAATAACCATCATCATATGATGAAATCAATCAATAACCAAGAAAAATCAGAGAGCAATTTTCAATGCGTGAACAAAGAGAACCTCTTTACCCCAACTTCAAAAACAACATCACCTAGATGAGAGTCAGAGGGCAGCCCGAGTGCAAGCATTAAAAGTCAACGAAATCCATCAAAACTAATTAAATTGCATGCAATCATCAAGATATATTCTAGAATAAATGGAGGGAGAAAATTAGAGTATTGATAGACTCAATTAAATCATAAAAGAAGGCCCTAACAGAAGGTAACAAGGCCTATCTTACATAGAGTTGATCATCTTACAGATTTGAAGCCGCGACTCAAGTTTATTGAAATAAACTAATCATCGTATGATACCCTAAAATGACTAAAATAGTAAAGAACACATAAATGCACATAGAAAGCATGTCAGAAACTAAATTATGGTGATGAAACCATATTAACTATGGTGATGAAACCTTATTTCTCCGCACACAATATAGCAAACTAATCATGTTGTTCTTACCTCTAATCAGATGGTGTAATCATGTTGGTGTTCTTTTGTTCATGCATTGAAAATTACCCTCCATTTCTTCTTGGTTGTCGATTAGAGATCTATCATTGTAACATTGCAACCCGACTTCATAGTTTTCTATTATTGTGTACGGAGGAATAAGGTTTTATCACCATATCTTATCAATCGTTACAATGACAGCTCTCTAATCGATAACTAAGAAGAAACAGAGAGAAATTTTCAATACTTGAACAAAAAGCACACCTTTTTACCAACTTCACAAAACATCACCTAGAGGATAGTCAGAGGGTAGCCCGAGTGAGCATTAAGAGTCAACGAAATCCTTCAAAAGTAGTTAAATTACAAGCAATCATCAAGAAACCATTCAATAGAATAATTGGAGGGAGAAAACAAGAGAATTGATAGGCTATAAATCATAAAAAAAGGTCCTAACAGAAGGTAACAAGGCCTATCTTTCAAAGAGTTGATCATCTTACAGAGATTACATTAACTTAGAGCTTTGAAATAAAGAGCGCATAAAATACTCAAGTATACTGAAATAAATTAGTAACCATCATCCTATGACACCATACAATGACTAAAATAGTAAAGACCGCAGACATAAAATACACATAGAACCATGCTAGAAACTGAAGTATGGTGATGAAACCTTATTCCTCTGCACACAACAAACTACACATCCTAAGATACCTTAAAATGACTAAAATAGTAAAGAGCACCTAAATACACATAAAAGCATGCCAGAAACTGAAGTATGGTGAAGAAACCTATGTATGATAACGAAACCTTATTCCTCGCACACAATAGTTACATTGACAGTTACAATACTTACATTTTAGTTACATTGACTAAAATAGCAAACTATAAAATCAGGTCACAATAGTTATATTGATAGATCTCTAAAACAGAGAGCAATTTTCGATGCTTGAACAAAAAGAAAACCACTATGATGCAGCAATCAAAACAGAAGTAATCCATAACAACTTAAGTATCAGAACTGCATAAGCCAGCATCAATGTATGGTGATGAAACCTAATTCCTCCATACACAATAGCAACTTTAAATGCATGCTATTTTAGTTACATTGACTAAGATAGCAAACTATAAAGTCAAGTTACAATAGCTACATTGATAAATCTCTAAAACAGAGAGCAATTTTCGATGCTTGAACAAAAGAAAACCACTATGATATAGTGATCAGAATAGAAGTAATCCATAATAGCTTAAGCATCAGAACTGCATAGGCCAGCAACAATGCAATTATGTATGGTGATGAAACCTAATTCCTCCACACACAATAGCAACTTTTAATGCGTGAATCAATGGTTACAATGATAGCTCCCTAATCGATAACCAAGAAGAATCAGAGAGCGATTTTCAATGTGTGAACAAAAAGAACACTCTTTACCAATTTCACAAAACAACATCATCACTTAGAGGAGAGTCAAAAGGGCAAGGCGAGTGTTAGGAGTCAACGAAATCCATCAAACTAGTTAAATTGCATACAATCATCAAGAAACATACCAAAGAATAATTGGAGGGAGAAACAGGAGAATTGATAGATTAAATTCAATCATAAAAAAAGGGCCTAACAGAACGTAACAAGGCCTATCTTACAGAGTTGATAATCTTACAGAGATTACATTAGCTTAGACCTTTGAAGTATGGTCTAAAATGACTAAAATAGTAAAGAGCACATAAATGCACATAGAAGCATGTCAGAAACTAAAGTATGGTGACAAAACCTTATTAAATATGGTGATGAAACCTTATTCCTCCACACACAATAGCAAACTATAAAATCAAGTTACAATGATTATAATGATAGATCTCTAGTCGATAACTAAGAAGAAACAAAGAGCAATTTTTTAAGCATTAGCACTACATAAGTAAACAACAACAATGTAAGTATGGTGCTAAAACCTTATTCTTCCGCACCCAATAGCAAACAATAAAGTCATGTTGTTTAGCCTATGTCGTTCTGATGTCTAAGCTATTGTGGATTACTTTTATGCCCATGTGGTTCTGTTATTCAGATTGCTTAATCATGTTGGTGTTCTGTTTTTCAAGCATTAAAAATTGTCCTCTATTTCTTCTTGCTTAACGATTAGAGATCTATCATTGTAACCATTGCAATCTAACTTTATAGTTTGTTGTTATTTGCGAAGGCATAATCATTTCATCACCATAATCATTGCTATGTTAGTTTTGAAGCCTAAGCTATTGTGGATCACTTGTATTCAAATTGTTGTATCATGTGTTGGTGTTCTTTTATTCCAGCATCGAAAATTGCTCTTTGTTTCTTCTTGATTATCGATTAGAGATCTATCATTATAACCATTGTAACCTGACTTTATAGTTTGCTATTATTATGTGCGGAGGAATAAGGTTTGATCACCATACTTAATTGCATTGTTGTTGTTTAGCCTTTGTAGTTCTGATCCTAAGCTATTTGTGGATTGTATCAATCGTTACAATGATAGCTCTCTAGTCGATAACTAAGAAGAAACATAGAGGAATTTTCAATGCTTGAACAAAAAAACACTTTTTTACCAACTTCACAAACAACATCACCTAGAAGATAGTAAGAGGGCAGCCCGAGTGCAATAGCATTAAGAGTCAACGAAACCATCAAAAGTAGCTAAACAGCAAGCAATCATCAAGAAACATACCAAAGAATAATTGGAGGGAGAAAGCAAGAGAATTGATATACTAAATTAAATCATAGAAAATGGGTGTAACGTAAGGTAACAAGGCCCATCTTACATAGAGTTTATCATCTTACAGAGATTACATTAGCTTAGACCTTTGAAGCTGTGACTGAAGTATACTGAATAGTAAAGAGCGCATAAAATACACATAGAATCATGCTAGAAACTGAAGTATGGTGATGAAACCTTATTCCTCCACACACAATACCTTAAAATGGTTAAAACAGTAAGAAGAAACTAAATACACATAGAAGCATGCCAGAAACTGAAGTATGGTGATGAAACCTTATTAAGTATGGTGACAAGACCTTATTCCTCCGCAAATTATAAAGTCAGGTTACAATAGGATATCTGAAATAGAGAGTAATTTTCGATGCTTGAAAAAAAGAAACCACTATGACATAGCAATCTGAATAGAAGTAATCCATAATAGCTTAAGCATCAGAATTGCTTAGTCCAATAATAATGCCAATAAGTATGGTGATGAAACCTAATTCCTCCGCACACAGCAACTTTCAATGCGTGAACAAATGGTTGCAAATGATAGCTCCCTAATCGATAACCAAGAAGAATCAGAGAGCAATTTTCAATGCGTGAACAAAAAGAACACTCCCTACCAACTCCACAAAATAACATCACCTAGAGGAGAGTAAGAGGGCAGCACGCGTGCAAGCATTAGGAGTCAACAAAATCCATCAAAACTAGTTAGACTGCAAGTAATCATCAAGAAACATAAATCGAGGGAGAAAACTGGAGAATTGATAGACTCAATTAAATCATAAAAGAAGGCCCTAACGGAAGGTAACATGACCTATCTTATATAGAGTTGATAATCTTATAGAGATTACATTAGCATAGACCTTTGAAGTTGCAACTCAAGTATACTGAAATAAAATAATAACCATCATCATCCTATTGCCATAAAATGACTAAAATAGTAAAGAGCACGTAAATAGAAGTAATCCACAATAGTGTACGCCACAGTAAGGTGATGAAACCTTATTCCTATAGCGTAGCAAACTACAAAGTCATGTTAAAGCCTATGTTGTTCTGATGCCTAAGCTATTGTAGATTAGTTCTATTCAGATTGCTTAATCATGTTGGTGTTCTTTTGTTCAAGCATAAACAATTGCTCTCTATTTCTTCTTGATTATCGATTAGAGATTTATCATTGTAACCATTGTAATCTAATTTTATAGTTTGCTATTTGTGTGCGAAAGAATAACGTTTCATCACCATACTTAATTGCATCGTTGTTGTTTAGCCTATGTAGTTCTGATGCCTAAGCTATTGTGGATATACTTCTATTCAAATTGTTGTAACATGTTGGTGTACTTTTTGTTCAAGCTTCAAAAATTGCTCTCTATTTCATCTTGATTATCGATTAGAGAACTGTCATTGTAACCATTGTAAACTGACTTTCTAGTTTGTTATTATTGTGTGCGGAAGAATCAGGTTTGATCACCATACTTAATTGCATTGTTATTGTTTAACCTTTGTAGTTCTGATGCCTAAGCTATTGTGGATTACTTCCACTCTGATTGTTGTACCAATGGTTACAATGATAGCACTCTAATCGATAACAAAGAAGAAACACAGCAATTTTCACAGAGCAATTTTCGATGCTTGAACAAAAGAACACCTCTTTACCAAATTCACAAAACAACATCACCTAGAGGAGAGTCAGAGGGCAGCCCGAGTGCAATAGCATTTAGGAATCAACGAAATCCCTCAAAACTAGTTAAACTGCAAGCAATCATTAATAGACTAAATTAATTCATAAAAAAAAGGCCCAACAGAAGGTAACAAGGCGTATATTACAAATATTTGATCATCTTACTCAAGTATACTAAAATAACATTAATAACCATCATCAAATGATGAAACCAATCGATAACCAAGAAGAATTAGAGAACAAAAAGAACCTCTTTACCCCAACAACACCTAGATGAGAGTCAGAGGGCAGCCCGAGTGCAAGCATTAGGGAGTCAACGAAATCCATCAAAACTAGTTAAACCGTAAGCAATCATCAAGATACATACCAGAATAAATGGAGGGAGAAAACTGGAGTATTGATAGACTCAATTAAATCTTAAAAGAAGGCCCTAACAGAAGGTAACAAGGCTTATCTTACATAAAGTTGATCATCTTACAGATTTGAAGCTATGATATCCTATAATGACTAAAATAGTAAAGAACACATAAATGCACATAGAAAGCATGTCAGAAACTAAAGCATGGTGACGAAACCATATTAACTATGGTGATGTAACCTTATTTTTTCGCACACAATATAGCAAACTAATCATGTTGTTGTTCTTACTTCTAATCAGATTGCTTAATCATGTTGGTGTTCTTTTGTTCATGCATTGAAAATTACCCTCCATTTCTTCTTGGTTATTGATTAGATATCTATCATTGTAACATTGCAACCTGACTTCATAGTTTCATATTATTGTGTGCGGAAGAATAAGGTTTGATCACCATACTTAATTGCATTGTTGTTGTTGTTTAACCTTTGTAGTTCTGATTCCTAAGCTATTGTGAATTACTTCTATTCAGATTGCTATGTCAATCGTTACAATGACAGCTCTCTAATTGATAACTAAGAAAAAACAGACTGGAATTTTCAATGCTTGAACTTTTTACCAAGGGCCCAACAGAAGGTAACAAGGCCTATCTTACAGAGAGTTGATCATCTTACAGAGATTACATTAGCTTAGAGCTTTGAAGTAAAGAGCGCATAAAATACTCATGTATATTTAAATAAATTAATAATCATCATCCTATGATATCATACAATGACTAAAATAGTAAAGAGAGCATACATAAAATACACATAGAAGCATGCTAAAAACTGAAGTATGGTGATGAAACCTTATTCCTCCACACACAACAAACTACATCCTAAGATACCTTAAAATGACTAAAATAGTAAAGAGCACCTAAATACACATAAAAGCATGCTAGAAACTGAAGCATGGTGAAAAAACCTAAGTATGGTGACGAAACCTTATTCCTCCGCACACAATCGTTACAATAGTTACATTGATAGTTACAACACTTACATTTTAGTTACATTGACTAAAATAGCAAACTATAAAATCAGGTTACAATGATTACATTGATAGATCTCTAAAACAGAGATCAATTTTCGATGCTTGAACAAAACCAAAACCACTATGATGCAGTAATCAGAATAGAAGTAACCCATAATAGCTTAAGCATCAGAACTGCATAGGCCAGCAACAATGTATGGTGATGAAACCTAATTCCTCTGCATACAATAACAACTTTAAATGCGTGTTATTTTAGTTACATTGACTAAAATCGCAAACTATAAACTCAGGTTACAATAGTTATATTGATAAATCTCTAAAACAGAGAGCAATTTTCGATGCTTGAACAAAAGAAAACCACTATGATACAACAATCAGAGTAGAAGTAATCCATAATAGCTTAAGCATCAGAATTGCATAGACCAGCAACAATGCAACACACAATAGCAACTTTCAATACTTGAATCAATGGTTATAATGATAGCTCCTTAATCGATAACCACAAAGAATCAGAGAGCAATTTTCAATGTGAGAACAAAAAGAACACTCTTTACCAACTTCACAAAATAACATCACCTAGAGGAGAGTCAAAAGGGCAGGGCGAGTATAGGCGTCAATGAAATCCATCAAAATTAGTTAAACTGCAAGCAATCATCAAGAAACATACCAGAGAATAATTGGAGGGAGAAATCATGAGAATTGATAGACCAAATTAAATCGTAAAAAAGGGCCTAACAGAACGTAACAAGGCCCATCTTATAGAGTTGTTAATCATACAGAGATTACATTAGCTTAGACCTTTGAAGTCGCGACTCAAGTATATTGAAATAAAATAAAAACCATCATCCAATTACCCTGAAATGACTAAAATAATAAAGAGTGCATAATACACATAGAAGAATGCCAGAAACTGAAGTATGATGAAACCTTATTCCTCCACACATAATAAGCAAGCTAATCATCCTATGATACCCTAAAATGTCTAAAATAGTACATAGCACATAAATACACATAGAAACATGCCAGAAACTGAAGTATGGTGATGAAACCTTATTCCTCCACACACAAACTACAAAGTCAGGTCACAATGGTAAGCATCAGCACTGTATAGGCTAAAACAACAACAATGCAATTAAGTATGATGATGAAACCTTATTTCTCCTCACAACAAACTATAAAGTCAGATTACAATGGTTACAATGATAGATCTCTAATCGATAACCAAGAAGAAGCAGAAAACAATTTTTGATGCTCGATCAAAAGAACACCAACATGATTAAGCAATCATAATAGAAGTAATCCACAATAGCTTAGGCATCAAAACTAGTTAAACTGTAAGCAATCATCAAGAAACATACCAGAGAATAATTGGAGGGAGAAAATAGGAGAATTGATAGACCAAATTAAATTATAAAAAAAGGGCCTAACAGAACGTAACAAGGCCTATCTTATAGAGTTGATAATCTTGAAGAGATTACATTAGCTTAGACCATTGAAGTTGTGACTCAAGTATACTGAAATAAAATAAAAACCATCATCAAATTACCCTAAAAACGACTAAAATAGTAAAGAGTGCATAATAAACATAGAAAAATACCAGAAACTGAAGTATGGTGATGAAACCTTATTTCTCTACACACAATAAACTACAAAGTCAGGTTACAATGGAAAGCATCAGCACTGCATAGGCTAAACAATAACAATGCAATTAAGTATGGTGATGAAACATTATTCCTCCCCACAACAAACTATAAAGTCAGATTACAATGGTTATAATGATAGATCTCTAATCGATAATCAGGAAGAAATAGAGAACAATTTTGGATGCTTGAACAAAAGAACACCAACATGATTAATCAATCTGAATAGAAGTACTCCACAATAGCTTAGGCATCAAAACAACATTGGCTAAACAACATATTCAAGTTTCAAAAATTGCTCTCTATTTCATCTTGATTATCGATTAGAGATCTATTATTGTAACCATTGTAAACTGACTTTATAGTTTGCTATTATTGTGTGCGAAGGAATCAGGTTTGATCACCATACTTAATTGCATTGTTATTATTTAGCCTTTGTAGTTTTGATGCCTAAGCTATTGTGGATTACTTCAACTCAGATTGTTATATCAATGGTTACAATGATAGCTTTTTGATCGATAACCAAGAAGAAACACAAAGCAATTTTCTATGCTTGAAAACAAGAACACCTCTTTGCCAATTTCACAAAACAAATCACCTCAGAGGGTAGCCCAGCATTAGGAGTCAACAAAATCCCTCAAAACTAGTTAAACTGGAAGCAATCATCAAGAAACATACCATCGATGTGGATTACCTTGATAAATAACAATAAAGCTCTTTCAGACATTTGTAATTCGTGGTCTAATCAGACAACATGTTGCTTCCAACATAAGAATTGCTAAAAGTCAAATTCGGTAAAAAGAACCTGTTGAATAGAGCACCTACTTTGCACAGATTAGGCATATAGGCGTTCCAACCTATTGGAATAATTGGAGGCAGAAAACAGGAGAATTCTAAATTAAATAATAAAAAAAGGCAAAAAGTTGATCATCTTACAGAGATTACATTAATTAGCTAAGGCCTTTGAAACTGCGACTCAAGTACAGTAAAATAAAATAATAACCATCATCCTATGATAAGAACACCAAGAAGAATCAGAGAGCAATTTTCAATGCGTGAACAAAAAGAACACCTCTTTACCAACTTCACACAACAACATCACCTAGATAAGAGTCAGAGGGTAACCCGGGTGTAAGCATTAGGAGTCAACAAAATTCATCAAAACTAGTTAAACTGCAAGCAATCATCAAAAAACATACCAGAATAAATGGAGGGAGAAAATTGGAGTATTGATAGACTCAATTAAATAATAAAAGAAGGCCTTAACAAAAAGACCATAATCATTGCAATTCAGCCTGTGTAGTTCTGATGCCTAAGCTATTGTGGATCACTTCTATTCAAATTGTTGTATCATGTTGGGTTCTTTTGTTCAAGCTTCGAAAATTGCTTTTTGTTTCTTCTTGATGATTAAAGATCTATCATTGTAACAATTGTAACCTGACTTTATAGTTTGCTATTGTGCGGAGGAATAATGTTTGATCACCATACTTGTTGCATTGTTGTTGTTTACCTTTTGTAGTTTTGATGCCTAAGCGATTATGGATTAATTCCATTCAGATTGTTGTATCAATGGCTACAATGATAGCTCTCTAATCGATAACTAAACAGAGAAGAATTTTCAATGCTTGAACAAACGATCACCTTTTTACCAACTTCACAAAACAACATCACCTAGAGGATAGTCAAAAGGCAGCCTGAGTGCAATAGCACTAAGAGTCAACGAAATCCATCAAAACTAGTTAAACTGCAAGCAATCATCAAGAAACATACCAGAGAATAATCGGAGGGAGAAAACATGATAAATGATAGACTAAATTAAATCGTAAAAAAAAAGCCGAACAGAAGGTAACAAGGCCTATCTTACAATCATCATCCTATGATACCCTACAATGACTAAAATAGTAAACCGTGCATAAAATACACATGAAAGCATGCTAGAAACTGAAGTATGATGATGAAACATTATTCTTCTGCACACAATAAATAGCAAACTACATCCTATGATACCTTAGAATAACAAAAATAGTAAAAAAGTGCCTAAATACACATAGAAACAGGCTAGAAACTGAAGCATGGTGATGAAACCTTATTAAGTATGGTGACAAAACCTTATTCCTCCGCATACAATAGCAAACTATAGAGTCAGGTAACAATAGTTATATTGATAGATCTCTGAAACAGATAGCAAGTTTCGATGATTGAACAAAGGAAAACCACTATGATACAACAATCTGAATAGAAGTCATAATAGCTTAAGCATCTGAACTGCATAGGACAGCAACAATGCAACAAAGAAGAATCAAAGAGTAATTTTTAATGCGTGAAAAAAAAATAATACTCCTTACCGACTTCACAAAGCAACATCACCTAGAGGAGAGTCAAAGGGCAGCCCGAGTGCAAGCATTAGGAGTCAACAAAATCCATAAGTTAAACTGCAAGCAAATCATCAAGAAACATATCAGAACAAATGGAGGGAGAAAACTGGAGAATTTATAGACTCAATTAAATCATAAAAGTAAGCAACAAGGTCTATCTTACATAGAGTTGATATTCCTACAGATATTAGCTTAGACCTGTGAAGCCACGACTCAAGTATACTAAAATAAAATAATAACCATCACATAAAAGAGCGCGTAAATAAACATTAGCTTAGAGCACACATAAAAGAATGCCAGAAACTGAAGTATGGTGATGAAACCTTATTCATCCACAAAAAATAAAGCAAGTTAACCATACTATGATACCCTAAAATGACTAAAATAGTAAAGAGCACATAAATGAACGTAGAAGCATGCCAGAAACTGAAGTATGGTGATAAAACTTTATTAAGTACGGCGATGAAACTTTACTCCTCTGCATACAATAGCAAACTATCAGAACAAATGGAGGGACAAAACTGGAGAATTGATGTCTCAATTAAATCATAAAAGAAGGCTCAAACAGAAGGTCGCAAGCCTTATCTTACATAGAGTTGATAATCCTACAGAGATTACATTAGCTTAGACCTGTGAAGCCACGACCCAAGTATACTGAAATAAAATAATAACCATCATATAAACAAGCACGTAAATACACATTAGCACAAATAAAAGAATGTCAGAAACTGAAGTATGGTGATGAAAAGTATGGTGATGAAACCTTATTCCTCCGCACACAATACAGCAAGCCAGTCATCCTATGATATCATAAAATGACTAAAATAGTAAAGAGCACCTAAATACACATAGAAGGATGCCAAAAACTGAAGTATGTTGATGAAACATTATTAAGTATGGTGATGAAACATTATTAAGTATGGTGATGAAACCTTATTCCTCTGCACACAATAGCAATCTATAAAGTCAGGTTACAATGGTTACAATGATAGCTCCCTAATTGATAACCAAGAAGAAATATAGAGCAATTTTCGATAACAGCAAACTATCAGGTTATAAAGGTTACAATCAAAGATATATATTCAATAACTAAGAAGACAGAGAGCATTTTTTGATGCTTGAACAAAAAGAACACCAAGCACCATGATACAACAATTTGAATAGAAGTAATCCACAATAGCTTAAGCATCAGAACTGCATAGGCTAATACAACAACAATGCAATTAAGTAAGGTGATGAAACCTTATTCCCCTGCGCACAATAACAATCTATATATTCAGGTAACAATGGTTACAATGATAGATCTCTAATTGATAACCAAGAAGAAACATAGAGCAATTTTCGATACCTAAACAAAACAACACCTCTTTATCAACTTCACAAAAAAACATTAGCTTAGACCCGCGAAGTCTCGACCCAAGTATACACATCAAAGAGCGTAAATACACATTAGCTTAGAGCACACATAAAAGAATGCCAGAAATTGAAGTATGGTGATGAAAAGTATGGTGATGAAACCTTATTCCTCCACACACAATATAGCAAGTTAATCAACCTATGATACCCTAAAATGACTAAAATAATAAAGAGCAAATAAATGCACATGAAGCTTGCCAAAAACTGAAATATGCTGTTGAAACCTTATTCCTCTTCATACAATAGCAAACTATCAGGTTCTAATTGTTACAATCATAGATCTCTATTCTATAACTAAGAAGACAGAGAGCATTTTTCGATGCTTGAAAAAAAAAACACAACCACCATGATACAGCAATCTGAAAAGAAGTAATCCACAATAGCTTAAGCATCAGAACTGCATAGACTAATACAACAAGAATGCAATTAATTAAGAAAGGTGATCAAACCTTTCTCCTACGTGCACAATAGCTATCTATAAAGTCAGGTTACATCGGTTACAATGATAGCTCTAATCGATAACCAAGAAGAAACATACAGCAATTTTCAATGCCTAAACAAAAGAACACATCTTTACCAACTTCACAAAACAACATTAGCTTAGACCTGTGAAGTCGCGACTCAAGTATACTGAAATAAAATAATAACTTTCACAGCAAAGAGAGCATAAATACACATAAGCTTAGAGCACACATAAAAGAATGCCAGAAATAGAAGTATGGTGACGAAACATTATTCCTCCGCACACAATATAGCAGGCGAATCATCCTATGATACCCTAAAATGACTATAATAGTAAAGAGTACATAAATGGACACAGAAGCATTCCAGAAAAAGAAGTATGGTGATGAAACCTTATTAAGTATGGTACTGAAACCTTATTCCTCAGCGCACAATAGCAAACTATCAAGTTATAATGGTTACAATCATAGAACTCTTTTCGATAACTAAGAAGCCAGAGAGCATTTTCGATGCTTGAACAAAAAGAACACCAACCACCATTATACACAAGTCTCAATAGAAGTAATCCACAATAGCTTAAGCATCAGAACTGCATAGGCTAATACAACAACAATGGAATTAAGTAAGGTGATGAAACCTTATTCCACCGCGCACAATAGCAATCTATAAAGTAGGGTTACAATGGTTACAATGATATCTCTCTAATCGATAACCAAGAAGAAATATAGAGTAATTTTCGATGCCTAAACAAAAGAACAACGCTTTACCAACTTCACAAAACAACATTAGCTTAGACTTGTGAAGTCACGACTCAAGTATACTGAAATAAAATAATAACCATCACATCAAAGAACGCGTAAATACACATTAACGTAGAGCACACATAAAAAAATGCCAAAAACTGAAGTATGACGATGAAAAGTATGGTGATGAAACCTTATTCCTCCACACACAATATAGGAAGCTAAACATCCTATGATACCCTAAAATGACTAAAATAGTAAACAGCACATAAATGCATATAGAAGCATGCCAAAAACAGAAGTATGGTGATGAAACATTATTAAGCATGGGGATGAAAACTTATTCCTCTGTACACTATCAAGTTATAATGGTTACAATCATATATCTCTATTCGATAACTAAGAAGACAGAGAGCATTTTTCAATGCTTGAACAAAAAGAACACCAACCACCATGATACAACAATCTGAAGAGAAGTAATCCACAATAGCTTAAGCATCAAAACTGCATTGGCTGATACAATAACAATGCAATTAAGTAAGGTGATGAAACCTTATTCCTCCGCGCACAATAGCAATCTATAAAGTCAAGTTATAATGATTAAAATGATAGCTCTCTAATCGATAACCAAGAAACAGAGCAATTTTGATGCCTAAAAAACGAACAGCACTTCACAAAGCAACATTAGCTTAGACCAGTGAAGCCGCGACTCAAGTATACTGAAATAAAATAATAACCATCATATCAAAGAGCACGTAAATACACATTATCTTATAGAGCATACATAAAAGAATGTAAAACACTGACGTGTGGTGATGAAAAGTATGATGATGAAACTTTAGTCCTCCGCACACAATATAGCAAGCTAATCATCCTATGATACACTAAAATGACTAAATTAGTAAAGAGCACATAAATGCACATAGAAGCACGCCAGAAACTGAAGTATGGTGATGAAACCTTATTAAGTATGGTGATGAAAGCTTATTCCTCTGCACACAATAGCAAACTATCAGGTTATAATGGTCACAATCATATATCTCTATTTGATAACTAAGAAGACAGAGAGCATTTTTCGATGCTCGAAAAAAAAGAACACCAACCACCACGATACAACAATCTGAATAGAAGTAATCTACAATAGCTTAAGCATCAGAACTGCATACGCTAATAAAAAAACAATGCAATTAAGTAAGGTGATGAAACCTATTCCTTCGCGCACAATAGCAATCTATAAAGTCAGGTTACAATGGTTACAATGAAAGCTCTCTAATCAATAACCAAGAAGAAACATAGAGTAATTTTCGATGCCTAAACAAAAGAACACCACTTTACCAACTTCACAAAACAACATTAGCTTAGACCTGTGACGCCACGACTCAAGCATACTGAAATAAAATAATAACCATCACTTCAAAGTGCGCGTAAATAAACATTAGCTTAGAGCATGGTGATGAAAAGTATGGGGATGAAACCTTATTCATCCGTACACAATATAGCAAGCTAAACATCCTATGATACCTTCAAATGACTAACATAGTAAAGAGCACATAAATGCACATAAAAGCATGCGAAAAACTAAAGTACGGTGATGAAAACTTATTAAGTATGGTGATGAAACCTTATTCCTCTGCACACAATAGCAAACTATCAGTTTATAATGGTTATAATCATAGATCTCTATTCGATAATTAAGAAGACAGTGAGCATTTTTCGATGCTTGACCAAAAAGAACATCAACCACCATATACAGCAATCTGAATAGCAGTAATCCACAATACTTTAAGCATCAGAACTGCATAGGCAAATACAACAACAATGCAATTAAGTAAGGTGATAAAACATTTTTCCTACGCACACAATAGCAATCTATAAAGTCAGGTTACAATGGTTACAATGATAGCTCTCAAATCGATAACCAAGAAGAAACATAGAGCAAATTTTGATGCCTAAACAGAACAACGCCTCTATACCAACATCAAAAAACAACATTAGCTTAGACCTGTGAAGCCGCGACTCAAGTATACTGAAATAAAATAATAACCATCACCTCAAAGAGCGCGTAAATACACATTAGCTTAGAGTACACATAAAAAAATGCCAGAAACTAAAGTATGGTGATTGAAAGTATGGTGATGAAACTTTATTCCTCCGCACACAATATAGAAAGCTAATAATCCTATGATACCCTAAAATGACTAAAATAGAGCACATAAATATACATAAAAGCATGTCAAAAACTGAAGTATGGTGAAGAAACCTTATTCCTTTGCACACAATAGCAAACTATCAAGTTATAATGGTTACAATTATAGATCTCTATTCGATAACTAAGAAGACAGAGAGTATTTTTCGATGCTTGTACAAAAAAAACACCAACCACCATGATACAACAATCTGAATAGAAGTAATCCACAATTACTTAAGCATCAGAACTGCGTCGGCTAATACAACAACAATGCAATTAAGTAAGATGCTGAAACCTTATTCCTACGCGCACAATAGAAATCTATATAGTTAAGTTACAATGGTTACAATGATAGCTCTCTAATCGATAACAAAAGAGAAACATAGAGCAATTTTTGATGTCTAAACAAAACAACACCTCTTTACCAAGTTTATAAAATAACATTAGCTTAGACCTGTGAAGCCGCGACTCAAGTATACTGAAATAATATAATAACCATCTCATCAAAGAGCACGTAAATTACAAATTAGCTTAAAGCACACATTAAAGAATGCCAGAAACTGAAGTATGGTGATGAAACCTTATTCCTCAGCACACAATATAGCAAGCTAATCATCCGATGATACCCTAAAATGACTAAAATAGTAAAGAGCACATAAATGGACATAGAAGCATTCTAGAAACTGAAGTATGATGATGAAACCTTATTAAGTATGATGATGAAACCTTATTCATCTGCACACAAATAGCAAACTATCAGGTTATAATGGTCACAATCATAGATCTCTATTCGATAACTAAGAAGACAGAGAGCATTTTTCGATGCTTGAACAAAAAGAACACCAACCACCATGATACAACAACCTGAATAGAAGTAATCCAAAATAGCTTAAGCATCAAAACTGCATAGGCTAATATAACAGCAACGCAACTAAGTAAGGTGATGAAACCTTATTCCTCTGCGTACAATAGCAATCTATAAAGTTAGATTACAATGGTTACAATGCTAGCTCTCTAATCGATAACCAAGAAAAAACATAAAGCAATTTTTGATGCCTAAACAAAACAACACCTCTTTACCAACTCCACAAAACAACATTAGCTTAGACTTGTGAAGCCGCGACTCAAGTATATTGAAATAAAATAATAATCATCACATCAAAAAGCACGTAAATACACATTAGCTTAGAGCACACATAAAGGAATGACAGAAACTGAAGTATGGTGATGAAACCTTATTCCTCAGCACACAATATAGCAAGCTAATCATCCGATGATACCCTAAAATGACTAAAATAGTAAAGAGCACATAAATGGACATAGAAGCATTCCAGAAACTGAAGTATGATGATGAAACCTTATTAAGTATGGTGATGAAACCTTATTCCTTTGCACACAAATAGCAAACTATCAGGTTGTAATAGTCACAATCACAGATTTCTATTCGATAACTAAGAAGACAGAGCATTTTTCGATGCTTGAACAAAAAGAACACCAACCATCATGATACAACAATCTGAATAGAAGTAATCCAAAATAGCTTAAGCATCAAAACTGCATAGGCTAATACAACAACAATGCAATTAAGTAAGTTGATGAAACCTTGTTCCTCCGCGTACAATAGCAATCTATAAAGTTAGGGTACAATGGTTACAATGATAGCTCTCTAATCGATAACCAAGAAGAAACATAAAGCAATTTTCGATGTCTAAACAAAAGAATACTTCTTTACCAACTTCACAAAACAACATTAGCTTAGACCTAGGAAGCCGCGACTCAAGTATACTGAAATAAAATAATAACCATCACATCAAAGAGCGCGTAAATACACATTAGCTTAGAGCACACATAAAAGAATGCTAGAAACTGAAGTATGGTGATGAAACCTTATTCCTCCACACACAATATAGCAAGCTAATCATCCTATGATACCCTAAAATGACTAAAATAGTAAATAGCACATAAATGCACATAGAACCATGCCAGAAACTGAAGTATGGTGATGAAACCTTATTAAGTATGGTGATGAAACCCTATTCATGTGCACACAATAGCAAACTATCGGGTTATAATGGTCGCATTCATATATCTCTATTTGATAACTAAGAAGACAGAGAGCATTTTCGATGCTTGAACAACAAGAACACCAACCACCATGATACAGCAATCTGTATAGAAGTAATCCACAATACCTTAAGCATCAGAACTGCATAGGCTAAGACAACAACAATGGAATTAAGTAAGACGATGAAACCTTATTCCTCTGCGCACAATAGCAATCTATAAAGTCATGTTACAATGGTTACAATGTTAGCTCTATAATAATAGATAACCAAGAAAGATAGAGCAATTTTCGATGCCTAAACAAAACAACACCTCTTTACCAACTTCATAAAACAACATTAGCTTAGACGTGAAGCCGTGACTCAAGTATATATGAAATAAAATAATAACCGTCACATCAAAGAGCTCGTAAATACACATTAGCTTGAGTATGGTGATGAAACCTTATTCCTCCACACACAATATAGCAATTCTATGATACCCTAAAATGACTAAAATAGTAAAGAGCACATGCACATAGAAGCATGCCAAAAATTAAAGTATGGTGATGAAACCTTATTCCTCTGAAAACTATCAGGTTATAATGGTTATAATCATAGATCTCTCTTCGATAACAAAGAAGACAGAGAGCATTTTTCGATGCTTAAACAAAAAGAGCACCAACCACCATGATTCAGCAATCTGAATAGAAGTAATCCACAATAGCTTAAGCATCAGAACTTCATAGGCACAACAACAATGCAATTAAGTATGGTGATGAAACCTTATTCCTCTGAGCACAATAGCAATCTATAAAATCAAGTTACAATGGTTAAATAAAACAACACCTCTTTACCAACTTCACAAAACAACATCACCTAGAGTAGAGTCAGAGGGTAACCCGAGTGCAATAGCATTAAGAATCTTCAAAATCCATCAAAACTAGTTAAACTGCAAGCAATTAAGAAACATACAAGAGAATAATTGAAGGGAGAGGAGAAAATCATAATTGATAGGCTCAACAAAATCATAAAAAAAGGCCCTAACAGAAGGTAAACAAGGCCTATCTTATAGAGAGGCCTTTGAGGCTGTGACTCCAGTATACTGAAATAAAATAATAACCATCATCTTATCAAACCTAAAATGACTAGAATAGTAAAGAGCGCATAAATACACATCTAGAAACTGAAGTTTGGTAATGAAACCTTATTCCTCTGCACACGTGCAAACAATCATTCTATGAAACCCTAAAATGACTAAAATAGTAAAGAGTGCATAAGCATCAACACATAGAACACCACCATGATACAGCAATCTGAAGCATCAGCACTGCATAGGCTACAATGCAATTAAGTATTATTAAGTTCCACATAGCAAACTATAAAATCTGGTTACAATGATAGCTCTCTAATCGATAACCAAAAGAAACACTGAGCAATTTTGATGCTTGAACAAAAAAACACATCTTTACCAATTTCACAAAACAACATCACCTAGAGGAGAGTCAAAGGGCTCGCGTGCAATAACATTAGAAATCAACATAATCTATCAAAATTAGTTAAACTACAAGCACATCAAGAAACATACCAGAGAATAAATAAAGGGAGAAAACTAGAGAATTGATAGACTCAACTAAATCATAATAGAAGGCCCCCAACAAAAGTTAAAAAGGCGTATCATACAGAGAATTGATCATATTACAGAAAGATGACATTAGCTTAGTAGACCTTTGAAGCCCGACTTTATAGTTTGCTATCTGAAACCCGACTTTATAGTTTCATCACCATACTTGATTGCATTGTTGCTATTGTGGAATTACTTCTACTTGGATTGTTGTATCATGTTGGTGTTCTTTTATTCAAGCATCGAAAATTACGCTCTGTTTCTTCTTAGTTATCTATTAGTTCACCATACTTATAAGGTTTTATCACCATACTTCAGTTTCAAGCATGTCTATATTGTATTTTTGTGCTCTCTACTATTTTAGTCATTTTTGGGTATGATCAGTTTCAGGCATGCTTCTTGTTTATCGATATAAAGAGCCATCATTGTAACCATTACAACTATTGTATGCGGAGGAATAAAGTTTCATCACCATACTTATTGCATTATTGTTCCTATGCAGTTCCAATGCCTAAGTTATTGTGGATATTATTCAGATTGCATAATCATGTTGGTGTTCAAGCATCAAAAAATGCTCTTTGTTTCTTCTGGGTTATTGATTGTAACCATTGTAATCTTGGTTATCGATTAGAGATCTATCATTAGAGAGCTATCATTGTAAACCATTGTAGCCATTGAAATTTGCTCACTACTGTGTGCGAAGGAATAAGGTTTCATCACCATATGTATAGCCTATGTAGTTCTGATGCCTAAGATATTGTGCATTACTTCTATTCAAATTGTTGTATCATGTTGGTGTTCAAAAATTGTTCGCTATTGTCTGCTTTGAAAATTGGTCTCTGTTTCTTCTTAGTTCTCGTTTGAGATCTATCATTGTAACCGGAATTTATAGTATGCTTTGTGTGGAGGAATAAGGGTTGATCACCATACTTAATTGCATTTTTGTTGTTTAGCCTATGTAGTTCTGATGCCTAAGCTATTGTGGATTACTTCTATTCAGATTATTGTATCGATGGTTACAATGATAGCTCTCTAATCGATAACCAATAAGAAATAGAGAGCAATTTTTGATGCTTGAACAAAAGCATCTTTACCAACATTACAAATCACAGGGCAACTCTAGTTCAACAGCATTACGAGTAAACGAAATCCATTAAAACTAGTTAAACTGCAAGCATTCATCAAGAACATACAAGAGAATAATTGGTGGGAAAAAACTGAAGATTTAAATCATAAAAGAACATAAGGTAAAAATGAAATAAAATAATTACCATCCTATGAAAACCTAAAATGACTAAAATAGTAAAAAGAGCATAAATACACATATGAGCATGCCAAAAACTGAAGTATGTTGATGAAACCTTATTCATCACCATACTTATAAGGTTTTATCACCATACTTCTTTTTCAAGCATGTCTATATTGTATTTTTGAGCCCTCTACTATTTTAGTCATTTTAGGGCATGATCAGTTTCAGGCATGCTTCTTGTTTATCGATATAAAGGGCTATCAATGTAACCATTACAACTATTGCACACGGAGGAATAAAGTTTCATCACCATACTTATTGCATTATTGTTCCTATGCAGTTTCGATGCCTAAGTTATTGTGGATATTATTCAGATTGCTTAATCATGTTGGTGTTCAAGTATCAAAAATTGCTCTTTATTTCCTCTTGGTTATAGATTGTAACCATTGTAATTTTGGTTATCGACTAGAGATCTATCATTAGAGATCTATCATTGTAAACCATTGTAACCATTGAAAATTGCTCACTGTTGTGTGCGAAGGAATAAGGTTTCATCACCATATGTATAGCCTATGTAGTTCTGATGCCTAAGCTATTGTGCATTACTTTTATTCAAATTGTTGTATCATGTTGGTGTTCAAAAATTGCTCGCTACTGTCCGCTTCGAAAATTGGTCTCTGTTTCTTTTTAGTTCTCGTTTCAGATCTATCATTGTAACCTGACTTTATAGTTTGCTTTGTGTGGAGGAATAGGGCTTGATCACCATACTTAATTGCATTGTTGTTGTTTAGCCTATGTAGTTCTGATGCATAAGCTATTGTGGATTACTTTTATTCTGATTATTGTATCGATGGTTACAATGATAGCTCTCTAATAGATAATCAATAAGAAATAGAGAGCAATTTTTTATGCTTGAACAAAAGAATCTTTACCAACTTTACAAATTAGAGGGCAGCTCGAGTTCAATAGCATTACGAGTAAACGAAATCCATCAAAACTAGTTAAACTGCAAGCATTCATGAAGAAACATACAAGAGAATAATTGGAGGGAGAAAACTGAAGATATAAATCATAAAAGAACATAAGGTAAAAATAAAATAAAATAATTACCATCCTATGATAACCTAAAAGGACTAAAATAGTAAAAAGCGCATAAGTACACATATAAGCATGCCAAAAAATGAAGTATGGTGATGAAACCTTATTCATCATTATACTTATAAGGTTTTATCACCATACTTCAGTTTCAAGCATGTCTATATTGTGATTTTGAGCTCTCTCTTATTTTAGTCATTTTAGGGCATGATCAGTTTTATGCATGCTTCTTGTTTATCGATATAAAGGGCTATCATTGTAACCATTACAACTACTGCACATGGAGGAATAAACTTTCATCACCATACTTATTTCATTATTGTTCTTATGCAGTTCTGATGCCTAAGTTAATGTGGATATTTGTCAGATTGCTTAATCGTGTTGGTGTTCAAGCATAAAAAATTGCTCTTTATTTCTTCTTGGTTATAGATTGTAACCATTGTAATCTTGGTTATCGATTAGAGATCTATCATTAGAGATCTATCATTGTAGACCATTGTAACCATTGAAAATTGCTCACTACTGTGTGCGAAGGAATAAGGTTTCACCACCATATGTATAGCCTATGTAGTTCTGATGCCTAAGCTATTGTGCTTTACTTCTATTCAAATTGTTGTATCATGTTGGTGTATAAAAATTGCTCGCTACTGTATGCTTCGAAAATTTGTCTCTGTTTCTTCTTAGTTCTCGTTTGAGATCTATCATTGTAACCTGACTTTGTAGTTTGCTATGTGTGGAGGAATAAGGCTTGATCACCATACTTAATTGCATTGTTGTTGTTTAGCCTTTGTAGTTCTGATGCCTAAGCTATTGTGGATTACTTTTATTCAGATTATTGTATCGATGGTTACAATGATAGTTCTTTAATCGATAACCAATAAGAAATAAAGAGCAACTTTCGATGCTTGAACAAAAGAATCTTTACCAACTTTACAAATCAGAGGGCAGCTCGAGTTCAATAGCATTACGACTCAAAGAAATCCATCAAAACCATCAAGAAACATACAAGAGAATAATTGGAGGGAGAAAACTGAAGATTTCAATCATGAAAGAACATAAGGTAAAAATGAAATAAAATAATTACCATCCTATGATAACCTAGAATGACTAAAATAATAAAAGCGCATAAATACACATATAAGCATGCCAAAAACTGAAGTATGGTGATGAATCCTTATTCATCACCATACTTTTAAGGTTTTATCACCATACTTCAGTTTCAAGCATGTCTATATTGTATTTTTGAGCTCTTTACTATTTTTGTCATTTTAGGGCATGATCAGTTTTAGGCATGCTTCTTGTTTATCGATATAAAGTGCTATCATTGTAACCATTACAACTATTGCATACAGAGAAATAAAGTTTCATCACCATACTTATTGCATTATTGTTGCTATGCAGTTCCGAAGCCTAAGTTATTGTGGAAATTATTCAGATTGCTTAATCATGTTGGTGTTCAAGCATCAAAAATTGCTCTTTATTTCTACTTGGTTATAGATTGTAACCATTGTAATCTTGGTTATCGATTAGAGATCTATCATTAGAGATCTATCATTGTAAACCATTGTAACCCTTGAAAATTGCTCACTATTGTGTGCGAAAGGAATAAGGTTTCATCACCATATGTATAGCCTATGTAGTTCTGATGCCTAAGCTATTGTGCATTACTTCTATTTAAATTGTTGTATCATGTTGGTGTTCAAAAATTGCTTGCTACTGTCAGCTTCGAAAATTGGTCTCTGTTTCTTCTTAGTTATCGTTTGAGATCTATCATTGTAACCTGACTTTATAGTTTGCTTTGTGTGGAGGAATAGGGCTTGATCACCCTACTTAAATGCATTGTTGTTGTTTAGTATATGTAGTTCTGATGCCTAAGCTATTGTGGATTACTTCTATTCAGATTATTGTATCGATGGTTACAATGATAGCTCTCTAATCGATAACCAATAAGAAATAGAGAGCAATTTTCGATGCTTGAACAAAAGAATCTTTACCAACTTTACAAATCAGAGGGCAGCTCGAGTTCAATAGCATTACGACTCAACGAAATCCATCAAAACTAGTTTAACTGGAAGCATTCATCAAGAAACATACAAGAGAATAATTGGAGGGAGAAAACTGAAGACTTAAATCGTAAAAGAACATAAAGTAAAAATGAAATAAAATAATTACCATCCTATGATAACCTAAAATGACTAAAATAGTAAGAAGCGCATAAATACACATATAGGCATGCCAAAAACTGAATATGGTGATGAAACCTTATTCCTCCGCCCACAATAGCAAACTATAAAGTCAGGTTATTATGGCTACAATGATAGGTCTCTCTAATCGAACCAAGAAGAAACAGAGAGCAATTTTCAATGCTTGAACAAAAGAACATCAACATGATCCACAACATCTTAGGCATCAGAACTGCATAGGCTAAACAACAACAATGCATTAAGTATGGTGATGAAACCTTCATCCCTTTCACACAATAGCAAACTATAAAGTCAGGTTACATGTTACCATGATAGCTCTCTAATCGATAACCAAGAAGATTCAAAGAGCATTTTTCGATGCTTGAACAAAAAGAACACTTCTTTACCAATTTCACAAAACAACATCACCTCAGAGGACAGTCTGAGTGCAATAGTATTTAGAAGTCAATGAAATCCATCAAAACTAGTTAAACTACAAGCAATCATCAAGAAACATACCAGAGAATAATTAGAGGGAGAAAACTGGAAAATAGACTTCCAATCATAAAAGAAGGCCCTAACAGAAGGTAACAAGGCCTGTCTTACAAAGAGTTGATCGTCTTACAGAGATTACATTAGCTTAGACCTTTGAAGACGTGACTCAAGTATACTGAAATAAAATAATAACCATCAACCTATGATACCCTAAAACGATTAAATAGCGAATAAATACACATAGAAGCATGTCAGAAACTGAAGCATAAGAAATCTCATAGATTGTATAATAAGACCCAAGAAAATCCCATACTGGTTGTTTCTCTCTCAAGAATGCATCTTTTGGTCATGTTGCCTGAGCCAGGAAATCTCATAGATTGTTTAATAAGATCCATTTCTTGTTGGGGTCCATGCAAGGCAAATCAGATTTTGAGTTGGCATTTGTTTCTCTCTCAAGAATGCATCTTTTGGTCATGTTGCCTGAGCCAGGAAATCTCATAGATTGTTTAATAAGATCCATCTCCTGTTGGGTCCATGCAAGGCAAATCAGATTTTGAGTTAGCATCCACTCCCACTTGGGTCACAGTAGAATAGAGCGAAATACGTTCATTAATGGGAGAAACTGAAGCATGTCAGAAACAGAAGCATAAAAAATGAGCATTACAAATCTGAGTAGGACTAATAAACCTAACCAAATAAGAATACCCAAGAAAATCCCATACTGGTTGTTTCTCTCAGGAATGCATCTTTTGGTCATGTTTGCATGAGCCAAGAAATCTCATAAATTCTATAATAAGACCCAAGAAAATTCCATACTAGTTGTTTCTCTCTCAAGAATGTATCTTTTGGCCATACTACCTGAACCAGGAAATCTCATAGATTGTATAATAAAGATCCATCTCCTGTTGGCATCCACCCCCACTTGGGTCACAGCGGAAGGGAGTGAAATAGGTTCATCAATGGGAGGAAACCTCAATAGAACAAGAAGAGTAATAAGCCAAGCCAAAAAGAAAGACCCCAAAAAATAATGACCCAAGATACACACAGTGATTCAATCTTCTGAGAACAACTTGCTGGAAAACAATTGGGGGCTTCTACATTACACACAAAATCTTCTTATATAGTTTCCCTACTAAAACAACCCTGAAATTAAAATCACAAAACTTTAAAAATAACAATTGGCATTTGGGTCATCTCATATTGTCTGCATTGAAAGCACATAGAAACCTAACTTCACAACAGATTCCTGAATCAATGAGGAGTGAATGGAAAATGTCACCAAATCCCTTCTTTTCCAACTCTGAGCTCTGAGAAACCAATAAATGCATATCTCAGGTGAATTTTCATCCTCATTCCATCTCAAAATCCCATACTAGTGGTTTCTCTCTCAAGAATGCATCTTTTGGTCATGTTGCCTGAGCCAGGAAATCTCATATATTGTATAATGAGATCCATCTCTTGTTGGGTCCATGCGAGGCAAATCAGATTTTGAGTTGGCATCCACCCACTAGGGTCACAGAGGAAGAGAGCGAAATTCATCAATGGGAGAAACCTCAATAGAACAAGAATAGTAATAAGCCAAACCAAAATGAAAGACCCCTAAAAATAATGACTCCAAGATACACACAGTGATTAGATCAACTTGCTGGAAAACAATTGGGGGCTTCTGCCAATCGTTTCACACAAAATCTTCTTATAGTTAGGTTCCCTACCAAAAAACCCTAAAATTAAAATCACTAACCTTAAAAATAACAATTGGCATTTGGGTCAACAAATTCCTGAATGGACGAAAGTAAGAGTGAATGGAAAATGTCACCAAATCCCTTCTCTTCCAACTCTGATCTCTGAAAAACCAATAAAATGCACATCTCAGGTGACTTTTCATCCTCATCCATCTCAAAATCTAAAGAGAGATTGATCAATTACTATAAAAGGTAGTAACTAGAAGAACGTATTAGATCAAATCCCTTCTCTTCCAACTCTGATCTGTGAAAAACCAACTCAGGTGACTTTTCATCCTCATTCCATCTCAAAATCTTGAGAGAGAACAACATTGATCAATTATTAATAAAAGGTAAACTAGAAGAACATACAGATCAAAAAGCACTAACAACTCAAACAAAGTTCTCTTTGCAACCAGTTCTCAGTTAATAACCTTGCACCCCGCCCCACTCCATGTGTGTTGGCAAGTCCACCACTGGAGAGTCACTGTTACAGACCCAAAGATAGAACTGACGAGATACCTCATAGATCAGGAAACAAAGTTCTCTTTGCAACCAGTTCTCAGTTAATAACCCTACGCACGCGCCCCACTTACATGTGTGTTGGCAGGTCCACCACTGGAGAGTCACTGTTACTGACACCAAAGATAGAACTGAGGAGATACCTCATAGATCCGGCAGAACGGCAATATAGGATATATTATTGAAATTGATATTCAAAGATATCAAGGATAACTTATGCCCACTCACCAGAGCTCTATAATGGTGCACAATATTTCTGACATTTGAATGTTATTGGCACTCTCGTGACCTCATACTGTCAATATGTTCCAGTCAAAAAGAATATAGAAATCTAACTTCTCAGTAGATTCTTGATTTGACAATGACGGCAAGATGATAATCTAACTACATAGACAAATCTCAAGGGTTTTGAACCCTAAGTGGGGAAGAGTTTTGAACCCTAAGTGGGGTAATAATCATTTGTGAATCCATGACTTGCACGACCAGCATTTCAACATGTTGAAGACACCAATCACAACTCATATTGTCAATATGTTCAAGTCAAAAAGCATATAAAAATCTAACTTCTCAGCAGATTCTTGATTTGACAATGATGGCAAGATGTAGTAATCTAACTACATAGACAAATCTCAAGGGTTTTGGACCCTAAGTGAGGAAGAGTTTTGAACCCTAAGTGGGGATATAATCGTTTGTGAATCCATGACTTGCGCGACCAGCATTTCAACATGTTGAAGACATCTATGCTTCAGCCTATCTGGTAAAAAAAGCTGCAGACACAGAAGACATATCTATAGATCACAAAAAATGAACAGCAAACTAATGCCCCACTGAAAACAATGCATATTCAATAAAAGAACCACTTTGCAAAGGTCATCAACAAAATGAATTTCAAAGCAAAAACTACAGAAAAACTCTAGATGTAGAGAGAATTGGAGAAGCAATAAAGGATGGCCAACATCCCTAAAATTAAGAGTGTTGTTATGAGAAATGTGCACTTGAATCACTTCAAATTTGATTGTCAATATGTTTCCAGTCAAAAAGCATATAGAAATCTAACTTCTCAGCAGATTCTTGAATTGACAATGATGGCAAGATGATAATCCAAGACTTGCGCGACCAGCATTTCAACATGTCGAAGACACCAATCACAACTAAACATCTGTGGTTCAGCCCATCTGGTAAAGCTGCAAAAGCAGAAGACATTTATAGATCATAAAAAATGAACAACAAACTAATGCCTCACTGAAAACAATGCATATTCAATAAAAGAACCGCTTTGCGCAAAGGTCATCAAAATGAAGTTAAAAAGCAAAACCTACAAAAAAGCTCTGGATGTAGAAAGAATTGGAGAAGCTATCAAGCAAGATGGCCAACATCCCTAAAATTACGAGTGTTGTTACGAGACGTGCACATGAATCACTTCAAATTTGAAAGACTAAAACCCAATAGCAGCACTGCAACCAAAAAAAAAAAAAACCCAGTGAACCAGAGAGGAATGTCATTGAGGAACACAAGGTCAAAACCCTAAGTGAAGAACTATCCAAGTCCACAATTTGTGAGCATAGATAAGTTTATATTGTTGTTCCCTTAAAATCAAGTTGACATATCCATCAACCAATCCCAACTAAGCATCTGTGGTTCAGCCCATCTAGTAAAAAAAAGCTGCAGACGCAGAAGACATCTATAGAGATCATAAAAAATGAACAGCAAACTAATGCCCCACTGAAAACAATGCATATTCAATAAAAGAAACTTTGCAAAGGTCATCAAAATGAAGTTAAAAAGCAAAAACTACAAAAAACTCTAGATGTAGAGAGAATTGCAGAAGCAATCAATCAAGATGGCCAACATCCCTAAAATTAAGAGTGCTGTGACATGTGCTCTTGAATCACTTCAAAGTTTACGGACGGCACTGCAACCAAAAAAAAAAACACAGTGAACCAGAGAGGAATGTCATTGAGGAACACAAGGTCAAAACCCTAAGTGAAGAACTATCCAAGTCCACAATTGGTGAGCATAGATAAGTTTTATATTGTTGTTCCCTAAAATCAAGTTGACATCCATGGTTCAGCCCAATAGCCCCGCTGCAACCAATCACAACTAAACATCTGTGGTTCAGCCCATCTAGTAAAAAAAAGCGGCAGACGTAGAAGACATCCATGGTTCAGCCCAATAGCAGCACTGCAACCAATCCCAACTAAACATTTGTGGTTCAGCCCATCTAGTAAAAAAAAAGCTGCAGACGCAGAAGACATCTATAGATAAAAAAAAACGAACAGCAAACTAATGCCCCACTGAAAACAATACATATTCAATAAAAGAACCACTTTGCAAAGGTCATCAAAACGGAGTTAAAGGCAAAAACTACAAAAAACTCTGGATGTAGAGAGAATAGGAGAAGCAATCAAGCAGATGGCCAACATCCTTAAAATTAAGAGTGCTGTTATGAAACATGTGCACTTCAATCACTTCAAATTTGACAGACCAAAAAAAAAAAAACGCAGTGAACCAGAGACGAATGTCATTGAGGAACACAAGGTCAAAACCCTAAGTGAAGAAACTATCCAAGTCCACAATTGGTGAGCATAGATAAGTTTTATATTGTTGTTCCCTTAAAATCAAATTGACATCCATCAACCAATCACAACTAAACATCTGTGGTTCAGCCCATGTAGTAAAAAAAAGCTGCAGCGCAGGAGACATCTATAGATCATAAAAAAAGAACAGAAAACTAATGCTCCACTGAAAACAATGTATATTCAATAAAAGAACCACTTTGCAAAGGTCATCAAAATGAAGTTAAAAAGCAAAAACTACAAAAAAACTCTGGATGTAGAGAGAATTGGAGAAGCAATCAAGCAGATGGCCAACATCCCTAAAATTAAGAGTGCGGTTATGAGACAGGTGCACTTGAATCACTTCAAGATGACTTTGATGAAATACCAAAAAGAAAAATAAAAAGAAAATTTCATCTCAACAGAAGCTTCATCAGAAATACATTGAAGGTGATCCAACTATTGGATTATTTGGTGAGAGTTCAGGAAAATGGGATTATTATGTGACTTATGGTAGTCAAAAACGTAAAAACACTGTGTCAGAAATTTCAAAAATTATCCCTACAGGACGGGATGATTAGAATGATAAATCTGAAAGAAAAAATCACATTTCAGAATGCTTGGCTTTTGGCCCTCAAAGTTCAAATTATGCTTAAAATTTTCCTCCATTACATGACTACGAAAAAATCCAAGACAATGAAAAACATGTATGGAAGATAAAAAATCCCAGTACAAGAGATGTCACAGGAGCTCAAAAGTCTATCTCTCCTGCTGAAGCAAGCCTAAACTGGCAAGCTGAAAATGCTAAATCACATAATTTAGCATTACTTTGAATTGAAGAACAACATAATATTATGTCTTCACAATTACAGGGATTAACTGGCATAATTGCTCAATTAAAAGAAAAGATTCAATTGTTGCATGAACGGTTGATGCAGATTTTATATACAGTAAAGGATATTCATGAGCAATCCTATTTACCGAATCAGAAAGGAAAGGAAAAAGCATATTTAGAAAAACAATTACAAAGCCTTGAAAAAGATCTTTAGATGAAATCTCAATACCCTCAGCCACAATATCATTCTCAATTTCAACCCTTCCTTGCAAATCCTTATACTCAAAGCTATCCTACTTTAAGAAACCCTGATCCTTTCCCACCTACTAGAACCCTTTACCCACCTACAGGTTTAATTCTTCCAAGAAATTTTGGTTTTCGAGCTTTAAGTTCTTTTGAAGAAGAAAGACGTTTTCTTGAAAAAATGTTCTTTCCCCAATTGCGGAAAAAATCAAATATTTCAGTACCTAGTTCATCACAAACCCCAGTACCTAAACCTTCTGTTACTTCACCACCTTTAACAGTTCATACACATCCTAGTCCTCACACACCTAAAAATGAAACCCAAATGTTTCAGTCTTCTGATACTGAATCTGAAGTTGTAGCCTCTTCAGTCCCAACTCAAGTATTAACCTCCTCTGAGCCCCTGAACCATCTGAGTTCCTTCCTCAAAAACTTGATTAAACAGCCTAAACTAAATCTTCAAACTGAAACACAATCCTCAGAAGCCATGACTGATACCTCAGAAACCTTTGAAGAGAAATCCTCTTCTTCTTCTCTGAATTCAGATTCTTTGTTAATGATGAACCCCCCTGAATTACCTCAAGAACCTGACCCTGTAATGGAAGAAGAATTTAGACCTCCAGACCACCAAGAACCTCAACCTACCCCAACCAATGGAGATCATCTAAAAGATTTACTATTGATGACATTCCACCCTCAAGATGGAATGACAGATCAGAAATGCTTAATCCTGCAAATACCTTAACCAGTACCATTTCGAAAGTTATTGTAAGGCTAAGAGGACGTCTTTTTTATTGGTACATAAGCCTTGGAGAATACCAGCAAACACAGTTAAGAAATAGTCAGTCCATTGTTGAATTCCTTAATTATTTGGTTTCTGAGTTCTTAGCCCAAGAAGAATTTTTTCAGCTTAAATGTTGTTCATTAAAGAGACAAGATCTTGAAAAACATTTTTTAGAGATGAACAAAAGACACCATAAAATAGGAGGGATTGATGATATAAATTTGAAACAATTTTATCTTGAATTCATTCCTCCTACTCTTGGAAAAGAAGTAACAAAAACAATGGAAAACCAAGGACTTACTATTCAAAATACCAGTTTTGGTGAATTATATCAATTTGTTCTCCATGCTCTTGAAAGACTTTATAACCAAGTTGAATTTGTGAAACAAATGAAAAAAAATAAGCATTTACTGGGAAAATCTTGTGATAATCCATATCTCAAGATCAAATGTGATGCAGAAAAACAGTGTTCATGTCCACCAATCCTAAAAAGAAAAAAGAAGTTTGACTAAAAGAGAAAAAAAAAGAGATTCAAAAGATTCAAATATCTCCGACAATCAAGATTTCCAAAACACGAAAGGAGATAGATGCTATGTCTGTGGAAAGAAAGGACATTTTGCAAAAGATTGCCAGAACCAAAAAAAGAAAAAAAAGATAATAAATCTTTTGTCTCAGGTTTTGGAAGAAGAAATTGATGATGATTTAGAATATGTGTTTTCTATTGATGATGAACAGAGCCTAAACACACTGATATCCATTTCTTATTCTGATGATTTTGAACTCAATGAGATAAGCAACACCAGTGTTCCAGAGATATTGTCTCCGCAGGATGAAATTGCAGACATAAACAGTTTACCCTTTCAACCTACCCCAATAGCCCTTGGTCAAATACTCCAAAAACATTATTCCAAGCCTTTGATCATACCTGCCTTATTTGATACAGGAGCATCAGCTAGTATTTTGAAACCTGATTTACTACCAAAACAATTTTGGGAAACGTGCAACCAAACTTGTTGAGCTGCGAATGGAGAGACTTTCCATAATCCAAATTAGCAAACCTATTTTGATTAAACTGTTTCCTAAAGTCGTTATTCAACATAAACTCTTAGGATCCTATTTGCCAAACAAAGACTTTTTACTTGTATTTGATGTTTTACATCAAGTAAAACTTCAATGGACCTTTAAAAGATTACATTATAGGAACCTAACCTTGCCTTGGATAGCCTGTATAGATGCTCCCTACACCTTAAATACAGTCAAACAAAAAATTATATCAGACTGTTGTGCAAACAAAAAATTATATCAGACTGTTGTGGAAACAAATACTTCTGATGAATTTTGGGCATGTATCTTACTTGAAGAAAAAGAAAAAGACAAAATGATCTGCGGCTATAAAAGTAGAAAGTTTAAAGATTCTGAACTTCATTACCATTCAACATTCAAAGAAATCCTTGCAGTTAAAAGAGGAATTGAAAATTTTCAATTTCATCTTATAGGACATACTTTCCTTATTGAAATGGATTTGTCTGCATTTCCAAATATGTTAAAATTCAAGAACAAAATCCTTCCAAACCCTCAACTACTCAGATGGTCAAACTAGTTTTCTCAATGGAATTTTGAGTATAAGCATATTTCTGAAAAAAACAATATTTTGGCTAACATGTTTTCAAGAAGAAAATTTTCTGAAGAACCTCTTCTTCCAATTGTTCCTTTTTTGGGAGCCATTATCAAAATTGATGATGATTCACAAGATGTTTCAGAAGAAAAGAGGAATATGTCATCTATATATATCAGTGCCTGTGTAGAGATTGGTTCAAAAATTGTGGTAAAAACATTTTGAAAATATGTTGGTGCATTTTTTAAACCAAAAGCCATAACCGTCCATTGAAAATGGTAATTTGGTAAACAAAAAGCTGTTTTAGGACGATCTTCTGGGTGAATTCCAATTTGCCAAAATCCTGATTTCAAATCAAATTTGGAAAATATGTGAGCATGAGATATTTGATAAAATAGTGCAATTTGATTGGGCAAAGGGAATTTATCATCTGCAAGGAAGGTATTCAAAGGTTGGTAGTTGATAACTAACCTGAGCTTTCCTCGGATTTGTTCAGCTCTCTTATTTATATAAAAGGCTTCACAAGCCCAAGGAGAACTGATAAGCACAATTAACTGCTCTTTTATCAAATCATGTATCTCTGGCTTAGCTTGTTCTAGCAAATCAGGATTTAAACCTCCGTGAGAAGCTTTTGTGGGATTTATATCTTCCTTTTTCTTAAAAGGCAATTTAATATAAAAATTCTGATTTCTCCATAATGGATTTGTACATTTTTTGATAAACTCAGAATGGGAATTAGCACAACAGTCTGATATAATTTTTTGTTTGACTGTATCTAAGGTGTAGGGAGCATCTATACAGGCTATTCAGGGCAAGGTTAGGTTCCTATAATGTAATCTTTTGGAGGTCCATTGAAGTTTTAGTTGATGTAAAACATCAAATCCAAGTAAAAGGTCTTTGTTTGGCAATTAGTTGATGTTGAATAACGACTTTAGGAAACAGTTTAATCAAAATAGGTTTGCTAATTTGGATTATGGAAAGTCTCTCCATTCGCAGCTCAACAAGTTTGGTTGCACGTTTCCCAAAATTGTTTTGGTAGTAAATCAGGTTTCAAAATACTAGCTGATGCTCCTGTATCAAATAAGGCAGGTATGATCAAAGGCTTGGAATAATGTTTTTGGAGTATTTGACCAAGGGCTATTGGGGTAGGTTGAAAGGGTAAACTGTTTATGTCTGCAATTTCATCCTGCGAAGACAATATCTCTGGAACACTGGTGTTGCTTATCTCATTGAGTTCAAAATCATCAGAATAAGAAATGGATATCAGTGTGTTTGGGCTCTGTTCATCATCAATAGAAAACACATATTCTAAATCATCATCAATTTCTTCTTCCAAAACCTGAGACAAAAGATTTATTATCTTTTTTTTCTTTTTTTGGTTCTGGCAATCTTTTGCAAAATGTCCTTTCTTTCCACCGACATAGCATCTATCTCCTTTCGTGTTTTGGAAATCTTGATTGTCGGAGATATTTGAATCTTTTGAATCTCTTCTTTTTTCTCTTTTAGTCAAACTTCTTTTTTCTTTTTAGGATTGGTGGACATGAACACTGTTTTTCTGCATCACATTTGATCTTGAGATATGGTTTATCACAAAAATTTTCCCGTAAATGCTTATTTTTTTCCATTTGTTTCACAAATTCAACTTGGTTGCAAAGTCTTTCAAGAGCATGGAGAACAAATTGATATCATTCACCAAAACTGGTGTTTTGAATAGTAAGTCATTGGTTTTCCATTGTCTTTGTTACTTCTTTTCCAAGAGTAGGAGGAATGGATTCAAGATAAAATTGTTTCAAATTTATATCATCAATCCCTCTTATTTTATGGTATCTTTTGTTCATCTTTGAAAAATGTTTTTCAAGATCTTGTCTCTTGAATGAACAACATTTAAGCTGTAAAAATTCTTCTCGGGCTGCAATTTGCTCATGTTTAATGGGGCCTGAGAATTCAGAGACCAAATAATTAAGGAATTCAACATTGGACTGACTATTTCTTAACTTTGTTTGCCGGTATTTTCCAAGACTTATGTACCAATCAAACAGGCATCCTCTTAGCCTTACAATAACTTTCGAAATGGTACTGGCTAAGGTATTTGCAGGATTAAGCATTTCTGAATGCACCCATCCTTGAATTTCTCTGAATCTGTCATTCCATCTTGAGGGTGGAATGTCATCAATAGTAAATCCTTTAGATGAATCTCCATAGGTTGGGGTAGGTTGAGGTTCTTGGTGGTTTAGAGGTCTAAATTCTTCTTCCATTACAGGGTCAGGTTCTTGAGGTGGTTCAGGGGGTTCCTCAGTCATGGCTTCTAAGGATTGTGTTTCAGTTTGAAGATTTAGTTCAAGTTGTTTAGTCAAGTTTTTGAGGAAGGAACTCAGATGATTCAAGGGCTCAGAGGAGGTTAATACCTGAGTTGGGACTGAAGAGGCTACAACATCAGATTCAGTATCAGAAGACTGTGAAACATTTGGGTTTCATTTTTAGGTGTGTGACGACTAAGATGAGCATGAACTTTTAAAGGTGGTGAAGTAACAGAAGGTTTAGGTAATGTGGTTTGTGATGAACTAGGTACTGAAATATTTGGTTTTTTCCGCAATTGGGGAAAGAATATTTCTTCAAGAAAACGTCTTTCATCTTCAAACGAACTTAAAGCTCGAAAACCAAAATTTCTTGGAGGAATTAAACCTGTAGGTGGGTAAAGGGCAATAGTAGGTTGGAAAGGATCAGGGTTTCTTAAAAGAATGATAACTTTGAGTATAAGGATTTGCAAGGAAGGGTTGAAATTGAGAATGATATTGTGGCTGACGGTGTTGAGATTTCATCTAAAGATCTTTTGCAAAGCTTTGTAATTGTTTTTCTAAAAATGTTTTTTTCCTTTCTTTTCCTTTCCTTTCCTTTCCTTGCTCATGAATATCCTTTACTGTATATAAAAATCTACATCAACCGTTCATGCAACAATTGAATCTTTTCTTTTAATTGCCAGTTAATCCCTGTAACATTGAAGACATAACATTTTGTTTTTGTTCAATTCGAAGTCATGCTAAATTCTGTGATTTAGCATTTTAAAATTGCCAGTTTAGGGTTGCTTCAGCTGGAGGGATAGATATACTTTTGAGCTCCTGTGACATCTCATGTACTGAGATTTTTTATCTTCCATACATGTTTTTCATTGTCTTAGATTTTTTCATAGTCATGTAATGGAGGAAAATTTGAAGCATAATTTGAACTTTGAGGGTCAAAAGCCAAGCATTCTGGAATGTGATTTTTTCTTTCAGATTTATCATTTTGATCATCCCATCCTGTAGAGATAATTTCTGATCAAAACCCTAACTGAAGAAACTATGCAAGTCCACAATTGGTGAGCATAGATAAGCTTTATATTGTTGTTCCCTTAAAATTAAGTTAACAACCATCAACCAATCACAACAAAGCATCTGTGGTTCAGCCCATCTAGTAAAAAACAGCTGCAGATGCAGAAGACAGATCATAAAAAATGAACAGTAAACTAATGCCCCATTGAAAAAACTACAAAAAAACTCTGGATGTAGAGAGAATTGGAGAAGCAATCAAGCAGATGGCCAACATCCTTAAAATTAAGAGTGTTGTTATGAGACAAGTGCACTTGAATCACTTCAAAATTTGACAGACTTAAAACCTAATAGTGCCATTGCGACCAAAAAAACAAAACACACTGAACCAAAACACAAGATCAAAACCCTAAGTGAAGAACTATCCAAGTCCACAGTTGGGGACCATAGACAAGTTTTATATTGTCGTTCCCTAAAATCAAGTTGACATCCATCAACCAACAAAGATCTTCGAAAAATTAATTCAATGAACCCCAAAAATAGCAAGCAAAGTCGAAATGGAAATACTAAAATAACAAGAAACCTTATTAGAATCAAAATCCTTCAAATCGACATCTTGCAATAGAACTACAAAAACAACCCTATACATTCAAGAGAATTAGAACAGAACAAAAGAAACATTCCTGTGAGAAGGAGAATGGCAAAACTTCTTGAGTATGAATGAAAAAAACATGAAGAAAGGGCTAAGAAATAAAAGAAAAAATACCCAAGGTCCAAATAAAAAAAGAAAAACAAATGAGATGAGCTTGAAGATCAGACCCCCAGGAAACCAAATTAACTCACAATCAGGAAGGTTAGATCCTCCCTAAACAATTAAGAAACCCCACAAACAAAGGGTTGAGAGATCCACCCAAAAAGTAATTAGAAATAAAAAAAACCCCTCATTAGCAACATCTTCAGAAATCCAGAGCAAGGGGCATAAGATAAAAAAAAGAAGAGAAAACCAAGAAAACATTAATACACGAGGACAATAAGAGAAGCTAGGAATGGTCACCAAGGAACATATAAAACCAAAATATAGAAACGAGAAAACCAAGAAACAAAGAACATCACAAACAATGATAGAAACATCGTGTATCTCTTTCATACATTCATACAGACTTGACTAATCGTGGATCCAACCTTCGAAAGACCTCACAACCTCACAGCACAAGTCAAACTCTTGGACTTGACTGATAGAGAACTTCAGAGTGATATTGTATCCCTCTCTTCTTTCATACATTCATACAAGTCAAACTCTTGACTGATCGTGTATCCAAGCTTCGAAAAGACCTCACAAAAGACGGAAAAAACTAGAGAACAAGTTAATAAATGTAACAAAAATCATGCATATCTTCTCCCTGCTGTCTGTTTTTCCATAATCCGTGCCTTAAAAGACCTCAGAATAGGACAACTGCAAAAAAGCAAGTTAATAAAATATAAATAAAAATCAATAATGATAAAAAACTGCAAGAAACACACACTATCTACTAACTGATTTTTATTGATCCAGGAATTCTCGCATGCCTGCTAAGCCATAAAAGAATAATTGAGAAATAAATAAAAGCTATGCCCCCAAACAGTCACAACATTTGGCGTTGAAACCAATAAACATAACTAGACAATTAACAGGGACAAAATTACAAAAAAGAGATGAGTAAAATTTGTATACCTCTTTCTCTCTCAAATCCAGGAATTCTCGCATGCCTGCTGAGCCATAAAAGAATAATTGAGAAATAAATAAAAGCTATGCCCCCAAACAGTCACAACATTTGGCGTTGAAGCCAATAAACATAACAATACAATTAACAGGGACAAAATTACAAAAAAGAGATGAGTAAAATTTGTATACCTCTTTCTCACTCAAATCAGTCTGACATGCATAGAATGGGTAGAGACCTCTCGTTCTGAAATGGATCATCTGATTTGGTTGATATTGTTGATTGGGCCAAATGAGGTCTTAGCTTCAGGCTTGCTGTTGAGGAGTTTAGGAGCTCCAAAAACTTGCTGAAATCTCAATGTCTCATCAGCTCTAGCTGAGGCCACTGTACACCCATCTGGGCTCTGCATAGAACAACAAACTTAACATACAACTTTTCTCAAGGAAAAAGAAAAAGAAAACAGAAACAAATGGAAAGCAACTAATTCTCAAAACCAGAAATTGAAAAGTCACAAGATGAAAAATTATATACCTGGGCCATGAATAGAACTACACCCATCTGAGCTCTGCATAGAAACAACAAACTTAACATACAACTTTTCTCAAGGAAAAAAGAATAGAAACAAATGAAAAGCAACTAATTCTCAAAACCAGAAATTGAAAAGTCACAAGATGAAAAATTATATACCTGGGCCATGAATAGAACTCTAGAAGTATGCCCATTAAGCTCAGCCAACTTCACCATAGATGGATACTTCCACAGTGTCAATTGGTTTAGAGTAAAACCATGAGAGCTCAACAACTCTCTCTCATTCTTACTCCAAAGTAATGAACACACTTGAGACCCCGTATCCACTGAATTTATGCAAGCTCCAGTATGTGTATTCCAAAATTTGATACACCTATCAGCCCCACCTCCACCTGACTGATTTTATTGATTCAGGAATTCTCGCGTGCCTGTTGAGCCATAAAAGAATAATTGAGAAATAAATAAAAGCTATGCCCCAAAACAATCACAACATTTGGCGTTAAAACCAATAAACATAACAATACAATTAACAGGGACAAAATTACAAAAAGTAGATGTGTAAAATTTGTATACCTCTTTCTCTCTCCAATCATTCTGACATGCATAGAATGGGTAGAGACCTCTTGTTCTGAAATGGATCATCTGATTTGGTTGATATTGCTAAATGGGCCAAATGAGGTCTTAGCTTCAGGCTTGCTATTGAGGAGTTCAGGAGCTCCAAAAACTTGCCAAAATCTCAATGTCTCATCAGCTCCAGCTGAGGCCACTGTACACCCATCTGGGCTCTGCATAGAAATAACAAACTTAACATACAACTTTTCTCAAGGAAAAAAAAAACAGATACAAATGAAAAGCAACTAATTCTCAAAACCAGAAATTGAAAAGTCACAAGATGAAAAATTATATACCTGGGCCATGAATAGAACTCTAGAAGTATGCCCATTAAGCTCAGCCAACTTCACCATAGATGGATACTTCCACAGTGTCAATTGGTTTTGAGCAAACCCATGGGAGCTCAACAACTCTCTCTCATTCTTACTCCAAAGCAATGAACACACTTGAGACCCCGTATCCACTGAATTTATGCAAGCTCCAGTATGTGTATTCCAAAATTTGATACACCTATCAGCCCCACCTCCACCTGAAGCCAATAAATTGCTCTGAAATGGGCACCAAGCCAATGCCTTAACTGCCGCCATATGGTCCTCTAATCTATGCAGCGGTGAGTTGCTGGAATTAGATAAGCTTTGATCCCAAATATGGAGGATATTGTCATTTCCACCACTTGCTAGTTGTTTGCCTGAATTAGACCATTTGAGGCCACAAACTTCTTGTTGGTGGCCTCTGTAAGTTTCCACAATGTGTGATCGAACTCTCACATCGTTGTTGATAATGAGGCCATCATGGCCACCAGTTGTGAGAATATGAGAATTCCACGCAAGAGAGGGAATTCGCCCGCGGTGACCACCTCTTAGAGTTCGTAGCTGTAGAAAAACCACATGAGAGGTTTGTTAGTTAACAGTTCAGTTTGATGTTTGAGATGGCTTCTTCACGTAGACCATCCTGTGGGTTGCTCAATAGCTAAAACAATAATGAAAATAGATGCAGAAAACCCAAAAACACACAAACACAGAAAGAACCAATAATGCATGCTTGCACAGATATTTTGGCATAAACGTGAACCTGTGTAGTCGAAGTTACATCCCAGAGATGGACATCAGAATTGTTCAATCCAACAGCTATGTGCTGCCCATCAGGTGCCCAATTGACAGAGGTAACAGGGCCATTGTCATCATCGATGGTTGTCAGCTCAGTAGTAGATCCATTTGAACCATCCCATAGATAAACTGAGTTCCCAAGGGCAATGGCCAACACATTGCCACAACTCCAATCCAACAGATTCAAATAGTAATCATCCAACAACTCTGGGGCATCAAGGGTCCTCTCAGCAGACTGCAAAGCTAACAAGAGATATTTAGAGAGAGAGAGAGAGAGAGAGAGAGAGAGAGAGGGAGGGAGAGAGTCAAACCTGAGGAATATGTCTTCGAGGCTTGGCTGATCGCACATGATGCTTATCTGAGAGAACTTCCTCATAAGCTTTCTCAAGGGTTGGGGGCTTGCTCTTAAAAGCCAGGATTCTCGTTCTATTTTGGAATACAATCTCGGAGAGACGCTTCCTATAAGCCTCTTTTGATGGTGAACCAGAGGTGGTATTCTCTTTCTTTGAATCCATGAGCATATATCGAGCAACATCAAGGTCCATTGCTCTTCTATCTGGGATGAATCTATCACTCTGTTTTATAGAAAATGAAATTAAGTAAGACATGGATCAAAGAACAAGACAATATGGAATTGGCCTTCATTCACAAAATATTACTTAGAAGCGAAAGAAACAATTGGGATTTTCTTAGGCCCAGGTTCAATATTAATGGAAAAGGGGAAACCAAGTTCTAATTCATGAGAACAAAAATTTATGAGAAAACTAACATTATGTGGAAGCGTTCACAAAATATTACTCAGAAACAAGTGGGATTTTCTTAGGCCCAGGTTCAATATTAACGGAAAAGGGGAAACCAAGTTCTAACTCATGAGAACAAAAATTTATGAGAAAACGAACAGTATGTGCATGGTTCAATGAAGAGGAAGATGGAATCGACCATGGAAATGGTCCGAAATGAATACATAGTAAACATAAGACAAGGAATGTGAAGAGAAGGCTGAATTCCATTAAAATCAAATACCCAAATTTATAATTCCTAAAAAATCTCAAATAACTACAGAAATAGAATAAAAAAGTGAAGGAAAGTTAGTTTGTTATTTATCAAAGATCAAAACAAATAGAGTAATCTATCATGGAAAATAGTTTCAATATACAATAAATATTACCCAAGAAATAGTGAAACTTTAACTGACTGAAACCCTAACTTCCTAATTCCTCTAGATCACATATCATTCCATAAATAAAAAATCTACAAAGAGAATCAAAGTCACAAATAAAAAAAGAGGCTTCAAAAGCACATATTTCTTAGGTTTTGCCTTGAAGGAGGGTCACACGTCTCTTCAAGAACAAAAAAACATGGAATTGGACTACAGAAATAGATTGAAATTACAAAATATTATTCAGAAACTTAAGAAGCCACAAACAGAAATAAGAAAAGGTCCATATAACTCAAGGAAGGAACCTATGTCAACAGCAAATAAATCTTGACTCAACAAGAACAATAAAACATGGAATTGGCCTCTGGAAATAGATTGAAATTATAAAATATTACTCAGAAATTGAAGAAAGAAGCCACAAACCGAAGCAAGAAATCTTGACTCAAGGAAGGGACCTATGTCAAGGGAAAATAAATCTTGACTCAACATGAAGTGGCCCTTTACAGCTAATAACCTAATATGGCAAATAAAACAATCAAGTAGCAAAATCTCAAATAGAGGATTAGAGTCTCCATCATCTCATGTGCGTTGCTAAGGGAAGACTCAATTGGATAAAAATAAACAACATGAGATAAGTCTAAGGTACCAAATGTTGTTATCAAAGAAAAAGAAATAAATGAAGAGAAAGCAAGCAATATGGAGAGACCATTAAAATTAGATACCTAAATTTACAATTTCCTCAAGAATTACAAATAACTACATAAATCATAAACAAGTGTCATTTGTGATTTATCAGAGAGCAGAGAAAATGGAGAAATCAATCATGGATAATAGTTAATACTATAAAATATCATCCAAGAAATAATGAAACAGGCGAAAAATCAAGATCAAACCCTTTAACAACTGAAACCCTAACTTCCTAATTCCTGGAGAATTTCATAATAAAGAGGCTACGAAGCACAAATTTCTTACGTATTGTTGCTTTGAAGAAGGTCTTCTTGGAACCATCTGCTCACGAAGAGGGTGAGGCCTCTCTTGCTTAATTGAAGCAGAGGAAGAGAGAGAACCTGCATCCATAACTTAAAGAAAAAATAGAAAATACCTGCAAAACAGAAAAAAGCACAAAAAAATATCTACGCAAAAATAATAGAGAATAGCAACAAATTCACAGAACACTTGAGCACTTGGTGATTGATAGAGAAAGCGAGAGAGATGGAGGCTCCTTTTCACAGAGCGATTGAGAGAGAGAGAGAGAGAGAGCATTTTTGGGTGTTTGGTAAGACGGGTGCCCTTTAATGTGCTTCAGTAGCCAACGGTCGAAATTAGGTTCCTTAACTCAAGGAAACTAGCCGTTTGCTGAAAAGCTAAAAATAGAAAACATCGACTTAACGTTACGTAACGGTTGTTTTCTTAGTGTAATTAACGTGTATATTTCTGCCGTTATTTCAAAAGTACGGTTTCTTTTTTCGTTCTTTTTTCTTTTTTTTTTCTTTTTGAAGTTTCTAATTTGTTCTTCACTTTAGAAAATGATAAAATGGCAATAGTATTTCGACGGTCGTTGTTTAAAAAAGTAACTCATGTGAACTTTCAAAATCCAAAACTAAACACATTTGGAATTAATTTTTTAAAAAGTTTGATATTCAAAATCCAAATATCTGAAATTAGTTTAATTCTTAATTTTAAATTTTTAAGATCCAAAATATTGGGAAAAATATTAAGTTTAGATCTTTGGATTTTGAATATCGATAATTCTAAATAGGGTGCGGTTCGTATAGAGCCGAGGCTCCAAACAATCAAAGTGAAGCGCACCCTCAAATAGTGTTGAGAAATGTGGTTTCAATATTGGAAATTTTTGAGATAGCCTTAAAATATATTGTCATCTTCAATTATAAAATTTAAAGCTTCAAAACTAGTGTAGATCAAACAGATCTATGAACATTTTAAAAACTTGAAAATTGACGGTCCAAAAATGTGTTACAAGATGTAGTATTTCCAAAACGTGAAATCCATTTGTTTCTCATGTCCATACATCTTGATGTCCGATCACTTTAAGAATATTTAGGCATCAAAACAACCTCTTTTAATGAAATTTTTTATGTAGACTCTAATTTGATTTTTTAAAGGCTCTGATCAATATAAACCTTTTCCTTTTAAAAAGAACTGAAGTTGTATTCGCAATTTTGAACATGATTCATTTGTTTGTTGTAGTAAAAAGGATATTAAAAGATTAAATATAAAAGTATATTAAAGTTAGAATTTATGGGACTTACGTGAATTGTTTGATTCAAATTAAGTGGACCTCGGAAAAAACTAGGCGATTTTGTCCAGATAAATTTGATGCTCGATTCTCCAAGGGAATTGACCTGGTTACTACCAATTATTACTCAAATAAGAAATTTCGAAACTAAATGGATAATTTTTAAAACCATGTGTTCATTGTGAAATAAATCTACTTGACACTTTCAAGGGAGAGGGAGGGAGAATGACAGACTCCAATGTTTGTTTCATATTGAGGAAAATGAATGGAGCATTTTGATGTCTATAGGACAATATGTTACCTTTAGGGGGTGTTTGAGAATTCAAATTTTCGGTACCCAAAGTTGAAAATTTCCCACTCACCATAGTTGTTCCTAGTCTGGCAACTGAACATATCAAAGCAAAAAGGAATCTGCATTTATCACAATGATATTGATATTGCTTTAGGTAAACTATAATGTAAAGTTTTTTTTTTTTTTTTTGTACAAATTTGTGTGTGAGAAGCGTAGATGCTCAAAATTTTAGCTCAATCCAATGCATAGAAAAGATAAAATCGGACCACTAAAACAAACATGCTCCCTACCGTCTATGAGTGTAATTGATCATTCAAATTATTATTTCTTTCCAAATTTCAATTGTTATAATTTTTACCGGTGTGTAAGCAAGATTTATAGAACCCCTGAAATTCGAGGTCAAATTAGAGGCATAAACCATTTTTAGGATTTTAAATTGTATAATTAGGGTAAAACTTGATTTCTAGGCTATTGTAAGGGTCTAACAAATCTTGGAGGTGTGTGTTGCATCAATTATTTAAGGTCGATGCCTTGCATAAATGTCCCTTCTTTCTAAAGCCAAATAAAATCTCGTATACATGCCTTTTTTCTGTCTTACCCTTGATCCAAGGGAAATCTTCACATGTGTTACCACTCGCATATAAAGACTGTTACTCCTAAATGTCCGATCTTAATTGAGGATTGAGATAACTTTAGTCATGATACCAGAAGTTTACCTTCTTAAGTATTTGACCTTGATTGGATGGATCGATATATTTTACTTTTAGTTTTTATAGGGGATGTAATAACAATGAATAAAAATATTTTGACAAATAGATTGATAAAAAATGCCCCTACACTAATACAGCTCAACCAATTTATTTCTACTATAAACATATTTTTTCTCTTTTTCTTTTATTTTACAAAGATTAAATAGACCTTTCCTAACTTTTGCTTCTCTCTAACAGCTAGTTTCCTCGACCGCTATATTCCATATTCTTAAAATAAGAAACTCTAATTTCTTTTTCTTTCATTTTACAGGGATTAAATCAACATTTCATAACTTCCACTTTTCTCTAATGGCTAGTTTCCTCAACGGCTATATTCCATGTTCTTAAAATAAGAACCCTAATTTTGACTGAAAACGTGTCAAAGGGAAGGGTCTCATGGAAACGCTCCGATGGAAACTCTCTCTCTCTCTCAATCACCATTCACTCTTTGAAAAGGAGAGCCTCAATCTCTCGCTTTCTTTATCAATCACCAAGAGCTCAATTTTTCCGTGATTTTGTTGCTATTCTCTGCTATATTTGCACAGATACTTGTTTGTGTTCTTATAGTAGAGAGATTACATGGAGGTAAATGTACAGATGGCGGCAACCCACAGACGCTCAGACTACAAAATGTAAGAAGAGTATAAAGAGCCAAAGAGATGGACAAGGAGAGGAAATGGTATAATAATACATAAAAAATCTTACAAGGTGGACCACAAAAATCTTGAAAAGCATCCAGAACAGGGTTTATGAGGAGAGTTAGAGAAAAAAGTGTAAGGAGGGAGTGATGACTAAAGAGATGAAAAGCATTAGTCATCAGTTGCCAGGCTAGGAACTGCCATGGTGAATTGGAAAATTTCAACTTTTGGTACCCAAAATTCGAGTTACCAAACACCCCCTAAAGGTAATGTATTGTACCATAGACAATCATAATTCTCCATGCACTGTCCTCAATATGAAACCAACCTTGGAGTCTGTCATTCTCCCTCCCTCTCCCTTGAAAGCGTCTAGTGGATTCATTTCACAATGAACACATGGTTTTAAAAATTGTCTATTTAGTTTTGAAGTTGCTTATTTGAATCATAATCGGTGGTAGTCAATTCCCTTGCAGAATCAGTCATCAAATTTATCAGAACAAAATCACCTAGTTTTTTAAGTGAACCACAAAATTTGAATCAAACAATTCACGCAAGTCCTTTAAAATTTAATTTTAATGTACTTTTACATTTAATATGTAATATCTTTTTTACTACAACAAAACAATCATATTCAAAATTGCCAATCCAGATTTACTTTTAAAAGGAAAAGGTTTATATGGAGCTGAGGCTCTAAACAATCGAATTAGAGCCCACATAAAAAAATTTCACTAAAAGAGGTTATTTTGATGCCTAAATATTCTCAAATTGATCATCTTGACGTCAAGATGTATGGATATGAGAAAAAATGGATTTCAAGTTTTGGAAATAGTATATCTTGTAATACATTTTTAGATGGTCAATTTTCAAGTTTTTAAAGTTTTCTTGATTTGCTCAATCTACACTATTTTTGAAGCTTTACATTTTATGATTAAATATGACAATATATTTTAAGGTTATCACAAAAAATTCAGTATTGAAACCACATTTCTCGACACTATTTGAGGGTGCGATTTATTTTGATTGTTTAAAGCCTTTTTCAAAATTATAGATCTTCAAAATCCAAAGATCTAAAATTAATGTTTTTCCCAATTTTTTGGATCTTAAAAATCCAAAATTAATAATTAAACTAATTTCATATTTTTGGATTTTGAATATCAAAATTTTTAAAAAATAATAATTCCAAATGTGTTTAATTTTGGATTTTGAAAGTTTACATTTGAGAGACTTTTATAATCTATTTAGTATCATAATTTATGTCATTTTTCATTAAACCCATTACTACTTTTATTTATTGAATTAATAAATTTATTTTTTATATGATTCAAAATGAAGAACTATATTGTTGGGCTTGAATAAATTTATCATATTGGCCTTTTATTTAAAAAAAAAGGCTCACTATATCTTTTTTTTATGACACGAATAATTAGGTAACTGTTGCTAATAATCGACAGATAAGTCAATATTTATTTTTTCATGTGGATTTTTTTAGCAATTTTAGATCCCTATATATTAAAGTAGGTGAATTCAAGGCTTTCCTTTGCATTATTATAGTAAAAAATTGAGGGTTTTGCTTTCATTTATTATTTATTATGATATTTTTATTTGATGTCTCGTTTTTATAAATGCACGTATAAAGTATTTACTGTTTATTTTTTTATTTAATTCCCCCATCAAATTATAAATTCAATAGTGATTTTGGATTTTATTTATTTATTATGAAATTTTTTTAATGTATAACATAATTTTAATTATGTATATCTATACTACGTTGTTAAAAAAGAATTAAGAGGTTAAAATTATGTATATTTATACTACAACAATAATTAAGAGGTGGACTCGTGTGGCAAAAATAAAAAAAGACGCTAATGTTGTAGAGGTTGTAGGGCTATACCTATGTTTAGTGGAAGAGAGAGACTAAAAATTTGTACGGGTAGAGTAGAGATTTTAAGGAAAGAGAGAGAGAAAGTAGAGATTTTAGGAAGAGAGAGATATTGTTTTCTTAACTTATTGAAAAATAAGAGAATTTTATTTATTCAACCCTTTCTTAAAATTTATGTGTGAAAAGCAGATAAAAGAGGATCTCTACCATATCCTAATATTTTATGCGTAAAGTGTATCTACTTTAGGAAGAGGGGCAAGCTTTCTATGTTTCCCTTACATCATACAACTTATATACTTCCCTTTATCCAACCGTCCATTCTGAAGGGAGGGCTAAGATTGCCCCAATCATAATGTCACGTCTCTACACTATTTTATTTTTAAATTTTTTCGATAAACTATTTGACACCAAATTTTGGACATCCAATCCCCTATTAAACTCGCACTAGCGGACTATATATATATATATATATATATATATATATATATATATATATATATATATATATATATATATATTAAATAAAATAAAATGACCAAAATACCCTTGAAAGTTTCAAGGGGTATTTTGGTCATTATATTTTATCGAAAAATTATTTTTAATAATTTTTATAGGCGCGCCCCAATAAGAATATGACACATGCCAAATTTCATATTCATACAATTTGTATAAAAAAAAACTAAAAATAAAATACTTTGAGACGTTGGATCTAAGATCAAATGGTGAGTGGCTCTCTTGATCTAAGATCTATGCTTCCCCTACCATCCAGCCGTCCAATTTTGATCAAGAGAGCCACTCACCATTTGATCTTAGATCCGACGTCTCAAAGTATTTTATTTTTAGTTTTTTTTTATCCAAATTGTATGAATATGAAATTTGGAATGTATCATCCTCTCATTGGGGCACACCTATTAAAATTATTAATAATAACTTTTCGATAAAATATAATGATCAAAATACCCCTTGAAATTTTCAAGGGTATTTTGGTCATTTTATTTTATTGAAAATATTGTTTTTATATTTTTCGCTATTGTGAGTTTAATAGAGGATTGGACATCCAAAATTTGGTGTCAAAATAGCTTATAAAAAAAAAAATAGTGTAGAAACGTGACATTGTGATTGAGGTAATCTTAGCCCTCCATTCATAATGGACGATTGGATAAGGAGAAGTATATTAGTTTTATGCTATAGGGGAAGCATAGAAAGCTTATCCCATCACAGATAATCTCCAAATACAAGATTTTAGAAAATCAATATTTTAATAGGATTTGTTTGAGAGAATGTACACAAGAGAGAGATAAAAGAGATTTTAGGAGAGATTTTGATGAGAAAGAGAGAGTACGTATAAGAGAGAATATGCACAAGAGAGAGTGAGATAATGGAGATTTTGAGGAGAGAGAGAGTACTTGCAAGAGAGAGAATGAGAGATTTTAAGTGAAAATTTAAAAAATCAAGATTTTAATAGGATTTATTTGAGAGAATATGCATAAGAGAGAGATAATAAGAGATTTTGAGGAGAGAGATAATAAGAGATTTTGAAGAGAGAGATACTACATGCAAGAGAGAGAACGAGAGATTTTAGGAGAGATTAGGAGAAAGGGATAGAGAGTACCTACACTAGAGAGGAAGGGGAAGAGGAAGAAAGGGGGATAGAGATAGGTCAATCTATATCTCACCTATATCTTAAAATCTATAGTTACTATTTTCTCACCTAAAATATCTCTCTCATGCTAATAGAGAATTTGCTATTTTTAGGTAAAAAATATTTTTTAAATTTTTTTTAATGTCATAACATTAAAATTTTTGGGAGGTTTTATTTTTGTATTTAATCATATGATATGGAAGCGTTCTCTAATAATTTTTTTATTATGTTTGTTATAATTTTATGATTAATAATTATACATTGAAAACCAAATCTTGTATTTTATTTATTAATTTATTTGTTTTGTAAATTATGTAATGTATTATTGTTTATTATAGTTGTAACTAAGATTTTTTAAATTAGATGATATTATAAGGCATTTTAGATTTGTTCTTATTTATATAGTAAAATAATTACAAAATATAAACTAACAATTTTAATTTCAATATATAATATTATAGTTAGTCAGGTTGTGATAATTTTGGATGAGTAAAGAGAATTAAAAAATGTTTGATACTTTGATATGATACAATTTTCACTTTATATGAGAAAGCATTATTTTTTAATTTTCTAATATGAAAGTGTTTTCTAATATTTTTAAATTATTTTGATACATTATTATAATACTATGTTATAATTAATAATTATGCAGCATCAGACAAGAAAACATCTCAATATTCACCTATTTTTACAAAATAATGAAAGTACATAATGCATCATCATTCCTAATTTCTTCTAAAAACTAAAAAAAAACATTATTTTTAGAGATTTATAGTGATTTTTAAAACAATCTGGGATGAAACTTGCTGATTCGGCCGATTCTCCGATCCAATGCGCCGATCCACTGATCCAATAAGGTTTTTGGGGTGGACAATTCAGGCCGTTAGTCTGTTTTTTAAAACCGTGGTTCTCACTATTGTTATCTCGAAAGAACATAACTAGGTTGCAATTGTTGAAGAATGAGCTTGATTCATTGACACAAGGTTGAATTTCAGTTTCTTCTATATTTTATGAAAGTAAAGAATATGTGCGACAAGACCTCCTAACTTGATAAGAAATCATGGATCAAAGATAATTGTATGCTGAGGTTGGTCATCCTAAACTAAACCCAGAGTTTAATGGGTTTTCGACCATGATTCAAGGATGGCCAACACAACCCATGTTGGTCGAATTAGAAAACCTCTTAGTGACTCAAGAAACTCTAGCATGACATGTGGTTGGGGTTCTCTGTGAAAAAGAGTAATGAAGCACTCACAACAACCCATGGGTAACAGAAGAGAAAAAAAATACTTGCTATTGATGCAGAAAATTGGGCCACTTCATGAAACAATATAACATATGGAGGAAGATAGAGAACATGAAATTGAGACTGATGGATCACAACATGGGTCATGGGTTGATGATAATGATTGGATTGGAAAGTGAGGTTTGCGTAGGTCATGGACACAACCATAATGGGAAAGGGGCTGGGGTTGTAGTGGTAGCACCCCATACTCTAGTTACCACATTGTGGTATCCATTCTCACCACTAACACCTTTAAAAAACCAACTCCTAATCTACTTAAAAAAAAACGAGTAGGGGTCTGTTTTCCCCATTGAATTACCCAAAAAAATGGACACAACCACGATAGAAGTTCACTATGAGCGGGAGATTTTCCTCGCTCTCACTGCTGAAAGAGACAAGTGCTATCAAGCCTTTTGCGAAAGAGGTTTTAAACAAAGGAACGGCTAGTTGATAGACTCAACAATACATGATGGGGACCACAAAAATTTTGTGGTCATGAGAGTTTGAAGGTAGTCGTATATAGTGACAACAGATCACTCGATGCTTTAGGTTGTGAATGTAGGTAATTTATATGTATATGTTACTCGATAGGACAACGGTGGAGATACCATCCTAGAGGGATGAGTACCACAATCCAAGCATGACAAAGAGCTTATTATCAACACCACAAATCACCACTGGGACATTGTAGTCTTTAGACTAGATGATATGAAGGTGTTTGAAAAGGTGAAAGACTGAAGTTGACCTGATCATGCATGGGAAATTAAAGGAGAAAACATCTGATTTGTCTATAAGAATGGAATATGTCGATTAAACTCTGAAGAACAAGATGTTGGATTTGTGGCAATGGCATCTCTCCTTGTTCATGTTGCATTTGCCAAGTTAAAGATAATGTCAACACTACAACTTATAAAAGGAGTTTCATAGTTATAGGATCGACATAAGATAGTGTGTGCAGTCTACCAACATGGAAAAGCATAATAACATCTGTTCACTCTAACAAAGTCTTTCTTGAAGGTTCTATTAGAGGTGGTCCATTATGATGCATGTAGGCTGATGAAGTGCCATTCCACAGGAGGTAAATGTTACTTCATATTCAGGGATGATTAGTCATGATAAATATGGGTGTATCTTTTGAGGGAAAAGTCTTATGTGTTTATGAGGTTCAAAGTGTTTTGTAGATAGGTCAAAGGAGAAGTTATTTGCAAGTTTTAGTGCTTGCAGACTGATAATGGCAAGGAGAAAAAGATCGATGCATACTTGAAGATAAGCTGAATAAAATGATAATTACCATACATACGCGCTCCGCAGCAAAATGTAATTGCAGAACAAAAGAATAGGCATCTCATGTGCCAAAGCCACATCATACCAAGTTGGCAAAGAAGGTCATATGTGCAATATTCATTAGCTATGACAAGCAGAAGAAGGATGGGAATGCATACACCCTTCCACTAGGAGAGTTTGTGTCTCGAGAGACCTTATGTTCGATGAAGCCTATTTGTTCTGATTAGCTAAAAATGTGGCTTTATCGAACTCTCCCTATCTTACTAATAAGTTAAGGCAATGTTAGAGATGGTTGCTCTTCTACAATGCTAAAAATGGCATGGGAGATCATGTCATCGGTAAAGTAACATGTAATAGGCTTACTGATGGTAATGTGGACGATATCAAGGTGCCATAGTTGTTAGCCATGTTGTCAAGTAGTGGAAGTTCCATAACTAGGTCAATTAGTTCATTGAAGATGAGTGAATCACAAGTTCATGATACAACAAGTGAGCCACAAGTTGCTTCTACACTGATGGAGTTACGAAACATCACAACTAGATAATTTGAAAGAAGTTAAGTATAATAGAATGCAGCTGCATAGGTCTATCCAGGTTTGCAAACCAAATATGAAGTATGCAGACACGACATATGCACAGAGGTGTCACTTATGCACTAAAGTGTTTATGATGATTATATGATTGTCAAGTCAGTATAGTTTGAACAGGCAAAATGTAATACTGAGTGGAAAACTACGATGCAAGATGAGATTGCTGATTTTAAGAAGAAAGAGACGAGTGCTAGCTCCGTGACTAGTGAATGTGAAACCCTTTCATGCAAATGGGTGTATCAAAAGGCGGCTAGATAGGATTGTTGATCACTATTAGATGTTATTGGTTGCTAAGGATTTCCTCAATAATAAGGTATGCATTTTGATGAGACTTTTAGCCTGATTGCGAAGATCACAAACATGTGTCTTGATCGTGCATGCAACAAGCAAAGATTGGAAGCTATGGTAGATGGATGTGCAGAGCGCGTTTTTGCTCGGTGAGATTGATCGTGGAATTTACATAGAGCAACCACATGGATTTGAGTATAGTAGAAGGCCACACCTTGTGTAAGCAATAAAACGCTTTGAGATCAAGCACATTCTTGGTAGGGTGAATTCGAACTTATTTATGAAGGAACAAGTATGAAAGCTAGGGCTTATTCTAGCCCATTTAGATGGCTTGATCATCATAGATGATATAGATGAAATAAAGTACATTCATGAGAACTTTTCCTTGAGGTTTGAGATGAAGGAGTAGAGGGAGAATAATCAATTTCCGAGCTTGGAAGTAGACCAGTGCAAAAGGAGTTTATTCTTGTGCTAAAAGAAGTATACATGGACTTGTTGCTTGGGATAGAGAATTGCAAAGCTATCTCAATGCCTTAAAAGTTATTGGAAATTTGGGAAATGATGAGGGGATAAAACTCATGGACGTACGAATGTACCAGCTATATGATCAGCTTAGGGTCAAAAGCAATCTCTTGGTGTAGCAAAAGGCAATCGATAGTGCCCTTGTCTACATTGGAGCTGAGTATTGTGCGGCATCTGTAGATGCTTAGAGCGCATGTGGCTAATGCAGCATATGCATAATTTGAAGCAAGATATAAATTACTTAGTAGGGCTATGTTGTGATAACGATAGCACATAAGTCTTACAGAGAAGAGAAACTGGTGTTCTATGTAAGGATGAAACACAATTAAGTACATAGCCCCTTCATCTGGAAAAAGGTACCGACCGGATACATTGACCTATTATCAGCATATTTGGGGGTATTTTGGTGCAAAATAAAATTATTAACGAGTAGTTGTTGTGACTATGAAGCATAATACTAAACTAAGGTACCGAGGAGGTGAAACCCCATATTTTTTAAATGAAAAGGGCCTTTTGTAGCCCTAAATAAAAGGGATAAATAACTAAGTCAAAACAATGGCCCACTATAGTGCATAGGTGGATCAACAGAATAAATGCCCAACACAATAACTACTAGAATATCGTAGGAATCACCAGAACTAGATGCAATCAATAAAAGCAATATCAAATCAAGTTCAAAATTTACGGATCCCTTTGTAATGATGAGAGGAAGTCCCCAACTAAAAATGAAGGAAATTCGAGCAAGTTGCATGCTCAAACTAGCAACTAGACAGTTAAGAATGGAGCATGGTCAAACTTGTCATACCTACACAAAACGGTAATCCAAGGGTTCTGGAACGTAATTTGAAGTGCCCCCAAGCTACCCTCCAAAAACCAGGCCAACCCAATTTTGGATAACCGAGATATAGGCCCACATAGTTGATGCTACAATGAAGGTGCTCAAGTCAGCCCATGGCTAAATGGTTAGAAATTCCTATGAAAGAAAGGAATTGTGCTACAAGGAAGATCTTTGGTCTCCACCTGGACCCGATGAAAGCATTGGATCACTTCTTATGGATTCTTTGAGAATGATTCTGATCTAGGTCATGGCTTATTAGAAGGTGCTCTGTTGGGATCCTCACGGACAGAAAAAGGTTGCAGTCAGATCCAACATTCGAGATCAATCAGATATCAAATGACTAAGATACGGCCTTTCAGATTTATTTGTCAAAGTGTAGAGCGGGTATCCCCTTTTATCGGCCCCAAATTTACAAAAGAACCACAAGAAACCCATAGCTAAATGGGCTGAAACTTTTATGTGAGAGAGGTACAATGTTTAAAATATTAAGCTTCAAATTTGAGGTCAATTTGATGTCGAGAAGCATCGTTTTTAAAGTTATAATTAGCGGACTTCAAAGGACCGCAAGACTTCTACTGATAAATGTACAATGTGACAATGGTCTAGCAATGAAGAACAATTTTTTTGCAATATTCAAGTTTTCTCCTCTTGCAAATATGGCCATATCTCGCAATTCTCATTGGTAAATAAGCTCAAATTTTGATATATTGTTTTTCTCTTAGCAAGCTTTATATGTCCGAAGGATGATATCGGGGTCAGATCGTATAGATAATTTGCCCAAAATTTGAAGCCTGCTGAAAATGGAAAGAGGCCTATTTTTTTTTGTCATAACCCTATCAGTTCTAAGAGTTTTTTATCTGAATTACTACTCATGTCTTAAAGATGATTTCTCACAAGCTTTCAGTGGTTGATTGTTAAATAACGATCAACAATGGATGAAATTGCAAGAATTTGAAAGGAGCATATATTGTTCTTCAAAAGTTTGATGCCTAACTCATAAATTGATCAAAATCCCCTCAATATCTAGAATTTTTTATCCAAATTTATCATGACCATGGCAATTTTATCTATGGAGTTCGGGAGAAATTTTGAGGAAAAACTGGCAAAAACAAATCAAAGAGATGGGAATTGGATGGTTGCGTGGAAGTGAAACTGTCCAAAGGGGCAAGATATTTTTCTAGGTTTTGTTCAAAATGGTAATTTTTGGCCTAGCCCGAGCCAAATTCTAATAATCCACCTACCTATGAGCCCCACTATTGATTTTCTAGCCATATTTCTTTTAAATTCTATATAAACCGCTTAATCCTCATTCATAAGGGAAAGGTTTCTATGCTTTCCTTACAGCACTGAAATTCTATCTTCCCTCTACCATCCAGCCGTCCAATTTTGATCAAGAGAGCCACTCACCGTTTGATCTTAGATCCGACGTCTCAAAGTATTTTATTTTTAGTTTTTTTTATACAAATTGTATGAATATGAAATTTGGTACGTGTCATCTTCTCATTGGGGCACACCTATAAAAAATATTAAAAATATTTTTTTGATAAAATATAATGACCAAAATACCCCTTGAAGCTTTCAAAGGTATTTTGGTCATTGTTTTTATTGAAAATATTTTTTTAATATTTTTCGCTAGTGCGAGTTTAATAGAGGAATGGACGTTCAAAATTTGGTGTCAAAATAGTCTACAGAAACAAATTAAAAATAAAATAGTATAGAGACGTGACAATGTGATTGGGGCAATCGTAGCCCTCCATTCAAAATGGACGGTTGGATAAACGGGAGGATAAAACTTCTATACTGTAGACTAGTGTTTTAAAAAATGCCGAGCCAAACCGGACTCGCTCGATTCGACTCGGGAATCGGTAGAGTCCATGCCGGTTCTGATATTTTACACGGAATCGTCTGATTCCAGAGAGAACGGGGCGATTCTGTAGAGTGAATCGCGGATTCACTGTACCGAATCGGCAAGTCTCGTGAAGAACAGGGGCTGCATAGTGTTCTTCACGGGTTTCTTCAAATTTTGCCCTTTTTTTTATCATTTTTCTTCTTTTTTTGGCCATGTGATCGAATATTTAGGCTTTAAGCAGCTTTTTTCAGCCTTTTCATGCATTAAATGGTGGAAAAATTTCAACTTTTTGGATCATGAAAGTTGGCGGTTTTAGGGTTTTCGCTTTTCGTTTTGTTTCATGCTAAATAGGGCATAAATCTGTGAAAAGTTTGAGGCATATTGATCGTAAATGTGTTCATTAGAAATTTCTGTTACGAATTTGTGATTATCTTTGAGAAAAATAGATTAATTTGGAGATTGAAGCCACGGGTTCACGAAACCAGGTAGGAACTCTGCGTTTTTTTTTTTTTTTTTCTGCCATTTGATCAATTTCAGTCCATATTTTGAAAATAATCAGTTAAATTTGTAGGGTTTTAAATCTTTATCGTGTCTTTTATCATTTACCATATTCAATTTTATTTAATTTACTCAATTATAGCCTGAGTTTTTAGAAGAACACAGTGATGTCTGTAAAAAAAAAAATTATGTTTTTTTTTCGCCTTTCGATCTATTGTTCACGATATATTACAAATAATGTGTTAGATTTCTTGGGTTTTGAATCGTTATAGTCTAGCTTATAATCAGATGTATTCAATTTGATATGATTTATTCAATTTGAGCTTCATTTTTTAGATTCAATGACTGTTGCTTGTGAAGAACTGCTTTTTTTTTTTTTTTCTCAATTTAATCGATTTGATTTGATTATTGATGATAATGTGTTCATAATTAGGGTTTTGATTCCTTATAGTGTTGTTTATCAAAACATGTGCTCAATTGGAGGTAATTTATTTGTTTGAAGGTGGATTTTTTAGTTGAAATGGCTGATGTAAGGTGACTCTGTGAAGAACAGATTTTTTTTTTTTTTTGGTAATCCATGATCGATTTTTTTGAAAATTTGTGATTTTTCGAAAAGATGTGAAAAGCGTGACAAGGTTTTGATTATCATGAGGTATTAAACCATATATTTAATTTTTATTGCTTGAGTTTGTTCTACTTTTTTTTTTTTTTTTTATCCATGATCGAAATTTTTGAAAAAAGATGATTTTTGTAAAAGATGTGAAAATCGTGAGTAGGTTTTGATTATCATGAGGTATTAAACCATATTTTTAATTTTTATTGTTAAAGTTTTTGTTGAAAAAATTGTATGTTGATAGATTATTTATGCAAAAAAATGCATGTTATTATATTTTTAATGTAAAACTATATTTTTTTAATTTGTTGTTAATGCATTTTTGAGTTGGAATAACTGATGTTAGGTGGCTCTGTGAAGAATTGTTCTTATTTTCTTTTTGTTTTTAATACATGATCGATTTTTTTTGAAAAATCGTGATTTTTCGAAAAGATGTGAAAATATACCAAGTTTTGATTATCATAAAGTATTAAACCATATTTTTAATTTTTATTGTTAAAGTTTTTGTTGAAACAATTGTATGTTGATAGATTATTTATGCAAAAAAATACATGTTATTATGTTTTTAATGTAAAACTGTATTTTTTAAATTTGTTTTTAATGCATTTTTGAATTGGAATGACTGATGTTAGGTAGCTCTGTGAAGAATTGTTTTTATTTGTTTTTTTTTTTTAGTACATGATCGATTTTTTTAAAAATCGTGATTTTATGAAAAGATGTGAAAATAGTGACCAAGTTTTGATTTCAATTTTTAAAATTTTGAAAGCAAAAAATACATGTTGTTAAATTGTATTATAGTGAGGAATTAAAGTGAATATCATTGTAAAAAAATCGTGGCATATGACAATTATATTATCTTGCATTTTTTCAATTTTATTATTAAATTTTTAATGCAAAAAATGTATGTTCTTGATAATTGAATTGTAGCCATGTGTGGAGCTTGCATTTTATATTATATTATCCTGTATATTTGTAATTGATATGTACGAAAATATTATTGTCAATAGAAGTATTTTTGCAATAACAAATAATAACAAATACCCAGCGTGATCAAGAAAAAGAACGATGTCATCTGTTATTTTATTTTTAGATCGTATGTTACTAATTGTATGCTTTATTGTAGTCCATGTATGTTGATATACTTATTCCATGATAATTTTATGTTTATCCTTTTGTGTGATGTAAATGAAATGGTAAATAGTAGTTCATGCAGGGAAAGAACATATCAATATACGCATATTCATGCAAAGAAATGAAAATTCTTAATGGAGTACCTTCATTTTTTATTGAATTCCTAAAAAATAATATTTATAATGAATTTTAATAATTTTTTCGGAATTTTTTGAAGCTTTAATCTAATCGATTCAGTCGATTCTCGATCCGAATCGCCGATTCGCTGATTCAAAACGGTTTTTGAGGTGGCCGATCTAAGTCACCGATCCACTTTTTAAACCATTGTTGTGACGAAGGCGAAGAAAGAAGATTGAAAACTACGAAAAGCAATCTTGAAATGGATCGACCTCGTTCAATCAAATCGTTCGGTAACAACCAGTTTCTTTTTGTTAAAAACGAGCACGGCAGAACTAAATTCTCTCAGGAAACCGTGTTGAATCCTCACTCGGACTCATCTGCAAAACATATCGTGCGAGTGACCTTCCCCCGATAACATATAAATCGAAAGGTCTAAAAGGATCCGGTTACACCGGATCCAAGAAACTCACAAACCCAACCCCTTTGTGAGTGCTCTTTTGTATTTCAATAAAATCGAATGGTGTTTCTTTCCTTTTGTGTGCACACTTTGGTCCGAGGGAATATATGTATCATATGGTCCTATAAAAGTACGCTATACTGCAAGGAATTGTCATCTCAACAACAATCAATTTTCTTGAAGTCCAGACTTATGTAAATTGAGAAAATAAATTATATCAAGGAGGTAAAGGATCAACTATGTGATATTTTTAAATAACAGTAAGGAGGTAAAGATCAATTATGTAGTATTTTTCCATCCCCTAGGTTTTAGCCTTTCCAACAATTTATGGCCCCATTTGATGTATCGTTTTTTTTTTGAGAGCATATAAATAACAGTTTTCTTATGATGTATCGTTGGATGCAGTGTTTTAAAACCTGGATCAGTGGGGTTGATTTCTCACCCCATAAATCCGTATCTAATTGTTGGATCGGCATTTCAAATCGGTCTAAATCGGTGATCCAGGGGGGGGGGTTTGGGAAAACCAGGCTGAAATCCATACTATCTCATAACCAACTCGGTTCTGGTCGATTCTCCATCCAGATCGACAATCCATATTATAAATCGATGGATTTAAAACGCCAGTTAGATGTGTTATTTGAAATTTGATCAAAAGAGTTGCCAACTATTTGTTATGAACAATATGAAATCTAGAGGCACAAAACATCTATCTTAAAGATGGATGCAAATAGGTGGTCCCTAATTATAACTAACGGGCCAAATGTTTTTTTAATATAATTATTATTTTTAATTTTCAAAATTTATTTATTTATTCATATTTATGATCCCCATGTTAAAGATTATACATTCTTTAAAAGTTAGGATCAAATTATATTTAAAAATGAAAAAGTATATGATGAGACCGTTTACCTTTGGTACAAATTGGTTACAATAAATCTTGACCATTAAATGTTAAATTGGGTGGCTGCATTTATTTCATTGACCAAGCACATTTATTACAAAGCTTTCATTTGTACATGTGCGGGCTTGGATGCATGCTAACCACTTCCATTTGTAATTGGATCAAATGAACTGATGAAATGCTAAAAATGTCAAAACTATCAACAGTTGATTTGACAAAATTTACTTCATCAACCCCGCAGGTCTCAATCACTTGACACACGCTCACACAAGCCGACGCGTCATTGCTCCAATCGCAGTGCACTGAAAAGTAATGAAGCACACTCCACATAAACACAGTGTTACAATAATTACGTTAACATTATTAAAAAAAGGGTGTGGTTTCTACAAGGTTGCAACTTTAAACAATCCAATTAAGGTACACCTCAAAATTTTATTTTAATATATAATTTTGATGTAAAACGTTTCTAAGATTATCTCAAAATCTATTTTTATATTTAATTATAGAATTTTAAATTTCAAAAATAGTTAAAATCAAATAGATCTATAAACATATGAAAATTTTGAAAATGAATAGTTTAGATAATGTGTTGCAAAATTCACTATTTCTTGCACTCAAAATTTTATTTTTTCATATTTTCATATTCCGATATCGAAATGATCAATTAGAAGGTTTTTCAACGCTAAAACAACTTTTTTCGATGGATTATTGAGGTGCATTTATAATTATACATTTTAAAGTCGCTACCTTATATAAAATTTTTCCTTAAAAAACACCAAAGTGTTACAATAATTAGCATTAAAAATAGAAACGGCCTCAGGATGTTCAAGAGGAGAAGAAGATTGGAATACGGAGATTTTGACTTTTTCCTCTTTCTGTTGATTGTTTCGTAGAATGTCATCGTATCATTTTTGTTTTTTTTTTTTTTTTTTTTTTCTGTAATTCAATAAATCTTTTTTATCAAAAAATTATAAAAACCCCCGTATTCGTATTTTCTAGGCAATCTCCCCTTATATTTTGATACGTTATTGTTAATCCCAATACCCCTTCCTTTTTCAACTACCCCATAGTCAAAAAGAAAAAAAAAACCAAAATACCCTACATTTAACCCATATTTGCACAACTTGTCAACTTGGCACAGAAATGTGTCCAAGCAATAAGGGTGGCAACGGATTAGGTATAGGTCAGATTCAAATTCAAATAGATTCGGATCCAGGTTTTGGACTTGGACCCGACCCGTTAGGTCAAAAAATCAGACCAATACTCGTGCCATACTCGTGCTGATACGGGTCTCGGATCTACCTCATCAGGCCTCGGGTCCATTGTCATCCTCACTATAAGTTATGTTTTTTTTTTTTTCCCATCATATAGCCGCCGTGTGATTTGTCGTTTAATAGCTAAAGATAACTAATAATTTTAATTATATATGATCATTAATACACCCAAATGAATAAGACTTAAAGTAAAGTATTTTATCTTTAACAATTTATAGGTAAGGGTCGGGACTAGCTGGACCCAGATCCGGACCTGTATAGTATTCGGATCCAAGTTTTAGACCCAGATCCGGACCTATATAGTATTCGGATCCAAGTTTTAGACCCAGATCCGACCCGTCAGGTTCAAATGCTAGATCCATACTTGACCTGTATCAAGCATACCCATCAGATCTTGGGTTGGGTCTAGGTCCATTGCCACCGCTACGAATAAGCTTGTATCTGTGTGGTATAAAAACGTGTCGGACTGGCTGTACACAAGTTGTGCTAGCAAGTTATGCCAGTTGTTTTTGGGTAAGTAACAAGTTATGCCACTCTGTCATAAACTGGCACAACAAGCCAGTCCATCACAAAAAAAGTGCTGGACCGGTTCTATGTTCATGATGGATTGGGTACGTAACAAGTTATGCGAGTCCGTTCCAAAATCGGCGCACCAAGCCGGTCCGTCACAAAAAATGTGCTCAATGTTCATGTTGTGCCGGTTCAGCATATTTTGCGCTTGATTGACCGGAAGCGAGGATAAAAAATGGTCTAAAAAATATTCAATTTTTTTAATATTAAGGTCAATAAAGTTTGCCTGGGGGGTCCATATTTTTCTCTTTTTTTTAAATGAGCTCGGCTCCCTCCTCCCTGCGATGATCCGTTTGGTCGCGGCAAACTTTGCCGTTCTTCTTCCTTGTATCCCACGCTTCAAATCCTCCCTCTCTCTAAACTTCAAATCTCTGTCTCTCATCGCTTTGACCGTTGTAGGTTTAAGAGCACCTTCGTCCTTGCAAAGCTTTTCCATACATTTTCTCCGTTCTCTCTATCTTGATCATCTCGACCAGTTTCCCTGTGTCTCTCTTTCTTGGGTCGTTTTCTTTCTCGACCTTTTCGTTTGGGCTCGTCTTCGTACCCTTTATTGGTTTTCTCTCTCTTGGGTCATGGAGAGACCCAGCTCCCCTTCTTTCTCTGTGCTCCACTACCTTAAGGGCACCTATGTTGCATTCGCTTTCTGTTCAGCTCTTATTCTTGGAGCCCTGAAAGGTACTTTTCACCCTCTTTCTTTCTAGTTTGATTTTCTTTATTTTTTCTAAGTCTTTTCTGCTTGGGTTTTACCATTAACAGGGATTGTTGTTGGTCCAATTGCTTGCTTGATTCTCATTACTGGAAATGTTGGAGTGATTTTGGGGTTGTTTCCTGCACATGTTACATGGACAGTCGGTGCTATCATCAAGTATTCTCCAGTAAACCCTTGGTTTTCTCTTTGTGTTTTCTTCTTCCACTAGCTCTGCTATTTCCAAATGAGACATCCGTTGTGGGTGTGATCCTTTGGAGAAAGACTTTCTCAGCTGCCACTATATTCTGTCGTTTTTTTTATCCTCTCTCTTCTTCTTTATTAGCTCGAATTATGGACTTGAAACCCATATTGGCTTTGATCTTTGAAGAGTTTTAAAGCTATCACTTATCTTCTCTTTTGTTTTCTTGATTATCGGCTCGTATTGAAGTCTTTAAACCCCTATTAGGTTTTAGCTTTTGAAGAGAGTTTGGTATCCTTGTTTGTTGCAGGACTAAACGGTTTGTTTTGGATCTTAAATTAGTCCTGCTTTTCTCGATCCCATTTTTATTCGGTTTTTGGTTAGTTGTTGGCATCACTGGAAGTGTGTTGGTTGGATTCGGATATGGATTTTTCACCCCATGGGTGTCGACTTTTGAGGCTTTTCGACAGGATGGAGAATTCACAAAGTTCTCGCACTGTGTAGTGGTAAACATTTTCTTCATTTCTTATGAGTTATTATTTTGAAATACTCATTTTTCCTATGTAATAAACTGTTCCTATTTTTGCTACATAAGTAATGTGTGTAGTCATGTGTGTATATATGTATAATTTTATGTATGTATGAATCGTGTATCAATGCATTCATGTCTGAATGTATATGCACGTAACTATGTATGTATGCATATATATCTGTATGGTGTGCATTTAGTTGGAGAGTTAGGTAGATGTAAGTGATAGTTGTAGCTGATTTTGTATTGGATCAGGATGGAACATGGGATACAATCAAGGGCAGTTGCGTGGTTGTTCGGGATTTTGCAGATATCTGCTACCACTCATATCCTTTGTACTTGAAGGAGACAAGTGAGAGAACTACTTCAGATGAACCTCAGACTATCAGGTTTGATGTGAACACTACATTTCACAATTCAATGTTTTCTTTGTGGCTGTGTTATCTTTCTCCACATTTTACATTTAGACTATCTATCACATCTGATTTAAACAACAGTTTTAACACTAAAGTTCAGAATATTGGAAACTCTAATACCACAGTTTTCAATTTTGATTATATGAAATTCCAACATATTCATTGCCTTAAAGAAGCATTATGTGTCAAGCTGTATTTATAGTTGTTATGATCTAAAATCTTGGGATTTTTAGCGAAGATATCGGGTTCTTTCCTTTGATGATTTAAACATTGGGTTTTCTTTATTTTCCTTTCCTCTTGATAATAAATAATGAAAACTCTATTTCCTTGAAAATGGATGTTCTTCTAAACTTGTTGTGTGGACTTTTACAGGTTGATGGAGGTTCCTAAATGCATCATCATAGGGCTAATGGGTCTCATAGTGGAGATTCCCCTCTTCACAATTATTGCTGTGACAAAGAGTCCATTCATGCTCTTTAAGGGTTGGCAGCGACTCTTACATGATTTAGTGAGCCGAGAGGGTCCATTCCTAGAAACTGCTTGTGTGCCCATTGCTGGCCTGGCAATCCTTCTATGGCCTCTAGTTGTGCTTGGAAGCATCCTCCTATCTATTTTCTCAAGCTTCTTTATTGGCTTGTATGGAGCAGTAGTCGTTTATCAGGTCAATATCAGTTTAATTCTTCGAACAACCCATTTTTTATTCCTTTGTGCTTCAAAGTGATTTTAACACACATTCTAAAAAGCCACACTTTGACATTTTGTGCAGGAAAGATCTTTTAGGAGGGGTCTTGCTTATGTAATTGCCATGGTTGCTGAATTCGATGAGTACACAAATGATTTGCTTTATTTAAGAGAAGGGTCTCCACTTCCTAAGTAATCATTCTTTTGATTATTTCCCCTCAGTCTGTTATCAACTTTTATTTCAGTGGTTTCTTTCAAGCTTATTCAGATAACCAGAGCTCTATTTCTTTTATTCTTTGTCTGTTGTGTTATTTACGGCAGTCTTCTCATTGGTCACAGCCAGGCCTGGGTACAGAAAGAAGATAGAGCCTCAGAACAAAGACTTCTCTAATGGAATTGACCATGTTTCAGCCACCCAGCATCTTCGAAACAATACATCTAACACTTCAGAGGCCCCTGGGATGCTTGTTCCAAATTTAGCTCACACGAGATCTGTTAGAGAGGCAATACAGGAAGTAAAAATGGTGCAGGTATCACACAAATTTTTGCCAATAGAATTTCCCTGTTGTTCCTTGCTTCTTACACTCACTTTAGTTCAAAATTCTTGATACTTGTTTGCGTACAACTTCAATATATATTCATAAATGAAAATTATCATTCCATACATGGATTTGGACGAAAATGTTCCTAAGCAACTACTACTACGACAGAGTTAATTATACTGCAACTTAAGTTTATATTTTAAGCATTTTGTTGACTATTTGATTAATCAGTTTAAGGCATGTAATCCACTAGAAGCCTTTGAGAACACCAGGTGCAATCTTTTGGTCTCAACTCACTTTTGAGAAATTACATAAAGCGGAATACTTTAAGGTCGTTCTTGCTATGAAAGAATATATAGGTGCAAGTCTCATGTCAATGAAAACTTCTGTTGTATAAAAGAATAAGTAACTATGTAAATATTTATATGTTGTTGTGAATGAATGATGAAAATTAGCAGTATATTGAGTAATTGAAATAAGATAAAAAGGAAAGATAAATGCAGTGTTGATTGTTGAATATGGATGATCCATCCGTATCATGTGCTTGTATTTCGATGACGGTTCCCGTTTAGCATGCCTAACTAGCCTTGCCTTTATAAGCAGCATCTATGCATGGGGGTTATTCTGGTAATTTGGTGCCAAACCATTCTCAAAATTAGGTCCAAGCAATCATGGCTTTTTGTCTGTTTCTAAACATTTTTGAGATATAATTTTATTAGCATGTTCCTACACAATTTTGGACACAAAGGAGTAGTGCTGGACCTAGTTGGGTATTTCTTAATTTACTAAGGACCCAGTTACTAATTTTAATCGACACTTATGCTGGCGCAACCAACGGGTAATCACATTTGCTTGCATGAAATTTTCTTCCCCTGTTCTGTAAAATCCATATGCTTAGATTATTTGGTTACTTCCAAACACAAAAGGCATGGACACTGAAACATAATGCCAGAACAAGGACATGGGAGTTTTATGCAAGAGGACAGATGGATGCTTTAAGTTTGACATTGGCTACTCATATCTGATCTCCAGCATTCAGCACTTCCTTACTGAATGGGTAAACAGTTTTCCTACATAAACCTGAAGGAAAACACTTTGATGGAAAGCTCCAAGCTCTACTGAATGTATTTGGAGCTAGACAAGGACCACTATTTCAAGAGTGAATTTTCAAGGCAAAGTTGCATTTGATTAGCCCCACTTTTGTTGCCAAAATCATGGAGTACCTTCACAGCTTTAGTGAGGAGCTAGCTGTAAAATGGTCATCTTTGAGACTACTTGAATTATAGTTGACAATCAATAAAGCGGGTTAAAGATTTGGCATTGACTAAATATTATGGACTTCCCATAGGGGTTTGCTGACTGTTTTATGAGGAGTTTGGATGGTAGCATACTTTAATCAAAAGATTTAGCTGTTCTCTGCAGACAACCAGGTAGAAGGAATCAATTTCAGTGTTAACTAGATATGGAAGTCACTGGAGAAGCCATCCCATTAAAGAGAACAAGCAGCGCTGAAAGTGGTGTCCAGTTCTCTAAGAGAGAGAGTGAGAGAGAGGGCCCAGAGAGTCAAGAGAGTAGTGGCAGCAGCTGCAGCGGGCACTCCCATTTTTGTTTTGATAGGAATGGTAAAGCATATAGGAGAGAGAGTCAAGAAGGAATTTTCACAAATTGAACTTGGTATTTGATGGGTGTTACCATTTACAAGTAGATGAATTGAACCACTAGACGGCAGATATCATCTCCAAGCTCTATGTTGTGTGGTTAGAAGTGTTTCTAGTTCTTAGGCATTGTTGCCATGTATTGGAATTTCCTTAAAAAATGTGCAACAATGGCTCTTTACCTTAGCTTGGCTAAAACTTTTAAGAGTCAGTTTTTTAGTCCAATTTTCTGAAATATGCAAGCATAATCATCATTTTCCCAAAGAACTATACCATAGAATTCCGATCATATTCTAATGACTGTGGTGATTTTTTTCAAGTGTTGACATATGACAAGAATGAAAATCTCAATGAATATAACTAGGGAAAAAAAAAAACACAAACACATCTCTAAAGAAAAGAACACAACTGAAGTTTCTCTTTAGCTCCTCTGCAAAGCTTAGACATCCTTCTCAGTAATCGCATGCACCTTCAGTCCCCCTTTTTCTTTTGTTGAGTTTATGTTTTGGTCTATGAGAACAGGTATGGGAAGAGATAATGAGATCCTATGAAGCAAATGGGAAACAACTTGTGGATGCCAATGTAATAACAACTGCCGACCTTGCAGAGTATGGCAGGGCCACAAAACTCAAAAGCAATTCCATTAGCAACAGCAGTGGAGGACAAGCGAGCATCATAGGCCATGGCTTGCCATCTTATTCTTGCCTCAATGCCCTCCTTAGATCCATAAAAATGGGTTCAGAAGGGTGGGTACTAAGCAATGGGGTCGAACTGACCCATGCTAATCGCCCACAGGACCGGCTCATGGACTGGTTCTTCCACCCTTTGTTGGTGTTGAAGGAGCAAATCAAGGCCATTAAGATGGTTGAAGGGGAAGTTAGGTTCTTGGAGAAGTTCACTCTCTTTTCGGGTGATGAGCAAGGAATGGAGGCTTGGAACAATGGATCGGTTGTCCCTCAAGATGCTCTTAGGAATGCCCAGATTCAAGCCATCAGCAGGAGGTATTCATGCATGGAGAAGCATTGAATCTATCTCTCTCTCTCTCTCTCTCACACACACACACACATATGCACACACCAATAAATGGCATGCACAGAGAAGCATTGAATCTCTCTGTCGCTCTCTCTCTCACACACAGGCACGCACACACACAGACACACGCATATGCACACACCAATAAATGGCATGCATAGAGAAACGTTGAATCTCTCTCTCTCACACACACACAACACGCAAGATAAATGACATGCATATAACTTCCTGATAAATCTATGTATATTATGATCCATATGATCATAGCAACAATATGGTGTTAAGTGTAACTATCCTCCCACTGATGGGTTGGATGGCATTAGAGGAGACTGACTCCCACTAAACATGCCATTAATTTACTTAAGGGGAAATTATAAGAAATATTCCTTTTTTTTCGGGTTATTAGAAAAAAAATCCCACATCTTCCAAACCTCTCTCATGCCCCTTTCTTCATTATTTGGGATTTTGTGATCAAAATATCCTTCACGGAAGTAATAGATCCACAAAAGTCATCATGGTTAAGTCAAAAATGTCTTGGTCTTAGATAATTTATGGGGGCATTTTTAGATCTTCACGCTTTTGAAAGCATCACGGTACTAACACAACCGTGATGCCGCTTAGGGGATCTTTACGGTTCTAGGTGAACCATAGGGCCGTATTTCATATCATCTTAACCATGATGCCTCTTATGTGGGGGGCATGTTTGAAATCAATCATATCATCCTTTTATGGAAGCGTTTTTTAAATCAAGACCTTAACGATTCTAAGAGAACCCCGTGGTTCACATAGAAAGCAGCACGGTAACGCCATAACCGCGATGCATGTTATGCTTCACGGTTCTAACTCAACCGTGATTCTTAAGTGCAAGCATCACGGTACTAGCACAACCTTGATACTTTATCTCGGCCCAAATACTACCGTGATGGTTTCAGCTTATTTATTCCATCACGGTTCAAGTAGAACCGTGATGGTAGAATGGTGGCAAAGCCATCACAGTTCTCTTACAACCGTGATGGTTAAAAAGTTTGTCCCCACCATCTATGATCTTCATGGTTCTAAGTTAACACTGATGACCTTCATGGACCTTACACTACCGTGAAGGGTATTTTGGTCACAAAATTGCAAACAATGATGAAAAGGGGTATAAATGAGGTTTTAGAAGATTTGGGTTTTTTTTTTTGAATAACCTAAAAAAAATGATATTTTTGATAATTTCCCTCACTTAAGTTGTCACTCTCTATCATCATCCATACTTGATCAGATGGGTCATTATATATTTTTGAGAATTTATAAAAAGTATCCTTTTCCTAAAATTATCATATTAAATTAAGGGTGTGGTTTCCATAAAGTTGCAACCTTAAACAATCCATTTAAGGCGCACCTTCAAATTTTATCATAACATATAATTTTGATGTAAAATATTTTTAAGATTATCTCAAAATCTATTTTCAAATCTAATTATAAAATTTTAAACTCCAAAAATGATTAAAATCAAGTAGATTTATAAACATATCAAAATCTTGAAATGGACGGTCTAGATAATGTGTTATAAGATGCATCATTTCTGAGACTCAAAATCCTTTTTTTTTTATAGTCATACATCTCGATGTTGAGATGATCAATTATAGGGATTTTCAAAATTAAAAGAACCTTTACCGATGGATTTTTGAGGTGCATCCGTAGTTCTACATTTCAAGGTTGCAACCTTATATAAACTTTTCCCTTAAATTAAATTAATGTATACTCTCTCTCTCTACCTGTGCGTGTGCATGCGCACGCGTGTACAAGTTTTATGCCAGGCACCTAGATACCACTGGTTTGTGGCCTTTTTAAGGAAAATGTTGTGAATCTGACAGAAACTTTTCTTGGAACTATTTGTTGGTCTGTTTTTTGGAAAATGTTTTGAATCTTAACCGAAATTATTGTTGAAACTGTGTTAGGCTACAAGGAATGACAAGGATCATATCAAAGTTTCCCACATATAGAAGGCGATACCAACAGGTTGTTAAGTCTTTGACAGTATATTGCCTGCAAAATGAAGGCATGTACGATTCCATATCATCGAGATCCACGGCTTCCATTGAAATAGTTTGATTGTAAACTTGTGCATGTATGTGGAAAAGATTTGAAACAGGAAAATTGTGCCAGCATACCCTTGCTCGTCACTGATGCTTCCTAAATGCTTCAGATCACTAGTTTTTTGGTGGTTTTTGAATGTACAGAAATGTAACATATGTATGTAGAATGGTCCTGCCTCATGCTGCATGACCAGTGCATTGTAAAATTCGTTGAAAATACGAAAAATGGATATCCTTCTGCAATTGTTTTTGTTGGCTATGGCAAGGAAACGTCATCACAAGCCATCAATTGTCTGTATGATGTGTGATTTGCATGACCTATTCTGTTCCATGCAATTCACTCTTGGTTCAAATATTAGAGTCTTATAATCAGAGAAGTTTAAGAATCGATATCTGATCTATTGCTTGAGAATTTTCAGGATAGAATCCAAAGAAGTATTTTTAACTGCTTACAGGACCAAGAATTGTAGCAAAGTCGCTGTTCTTCTGTTATAACTTGTTTGTAAACATTAAAACTAGCAAATCACTGTTCTTTTGTTGGTAGGCGAATAGCTGCTGCCCAGATTCAACGTGGTGTTCTGCCCATCCAAGTCTGGCTAGGGACAAACACATGTATGAAACAGGCAATGGACTGCCGAACTTACATATTTCAGGGCACTTATATATTTCAGTAGCATGTAAGGAATAAATTCCCTGTTGGATTAGTTTTGGCTGCATAATGAAACATTTATCTTCTACTCAAGAAAGGAAGAGAAAGTAGGAAAGCATACTGCTGCATTTGGGGGAAGCTCAAAATTAACTATTTTTCACCAAAACCTTGGGAATGTCACACCACCATTTGCAAATGACTTTTACAAAGGGGCAGGTATTGAAACACCATTGCTAACACGTGCACACACAAATATTCTTCTCAATTAACTTGAGTAAAGTTCAAATTAATATCTACTGTTGAGAAACGTGATATATATTATGCAAAATCTGTACAGCTTCTCAACAAGAGAGTAACAGAGAAAAACAAGCCAGGTAGTCCCCTTCCATTGCCTTTGAAATATTATTGACATGTCAATTATCATGTTACAAATGTAGCACTCAATTATATAAGAAGGCAGTGTTTCCAATAGTGGGGCAAAAGCATTCTCATACTTTCAACCTCTGTTATGCTTCCAAATATGTTGAGAATTTGGCCCCATTTGGGGGGCATGAAATTTTTAGCAATAGCACCATTTTTATGAACCCATTTACGAATGATAGGCATCCCAACTAGCCCTCCCACCACGCATGGGTCAGCCTCACTTTAACCCCAATTATTCTCAAAAAGCCACTGGAATGTGTGAGTTAGACTAAAAAAGAAAACTAACAACTGTTTTTCCTCTATTCCTTGAAAAAGGGGACTTCTTTGATAAACCTAACTTCCTAAAACTCCAGTTTTTCTAGATTTGTCAAAAAGTAAGCAGGCCTATTCCTCTGATGCCCAAATGCAGCCTTAGTTTCCACTCATCACTGATTGGAAGAAAATATGGATCCCATTGGTAAGTACTTGCATGGTCAGTACATTGGATCCAATTGGTATGTACTTAGCAATGGTGTGTCAGCAGTCCAATTGGTGGAGAATCACTTTCAAACTAGACCTTCAATAATGTATGAGACCCAAGTCTCTGAGCCATGGGAATATCTCCGAAAGGCCTTCGTTTAAGCCCCTGGGATTATAACCCAACTCTGCTTTAGCCTTCTCACAAGAATATGCCCACTGATGTTGAAGGACTCGCACAGTCTGCAAAACAAAATAAATTAATCAGCAAGTTAAACCAATAAACTAAATCAAAATTTTTAGTATGTACAACTCATTATATCCAATAGTAGTAAGTTCAAAGAAAAGAGAAATTATAGGAGTTACCATAGGAAAACATATTAAAAGAAAGAGATACAAAATTTTAAGGGGCAAGTATGTACAGGATAACTAATTAGAGGAAGCTTTCCAGTAACATGACCCCAAAACACAGATAACCATCCGTAAACTTCTATCACCCACAAAGGAATATGAAACATAGGCCTTGATGTTCCCGTGATAACAGATGCAATGTCAAAGACATGTCCAAAGGATGAATTTTCTCCTGTCAATAAGTACCGTTCACCTATTCTACCTTTCTGCATTGCTGCCACATGTCCATTTACGACATCCTCAACATGGCTAAAGGAGAACCTCTCATTTTTCTTGCCTATATAACCCGGCAACCGGTTGCTAAAACGCTCAATAATCTGACATAAAAAAGAAAAAGTAAATATGTTAGGTATTTGGGTTCACATTCTATGATCAATAGACAACATCATTCTCCATTTACTTGGAACTTGAGTCAGTATGACCTCCCAAAACAAGAAAGGACAACATTTTCTTTCAGTAAAAAAAATGATAACTTTTGAAATTCTAATTTTTTGTAACAGGCAATATTGTTGTTAATAGCATGCGAATTGCTATGACTAAAAAAAGCAAGAAAATACAAAAAATTGCAAAAAATATAGAACACCTAATCAAAAGATTGTAAAAGAAAGCATTGGGAATGGTAATCATATAACAGACGTAGGCAATTTTGAATTCCATACATGAGTTTGCCATTTAGTACAAGGAGAGAAATACCAATCATTAGTAGCTACACCCTGAGAAACAGCTACATCACATGCTTCAGAATGTATAATTATACTATGCTTGTCATATATAATATTGCCCTGTGACAGTTCAGCCTTTCACTGGTCCCCCTCCTATGGGTCCTAGGGCTTTTAGGTTTCTCTCAATTTGGAAGAAAGTACCCTCCTTGATGATGATAATTCAGGAATCTTGAGGGGAAAAAAAGAGTAGTAGGGAGATCCCATGTTTCGTTTTTTCCAAGCTACAATGCCTAAGGGTGGACCTTCAAGGAACAAATACGTCTCTGGGGTGGGAAGTGGAAGGATTCAGGAGATTAGAGATAGGCTAGAGGCTATCCATGATCAGCTTACTTTTACCCCTAGGAAACTACTACCCAAAGAGGAAGAGAAAGAGCTCAACTTTCAGCTCAAGGAGTGGCTCAGCAAAGGACTTTGGAGACAAAAATCATGGAAAATGTGGCTAAAAGATGGATATGCAAACACTAATTTTTTCCATATATCTACTCTCGTAAGAAGAAGACAAGAACGTGTCTCAAGGATTAGAGATGAACAGAGAAATATATTAGAGTATGACGGGCCCCGAATATCCAAAATTCTCTCATAGCTTTGTATGATGATTTTTTGCCCAATGCGAGGATTAAAGATGCTCAATGTGGCCACCTTATGAGAGACGCAACTTCAAAGGAAGTTAAAGATACCATTTGGAGTGTGAATGGCAAGAGTGCACCCAGTTCAGATGGGTTCAATGCTCAATTTTTCAAACTTAGTTGCAGGATCACTTCTGATGATCTTTTTTGGCCATTTTTTATATTTTCAAGGGTAAGTTTTTCAAGGAGATCAATTCTACCTTCATTAGCCTTATTCCAAAGGTCAATCCTCCAATTCGAACAAACGATTATCAGCACATTGAAATGTGTAATGTGCCATATAAGACCATAAGCAAAATTATAATCAAGAAGCTGAAATTCAGTATAGATGACCTCATAAAGCTCAGCCAAGCTGTGCTTTCCTTAAAGGCCAGTTGATTTCAAATAATGTCCTTATGGCAAATGAAACTTTTCTCCATGTGCAGTCTAAAATCCAAGTGCCCCAAGATGTACATTCAGCTTGACCTGCAGTGCTTATGACCAGGTGAACAGGGATTTCCTTTTGGTAGATTGGTTTCCTTGGGGTTCCCTGATGTTACTTTGCATTGGGTTTGTTGGTCTATTTCTGCATCGCCATTTCCATCCTTCACAATAGTTAACCTCATGGCTTCTTTAAGGCTTCAAAAGGACTTCGGCAAGGTGATCCTTATCCCGTCATTTGATTTTTGTTTGTTATGAGTTATCTGAGTAGCCTCATGGATGATGCAGTTAAGTGAGAAAAGCTGCTAGAGCCTTTTCCATTTGGTTGTGACTTCGGAGTCGACCACTTGTTGTATATGGATGATGCCCTTCTTTTCTGTGAGGGGTCACCTTCTGCAAAAATGTTAGCCTCTTGTTGACCAAATTCTGCAATGCATCAGGGCAATCCATTAATTTCTCATCAAGTAAGACCACCATTTTTGGGATAAGGCATGCTAGTAAGTCCAGTATCATGTTTATGTTGAATTTTGGAGTTGTTCTACATTCCAGATATCTAGGCTTACCTCTTTTCCATGGATGTCTAAGAACTTCACAATCCCATGATTTAGTGTGAAAGATTTTCAGTAAAATTCGCACTTGGCAAACTTTGTGCCTTTCCTTCACAAGCCAATTGCAAAACAGGTATTACGTGCTTCTTCGATGTACTAGGTGCTTTCCATTATAATTCCTTTTAAGATTCTAAATTCTATTGAGAGATAACAAAAGGAATTTTCCATGGGTATGTAGCACTGATTCCCGTGGATTACATTTAATTTCCTTTAATTTCTTTTCATCTTCTCCTAATTATTAATTTTGGGCTATTCTTTTCTCTCGCCTTGCTCTCAGGTGTTCCCACCATACCGAAACACCTTTCTTCAATTTAGTGGCAATAATTTTAACCTTTTTATTCTCTGGCACATCCTTGTAATCAAAGACCCTCTCTACTATATTTAACGAGTCCATAAAGTCGCCAAGCTGCAACTTTCCTTCAAAATCAAGAATATCTACTTTTAGATCTATGGACTTTGAGTGCCACCTAGCTCTGATCACATTCCTCTTCGCTCTACTCATCTCGCAGAACACGACCGTGAAAAGGGTTGTAATCAACATCACCTTGGATGGACAAAACTTCATCTCGCGCACGATCAATGCCTACAAGCCATCTTGTAAGTTCTTGAACTTGTCGACTCAGATCCTCTATCTTCTAATCTCGCTCATCACGAGGTAGATTCGTATGAAGACTCCTGCCTTGAACTCTTCTTGTTGCCTGAGGTTCACCAAAATCACAAACCCTAGGTAGAGAACCAACAAAACCTAGCTGAAACCAGCAAGTTGTAGCTGATTTGACAAAGCTTAGCTTAAAATCAGCCATCCCTAGACTTGGTTGTGGATTCCCAACTTTGTTGTTGAAGAAAACCTCGGCTTTGATACTAATCAACGCAGGAAAAAAGAGAAAAGAGGCTAAATCAGTTCAATAACTATCAAAACAGGTTAGATTTGAGTGGATATACCTTCCCTTGTATAAAGAAGTGACTCCAAAACCCTAGATAGGGTTTGTTGTTACTGTTCACAGCTTGCTTTATTGTTCACATCCAAAAGTGTTAGAAACACTAACAGTTAACGGTTTCCACAAAAAAAAAAAGTGTTAGAAACCCTAACTTTCATTACATTATAATAAAAAAAAAGACCAAAACTACCCCCATTTAAGTTAGAACGTTATACAAATCTCCCATAAGTCCCTTCACTTAAATTTTCTTTCGTAATGACACTTCTAACCTTGATAAAACAAGTAATACCATAAGTAATATAACCATTTTTCTAAACATCTCCTAAAATAATATATTAATAAAAAAAAACCTTAAAATCCCTAAAAAACTTAAAAACCCAAAAAAAAATAACCCTAGAAAATTCTAAAAATATATCCTTCATAAGAAATATTTAAAAATAAGCGGCATCTTGTCTTGCGTCATAAAATCATTCTATAACATTTCAAATAAGTCAATTCAAGAGAGTCCTCTTGAAATTTAAGACATGAAAGCAATAGAAAATGAAATGAAAAAGATAATAATGAAAAAAAAAAAAAAATTCACTCCATAGTCCATATTGCTATGGAGACAGAAAACTGAATGAATATGTCAATGGGGTTTTCCTTGAGTGAGATGCTAATTGCCACATTTAATAATCAAAAGCATGCTTAAATTCATATTGATATGGAGAAAGAAAACTACCAAGCTGGCTACAATATTCCCTGTGGTCAGCTTTCCACGACCATATATGACGCCCGGATACAGCAGAACAATTGGCACTCCTTCTGATGCTGCCTGAAGTGCAATTTTATCAGCAATAACTTTAGACTTCTCATATTCTGTACAAAAATAGTTCTCCGGATGCCTCTGTGACATGATATAATCAAATGCATAAGCAATTTATTTACTCAATCCTCACTAAAAAGTCCATTAATAGCTTCATCCAAAAAAAGATAGAAACAACAAAAGAAACAACGATCTACTTTTTTGTATGGATAGTATCTGCTCTAGTCAATTGATAAAGGAAAGAGGCCCTGTGTATTTAAGGAATACCTGGGTCTCATCAGCAACAAATCCATCGGTGGGGCCAAGGGCAAAGAAAGACGAGGTGTAGATTATCTTTTGCAGCGTATCTATTTCCTTGTAAGCTTGCAACACATTTTGTAAGCCTCCTATATTAACCTGCAACCATATGCAATACACGTCAAATAAACTGTTTGCAACCATATTACATATCTCACATTAACGAGACATTAAGAAAAAAAAAAGAACAACTCCATAATAACTCTCTAGAATATGTCACAGTAACTAATAAGGAGAAAATCCAAAACTGACAAGGTGACAAACAACATGTACATGGTGCCCTCCATAAAAGTGTATTAGAGGTACCACCCTAGAACCCCTATGCATGTATTGTCCTTCAAAAAAGGAATCTTTTCCTCTTTATGATGGGATAAAAGATAGCTGACTCCGCTGACGAATACATCACAAGGAAAGTAATAACCGTGGCCAACTGACCCTAGTAATTGCGGTTTAAAAGATGTAATTTTCCTCCACAAAAGAAGACAGCCAAAATAGCACAACAGAAATGGTCAAAATTCCTTAAAGCATACATTATACTCGATGAACACTTCAGTGAACGACAAATCTTCCATGTATCAATATTCCCCCAAACTAAACAGGTATGCTCCGGCACTCGTTATTTGCCAAGGAAAAGGATGCCCCTCAATTTCGTTGCCTTGAGGACTTCAAGCTGATAGGGGTACAATCATGTGAATGTGGGAATAGTACTTGATTGCAGCCTCCTAGAGAAACACTAGTGCATTAATGTTTTCACACCCAATGAAACAGAGTTTCTTTCAATCTCAATGATCACATGGAAGTACTTAACAAATGTGTAGATGAGAAAAAATACTAAATGGAACCCAAGGAAGTTCTCACCCATCCTATCACTAGGCATAGCTCAACCCCTTGCTTCTGCAAATTGGTATAAACATGGCCTCATATTTCTTTTGCCCATGACAGTAGAAGAGCCAAAAGATACTAGAAATCTATAGCAAGTTCGAATAAGCTTGCAATTTAAGTCACAGGGACTAAATTACCCCCCAAAAGAAAAGTCAACAGGGACTAGATATTAACGCATCAGCTTGATTGATTATGAGCTGATAATTGCAACAGTACTTGTCAAGTTCAGATCCCATTTTTGACCTAGTCCCCAAATTTAAAACAAAATAACAAGAACAAAACAATGACAATGTGGATTTATACAAAAAGGCTCGTACTCAATATGCTCAAATATTTTATATAGGTGGATAATTGAGTAACATTGGATGGCTATAAAAAATTAAAATAACAACATTCCAAGTACTATTGCTCTCTAAAATTGTCAAATAAAAAAGAAATGGTATATGGATCCAAGATAATAATTGAAACGAACAGAACAGAAAAGATACAGTTAAAATCCACCAACTAAGACTCGCTATTAAGGTGGATCATCCACAGGTTAGAAGAGGAATCTTTGACATAAATGAGGGTGGAGGTTATAGTTACATTCATAGGATTAGGATATCTAAAATAAAACTAGCTTTGAGAAAGATGAAGATAGGAACACTTTAGGACCAGATGGCATCCCAATAGACGTTTGGAAATGCATGGGGGAGAGATTGGCATATGCTGGCTTATTAAGTTGTTCAACAAGATATTTAGAATAGAGAAAATGTCATACCAATAGAAAAAAAGTATTGTGGTACCTATTTACAAGAACAAAAGAGACATACAAAATCGTAAGAACTTTCGAGAGATTAAAGTTATGAGCCACACTATGAAGCTGTGGGACAGAGCGGTTGAGCGACGACTAAGACGTGAAACGAGTGTATCAGAAAATTAGATCAATTTTATGCCAGGAAGGTCCACTATCAAAGTCATTTTCCTACTTTGACAACTGATTGAGAAGTTTAGGGCAAAAGGAAAAGGCCTTCACATGGTATTTATTGATCTAGAGAAAGCATATGATAGGCTATATTAACATAGTAAAAGATATATATGATGGAGCACTAAGTAGTGTGTGGACAACTAACGGTGATAAGGGAGTTTTTAGTAACAATGAACCGGCATCAAGGGTCACAGTTGAGCCTATCTCTCTCTATTTTATTTATGGATGAGTTAACCAGACGCCTACAAGATGAAGTACCATGGTTTATGTTATTCGTAGATGACATAGTTTTGATCGATGAGACTAAAAGCAGCATCGACGTCAAGTTAGAACATAAGAGGGATACTCTAGATTAGCCGGACTAAAACAGAATATATAAAATGCAAATTTAGCAATAAGAGGAGTAGAAATGAGGAAGTAGTTAAGATCGATGATCAAGAAGTACGTAAAAGAGATTATTTCAGATATTTAGAGTCAATAACTTAAGAGAATTGAGAGATTGAGGAAGATGTTGCACATAGAGTTAGAGCTAAGTGGGTGAACCGGAGATGTGCATTCAGAGTTTTATGTGATCGTCGTACACCATTGAGATTGAAAGGAAATTTCAATAGAACGGCTCAAAGACCAGCCATGCATTATAAGGCAAAATGTTAGGTGACCAAGCATCATATATTTAGGATGAACGTAGTTGTGATGGATGAGCGACAAGACAAGAAATGATAGAATTCAGAATAAATATATACGAAGTAATGTACGTGTAGCTTCAATTGGCGATAAGATGAGCGAAAATAAACTTGGGTAGCTGGGCATGTGCAGCGTAGACTTAGTACAATACCAATTATGAGGTGTGATTTGGCTCAAATAGAATGCTCTAAAAGGGCAAGGGGAAGGCCAAAAATGATATGTATAGAAGTAGTGAGAAAAGATATGGGTACTATCTTAGTGAGGCAGAGGAATATGATTCATAGCTTACCGCAATTAATTGGGATACGGCTTGGAAAATGATGATGATGATCCCCAGGCTGGAAGAGAAACCACAAAAAAGCCACACAAACGCATGTTCTTACAAAATCATTCAGTAAATTTAATGGAATCACTTTTGACTCCAAAGGCATCAACTCAAACTCGAAAATTCATTAGAAATCAGAGTCCTCGTCTTTATACTGGTACGTGATCCCACCCAAATCAAGAACACAGCGTTATACCCTGTAGAATTAATGGTGAAAAGGGAACAAAGGCCGAATAACACTGTCGTCTAATTTCCAAATCCCAAGAGAGCCAACAAATCAAATTCAACAATACCTCTTTTAGGCCTAAGATGAAGAGACTTGCAGAACCAAGATTTCTCAAAGTTATCCACAAAATTTGCATCAAGCCATGAATTTAGAAGAAGATGACATCACAGGGTTCTATTCGATTTCTTATTGGCAAGCACAAAAGTAGCAGAGTCCATGAACTCAGAAGAACAAGAAAATGGGTGGGTAAGCTTACAGTGACAAATTTGGAAGGGTCAGGAAGCCATGGCTCCACAAGCGCAGCGGTGTGAAAGATGATTTCGCAACCAGAGCAGGCTTCGAGGAGAGAGGGGAGGTGTGTTATGTCGCCGTAGGCCATTTCTAGAGAGGGAGAGGGGGAGGGTAAGGAATGGGTATCACTGCTTGGCCTCACAAATGCTCTGACTGTGTGGCCCTCCTTGAGAAGGGCCTCACAGAGCCTGCCGCCCATGTAGCCTGAGGCTCCTGTCACCAACACCTTCATTCCTCTGCAAATTAAGCTTGTTCAATGATATCCTAGAGAGAGAAAACGCGGCCGCTCATGGAAAGTCGCACACACTGTTTCTCTCCCCTAATTTGGTGGAGCGAAGATATACAGTCTCTCTCCTTCACTCTGCCGGCCAAGGAGGGGGAGAGATTTCGAATAAAAAACGGAGCGCCTATATTGAGCTCGCGCGATATCATTTTGTGGACATACTCCCTTGGGGAAAATACCGGGTTGGAAGAATTTTTTACATAAAACTTTTCGGATCATTTATAAAATAATTTTTTAATAGAATAAATTTAAATTTTTAGATTTTCGACACTTACATCTTACCCACCAAGATGTCCTGGTTTAACGTTAGGATGTGTTTTTTGCCTAATTATTTTTTGTTTATAGGGTAGCATGCTATCTATTCACTCCCTCAAGTCAAACTCAACAAGGGAGTATTTCTAAAAAGGGGTCCTCTCGTTTAAGCAGGGTCCCGAAATGGGGTAGAAATGGTCTTAATTGTAATTTACGTACAAAATGGCCGCTCTTAGGATTCAAACTCGCTAGCGTTATTCGGGCTTTTGACCATCAAACCAAGTGACTAACCCTTAAATATGAGAGAGTATTTCTATGACCCCAAAATTATGGGGAAATATCTTCAACTAGCAACTAATGTCAATAAAAAAAGAGAGATTATATTTTATTAGACCATTTGCCTATGTCACATTAAATATAAAACTCAACCGCTTTGAATGTGTCACAAAGTTCAGTGAGTTTTATTTTGGAATTTATACCCATTCAATATAAGTGGTTTTATTGTATTCCTTTTTTTTGGAAAAAATAAAATTTCAAATCACTCCATGAGCTTGGAGGGAGGATAAGTATTGAAGGACTCAAAATCCAATTTGTTTTTTGAAATAAATTTTAAGAGGATCCCAAAATTACGAGGTGGGTTAGGAGACTGTGTCGCGGAGCCCAGTCACTGTGCCCATCATTGAGGGGTCCCTGGGTACTTTTGTGCCTTGAAATAATAAAAAGGACAAAAAAATCTCTTATATTTGTCAAGGGTGCCATTTATATCTCAGTTTTAAAGAAGAATAAGAGGTGGACCATGTCACTGTGTTAGTACAGAAACATGACCAGATTGCATTTTTGCTATTGCCCCTGCAGGGGAAAATATCAATAAAATGGTCAAACCATGCTTTTTCAATTGTTTTGTGAAAAATGCCCGAATAACCTTCCTCAAAATTTTGTTATGTGAATTATTCAAGTCAAATGAATTAAATACCCTATTTGTTCCATATGCCAAATCTGTAACATGTTCTTTCTATTATAAAATCTTGTTCCAGGTTTGAAACCCAAAATAAATAAGATATTTATATCTTTTGGCTTGATTAATTGGAGTGTCTCCAAATTAACAAAATGTTCTCACTTGTTATTGGTTCAAACCTAAAACAATATTTTCTAATAAAAACAAGTCAATAAGAAAAACTATTCTTGATTTGGAACTCATAATAAATAGCGGTATTTAAGTTATTGGCTCAAATGACTTAAGTGGGTAAAATTACTTGAATTCTCTTACTTGTTCAAGCTTACAAACCTAAAAGAATGGCCATTTGGATATTTTTTTAATATAAGTTCTTGATGAGGTACAATCATAAAAATAATTTTAAATGTGACAACTTTTAGTAAAATCATTCATTTGATCCCCTTATTGATTTTTTTAAAGTGATTTAACTATTTGAATGTTGTTCTCCAGAATATTAATAATAGACCATATAAAATTTAAATAACAGATTTTATTTTATTATTTAAAATTTTTAAGAGAATAGTGTTTCTGAGATAATTTTTTAGGTACGAATTTATATAAGGTTACAATCTTATTTGTACAAGTAAGATTATAGTAATCTACACTGTTTATTTTATTCAAATAGATTTAACTCAATGTTAAAAGACAAGTTACCTTTTGACATTGTTTTGAAATTGACATTGTTTTGAAATAACATACAGTGCACTAAACTAAATGGTATTGAATATGGCAACTTACTTCTTACTTGCAACCCTATACGAACGTTTACATACGGATATCTAAGCTGTGAGATAAGGGCTTTGGATATCCCTACCTATATGTGGTCGAAATGGAGGGTCGGATGTTATTGCGAGGCATCGGCCCCCTAACCACCGTTGCCCCAGGCCTACTCCTCTATCTCGTTTTTCACAGGAAATGTAAGGACCTGCTCACAACAAATATTATCGCAAATGACTACAGGACTGGAAGATTCACTGTAAATTTTGGGGCAAAATGATAGGGAACTGGTGCCAAATCATAGTACTTCTAAACAACGAAAGGCCCGTCAGTCGTCTCGTTTTCCTAAAGAAAAGATTAGGATCTGCTTTCATCGGTACAAGAAGAAGATGAGGGACCTTCCAGAAAAAGAAATTTGCGGACAAGAAATAGGGTATACTTAATCCGAGTCTCTTGAAACAGAAGCACTTGTCTCAGTTGAAACATTTACTTTAGGAAGATGATCTTAGAAAACTTCAGTGTGTTCCAGAAAGAGCTATGACTTGCCTAATCAGCCCATATAACTTGCACACAAAATGACAAAACAACTCGATTTCTCACTAGACGAGCAAATGCTCAGAGAGAGGGAGAGAGAGAGGGAGGGGGAGAGAGAGAGAGAGAGGCTTGAGAACATGAACGCACAAATCATCAAACAGAACCACAGAAGGGGACCTTTACTTCAATATAGAACCCTTTATTCATATCACAGTTACAATCTTGACCGTCTGATACACTTGATGGGATTAAACATAGCATGCCTATGCCTCAAAGGCGACAAACCCAAAGCCCCGTGCTTTATATCCCAATTCTCAATATTCTTGGGCACACATACATCAAAGAGGATTTTACCAAGAACACCATGGGCACTAATGTTTGGGCCCTCGTGCACGTGGACGTCATATTCCTTGCTCTCATCTTTCATAGGCCCATCCACTTTGCCTATGTCCAACTCTACAGAGCTTGGCAAGTAGAAGTGGTCACTAGGACTCACTGCAACCCTCCTTAGACTTTGGTTTGAGCATTTCGCTGCTTTTCGTAAACTGCACACTGATTCTGATATGGCATCGTGAGAACCGTTGCCACTTAAGGACAATACATCTTTCTGTAGTTTAAGCATTCTTTGAGAGAAAACAAGTGATGATTTCTCAAGCAGTTCTTTGACAGCAGCCCTGTACTCCTCTGGATGGTGCCTGTAGTGACCTGTAAGGATTTTGAAAATTGGGACATGATTAAGAATGATAAATATGAAAAAAAGGCAGTTTTTGTGTAGGACTAGGGAAAGAGGAAAGAAACCGAGGAATGGATTTTATCCTTCCCTTTCACGGTTCAATGTCCATAGAAAATGTAATGGAATCCACAGCATAATTAATACGACCCCAAAGAATTTCAATCCATTTTCTCTGACGAAGTAATATGTATCATTAAAATATCGTAGTGAACCACCCAATATCAGATACATGCCTCTTCAGGTCAAGGAGATCAGTTTGAGTGCAAATTTCTAGTTCAAGAACACCACGACATTATCAATATTTTGTTCAAATAACCATGATGATATGGATATCACATTATCATTTTTCTTTAATTGCAATCTGTACATATGAACAGGGAATAAATTTTCAAAAATACCTGCTTCATCAATAGGTATTTTGTGTTACACAGGGATCCTTATAAAATTAATAACTGAGGTTAAGTAGGAGGAGGTATTATGTCCCTTTGGTTCTCAGCTTAGTGGTAGGCATATTTGGTTCGAGTGAGGGAGGTTAAGGGTCAAAGCTTCACCCAAAAAGTCCAAATAAGCTAACCTACCCCTTTTTAAGGATTAAAAGGCTACATAGCATGAGTTAAAATTACTCCATTAATTCCAATGGCCCAAGCCATGCTACTGCCACTCAACCTAAAACTCCTTGGTTGTCTGAAAATTTGATCTCAACAACCAAACTTCAAACCCAAATACTATTGTTGTATTTCTACAAGTATGTCCTCTACGATAATGGCCACTTATAGCCTATAAAATCATACATGTAAACAAGGATAGAAGTACATTCCATAGGGGCTCCTTTGTAAAATATGCATGACCACTTAAATAGATGTATTTACGTAGGAAGCAATCATCATCATTAAAGAATTTTCCTAATTAATTGGGATATTTTCCTAATTAATTGGGGTCTACACGAATCCTAGTTCGCCATTCCGCTCTATTGAGGGTCATACCCTCAATGAGGCCATACGTCCCAATACATCGTGTCACTTACGGGGGAATGCCCTAGCATAAGCAGATGTCTTATATTCTAGATTCATGAGAACTTTTGGCAAAGTTTTATGCTGGTTGCCTACCTAACACAACCACCCCTTTTACCTAAGGGCTTGGGACGGGTTAAGGGAAAGTTTAAGGTCATCACCCTTCTTAGTCGGGTTAAGGGTTCAGGGAAAGTTGAGGAAGAATCAAGGTAAAAATTAGATAAGTCATATACCACTACCCTACAACATTACAGAGACCGTACTCATAGTTTTGGCAAGTAAAGATCCCCAGATATTCTATCAAGACAAACTAACTAATCAAGTAGATGGTTAGCTGATTCTAGTGGGGGATGACCATGATTAATCTCCATTTTGTGGCATCAGGAACAAGGCTGCACATCCCTTTGGAGTACTGTATATCATGCACCACCAGGTTATGGCATGCTGTCCCATCACCAAAAACCACCACCAAGAGAAAACTACCTCTTTTCCTTTCTTTTCTTAGTGCATACTCTCCTTACCCAGTGATTGCTCTCCTACTCATTCAGTTTTAGCTCCAATGAGCGACGCGTCTCATACACCTATTTTCCATGATCTGTTGTTTTACACTATTTGCAGATGGCATAATCAATACTAATTGCTTCTAATATTCCTAGAACTACGGAAACATAATTAATTTCATGGCAACAACATCTATCATTTCAATCAATGATTTAAAACTTGGACTCAGCTTGGGACTCACAAAGGTCCCGATCCTGAGCTAGGCGAGTTGAGTTGGCCCATTCTTTTTGGATAGAAAGGCCTGGGAAGTGAAGATTCAGGCGAGTCCTGTAATATTTCCGTGGGACACGTGGCAAGTTGACTCAGGCGAGTCCCATGTCAAACCGCCAGGTTTTAAGACACTGATATTAACAACATTAAAATGCGAAGCTATCAGCAAGTTCCCATCTACCCTGTCAACTAATATCACCGTTTGTGTTGTGATAAAAAGTACACTGACTTGGACATTTTGTCATTTGGCTGCTCAATTGATGATCAAATAAATACATACCTACGTGAGGTGAACTTTTCCAGGACAGTAGTTTAACATCCCCGCCAAGCTCTTGTAAGCGCTGAGCGAAGTTGCAAATTGTTTGATAGGGAGCAAGATCGTCCTCTTCTGAGGATACAATGAGGATGGGACCCGTTGCCTGCATAGGAGTCAAAAAATAAATGTAGAGGAATCAGAAATATTAAAGACTATTGTGAAGTCCCATAAAAAATGGTCAACTGAGTATCAAGTTTTTCAACAAGGAACTCACTACTGATGAGTACAAGGTACGCCAATAATCAGCACGATCGGCTTCAAATTTGCTTAGGAAGAAAGCATCCAAGCTAGAGGCAATGGCCCTGGCAGCCCATGAAAATACCCTTGGTGGATTTGTCATTTTGAGAACAGTCGGATGAACAACAAACTTAGTACCTGTTTCGCTAATAAAATCTACAGGGGAATCATATATCTGTCCAGAAATACAGTGCTGAACAAGCTGGATGGCATCCTTCACAAAGAAAGATAAAAGCATGATAAGCAGAATTCAGGTTTTGATACAAATAATAACAGGGAGATGACAGAAATTGCAGCGTCTCTTGAACCATGAATTCAGTGGTAATGAAATTGTATGCATCTAACAATAGACATATCACCATATATAACAAATATATTCAGCAATTTATTAGTTATGCATTTAACTCGCATTTTGTAATCTCTTCAACAAAATCCCTGTTTCAATCCATTTCATGAGTATACCATGACAAAGGGGGGACTAAACAATCAATCCATAAGCTCTGTACATTGAGGGCTTGTTGCCTCTACTTTCCAAAGACATCATTTCAACATTGTGAATTACAAAAGTTACACGAATTGAAAGCATGAGTGCGATCAAGTTTCCTCGTAAAATCTCTATTTTTTAGCATCTAGTAAATGCTCAGGATAGATATAAAATAATTCACAATAGAACTCAGCTTACCGGATCGATCTGTCCATCACATACTCTATTAATTATCTGAAAAATAAAAATTCAGAGTCATCGCAACGCAGAGTCCCATCAACTGTGAAAAGATATTGTAAAACTTTAATAATGTCACAAAAGATGGCAAAGTTTACCTGAAGGACCTTGTACATGCAAGCTTTTGGTCCACCAGAAAAGGTAGCAAATACTATGGGGCACTGTCTATTCTTGACCTCCTGTGTTCATATCACAGAAATATCATGCTATTAAACTTGGATTTCATTAAATCTGCATACTGATAGGCTTCCCATAATATCTTCAATATGTTAATTGGTTTTTGGAAAATCTCTTATACATCGGTACCAGAATGAATGTTAAAAAAGAAAATTACCTTAATAAGTTCATCAAGGATAACAACTGCCAGGGATGTAGCATTTTCAGGGATAAATCTGCTCATAGAAGCAACATCAGTATTCCATATAATAATATATAGAGTCAATAATAGAATGAAAGATTGCAATTATCCACTTGAATTGCTCAGGACAAGTGTTCGCAAACTCAAAAGGAGTTTTTGCAACTCAACCATGTAAACTCAACTCATGGGGTCCATAGTTTTATTATTATAACTCTGTTTGGCTGAGCTTTTAAGTTTTAAAATAAGTGAACGCAAATAGTAACAAGAGGCCTTGGGTTTGTGGCAGCATGTGCTTCCCTATCTGGACATGGTCTAATTTTGATTCCTGATGGTGGCAGAATAGGTGTTCTCCGATATTGAAAAACTCACTGAGTTTTCTCCATATTTGTAAAACAGTTGAGTCGAATTTCACTATGATCAAGTCAAGGACCTAGATCAAGATTTTAATACTGCTTCTGATCTTTCCTAGAAATAAATATTTGGGATTCAAAACTTCGGATTTTTGCTCAATGCATAATAGGCTTGATTTGTTAGGTCCCACACCTCTTTGTTGAATGATCATGTGATTGTATACTATGAGACCATTTACTATTGTTATAAGGAGGTCACAATCATTCCAAGCCATTACATGTCAAATTTTATGGCTTGGGGTGTGTCACGAAATTCGAGAATTGTTTTTTGAACTTTGAGTCCAATCAATGACACACTTACAACCACCCGATTTGATCTCCTTATACTAAAAGTAAATAGTCTCTTTGTATACTTCTCCATAGATTGTGTGATTCTCCTTTTTTTTTTTTTGAAAAGAGATCATTGGAAGAAGTTACCTACTATGTTTCAACTCCACCGGATCTTTAGTGTGCAAAATAAATTTTGTAGTTGATTTTGAACTTTAGGAATTGCATAACTGTTTCAGGAAATTGCATAACTGTTTCAAATTTTTAAAATTACTCATGATACTTGTTATTGAATTTTCTCATGACTTTGAAAAGGAAGAATAAAAAAAAAAACAGGTTTTTGCAAAAACTTTAATTTTAAACATGTGGGAAATTGGTTTGCATTATAACAAAGTTACAAAAAGTTTACATGTCTTAAACTGATAGGAGATAGCTCTAATGATTGATGAAGAAATAATGTCACTTTTTCCAATGATATTTGAGCTGTGATGTTAGAGCCAACTAGCCATATTGAACTTAAATATATGTGAATTATAGTTGCTTCCTCGATCTCATTAGGTACTGTTACCCCATATCCCTCGGATGAGGGTTTCCAACAAAATTACTAGGGGTGAGATTTCGCTTATTTTTCATGACAATCAGACTGCCATCATTTGTAGCTTTTTATCCTCAACATTCACTTTAAAGGCCACTCTCTAAACAACATTCCTTGGGCCATGGGAGATACATCTTTTCCTTGGTGCCTAGAGGATAATTGTGACAAAGTACACTTCTCGAGAACCAAAGAATTTATTTTTAGAATTATATCCTCACCAACCCCGTCTCTTCTCTTAAATCCTTTTTCACAAAGAAGATGAGTCAATTTTCTTCATCTTCCCAATAGTTTTGGTTTCTTCGAACACCATTTTAGGCTTTTTTTTTTTTGGGTGAGAAGCTGCTACATTTTAGACTCTCTCTCTCTCTCTCTCTCTCTCTCTCTCTCTCTCTCTCTCTCTCTCTCTCTCTCTCTCTCTCTCTCTCTCCACAACGAAAACCCTTGGTATTCATTTTACAATCCTTCTAAGTCTACTTTACTTTGGGAAAATTTTAATAAAGACTACACTTCACGAGAATGGACACAGAATCCAGTTTATCAAGAGAAATAGTAGCACCAACAAAGACCAGAAAAAAGAATAAACTACATGAATTACAGACCAAATAAGAAAGAAACAAAATGTCTGACTAGCTGACTGAATGTTCCACAATAATTTCATGGGAAAACATGTACTTTTGGCGTTGTAGAGCAAAAGAGACACGAATTGAACTCATATATCCTATATTTCAGTTTAAATCTAGCTTATACTCCACTAGGAAATCAAACCCACCTCACATAAAAGGAAATAAAATCAGAAGTGATTGTTAATAAGATAGATTATCTTCACTCCTATATCCTATATTTCAGTTTAAATCTAGCTTGTACTCCACTAAGAAATCAAACCCACCTCATGTAACAGGGGGTAAAAACAGTAGTGATTGGTAAAAAGATATATCATCTCCAAGAAAGAAATATAAAAACTCAAAATAGAAAGAGAACTGAAAAAAGAAACCCGGAGTAGAGAAAGAAAGTGATTACACGTTGAAGAAGTTCGAGTGGCAGATCAGAGAATTCCACCCAAGTGATCCATACAATTCGACATAGGGCTTCACATGCTTCTCTTTACTCGACATCCAAGCAAATACCACAACAATTCCACGGAATTCCCCTTCCTTTCTTCCCCAATAACATCGGCCATTTCCCCACATCTTAAAAGGGAATTTCGTCCACAATTCACAGAGAATTTAATCCACAATTCCTAAAACCGAGACCCAGTTTGAAATCAGAAATCCAGTCGCAGTCTTTGCGGACATCAATCAAAAGACCAATAATCTCGGTCTGTCCTGAAATCAATCAAAACCCAATAATCTATCTGTGTGATGACAGCAGATGCGTGTTTCGAGAAAAGGAGATAGAAAGCCCCGATGAAATCCAGAATTAGAGAGAGGACAGGATTCAATATTTTATTGGTCATAAAAATAGGATTAATATTTAGCTACTCTTCGCCGCATATTTTATCTATATGTATTGGGATTATCACGAGCAAAGAGTGGAGAGTTCACCTAGTCCTTCCTCCATGCACAATTACTGTTTTGCCCCTGTTTTATCGATGGATATTTTGAGAAAGGGTGTGGCTTGCACAAGTTTGCCACTTTAATCTTTGATATTAATGACAACGGGTAAGGGGCTTCCATCCACTGACTTAAACCCCCACATAAAAAAAAAAAAAAAGTGCACCTCCATGCTTTGTGTGGCGTGATGTAATTTTGGTATCCAAAATCCTTAGAGTGGTGCGAGAATTTATTTTTATCTATAATTATAAAGTCAAAAAATTGTTCAAATCAAACAAGGGCGGTTCAGATAATGTGTTGTAAAATGTATTATTTTTAATATTTTAAATATCTTTTTTTCTCCATATCCATACATCTCGATATCAAGATGATGAATCATATGTTTTTCCAACATTAAAATAACGAAGGATTTTAGAGGTGTACCTTAGTTCTACATTTTAAGGTGTTAACTTTATATAAACTTTTTCTTTTAAAAAATTTATTTTCTTGAACCGGAAATTTATTTTTTTAAAAAAAGACATAAGCCACCCTCTCTAAAATTATAATCTCAAGTAACCTCCGGGTTCTTTAAGTATCTCATGTAACCTCAAATTAAACAAAAAATGATATTTAACCCCTTAATTACTTTTTTTTCATTGTCCAAATTACATAATTTATTTTACTTTTTTTTAATCACCCTATTATCTAAAGGAAATTTGTTTCATGCGGGCTGAAACACATTTCTACATATGTGGTCCAGAAGTATAAAGCATCTATCTCAAAGATGGATGCAAATATATGGTCCATCTAAAAACAATTGAAACTAACGGTCTAAATATTTTTTTAATGAAATTATTATTTCTAATTTTAAGATTTATTTATTTTTTTATATTCATGATCTCCATGTTAGAGGTTACATATCTTTAAACTTTAAGTCCAAAAAATCCATCTCAAAACTAAATTTATTAAGGGGACTGCATTTTCTACATGAAGGCATGCCCCGCATGCTAACCCTGTCCTCATCTAAATCTTGGAAAAGCTATTGATCTCTTTTTGTTTCTTCCTCACCCGTGGACCTCTTCCTTCTCTAGCTCTAATAACCTTCTCTAAATACTTATCTTGCTCTCTCATCATGTGAACCTCCTAAGTAAATTAAAAGAGGCATCACAAACTCCATTTTTATGATGAGGTCATCATAAAAATAAGGGAGGTAAATCCTATAATTTAGACAGTAAAACAAATTGAGGGGCTGAAACGTTCATTTTTGTTTAATTTGAAGGTTTCATAAACGTTTTATGGGACCGTGGGGTATATGTCTTTTTCCTCTCTTTTTTTTAAAAAATGTTATTTTTGTATAAGCTTGTTACCCCTTGACTGATTCAATTGTTGATCATATTTTCATGGTGGTGTGAGTTCCTTTATTTTTAATTGGAAATTAGAAATTTAGACAGTAAGGTGGGTTATGTGGCGTGTGGCAACTCTCCTTCATTGAAGGTGTTGGTAAATAATTTGCAGGATCATAATGATTTATGGTTGATTCCGGTGTTTAATAAATGAGGCTATCGGTTAGTGTCTCCATAGGCTAGGACACACATAACAACGCACAGTAATGTAATTCAATTGGAGCCTATTGTGTGTTGTTCACGCAAATATATTATGGAGGGCTCATATCCAATGAACCTACTATATTTTTGTAATAGCTGTTTACACGCACCCAAGCTCCTGTAGAAAAAATGTATAGGGGATAATAATATATAGGCAAACCAAAACACTAATAATATATCGGTTTTATTTAAAAAAGTTGGAGGAAAAAATCAGGTAAAAAAGAGACCCTAAGTATAGGTATTGTAGTTAACTACTAAAACATATGTTAACTTATAAAACATAAAGATCAAATATGTAAATTAGTGGTCCACTCATATTGAAGTCCTAGCTGTCTAAATTTGTAGTATTATTGAATCTCTCTTACACTTTATAGTGACGTTTTGGGCTTTATGACTAAAAAAGATTTTCATTTACGTACTTTTATTCTAACTCTACCTATTATTATAAGATATATGATTATTCTGATATTTTAGTGTTTGAGGAATATATTGCTTGTATATTTTGTATACTTTTTTTAAAAGAATTTATTGGTAAAAGTTTTTTATAGAATTTTTATTAAATCATGATTCTTAATTTACTCTCGCAGTTAATGTGTTTATTTATTTTTTAATGGAGAAATAAATTTATCGCAAATAAGTCTTTTTGAAAAGTTTTTTTGAAAAAAAGATAAAATACAGATTTTTATTGGTTCCAATAAAAAAACACGATTTTTTTAAAGATCTTTTGCAAAACTCAGAGTTCCTAACTAATTTAAAAAAATTGACGATTTTTTGAAAAAAATTGTGTTTTAAATGAAGACTCGCTAACTATGGTTGTAATACATACCTAGGAATGTTTATTAGGGGTTTGTTTAGATATACCCATTATTTCTTATATTTTTTTTGTTATAAATAATTTCTAATTATCACCATTGTCAAAGTCTTTTTTCAACTAAGTGGGGTTGGGTACACGAATCTTGATCCGCCATTCTACTTTATTAAAGGTCATACCATCAGTGAGGTCATAAGTGCCCATATCTTTTCTTACTACTTCCAAGTTCCAACCATGTTCCTTTGAGCTTGCCCCTTGCCTGTTTTGAGCCTTCCACTTGAACTATCTCACACCTCCTAGCAGATGTTGTACTAGGTTTGCACCACACATGACCAACCCACTTAAGTCTACCCTCTCTCATTTTATCGCCTATTGATGAAAGAAAATGAAAAACAAGAAAGTGAACCTTGATTTGGTTCAACTTTAGAGGTCTCCTCAAATTGAAGAAGAGCATAGACTTCGAGAAAACAAAGATAAAAATATGGATTTTCAAACTAAAGCAAATATTTTTTAGCATAAATAAAATGCTCAAAATAGCAAGAAGTATTTCTTTCCTAAGGTTTAAAATAATAATTCTAAGGACCATAACTCTAATGCCGACAAAAATAAAAGAAAATGTCATGTTTTGCATACGAAAAACTGGGAGATTACTCTAGATAATGCCAACATAAAAAAGGGACAAAAGGCTTAGAAACCAAGTCAATATGACCACTAATGAACACTTTGTAACAATGGTCACTGAAGTCAACAAGGTCAATAGAGAGGATAGATGGTAGGTCGATACTAGCACTACCATTCATCTATCTAATAAGATAGATGTGTTTAAGTCATTTGATCCAGCTGGTGATGGAAATTCAGTTCAACATGGTACTCGGACTACAACCAAAATGCTTAAAAAGGGTACCATGGAACTAATGTAATTCGGATAAGGTTCTTACCTTGAAAAATATGTACTATGTATTGGATATGAGAAGAAATCTCATGTCAAGTTCTATCGTGAATAAGAAAGATTTTAAAATGGTCATCGGGTCTAACAAACTCATTTAAGTTTGATTTGATTAATAGAATACATAAATCTTTTACTTATATTGTGACTTCTTGCAATGTTTGGCATGGTAATTAGGACATGTTAACTTTGCTTCAATTAAATCTTTCATTAGTTTGATTTGGTTGATGGAATACATAAGTCTTCTACTTATATTGTAACTTCTTGCAATGTTTAGCATGGTCGTTAGAACATGTTAACTTTGCTTTAATTAAATCTTTGGTTAAGATAGGATTGATCTCTTATTATGATGAATTAACTAATAAAAAATATGAAGTTTAAGCTAAAATAATTAGAAAACCATTTCTTATAATAGGAAGAAATATTGAATTGCTAGGACTGATGTATCTGATTTAGATAATATTCTAATTAGATGTGATAAAAGATATCTCATTATTGATGATTTTTCTAGATGTGTTTATATTTATTTTCTTAGGCATAAAGGTGAGGTTTTTGAAAAATTTAAAGTTTTCAAAGCATAATTAAAATATTAAGATGTAATAGGAATGGAGAGTATTTATCAAATGATTTTAATGAATTTTGTAAAAATAATAGTATTATTCATCAAATGACTGCGCCTTATACCCCTCAACAAACTGGATTAGCAGCAAGAAATAATAAAAGTTTGGTAGAGGTCGTGAATGCTATGTTAATTTCTTCTTCTTTGTCATCAAATTTGTGGAATGAAGCTTTATTATCATCACGATTTATACTTAATATAATTCTATATAAAAAGTGTGATCAAACCCTTATGAGCTTTAGTTTTAATAGAAAACCATCTTTGAATTTTCATAAAGTATGAGGTTGCCTTGCACATGTTAGACTTTCATATCTTGAAAGAAATAAATTGTGATTTAGAACTACTAAGTGTGTTTATAGAATATTCACATATATTTTTGGATTTAAATTCTAACATAATAGTGCAATCTAGAGATACTTAATTTTTTAAAAAATTCCCTTGTAAAAGTGAATTAGATTAAACAAATAGTCTACCAAGTAAAAATAATCATGAAATTAATCAAAATATTGATGAAGAACATGAAGAAAATTATGATGATGAAAAAATAGAACTAAAAAGAAATAAAAGAATTACAAGTGATCCATCTTTTAACTCTGGCCCAGATAATTATATTTATCTAGTTAAGGCCAATCAAGATAAGATATTAGATTCAATATCTATAGTCTGAAATGTGGAGGAAGATCCTACATCATTAATGAAATTTTTGGCATCATCAGATGTAACTTTTTGGAGAGAAGCAATAAATAGTTAAATGCATTTCGTAATTGCAAATAAAACTTGGAAATTAGTAGATTTTCCAACTGGCTGTAAACCCATAGGTTGTAAATGGATTTTTAAAAGAAAACGTAATGCAGATGGTTAATAAATTCAAGGTAAGATTAGTGGCCAAAGGGTTTAAACAAAAAAAATGACATTAATTATTTTGAAATATATGCACCTGTGGCAAGAATTGCTAGTATAAAATTGCTTTGAACAATAACCTCTAGTAACCATTTAGTCATACATCAAATAGATGCAAAAACTGTTTTCTAAAATAAGATGAACAAATCTATATCTAACAACCCGAAGTGTTTATGATGTGAGGTCATAAGAACAAAGTCTTTTAATTACTTAAATCTTTTTATGGACTTCAACAAGCACCAAAACATGGGCATAAGAAATTTGACAATGTGGTCATGTAAAATGGATTTAAGAGAAATGATGTTGATAAAGGTGTATATAGTAAGCAAATAGATTATTTATGTGTCATAATACATCTATATTTAGATGATATGCTATTTTAGCACTAATTTGTTGATAAAAGTATGTATAATAAGCAAATAAATTCTTTATGTGTCATAATACGTCTATAGTTAGACGATATGCTAATTTGGCACTAATTTAGTAATTATAGAGGAAACTAAGAGATTCCTCACATCTAATTTTGATATAAAAAACTTGAGAGAGGCGATGTGATACTTAATATCAAAATAGTAAGAAAAGAAAATGAGTTAATATCAGCTCAATCGCACTACATTGAGAAAATGCTCCATAATAAGCATATTGATAGTAAGTCAGTCTCTACCCTGATAGATCCTCTTATAAAGTCAAAGAAAAATGATGGAAGATATAATATCAAAGTATGCTATGGTAATTAGTAGTTTAATGGATGCAATGAGCAAGTTGAGGCCTAACAACGCATATGCGGTGAACAAACTTAGTAGATATATAAGTTGCCCTGGTAAAGAGCATTGTAATTCTATTTATCGAGTTAAGATACTTAAAATGAACTAATCAATTATCGCATATAGTACGTGGGTTATCCCGGACTGCTGGAAGGATATAGTGATGCTAATTGGAATAAAAAAATCCAAGATTCACTTTCAACATTCAGATGGATTTTACACCAGCAGGTAGTGCGATATAATGGGGGTCAAATAAATAAACATGTATTTCGTGCTTTACTATGAAGTCCAAAATTATTGCTCTAGACTATGCCTGAAAAGAGATAGAATGGCTACAAAATTTGTTCTATGACATACCCATATGACCAAAACCTATACCTATAATCACATTATATTACGATAATCAATCTACTATTGCGAGAATATATAATAACATGTATAAAAGAAAATCTACAAATATTGCATGAAGGCATAACTCCATAAAAATGTTAATTAGAGATTGAGTGATTCATGTATATTATGTAAGATCAAAGGAAAATTTGGTTGAGTCTAACAAAAGGCCTTCCAATGGATAACATTAGTAAGACTTCAAAAAGAATGGGGCTCGAGTCCATAATGTAATTATCTATAGTGGGAATCCAACCTACTCTTTTGTAACTTTAAATTTCTAGGTTCAAACTGTACACATGATTTAGTTTGGTCACCAACCGTCAAAATATTGTAAGCATCCATTCTAAGGAAATTTACACAATAGATAAGTCTAGTGATGACCTATATGTAGTAGATTGAGTTATACTCTTAATATTGTTTATGGACTGTTTACAAGTCCGATTGTTTTATATATTGGGGCATTCTTGATAGACTCACCTAAACAAGTGTGGAAATTAGGATATAAGCACAAGACCTAAAATGTGCTGAGAACTAAAAGACAATAGACTTGGATATTATTTGTGAGTTATGCTACCGCTTTGTTGGATAAGAAACCTAATTCAAAGTTATATGCTACCATGGTACTTGATGGACTTTATGGTGTATGCTCTTAAGTGAAGATTCAAATCGAAAGATATCTTATGGTATGTAAATAATATGTAGACCTATGTTTTTCATGTTATTTGAAAATAGTAGAGAAAATGTTACTATTTTTGTTTTTGTAAAAGTACTTTTACGTATTTCAAAATAATACTAAAGTTTTGTGTGAGTTTTAATCCCACATTGAAGAGGAGAATGTGGATTGAGAGATTTTTAAGAATGGGCATTATCATGCTTTATGCTCTTAAAATAAAGGTGAGAGTATTGGTGCATGTGCAAAGCATGTGAAGCGTGCGACGCATACGCATGTGTACGTGTGCTAGGGCATTGGCGCAAGAGCTCTTGATAGTATAATTTGTGCGAAAGAAAATATATATTGTCTACCAAGTTAATATGAAAAGTGTATATTGTAATCAATATAAATGAGACAAATAGGTACAATATCTTGTATTTTATGGTAAGTCTGTTTATATTGTAATAAGTATATATGAGACAGATAGGTACAATATCTTGTATTTTATGGTAAGTTTGTATGTATTGTAATCAGTATATATGAGACAGATAGGTACAATATTGTCCATTTTATAGTAAGTCTGAGTATAGTACAGGTGCCTGTGATTTATTTCTATTTTTTTCATCTGTAATTTGTCTATATAAGACACATATGAATATTCATACAACTAATAGACACTTAGTCTCTTCAGAGCAACATGAGAATTTTCATATCATATCCAAGCCAGATTCATCTTCGTAGTGTCCATTTTTGTATAATCGAATATGTTACTCTGTTTCTCAATCATGTTCTTTTCTGTGTGATCGAGTATGTTGTTCTGTTACTTGATCCTCTCTATCTGTCTGTGAGCTGTTGAATTGATCATGGATATGTACTGAGTTATGTTGGCTCTTCCAAATGCTATTCTATTTTTTCAGCTGACTCGACCGTTTTTTTGTCTCTAGAAAAGATCTGAAGTTTTTGTTTGTTACTCAAGCCTAATCTATTCGAGCCTTATGTTTTCGAGGATTATTGATATGTTGTTACTTGATCCTGCCATGGTCTTTTGTTCATCTGTGCATGTTAATCAAGCAATGTGAATATGGCAAATGCTACTTCTGATGGTCACGTTATACTCTTGAAGATTCAACTACTAATTGAAAGTTAGACCTATGTGATCTTTTGCCGGAGAATACAATTTTTTTTTTAATGATAATAATCACCCCTTTTATATTTTGGCAAAATGATCACTTACAGATGGTCCTTTTTACAATCACTAAATATTTTAAAATAAAGCAAAACAACAATAAAAATAAAACTCAACCACTTGATACCATTTTTACAACTTAACACTATGCTTGAGAATATAAATAAAAGAGCAAGAAAGTAAAAGAGAAGATGCCGGAGATTACTTCAACCAGGCTTATTACACCCCACACCGAGTCACCACATCCAATGGCGCAGGATCAACGGTCTAGCTTCAATCTCAAACCGAAAAAGCTAATTTCGACCAAACTAAGTAACTACCCTTGAATCTCTACAAAAACCCTAACTACAAAATAATTAGGCTCAAACCTTAATTTTCCCAATTCTTAGATTATATTAGGTCATGAGAGAGAGGGAGAGTCTCTAGGGTTGGGGCGTGCCCCCTAAGGTTTTTAGGAGAGAGAGTTAGAGAGAGAGAGTTAGAGAGGAGAGAGGGGCGTGACCCCTAGGGAGGAGAGAGAGTTTATGGGAGAGAAAGAGGAGTGTCTAGATGGGGAAGAGCACCCCTATTTATAGTGAAATTTAGATTTAGGGTTTCTCATAGTTTGCCTCTTTCTTGATAATGAATATGGACCGTTGATCAAGGTGACTTGTAGGGTGAGAGATCTGAGCTATCCATTCCATAGATGGGCCATCAACATTATGGAAGGTACACGAACTATTATCCCCCTTTCCTTAAAGCATTTTCCCATCAATATATTTAAATAAGTTAAATCTATTAAAATAGCATGCATTCCATAAAATTGTATAATTCATCTCGTATATTCCATAAGAATATATCAAATAATATCAAGTTAATATATACCTTCAATAATCAAGATAAGATATGGTCAATATTTCCTAATCAATATTTGACCATATGCTACAAGATATAGTTACCATATTTAATTAACTTGAACACAAAGCAACAAGAGAAAGTATCCAAGGATGGGGCGTGCCACCCATGTATGGCATGTGGGGCCCCATCTAATACCCACATGGTGGGCCCATGTGCACTATAGGCCTCTCATGTATTTTTTATAAATATTTTAAAATTAAACAAAACGAATTTTAAACCATTATAACGTTATAAATTAATAACTCCATTTTTATAAGTCCAAAAATAACAAATAAAATATCAAATGACATATAAAAATTCTAATAATAAATCTAAAATAATTTAATAATAAAATGAACAAAATTAAATTAATACGATGGGAGGTGGATCCATATGGTTCAGGAATTCTATCAACGATCACAGGGTACTCCACCTTCAACTGTGGACTACAGACCACACTTGTTTTATCAAACTAACACAGTGTTTCCCATGATCGACAGTCCAAGCAAGGGCTCATTAGAGGGTCACCAAAATCTAGCTAATGAGCCAAGGTCGCAATCCCAGTTTGTGGATTACAGGTCCTACCCTAGAAACGAGTCAAGGTCACCACGACCTGATGCGCCCACAGCTCTATGGCGTATAGGGGTATCTCTCTCCCACATGCATATGCTTCACCCAAAAGTGGATAACTGGCTTTCTCGAACGATCTATCGATATGCATGCCGTGTGATGGAACATGGATGAAGATTTAGCCCCCGTTTCTGTAGGCCTACCATCACATACAAGGGTCAAACAGTCCCTTGGCTCACTCATCTAGGCGTAAGCTCCGACCTTATCAAGAGCTAACCCAAAACCTTTCTCAATTTATTCTTTATGGCTAAGTTGCCTTGGGTTTTCCAACCGATTGGCCTAGACTGTCAAGCACAGTCCATTATCAACAAACATCATTTGCTTAGTATGATCTTCGAGGGACCACACTCCCACTGAGTTTTTGTTCCACTATAATAAATATTTTTCATTACACACTCATAAGGCCTTTAAATGTCACATAAACCCAACACTCATTTCTGAAACTAGTGTTCAAACTCCAGCTACTCTCTCTCACAGCATCTTAAGTATGAGGGGGAGTATAAATGGAAAGTAGATATTGACTACCAGGTTAATATTGGAAGTGTATGTTGTTATCATTATTTATGAGAAGGATAGGTACAATATCTTGTATTTTAGGGTAAATCTGGATATAGTATAAGTGTATGTGATCTATTTTTATTTTTTTCATATGTAATTTGTCTTATATAAAACAAGTCTGTATATTCATACAATTAATAGACATTGAGTCTCTTCAGAGAAGCCTGAGACTTTTCATACTTCGCACGCTCACATAGGAGCATGAGGGGCCCTTGCCCGAGCACTTGTTCTGATCAAAACATAGAGGCTTGTAACATATCACAGCCATCGAGATGAAGGCGGTGCATGTAACAGGTGATGATTGGTGATGCATGTAACCATGCAATAATAAATACACCGCCTCTTTAGAGCTCTATGTAATTGGTCCTTTTTCCCATTTGAGACACACAATATATACCATTCTCTATACGAGTTTCTAAAAAACATAGCACTCATCCCTCTCTCTACTCTTTTTTCTCTCTTTCTCTCTCTAAAATTTACGACTCCTGTGTTTTACAGTAGGCTTCTTGTTCAGGTGGGTGCATAGTGTCTAAAATTACAACAAGAACTTTCTATTTTCCTGTACCCAGAAGACGAATTGCCCTTTTCTTATGCACACATTTCACAATGTATTGTGGGGGGAGGGGGGGAATATCATATTGAGAAAACATTATGCGTGCCCAAAAACACAAATGACTTTGCCTAATTCGTTCTATGATTTTGCCCCCTTTTTCACCTACCAATTTCCAACGGCAAAGGAGACGTGTCGGGATGGAGAAAATAATGAATACTGAGGTGGTTTAAGAAAAGTGTACCACGTAAGATATGGGATGCACCCTCTTCCCTCTGTAATGCTGTTTATTTGTCTTATGCTCTGTTTTGTGCCTCTGGTTTTTCTCTTCGGCGGAAATACCTTCTTATCTAATTTTCAAATGCAGTCTAATGAGAAACCTAGATAGTCTTTTGCAACAAAGAAGAAGAGTAATAGTCCTAACTACTAAGAATAAGAACATTCCTCCAGAAGGGCAAGATGGAAATATTATTGACCCCAAGGTGAAACATCATCAAGGACAAAATAGTGGGGTGGCAGAGCCCATGGTGATGGCAGGAGAGGAATGGCACCCCTGACTGGTTCAGTGCATGAAGATAGATAAAGTTTGACAGCATCAAGAAGGTTTGAACTTGAAGGAAGCTTTCTTTATTGATCCTCTGAATGCAGTCGAGCCCAAGTACAATTACAGTGGCAGGAGCGAGTGAAGCAATTGGTTTATTGGGTGAAGACTCTGCTGAGCATAAGGAAAAGAGCCCGACTTAAAGCGCTGTCCTAGGCTCAATTCCTACCAAGGTATGGCCCTCTTCCCACTGACTCACCCCCAAAAAAAAACGAAAAAAACTTGGCTGAACACTATACGAAGATGATGGAACTTCAATAATTTTTATTTTTGCAGGATGAATTGTTGGATATCCCAATTAGTGGAGCATTATATACTTGGTTAGAGTAAGATATTTAATAAAATCAAAATTGGGCAAGTTTTTTATCTGTAGTCAACGAGAAGGTTTATTATAGAACTGTTTGCGAAGGCCCTCCCTAAATTGCCTTCAGACCACATCTATTTCGTTGCAAATAGAAATAGAAAATAAAGGCCCGAGACCATTTAGATTTGAAAATCAGAAGGTTAAAAGAGAATGGAATGGTCGATATACTAAGGTACAAATGGGGAAATCTATAATTCATGGTTGGAATGGGTGTATAATCGCCAAAAAGTTTCAGAACTTGAAATAAAAACTTCTGGATTGGAAAACAAACAATCAATATAATGTGAGACTAAAGATTGAAAACAAATTTAATTTAGTTCTCATATTGGATAACATGGAGCAAGAACATGTGGGCCTTAATGCATAGCATATAATTGAAAAGATGAAGTTGAAAAATACCGTGCAAGAACATTTGAGAATTGAGGAGATTTATTGGAGACAGATCGACACTTAAAATGGTAAAAGAAAGGTGACCTCAACACAGTTCTTTCACTCAATTACAAATGCAAGGACTAACAATATCAATGGAATACAGATCCAAGATGTTCGAGAGAGTGATTTAGAAAGTTGGGAAGGGGCTATCATTGATCCGGACCCGAACCAACTACATTTCACCCAGACCTTGGTCAGATCGAAGTCATTTAGACCTAGACCTAACCTAGACCTGCCAGAAATAAAAAATAATAAAACAAGCATTTTATATATTGTTTAGCATATACATTTTATATGTTTCATAGTCACGTGTAAGAGCATGAAGTTACATGGGCATTAATAAAAGGTGTGCTCTCTGAATTTTGCAGGAAAGAAATAACACTACAGCAATTAAATCAAGCTTCCCACATTCAGGCCACATTCAGGCCGTCATAGGGATTTTTGGCACCAGAACTACATTTTCTGATAGGGTTTTGAAGTGTAAATTTACTTTAAAGTTGCAGCCTTACACCAATTGCAACTTATATAAAGTGCCAAAAAAACAATCTCAAAACCTCTTCCTTTCTTAACTTTACACATACTTGCATTGCTTGAACCAACTGATTCTCATTGATAACCTTGCATCATAGGTAGGAAATAGAGTTGGGCAGATGAGGTTTAAGAAATAGTTCAATGACGCACCAGATGTATGTAACATAGAACTAGGCCGCTGATATACATTATTCCTTTCTGTGCCTGCATCACTTAAGAAGCCATATCTCTTTGTATATTTCTCCTACTTTTTGAAATCCTCATACAAGTTCTCTTCTTTTCAAACAAACTATTTTGATGATGAGCTCAACATAATTTGTTGCCCGATCTTCCTAGTTGTGCCATGTGGGTTCCAATGCATAGAAAGAGAAGCACATGGTCACAACATCAACTTTGTGATTTTAGACAAAAATTCCAGAGGTTATGACAAATATAAAAACCCACTATCCAGTATATATGCGTCACTGAGCGAAATGTTTCAACTAATTTCCAGAAGAAGATTCTCAATAGCTTCAGATGAGAGCGGAATGTACAAGCAGTCTTGACCATCACCATGTCTCCGGGTCTTTAGCAGTTCGTGATCGCGAAACTCAGTCAAGTGAGAGTTTAGAGTGAGTTGGCTGCTCACCAGGAATCTTTCCCGGGACATGGTATACAATTGATTCACAGGCAACCCTAAGAGGAGAGCAAAAACAGTGAGCACGACAAACTAAACACTCCAAATATTTGTGAAAAGCAAATCTGCATATTGTTGTGTGTCGGTGCATCCATGTGTACGGGGTGTGTATGTGCATCCATGTGTGTGTGTGTGAAAGAGAGAGAAAGAGAGAGAGAGAGAGAGCCGAAAGGCCATTTGACCTGCAAAAGTAACACCACCATATCAACAAGTTAAACTTTCTTTTTTGTGTGAGAGCGGGAGAGTGTGCTCGACTGTGAGTCTGTGTGTGCGCGACCTCGTGTGAGAGAGAGATGAAAATTTAAATTAATTAGTAAAATATTTTTGCTCGAATTTCATGGGTATATTATAGAAAAAAAAAAGTAGGGTTGTTTAGCAAGAAAGTATAAGTCTGCAAGTCCTTTCTGGGATTGAGTTCTCTTTTCCGTTATTTCCATGATTGATTGCTTTAGCAGATACTTTTGAGCGGTATAACATTCCAATGCACGGGGACTTGGTGAGGGATATCAAGAAGCATTTAGACTTAAATGAATGCTATCCATTAAAGATCTTGTATGCAACAAAATGGTTACCCGAAGGGCCCTTGGGGCACCAAAACCGCTAAGTTAATACAGATGACATTAATAAGAGCCTTTGATGCTTGTGGTCAGGCCAACGGTGAACCAACAAGGGAAGCAAGAGCTAAGCAGACAGAGGAATTGGTGCTGATGTGTCAAGGACAATTCACCTTGTTTCAGATGGCTGTAGGATGATAGATCCATAGCTACAGATAGAAATTACTTCCATAATGTGGGAGGCGAGGAATTACTCTTCAAGGATAGGATTGTTCAAACCCTCGAAGGATTAGATAAAGGCATTCAAGTTGATGTTCTCAAATTCCATTTTGATATGGTCATTGTAGAACGAGAATATGAAACACTAATCAATTGATATAGTTGGTGATATACAATATGACAAGGATCCAGATGAAGAGTATGATGGAGGTAGAAGACAGAAAACCCAAATATAAGGAGCCATGTTAGAATCTTCTCTCTGTGCACAATTTCCTCCGGAAAGTTATGAATAGGGGGTAGCATTGGGTAGTCAAAGATCCAGTACTACCAACCCCCACACTTGGGACTTTTGAGCCCTTTATGAAACAATGCAAAGACTTGATATTAGAAAACAAGTTCTGGTATTGCAAGGAAAGTCAAGGGAAAGATAATCATGCCTCTCCATATTGCGATATGATTGAGACTTGGACCTTGCAATAGAGGTTAAGATCTTTGAGATCGACCTTGGAATAGGCTCTTGCAGTCTTACTAAATTGGGATCCCACTAGATGACAAGTGAAAGATGGCATCTAAGAGTAAAGAAGGGTTTCCAAAAAGTTAACCAGAAAATTTGAAGAGAATTTCAAGGATATATTTGTCAAAAAATAAATAGTGGTAGTTTAGCAATAGCATATTAATCTTTTGGGGGTTACGTTCCCTTTTGTTATTTTTCATGTGCTATTAATTTTGTGGATACTTTTAAGTGGTTTTGGTTTTGACTTTCAAATGTATGGCGACTTGGTGAGGGTTATTTAGAAGCATCTATACTTAGGAATGAGTCTCTAAAAGGTCTACTTTGTGGCTTGAAAATACAGTAGAATTTTCAATTATATCTCAAAGAAATGTCTATTTCGTGTTTCCCTGTTTTTCTTGGTTTACACCAGGTCATGATGGAACCAGCCATGAGACTTCAAGAGGCCAAAATAAGAAAAAACAGGAGAGGAACAAGGGGCTGAGACATCATCTTTGGATGTGATGGGAATTTTGGGTTGCTTTCTGGTTTTCTTTCTCTGCAAGTTCTAGGTGTCTTTGGAGTTTAGTCAACGTATTGCGGGTTTCAAAGTTCTGGAAATCAATAAATTTTGGGGAATCTTCCTTTCCTTTTCTCTATAAGTCCAGATTACTATGTGTAATAAGTATTGAAGATCAAATAGTCAAAGCAGAGGCTCTCTTTTGTTGCTGGAATACTTGTGTTTCCCATTCTTACTTGCTTCTGGGACTAAGTTGCATCAGTTTCTTATCAGTGTGTATTCCTTCTTTGGAAGTTCTCGGACATTGATTAGAATATTTGCAACAAGAAGAGCTCGTGGTGCTGCAAAGGTCAACCCTAGGAGAGATCCAAGAGTCGCATGATCTTAGGAGACAAGTAGCAGAAGTAACATATCGATTGAGCAGAGACCTGGATCCCACTAGGCTAAAACACCTGAGTATCAATCAAGGAATTCACAAGAAAATCCATTATAGAACCATGCTAAAATGCGAAAAGCAGGAAAACTAGGGGATCAAAGATTGGATGGTTTGAATCCTTGAACAAAACCACAACTTTGAAATTAAGGTTGACATACCCTTGTTTCAAGGTCACCTTTTTTTTTTTTTGAAATTGTTAACTGTATCAAGGTCACCTTTATTTGGAGGATTGGGAAAAACCCACCACGTGATCTTCTTTTTGTGTTAACCATCCCAAGACCAAATGACTATCTTCATTTCCAGAGTCCATGGAGCGAAAGTTTGTTGATTGGTACAATTTACTTATCTATGATGAACAAGAGGTGATTGCATAAGTATCTTACGGAGATCTAATGTTTTATCGTGAGAAGGGTTTAAATGGAGAAGATTTTAAACTTCTAATATATAACAGTGGGTAACCCTTAACTACAGGAGTTTTTGAATAGTTGCAACTATTGTTCATGAATGATTTAGTTCACCCACATGAGGAACATAGCTTTATTGATCTATGGAGGCCCAATAATTTGCAAATGGTGGGACTCATCATCAACTACCAAAACTGAAGTCAAAATTACAAGGCCAGGCAAAGAGTGTGGTGTACATCATGCCGAACAATTAGGTGAATTGAACTCCTGGTTGAGTTCTCTCCAACCTGAAGAGAAGACTGCAAGTGGCAAAACGAAGAAGAAAAAAGGAGAGAATCACGGGGCTGACACATAGTTGTGGTTGTGATGGGAATATGGGTTTCTTTGGGGTTTTCTTTCTTGGCAAAGTTAGGGATCCTTAGGGCCAATATTTTCGGTTCAATATTTTGGAAATCTTCAAATTTGGGGTCCAGACTATTAAATATATTAAATGGCGAAGGTCAAATAGTCAAACCAGTTCCAGAGCACGGAAAAATGTAGGTTCAATGAGCCTTGGGTTTGTGACTGGATATGTCTATTTTTGTGTATGAGGGTGGCGGGTGAATGAATGAGTCTATTGTAATCATTTTGTAAGAAATTCTAGAGCTATAGCTCTCTTTTCTTGCTGGAATGCTTATGTTTGCCCCTTGTTACTTGCCGGACCTTTTCTCTCAAAGACTCATTTGTATGAGAGAGAGAGAGAGAGAAAAAGAGCACTTGAGCAATAACAGTCACGATGCCATAAAAACAAAGCCTATATTTTGATTTGTGTGTGTGTGCGTGTGAGTGAGAGAGAAAGAGAGTGTGTTTCCATTTTCCAATTCCATGCCTCCTGTACCATATATTATAAACAAACCATAAAGAGCGCTGCATAAATAAGTAATGAGAATCCACCTTCTTCATCAGGATGCGCCTGCTGGTATTCAGCAAGGACCTTGAAAACACTCTGAGCATTAGGTGTTAAACTCTGAAGAACGATTGCAGCAGTCTTTGCAGTTTGGGCAGTGCCACTGTTAGCAAGTATCAAAGGAAGGAATACACCTTCAGCCTTGTAAGGTGCGAAAGTTGGGACATGGTACCAGCACCAGTTGAACTCTATGGCAACCATCTTCTTATCCCACACTAGCACAAATCGCAGTCTTAGCAAGAGAACAGAACCACTGGAGATTGAAGCATTTGTTGGAAAAGTTTCAATGTAAAGGTTGCATTTGCTAGGGAATGTACCAAAAAAATGGGCAACTAACAAACAACTTTGTGTTTCCAATGCATGTCATTTTTTTCCAACAGCATACCTCGATCTCATTGAATTTGGAACGATTGTGGGTATATAATACGAAAGGAATGAATTGCTTGAAAATCATTAGACCAGAACCATAACCCTTCAGCAGATCTAGTACTCCTTAACCAGCGTATAGATCATTCCATGAAATTCTTGGAATATTTCAAATATTTTAACTTATTGCTTCACAAAATGGATACAGAAATGCCTAAAGATATCATCGATAATGTAATAAGCTCAATTTCGAAGGTGCTAGTCGAGGAACCAACTGTCTGAATTTTGAAAGGTAAATGCTGAGCTAAGTTGTACGGAAATTTTCGACAATTTTTACCACCAAGTGATATTTGGTATTACTGAAGCAGATCTTTCTAACAAAAAATTCAGTAAAGACAAAAATTTCTATAAGTCACAATCAAACATTTTCTAGTCTGTTAAGACAAAACAATAATTACCAACCAGACCCTGAATTTCTAAAAGGCACAAGAATGAAATAAAGTTGATGACGTTCTAGCACCAGAATAAGATTGCTACCCATAACCATTATGCCTAAACAACTGGAAAACCTCTTTCTGCTCTAGCTTATATATCAATAAAATAGAAGAAGATTTTAGTATTACAAACAAAAAAAAAAGATAATTGATTAAGAAATGATGAAAAGAATCTCATATTGGTCAAAAGTATCATAGCTTAGGTGGCAAAAAGATACACTCACAAAGAGGTGCATTGACGTGGTCTATAGATGCTATCATACGGATTTGAGAACAGCTAGCAATGCGTGCAAGCCATTTCTGTGATTCACCATCTCGTAACCCAGGTCCATCTATATTGTGGATAACCACATAAACTAAATCTTGGTCTTTGAATTCTGATCCATCCAAGAAATCAAGAAGTTCTTCCATGGTTTGTGATCGGAAAGGTTGTGACATATTTGACATATGGCCCTTTCGCTTGGTTCTTATTTGATCCCATAGAAGTTCAGCAATTGCGATCACAACCTTCAAATGGGATGGTCAATTTAACACTGACATCATAGAAACTAACATAACGAAACATCTCAAATGAAAGTCATAAACTGCATATAGTTGTTGCAAAAGATTCAGAGTATCAAAGTTCTAATGAATCACAGAAACTCAATATTGAATTGCAATATATTGTCATAAGCAACTATTTCAGTAAAAACATTACTCTCAAACAAATTAACATAAAACGAGAAGTTGCTTAAATCAGTCAATAAAGGAGTTTGAACACCTTCTTTGCAACTTCGAAAAATTCATTACAACGATGCTAGAAATATCAATGGAATTGAACACTTATAGAAATATCCAAAACTAGAAAAAAGGAACTGGCACTTCTCAAAATAAGAACAATGAAATTATGAATCAATAGCACAAAACAATGTTCAGTATGATAGAGAAAGTACTAGTTTAATGTTGATGGAATGAAGGTAGCCATTGACAACAAGCACTCCAAAATCTGCTAAAGCTGTCGAAGCGAAATCTTCAAGCATGGCTTTCTTGGAACCGAAGCCATACATCAGAAGTCCAAAACCGCATCTGTGACATGCAAATCATATGTATTTTATTCCGAAGTTAGAGAACAGCTCTTTACTCCTAAATGAAAAGAAAGAATGATTAATATCAAAGAAAAAAAAAAATTCCATTTACTAGCTTAAAATGGTTACAGGGATAAGAAAACAGAATGATCTATCTCCCAATTAAAACAGAAAAGTCATGTTAAGCAGACTGGACTGGACTGCTTGGGGACACCTAAACATATCACATATTGGAAACCAAATAATGAATTCTTTTGAAAAAAAAATACATTAAGCACACAAAAAACATTTCAAAGCCATGTCAAAATTAATGCCTCAAGAAGCGCTTCAGTTCGTTCAAGGTTGCATTTGTCATTTAATTCAGTTTTGGTTTGACTTGTGGTATACAAATACTTACTGAGAGACTCCTAACATTGGCAAGCTTAACCCCCAAAGTTTATATAAGTCACTGAAATAAAAAATGGTCAACTCTCATGGACACCAATATCAGGCAAAGACGATTAGATTTCAAATTGTAAAGGCTACTCGAGCAGGCATAAATCCCATTCTCAGGGGTGGACAAAATGGTCTGGAGCTCAAACATCAACATTGTGTTTACAGTAAAGTCCTTCTACTGGTCTCTATCTCATTCTTCACTCTAAACAGAAACAGTGTGAAATGCACGTGGTGTACCATCTCCCCCAAAAGTTCAGGTTTTGTGATGACTGATTAGTAAGACAAAGCACTCACCACTGATGGCCTCAGAAACCGTGTTGGGCCTATCCCTAAATAGGTGCATCATGTTTGGGGCAGATGAGGAAACAGTGAATTATCTTGTTCTCCATTGCATTGTAGTTGAGGCTATATGGTCATTTTAACTGTCTATTTTTTCTTTTACCTATGACATACCAAGAACTGTGGAAGAACTTTTCTGACACTGGGTCTTCAGCCCCCCCACCTTCTTTTCTTTTCTCCCCATCCCAAATTCAACACCACTTCCACAGATGGGCCTTATTGTTTGGCATTTGAGCTTGCTGGCTATATTATGTCTACTGTTATTAGAAATTTAGAAAGACATTCAAGGAATTTGCAAGTTAATACTCTAGTTCAGCCAAAATAAGAGAAAATATTTTGGGTTGTGTTATTGACTGGACAATTGTAAGAAAAGAGTTTCGGGTACATCTATCTGATCTACATCTACACTGGCAAAATTAATCTTGGACCTCAAATAATAAAAGATGCAATAGACAAATTTGGTTTCCACCTAGCCAAAATAATATCAAATTGAAATTTGATCACATTTCAAGTGCAGCCCAGGTCCAGCTGATATTGGAGGTACTTTCTGGAATCACCAATAGAGAGGTTTATGCTCATATGCTGGTCTGGCACGAAAATGCACGGATAATAAAGCAGGCCCTATTTAACTGGTCTCAGAATATATGGATCTCAGCGGGGTGTATTGTGAAGAAGACACAGCTAATACTATAAGAGGAGTCCAGAACCACTCAAAGTCTCAAACCGCCATGGAAATTGCAAGAGATCTTTAGTGACATTCAAGGCATTCTACAAGGCCCAAATGTTGTATTCCAAAACTCTTGGTGTGAATATAATGAGATTGTAGATCACGTAGCAAAAGAAAGAACACTTAAAGCCACCTTGTCCATAGCCATAACAATCCAGTTTAAGTTGTCCCTAGTTTTGTACACACCTTTTTATCCATAGTACATCTATACATCAATATTGTCCTTTGTAATTCCGTCAATAGAATACAAGAAGTTACTTATCAAAAAGAAAGAAAAAAAGAGAGAAAGACATAGTGGACTTGGCCATACCAAAAACCATGTAGCTTCCCCTCAATATCCATCGTAAAGATGGAATGAGACCCCAAAACACTGTAGATCCACCCTCTTCACCTCCATCATCATGGATTCTGAAAAATTAAAATGGATTCGGAGCCCTAACCATCTTTGACTGCTTTCTTAACATCTGATATGGACATTCATTTCAATGGACACCACATCCGTCAGGTTTGCACCAGTTTAGGAGCTTCAATTCCAATTTTTAAGGCTGGAAATGGATTTGCAAGTGCTTAGGAGGAGCTTTGGCTCCTTAATTCATCAAAACATGGGATTGAGGTGGAGTAGGACAGGGTTTTGGTGGGCCTGGACTGCACTAAAACTGGACCCTTCTTATAAATAGGAAACTTGAAAATATGGAATGGATAAGATTAATAAGAAAAACATAAGACAATACATTAAACCATTCAGTAAACAAAACTCTTCAAGGTTTTTATACAAGGTCTGGAATGCTGATTCCACACTAATATCATACTCCATATACACGGGCTGACCATAGATAGAACAATTTTATTTAGAGCCATTAGTTATTGCAGCCAAAATATTGTAAAGAAAAATAAAAGCAGTTAAGTTGCTACTTATTTCTCAGATCCTATGTTACAAGAACATAGATACGAGAACCCCTGTCCAACTCAAATTCAAAAATCCCACTTGCCTATTTATAATTTGCCAAGTCTAGAATGACATCCATAAAATCAATATAGGTAATATCATCATCATCATCACCTGAGCCTTATCCCAACTATTTGGAATCAGCAACATGAATCTTGTTCTACCATTCAGCTCAATCAAAGATTATAACCTCAATCAGACCATAAGCCACCATATCTCTTTTTGCTACTTCCATCCATGACTTTTTGGACCTTCTCCTTCCCCTTTTTATTTTTGAAATTTAAAGAAATAGTCCTATATATTTTACACTTAAATCCCACTATTTTATAGTGAAAATTGTGTTTTAAATTATTTTTTTTCTATTATCCAATTAAGCTTATATTTTGGGCATCCATATCTCTCACCATAATACATTTGTAAAAGATAGTAAAAGATAAAATTAAATTAAATAAAACTGATAAAAAATACACCCATAAATATAAAATTTTGGGGCAATTATGATTATTGTGCTTATTTTCAAGTATTCTTTCAGTAATTTTATAATTGTGAGAAGAATCAACTCACCAAATTGAGCTTAATCTGATATATAGAAAAGAAAAGGAAAATTGTTTGGTGTGTCCAAGCCCGCACCTGTTACTATGAGGGCTTGGAGGTCTAAGCCATCCACTAAAACCGGGTCTCATAAATAATAGTCCTCCAAAGAAAAAGTAAAATCAATGGTTCAAATATTTTCTCCAAAAAATATCATTTCCAGTTTTTAAAATTTATTTATTTTTACAGATTAATAATCTCCATGTTAAAGATTACAGATTCCCAAAAAATTAAGATCAAATTCTATTTCAAAAATAAATTATTAACGAGCCCGCATTTCTACATGTGAGTCCGTGAACTCATAGAAATAGTGTCCAAAAGAAAATAAAATTAAAATACAATATACAATCTCAAGAAGTAGGACTTGAATGTAAAATATAAAACATATAGGACAACCTTTTAATTTTGATAATAAAGTGGGAATTTCTTGCTAATTTTCATATATAAATTATAAAAGTTTCCTCTCTCTCTCTCTCTCTCTCTCTCTCTCTCTCTCTCTCTCTCTCTCTATCTATCTATCTATTTATCTATATATATATATATATATATATATATATATATATAGGAAGCATCTACGCAATGCCTATGGGTGAGATGCTATAGTGATCTCGCCATCTCGCCCATAGCATGTCCATACCATTACGAACATCCTATGTCCGTGGAGTGCATGTCCGTGGAGGTCAAAAAATCCGCAGAAACCACCATGGACCACGCGCCATCCATTGTGGCTCCATTCAATAAATCGCCACAAACATAGCAAGTCACTATTCATTTTTGCCTATAGGTGTTTTCTAGCATTTTCCATATATATATATATATTTAAAAAACGGATCGGTGCCCCGGATCGGGCACCCAAAAACCCAACCGGATCGGTGAATCGACGTTCCGGATCGGGAATCTGTTGAATTGGTTAGATTCGACCTTAAAAAAATTTCAAAAAAACTATTAAAAATCATTATAAATGCTGCTTTTTAGGAGTCCAATAAGAAATGGGGGTACTACATTAAGAACTTTCATTTTTTTGCATCAATATGCGAATATTGAGATGTTTTGTCCCTGTATGAATAAATTTAAAATATCTTATAATATCATCTAAGTTTTAAAAAAAATTATTTACAGCTATAATAAAAATAATACATTATATAATTTATAATGTAAAATCAATGTATAATTATTAATTATAATATTATTATAAACATGATTAAAAAAACAAAAGTGTGACCCTTACAAATAAATAAATCTACAAAAATATAGAATTTAGAAACGTAAATTTGTAATTACATCATAATAAAAAAAATAAATAAATATTATACTTGTAATGTGGGATAATTGACAAAGCAACTTTAAAATAGATTTTACCTCTTGCTACCTACAATAACATAATTGGCTAATTTTCATATAAAACATTTATTAAAATAAATTTATTTTCATAATGTTATTATTATTGGCCTAAAAGAAAATATTTTAAGAGCTTACCGTTTAATTACCAAGGTATTGTGCAAATCTGTTTTAATTACTAAGGTATTCTGCAAATCTGTTTTAATTACTAAGGTATTGGAGCTTAGAAGTAGGTATTGGGGCTTATAAATGTGATAGCAAGGGGGATTTATCCCACATCGTAGATTTTGAGGAGTGAACATGTATGTAAAACGTTGTCAACCATCTTGAAGACTGTGAGTTGCCACGTGTGAGGGGCATGAAGCTCTTAGAAACACATTCGCAATGATGATAGTGGCCACGTACACCAAACATTAAGAAAAAAATAGGAAATAGATGTTCTAATAGCGATCCATGACTTCATCTTACCGGTTTCTGCATTAAAACGGCTGGATCCTGTTTTTAGACAGATCTGAAAAGGTGTCACTGATATCTGATCTAGATAGCCCGATTCCGGATCGGATCGGCGATTTTTTAAACACTGTGTGTATATATATATATATATATATATATATATATATATATATATATATATATATATATATATATATATATATTGAAAAATATAGGATTAGCCCACTAGCCCATATGAACATATGAGCCCAACGTCCCAGATTGATTCTGGGCCGATCTGACGATCACGGATATCCGGTAGTATTTGAAATTCATTTTTTTTTCTACAAATCCACCTCACTTGAAATTTTAGACGTGTGTTTATAAAAAACTAAGGGAATCTTCGAAAAATATCAAAAAAAAATTTTACATAAAATAAATTGATCAAAATACCCCCGAAACGCTTCAGGGGGTATTTTGATCATTTTTTTCTTCACGAATAATTGTTTATATATTTTTATTAGGTGAGCCTTGATGAGAAAAACACACCTAAAATTTCAAGTGATTTGGATTTGTAGAAAAAAAAAATTCAAGCACTACTGGACATCCGTGATCGTCAGATCGGCCCAGATTCAATTTGGGCCATTAAGCTCATATGTTCATATGAGCTAGTGGGCTAATCCCATATTTTCCCTATATATATATATATTTATGAGAAAAGATCTTGTCAACCCACGAGTTGACAGCTACAGTATTAGCCAACGGCCCAAATTGAATATGGGCCAAATCCAATAGTCACGACCTCATTTCGAATTTTTATTTTTATTTTTTATACAAATGCAAATCATTTGAAATTTTGATCGTCTATTCTTCAAAAATAGGAGAATCTAATAAAAATATAAAAAAAATAATTTGCACAATATAAATTGACCAAAATACCCCCAAAACTTTTTGGGGGTATTTTGGTCAATTTATATTTTGCGAGTTATTTGTTTTATATTTCTATTAGGTGCACCTTAATTAGTAGAATGCACGCCTAAAATTTGAAATGATTTGGATTGGTAAAAAAAAATGAAATTCAAATATGAAATATGGTCGTGACTACCTAATCGGCCCAGATTGATGGGCCATTGGCTGACAATGTAGCTATCAACCCATGGGCGGCTGACATAATCCATTCCCTATATATATATATATATGGAAATAGCTAACAATAGCTGTCCAGCTATAATAAATAGTAATTTAGGTAGAATGAGAGCCGTCAGATCTTCATCATGCGGTTCACAATGCAAATCACTATTTTAATTTTAATTATTTTTCTATAAATCGGATCCTACTGAAATTTTAAACATATATACTAAAAAATAGGGCGAACAATAAAAAATATATAAAAAATGTTTCCCAAAATTAAAATGACCTAATCATCCCTGAAAAATGACAGAGGTAATTTGGTCATTTTAAATTATTGAAAATAATTTTTTTATATTTTTATATTGTGCGTGTGTTAGGTATATACACCCAAAATTTCATTTTAATCGGATTTATATGAAAAACATTAAAATTAAAATAGTGATGTGCATTTTGAACCGTATGATGAAGATCTGACAGCTCCCATTCCACCTATATACTATTCATTATAGCTGACCAGCTATTATAAAGTTTACCCTATATATATATATATATATATATATATATATATATATATATAGAGAATAAAGATCCTATGAGACCCTCCCACACCCATGTGTGTAGGACCCCAAAGGATCGCAATTAAATTTTGCACAGATCTCTAGAAAAGTCAAGTCCAACTATTGAGTAAACCTTAAATTTGGCACAGATCTCTAGAAAAGTCAAGTCCAACTATAGAGAAGGAGTACAAACAAGTCAAAAATATATACAAAAAATCCCACCATGTAGGAGTGCTATACAAAAGTAAGGAGATGAGACAAACCCTTGGGTGGGGTATCCCTATACAAGACTTTTTGTTAATACAAGTGAGAAACTATGATGTGGCAGAAGGTCTCCCAAAGAATGGGCTATAGGAGTGGGGAAGATTAAGTTGGGCTTCGAAAGCGGTGTCTTTAGCAAGTGAGGCAGCTTCTTGGTTGGTCTCCCGCTAAGCATGCCTCCATGAGATTTCCATATCCCTGCTTAACTGAGTGAGTTCATAAAAAATATGGCCTAGCGACCAAGGTCGGGTAGAGAAATTAGAACCCATCGAATGACATTCAATGAAACCCTCTCAACCACTATTGAGCTACTCCACTGTGGGTTAAAGATTTTGAGTCCTTCAAGAAGCGCAAGGGCCTCCATTGTATGGGAGTCGGAGTGTCCAATGGGTTTGGAGAAGGCAACCATCATGATCCCTGAAGAGTCCACTAATCCCTTTTGGGATCTGGGTTGCCTATGGAGCAGCCATCAAAATTTAATTTAGTCTGTCCTGGGATTGGAGGCCTCCAAAAGGAGGCACAAGGGATTTGAAACTGTCTTGAAAAAGCTGTAGCCACCTAGTCTTGGACGAAAGTTGAACGAGGAAACCCTTTGAAGTATTCTTGGACGAAAGTTGAATGAGGAAAGTCTTCGAAGTATTTGTGATTTGTCACCCAAAAAACGACCAAGGATTTAATCTTGGCAAAGAGAGAAGCTGGTGAAGATCTTTCTCCTCGGAAGATCCTGCTATACTTCTCGGACCATAAGACCCAAAGTGCAACCGTCACAGCAGCGCTCCACAGGAGAATACCCGCTTTGGGCCAGGGCACTGGGTGCAAGGAGCAAAAGAGTAGAGGGACAGATTTGGGAGTAACCCACTGCCAATTAAACAGTTGAAGGAGGGACCCCCATATTTTCTGTGCATAAGGGCAATGGAGAAAGAGGTGGGCATTGGTCTCGGCAAGGCACATAACGCACCTATTGGGGATATGAATACCTTGCTTTTGAAGTTGGTCAAAAGTGAGCACCCTCTCCGATAATACAATCCAATTGAAGACTTTGATTTTTGGTGGAGCAATAGAGGACCAGGCTCGGGATGTAATGGATGTTGGGGAGAGGGGCTAAGTATGCGGTTGGGTAAGCTTGAGGTAGAAAGAAGAAACAGTAGAGCTCCCAGATGGAACGGGCACCAGATGATGAGGTCTTCCCCCTGTGGGGCTAGGAAGAGATGTTATGAGGGTGGCTGAGAGGGAAATGAACTCAGCAGTCCCTGAGTCATTGAGTGGATGTCTAAAGGATGGGGCTCCCAATTCTAGAGGGGGCCTGAGAGGGGCGCATCTCATCAGCAATGGAGGAGAGTTGGTTGTGAGCAAGACTAATTAGCACGGGGTAGAGGTCTCTGAGTGATGAATGCCCAATCCAGAAGTAAGACCAGAAGCGAATGTGTCTTCCTTCTCAAGGATGAAAGCAAATGAGAATTTTACTTTGTCATGCTTAAGAAATTATCTAACGCATTCATAGATAACATAGTACATGGGAAAAATTTTAACAATTCTTCTTGTTAATTTAGGAATTTTAGCTCAGTTTATTCGATATAAAATATGTCTAGTATTTTTTAATAGGGCCTGTATAATATAAGACCAAAATTTAAAATAACGAGTACGATGTGTTTAAAGCATATGATTCATGAAGATTTGATAACAAAGATTTTGCCTCTAAGTACTCTCCTTCTCTTTCTCATGGAACCCTGTAAGTTTTACATTTAGAGAGAAAGTACTTCTAATGTACATGTTTTGTAACTGTCTAATTGTAAGTAATACATTGAACAATAAAGGATCGACCTACTAAAATAAGGTTGTGTGATATAAGTAACAAAACTCAATCCCACTACTTATTTTTCTCTAAATTATATTTAGAGAAAAAATGAGATGTTCTCTTATGAGCTATTGAGACTGTTTGGTACTTTGATTACATGATGATTTGATGTGATTCTCACTGGTTAGTGAAGGTCAAAGCAAGCAAGTGCACTATCTGTAAGTGTAACTACCAAAACTCAATCCCACTAATCAAGATACAATATTGATCATTTTAGTTATAAGGGTAACTGCCAAAACCCAATACCATTTATCAAGATAGTTGAGATAAATTACATAAGTGCTGTACACTGAATAGATACAGCTCAATTTTTAGGGTGGTCAAATTTGAGTGTTAAAGAACACAATTATAATATAGAGTATACATGAGGGACATGTGCTCAGCAAGTATTTTGATTATACAATTTAGATATTTTTATTATCTCATGCTTAGGAAATTATCTGATGCATTCATAGATACTATAGTAAATGATAAAAGTTTTAGCAATTTCTATTGTTCATTCAGGAATTTTATCTAAGTACAACATTCTTAAAAACAAAAACAAAAAAAACTAAGCAAATTTGGTATAAAATATGCCATACATTTTTAATAAATAATTTGTTGTCTTGAATGTTTCAACGATTTTAGATCCAAAAAACCTCCCCAGGTGGCTTTTTAACTTGAGGGAAGCGCGTGGACTATGTGCTCCTACGGAAGCATAATATACACAATAATATATAATATAATATTAGATTGAGGATGAAAAATGATATAGCATGCTTTAGCGGGATCACATTGTGCATTTATCCCCAAAAATAAGATCCACTAAGGAATATTTTGTCGGTCTAAAATTTATAGATGCACTTTGAATAACCAAATGAGAATTTTTTTGTAAAAGTTCGGATTGAGTTTCCGAACACCTACAATTCCTATTTTCTTTTTCTTTTTTTGTAAATAATTATCTGGTGATTCTTTTACTTACCCTCTCAAACGCTAAACCCATTTAGGAGTATGTTTTGGATTTGAAATTTTTGGGTCCACCTAAAAAATAACAAAATATTTTTCAGAGAAAATACATTATTAGTTTCTAAACAATTAGATTTGATCGGCCCAATTTTTCTAAGAAATACTCATATGGTAAATTTTAGGTGGATATCATAATTTTAGGTCCAAAAGTATTTCTTAAGTGGACTTTGGAGAGAGAACAATAGCACAACGTGTTCTTATGGGTGACTGCTCCCAAAGCCATGTGACTGTTGGGTTTCCAACAATCACAATCCAATAGCTATCAACCATTAAAAACAGCCAACGGCTGCACACACACTCGCCACATTCACAACAGCTAGAAACGTAGCCATTGGATTGCACACAAATCATTTGACGCACCTTTTCGAATTTGGGCCACGTCTCGTAAAAATGGGGCGAGCCGTGGGCCCGACCCGAACCAGTCCATGGGTGATGCGAGCGCGCGATGTGCAGAGTACACTATCGATCTCCCTCGCAAGTGCGCGTCATACACTTCGCATACTCCGCACAAGCACCTACACTCTCACCTTTGTTCTATGAACATAAAGACATGGGAGTGCTAACATATAAATATTAGAAAATATTCCTAATTTTATGGTCCAACAATAATTAAGGGGTAATATTCTCCATAATTTAAGTGAAATGGTTTCTTAAAGCTTGAGCTCCTAATGAAAGATACCTGCTCCACACGTATTTTGAGCTATTGATTCCAATGTTTTTTTTTCTATTCGTTTTTAAGAAATTATTTGAGGAAAAAATTTGAGCCATTATTATTATGATTATAAATATAGAAATTTTACCTAGGTCTACTTAATGTAAGAACATCTTTATGATCTATAATAATATAATCAAGTGGAATCATCTAATATAGGAAGCCAATTTTTCTATTTGTTTTGTTCAAATAGTATGCATTGAATGAATGGTTCTTCGGAGGCTCGGCAGTAGGCTCGACCAAAAAGTTTGAATTATGATGCTACCACAACAATATACTTCATGCCTAGGCTCCTCTCCCTCTGGTGACATAGATAATTTGTTTGTAGCATGAGTATTATTTGCTATAGTAAGTAGGCTCCAAAACATAAAGGCTAATTTGCCATGGTACGAAGCTTAATTGATTTTGTCTCTTCGTCCATGTTTTATTTTGAACCACCACTTTTGGGTTGTTTACAATAAGGAAAGTACATTGCACATCATCTTTAGGTAACTAATTTATATTCGTAAAATTTTATATGAAGTTTCACCATTATAATAGATTGAGGGGGACATTCATTGTCTTGAAAAATACAATGACGACCCGACACTTGTATGATTTCCATTAGTTCTTGTCTTTACAAGAAAGCAACAAATGGCAGTAGAATTTAATAGTTCATTGCTTTTGATCATGAAGAAAGCATGGAATAATTAGTGTTCAAGCCCCCATATTTGATACAAATAAATATTTATTTTCCACAAAGGTAAGTTTGACATTACATACTTTCACATGATATAGAGTGTACATGACTTCACTTCCCAGCCTTCTGATTTGAATGAATGGCTGGGATTTCTCATGTCATGATGCCATGCTAAAAACTATTTGATTTATAATCTTTTTTTCTCTTACATAACATTTTTTGGTATAATTTGACTCTTCTTATTGGCAATAAAAAAATATTTATGATGAAAATCAATGGTGGAAAAACTCCTTCAAGTTTCACGTAAACACCCTAAATTTTGCTATAGCAAAAAATAAAAGACTCCGAGCTGTTTGATCAAGATATGATACTAAGTGCCAACTTCTAACATTAAGACTTGAGCCATCCTAGCTGTCTACCCAAATTGGATAATGAAGAGTAGGGATCACGTATGCTTTGTAATTGGGTGGTGCCACATGTAAAGCTTTCCCTTAAAAGTAAAAAAAACAAACAGAAAATTACACATATATCTGATAATTTATATTATTTAAAATTTACCAAAAACTATTCTATTATTACTTTAATACATCTTCCCCTTTTTTTTTTTTTTAAATGATCAAAATTTGCCAATATTCGGAATCTTTAAGATCATAAATTGCACATTATCTGAATTTAATAACTTTTAAAATTTCTGATATTTAAAATCCAAAAATCTAAAATTTAGGTTTTACCCATTTTTGGATAAAAAAATCCAAACCCTCAAATTTTGAATATTTAGGTTTTACCCATTTTTGGATAAAAAAAATTCCAAAGTTTCAGATTTTGAATATTCAAAAATACCTGATGTTCATCTATTATTCAAAATACTTGATGTTCATCTATTAGTTAATGGTATTACTGAATTATAATTTTTAATTTATAATTTTAAACTTAGCCTCACTTTTGTTTGATTAATTAATTTTTATGGATTTGATTTTTTTTTAAATCATACTCATAAAATAGAATCATTTTAATTATGTTTTAAATATTTAATATTTGACATGTTGTATAAATTGACATATTTTAAAACATATATTGAAAATAAAGTACAATAGACAATTTACTTGAGTAGATTGCTTTATGAAATAGATTTATTTTATTACAAAAACCAATTTTACTTTTAAAAATCTCTTTTAGAGAAGGAAGGACGGATAGATGGAAGGACTATGGATGGATCGATCGATGGTGGATTGATTAAAGGATAGATAGTAATACGAAGGAAGTGTTGATGGCTTAATGAATGGATGGCAGGTGAATGGTTCCTTGAATCAACGGTCGGAAGTTGGATGGCTGGATGTGGATGACGGATGGCTCGAACGATGCATTTATAGACAGATGATATGATGGTGGACGGTCGGATGTGGTAGGATAAATGGCTCGCTCTATTAGTAGGTCGATGGTTGGATGATGCATTTGTGGATGGATGGTGAATGAATAGGTGGATGGTTTAAGAAACGGATAACTTGATAGTGGATAGGTGGATTCTTGATGAATGTTTGCAGGGATGATGGATGGGTAGATGGACCAATCCGGATGATCATGTGTAATAAGAGGCAGGCACATGTTTATTATCATGTGCCAAAGTATGCCTTGTGCAGAGGTATGCACAAATAGGAGAAAACATCGTCTCTTACAACTATAATAGTATATAAATAATATATGGTGTGTTCAGCAAAATTTCATTAGATATCACTGGGATTTCAGTGTGTTCAGTGCCTAAGGTGGCAGAGTTTGCAAAAGACGATGTTCTTGTGAATCACATAGTGCATATTATTTATTTAGACCCTCAAGAGAAACACACAAGCTTCATCGAGAAGAAAATCCTCCCATCAATTTTTAAAAAATTGAATATGAAATAAAATCATTGTAAAAAAAAATACTCTACTAACTGTAAATTTATAACCTGTGGGATCAGCAAGATTCTCTTTAACAGAGCTCGTTCTAAACCTAACGAAGCTACAAGATCTATTTTGCGGACGCATAATCCCGAACGCAACTGGCGCTTTAGGGTAGGTTTGACAAAACATAATCTTAAATATTCAAGATCATTTTATATTTTTTGTTTATATGTTTCCAGAATATGTGTTTCTGTGTGTGTTTGATTGCCTTCATATGGAAGGTTAACAAGTGCAAAGAGAAACACTGAAAGAGGACATTGCGTGCCAAGAGGAGCAACAAAACAAAGGAGAAATATAAAAGCCAAGAAATTTGTGCGTGAATAAGGAGAGAATAAAGAGGAGAGTGATGATCAATTTTCCATAGATGAACACAAATTTTAAGAGAGAAAAACACAAAAAAACAGTGGAAATAGAACACAGACAATTTTAAGAGAGAAACACTCAAAAAAATTGAGAATTTTCCATACACCCTTAAAGCAAACAAATTGATAGTCATTGTTATTTCTAAACTTTAAAGCACAGGTTCCTATGGTACATAGAGAAGGGGGAAAACGCAACAACAAAAGAGAGAGTGCCTCAAAGGCTTCTACTGTACAAGAAGAGGCTCAAAGGCTCAACGTCCTTTTCACCATTATAAACCTCTGCTCAAAGGCTCAATGTCTATTTCCAATTGTAAGAGGCTCAAAGGCTTCCTATTGTAAATCTGTGCTTCACTATTATAGAGCTCGCACCCCCCCCTCTCGTTCAACCCTACCAAAAAAACCCTAAACCTCGTCCAAACTGTCTACCCCACAAACCTTTACATAAAACCACCAAAAAAGCAATCTGTAGCAAAATCTTTGACTGTCCAGCCAAGTCTTAGAGGGATTGGAACCTCACTTACAGGGAGAGGTTAGGATTTGGCTCCCCGTAAAAATTCTTCCAGCGACCAATGTGCCGGATTCCGATTACTGGTTATACATCAATAGAGAATTGAGGCTAGAGAATCTATGGTTTCTGAAACTGAAAAAATTTAAGGGGGACCTTTAGAGAGAGAAAGAGGCATTTTAGGATTATTAGGGATAGGGTCTGGGGAGATGGAGAGCGAGGGTGAGAGGGGACAGAGTCTCACAAAGGTCGCCTCAAAAGAGAAAGATGGTAAGATGGGGAGGGGTTTTGGGGTTCATGCGAGTGAGCATGGACAAAAAGCGACGGAAAACTTGAATCCTGCAAAATTCAAGTCTTACTTGAACTTTGTGGGATTCCGATAATTAACAATGATTTATATTTTACAGAGTATTGTTTTTCTCAATCAAACACATCACAAACTCTTTCCATCTCTTCTAAAATCAAGATTATTATAGATTCTACAATATCCCAAAATATCAAAATATAATGGTGTCATCAAACATACCCTTATATATACATAGATATAGATCAATTTGTGCTAACTCAAAAAAAAAAAGTCCAAGTCTAAGGCAGACATGTCTAAATCATAGACACATGCACCAAATAATGTGGTGGAAGTGTGTCTTCACTGTCTTGCAAAATGAACACACATGACGTACAATGAAAAGAAGTGTGTCTTACAAACACTACACTTATCTTGTTTGTCCAATACATGGACTTGCATATCCACAAGGTAGACACACCATTTTGTGAATCACACAAATAAAAACAAATGGAACTTTTGAGACATGAATGTTGACACGGATTTCCAATGTCTATGTCCTGCATGTCAACACATGTCTAGTTATGTATGTCACATTCTCCTAAAAATGCATGCAACACGCATGTCGTTGCAACATAGCTAAGAACTTAAGAGATTTCATTAGAAATCAGAAATGTCAGAGGGTTAAAGTGTAATGACATTGTCTTTCTTTTTTTCCTTTTCTTTTTTTTGGGAGCAAGTAGAGGGTGTTTGCCCACGGTGTCAAAGACTTTGACGTATGTGAACAACATGACACCATGATGGCACGCTTAGCCTTGGAATGTATTATGACATCGTCAATTGCTTTTGAAATATATGGTAAGAAGACTGGGTTTTGATAACCAATGAATCCAGTAAAATCTAGTTTACATAACAACCACAAGCCATTTAAGAAAAGGAAATAATCACAAGGTCTTTAGTTATGAAAAGAAGGAGAGCAATGTTTTTTCCCGAATCCCATTTTCTTTTAAATGTCCATGATCGATATTATAGACAAATTTTTGGGTGAGCTGACAAGAAGAGATCAGTCGAGGGTTTCTTGCCAGGTGTGACTATTGAATTCATGGATGACAGCAAAGTGTATAGAGGTGTGCCTATGAGTTAAGAACTTACTCTGAAATGTGCTTTATTTCCTTTTTTACAATAAATCTGATATTTTTATTCGACAAAGCATACGGGCGAAGAATTAAAGAAGGTCATGGTGACATGAATAAAACTGCATAACGTGGTAGGTGTCAAGAGTGGATGGTGTGGACATAAATACCAGTCAATGACTAACCTAAGGCATTATCTGTGGATTGCTTCTCCCAGGGATGAACCTTTGGATTGGTTACCAAATGTGTGGAGAAAATATTGGCTACCTGGTAAGGGAAACATTATTTTCTCGTTGGGAGCGTAAAAACTTTGATCATTGCATCCACCAATAACCCATTAGGCCCTTACAATTGGTAATTCCCTTCAAGAGGCCCACATCATTTGCATAAGAGTTGAAAAAGACACTGCACAGACTGATAATGGATAGAGATGATTGAGAATGGAAACAGATGCAGCTTTTGGGAATAGAAGCCATAGGAATAGATTTCTAGAAGATTACTTTCTAAGGTCATTTAATATGACTACTTGTGATAATGTTAGGTTCAAATCGAATTTCTTGGATCTCATTAGAAGGGATTTTAATGGATATAATGCTGCTTTGCATCCTTCAAGAGCTCTAAATGATGAAAATGTAGCAAGAAGTATGTTGAGATGGGAGTGCTAGCCCTCTAGAGAGTTTTATAAACTAATAACTGAAGCTCTTGGCTAGAGTAAGATTGGAGGAAAAAAGGCCCTCAAAAGGACTTCGTCTTGATGCACGAGGAATATGTTATAATTAATCATTCCTAACCTAGAGATTATGCACTTTCTTTGCAATGCAGACAATTATTAATCATCCAGTGTTGCAATGCGAATGCACTTTGAAAGTGTGAGGAACCACCAGAATCCCTTCATATTTATTTGAGAAACTAACCATTACCTCCATGGAACAAAAGTGAATTGTTATACTGATTGTGCGCTTGTGAGAGATGATCCAAGGATTTAAAAGGAAAGAAAACTAGAATATTTTGAGGGGCAGGCTCAAACAAGATGCACAGGACTCATATTAACTTATTAAGTGAACCTTAATGAGGGTATGTGACTAAGTTGAATACTGACAGTCTAAAGGCCGATCAAAGGTCCTGAGATAAATAACTCTTCTATCGCTGGTTTCAAAAATGCACAAAATGTGTATATGCCCCCTACCAATGGGGATTACAAAATTGGAAAGATTTCCTTAGCAAAATTCGTGGGCAATGTTAAAGCAAAATTGTAAACACAAAATTTCTATGGAAAATTGTGTGGGCCACTTGGTGTATATCTGCAGTTTTTTTAAGTATTAGAGAGGACATTGAAGCCACGCATATCTGATATCTAGGGTGAAAATGATTCTAGGGTCTCTAATACACAAATAGAGTGAAAACTAGTTAGAAGTTCCAAGTAATCAGCATTGTGTTGCAATGACATATAGGGAATGATGTGGTAAATGACAAGCCCTCGAGGAATACAAGCAAGTTTTCTTTTCCTCCTTAGTGTTTAAGTTTAAGATCATCCGGAGCTATTAACCATTGTAATAAAACAAAGAAATACTTATTTTAACTCTTGATGATTCAAATATACATAGATATATCCATACACAAAATTGTGTGTGCTTTCAGAGGAGAGAGCGAGAAAGATATATGAAACCAAATCTAAACAATTTAAACACAACTAGATTGATAATGAATAAGGGATTTGGAATGAAATGATTTTATTCTAGGTGCTTCTTCCAAAGATGATTCACCATGATTCAAACTAATAGCCTTCATACTTCTCAGAAAGGTAATGATTTGTCCAATACAAACAGTTCAATATTTTGATCATAGTTTGGAAGTGAAAATGAACAAAAAACAAAAAAATATAAAGGAAGGATCTCGACTTACCTGAGCTCAAAAAGCCATGTGGGATACAAACTTTTATAGTGATTTATAAGAGATTGTATCTCTGTTTTATGTTTGAACTCCAGACAAGATACCGCTGCACGTAAATCCTACAACAAGGTTTCTACCTCATGTAAATCTAAACTTGAATTGTATAATGAAAATAAAGCTAAAAACAAAAATCTCTAACTTGATAAACAGAATCATTCACAAAAACGAAAGTGAGCATGTTTTTAGTTCTTCAAAGTTACCCATACAACCAAAAGATGCCCTAACAAGTTCGGAACTTAGAGCGAGATATAATCAATCGAGCATAAATACTCACATTCACATATGAACTTTGAAGAAACAAGAATCTCATATAAAAGATGAAGAAGAGAATTTTTTTCTTTTCTTTTTTCTTTTTCTTTGTTCTTTTTTCTTTTTTCTTTTTTTATAACAAAGGAAATTATGATTGAGATATGATTAATATCGATATGTGAAAGATAATGGTGGGGCATAAACAATCCATTCATGAACCATAATACAGCTTCAAATTTCAAGCAAGCAAATCTAAAAAGTTAGTCAAGGGCTGAAGTAAAAGTACAAGCATGAGTAAGAACAACAGAACAGAAAAATACATGGAAACAAGCATTTCCATTTATACATGTGTAAGAGTACGGATCAACATCAGAAATAGAATAGACAATTTTCCATGGTCTGCAAAAATGGTGATGCCACAGTACATGTCCTTTCTTCTTTGATCAGAAAGGACCAACTAAATATTTTGATATGAAACCTGTAGATTAACTGACGCAAGATCGCTATTCCTCATAGGCTATAAAGTTGGACGTCTTCAGACTAATGAGCAATCTAGAAAGGAACAACTGACTACAGACCCAACAAAAGAATAGCAATTCCTGCTGGTCATCTAATCTGATTGAAACCAAAGATTGGTTTTCGTGCTCATTACAATTCTTGTACTTCAGTATCAAAAATCTTTAATTGTGTATAGAAAGTTACCCAAAAAATGTGACAAAAAACATACATACAAAGAATGCCAAAACTAAGCAAAACATACCTACAAAAGAATGCCAAAACTAAGCAATTCCCATAAAATGTGACAAAAAACATACAAATCTGAAAGAAAAATAAAAGACCCATATTAAAGCGGGGAAAAAAAGGAAATGAAGAAACAAACCTGCTCGTCCACAAGGTTAATGTCAGATAGCTTCTTGCTGAATTTATTTCCAGACCCGCTCAATTCTTTGGCCAAAAAGTAATTTCGTGAGAACCCAAACTCGTCCTCATCTCCATCATTGGTATCCATGAACTTCAAACGGAAATGGGCTTTCTTCTCACCCAATCTCTTGCCCTTTTAAGTTACCCCCTCAGTCCCTGTGAGCATATTACCAAAACACCATCAATGCTTATGAAAAGGAGAAAAATATCTCATCCCTTTCCACAAGGTTTTAACCAAGCAATACAAACCAGAAAAAAATGAAAAAGGAGGCAACTCAGGACAAGTAAGTCTCAGCACCACTGCTCCAAGACCATCAGCAACTGCCCATTTCTGTTTAGAGGAAACCCTAGGAATGTCATAAATAAGGAAACTGCTGCGGCCCCATCTGCAATCCAAAAATTCATAAAACAACCTATGGATGTTATGATATCACGTAATGTGGAAGATATAACTCGAGCTTGAAACCAAGGTTTTAAACAACGGAGCGGTGAGGTTCGGAACTCCGGATACGGGAATAGGCGGGATTCAGCTTTAAAAAGCTTTACAAAAAGAAAAAAAAAGTTTTTCTAAAAAATAAAGATATTGTGTTATGTACTTTAGTTATTTTCAAAAATATGTAATATTGAAGATGTCATTTCTTTTTTTTTTAGTGTTTTATTGAATTCAATTTGGGGACTAATTTTTTTATAAATAGTTTTGATATATTATGTTTACAAAATAATTTGTACATATTATGTGATTTCTTGTGCAGAACTGAGGAGGAGAGTGATTTTTTATACTAATTGCATGATACTAGAAATATACATACAAATATACAAACATATGGGACCTCTCTCTCACACACATGGACCCGAATATGAACCGAGTATGGTCTGGGTCTAGCTTGACCTAAAGATTACCATTTAAAAGAATCACATTTAACTTAATTGCCCCAAAAACTTTAACAAAAACTTCCGCCTAAATTTAACCATTTAACATTTATTATCTCTAATAATGTCAAGATAAAAACGAATCAATATAACTAAAAAGATTAAAATTTTAAAACTCAAATCTCTTAGCTTCAAACCGTGGTGGATGACAATCGGGTCGGGCTTGGGTCGAGTCAACCTAGCCAATTTGGATTCCTAGCTTAGGTTTGGGTCAGGTCTGGTCCCTACACCCCCCATCAGGTCTAGGTAGACTTGTCTTGGAACTGATTGGGTCCCGGTCTGGGTCCACTCTATGAATGGTCAGGCAGGCCAAGGTCAGGGTCGACCCGATTCGGCCATGGTTGAACCATGACAAAAAAAAACTTGGGATCATATGCATATATAGCGTGTGTGGGGAGAGAGAGAGCTGAAAATTGAAAAAGATTTAAGATCATATACATATGTAGCATGGCTGAAGACAGAGAGGGAGGAGAGCTTGCAAGTTGGTGGTTGGAATGGTGAAGAGAGATAGGGCTGCAGCGAAAACATTTCCTTGTATTATATCCCCATGTAAAAGGATTTGCCCAAATATTGTTTTTCTTTGAAAAATAAAAATAGTATAAACTCTTGGGGAAAGGTTTCTATACTTCTCCTGCTGCATAGAAATCTATGCTTCCCGTAACATCCAACCGTTCAATTTTGATCAAGATAAGCACTCACCGTTTGATCTTAGATCCGGCGTCTCAAAGCATTTTATTTTTAGTGTTTTTTATACAAACTGTATGGATATGAAATTTGGTAGGTGTCATCTTCTCATTGGGGCCCACCTATAAAAAATATTAAAAATAATTTTTTGATAAAATATAATCATCAAAATACCCTGAAAATTTTAGGGCTATTTTAATCATTTTATTTTATTGGAAATAATTGTTTTTTATATTTTTCGCTCATGCGAGTTTAATAGAGGATTGAACATTCAAAATTTGGTGTCAAAATAATTTATAGAAAAAAATTAAAAATAAATTAGTGTAAAGACGTGACATTATGATTGGGGCACTCTTAACCTTCCATTCAGAATGGACGGTTGGTCAAGGAAAAGTATATAAGTTTTATGTGGTAGGAAAAGCATAAAAAGCTTGTCCTAAACTCCTATTTTATGTTTTTAAAATCTTCAGGCTCTCTAAACTATTATGACCTTTTACTTTACCTGCTAAGTTTGAAATACACTCTGCCCATAGTTGGTTTCCTTCCTTACTCATACTCTGAATAATTCTATTATCTTTTTCATTACAGGGCCCGCTTCTCAAGAATTAGCACCATCAGTACAACACTTGTTAATTGTTTCCTAACTACTTTTACTTAATGATGACAAAAAAAATTAGGAATTGATCAAATATAATACATATAGATATAGGAAAATAGTTTGATAGGGCTGCAAATATGTCAAAATAAGTTAAGCCTCACTTCATAATTCATTAAAAATTGCAATTTCAGTATTAGAAAACCATTATATCAATCATCTTGGCTTGAATATTATGGTTGTGAAAAAAATTAAAATTTCAAGCTCTAAAAATAATGTATATTGTAATAAATTATCTAGACCGTCTATTTTGCCCTAAAAATAAGTGTTCAAATATCTGTAAGATCCATACTATTTTTTTAGTTTCAAATTTTATTTTCTATATTAAAAATTGATTTTATGTCATCATGGAGATTTTGGTTGTTGAAAGTATTTTTCGGACGAGGATTTAAGGTGAGGCTTTATTTTGTTTTCGTAAAGCGTAGGCCTAAGATAAAAATTACTTAGAGTACCTTAATATGTAAGTTTAGTTGAACCCTAGTTTGAGTAAACACATTTATAGTTCATGTAACAAATGTATGGTTTTTTTTTTTCAAATACCCATTCTTGCTAACATAATAGAGCTATTGATTACATATATGGTTGACACGTGCCCTAATACTTTTTCCGAAATAATTCTGTTTTGCCTAAATAATGCCGTCTTTGAAAATAAAATGGTGACCATCCCTTCCATTGTGTTTTTATAATTCGAATCATGTAAGATCTCTACTCCACTGCTCCCTTCTTCAAAGTTGTGAATACATTACCCTCTGCTTTTCTTCCTCATCCAAAAATACAAAGAATATTTAATTATGGGCTTTCTTCCTTGCATGAGCACACTCCTTAAGAATCTCTTGAGTATATGGAACTTTAATTGGTTTTTCATTAAGTACATACAATATAAATATAAAGGAATAATATTTTTCACTTAATCAACAACGAAAATTAATATTTTTAGGGCTTATTTGGACGACAATTAATCTCATCATGAGTAAACTATCTTATTTAAATGGGAAAAATTATATACATATCTGTTATAGTTTGCATTATTATGGATCTATCGAATAGTTTTCGTTATTACCACTGTGTCTGTTTTTTTCATATCAAAACGGAAATTTTAAAAAATATGACTTTACCCTTTTTCGGTTGTTGCACAACCGAATTCAATGTATTTTGGTTGTTCAACAACCAAAAACGGGATTAGCTCGTTTAAACTTCCCGATAGTTTTAGTTGTTGAACAACCAAAATTATCTAATTTTCGGTTTTTCAACAACAGAAATTGGGCGGGGCTTGTTTTAAAATCATGGATCTGTTTCTTGGGCTTCACCGGTCTAGTTATCATCTCATTCCCCCCATTTCTCACTCTCTCTTACCTTTCTCACAATCAAAACGGTTATTTAGATTTGGATACAAGTATTTTGACGGATCATAACTGCATTTGACACATTTTGATAGCATTTAACGGATTTCAAATCTGTAGTGAGGGTATGTATTATCTGATTTGTTGTTCGTTAACATTGTATAAGATTATGATTTAAGGTTTCACACTTGAGTAGAAGCGGTCGATTTACAGTTTATTTGAAGGATTTTGCAAATACATAAATGACAATTTGTTTGAGTGATAGTTGGGTTTTTTAAGAAGTGTAATTTTTTGGGGTTTTTAATAACTGTGAATTTGGGGTTATTTTTAGATCTTGAATGATATACATGAGTTATTGAGTTATATTTGTTTCTTATTAATTGCTTAAATTTTTTAAAATTTGGGGTTATTGAGAACTACAAATTTGGGGGTTCAATTAGAACTCGAAATGAATTCATCTGCAATTTAAAATCAATAACTTAATATAGCTAAATGTGTTGTTGGATGTTGCCTTTGTATTTGAAAATGTATAACTTATGCTATGGGTTTGCAATTTGAAATGAGTAGTATAATAAAATTGCTTTCTTTCTTTTTTTTGGATATCTTTGAATCTTTGACCCATCAGTGCTTTATTTTGATTTTTACTGGAGATATCTTTTTTCTTTTCTTTTTTTTTAAGCTTTTGGATATTGTTTGTTTCATTTTACGTTTTGGGGGTTTTGGTTTTTCAGTAGTTGAATAGGTTTGTGTTTTGTGACTGTATATAAATGAATGCATCTATAATTTGAAATATGTAGCTTAATTTAGCCCCCTCTGTTATTGGATGTTGCATTGGTCTGTGAAAATGTATGACCTATGCTATGTTGGATTTGTAATTTGAAATGAGTAGCTTAATACAGATTGTTGGATGTTACTCTGTGTTGTTGGATGTTGTTGTCTGTAGTTTGTTGTAATTATCATTTGGGTTATAATAAATGCAAAAAACAATAGTTGTCTTTATTTATTCCCCTTTGAACCAATATCGTAGTTGTCTGAAATGGTGCTTCAATTGCTCTTTCTTTTTATTTCTCATAGCTGTATGGGCTTATAATGAATAGGTGTGGGTTTTGTAACTTGAAATTTCTTCTCGATTTCCTTTTGTTTGTTATTCACTTAAGTTTTGCATAGTAATCATATGATTAACATGGTGACCATATGGGATTTTAGTGAATATAAGTCATGTCCATCCAGAGGGGGGAGTTGTGTCCATCCAAAGGGGGGATACCTAGGAGTTCCTCATGACCCTAGTTTGCTACAGCTTTATCCAAAACATTCATCATATTTTATATGGGAAGCTCTTTCCATTACTTTGTTATTTTTTAATAAATTGTAGTTTGTTTCAACATCATATGGGAAGTACATGTTTATATATTTATTGTGACTCATATGTTTTCTATTTATTATGTTCCAGGAAAAATAAGAAATTAGAATCGATGAGAAGATTTTTCAATTGAACGATTGACATCTAACAGATGAGCAAGTTCAATTAGTGAACGCATTTATATTGGGTGCTCTATCTATCATCCGGCCAAGTTGAATTGATCATCCTTTGGTCGTAACCAATACAGAGAGGTGACGTTCTGAGACCAATTCATTCCATTACCACATTCAAATTGGTGAGATGACACCAACTTTATTTGATGTATACGAGATATTACGACTGGTTGTGGATGGCGAGCCTGTTACATGTCGTCCTATTAGTAACCTCCTGGAGTTCATCGAAAACAATTTGGGTATAGTGCCTACTGGAGGCAACCTGACAGTCATCAAGCATTCATGGTTGAAAGCCAATTTTAGGGAATTGCCACCTGATATAACCCCTGTGGAAGTAGTCAAATAACCCTATCCGCTCTTCCTCATCAGTGTCACGATTTTCGCTGATGTGTTAGTTGCAACAGTGCCAATGAGGTACTTGCGATTCTTTGAAGATATTAAGGAAGCAGACAGATATGCTTGGGGTACTGCAGCCCTCGCATTTCTTGATCGTTCCCTTGGAAAAACTTGTACTTTCAAGCGAAGTCATTTTAGTGGCTCATCCACTGTTATGCAGGTAAATTAAATTTTTGTATAGACATAAGAATAATAGTTTAGACTACTTACAAAAAATATTTATTACTTATCATATCTTGATATAATACAGTGCTGGTCTTTTAAGCATATTATGCATATGAGGCCCATACCACATAGTATCTCTCCAAATATGCCTAGGGCAAAAAGATGAGAGCCACCAAAGAATTATTATGGCAATTTACATAACTTGATGCCTTCCATTAGACAGAATTGGATAACTTCCAACCTAATGAGGTTAGTGTGTACTTTGATAATGATTATTTTCAATTGTATTTAAGTATTTGTAGTTTTTTTATTGACTGATTGCAGTATGTGTGATTGCATATCATATTACAGGTAATATGAAATCCCTGTTTCAAGCCTGATGAGGTCATTTCGGATGATAGGTAGCAGGCACTCGAAACTGCAATGTGCATAACGACACTTATCTTTGACGATATTGCCGAGTTGTACATGTTAGATCGTGTTTGCCAACAATTTGGAGCTAAACAAGGCATTCCAAAAAATCTATTATCTGTTGGTAAGAGGTCTAGCAGACAAGATAGACAATGAGATTGGAGAAATGTCAATTCTGATAAAATTCATCATTGGTTGACTTGCCATGAGCGCATGATGACATATATTAAAGTCGATATTGCCAATGGGTTGCCCTCAGCGAAGAATAAGGCATGGTATTGCCGAGAGTCCCATCTTATAATACATAATATCGCTAACCCACCAAAAGGCATATTGCAACCTCATAACTAGGAAGAAGAAGAGGTGGTTCCTGCACATGAATCACAGTATATAATGAGACATCGGGTTATGATGATCAATTAGTATGTTTATATTAACCTACAAATTGTTTTAGTTTTGTACTTGCCTATTAGTTTTATGAAATTGATTAAATATAATAATCACCTATCCTGTTTTTGCAAGTTAGTGCAGTTCAAGCTAGTACAAGCTTGTTAGCAGAGGCACTTATACTTTGACATGCGTGGTATCCTGAGGTTTATAATCACGTTAACAAGGCGTTTGAAATGATGTCTAAGTTTGTGCATATCGACATGGATGATATAGAAGCCAGGATGGAAAATTTACAACGTCAAGTTAATGACAAAACTGTACAAGAAGAGGCCGTACAAGATGTAGTGGGTGAAAGTAGTCGGGCTGCAGAAAACTTGGCTCCATCCACTCAACCTGCAGTTGAGGTGTCCAGAAGACATAATACATGAAAGAAACAATATCAGTCCAAGAGAAGGCGGCCAATGTAATGGTCTTTGTTGGCAATGTAATGGTCATTTTAATCGCTGTAATGCTATGAAAGGAAAATGTAATGGTCATTTGTAAGGTTAAACATTAAATGCACCAGATGGATGTAAACTGATAGTATTCAATGAATATATTTGTACATGTAATGTTAAATAGTGTCTGCTTCCATTGAACCTATTTGCCTGAAAAAATGAAATCCTATATTCTAATGGTTGGACATAATTTGCAGTGAATGTACTATATATCCAAGGGATTTCTGTTACAGTTTCAAAATCAATTGGGTAATTTTCATTCATATAAAGATTTTGATCTTGGGAAAGTTTTGTAATGTTACAGAGAATGAATGTTGCTTTTATTACTCATGTAGAATCTTATACCTCGTTGTCCCTTGCTTGAGAAATTATAGAAGGTTGTCATACCCTATAATGGATCACAAGAGAATGCAACAAAACAAGTAGAATGTCCTTATAAGCCCCTTACTTGAGAAAGTATATAAGACTGGAGTACCCCATTAATGGATTACAAGGGTATATTAAGTTAGACATTAGATGCACAAGAGGGAGGTAAAGAACCAAACGAATCATCATGAGAAATATGTTAAATACTGTCTGCTTATCATTTTAAATATGTTACAAAATGGGTTGTTAGTTTTCGGTTGAACAATCGAAAATAGCAATGCAATTTTAAAATGATCATTGTTGTTTTCGGTTGTTGAACAACAAAAAATGTAACATTTTCATAGTCACATTTTTGGTTGTTCAACAACAGAAAACAACAATGACCATTTCAAAATTGCATTGCTATTTTTGGTTGTTAAACAACAAAAAATATGACATTTTCGAATGTTAAACAACCGAAAATATCAATGCAATTTTGAAAGAGAAATGATCCTATAGGACCCTCCCCCACATTATCTTAGTAGACCCAATTTAATTACCTCAAAACCTATCTCAATTTGAAGTAGCCCAAGAGCTTTCCAACAGTTCATGAATCGTCTAGATTAGACCTACGGATAAAAAGATATAACAAACAACAATTTAGTCTCTATGAGACCCAACTGTCCGGCCGCGGGCCGGGCTGTGACGGGTCTGACAGGCCCAAGCGCGGGCTGATGATGCAGTCAACACATCTGATAATGCAGTAAACACATTTTCTTTAATTATACAAGGCTAAAACTTCAAGATAAATCCAAAAAATTCTGAAAAAAGTTCTAAAAATTTGGAAAAAATCACCGATTAAATCTTATAAATACTCCCTTTCCCTAATTCCAAAGGAGAGAGAAAAAGAGACAAAAAAAACCTTAAAAATTCCCAAAAATAGGAAATTTACCCAAAAATACCAAAAATAGGAAATTTACCCAAAAATACCAAAAATAGGAACAACCCTTAGAAAATTTGATTGTTTAGGGCCTCGACTCTATATAATGAGTTTGATTTTATTAATATTATCATTATTATTATTATTATTATTTATTATTATTATTATTATTGTTATTATTATTATTATTATTATTATTATTATTATTATTATTATTATTATTATTATTTACAGATTTATTGTTGTCATTACTCAATTTGAAAATACTGTTTTTGGTTGTTGAACACCATTGACCTTGTAACGATCCATATATAACACCAAGTACAAAAACACAAGATTGACAACATGGAATTCAATCTATTCATTAATTCATCAAATTGATAATTCCATGCATAAACACAAGATTGACAATATTGAATTCACTCTACTAGTTCTTTGCAAGTCCTCCTATTATGACCCACTATGCCGTATCGTTTGCATTTCAAAGGCCTGGTGATGGACTGTTCGATCTCAGATATTTTTCGTTGTTTTTTCGGCCTACCGAGAAGGTGTGTCGTCCTTGGTGACAACATTGTCTGGTTGAACATACCTGTCAACTCAATATCATCCGGGACAAGCCCAAAGGGAGTTTCAAAGGCCCTTTTAAAGTATACCATTATGAAATACTGAAGGCAGTACACAGTGGATCCAAATGTATTTGGTTAATAACTACAATGGCATGACTACACGGTATGCCATAGAGTTGTCATTTTTTACAACTACGCATCCAATGAGTTAAATCGACAACGTATTCAAGATAGTTGATCTCAAACTGCGTATCCATAGTGGATATAACTGTGTGCAAAAATTTTGCATTCATCTTTCGCAAGTCGAGTAAGTCTTGGGTTTTTGGTACTAGCATGTCGCTCCAACTATTACCTAACTCCCTCTTCTTTTCAGACCTGGTCATCAATTGTATCCTTATTTCTTCATACATTGTACTGATTGGCTTCTCTCGAGCAGATAAAATCCAAGTATTGAATGATTCGGCCATGTTAGAGGTAAGATGATTATATCTTCTCCCTAGAAAATAAGCATCTGCCGGAGGGATATTCTTAATCCACTTATATTCTTCTGTGTCGGCACACTGTATATCAAACATTATTTTTTTGAACCCACCAATGGTCGCTTTATGGGAAGCCTTCCAAAACAGCATCAGCAATACTTCGGTGTTTGCTGACTTTTTCATAAAGCCCTTGAAGTTCTCTTCCATATGTCGCATGCAGAATGCTGGAAAACATGCGGGAAAACATTTTCCTATTGCTTCTGGTAAGCTTTTCTATCGTCTGATATAATTGTTAAGGCATATAGATTATAGGAAACTCATTCAATAGCTCACTCAATATACTTAAGAACCAATATCAACTCTAGTAGTTTTCTTTCTCGACCACTGCAAATGCTAATGGGAAGAGCCCATTATTTGCATCTATGGCGATGACACACAATAATATTCTTTGATATTTTTCTTTTAAAATGTCTCATCAATACCCATTAGTGACCTGCATTAATTAACAAAACCCATGATACATGGACGAAAAGCAATAAATAGTCGTTTGAACCTATCTTCATCAGTGTAGATGAGAACTTCGGTTCTCGAGTTGGTTCTTCGGAGCTTCTCTATATATAAAGGGAGGTCATGGTAAAGTTGTTCATGTGATCCATCTTTCATCTCTCTAGCAATCTCTTTTCCTCGCCAAACTTGCATGTAGGAAAGCTTGACACCGTGATCGTATTGGATATCTTTTACGATGTCTTTCGCTTTAATTTTTGGTTGGTCAATAAGGCGGCATTTAATTTTGTTTGCCACCCAATCACTAGAAGCTACTGGCCAATAGACCCTCCCCATTAGACCACTACATGTGTACTCCTTAACCATCGACATCACTTTGAAGTATGCCATACTGCTAACTCATAAGCACTGCACTTGCCATATGCATCCATCTGCCTTACAACTTACCCACACCCATCCCAATTCACTCTTGTCAAACTTCAGGATAAAATTATTGTAGATAGTAAAATCAGCTAGACGATGTCCGCATTCATTGATATTCTCAAAAAATTGCCAAATTTTCAATTAAACTTCGTTCCCAACTCCTCTACACGTGCTCTCTAATGATTCACTATCCTCCATATCACACTCTGGTACAAGCTCAGGGTCGGGTACCACTTCAAAGTTTTGATCTTGATCAAGTAAAGGAGTGTTACGACGACTCTTGACAAAAGATAGAGTGTAAGATGAAGTAACTATTTTTGCAGATAAAATATTCAAATAAAGCAAATTAGAGATGAAAAAGTAAATTGTAGATATACTTATTATTTGAAAATGAACCATCATCAACAAAGTCTGTCGTTGGGAATTCCATAAATCTCCATTCTAGCTCTATTGCAGAGGCAATATATACAACAACCTCGAAGACCCCCCTCCCAATATAAAAGATACATCTATATCATCATTTACATCGATCAATTCAAGCCCACTAGATAGACTTGTGTTGTAGTACATAATAGCCAATTTCTTTGGATCACACGACGTTAAATTACCAAAATGTCTTTTTAGTTCCTCCAATGAACTATTTCTATTATACTTCGTAACCTTCAACTTTCCCTTTTATAAACCATACGTTCGTCATCCGCATTCGTCTCAAATGATCCCCCATATCGAAATAACAGTTGCACTCCCTCGGTAACCATCGTTAATGCTACCGTATTAAATGAATAGTTGGATTCGTGTTACAAAAAATAAATACAATAAGGAATAAATCTTTTTTGGATATTTCTAACTACTTTAGGGTTCATAAAATGTGAGTATTACATAATAGATTAAAATAACGTACTACTAAAAAAGTCAACTAGTCAATAAACAACAAAAAACATCAAATACTAAAACAAACACAAAATAAACAACAAATACAATATAGTGTACTACTCTATGTATCAACATAATACAAACAACAAATATTAATGAAAACAACAAATATTAATGCAAACAACAAATAATAATACAAACAACAAATAGTTATACAAAGAAACAACTTCAACAATATTTAGCAAATATTATTTATTAATCAACAATATACAATATATACTAATAAAAAATACAATATTGTATTAATTGTGATAAAATTAACCAAAATTAATTGACTGTATAAGGAAAGAGCAAGAAAGGTACCAATCATGACCAAATAGAGAGCCAATCTCTTCAACTTTGTAGAATACTATATTGGGGGACAGTGCATAGGATTAGGTACAAACAAATTTTTTCCCTAAATTATCAAAAAAAAAGAACTCCTTCCCACAAATAAGAGCGAACTTTTTCCACCAAAACTTTCGGTTATTCAATAACCAAAAACCGTAAATTTTCGATTCTTCAAGAACTGAAATAGTTGTATTTTCAGTTGTTGAATAACCGAAAATACATTGAATTCGGTTGTTCAACAACCTAAAAAGGGTAAAGCCGTTTTTTTATTTTTATTTTCGTTTGACATGAAAAAACTAACACAGTGGTAATAACGGAAACTATTCGGTAGAGCTGTAATAACGCAAACTATTACAGATATATATATGTAATTTTCTCTATTTAAATTAATATATTATGTATAATATTATTTTGTTAGTTGTCTGCCATATACCTTTATTACATTATTATTTACTATCTTTAAAAATAAATTAAATAGATTTTAAATATTGGCTATGTACATGTCAAGCGCATGCCAGATTTTTTTGTCCCTAACAATTTCGTTTTGATAAATATTGCTTCCTTCTTGTCTTTGTTGTAATATATGCCATATTTTCCTTATCTTATAGGGACAATTACATATATACCCGTTAAGTTGTCGTTATTACCAAAATGTCGAATAGTTTTCATTATTACTGGAATGTTTGTTTTTTCACTTCACAACTAAAATTTTTAAAAAAGATTTTTTTTACCCTTTGTAGTTTTTTAACAACCGAAATTACTGGATTTTCGATTGTTCAAAAACTGAAAATAAGCTAATTTTGATTCTTGAACAATCGAAAATAGCATATCTCGTTTAAGCTCATGGGATACGCAGTCTCATTTTCGGTTGTTCAACAACCGAAAATATAATACGATGGAAAATATAAAATTTTCGGTTGTTGAACAACCGAAAATAAGAATGCAAATTCCAAGCTTCTGTCATATTTTTGGTTGTTCAACAATTGAAAACAAGACATTTTCAGTTGTTCAACAACCGAAAATAAGAATGCAAATTCCAATCTTCAACCTAATTTTGGTTGTTCAAAAACAGAAAAAGGGTAAAAAAAGTCTTTTTTTTTAAAGTTCGTTACAAAGTGAAAAGAACGGACATTCCAGTAATAACGGAAACTATTTGGTATTTTGATAATAACGAAAACTATAACGGATATATATGTAATTTTTCCTAGCTTATAATCAATTCGAATAAATAATATCTTTAAAAAACATAGTTATACATTGGCATAAGCCTCTGCCCAAAAGAGATATACCAGTTGTTTAAATATTCCTCAAGAATGTTTAGGAGCGCACCATCAAAAGCATCACCAACATTTACAATAACAAAGGACGACATTGTATAAAATATAACAAGATTCCAAGGTATTTTTATAAAATAGGAACCAAGTTTGCTGACATGTTATGAATTCTAGATAAATTTATTAAATTATTTATGAGAGATGAATAATTTAACAACTGACCTATATTTTATGATTTAATTTAAGAAACACATAGGAATAGTTGTAAATAGATTGAATGTTCAATAGTATTATCTCTTATACGTATTTTGATAAATTTCTTTGATTTTTATATCTGATGCACTAGTAAAAGCATCCATTTCCATTATAATGCTTAATTTTGAACATGGCACTAAACCAATATTGTGAAGAGTAGGACCCAAGACAAGTGTCATAGATGGTCTGGCCCAAAGTAAAAGTCAAGTTTGGTTTAAAACTAACCACATCTAATGTCAGAAAAATTGACCAACCGACCATGCTGGTTTTGACCACATAAAAAAGTTTGGATAACCATTTCTTGTAAAATATTTAATTGTTATTTTATTTATTTTTAGAAATCTAATATGATAAGTTTGACCAATGTCTAATAGATTTTGACTAGACTACACCCCTCACAGTTCAGTCTAAATTCTATATAATTTATATTTTCCAATCTCCTACCCTGATTATTTATTTTTGTTTTGTTCGCAATATGAAATGAATTACCATGACCACATTTAGGTTTTCATTTAGGTGGAAGCCGCACTCCCTCTTGGAAAAATGACTAGATTACCCTTTGCTCTAGCTTTGGTGGTACAAGGGATAAGAACTTTCTACTTATTCCAAATTGGACTATTATAGTTAATTAGTTGGTACTTATGACTCAATTAGAATGCACTTATGCAATAGCCTTAACCTATAACTTTGAAATTACAACAATAATATTAGCAAGAAATGGAAACTATAGACATTGATGATTTTTTAGGCTAAAAGTCAAAACTTTAACCTTGTGTTCTATGCCTTGCCATGAGATGAAAACACCAGCATTACTTCGTTACATTTCTTTGGCGGTTTTGTTCGTAATTGTAGCCGGCTACTATTACGAACAAAACCGCAAACAACTAACTGTGGTGTTTGTCATTAACGTCTTATTAATAACCAACAATGAGCATTGTGGCCACATACCATGGATGTCATAAATAGCAAATATATGGAGTACTTTCTTCGAACCATAACTCAACCATTGTGTTAGTTACGATATAGAAAAGAGTAATGAGAGGAGAAAAGCATTATGGTCAGTAACTACTTTGCTTGGTTGGCATGCTCACATAGTAACATGTTGTGTAATGAAATTTTTGTATGTGAATGTTGCGTGAAAATGCACCTTAGTCCTCTATTGTTTTAGATGAAAGAAGGCTCTACAGTGCTATGGGGATTCAGAATTCATGTGAGAGCAAGTAGAATTATCGGATCAAAAATTGTTGCCATTGAAAATGCAGCTCAATTGAATCTTGGTATATCTTTTTATTGAAGGGATGGAAAAGATGCATCTTGGCACAATATCATTGAAGAACAATTTTTTTTGTTACGTGGCCTCAGTATGGGAATGACCTAATAGCACAAAACGGACACCAGAATTAATGTAGCTAACCCCAATTAGTTAGAAAAAGGCTCCATAATGATAATATGAGTAGGTTTACGATGATTATATGATACAACGAAAAATAAATACAATGAGGGTAGCTCTGGGTGGTTAAGGGGGGCAGATGTCTCAACGTAACATCTCATACCCTTTTTCCCATCATCAACATATCATAAAAAGAAAAGGAAGAAGAAAAGAAGAAAGTGACATTTTAAATGTTGTTTGGGGCATATTTATTGCTTCATTAGAGAGAAGTAACACTTCTTATAGCTAGAATCATAGTTAGCAAGTCGGGGACTATCAATAAAGTGGAAACATAAAATCGAAAATAAATCTTTTTTATTTAAAAAAGTCGGATGAAAAAATTAGGTCAAAAATACGAATCGACAAAAATACTTCATGTAAATATATCACAAATATACGAGACTAGGCTAAAAAAATTGGAGTAAAAAAATGGATAAGTTTAAAATATTAGAAATTTTAAAATTCTAAAAAATAAAAAATATGCCAAAGCCATCAATAACTAATCCATTCATAAAAACTTTACTAGATTAATATAATTAAATCAATTAATTTAGATGTCTCATTACTCTCTTCCTATCATCCAATATTAATTATAAAATTAACTAGAGATATTTAAAATTAAACATAAGAAAAAAAAAAAAAAGAGTTTGGAAATATGTAATCCCCAAGTCATGTAGCTAGGCATCATCATCATCATGATCACCATATGGGGAGGTGTCCTCATTTTTCACCTCTTTGGAAACCTGTTATGGCAAAAAACCAAGTAGTTCATGACTAATTGCATTACAATCACGAATTTCATTTTCACAAGATACAACCATCATCTTTGAGTTCACTTTTATGTAAACCAAATCGGTTAACATAATTGGTGTCAATCTATTCATTTTTTTGGTTTGAGTCGTCTTAAAAGCACTCCAATACCTTTCGTATGCTTATGAGCTGCATGGTTGATTCAAAATCTGAATGGCAACTATTCAAACTAATGGAATGTTTTTTTTACATACTACCCACCAAACTCTTACATAAGGAAGAATTTTAGCTACTTATTTACGATACAATTAAAAGTGAAATAAAATTTATTTTTTTAAAATATTAAAAAAATAAATAATACAAGAAGATACAAAAAACTAATAGTCAAGAAGATACTTACGAGGATGAGTTATTAACAATAATCCCATTTCAACACTATCAAATATATTTGAATCCCGTGTATGGTACTTTAACAACTCTTAAAAGAATACATTTTTATGTTCAATCTGGATCATTGTATTTAAAATCAAGGTAAAGCAAACCTTCATTTTAGGATTAAGTTTAACAAACCCATCACTCATTAAAGTTGAATTAAGAAATGCGGCTGCAGCATGAATTAGGTGAATTATATTTCTTTTTCGTTTTTTTCAAACATCTTCAACAATTCAAGATATCTAGATTCATTGTCATTACAATTCCTCTTTAGTTCTTCCCTTTCCCTTCACATTGCTTCATATAAATATCCCATGTTGGACCCCTCACTATCATCGAAATGAAGCACTTTGATAAGAGGCTCTAATGTAGTGATTGTATCGGTTACATCATTTCAAAATTTGGAGCTTTGAATTATTTATGTGATTTTTATCCCATTTTTACTCTTGCTATAATTTATAGCTCTCCACTCAAAGGATGCAACCATCAATATCGATTCCTCTTCTACTTGCGATACGGATTGAACCATAAAAAAGTTAGTGGCAAATCTACTTGTACCATATTTTTCAATTCCCTTCCATTATATGTATTCTTATTTTATCTAAAACCATGGTTTGCCGATACATGAAATACACTATTAGCTTAACATCCTTAATGATATCTTGTACCCAAATGACATCCTTATCAATGTCTTCTAAATACCAATCCAACCCATGGGTAGTACACCATGATTTTATGAATACGAGGGAATCTCGATTCTATTAGATCACTAGCAAGTATATAATTTAAACTATTGTCAGTTGCAAGATGAACAATATTATGTGGTCCTAACTCCTCAATGACTTGAATAAGAATTTTTCAATAAATAATTCAGTTATGTTATGCTCAGATACCTCAAATACATTTTTTAAAATTGATCTATTAGGACACGATGCAACAACATTGAAGAATGACTGGTTTTTAATATCTGACAAGTGATCTGACATAAAAGTCCATTATGATTGAACCCATGAATCTTTTATTGAAGCTACATATGTATCGACTCTATCTTAAGTTGTTGTATCAATTTAGTGTGAACAGATGAATAACTTGGCAATGTGTAACAAAATACCAAAATTGATACATATATTTATCATATTAACAAATGATTATGTATTAATAACATTGAAAGTTATATTATTCATGATAAATGCGCAAGTAACTTCTTTGTCAATAAAATCTTTAATTTTCTTATTAAACAATGATGGTAAATAACTTTATTGTAAACGAGAACTAGTAGTAAAGGTACAAAGTGATGCATTATAATTACCTAGGTTTATCGAATCTTGATCAACATTTTGATCATATGATGTAATTTAGTTCTCCTTCTTTGGGGGCTTTGAAGATACCTCGTGTGTCGCAGTGACAGCCAAAGCTTGTACATCATCAAGTACATGAGGGCAAGCTTTTATATCAATCCTTAGTTCTCTTGGCAAGTGATATTTGAATCGTGTTATAGAAAGCATTGAAGGTAAATGTGTGTTGAATTTGCATTATATACAATTTAAATAAAGTTAAGTAGAAATAAAAATAAAATAATAAGTTCATGATAAATACACCATATGAGTTTTTTCATTAAATGCTTTAACAAACATCACACCTATTTAGTACAAAGTAAAACAAAATACACCATATAAATTTTTTCATTAAATACTTTAACGAACATGGAGCTACTTAAGTACATAACCAAAAAAACGTACACCATAAAAATTTTCTCATTAAATACTTTAACAACCATCACACATACTTAAGTACACACCAAAGGAAATACACAATTTTTTTTTCTTTTAATGGTCACTCTATAACTAGGCTAACGGTTGGGTTTATGCTTAATTGAAAATAGGGCTCGTAGCATTTGGGTACTCTGTTTCTAGAGAGAGAAACATTCCATTTGGGTACTACGTTTTTAGAGAAGAAAAACACGTATGTCATTTTCCTCTTTAATTTGCAGGAGCAGGAAGATTCAAAGCATGCGGTTCAATGTGATGTATATGAATTGGGTACAGTGGTTTTGGCAGGAGAAAAGAAAATGGGGGATACACGAATTGCAGGGAAAAGAAGACTCCAGAACCCTAAAATCTGTATGGTTAGGCTTTCTTCTGTAACATCACTCTATTTCTAGGCTTTTCTTTTCCTCTGTAATTTGCAGGAGCGAGAAGATCCCAAAACCCTGAAATCAATCTGGGTATAACCCGTGGGAAGAGTTAGTTATTACTTTGCAAGAAGAATTTGTGATTTCCTCTTTAATTTGCAAGAGAGAGAAGCAGCACGCACGGAGGAACAAGGATTATGTTTGCAAATTGTTTAAGCGTTTTTTTTTAAAAAAGATTTTATATTAAATGCGTAATATGGATGGTCTTTGAGCCTTAATTTTGATTGAAGTTTTGGTGGAATTTTGTCAAGCCAAAATTTTATAATTTTTTATTCAATGGTTTTCATTTTATTATATTCTAATTTGATTCTAATTTGTGATAATCTGGATGGTTTGAGCCCCAATTTGTGATAATATGGATGCTTTTGAGCTGTAATTTATGATAATTTGGATGGTTTCATGCCATAAACAATATTTACATTAAGTATTATCACAAATAATTACATAAATCTCCATCCTTATGATTTTCTTTACACAATGATTTGCCATAAATAGTGTTTCCTTTACATAATGATTTTTCATAATAAATATTGAAATCTGCATCTATATGCTTAAGTTAAAAAAAAGAAAAAAAAAAATCATTCATTCAATCTGCAACTGTGGCTTTGAAGAAGAACATGATTTCAACACAAACCCTAACGATACACAAACCTGTTGGTGATAAAAATTTATATTCTAAGTTTTTTTGGAAATAATATGCTTTTTTAAAAAGTATGAAAATAGCAATACACAAAACAGGAAAAAGTTACTGTTTCTTATGTTTCAAAAAAAAATTTACAGGTAGAAAAAGGATATGCTTTTTTGGTCCAGCTTAATTTGTTTATCTTAAATTCGCATTTTAAATTTTTTTCTAAAAAAAACACTTTTTTTTTGCCGAATTTTTAAAGAACGGTCGGTTTAAAAGTTTTTTTATAAAAATACCATTTATTTATTTATTTAAAAAGCACGTTTTAATTGCCGATTTGCTAACTATGGCTTGAATACACAAGGATAAACTTATGACATAGACAAAGATAGAGCATGCAATAAAACATACTTACACCACCCCATATCTCTCTCTCAAATGCACTTGCAACCCGTAAAAATTTCCCTTTACCCTTGATTCTATTCTTTGTATTTGTCAACCATGCGGGCAGGACCTGCCGTCAACTTTTCCAGCCCTTTTCTCTCTCCACCTTGTTTTAAGCATGGAGCTCTTAAGCCTATAAATTGGCCTGTCTCTCTCTTCACCTTTTTTTAAGCATGGAGCTCTTAAGCCTGTAAATTGGCCTGAATTGCTTCTTGGATCAAAACTACATTAGCAAGGAGACAATAAGGCGAGTAAAGATTCAAATAAAGAAGACAGAGAACAAAACAAACAGGCAAGTGACCTACTTACTCAATGAGAAAGAATGACCTCCTCAACAAGGCCAATGAGCTCTCTGTTCTTTGTGATATTGATATTGCTCTCATCATGTTCTACCAAAATGGAAAGCTCAGTGTTTTCTTTGGGAAAAGTAGGTCACTAAACTCACTCTTTCTTTATTTTCTTATTACATTGAATATTTAGTAAAACATTGGGAAAAATAGGTCACTAAACTCACCCTTTCTTTATTTTCTTATTACATTGAATATTAGTTTCCTCATGACTAAATCTCTTATCTTTATCTTTCTTTTTTTTTCTCTTTGTCTATGCCCTGGGTTGAAGAAATTTTTGGCAATATATGAACATTCCTGTGCATGTATGGGTGAGGTAATAGTTTAATATTTAATGGGTTCTACTTGCTTTTTATTTGTGTCATCTATTAAGCTCTAATGTTTCCTTTTTGTTTTACTCCTAAGTTCATCTGAAGCGCCATTTTTGTTAGATATGCAACTTCAAACACAGAAAGAAAAAACTTCACAAAGGCTTCAGGATGAACAAGTAAGTATCATATCTCTCTTGTTATGTGATTGTGTGTATTAAAATTTGTGGTTTGGTTTACTCTTGAGTCGCACTGATAATGATGTAGAAAAGTATATAAATATGCCATTTATTTTAGGGGAAATGTTTCTTTGGAACCCCACTCACATATATAGCACATGTGACCCTAATCTTAGTTGTCAGATCTGAGTAGATGGCTGAGATATCTTGAGTCACAATATTACAAGCTAGCTCTTAACCATTAGATCTTGATCAGACGACTCAGAGTTTTTTATTTTTAACTTTTATTCTATAAATCATTTTAAGCCAAAATTTGTGACATGCATAAATCTAACAAGGGCGCACATGATTTTTTAAAAAAAATCCGATTATAAAAAATTACTAGAATACCCCTAAAAATGTCTGGGGTATTTTGGTCATTTATTTTTATGAAAAATATTATTCTTAATTTTTTCCAGCTTCACCCTAATTTTTTGATTGGATGCCCAAAATTTTATTAAAAAAGATTTTGTAGAAAAAAATAAAACAGTGTTTGACATGACATTGTGGTATAAACAACCAATGCTGTTTGATTCAGATCAAACGGCTAAGAAGTGGGGTCCCATATAACTTATATGTTCTTGGGGTCACATGGAAAGTTCCTTCTTATTTTAGTACAAGGAGGTCACACTCAATCTTTTCTATCGAATTTTAAATCGGATGGTTGTATGTAATTGACTAGACTCAAAGCTATAAAGAATTTCTCATACTTCATGACGCACTTCAAGCTATCCGATTGATAACTAAGAGCTAGGAGTACTTATAACAATAGTAAACGATCTTATAGTACACAGTCTCAAATGATATTTGCGCTGCTATCGACTTTGTAAAACAACGTGTCCATGAAAACCTTTGGAAGCTGAGGTTTGAAGATAATCTGGCCTCTAAGATAAGCGGGTATCTCTTTCTCTCTCTCCCACTCTCTCTCATTTGGAAATGAAGGGCTTCATTTGTGCTTATCTCATTTGAATGTTTTTCTTTGTTTCCTAATATTGGATTCCTTGTGGACTGAGTTGAATCATCTCAAACAATCTTGACCCACGTATTCAGGTACGCTCACAACTTCTTATCGAAAATTATAGAATATGATTCTTCACTTGTGTTATAACAACATCACAATTCTTCCTAGTTATTAGATGTGAAGTTGGACTTTTAGGAATTTGCATTGAGACTTGCTAAAAGTCCAACAAAAATGTTCTTAAACTTATGATTCATCTTTATTTGTTTGATTTCTAATTTGATGGATATTCTAGTCTTATATTAAAATGATGCACGCCAAGATGCCTAGTACATTTTTAATTTTTATTAAATTTTTTGAATATATTTTGCGATGTTGTAGGTTTTACTATTAAAAATTTTCAATTTATTAGGAAGTTCAAGGCCTTTTAGTGTTTGGAATTTTAGAGGCATTCAACTAGAGTCATTATATAATTATTTATGCTATCAAGGGTATATTTTAATCCGAAGTTATAATTATACTAGAATAAAGATATCTTGAGGGTTAAGGTTTAACAATAAATAGAAGTCTGAAGAAGATTTTGAAGCAGAGTAAAACATTGTTTGAAAGTCTGTGTTAAATTAGAGAACTAAGAAGCTTGGCTTATTATTTCATGATTATTTTTATTCAAATTTTCATTTCTTTGATTTCTTCTTATAAATTATACTGTGTATTATTAAGCTAAATGGTCTAATAACAGACAATCTCTGTAACACACATTTGGTCTTTAATTTTTGTTTGCAATCGTGTGATTCTCATTCCATCTTGTTTTTCTTATGAGAACCAATTACTTTGGAAATTTCAGGAGGTTAAGCGAGAAATTAATGGGGTTCTGTGACAATTGCAAGAAGCACAGAGAAAATTAAGGTACGCCTTTCTTACTAATCGGTAAACAAATCATTAACCAAACAATTAAACTAAATAGCAATAAAAGAAAACAAAATTTTACCTAGCCAAGGGAGCAATTGCAAAGTAAATCTCAATATACATAGCAATCATTATTTGTTCTTATGAAATTTGTTGTCACAGTCTTAATATACCCAAAAAGAAAAAAAATTTAAGCTATATCTTTTTGTTTTGTGCACTGTGAATTTGTATGAATTGGGCTTGCACCTTAAAACCCAACTAATTCACATGTAAAACATTGTTTTCTCAAGCAATAATTCCAAAAACTGAAATAGAAACCCTTTCTTCTATGATTATCGTACTTGCTTGACTCTTGCGGTATAAAAAAAATGCAAACGTACTTTCACGGAGAGAGTTTGAATGCTAATAGATTCTTAACAGTCGATTCGACTCACATTACAAATTGGTTCTCACTTGGGGAAACACACTTCCGACAACATAATTTCATTGATTCTAACTCCCTACTCTCCTTGAAGTACTTTTATAAATAATTGAGAAAGAAATAACTTGTTAAATAATATAAAGCCTAAGAAAAGAACAATATTATGAGTAAAAAAATCAGGGCCAACTCTCTATAACGAATAAATGAATACACAAAAAAAAATGTCATGCCCCAAATAATTTTCTTCCAATACTCACAAAATTTTGATTGACAGAGGCCATTCACAATCAGTGGTTGAATGCTTAGCCAGTTCATTTGTGAGTTCTTTAAATGATGAATGTAGATGCATTGAACCTTGCAGATCAAGTTGAGTTGAACAACGAGATAAATCGAGTAGAAGCCGATGAAGATTTCACTCATGTTCATATTACAACATGTCAACAGCTTGAAATTTACTCCACCACAACACCTGCAATTCATACTCTAGCAATCTCACCCACATATACAGTGAACTGGGTATTGTATTTCATTCCATGCGGCTCGTTTCTCTTGAGGCATTTGATATTTATAGGTTAAGATAGAAGGTTTGTTTGCAATGTTTAGAGTAATACCTTGAAATGATCTCTCGTGAAAAATAAAAAAAAGGCAACAAGATCGAACTAGTCAAAATGATTTAAGGGACACACATAGAGGGCAAACATATAAACAAATGGAAGCTCCAAAATATATATACTTATCTTATTAATTGGAGATCCATATTGTAGACCGGTTACCTATAGTATAAAAAGGTTACAACTATCGTTAGTAGTTAGATGTGGAATTGGGTGGCTAGGATGTGCAATTCTTTTACACAAAGTTCAAAATAAAACAATAAAAAAAATTCAATCGTTGAGGGTTATGAAAGCACACTCATCACGTCTAGATTTTTATATTTGAGAGCTAGAAGTGATTATGACTATCTTATGCAAAAGGTAAATAGTATTGTCGCAGACTTATTCATTATTAACAATATTGTTGTACCTTATCTTATCTTAAACACTTGGATTCTAACAAATTGTTCTTTCTTTTTGGTTAATTACTTCCACAAAATGCTAATAACATGAGACAAAAACTTCTTTGACAAGGAACTGGAGAGTTTAACTTTGGTTCGCCGGTCCAAAATCAAGAGAATTAAATCTCTTCGAAGTTTTATATTGATTATAAAAAGTAACGATAGTAACCCTTTTTGGTTTTTTTATTTCGTAATTTTTTTGGATGTTTGGGTCCGAGAATGAGCAATAGACTTTCTTCTTTTCTATTACAACTGATTCACCAATATGAGTCCGTTATTTTACATTTAAGAAGGGGAACAAAAGAAGCTAGTGTGTGTTTAAGAAAAAAGAAAAAGTTACTTGACGCCACCTCTTAAATTATAATGATAATTGAGAGCAATGGGGCAAATTTTAATAGGAAAAGTATATCGCATATTATTGAATGAAATGATGTCTAATAATTGAAAGGATTTGACTTGCCATTGGGATGCTGCAACCACCTTAAAGTTTCTTTCACTCCCATGAGCTATAACTTTCCTTAGTAATTGAAGCATACGATGCTTATCCTGCTTCAAATAGGTGTAAAAAGTTTCGCTCCCCTGCTCAAGCTATAACCATGCCTCTTGTGCACTTTCGATTGCTCTCTCCTTCTCCAACGCCCCATAATTCTTTTCATATTTTGGGGTGTGTATCATCACCAATAACATTTGAATATCTTGGGTTGAAATCCATGAGATAGGAGAAATTGAAAAAGTCATTTATATGATTAAAGCTGGGTGGATGAAGTAGAGATGTGCTTCTGAAGTCTTATGTCATGGTCACATACGAATGAAACTAAAGGGGAATTTCTATGGGATGGTTGGAAGGCCACCATGTTTTATGGGATGGAATGTATGAGCAGTCAAGAAAAAAATATCCATATAGTAAGTGTAGCAAAGATGAGGATGTTGAAATGGATGAGTGACATGATAATAAAAAATGAAATTCGAAATGAATACATTCGAGGATATTTAAGAATAGATCCAGTAGGTGATAAAATAAAAGAAAGTAGACTTAGGCAGTCTTGGTCATGTGTAGTGTTGACCTAGGACGTAGTGGGTTTGACGGAGAGATTTAGTTCAAATGGAAGGCACTAAAAGGACAAGGGGATGGCCCAAATAGATATTGATGGAAGTGATGAGATTAGATCTAGTGACTAATGGTTTGACTAAGGATATGAAATAAGATTCGTATTGCCGACCCCAAATTATTGGGATAAAACTCAGATGATCAGGATGATTCTTACCATTAACAAGCTCATGCACAACCTTGTTTAAATTAATGAAGCGACTCAAAAGTGGATCTCTCTCTCTCTCTCTCCAACTTTTTCAATATTTTTTCCTAAGTCTTACCTCCTCCTACATACACATCGCTAAGAAGTACTTATCCCCCCACATCTTGGGTCTAACTATTTGGAAGCAACACCCCTTCACCTCTACGTACATGAATGAAAACCAACGACAAAATAGAGAAAAAAAAACATGCAAATACAAATTATCCACAATATAAAAAGAAAAATTTATTAATATATAACTAATTTATCAAATTTTTAATATTTTAAAATTTTTTAAATATTCCAAGATTTGCATTTTGATGAGTTTTTAAATTTATATGAAATAGGTAAAATGTTAAAGAGTTTTGATAAATCTCCCTAGAAAAATTAAACAAAAGAATGGGTAAAGAAGATAATTTTTTTTTAATAAAAAACCTTCACCACTAAGTTGAAAGTAAACTTTTTTTAAAGTGTTGGTTAACAAACACCAGCCAGTTCATGGGGAGTACTTGGAAATGACATCATGTTTGTTAAAGTCCAAAGTTTCTCTGAAGAGAAACTTGGGTTATACGATAGGAATGGAAATGAATCATAGACACCTAGAAGATATTGAGACCTACCATAAAATACATAATATTGCACCTACCCTTCCCATGCATATTAATAACATACACTTTTCATAGTAACCCGGCAGACGTTGTACACTTTCTTGAATAATGTTCATGGGTAAACCATGGAAGTACTTCAACTTTAACTTTGAAATTCTAACCAAACCAAACCTTGTTGACACTTTGTGATTTATCCTATATTTTTTTGAAGGAAAACAAAGCGAAAATTTTATGTGTTGCTATTGTGGTCCTCTTCCCAAAATCTCTCTTAGAGAATGACTTTTGGACTAAACTTTTATAGGCCAATAATCTCGACCACTTTGATTATGAATCTTAAAAATAGAATTTAAATTTGAATTTAAATTTAAATTTAAATTTAAATTTTATGATATTTTATTTTAAAAGAATTAAAATGCATAGTCTATGAAAATTTTAAAACAACATGTTTGTAAAGTTTAAAATATATTTTTAAATTTATGCTTGTGCTAGTTGAGATTATCAACCTGTAGAATTGGAGTTGATAAGAGAGAGTTGGAAAGCCCTCTTTTAGCAGAGTCATTGATTTGAGTGAGTTGTAATGAGTTGGAACCCTCTCTTTCTCTCTCTCTCTCATCAAATAAGTTAAGAGCTGGAGCTTAGCGAATTTATTTTGCTTAAACACACTAGCTTTTCTTTTCCTTGCATAATGGACTTATATTTGTGTTCAATGCATTCAAAAAAGGAAAGAATTTGGGCTTTCTTAGACCCGAGTCATCCAAGAAATATCAAAAAAAAAAAAAAAAAAAAACAGAAAAAGAAATGTCATCCTTATTTTGAGTCGACGAACCATACTCTCCACTTCCATCTAATTTTGAGTCAACGAACTTGAGTCTCCAATTCCCTGTGAATATAATCCCCATGGCATCCAAGTAAGATCGTATATTAAGAGAATTTTGTGAAATAAATTAACCAAAAAGGAAAATACAATATGTGAGAAGTAAAATATTTATGGAGAGACTACGCACACATGTGTTAATAATGAACTACCTTCTGCACAGGAAAATCACAATTATTCTTAGTCATCAAATATGAAATTGGTAAGTTGAAGAGTGTGTCATTCATCACCTTCAATGATTAACATTTTTCGAACTGTGTAAAAAAAGAGTGACACACTCCTTTGCCTGCCTGGTTCCACTTTGACAACTAGAGTTGTAGCCTTCTTATAGCATAGATAAAGGGTCTCACAGTATACAAATCACGAATGAATGAGATAAGTATGGGTATGTTTTAAATTTTAGTTTTATTGAATGGATGGCTATTGATCAATGAAAACTACCTACATTATTTTACATTGGTTTACATATTTTCTTGTACTTATGCCCTTGAGTATGCATATGCATGTCTCCTGAATCATTTAACATAAAATATTTTAACATTTAAGTACAATTTTTTCTTTTTTCCAAATTCATGATCATAGTGGTTGAGATTATTTTCAATGTATAATTTGAAAAAGTTGTAAAGAAATCCTATATCTGAACTTAAAAGTATTGACTGGCCCAAGAGAAACCTTACTAGTATATATAAACATGTAAATTGTATGGAAAGAAAGACCATACCGGGTTCACTGTATTTGGGCTTGAGATTGTGGGAGGATGGATGGCAAGTGTTGTAGCAGTGCAAGTTTTAGGAAGCTCAGATGTTATAGTCTCAACTTGAGCAAACTCTTCATCCACTTCCGCTCGATTGCTCTCATTGATCAACCCAACTTGATCAGTAAGGTTCAATGCATTTACATTCATAATTAAAGAATCTACAAAGGAGTCCGGTAAGCATTCAACCATTGGATGTGGATGATCCTTATAAATCAAAATTTTACAGGTATTGGTAGAAGATTATTTTGGCCTTTTTTTTGTGGTATTTTTATTCGTTCATCATGGAGAGGGTGGTATGGTAGTAGTGATTACCCATTAATTTGGTCTTTTATTTTGTTATATACTTTTTAACCGGTCATTTATTTCTCAACTATAGATGAAAACTACCTCAAGGACAGCTTGGAGTTGGAATCCATGAAATTATGAAGTGGGGAGAGTATTTCCCATTATGAGAACTAATCCTTAATTTGAGTCGAATAAGTTTCTAGTTGTCGATGAGCAATCTGAAATCTCTCCATGAATATATGTTTGCATTTTTTTAATACCACTAGGGTCCAGCAAATCAGCCCAAGAAGAAAAGGTTTATACTTAAATTTTGACAATTTCGGCTTGAGAAAAAAAAAAAAACATGTAAATTAGTTGGGTTGTAAGGTCCAACGCTAGTTCCTTTCAATTCATGCTGCATAAGGCAAACAAATCTGGTTGAGGATACTTTATTTTTAAAATAATATTACTTGAAGACAACAAATTTCACGCAACATAGAAAGAACAAAGAAGGGTAGAATAATTTACTATGTTTTCTATGATCTGACTTTGAGATTGATTAATCACTCGAGTGTATATTGAACGATATGCTCATAGGGTTCTGCCTCTGGTAGTGATGTTATACTATTAGGTTCACCTTAAAAAAGCCTGAAAGCGAAGATAGAGATGTAAAGAATATTATTTACTTTGCTTCTTATTCAAATATAGTTTGGTTAATGGTAAGTTTACCAAATAGTGAAATATGAGTACCTTAATTTTCTCTCTACATCCTCAAGTTGATGTTGGAACCAGTTAATTTATTGTAGAAGCTCCTGATGTTTAAGAAATAATTAGTTCTTGAAACAAGAATCACAAGACTGTAGAGGAAAGGGACATGAAAGATCAACAGTAAGGGGATTGTATATTATAAGGTTATTTATCTTTGCAATGCATTGGATAATTTATATAAAGATCTCCATGAAATAAAAATTTGATTGAGAAATATGGTGAAAGAAAAAGCCAAGCGTCTTAGCTCTCTACTTTAACTATGATACTATGCTTCTAAAATCATATATCGACCTCTATTTATATCTTGAACCTCAACCCTCGTGTTTATATTCGAAATTGCGGGCAAGGGACTTCGGCCCCGCTTTGGTTTCAAGTGCAAACAAATCGATGAATTGGTAGAGTATGAGTTCTGTCAAATTACGCTCCGAGGAAGAATCAGGTCTTAAGACATTCTCCCTCTCGGATCGCCGACAAAGCCGACTTTCCTACTATTTTAACCTTGAAACGCAACCAAGAAAGCTTTTAAAAAGGGGTTTGGGATAAAAAGAGGGTTTTAAGAAAATAGATTTAGGAAGCGAACAAAGAAAGAGAACCACAAATAAACAACTAAACTAGGGAGATGCACATAAACATGGGTGGAGAATCTAACTACAAGATGCAGTAAGAATAACAAATTAGAGAGCATGGAGACAAAGGAAGTGAGTTTAGTCTACACATGTGTAACATAGAATGAAAGAGTATTATGGAAATGCGAGTATGACTATGAAGAAGAAAAGAGATGATGTCCTCATCAACAAGGTAGAGAGATATGAGTATGAAATGCGAATAAAGATAATAATATAACCTGAGAAGAGATAAAATGAGAGAGAGGGACAAGAAAGCTAATACTAGTAAATAACATGCATTGAGAGTAATAAAACTAAATACAAGAAAGAGATAGAAGGAAATAGTATTTGAAAGAGTGTTAATATAAGTGAGATAGAGAGAAATAGAAAATGAAGCATTGAAAAAGAGATAGAGAAGTAGATGAATACAAATTACTAATAAGACAAATAGATACAACAAGAAGAGAATAAGAGATGCTAAACTATTGAACAAAACATAAGGGGAAGGGGAAAAATAAGCATATGAGAGAATGAAGGATGAGAGGGATGAAAGAGATGATAGTTAAACTATGAGATGGAAAAGGAGAGAGAATATATCATTAATAGAGAAAAATAACCATAATAAAGAAAAAGAAATGAATGTTTGATTGAGAGGGTGAAGAAGAAGGCAAGATCTATGCTATCAAGTGAGAAAATGGGAAAAATAAATAAACACAACAAACTAAAAGAGGTAGATATAACGAGAAAAAAGAAAACAACCATGTAATAAAATAGATGAGAGATTGGGGTGAGAGGAGAGAGCCTATGCTATCAAATAAAGAAAACTAGGAGGAAGCATCAATATAACAAACAAGGAGAATAGATACTCATGAAAGATAAATAAAATAAATCTACACTAAAGAGGATGGGAAAAAGGGGGAGATCTACATCACAAAAGAATAAAATGAGAAAAGGAAAAAATGCACCAAACTTAACAAGAGGTAAATGTTACTACGAAGAGAAGTGTGATTATTTAATGAAGAAAATGCGAAATAGAGAGTTGGTGAAGAAGAGAAGATCCATGATACTGCATAAGGAAGCAAAGAAGATGAATAAATACAACACAATAAAAGAAATAAATGCAAGTTATCAAAGGGAAAATGATTATGCAATGAGAAGGAAATAAAAGAGATGATTAAATATAACTTACTATGCATATTAAATACTACATTGAATGACAAAGCAAGGAAATGTAGGTAGGATCATGAATAAGGGAAAATAGGGAAAAACATATATAAAAATAGCTAAGAGAGAAGTAAATGCAAGAATAAGAGAACAAAAAAATAGAAGTTAAATCATGAAATAAAGAAAGGGAAGAAGAAAGCCATCACTTTAAAATAAATGCTAGAAAAATCAATGAAAAGGTAAAGAAAATAATATTTAAGCCGGGTCCTCAGACCTGATGCTCAGAATCAGCACTAATTTAGATTGTAAGGTTGCATAGTCAATCCTGAACTTTCTTGGTTTTTAACGGGGTAAGTAGAAATAGGAAAAAGAGGGCCCGAATGGCCTGATTATCTTGACCGCCTTTGGTTAGTAGTGCAGTTTGAAGGAGTTATAGTTATAATTTTGGATTGAAGGGTTTGGATGGAATCGGGATTGCTCAAGTGGGCTCACCTTGGGGCTTTTCTCATAATCTCAAGTATAATCTTAAGATCAAGAGATTTTTGGGCATAGCCTAGGCTCAAGATTAAGGGAACTCTGACAAAGTTTCGGCTCAAGATTCAGGCAGCTCCCCCACTAAACCTGAGGCAAAAGGGGTTATTTATAGGCAAAATGGACTCATGACAGCCTGTAGGTTGGTTTTGTGCAATTTTTGGACCATCAGAACCTTAACGATACTTGGATTGGCATTGACGCTGGTTGGAATGATGCCATGTCATTAATGTTACAATAATTACGGTCAGCAAATATTAATTACTCATTAATGCGGCTTTGGTATGAGTCTGTCTCGCCTTGTTTGATCTCTTGATGCCTTTAGTCCCATTAGAGCAATAAGGTTGGTGGAGGCTAGATTTACAGAGAAGAGGTTCTAGTGAGGTGAATGGTTTAAACTATTTGCATGGTCTGCCTAGACATTTCAACCTATCCATAACTTCTCCAGTCGTTCTCCAGTCGAGATCAGAGTGTCTATACATGAAGAAATCATAATTCTAGTATAACAAGTACTTCTAATTAAAATAAGATTTGCAATAGAAGTTTTACCCCAAAAAAATTAAGTACAATCTATCAAAATACATATAAAGTTTGAAGTACTTAATACCTACCTTATGTGTAGTTTTCAAAAATTTGAAACCCATTTTGATGTGTCATTTTGAAACCCATTTTGATGAGCAATTTGAAATTAGATAAAAATATATTGGTAAGACGCTAAACAGTCCAAAAATAAGTGTATTTTGATTACATTTCCTTAATATAAATAACTCCATAAAGAAGCATCATTATGCTACAAGAAGATCATCATCACCCCAGCCATTAGATTCAAAACCGAGTTGTTATGGATGTCTTGCAAAGTTCAATAGTTTTTTTCTTGGAATTTGTTCTAGACCAATGGCACACCCCTCGTCTGATTCAACATGTAGTGATTTGGAGTTTTCATGACCTTCTTACATCAAAACTAGACAATCTTAGTATATACTTTCCGATAAATAACTTGTGAGCATACCTCGATGCGTGGATGATGACTATTTGAGATGCTTTAAGACAATCCATAAAGAACCCAACATAGGAAGACAAAACAAAATATTCAAATAAGGGAAGCACAAATAAAGCCTTTCATCTACAAACATGAATTCGCATTCATGTGTTTGTAAGAGAGAGAGATACCCACTTAATTGAGAGGCCAAATCGTCTTAAGGCGTCAGCTTCATGAGGTCTTCTAGGAAACTTTGTTGCAAAGACAATCGTTGTATAAAAATTGTATAAAAATTATAATCAGTCTGAATCAAAAGGTAATAGAATCACAAATTTGAATGCACATAGCACAAGAGAGAGCATACACTTCTTTATTTTGAAGCCTTTAGAGGTTGCATATCAAACATAAATGGTAGAGCAGAGGAACCCAATTGAGAATAAACCAAAAAGTGAACATGAAAACTTAATAAAACACACCATTGAGAAACAAGAGAACCATTAAATTTTAAACTCTTACCTCCCTTGTACAGGCACATCAAGGTTCATATAGCGTTCAAAAGCTTGCTCAAGCATGTAAAAAAGCACAAATAGCACAGACAAAAACAACAAAATATAAGAGACCAAGTCATGATCAAGATCGATGAATACCTCAAAGTAAACAAGAAAAATGTTAGTCTAATTACCTCTTTTTCCTAGAGAAAAAGCAGGCTTGTTATTTTTCAGAGAATATGATAAGAGCGATATCGATGTCACTAAGAATGAAGAGCTCATAGGCTTTCTTGAGGAGGACATTCCTCCCCTCAGAGTAGCTCACTTTTGGTTCGTCTTATTCTCTATCTTTTTAATTGGAAGCTTTTTTGGCCCCATTTTCTCCTTGCTAACGCAGGTTTTATCAAAGAAATGAGAAATTTAGGCTATAGGCTAAAGAGCGGGGTGTTTCTTCTCTTTAGACGTGTTTGATTCTCCAAAGATGGAATTTACATGTTACCATTCATATTCTGTATTTGATAAAAAAAAAAGATAAGACAAAAATAGAAATTCATTTCCTATTCATGTTCCCACTTTTACACATAGAAAAGTTCCATGGTAAACCATGGAACTTAAAAATAGAAGTTATTCCCACCTCGATAACACACCCCTCTTCACACCTGTGCCCTATTTTTTCACCCGTAAGCCGCTCGCTTGCGACAGCTAGCCGCTCACCATTTCTTTGCAACAGCCAGCCGCTTGCCCTTTCTTCGCAACAGCCAGCCGCTCGCCCTTTCTCTTGCTCTCTCTCTCTCTTCTCTTCTATATAATTTACGTTTGCCAATCTCCTACCCTGATTATTTATTTTTGCTTTGTTCGCAATACGAAATGAATTATCATGACCACCTCTAGGTTTTCATTTAGGTGGAAGCAGCACTCCCTCTAGGAAAAATGACTAGATTACCTTTTCCTCTAGCCACTTCATTACATTTCTTTGTCGGTACAAGGGTAAGAACTTTCTACTTATTCCAAACTGGACTATTATATTTAATTAGTTGGTACGTATGACTCAATTAGAATGCACTTATGCCATCGCCTTAAGCTATAACTTTGAAATTACAACAATAATATTAGCAAGAAATAGAAACTATAGACATTGATGATCTTTCAGTATGCAGGCTAAAAGTTGAACCTTTAACCTTGTGTTCCATGCCTTGCCATGAGATGAAAACACCAACATAACTTCGTTACATTTCTTTGGCGGTCTTTTTTCGTAATTGTAGCCGGCTACTATTACGAACAAAACCGCAAACAACTAATCTATGGTGTTCGTCATTAATGTCTTATTAATAACCAACAATGAGCATTTTGGCCACATACCATGGATGTCATAAATAGCAAATATATGGAGTACTTTCTTCGAACGAAAGTTCAACCATTGTGTTAGTTACGATATATAAAAGAGTAATGAGAGGAGAAAAGCATTATGGTCAGTTACTACTTTGCTTGCTTGGCATGCTTACATAGTAACATGTTGTGTAATGAAATTTTTGTATGTGAATGTTGCACCAAAATGCACCTTAGTCCTCTATTGTTTTTTGATGAAACAAGGTTCTACAGTGCTATGGGAATTTAGAATTCATGTGAGAGCAAGTAGAACTATCGGATCGAAAATTGTTGCCATTGAAAATGCAGCTCAATTGAATCTTGGTGCATCTTTTTATTGAAGGGATGGAAAAGATGCATCTTGGCACAATGTGATTGAAGAACAATTTTTTTTTTATTATTATATGGCCTCAATATTGGAATGGCCTAAATAGAACAGAATAGGCACCAGGATTCATGTAGTTGACCCCAATTAGTTAGAAAAAAGTTCCCATGATGATAATATGAGTAGGTTTAGTATGATTATATGATACAATGAAAAATAAATTATGAAAAATAAATATCATTTAACAATGAGGGTAGCTCTGGGTGGTTAAGGGGGGCAGATGTCTCAACGTAATGTCTCATACCCTCATTCCTAGCATCAACATATCATAAACAGAAAAGGAAGAAGAAAAGAAGAAAGTGACATTTTAAATGTTGTTTGGGGCATATTTATTGCTTCACTAGAGAGAAGTAACACTTCTTGTAGCTAGAATCATAGTTAGCAAGTCGGGGACTATCAATAAATCGGTACCATAAAATCAAAAATAACTCTTTTTTATTTTAAAAAGTCAGATGAAAAAATCAGGTAAAAAATATGAATCCACAAAAATGCTTCATGTAAAGATATCATAAATATTCCAGACTACGCTAAAAAAATCGGAGTAAAAAAATGGATAAGTTTAAAATATTAGAAATCTTAAATTCTAAAAAATAAAAAATATGCTAAAGTCATCAATAACTAATCCTTCCATAAAAACTTTACAAGATTAATATAATTAAGTCAATTAATTTAGATGCATCATGGCTCTTTTCCCATTATCCAATATTAATTACAAAATTAACTAGAAATATTCAAAATTAAACATAAGGAAAAAAAAAAAAGAGTTTGGAAATGTGTAATCCCTAAGTCATGTAGCCTTGCATCATCATCATCATGATCATCATCTGGGGAGGTATCCTCATTTTTCGCCTCTTTGGAAACCTGTTACGGCAAAAAACCAAGTAGTTCAAGACTAATTGTATTACAATCACGAATTTCATTTTCACAAGATGCAGCCATCATCTTCAAGTTCACTCTTATGTAAACCAAGTCGGTTAACATAACTGGTGTCAATCTATTCATTTTTTTAGTTTGAGTTGCCTCGAAAGCTCTCCAATATCTTTTGCACACTGATGAGCTATATGGTTGGCTCAAAATCTGAATGGCAACCATTCAAATCAATGGAATCTTTTTTTCACATACTTCCCACCAAACTCTTACATAATGATAAATTTTTAGCCACATATTCAAGATACCATTAAAAGTGAAATAAAATTTATTTTCTTAAAATACCAAAAAAATAAATAATACAAGAAGATACAAAAAGTTAATAGTCAAGAAGATAATTACGAGGATGAGTTATTGACAATAATCCCATTTCAACACGATCAAATATATTTGAATCCCGCATATGGTACTTTAACAACTCTTAAACGAATACATTTTTATGTTTTGTTTGGATCATTGTATTTAAAATCAAGGTAAAGCAAGCTTTCATTTCAGGATTAAGTTTAACAAACCCATCACACACTAAAGTTGAATTAAGAAATGCGGCTGCAACTTGAATGAGGTGAATTATATTTCCTTTTTTTTTTTTTCAAACATCTTAAACAATTCAAAATATCTAGATTCCTTGCCATTACAATTCCTCTTTAGTTCTTCCCTTTCCCTTCACATTGCTTCATATAAATATCCCATGTTGGACCCCTCACTATCACCAAAATGAAGCACTTTGATAAGAGGCTCTAATGTAGTGATTGTATCTGTTGCATCATTTCAAAAATTGAAGCTTTGAATTATTTATGTGATTTTTGTCTCATTTTTACTCTTGCTATAATTTATAGCGCTCCACTTAAATGATGCAACCATTAATCTCGATCCCTCTTTTACTTGTGATACAGATTGAACCATAAAAAATTTAGTGGAAAATCTACTTGTACGATACTTTTTCAATTCCCTTATATTATGTATTTTCTCATTTTATCTAAAACAATGGTATGCCGATACATAAAGCTTAGCATCCGTAATGATATCTTGTACCCAAATGACATCCTTTTCAATGTCTTCTAAATACAAATCCAACCCATGGGTAGCATACCATGATTTTATGAATACGAGGGAATATCGATTCTATTAGATCACTAGCAAGTATATAATTTGAACTATTGTCAGTTACAAGATGAACAATATTATATAGTCCTAACTCGTCATTGACTTAAATAAATTTTTTTTCAATAAATAATTCAGTTATGTTATGCTCAAATACCTCAAATGCATTTATAAAAATTGATCCATTAGAACAAGGTGCAACAACATTGAGGAATGACTGGTTTTTCATATCCGATCAGAGATCTGATATAAAAATGCATCCTGATTGAACCCATGAATATTTTATTGAAGCTACATATGCATCGACTCTATCTTAAGTTTTTGTATCAATTTAGTGTGAATAGATGAATAACTTGGCAATGTATACCCAACACCAAAATTCATACATGTATTTATCATATTAACAAATGATTGTGCATTAATAATACTAAATGTTATATTATTCATGATAAATGTACAAGCAACTTCTTTGTCAATAAAATCTTTCTTTTTCTTATCAAACAATGATGGTAGAGAACTTTATTGTAAACGAGAATTAGTCGTTGAGGTACCAAGTGATGCATCCTAATTATCTAAGTTTATCGAATCTTGATCATCATTTTAAACATATGATGTAATTTAGATCTTCTTCTTTGAGGGCTTAGAAGATACCTCGTGTGGTGCAGTGATAACCAAAGCTTGTACATCATCAAGTACTTGAGGGCAAGCTTTTTTATTATTCGCTTGTTATCTTGACAAGTGATATTTGAATCTTGTTATCCCCGCATAAAAGCGTTCACCTAAAAATTTGTAATACAATTAATGTCATCTTTCTTCACAGTAATCCCAAAAAAGGATCTTTTGACCATCTATTGTTTCTTCTTTCATTTTTTTAATAAAATATAAAATATAAAATATATAAGTGCATACACATTTGGGGTTCATGCTCTTCATATGAACTACCTCAAAGCAATCTACAAGCCTAACTAGTTAATGGGTACATAAAATAGCATGGTAGGCTACTTATAGAAAGCATTGAAAGTAAATATGTGTTTAATTTGCATTATATACAATTTAATAAAGTTAAGTAGAAATAAAAATAAAATAATAAGTTCATGATAAATAGACCATATGAGTTTTTTCATTAAATGCTTTAACAAATATCACACCTACTTAATACATACTAAAAAAAAATGCACCATATAAATTTTTTCATTAAATGCTTTAATGAACATGGAACTACTTAAGTACGTACCAAAAAAAATACACCATATAAATTTTCTCATTAAATACTTTAACAACCATCACACTTAAGAACACACCAAAGAAAATACACAATGTTTTTCTCATTTAATGGTGTCACTCTATAACTATGGCTAATGGTTGGGTTTATACTTCATTGAAAATAGGGCTGGTAGCATTTGGGTACTCTGTTTCTAGAGAGAGAAACATTCCATTTGGGTACTCTGTTTTTAGAGAAGAAAAGCACATCTTTCGTTTCCCTTGGTTTTCCTCTTTAATTTGCAAGAGCAGGAAGATTCAAAGCATGTGGTTGAATGTGATGTATATGAATTGGGTACAATGGTTTAAGCATGAGAAAAGAAAATGGGGGATACACGAATTGCAGGAAAAAGAAGACTCCAGAACCCTAAAATCTATATGGTTAGGCTTTCCACTATAACATCACTCTATTTCTAGGCTTTTCTTTTCCTCTGTAATTTGCAGGAGCGAGAAAATCCCAAAACCCTAAAATCAATCTGGGTATAACCCATGGGAAGAGTTGGTTATTAGGTTGATTTCCTCTTTAATTTGTAAGAGAGAGAAGCAGCACGCACAGAGGAACAAGGATTATGTTTGCTAATTTTTTAAGATTTTTTTTTTTTTTTAAGCTTTTGTGTTAAATGCGTAATCTGGATGGTCTTTGAGTCTTAATTTTGATTGACTTTTTGGTGCAATTTTGTCAAGCAAAAATTTTATGATTTTTTATTCAATGGTTTTCATTTTTTTTTTTTTTTTCTAATTTGATTCTAATATTATTCTAATTTGTGATAATCTGGATGGTTTGATCCCCAATTTGTGATAATATGGATGCTTTTGAGCCGTAGTTTATGATAATATGGATGGTTTTATGCCATAAACAATATTTCTATTAACTATTATCACAAATAATTACATAAATCTGCATCCATATGATTTTTTTTACACAATAGTTTCCTTTGCACAATAATTTGCCATAAACAGTGTTTCCTTTACACAATGATTTTTCATAATAACTATTGAAATCTGCATATGCTTAAGTTAAAAAAAAAAAAAAAAACTCATATATTCAATCTGCAACTACGGCTTTGAAGAAGAACATGATTTCAACACAAACCCCAATGATACATAAACCTGTTGGTGATAAAAATTTCTATTCTAAGTTTTTATGGAAATAATATGCATTTTTAAAAAGTATGAAAATAACAATACACAAAACAGGAAAAAGTTACTGTTTTTTATCTTTCAAAAAAAATTTACAGATAGAAAAAGGATATGTTTTTTTGGTCCAGTTTAATTTGTTTTTCTTAAAATCGCATTTTAAATGTTTTTCTAAAAAAAAACTTGTTTTTTTGCCAAACTTTCGTCTTAAAAGTTTTTTATAAAAGTACTTAATTGCCGATTTGCTAACTATGGCTTGAATACACAAGGATAAACTTACTTATGACGTAGACAAAGATAGAGCACGCAACAAAACGTACTTACACCACCCCATCTCTCTCTCTCAAATGCACTTGCAAACCAATAAAAATTTCCCTTTACCCTCGATTCTATTCTTTGTATTTGTCAACCATGCGGGCTGGACTTATCGTCAGCTTTTTCTGCCCTTTTGTCTCTCCACCGTTTTTTAAGCATGGAGCTCCTAAGCCTATAAATTGGCTTGTCTCTCTTTCCACCTTTTTTTAAGCATGGAGCTCTTAAGCCTGTAAATTGGCCCGAATTGCTTCTTGGGTCAAAACTACATTAGCAAGGAGACAATGGGGCAAGTAAAGATTCAAATAAAGAAGATAGAGGACAAAACAAACAGGCAAGTGACCTACTTACTCAATGAGAAGAATGACCTCCTCAACAAGGCCAATGAGCTCTCTGTTCTTTGTGACATTGATATTGCTCTCATCATGTTCTTCCAAAATGGAAAGCTCAGTGTTTTCTCTGGGAAGGATAGGTCACTAAACTAACCATTTCTTTATTTTCTTATTACATTGAATATTTAGTTTCATCATGACTATATCTCTTATCTTTATTTTTATTTTTTTTCCCTTTGTCTATGTCCTAGGTTGAAGAAATTTTTCTCAATATATGAACCTTCCTGTGCATGTACGTGTGAGGTAATAGCTTAATATTTAATGGGTTCTACTCGCTTTTTATTTGTGTCCTCTATTAAGCTCTCATGTTTCCTTTTTGTTTTATTCCTAAGTTCATATGAAGTGCCATTTTTGTTAGATATGCAACTTCAAAAACAAAAAGAAAAAGCTTCACAAAGGTTTCAGGATGAACAAGTAAGTATCATATCTCTCTTGTTATGTGATTGTGTGTATTAAAATTTGTGGTTTGGTTTACTCTCGAGTCGCACTGATAATAATGTAGAAAAGTATATAAATATGCCATTTATTTTAGGGGAAATGTTTCTTTGGAACCCCACCCACATATGTATTATATGTGACCCTGATCTCAGCTGTCAGATCTTAGTAGATGGCTTGAGTTAACAATATCACAAGCTTGCTCTTAACCATTAGATCTTGATCGGACGACTCAGAGTTTTTTATTTTTAATTTTTATTCTATAAATCATTTTAAGCCAAAATTTGTGACATGCATAGATCTAACAATGGCGCACATGATTAAAAAAAAATAAATCCGATTATAAAAAATTACCAGAATACCCTAAAAATGTCAGGGGTATTTTGGTCATTTATTTTTATGGAAAATATTTATTTTTAGTTTTTTCCAGCTTCGCCCTAATTTTATCATTGGATGCCCAAAATTTTATTCAAAAAGTTTTTGTAGACAATAATTAAAAATAAAACAATATTTAGCATGATATTGTGGTATAAACAACTGTAGTTGCTTGATTAAGAAAGAACGGCTAAGAAGTGGGGTCCCATATAACTCATATGTTGTTGGGGTCACATGGAAAGTTCCCTCTTATTTTAGTACAAGGAGGTCATACTCAATCCTTTCTATCAAAGTTTAAATTGGATGGTTGTGTGTAATTGACTAGACTCAAAGCTAAAAGGAATTTCTCATACTTCATGACACACCTCAAGCTATTCGATTTGATTACTAAGAGCTAGGAGTACTTATAATAATAGTAAATGATGTTATAGTGCACTGTCTCAAATGATATTTGCGCTACGATCGACTTGGTAAAACAACGTGTCCATGAAGACCTTTGGAAGCTGAGGTTTGAAGATAATTTGGCCTCTAAGATAAACATGTATCTCTTCTCTCTCCCACTCTCTCATATTTGGAAATGAAGGGCTTCATTGTGCTTATCTCATTTGAATGTTTTTCTTTGTTTCGTAATGTTGGATTTCTGGCGGACTGAGTTGAATCATCTCAAACAATCTTGACCCACGTATTCAAGTACGCTCACAACTTCTTATCGAAAATTATAGAATACGATTCTTCACTTGTGTTATAACAACATCACAATTGCTCCTAGCCATTAGATGTGAAGTTGGACAATTAGGAATTTGCATTGAAACTTGCTAAACGTCCAGCAAAAATGTTCTTAAACTTATGATTCGTCTTCAGTTGTTTGATTTCTAATTTGATGGATATTCTAGTCTTATACTAAAAATGATGCACGCCAAGATGCCTAGTACATTTTTAATTTCTATTAAAGTTTATGAATATATTTTGGGATATTGTAGGTTTTACTATTAAATATTTTCAATTTATTAGGAAGTTCAAGGCTTTTTAGTGTTGGAACTTTAGAGGCATTCAACTAGAGTCATTATAGAATTATTTATTCTATCAAAGGTATATTTTAATCCGAAGTTCAAATTGTACTAGAATAAAGATATCTTGGGGGTTACGGTTTTAACTAGGGGGTTACGGTTTTAACTATAAATAGAAGTCTAAAGAAGATTCTGAAGCAAAGTAAAACATTGTTTGTCTTGAAAGTCCTTGTTAAATTAGAGAGCTAAGAAGCCTGGCTTATTCTTTCATTGTTATTTTTATTCAAATTTTCATTTTTTTGATTTCTTTTGATAAATTCTACTATTTATTATAAAGCTACATAATCTAATAACAGACAATCCCTGCAACACACATTTGGTCTTTAATTTATGTTAGCAATCGTGTGATTCTCATTCCATCTTGTTTTCCTTTTGAGAACCAATTACTTTGGAAATTTCAGGAGGTTTAGCGAGAAATTAATGGGGTTCTATATCAATTGGAAGAAGCACAAAGAAAATTAAGGTACACCTTTCTTACTAATTGGTAAACAAATCATTAACCAAACAATTAAACTAAATAGCAATAAAAGAAAACAAAATTTTACAGTTTTATCTTTGCTTTTGGAATTTTTGAGGGCGAACCCATTGAGATAACATCGCTATTAGAAGCAAAATACCATTAGCATATCCTTGAAGACGCACCTAGCCAAGAGAGCAATCGCAAAGTAAGATCTCAATATACGTAGCAATCATTCTTTGTTCGTATGAAATTTGTTGTCAAGGTTTTATTATACCCAAAAAGAAAAAAAATTAAGCTATATTTGTTTGTTTTATGCAATGAGAATTAGTATGAATTGGGCTTGCACCTTACAACCCAACTAATTCACATATAAAACATTGTTTTTTCTAGCAATAATTCCAAAAACCTTTTCTTCTGTGATTATTGTACTTGCTTGACTCTTGGGGTATAAAAAAAAATGCAAACTTATTTTCATGGAGAGAGTTTGAATGCTAATGGATTCTTAACAGCCGATTCGACTCACATTACAAAATGGTTCTCACTTGGGGAAACACACTTCCCACAACATAATTTCATTGATTCTAACTCCCTACTCTCCTTGAGGTACTTTTATAAATAATTGAGAAAGAAATAACTTGTTAAATAATATAAAACCTAAGAAAAGAACAATATTATGAGTAAAAAAATCAGGGCCAATTCTCTATAACGAATACATGAATACACAAAAAAAAATGTCATGCCCCAAATAATCTTCTTCCAATACTCACAAAATTTTGATTGATAGAGGCCATTCACAATCAGTGGTTGAATGCTTAGCCAGTTCATCTGTGAGTATGTATATGCATTGAACCTTGCTAATCAAGTTGAGTTGAACAACGAGAGAAATCAAGTAGAAGCCGATGAAGTTTTCACTCATGTTCATATTACAATATGTCAAGAGCTTTAAACTTACTCCACCACAACACCTGCAATTCATACTCTAGCAATCTCACCCCCATATACAGTGAACCGGGTATTGTATTTCATTCCATGCGGATCGTTTCTCTTGAGCCATTTGATACTTATAGGTTCAGATAGAAGGTTTGTTTGCAATGTTTAGAGTAATACCTTGAAATGATCTCTCGTGAAAAATAAAAAGAAGGCAACAAGATCGAAATAGTAAAAATGATTAACGGGACACACATAGAGGAAAAAATAAAAACAAATGGAGGCTCCAAAACATCTATACTTATCTTATTAATTGGGGATCCATATTGTAGACCGGTTACCTATGGTACAAGAAGGTTACAACTATCACTAGTTGTTAGATGTGGAATTGGGTGGTTAGGATGTGTAATACTTTTACACAAAGTTCAAAATATATAAATAAAAAAAATTTAATCAATGAGGGTTATGAAAGCACACTCATCACATCTAAAGTTTTCATATTTGTGAGCTAAAAGTGATTATGACTATCTTATGCAAAAGGTAAATAGTATTATCGCATACTTATTCATTATTAACAATATTGTTGTACCTTATCTTATCTTAAACACTTGGATTCTAACAAATTGTTCTTTTCTTTTTGGTTAATTTCTTCCACAAAATGCTAATAACATGAGACAAAAACTTCTTTGGCAAGGAACTGGAGAGTCTAACTTTGGTTCGCCGGTCCAAAATCAAGAGAATTAAATCTCTTCGAAGTTTGAACTATGCTTATATTGAATATAAAAAGCAATGATAGTAGCCCTTTTTGGTTTTTTTATTTTGTGATTTTCTTGGATGTTTGGGTCCAAGAGTGAGCTATAGACTTTCTTCTTTTCTATTACAACCAGTGTTTAAAAAAATGCCTAGTCGAAGTCCGGTTCGACTCGGGAATCGTCATGGACGGATCGAATCGGCAAAAAAAACGGGAATCGTTCGGTTCTAGAGAGAACCGGATGATTCTGTACAGTGACTCGCCGATTCATTGTACGGAATCAGCGAATCCGTACAATGAATCGGCGAGTCCCGTACGGAATTTTTTTTTTCTTTTTTTTTGTTTTGTAATCCATGATAGATTTTTTTGTAATACTTGATCGATTTTTTTGTAATCCTTGATCGAATTTTTTTTTTTTTTTGTAATCCATGATTGAATTTTTTTGTTTTTTTTTTTTTTTTTGTAACCCATGATAGATTTTTTGTAATCCATGATCGAATTTTTTGTAATCCATGATCGAAATGTTTGTTTTTTTTTCTTGTAATCCATGATCGAATTTTTTTTTTTTTTGTAACCCATGATAGAATTTTTGTAATCCATGATCGAATGTTTTGTAATACATGATCGAAATGTTTGTTTTTTTTTTGTAATCCAAGATTGAAATGTTTGTTTTTTTTTTGTAATCCATGAGCGAATTTTTTGTTTTTTTCTTTTTTTTGTAACCCATGATAGAGTTTTTTGTAATCCATGATTGAATTTTTTGTAATCCATGATCGAATTGTTTTTTTCTTTTTTTGTAATCCACGATTGAATTTTTTGTTTTTTTTTGTTTGTTTTTTTTTTGTAATCCATGATCGAATTTTATGTAATCCATGATCGAATTTTATGTAATCCATGATCGAATTTTTTGTAATCCATGATTGAATTTTTTGAAAATTTGTGATTTTTTTTTTTTAATCCATGATCGAATTTTTTTTTGTAATCCATGATAAAATTTTTTTAAAATTTGTGATTTTTTTTTTTAATCCATGATAGAATTTTTTGAAAATTTGTAATTTTTTTTTTTTAATCCAGGATCGATTTTTTTGGAAATTTGTTTTTTTTTTTTTAATCCATATTATTCAAAGAGAAAATGAGAGAGATGATGATTTTGAGGCCACTCTATCCCAGCCATATTATTTACATATCGAGTCCCAACGGCAACAATGTAGGGATGAGCACGACAGTGCAGGTGAGCATGAAAGATGGACAATCTTCGGGGATTTTAGATTGGGAACACAACAAAACACTAACACTTAGGGATTTGGGAATAGTCAGACGCCTGCTAATATCGATGATTCGTTTTTAGATCGAATCAATGAATTGTTAAACGAATTCAATCAATGGCACCAGCGTGACCAAGAAGAACAATAACGTCGTCTATCATTTTATTTTTAGATCATATGTTACTAATTTTATGCTTTATTGTAGTCCATGTATGTTGATATACTTATTCCATGATAATTATATGTTTATCCTTTTGTGTGATGTAAATTAAATGTTGAATGGCGGTTCATGTAAGGAAAGAACATATCAATATTCGCATATTCATTCAAAAACATGGAAATTCTTAATGGAGTACCTTCATTTCTTATTGAATTCCTAAAAAACAATATTTATAATGAATTTTAATAATTTTTTAGGATTTTTTTTAAGCTTTATTCTGACCGATTCACCCCATTCCTGATCCCGATCGCCGATTCACCGATCCGGATCGGTTTTTTGGTAGCCTGATCCGGGTCACCGATCCGGTTTTTAAACCATTGATTACAACTGATTCACCAAAATGAGTCTATTATTTTACATTTTAGAGGGGGAACAAAAGAAGCTAGCGTGTGTTTAAGAAGAAAGAAAAGGTTGCTTGACGCCACCTCTTAAATTATAATAATAATTGAGAACGATGGTGCAAATTTTAAAAGGAAAAGTACATTGCATATTATCGAATGAAATGATTTCCAATAATGGAGAGGATTTGACTTGCCATTGGGATGCTGCAACCACTTCAAAGTTTCTTTCACTCCCATGAACTATAATTTTCCTTAGTTATTGAAGCATACGATGCTTATCCTACTTCAAATAGGTATAAAAAGTTTCGCTCCCCTGCTCAAGCTGTAACCATGCCTCTTGTGCACTTTCGATTGCTCTCTCCTTCTCCAACACCCCATAATTCCTTTCATATTTTAGGGTGTGCATCATCATCACCAATAACATTTGAATATCTTGGGTTGTGTTTATATGATTAGAGCTGGGTGGATGAAGTGGAGATGTGCATCTGGAGTCTTATGTCATGGTCACATACCAATAAAACTATAAGGGAATTTCTATGGGATGGAATGTATAAGCAGTCGAGAAATAAAATATCCATAAAGTTAGTGTATCTTAGATGAGGATGTTGCAATGGCTCAGTGGTATGATAATAAAAGATGAAATTCGAAATGAATACATTCGAGGAGATTTAAGAATAAATCCAATAGGTGATAAAATGAAAGAAAGTAGACTTAGACGGTCTTGGTCATGTGTAGTATTGACCTAAGACATAGTAGGTTTGACGGAGAGATTTAGTTCAAATAGACAGCACTAAAAGGACAAGGGGATGGCCCAAATAGATATTGATGGAAGTAATGAGATTAGATCTAGTGACTAATGGTCTGACTGAGGGTATGAAATAAGATTCGTATTGTCGACCCCAAATTATTGGGATAAAACTCGGACGATCATGATGATTCTTACAGGTAAGAAGCTCATGCACAACCTTGTTTAAATTAATGAAGCTACTCAAAGGAGGATCTCTCTCTCTCTCCAACATTTTCAATATTTTTTCCTTAGTCTTACCTCCTCCTACATACATATTACTAAGAAGTACTTATCCCCCCACATCTTGGGTCTAACTAATTGGAAGCAACACTCCTTCACCTCTACGTACACGAATGAAAACCCACCACAAAATAGAGAAAAAAAAACGTGCAAATACACATCATCCTCAATATAAAAAGAAAAATTTATTAATATATAACTAATTTATCAAATTTTTAATATTTTAACAATTTTTAAATATTCCAATATTTGCATTTTGATGAGTTTTTAAATTTATATGAAATCGGTAAAATGTTAAAGAGTTTTGATATATCTCTTTAGAAAAATTAAGCAAAAGAATGGGTAAAGAAGATCATTTTTTTTTAATAAAAAACGTTCACCACTAACTTGAAAGTAAACTTTTTGTGAAGTGTTGGTTAACAAATACCAACCAGTTCATGGGGAGTACTTGGAAATGACATCATGTTTGTTAAAGTCCAAAGTTTCTCTGAAGAGAAACTTGGGATATACGATAGGAATGGAAATGAATCATAAACACGTATAAGATATTGAGAACTACCAGAAAATGCATGATATTGCACTTAGCCTTCCCATACACTTTCCATAGTAACCCGGTAGACATTGTACACTTTCCTTAATAATGTTCATGGTAAACCATGGAAGTACATCAATTTTAACTTTGAAATTCTAACCAAACCAAACCTTGTTGACACTTTGTGATTTATCTTATATTTTTTTGAAGGAAAGCAAAGGGAAAAGTTTATGAGTTGCTAATGTGGTCCTCTTCCCAAAATCTCTATTAGAGAATGACTTTTGGACTAAACTTTTATAGGCCAATAATCTCAACCACTTTGATTATGAATTTTAAAAAATAGAATTAGAATTAGAATTTAAATTTGAATTTTATGATATTTTATTTTGAAAGATTTAAAATGCATAGTCTATGAAAATTTTAAAACAACATGTTTTTAAAGTTTAAAATATATTTTTAAATTTATGCTTGTGCTAGTCGAGATTATCAACCTGTAGAATTAGAGTTAATAAGAGAGAGTTGGAAAGCGCTCTTTTAGCAGCGTCATTGATTTGAGTGAGTTGTAATGAGTTGGAAAGCCCTCTCTTTCTTTCTCTCTCTCTCTCATCAAATAAGTTAAGAGCAGGAGCTTAGCAAATTTCTTTTGCTTAAACACACTAGCTTTTCTTTTTCTTCCATAATGGACTTATATTTATGTTTAATGCATGCAAAAAAGGAAAGAATTTGGGCTTTCTTAGACCCGACTCATACAAGAAATATCCCCAAAAAAAAAAAAAAACAGAAAAAGAAATGTCATCCTTGTTTTGTGTAGTTGATATAAGCATAGTGGCAAACGATCTATTCCTCCTTATTTTGAGTCGACGAACCATACTCTCCAATTCCATCTAATTTTGAGCCAACAAACTTGAGTCTCCAATTCCCTATGAATATAATCCACATGCCATCCAAGTAAGATCGTATATTAATAAAATTTTGTGAAATAAATTAACCAAAAAGGAAAATACAATATGTGAGAAGTAAAATATTTAAGGAGAGACTAAGCACACATGTGTTAATAATGAACTACCTTCTGCACAGGAAAATCACAATTATTCTTAGCCATCAAATATGAAATTGGGAAGTTGAAGAGTTTGTCATTTATCACCTTCAATGATTAAAATTTTTCGAACTTTGTGTAAAAAAAGAATGGCACACTCCTGTGTCTGCTTGGTTCCACTTTGACAGCTAGGGGTAGTTGTAGCCTTCTTATAGTATAGATAAATAGTCTCACGATATACAAATCACTAATAAATGAGATAAGTTTGGGTATGTTTTAAATTTTAGTTTTATTGCATGGATGGGGGTTGATCAATGAAAACTACCTATATTATGTTACATTGGTTTACGCATTTTCCTGTCCTTATGCCCTTGTGTATGCATATACATGACTCAATCATTTAAAATAACATATTTTAATATTTAAGTTCAATTTTTTCTTTTTTCCAAAGTCATGATCATAGTGGCTGAGATTATTTTCAAGGTATAATTGGAAAAAATTGTAAAGAAATCCCATATTTGAACCTAAAAGTATTGACTGGCCCTAGAGAAACCTAACTACCATATATAAACATGTGAATTGCATGGAATGAAAGACAATACCGGGTTCATTGTATTTGGGCTTGAGATTGTGGGAGGATGGATGGCAAGTGTTGTAGCAGTGCAAGTTTCAAGAAGCTAAGATGTTGTAGTCTCAACTTGAGCAAACTCTTCATCCACTTCCGCTCGATTGCTCTCATTGATCAATCCAACTTGATCAGCAAGGTTCAATGCATTTACATTCATAATTAAAGAATCGACAAATGAGACCAGTACGCATTCAACCATTGGATGTGGATGATCCCTATAAATCAAAATTTTATAAGTACTGGTAGAATATTATTTTTGCCCTTTTTTTGTGGTATATTTATTCGTTCATCATGGAGTGGTGGCACGGTGGTGGTGATTACCCATTAATTTGGTCTTTTATTTTGTTCTACACTTTTTATCCTTTCATTTATTTCTCAACTATAGATGAAAACTACCTCAAGGACAGCATAGAGTTGGAATCCATGAAATTATGAAGTGGGGAGAGTATTTCCCTTTGTGAGAACCAATCCTTAACTTGAGTCGAATCAGTTTCTAGAAGTCCATGAGTATTTGAAATCTCTCCATGAAAATATGTTTGCATTTTTTTAATACCACAAGGGTCAAGCAAATCAGCCAAGAGGTAAAGATTTATATTTAAATTTTGACAATTTCTGGTTGAGAAAAAAAAATACATGTAAATTAGTTGGTTTGTAAGGTCCAATGATCGTTCCTTTCAATTCATGCAGCAAAAGGCAAACAAATATAGTTTAGGATACTTTCTTTTTGAAATAACATTTACTTGAAGACAACAAATTTCACGCAACATAGAAAGAACAAAGAATGGTAGAATAATTTACTATTTTTTCTATGATCTCACTTTGCGATTGATTAATCGCTCGAGTGTATATTGAATGATATGCTCATAGAGTTCTGCTTCTGCCTCTGCTAGTGATGTTATACTATTAGTTTCACCCTATAAAGGCCTGAAAGCCAAGATAGAGATGTTTACTTTGTTTCTTATTCAAATATAGTTTGGTTAACGATAAGTTTACCAATTAGTGAAAAATGAGTACCTTAATTTTCTCTCTACATCCTCAAGTTGATGATGGACCCTATTAATTTCTTGTAGAAGCTCCTGATGTTTAAGAAATAATTAGTTATTGAAATAAGAATCACAAGACTATAGAGGAAAGGGACATGAAAGATCAACTGTAAGGGGATTGCATATTATAAGGTTATTTATCTTGGCAATGCATTGGATAGTTTATATAAAGATCTCCATGAAATAAAATTTGATTGAAAAATATGGTGGAAGAACAAGCCGAGCGTCTTAGCTCTCTAGTTTAACCATGACAATATGCTTCTAAAATCATATATCGACCTCTATATATATTTTGAACCTCAACCCTCATGTTTATATTAGAAATTACGGACATGAGACTTCGCCCCCTCCTTAGTTTCGTATGCAAACAAATCGATGAGGTTGTAGAGTATGGTGAAACTCAACCAAAAAAGCTTTTAAGAAGGGGTTTGGGGTAAAAAGAGGGTTTTAAAAAAATGGATTTAGGAAGCAAACAAAGAAAGAGAACCATAAATAAACAACTAAACTAGGGAGATGCAAATAAATATAGGTGAAGAACCTAACTACGAGATGCAGGAAGAATAACAAATTAAAGAGCATGGAGACAAAAGAAGTCAGTTTAGTCTAAACATGTGTAACATAGAATGTAAGAGAGAGTATTATGGAAATGCGAGTATGATTACGAAGAAGAAAAGAGATGATGTCCTCATGAACAAGGCAGAGAGATATGAGTATGAAATGCGAATAAAGATAATAATATAATATGAGAAGAGATAAAATGAGAGAGCGGGACAAGAAAGCTAATACTAATCAATAACATGCATTGAGAGTAATAAAACTAAATACAAGAAAGAGATAGAAGGAAATAGTATTAGAAAGAGTGTTAAGATAAGTGAGATAGAGAGAAATAGAGAATGAAGCATTGAAAAAGAGATAGAGAAGTAGATGAATATAAATTAGTAATAAGACAAATAGATACAACATGAAGATAATAAGAGAGGCTAAACTATTGAACAAAATATAAAGGGGAGGGGTAAAATAAGCATACAAGAGAATGGAGGATGAGAGGGATGGAAGAGATGATAGTTAAACTATGAGATGGAAGAGGAAAGAGAATATATCATTAATCAAGAAAAATAACTATAATAAAAATAAATAAATAAATGCTTGATTGACAGGGTGAAGAAGATGACAAGATCTATGCTATCAAGCGAGCAAAAAGGGGAAAAGAAATAAACACAAAAAACTATAAGAGGTAGATATAACGAGAAAAGAGAAAACAACCATGTAATAAAATAGATGAGAGATTGGGGTGAGAGGAGAGAGCCTATGCTATCAAATAAAAAAAACTAGGAGGAAACATCAATATAACAAACAAGGAGAATACATACTCATGAAAGATAAAGAAAATAAATCTACACTAAAGAGGATGGGAAAAAGAGGGAGATCTAAAAAGAATAAAATGGGAAAATGAATAAATGCACCAAACTTAACGAAAGGTAAATATTACTAAGAAGAGAAGTGTGATTATTTAATGAAGAAAATGAGGGATAGAGCGTTGATGGAGAAGAGAAGATCCATGATACTACATAAGGAAGCAAAGAAGAGGAATAAATACAACACAATAAAAGAAATAAATTCAAGTTACCAAAGGGAAAATGATTATGCAATGAGAAGGAAAGAAAAGAGAGGATTAAATATAACTTACTATGCATATTAAAGACTACATTGAATGAGAAAGCAAGGGAATGTAAGTAGGATCATGAATAAGAGAAAATAGGGACAAACATATATAAAAATATGGCTAAGAGAGAAATAAATGCAAGAATAAGAGAAGAAGAAAAGAGAAGTTAAATCATGAAATAAATAAAGGGAAGCAGAAAGCCATCATTTTAAAATGAATGCTTGAAAAATCAATGAAAATAGAAAGAAAACATATTTAAGCCGGGTCCTCAGGCTCGATGCCCAAAGTCAGTGCTGATTCAGATTGTAAGTTGCACAATCAATCCTGAACTTTTTCGATTTTCAATGGGATAAGTAGAAATAGGAAGAAGAGGGCCCGAAAGGTCTGATTATCTAAAGCGCCTTCGGTTAGTAGTGTAGTTTGAAGGAGTTTGTAGTTGTAATTTTAGATTGAAGGATTTGGATGGAATGGCGATCACTCAAGTGGGCTCACCTTAGGGCTTTTCTCTCTCAAGTATAAGCTTAAGATCAAGGGATTTTTGGGCATAGCCTAGGCTCAAGATTAGGGGAACTTGAACAAAGTTTCGACTCAATATTCAGGCAGCTCCCCCCTTAAACCCGAGGCAAAATGGGTTATTTATAGGCAAAATGGACTCATGATAGCCTGTAGGTCGGTTATGTGTAATTTTCGGGCCATCAATACCTTGACGATACTTGGATTGGTGTTGACGCTGGTTGGAATGGCCCCATGTCATTAATGTTGCAATAATAATGGTTGGTAAATATTAATTGCTCATTAATGTGGCTTTGTATGACCTGTCAGAATCTGACGCCATTGGCAATGGCGCTAATGGCATTCCGACTACTTTCAAATATTGTTCTGAATAGGTGTGGCGCTCTAGTGACTTTGATCCGGTTCAGATTGACCAATTATAGCTTAAAGCTATTTTGAGTGGCGCCGACGGCATTTGGACTACTACTAGATACCAGCTAGCACTCCGTCTTGGTTGTACCTTCGTCTGATTATCAACCAATGAGAATTTGACAACCTTGAGCCATACTGAGGTCTGACATGTCAGTACGGGGCCTGTCATTGCGACATGTACAGATTGACATGTTGCCCGTCATCTCAGTCATATCGGGCAAGCTATTTCTCGCCTGGTACAGTTCTCAGAACCTGACACTAATTGAATGGCGCTGACGGCATTGGCATTGGCACTGCCACTAGGCTTCTGAATGTTCTAGAGCTCACCAGGGGCTGGGTTCTACTGGGAGTGGCGCCGAGTCGCACGTTTTGGGACTAAGATGGCTTTGGTACCTTGCCATCAGACTTTTGGTAGGGCTTTGATACCTATTGAGGTAACATCAGAGCCTTTCCTTTGAAATGCTTCATGGTCAAGTCATTCTGAATCTGTCTCCCCTTGTTTCACCTCTTAATACCTTTGGTCCAACTAGAGCAATAAGGGTTTGGTGGAGGCTAGATTTACGGAGAAGAGGTTCTGGTGGGCTGAATGGTTTAAACTATCTGCATGGTTTGTCTGGACATTTCAACCTATCCATAACTTCTCAAGTCGAGATCGGGGTGTCTATACATCAAGAAATCATAATTCTAGTATAACAAGAACTTCTAATTAAAATAAGATTTGCAATGACAGTTTTACCCCAAAAAAATCAAGTACAATTTATCAAAATACACATAAAGTTTGAAGTACTTAATACGTAGCTTATGTGTAGTTTTCAAAAATTTGAAACCCATTTTGATGAGCAATTTGAAATTAGATAAAAATATATTTGAAATACGCTAAACAGTCCAAAAATAAGGTGTATTTTGATTAAATTTCCTTAATATAAATAACTCCATAAAGATGCATCATTGTGCTACAAGAAGATCATCATAACCCCAACTATTAGATTCGAAACCGAGTGGTTATGGATGCCTCGCAAAGTTCAAGAAATTTTTTCTTGGAATTTGTTCTAGACCAATGGTACACCCCTCATCTGATTCAACATCTAGTGATTTGGAGTAATCATGACCTTCTTACACAAAAAATAGACAATCTTACTATATACTTTATGATAAATAAGTTGTGAGCATACCTCGATGCGTGGGTGAGGACTATTTGAGATGCTTTAAGACAATCCATAAGGAACCCAACATAGGAAGACAAAACAAAAGATTCAAAAAAGGGAAGCACAAATAAAGCCTTTCATCTACAAACATGAATGTGCATGCATGTGTTTGTAAGAGAGAGAGATACCCACTTAATCGAGAGGCCAAATCGTCTTCAGACCTCAACTTCATGAGGCCTTCTAGGAAACTTTGTTGCAAAGACAATCATAGTATAAAAATTATAGTCAGTCTAAATCAAAAGATAATAGAATCACAAATTTGAATACACATAGCACAAGAGAGAGCAGACACTTCTTCATTTTGAAGCCTTTAGAAGTTGCATATCAAACATAAATGGTAGAGCAGAGGAACCCAATTGAGAATAAACCAAAAAGTAAACATGAAAACTTAATAAAACACGCCATTGAGAAACAAGAGAACCATTAAATTTTAAACTCTTACCTCCCTCATACATGCTCATGAAGGTTCATATAGCGCTCAAAAGCTTGCTCAATCGTGTAAAAAAGCACAAATAGCACAGACAAAAACAACAAAATATAAGAGACCAAGTCATGATCAAGATCAATGAATACCTCAAAGTAAACAAGAAAAATGCTAGTCTAATTACATCTTTTTCCTAAAAAAAAGGAAGGTTTGTTATTTTCAGAGAATATGATAGAAGCGATATCGATGTCACAGAGAATGAAGAGCTCATAGGCTTTCTTGAGGGGGCCATTCCTCCCCTTAGAGTAGCTCACATGTTGATTAGTCTTGTTTTCTTATCTTCTTAATTGGAAGCTTTTTTTGCCTCGTTTTTTCCTTACTAACACAAGTTTTATCAAAGAAATGAGAAATTCAGGCTACAGGCTAAAGAGCAGGGTGTTTCTTCTCTTTGGACCTGTTTGATAACAAGAGAGTTAGTTCTCAGAAGATGTAACTTGCATTTTACTATTCATATTTGATAAAAAAAAAAAAAAAAAGTAGGATACAAATAAAAGTTCATTTTACTATTCATGTCCCAGTTTTACACGTAAAAAAAGTTCCATGGTAAACCATGGAACTTGAAAATAGAAGTTTTTCCCACCCCGATAAAACACCCCTCTTCGCACCTGTGCCCTATTTCTTCACCCCTCTCGTACAGCCAGCCCCTCGCCTGCGACGGCTAGCCGCTCAGCTTTTCTTCGCAACAGCCAGCCGCTCCCCCTGTCTCTGGCTCTCTCTCTCTTCTCTTTTTGGAGCCTCCCTTCCCTCTGTTCTCTCTCTCACCCTTGCGAGCAAGAGCTTGAGGAACCAGTGCGAGGTAGGGAATTTGCGTCACTTGTCACATACGCCACTTTTTTCTGTCCTTTTTTGGTTTTTTTGATAACAAGAAACTTGCTCTATAGTACAAAATTTGCCCTAATTTTTCCAAAATTGTGCTTCTCAACAAACAGCTCGTGTAACACAAAATTTGCCCCTCATTTTCCAAAAATTTGCCATTTTTTTCAGTTTTTGTTCAGATCTAGGTCCAAAAGCATGGATTAAATATCACCCACCTTGTAGTTTTGCTATGGCCCTTCAAAGATTTGTGGAGGAGACTGAAAAAAAAAATTTGCCCATGGTTACAAAAACAACCTGCAAAAAAACTACTCAGCCATGGCTGAACGCTGAAAAAAAAAAAAAAAAAACAAACAAACAAACCAATATGCCATGATGGCAACTACTCTGCTGAAAAAGCTAAAAACTTGGTATCATATGCCTATGTAGCATGTGTGGGGAGAGAGAGAGCTGAAAAATGAAAAGATTTGAGATCATATACATATGTAGCATGGATGAAGAGAGAGAGGGAGGAGAGCTTGCAAGAAGAGAGAGAGGAGAGCTTGCAAGCTCGTGGTTGGAACGGTGAAGAGAAATAGGGCTGCAGCCCGTGAAAACATTTTCCTATATTATATCCCCATGTAATAAGATTTGCCATATACCATTTTCTTTTAAAAATAAAAATGGTATAAACACCTATTTTATGTTTTTAAAATCTTCAGGCTCTCTAAACTATCATGACCTTTGTACCTTTACATTCTATTATCTTTTTCATTATAGGGCACACTTTTCAACAATATGCTCCAACAGTACAACACTTGTTAATTGTTTCCTAACTACTTTTATTTAATGATGACAAAAAAAAAATTAAGAATTAATCAAATGATATATATATATATATATATAGAAAAATGATTCGATAAAGCTGCAAATCTATCAAAATAAGTTAAGCCTCATCTCATAATTCATTAAAAATTACAACGCCAGTATTGGAAAACCATTATATCAATCATCTATTGTAGTGAAAAAAATTAGGATTTCAAGCTCTAAGATTAGTGTATATTGTAAAAAATTATCTAGACTATCTATTTTGTGATAAAAATAAGTGTTCAAAGATCAGCAAGATCTATACCATTTTTTGAATTTCAAATTTTATTTTTTATATTAAAAATTGATTTTATGTCATCATGAAGATTTTGTTTGCTGAAAAGACGAGGATTTGAAGTGAGGCTTTATTTTGTTTTCATAAAGCGTAGGCCTAATATGAATAACTAGAGTATCTTAATATGTAAGGTTAGTTGATCGCTAGTTTGAGTTTTAAAACACATTTATAGTTAATGTAACAAATGTATGGTTTTTTTTTTTTCTTTTTCAAATACCCATTCTTGCTAACATAATAGAGCTATTGATAACATATGTGGTTGACAAGTGCCCTAATACTTTTTCCCAAATAATTTTGTTTTGCATAAATAATGCCGTCTTTGAAAATAAAATGGTGACCATCCCTTCCATTATGTTTCTATAATTCAAATCATGTAAGATCTCTACTCTACTACTGCCTTCTTCAAAGTTGTGAATACAATACCCTCTGCTTTTCTTCCTCGTCCAAAAATACAAATAATTTTTAATTATGGGCCTTCTTCCTTGCATGAGCACACCCCTTAAGAATCACTTGAGTATATGTAACTTTTAATTGGTTTTTCATTAAGTACATACAATATAAAAGAAGAATATTTTTCACTTAATCAACAATCGAAAATAAGCATGTAAATTACAAGCTTCTGTCCTATTTTCTGTTGTTCAACAACAAAAAATATGACATTTTCGGATGTTGAACCGCCGAAAATTGGACATTTTTGGGTGTTGAACCACCGAAAATTAGACATTTTCGGGTGTTGAACAACCGAAAATAGGATCGCGTATTTCAGCAAGCTTTTGGAATACGCAGTCATATTTTTTGTTGTCCAACAACCGAAAACAAGACATTTTCGGTTGTTCAACAAACCGATAAGAATGCAAATTCGAAGCTTCAGGCTATTTTTGGTTGTTAAAAAACCGAAAAAGGGTAAAAAAAAGTCTTTTTTAAAAAATTTCGTTATAAAGTGAAAAAAACGGATATTCCAGTAACAATGAAAACTATTTGGTACTTTGGTTATAACGAAAACTATAACAGATATATACATAATTTTTCCTATCTTATAATCAATTCAATTCAATAATATCTTTAAAAAACATGGTTATACATTGGCATAATCCTCTACCCAAAAGAGATATACCAATTGTTTAAATATTCATCAAGAAAGTTTTTTGAGCACACCATCAAAAGCGTCACCAACATTTACAATAATAATGGATGACATTGTATAAAATATAACAAGATTTACACCCATGTGTAGAGGACCCCAAAGGATCACCATTAAAGTTGGCACGGATCTCTAGAAAAGTTATCACATGGGTGTGGGACTTGACTTTTCTATAGATCTGTGTCAAATTTAATGGTGATCCTTTGGGGTCCTACACACATCCGTGCCAAATTTATAACTAGAAAAGTTATAAATTCTAGTGAAATTTATTAAACTATTCATGAGAGATGAATAATTTAACAACTTACCTATATTTTATGATTTAATTTAAGAAACACATAATCTTGAGTCGTAATAGTTGTAAATAGATTGAATGTTAAATAGTATTATCTCTTATAAGTATTTTGATAAATTTCTCTAATTTTTATATCTGATGTACTAGTAAAAGCACTCATTTCCATTATAACGCATAATTTTTAACATAGCACTAAACCAATATTATCAAGAGTAGGACTCGAGACAAGTATCTTAGATGGTCATGCCCAAAGCAAAAGTCAGATTTGGTTTAAAACTAACCACATCTAGTATCATACCAACTGAACATGTTGGTTTTGACCCCATAAAAAAGTTTGGATAACCATTTCTTGTAATATATTTAATTTTTATTTTATTTATTTTTAAAAATCGACTGATAAGTTTGACCAATGTCCAATAGATTTTGGCTGGACTACACCCTTCATAGTTCCGTGGCCAGTCCAATTCTATATAATTTACGTTTTCCAATCTCCTACCCTGATTATTTATTTTTGCTTCGTTTGCAATATGAATTGAATTATCATGACCACCTCTAGGTTTTCATTTAGGTGGAAGCAGCACTCCCTCTAGGAAAAATTGACTAGAATACCCTTTTCTCTAGCCACTTTGTTACCTTTATTTGTCGGTACAAGGGGAAGAACTTTCTACTTATTCCAAATTGGACTATTATAGTTAATTAGTTGGTACTTATAACTCAATTAGAATGCACTTATGCCATAGCCTTAAGCTATAACTTTGAAATTAAAACAATAATATTAGGAAGAAATAGAAACTATAGACATTGATGATTTTTCAGTATGCAGGATAAAAGTCGAACGTTTAACATTGTGTTCTATGCCTTGCCATGAGATGAAAACACTAGCATTACTTCGTAACATTTATTAGGAGGTTTTGTTCGTAATATGTAATGATCCTATAAGACCCTCCCATATCCATGTGTAGGACTCCAAAGGATCACCATTAAATTTGGTCCAGATCTCTAGAAAAGTCAAATCCCACACCCATGTGATAACTTTTCTAAAGATCTTAACCATATTTAATGGTGATCTTTTGGGGTCCTACACACATGGGTGTGGGAGGGTCTCACAAGATCATTACTCATTCATAATTGTAGCCAGCTACTATTACGAACAAAACCTCAAACAACTAATTTACGGTGTCCGTCATTAACGTCTTATTAATAACCAACAATGAACATTGTGGCCACATACCATGGATGTCATAAATAGCAAATATATGGAGTACTTTCTTCGAACGAAAACTCAACCATTATGTTAGTTACGATATAGATATAGAAAAGAGCAATGAGAGGAGAAAACTATTATGGTCAGTAACTACTTTGCTTGCTTGGCATGCTTACATAGTAACTTGTTGTGTAGTGAAATTTTTGTATGTGAATGTCGCACCAAAATGCACCTTCGCCCTCTATTGTTTTAGATGAAACAAGGCTTTACAGTTCTATGGGGATTCATAATTCTTGTGGGCGCAAGTAGAATTGTCGGATCGAAAATTGTTGCTATTGAAAATGCAGCTCAATTGCATCTTGGTGCAGCTTTTTATTGAAGGGATGGAAAAGATACATCTTGGCACAATGTCATTAAAGAACAATTTTTTTTTTATTATGTGGCCTCAGTATGGGAATGGCTTAAATAGAACAGAACCGGGACTAGGATTCATGTAGCTGACCCCAATTAGTTAGAAAAAAGTTCTCATGATGATGATATGAGTATGTTTACTATGATTACTTGATACAATTAAAAATAAATTATGAAAAAAAGTGTCATTTAGCAATTAAAAATAAATTATGAAAAAAGTGTTAAGGGGGGCAGATGTCTCAACGTAACGTCTTATACCCTCTTTCCCACCGTCAACAAATCATAAAAAGAACAGGAAGAAGAAAAGAAGAAAGTGAAATTTTAAATGTTGTTTGGGGCATTTTTATTGCTTCACTAGAGAGAAGTAACACCTCTTGTAGCTAGAATCACTGTTAGCAAGTCAGGGACTACCAATAAATCGGTCACCAAAAAATCGAAAATAAATGTTTTGTATTTTAAAAAGTCGAATGAAAACATCTGGTGAAAAATACAAATCGATAAAAATACTTCATGTAAAGATATCACAAATATCTCAGACTAGGCTAAAAATCGGAGTAAAAAGATGGATTTAAAATATTAGAAATTTTGAAATTTTAAAAAATAAAAAATATGCCAAAGCCATCAATAATTAATCCATCCATAAAAGTTTTATTAGATTAATATAATTAAGTAAATTAATTTAGATGTCTCATGACTCTCTTCCTATCATCTAATATTAAATATAAAATTAACTAGAAATATTAAAAATTAAGCGTAAGGCATAGTAGAGTCAATAAAAAACTAGGAGTTTGGAAATGTGTAATCCCCAAGTCATGTAGCCTTGCATCATCATCATCATCATCATCATCATTTGGGAAGGTGTCTTCATTTTCCGCCTCTACGGAGACCTCTTATGGCAAAAAACCAAGTAGTTCAAAATTATTTGCATTACAATCATGAATTTCATTTTCACAAGATGCAGCCATCATCTTCGAGTTCACTCTTATGTAAATCAAGTCAGTTAACATAATTGGTGTCAATCCGTTTATTTTTTTTGTTTGAGTCGCCTCAAAAGCACTCCAATTTCTTTTGCACACTAATGAGCTACATGGTTGGCTCAAAATCTGAATGGCAACCATTCAAACCAATGAAATGTTTTCTCCATATACTTCCTACCAAACTCTTACATAATGAAAAATTTTTAGCCACATATTCAAGATACAATTAAAAGTGAAATAAAATTTATTTTCTTAAAATACTAAAAAAATAAATAATGCAAGAAGATATAAAAAACTAATAGTCAAGAAGATACTTACGAGGATGAGTTATTGATAATAATCCCGTTACTACACCATCAAATATATTTGAATCCCGCGTATGGTACTTTAACAACACTGAGAAAAATACATTGTTATGTTAGGTCTGGATTATTGTATTTCAAATCAAGGTAAAGTAAACCTTCATTTCAGGATTAAATTTAACAAACCCATCATACATTAAAGTTGAATTAAGAAATGCGGCAGCAGCATAAATGGTGTGAATTATATTTTTTTTTCACTTTTTTCAAATATCTTCAACAATTCAAGATATCTAGATTCATTGCTATTACAATTTCTATTTAATTCTTCCCTTTCCCTTTACATTGTTTCATATAAATATCCTATGGTGGACCCCTCACTATCACCAAAATGAAGCACCTTGATAAGATGCTCTAATGTGGTGATTGTATATGTTACATCATTTCAAAATTTGGAGCTTTGAATTACTCATGTGATTTTTATCCCATTTTTACTGTTATTATAATTTATAGCTCTTCACTCAAAGGATGCAACTATCAATCTCGAACCCTCTTCTACTTGCGATACAAATTGAACCATAAAAAAGTTAGTGGCAAATCTAGTTTTACCATACTTTTTCAATTCCATTCTATTATGTGTTTTATCATTAAATCTAAAATAATGGTATGCCGATACATATAATACACTATTAACTTAACATCCTTAATGACATCTTGTACCCAAATGACATCTTTATTGATATCTTCTAGAAGGAAATACAACTCATGGGTAGTACACCATATTTATATGAATATGAGGGAATCTCGATTCTATTAGATCACTAGCAAGTATATAATTTGATTCATTGTCAGTTACAAGATAAACAATATTTTGTAGTCCTAACTCCTGAATGACTTGAATAATAATTTTTTCAATAAATAATTCAATTATGTTATACTCAGATACCTCAAATGCATTTATAAAAATTGATCCTTAAAGACAAGATGCAACAACATTAAGGAATGACTGGTTTTTCATATCCGACTAGAGATCTAACATAAAAGTGCATCTTGATTGAACCCATGAATCTTTTATTGATTCTTCATGTGCAGCGGCTTCTATCTTAAGTTTTTGTATCAATTTAGTGAGAACAAATGAGTAACTTGATAATGTGTAACCAATACCAAAATTGATACATGTATTTTTCATATTAACAAATAATTGTGCACTGATAACATTGAATACAGTATTATTCATGATTAATGCACAAGCCACATCTTTGTCAATAAAATCTTTATTTTTCTTATTAAACAATGATGGTAAAGAACTTTATTGCAAACGAGAACTAGTGGTAGATGTACCAAGTGATGCATCAAAATTACCTAAGTTTATCGAACCTTGATCACATTTTGAACATATGATGTAATTTAGTTCTTCTTCTTTGGGGGCTTAAAAGATATTTCGTGTGTCGCAGTGACAACCAAATCTTGTACATCATCAGGTACTTGAGGGCAAGCTTTTATGTCATTCCCTTGTTCTCATGGTGATATTTGAATTTTGTTATCTCGTAGAAAGTTTTCATTGTAAAATTTGTAACACAATTCATGTCCTCTTTCTTCACAATAATCCCAAAAAATGATCTTGACCTAACCATTGTTTATTCTTTCCTTTTTAAATAAAATAAAAAATATAGAATATATAAGTACATTAGGGGTTCATGTTCTTCATATGAACTACCTCAAAGGAATCTACAAGCTTAACTAGTTAAGGGGTACATAAAATAGCTTGGCAGGCTAGTTAACAAAAGCATTGAAAATAAACTATGCGTTTAATTTGCATTATATACAATTAAAATAAAATTAAGTATAAATAAAAAATAAAATAATAAGTTCATGATAAATACACCATATTAATTTTTTTCATTAAATTACACCTATTTAGTACATACTAAAAAAAAAAATACACCATATAAATTTTCTCATTAAATACTTTAATGAACATCGAAATTACTTAAGTACATACCAAAAAAATACACCATATAAATTTTCTCATTAAATACACTAACAAACATCACACTTACTTAAGTACATACCAAACACAATTTGTTTTTCTCATTTAGTATATACACTTCTTTAATTGAAAATATGGCTCGTAGCATTTAGGTACTCTGTTTCTAGAGAGAGAAACATACCATATGGGCACTATGTTTCTAGAGAAGAAAAGCGGTCTTTCGTTGTCTTGGGTTTTCCTCTTTAATTTGTAGGAGCATGAAGATTCAAAGCTTGTGGTTCAATGCGAGGTACAAGAATTGGGTATAGTGGTTTTAGAGTGAGAAAGAAAATAGGGGATATACGAATTGCAGGAGCAAGAAGACTCCAAAACCCTAAAATCTGTATGATTAGGCTTTCTTCTGTAACATCACTCTATTTATAGGCTTTCTTTTTCCTCTGTAATTTGCAGGAGCAAGAAGATCCCAAAACCCTAAAAACAATCTGGGTATAACCTGTGGGAAGAGTTGGTGATTAGGTTTGCAAGAAGAATCTATGATTTCCTCTGTAATTTGCAAGAGTCAGAAGCAACAGGTACACAGAGGAACAATGATTAGGTTTGCTATTTTTTTAAGCTTTTTTTTTTTTTAAGATTTTGTATAAATTATGTAATCTGGATGGTCTTTGAGCCTTAGTTTGGATTGAATTTTTGGTGGAATTTTGTCAAGCCACAATTTGATAGATTTTTTATTCAATGGTTTTCATTTTTTTTATTCTAATTTGATTCTAATTTGTGATAATCTGGATGGTTTGAGCCCCAATTTGTGATAATATGGATGGTTTTGAGCCGTAATTTATGATAATCTGGATGGTTTTATGCCATAGACAATATTTTCATAATAACTATCATCACAAATAATCACATAAATCTACATCCATATTATATTTTTTACACAATGATTTGACATAAACAGTGTTTCCTTTATATGATGATTTTCCATAATAACTATTGAAATTTGCATCTATATGCTTAAGTTAAAAAAAGAGAAAAAAAAATCAGACATTCAATCTGCAACTGTGGCCTTGAAGAACAACATGATTTCAACACAAAGTCTAACAATCCATAAACCCATTGGGGATAAAATTTTTCGATTTTAGGAGTTTTTTGGAAATAATATGTTTTTCTTAGAAAGTATGAAAATAGGAAAAAAGCTTTTATCTTTCAAAAAAAAAAAATACAGGTAGAAAAATGACATGGTTTTTGGGTCCAATTTAATTTGTTTTTCTTAAAATCGTGTTTTAAACGTTTTTTTGAAAAAAACTCATTTTTTTGCCGAAGTTTTCAAAAAGTGGTTGTTTTAAATGTTTCTTTTATAAAAACACCTTTTTTTAAAAAAAATGCATTTTAATTGTCAATTTGCTAACTATGGCTTGAATACACAAGAATAAACTTATGACGTAGACAAAGATAGAGCATGCAATAAAACGTACTTACACCCCCCCCATCTGTCTCTCTCAAATGCACTTACAAACCCGTAAAATTTCCCTTTACCCTCGATTCCATTCTTTGTATTTGTCAACCATGCGGGCAGGACCTGCTATCAGCTTTTTCAGCCCTTCTCTCTCCACATTTTTTTAAGCATGGAGCTCTTAAGCCTATAAATTGGCCTGTCTCTCTCTCCACCTTTTTTAAGCAAGGAGCTCTTAAGCCTATAAATTGGCCTGAATTGCTTCTTGGGTCAAAACTGCATCAGCAAGGAGACAATGAGGCGAGTAAAGATTCAAGTAAAAAAGATAGAGAACAAAACAAACATGCAAGTGACCTACCTACTCAATGAGAAGGAATGACCTCCTCAAGAAGGCCAATGACCTCTCTGTTCTTTGTGACATTGATATTGCTCTCATCATATTCTGCCAAAATGGAAAGCTCAATGTTTTCTCTGGGAAAAATAGGTCACTAAACTAACCCTTTCTTTATTTTTTTATTACATTGAATATTTAGTTTCATCATGGCTAAATCTCTTATCTTTATCTTTCTTTCATCATGACTAAACCTCTATATCTCTATCTTTCTTTCTTTTTTTTCCTTTGTTTATGTCCTGGGTTGAAGATATTTTTTCTCAATATATGAACCTTCCTGTGCATGTACGAGGGAGATAATAGTTTAATATTTTATAGGTTCCACTCGCTTTTTATTTGTGTCCTCTATTAAGCTCTCATGTTTCCTTTTTGTTTTACTCCTAAGTTCATTTGATGTGCCATTTTTGTTTGTTATGCAACTTCAAAAACAAAGAGAAAACTTGACAAAGGCTTCAAGATGAGCAAGTATCATATCTCTCTTGTTTTGTGATTGTGTGCATTAAAATTTGTGGTTTGGTTTACTCTTGAGTCGCATTGATAATAATGTAGAAACGTATATACAGATGCCATTAATTTTAGGGGAAATGTTTCTTTGGAACCCCACCCACATATATAGTATATGTGATCCCGATCTCAGCTGTCAAATCTGAGTAGATGGCTGAGATGGCTTGACTTACAAGCTAGCTCTTAACCATTAGATCTTGATCGAATGACTCAGAGTTTTTTATTTTATTTTTATTCTATAAATCATTTTAAGCCAAAATTTGGGGCATAGATCTAACAAGGGTGCACATGGTTAAGAAAAAAAAAAAATCGGATTATAAAAAATTAGCAGAATACCCTAAACATTTCAGGGGTATTTTAGTCATTTATCTTTATGGAAAATATTTATTTTAATTTTTTCTAGCTTCGCCCTAAGTTTATGATTGGATGCCCAAAATTTTATTTAAAATGGTTTTGTAAAAAAAATGAAAAAAAAAATAGTGTTTGGCGTGACATTGTGGTATAGACGTAGCTGTTTGATTTAGATCGAATAACTAAGAAGTGGAGTCCCATATAACTTCCCTCTTATTTTAGTATAAGGAGGTCACACTTAATCTTTTCTATCAAATTTTAAATCGGATGGTTGTATGTAATTGACTAGGCTCAAAGCTAAAAGGAATTTCTCATACTTTATGACACACCTCAAGCTATTCGATTTGATATCTAAGATCTAGGAGTACTTATAACAATGGTAAATGATCTTATAGTACACAGTCTCAAATGACATTTGCGCTACGATCGACTTTGTAAAATAGCTTGTCCAAGAAGACCTTTGGAAGAAAAGGTCTGAAGATAATCTGGCCTCTGAGATAAGCAGGTGTCTCTCTCTCTCTCCCACTCTCTCTCATTTGGAAATGAAGGGCTTCATTTGTGCTTATCTCTTTTGAATGTTTTGTTTTGTTTCTTACTGTTGGATTCTTTGTGGACTTAGTTGAATCATCTCAAACGATCCTGACCACGTATTCAGGTATGCTCACAACTTCTTATCGAAAATTATAGAATAAGATTCTTTACTTGTGTTATAACAACGTCGCAATTGTTCCTAGTCATTAGATGTGATGTCGGACTATTAGGAATGTGCCTTGAGACTTGCTAAAAGTCCAGCAAAAGTGTTCTTAAACTTGTGATTCATCTTAAGTTGTATGATTTCTAATTTGATGGATATTCTAGTCTTATACTAAAATGGTGCACTCCAAGAGGCCTAGTACATTTTTAATTTCTATTAAATTTTATGAATATATTTTGGGATGTTGTAGGCTTTACTTTTAAAAACTTTCAATTTAATAGAAAGTTTAGGTTTTTTTAGTGTTTGGAATTTTAGAGGCATTCAACTAGAGTCGTTATAAAATTATTTATTCTATCAAGGGTATATTTTACTCCGAAGTTCTAATTATACTAGAATAAAGATATATTGAGGGTTAAGGTTTTAACTATATTGAGGGTTAAGGTTTTAACTCCGAAGTCCGAAGAAGATTTAGAAGCAAAGTAAAACATTGTTTGTTTTGAAAGTCCTGGTTAAATTAAAGAGCTAAGAAGCTTAGCTTATTCTGCCATTGTTATTTTTATTCCAATTTTCGTTTCTTTGATTTCTTCTTAGAAATTCTACTATGTATTACAAAGCTAAACGGTCTAATAATAGACAATCCCTGTAACACATATTTGATCTTTAATATTTGTTTGCAATCATGTGATTCTAATTCCTTCTTGTTTTCCTTATGAGAACCCATTACTTTGGAAATTTCAGGAGGTTTAGCGAGAAATTAATGGGGTTCAGTGTCAATTGGAGGAAGCACAAAGAAAATTAAAGTACGCCTTTCTTACTAATCGGTAAACAAATCATTAACCAAACAATTAATCTAACTAGCAATCAAAGAAAACAAAATTTGACATTTTTATCTTTGCTTTTATAATTTTGAGGGTATCTTTGCTTTTATAATTTTGAGGGCGACCCCATTGAGATAACGTCGCCATCAGATGCAAAATACCATGAGCATATCCTCGAAGATACACCTAGCCAAGAGAGCAATGGCAAAGTAAGATCTCAATATACATAGCAATCATTCTTTGTTCGTATGAAATTTGTCGTCAAGGTCTTATTATACCCAAAAAGAAAAAAGCTTAAGCAATATTTGTTTGTTTTATGCAGTGTGAATTAGTATGAATTGGGCTTGCACCTTACAACCCAACTAATTCACATGTAAAACATTATTTTCTCAAGCAATAATTCCAAAAACTGAAATAGGAACCTTTTCTTCTGTGATTATCATACTTGCTTGACTCTTGTGGTACATAAAAAAATACAAACTTATTTTCATGTAGAGAGTTTGAATGCTAATGGATTCCTACCAGTCATTTCGATTCACATTACAGATTGGTTTTCACACTCGGAAACACACTTCCCACAACATAATTTCATTGATTCCAACGCTATACTCTCCTTGAGGTACTTTTATAAATAACTGAGAAAGAAATAACTCGTTAAATAATATAAAACCAAAGAAAGAACAATATTATGCGTAAAAAAATCAGGGCCAACTCTCTATAACGAATAAATAAATACACACAAAAAAAATGTCATGTCCCAAATAATCTTCTTCCAATACTCACAAAATTTTGATTGACAGAGATCATTCACAATCAGTGGTTGAATGCTTAGCCAATTCATCTGTGAGTTCTTTAATGATGAATGTAGATGCTTTGAAACTTGCTAATCAAGTTGAGTTAAACAACGAGAGAAATCGAGTAGAAGCCGATGAAGATTTCACTCATGTTCATGTTACAACATGTCAACAGCTTGAAACTTACTCCACCACAATACCTGCAATTCATATTCTTGCAATCTCACCCCAATATACAGTGAACCAGGTATTGTATTTCATTTCATGCGGCTTGTTTCTCTTGAGCCATTTGATACTTATAGGTTCAGATAGAGGGTTTGTTTGCAAGTTTTAGAGTAATACCTTGAAATGATCTCTCGTGAAAAATAGAAAGAAGGCAACAAGATTGAAATAGTCAAAATGATTTAAGGGATACACATAGAGGGGCAAAAATATAAACAAATGGAGGCTCCAAAACATATATACTTATCTTGTTAATTGGGGATCCATATTGTAGACTGGGTACCTATGGTATAAGAAGGCTACAACTATCGTTAGTTGTTAGATGTGGAATTGGGTGGTTAGGATGTGCTCTTCTTTTATACAAAGTTCAAAAAATAAAAAAATTCAATCACTGAGGGTTATGAAAGTACAATCATCACCTCTAGATTTTTATATTTGAAAGCTAGAAGTGATTATGACTATCTTATGCTATTATCGCATACATATTCATTATTGACAGTATTATACCTTATCTTATCTTAAACACTTGGATTCTAACAAATTGTTCTTTTCTTTTTGGTTAATTACTTCCACAAAATGCTAATAACATGAGATAAAAACTTTTTTGACAAGGAATTGGAGTCTAACTTTGGTTCGCTGGTCCAAAATCCAGAGAATTAAATCTCTTCAAAGTTCGAACTATGCTTATATTGAATATACAAAGCAATGATGGTAACCCTTTTTGGTATTTTTATTTCATGATTTTCCTGGATGATTTAGGTCCGAGAATGAGCAATAGACTTTCTTCTTTTCTATTACAACAGATTCACCAATATGAGTCCATTACTATACATTTAAGAGGCGGAAAAAAAAGAAGCTAGTGTGTGTTTAAGAAAAAAGAAAAGGTTACTTGATGCCACCTCTTAAATTATAATGATAATTGAGAGCGATGCGGCAAATTTTAAAAAGAAAAGTATATTGCATAGTATCGAATAAAATGATGTCCAATAATGGAGAGGATTTAACTTGCCATTGGGGTGCTGTAGCCACCTCAAAGTTCATTTCACTCCCATGAACTATAATTTTCCTTAGTTATTGAAGCATACAATTCTTATCCTGCTCTAAATAGGTATAAAAATCATCGCTTCTTTGCTCAAGCTGTAACCATGCCTCTTGTGCATTTTTGATTGCTCTCTCTTTCTCCAACACCCCCATAATTCCTTTCATATTTTAGGGTGTGTATCATCACCAATAACATTTGAATATCTTGGGTTGAAATCTATGAGATAGCAGAAATTGAGAAAGATGTTTATATGATTAGAGTTGGATGGATGAAGTGGAGATGTGCTTCTGAAGTCTTATGTCATCGTCACATACCAATGAAACTAAAGGGGAATTTCTATGGGATGGTTGGAAGACCACCATGGTTTATGGGGTGGAATGTATGAGCACTCGAGAAATAAAATATCCATAAAGTTAGTGTATCTAAGATGAGGATGTTGCGATGGCTGAGTGGCATGATAATAAAAGATGAAATTCGAAATGAATACATTCGAGGAGATTTAGGAATAAATCCAGTAAGTGATAAAATGAAAGAAAGTAGACTTAGATGGTCTTGGCCATGTGTAGTATTTACCTAAGACATAGTGGGTTTGACGGAGAGATTTAGTTCAAATGGAAGGCATTAAAAGGACAAGGGGATGGCCCAAATAGATATTGATGGAAGTAATGAGATTAGATCTAGTGACTAATGGTCTGACTGAGGGTATGAAATAAGATTCATATTGTCGATCCCAAATTATTGGGATAAAACTTGGACGATCATGATGATTCTTACCGGTAACAAGCTCATGCACAACCTTGTTTAAATTAATGATGCTACTCAAAGGAGGATCTCTCTCTCTCTCTCCAACATTTTCACTATTTTTTCCTAAGTCTTACCTCCTCCTATGTACACATTGCTAAGAAGTACTTATCCCCCCACATCTTGGGTCTAACTATTAAGAAGCAACACTCCTTCACCTCTATGTGCACGAATGAAAACCAACCACAAAATAGAGAAAAAACAAAGCAGCAAATGTAAATCATCGACAATATAAAAAGTAAAATTTATTAGAACGTAACTAATTTATCAAATTTTTAATATTTTAACCATTTTTAAATATTCCAAGATTTGCATTTTGATGAGTTTTTTAATTTATATGAAATAGGTAAAATGTTAAAGAGTTTTGATAAATCTCCCTTGAAAAATTAAAAAAAAGAAATGGTAAAGAAGATAAAAATTATTTTAATAAAAAACCTTCACCACTAACTTGAAAGAAAACTTTTTGTGCCAGTTCATGGGGAATGCTTTGAAATGACATCATGTTTGTTAAAGTCCGAAGTTTTTTGAAGATAAACTTGGGATATACGATAGGAATGGAAGTGAATCATAAACACATATAAGATATTGAGACCTACCATAAAATACAAGATATTGCACCTACTTTTCCCATACATATTAATCACATACACTTGTCATAGTAACCCTGTAAACAATGTACACTTTCCTTAATAATGTTTACTGGTAAACTATGGAAGTACATCAATTTGAACTTTGAAATTCTAACCAAACCAAACCTTATTGAAACTTCATGATTTATCCTATGTTTTTTTGAAGGAAAACAAAGCGAGAAGTTTATGTGTTGCTAATGTGGTCCTCTTCCCAAAATCGCTCTTGGAGAATGAATTGTGGACTAAACTTTTATAGGCCAATAATCTCAACCACTTTGATTATGAATCTTAAAAAATAAAATTTGAATTTAAATTTAAATTTTATGATATTTTATTTTAAAAGAATTAAAATGAATAGTCTATGAAAATTTTAAAACGACATGTTTTTAAAGTTTAAAATATATTTTAAATTTATGATTGTGCAAGTCGAGATTGTCAAGCTGTAGAATTTCATATCCAAATCCCATCTCTAAGAAATATTTTTGGAATGAGACCACACTTGAATAGGTGCCTTAGTTCATCATCACTAAAACCGTTTCTAACTCTACTATTTGAAAAAGACTATGTAAATCAAATAAAAAACGTAACTATATTATGCTTAGTCCTGTAATTTTTTAGGGATATTTTGGTCATTCTCATATGTTAAAAATATTTGTTTTATATATTTTTGAACCACCGATGAAGATCTGACATCTGTGATTTCACCTCTATTATTATTCATTATAGCTGTCAAATGTTTGTTAGTTTTTTCCCTATATATATATAGAAGAGAGAGAGTATTGTTCACGATCGTAATGGTTGAGATTATTGACTTGTAAATTTTTTTATCCAAAATCCACTTCTAAGGTGGACTTTTAGAAGGCGATCAAATTTGAACAAAAGTACATTTGATTTTGTTAGAAGTTCAAAGTTAAAATTGATGTACATCCTTGGCTTACCCTTGAACATGAAGCCACTTCCAAGTTCCCCATAAAAATGGTCGTTGATTGTTACAACGAGCTGTCAAACTTTTTAAAATTGGTGTTCTCTTCCTCACCCTTTTTCTGCTTATATTTGTTTGTTTGGGATGAATTGTGTTTGTTTGTTTCTTTTTGTCTATTTTATTGATGTGCTTCATTAAAGCGTATAGTGGAAAAGGAATGTTGCCTCCCAATAGTTAGATCCAAGAGTTGTGAGAGATCCAATTCTTATCAAAAGTTAGAGTTGATAAGAGAGATGAAGTTGAAAAACCCTTGTTTAGCAGGGTCATTGATTTGAGTGAGTTGTAATGAGTTAGAAGGCCCTCTCTCTCATCAAAGAAGTTAAAGAGCCGGAGCCAAGCAACTTTCTTTTACTTAAACACAATAGCTTTATTTTTCTTGCATAATGAACTTATATTTGTGTTTAATGCATACAAAAAAGGAGAGAATTTGGGTTTTCTTGGACCCGACTCATCCAATAAATATCCAAAATAAAAAATAAAAAATAACAGAAAAGTAATGTCCTCATTGTTTTGTGTAGTTGATATAAGCATAGTGGCAAAAGATCTAATCGTTCTTATTTTGAGTGGATGAACCATACTCTCCAATTCCATCTAATTTTGAGCCAACGAACAAGAGTCTCCAATTCCCTGTAATATAGTCCCCATGCCATCCAAGTAAGGTCGTATATTAACAAAATTTTGTGAAATAAATTAACTAAAAAGGAAAATACAATATGTGAGAAGTAAAATGTTTAAGGAGAGACTAGGCACACATGTGTTAATAATGAACTACCTTCTGCACAGGAAAATCACAATTATTCTTAGCCATCAAATGTGAAATTGGGAAGTTGAAGAGTATGTCATCCATCACCTTCAATGATTAAAATTTTTCTAACTTTGTGTAAAAAAGAATGGCACACTCTTTTACCTGCATGGTTCCACTTTTGACAACTAGAGGTAGTTGTAGCCTTCTTATAACATAGATAAATGGCCTCACGATATACAAATCACCAATGAATGAGATAAGTGTGGGTATATTTACATTGGTTTATGCATTTCCCTGTACTTATGCCCTTGTATATGCATATGCATGTCTCCTTTATCATTTAAAATAAAATATTTTAATACTTAAGTTCAATTTTTCCTTTTTTCCAAATTCATGATCATAGTGACTAAGATTATTTTCAAGGTATAATTTGAAAAAGTTGCAAAGAAATCCTATATTTGAACCTAAAAGTATTGACTGGCCCAAGAGAAACCTAACTACCATTATACATATGAATTGTATGGAATGAAAAACCATACCGGGTTCACTGTATTTGGGCTTGAGATTGTGGGAAGATAGATGGCAAGTGTTGTAGCCGTGCAAGTTTCAGGCAGCTAAGATATTGGAGTCTCAAATTGAGCAAACTCTTCATCCACTTTCGCTCGATTGCTCTCATTGGTCAACCCAACTTGATCAGCAAGGTTCAATGCATTTACATTCATAATTAAAGATTCCACAGATGAATCCGGTAAGCATTCAATCATTGGATGTGGATGATCCCTATAAATCAAAATTTTCTAAGTACTGGTAGAAGATTATTTTGGACTTTTTTTTGTGGTATATTTATTTGTTCATCATGGAGAGGTGGCATCGTGGTGGTGATTACCCATTAATTTGGTCTTTTATTTTATTTTATATTTTTTAACCAGACATTTATTTCTCAAATATAGATAAAAACTACCTCAAGGACAGCCTGGAGTTGAAATCCATGAAATTCTGAAGTGGAGAGAGTATTTCCCTTTGTGAGAACCAATCATTAATTTGCGTCGAATCAGTTCCTAGGAATCCACGACCATTTGAACTAACTTCATGAAAGCATTTTTTTAATGCCACAAGGGTCAGGCAAATCAGCCCAAGAACAAAAGGTTTATATTTAATATTTGATATTTTCTTCTTGAGAAAAAAAAATTATATGTAAATTTGTTGGGTTGTAAGGTCCAATGCCAGCTCCTTCCAATTCATGTTGCATAAGGCAAATAAATATAGCTTAGAATACATTTTTTTAAAATACTTGAAGAAAACAAATTTCACCCAACATAGAAAGAACAAAGAATGGTAGAATAATCTACTATGTTTTCTATTATCTCACTTTGCGATTAATCGCTTGAGTGTATATTGAATGACATGCTCATAGTGTTCTGCCTTTACTAGTGATGTTATACTATTCGGTTCACCTTAGAAAAGCCTGAAAGTGAAGATAAAGGTGTAAAAAATATTATTTACTTTGCTTCTTATTCAAATATAGTTTGGTTAATGATAAGTTTACCAATTAGTGAAAAAGGAGTACCTTAATTTTCTCTCTACATCCTCAAGTTGATGTTGGACCCTATTAATTTCTTGTAGAAGCTCCTAATGTTTAAGAAGTAATTAGTTCTTAAAACAAAAACTAACAAGACTGTAGAGGAAACGGACATGAAAGATCAATTGTAAGGGGATTGTATATTATAAGGTTATTTATCTTTGCAATGCATTGGATAATTTATACAAAGATCTCCATGAAATAAAAATTTGATTTAAAACTATTGTGGAAGAACAAGCTAAGTGTCTTAGCTCTCTGGTTTCACCATGACACTATGATTCTAAAATCATATATCGACCTCTATTTATATCTTGAACCTACCCTCATGTTTATACTTGAAATTGTAGGCAGGAGACTTTGCCCCCGCCTTGGTTTTGGGTGCAAACAAATTGATAAATTGGTAGAGTATGGGGTCCCGTCAAATTATACTCCGATGAAGAATTACTCCGATGAAGAATCAGGTCTTTAAGACCTTCTCCCTCTCGGATCGCCGACAAAATCGACTTCTTTGCTATCTTAACCTTGGAACTCAACCAAGAAAACTTTTAAAAAGGGATTTGGGGTAAAAAGAAGATTTAAAGAAAATAGATTTAAAAAACGAACAAAGAAAGAGAACCACAAATAAATAACTAAAGTAAGGAGATGCAAATAAACTGGGGTGACGAATCTAACTACAAGATGCAAGAAGAAAAAGAAATTAAAGAGCATGGAGAAAAAGGAAGTGAGTTTAATCTAAACATGTGTAACATAGAATGAAAGAGAGTGAGTATCATGGAAATGTGAGTATAATTACAAAGAAAAAAAAAATGAGGTCCTCATCAACAAGGCAGAGAGATATAAGCATGAAATGCGAATAAAGATAATAATATATAACATGAGAAAAGATAATATGAGAGGGAGGGACAAGAAAGCTAATACTAGTAAATAATTGTGAGAGTAATAAAACTAAATACAAGAAAGAGATAGAAGGAAAGAGTATTAGAAAGAGTGTTAAGATAAGCGAGATAGAGAGAAATAGAGAATGAACCATTGAAAAGAGATGAAGAAGTAGATGAATACAAATTACTAATAAGACAAATAGATACACCAATAAGAGAATAAGAGATGCTAAAATATAGAACACAATATAAAGGGGAGACGTAAAATAAGCATACGAGAGAATGGAGGATGAGTGGGATGAAAGAGATGAGATTTAAACTATGAGATGGAAGAGGAGAGAGAATATATTGTTAATCAAGAAAAATAACCATAATAAAGAAAAAGAAATGAATGCTTGATTGAAAGGGTGAAGAAGAAGACAAGATGTACGCCATCAAGCGAGCAAATAGGGGGAAAGAAATAAACACAACAAACTAAAGAGGTAGATGGTCGGGGCCTGGTTTTCGTTTTGGCCCTCGTGCAGATGGGGTGTACGCGTGTGGGGGAGGAAACCCTATCTTAAACAACCACGGGGATCTACGCGTGTTGTGCACCTATGGGTGCATGTATGCGGGCCATCCTGTGAGAGGATAGGAACCAACAACGAGAGAGATTTTTATGGTGGAGGTACGTTCGAATGCTTAACTCGCCGTTTGGGGTTCAGGAGACACACCCAGGCGGTTCGCCTACTTAGAATAATCACGAAGCCCTCTGGTTGTCTGCCAGTGCGGTTTGGACAGGGACTCTCTTCAGGTTTTCAAATGATCTCTTCTCTCTCGTGCTTGCAATTGAGATGGGGGATCGATTATCCCTCAAAGAGGTTGACTGGCTAGTGGAAAGGTGCGGGAGGACCCGAGTTTTGGAACCATTGGGTTCGCTTGGGACCGCGCGTCTATTGCGGATGTGTCAATCGTAGACGCGGGTTGCTGTGCGGGGCAGATGACGTGTAGAGAAGAAGAGAGAGGGCTCGGGATGTGGCTCGACTTAGGAAAGCAGGAGAATGGGTCCGCACACTCGGGGGTATTTTCTCTCTCTGAAAGCAAATGAGACCGCGTACTCAGGGGTATTCTTTCTCTCTGGGAGGGAATGGGATCATGTACTCAGGCTAATTCTCTCTCTGAAATTGTTCTCTCTCCTCTCAGTGGGATTAAGGGTTTAGAAGCAAAGAGGAGTGGGAACGAGCGTTATGCCACTATTTTTAGTGACGAATAATCCACCTTTTTACAAATGACTTAAGCATGTTTATATAGAGAACTCACCGAACAGAGGTGAATGCTCAAAATCTAAGTTTAATTATAATTAAATAAATTAGAATAAAATACTAAAATTAAGTACAATGACCAAAATGCCCCTAAAACTTTTTATGCAAATGACGAAACCATCCTTGCTTGAGGGTCCTTCTGCCATTGCCAGTTCTTGGAAGCTTTTCTGGAACCTTGCAGCGATGGTTCAGTCGATTTTCCGTTATATGCTTAATGCTTATTCGATTCTGAGCATTTTGATGCCCTTTAATCATGCTATGGCAGTCTTTTCCCACGGGGTGGAAGTTCGGCCAGATTTGTGAACTTTGATCATCAATGTCATTCGACTTGTGATGCTCTAAGTCTTTTTTTTTATTACAGATGAAAGAAGAGACTGTCACAATCGTTTTACATCAAGTTTGGTTCATTTTGGTCTTCATTTGCAGCATTTCCTAATTTGAGAGGGCACCAGAAAAAGGGATTCTGACTACCGAACGGACCTGATTTTCCTATAATCTTGGGATTTGTACTTATCGGACCTTGGATCAAGTACAACAGTTATACCAGTTTGTAGCTTTTCGAGACGTGGTTGCGTTGAACTCGGTTTCATGATGATCCGATGCACGGATCTCGGGCTGTGCTTCACAAGGTTCGAGATTTCTTCTTCTTAAAACCCTGATTTTTCTGGTTTTGTGGTCACCTTCTTTCTAGAAAAATGCTGACTTTGAGTCACACTATGGTGCATGCCCTAAATCAAAATGACGAGGTTGTCATGATTTAGAACATGTCTAAGTTTGAGTTTTTTCTGGTTCTGGTCGAAGGTCCTGTGGGTCTTTGAAATCCATCTCGAGATGTGACGTTGCAATCTCCATGCTTGGGGACTGGTTCAATGAAACTGCACTGCAATCGTATAAAACATACCCGTTTTGAGGCAGTTTGGGCGTATACCCCTTTTGGGTGGTCCGATTGAGCCCAAATTTGGTGCTCAGGGGCTTTTCGACGTTCTGAATGCGACAACGTTGGTCTGGTATTATTTTGAAGCCGCTAGCGCAGGGCTACAGTCTTGAGGTGTTTCCTTGTTACGACTACACTCTTCTTAGGTTATCCAGTTTGAGGCTTATTTCATAATACAACTTTCGTTTGTCAGGGTCTTGAGTACTAGCAGAACCGACTTGTCACTAGCTCTTTCTCTATTCGTGTGAGGGGCATAAGTACGTCAAAAATGACATACAACAACTTGCCCCGACGGATGTTGTGCTTCGAGAGAAGCGAGAAGTGCAATATTTAGAATGAAAACTTTGTCATCGAAGTTCATCTTTTTTAATCCTCAACAAGACATTTTTATTATCTCCCAACAGATGTTTTTCTTCTTCATCACCGGCATCAACACAATCCTTGAGGGGTGGACTTTGCTGAGCGTTTTCCCTGAGCGGTGACCAAAGCGGTCTCTGGCAGACTGGAGCCTTGCTTAAGGGCTTTTACCAATTTTGCCGGAGTCTGTTTTCCAAAAAAACGTGCTGATAAGCTGAGATTCCATGTCAACAGAACCTCCTGATGGCCCAACTAGCAAGTTCCCTTATCGAGCGTTGATCCCAATCTAGCTGATAAGAAAATAAATTTTGTTTTGGCCATTTGACAGGAGATTTGTTTTATCCTTTTAGCCAGAGATTTGTTTTGGCCTTTTGGCCGAAGATTTGTTTTGGCCCTTTGACCGGAGATTTGTTTTGGTCCTTTGGCCGAAGATTTTTTTTGGCCCTTTGACCGGAGATTTGTGTTCGACCCTTTGGCCGGAGATTTGTGTTCGGCCCTTTGGCCGAAGATTTTTTTGTGGGAGCTGGGGCTGAATTTTTGTTGACCCTGGGACCGAAGATTTGTTTTGGCCCTTTGGCCTGAGATTTTTTTTGTTTTCGCTGGGGCTGGATTTTTGTTGGCACTAGGGCCGAAGATTTGTTTTGGCCCTTTGGCCGGATTTTTGCGTTAGTGTTGGGGCCAAAAAAAAAATTTTGTTGACGCTTGGGCTCGAAGTTTTTGTTAGTGTTGGGGCCAGAGTTTTTGTTGGCGTTGGGGCCAAAGATTTGTTTTTTGGTGCAGGGGTCAAAGATTTGTTTGTTTTGTTCAAGCGCCTTTGTAGGTTTTTACTTGAACTCGATGGAAGTGGCGCCACAAGGGTGGTTTTCACCAAGTCCTTTTGTTGAGGCATTTTTGCTCTCGACGTCATGGTCACGTCCGCCTTTTGATTTTCATTTTTACTCATGACACCTTTGTGGATTTTCGTCATGCCCGGTTTCCTTGTTTTCATGACAGTTTTACTCATGGCTTCATAGTCATGCCCGCCTATCATTTTTACTCATGGTGCCCTCGAGGGTTTTCATCGTGCCCATTTTTTAATCATTTTTGTGATTTTTCCCATAGCATTGGTGGCTATGTCCGCCTGAAGCTCTTTTTTTCTGACGCACAATGATTTCCATCACGCACAGCTTCTTCTTTGGTGGAGGCTCACTAGAGCAGCGAACCTCTCGGGTGATGTGTTGGAGGAGGTGAGTGTGACTTGGTTGCGCTCCCGTGTAGGCACGCAGAGTGCTTGTCTTTGTCATCCGTTGATTGCTGAAGACGGCCCTTGGAGGAATCAGAATGGACCCGCGTGGAGGTCCCTTGACGCTGGGAAAGCGGGTCTGGCCTGCATATATAGGGAATGTTGCCCGAAAAGTGTGATTGCCCAGGGATTAATGCATGGGTAGGAAGACGGCGATTGGAAGACGAGGTGTCTGGCGACTGACACGTGGTCAGAGAAAGAGACGCCCGGAAGGCAAAGAGGTGGGAGATCCGTCTTATGATCCGTTGATAATGATGGTTGGGAGGCGAAGCGGCTGAAGATTTGACCGGTGATTCCTTGAAAGTAACGCCAGGAAGGCAAGGCTACATGAGACTTGAATGGAGGTCAAACGAGGCACCGTTGCAATGACACGTGTCTGTGTGGTTGGGCAGCATGTCGCTTGGGAAGCGAAGTGCTTTGATGGAGGGCCTATACGAAGGCTAGACAGAGCGAGTGGGAAAACAGTTCCTCCTGTTGTTTTGAGAAACATTTCTTTCCTGCTTTGTTGTGTATAGAGAACAGACCCCACCCTTTCTATAGCGTCCTCCCGAGAGGCCATATCCTTAGTTGAGGCTGGCTCTTGGGTCCCGGATCCTAGAGTGAACCCAAGTGTTTAGCTTCTGGGTGAAGGTGTTCGACGATGCGAAGGTGCTGACAGACCCATGCTAGATGGGGAGTCCATGCCTTCAGGTCCCTTCTGCTTGCTTGGGCTTCGGAGTGTAAGGTCCAAGGTTGTGTGCAAGATGGCGAAGGTCAGCCATCCTGAATCCCGTCATGCTCATTCAGATAGGACAACATATTGTGATGGTCTTCGCTGGCTCATCATCTTATTCATGACGGTCAACCAATTGGATGATTTGGTCAACTTGTTGGTTCAACGCCTTGGTGGGGCTACTGGTATGTGAAGCAAGGGTCTTTTTGCTTAGGCTTCTGCTCCTGTAACCAGCATTCGGCTCTTTGCCTACTTCGTCGAAGGTGGGAAAGAGCAAGGGGTTATGTTCATTCTTCTCAAGTTCTTTGAAAAGAATGGCCCATCGTCTTGGAAGACACTACCGCTCTGAGAAGTCAGCGGTGCCTTGGAAGGCAAGAGACTCGTTTCAGAATGGATGTACTTCTTTGTAGCTACTTCTTTGCCTCCAGTGCTTCCATTGATGACCATGGTTGACACCAGTTCGACTGCTCCTTTAGGTAGTGTCGCTTCTTTATTCATTCTGGTGTGTCTTTAGCATGGCCATGGTGTTGTTTTCTTTGAGCTAACTCTTTTTCTTTCCCCTCTCATTTTTTTTTTACTATCCTCTGCAATGGAAATCCTAGACGTTGACCATCTGCCCCGAGATCAAGGGCTAATTCCCCGTGTTGACATTTCTCTTGTTGGGGGAACTTCTCTTCTCCTAAGGCCATCACATCCTCTTGCGGGACGGAAAGGCTCTCGAAAGCCATTCATGCCAAAGGATCCGCTCACCCCAGTAGTCGTGAGGATGCTTCGGGGGACACGGCAGGAAGTGGGTTAAGCTCTAGCCCAGCTATCAGAGAACTCTTGCAGGTGCAGGGTTGCAAAATGTTCCCTCATGAGCAATAGAGGAGAGGCGTGAGGGATAAAGGAGCAGGGGAACTAAGGATCCCCAGTCGGTCTCCTCCTTTTAAAAGAAGAGCACCAGTTCAAAAAGGAGGGATTCATTGGTTGCGGGTGCATCATTGGCGACTCTTGCCGAGCGTGTGAAGTTTGGTGCTGGTGCAGTTTCACCCCACCTCCTACAACGTCGATGCTGATTGATGTCGAGGCTAAGGAGAGGTCGGGCGGTTTGGCACGGCAAATCCAGCAACTTCTACTTCGGTTGTTTCAGAAGCGAAGTGTAGGTCAGAATCTGGCTATGAGGTTCCTTCCTCGGTGCCGGTGGGCCATCGGGTCCGAAGGTGTCCGCTTCAGGGACACGAACTGGAGAGCCCTCGTCTGAACGTTGTGTCGTCCCCTAAATCCTTGGCTCTTGTGATCAGGGGTTCAGCTCTTGATATTCCCCCGCTTGCTTCCATTGGTTCCTCAACCCCGTCCTCGTCAATGTCGAATTTTAAGGCGCTCACCGTGAAGCGTATGCTTCGGTCATGACTTCAAGGGTTTAAGGAGTGTGCCCTTTCTGATCTCAAGGAAAAGATCGAGGCTATCAAGGCCTGCATGGCTAGATTATAGGCTGTGCATGATGCTGAAGGGACCTTCGTCCTGCTAGAAGAGTTGTTGTGGAATCTAGCGGATTGGGGAGCTGAGGCCCTTTTACGCGAGGCTTCGATACAGGCAGCTCATGAGGCACGCCTGGCCTCTTTGAGGGTGAGGCTGGTTAACCAACAAGCTCTCGTGCAGGGCCACGAGGAAAGGAAGAAGCAGATCGCTTCTCGCCAGGCTAGCCTCATGGAGGAAGAGGCGAGCATATCTCGAGAGATTCTGAATGCGGAAGACGAGATCGCTCTATTGCAAGCCCGTGTGGCTAATTCGAAAGCCCGTTGACAGCGGTATCGGGAGCTAATGGCCACGAACTCTCACAAAATGGAGCGATTGAGCTCTGAAGTGAGGGCAGTCATTGTTTTGTCTGAGTCAGTCGCTCAGGACATTGCCCATGGCTAGGAGCGGGAATAGGCTGCATTGGAGGGTGTGCAGGAGCTGAAGGCGAAAATGCATGAGGCTCTCGACCATTTTTTAGGATTTTTTATTCTGTTTGCAGCGTTTGAAGCTTGCCAAAATTTTGTAACCCTTTGACGTATATATGGAACGATTCTTCTTTTCTTTTTATGCTTAGTCCATTGATGGTTATTTTCTCACGCTCTCGCCTCAAACCGTGTCTCTTACCTTCTTTGAGAAGGAAAATGAGGGGATGAACCCAAAAGCCTATTGAGAAGGTGTTTGAATTTCTCAGTGGTTGTCTTGGACGCCCGACAGGGTTTTCGTTCAAGACCCTTTGCATTTTTTTTTGTTTTTTTGAAGGTAATTTTAAGGTCATACTGTCGTGAGCATAGGGGGGCCCATTTAAAGTCTTGCCTTCGAGACTCCTAGTGCGGGGTGCTTTTAGGGTTTCTCACCCGTATGGGATACACCCTGGATGGTCCTTGCAGTGATGTATTGACTTCCCTCAGCATGGAGATTTGCTTTGGGATGAAGTCAGAGAAGGTAGGAAGAGGGGGGAAGGATCCCGCCTCAAAAGGGTGTCGAGGGGATTCGAAATTGCGACCTTGCGCTGTTGTGGTCTTTTGATTTTTCTCACTTTCCTCGTACGAACGAGGTCCCTGAGCTAGGGTCGTGGGTGTCGCATCTACTTGACGAGCAACCTCCCTTCTGAGGCTTCTCATCTTGCCGCAACCATGATACACCTCCCACCTCCCACGGTGCAGGCTTTCTTGTTGGAACGCGGGGAGTGAGTGCTTTCGAAGTACTGGGGACAGGACTTCGAGCCTGTTCGGCTTCCTTGTGTTGTGGGGCTTCAGCTTCATGGATTTCTCCTAGAGGCGGAGATTGCCCATCGGTTAGGACTATCCTACCACTTTATAGGCACCTTTCCAAGATGGATTGGAATCCGAAATAGTAGGACAAATCAAGCCCTTTTAGTTGATGATAGAGACACCAAGAGTCTTGATTTCTTTCACCAGTTTGTCTTCATTTCTTAGTTGTAGAAGGCGCTATCATCTCATGTTGCACCATTATGTCAAAGAGGGCGGGCAGCAAATGCGGAGCTAGTTCAGTCACAAGGGCGTTGTCAGTCAGATCCTCTTGGATTGTGATCATATGGGAAGCTTTTGGAGTTTTGAAAGCCTTCTTAAGGTCTTCCAAGTTAATTTGCCCCTTTTGGATTGAGGCCTTGATGTGCTGCTTTAGCTTAATGCAGTCTTGCATCGGGTGACTTAGCGTTCGGTGGTAGGCACAGTAGCTAGGGTAGTTTACTTGTTCCAGCCTTTTGAAGGCAGGAAGGACCATCGTATCCTATTCGAGTAGCATCCTCAAGAGAGTTGGTACCCACGCCTTGTTGAAGCTATATTGTTGGTTCAATCTTCGTTCTTCTATAATAGCTTTGTGGTGGGGGCACTTTGTTATATTTTTGTTTTTGAGGCAGTAGCTCTTGCGTCCCCCTTCATTTTTGGGCGGCAGCCCACGAGAGGTATCTAATGTTGGCAAAGGAGCAACATTAGCTACAGGTTTAGAGGTGGTCGTGACCACCGCGCTGATTAGGTTCTGTTGTTGGTTAGCACAGGGGTTAGACCTGCTGTTACGAGCTTGACCCCCCCCCTCCCCCTCCCCCCCCCCCTGAGGTTTGGGCTTGGTTTCCTCCATGATGCCTTAGCAAGCTTTCAATCTTAGTTGCTTTTATGATCATATCAGAGAAAGTGGTGGGGTTGGAGGCTTCAACATGTAAGGAAATTTCTTTCTTCATGTTCCTTATACATGTTTGTACGGCCTCAATCTCGCCCATGGGATTGCTCTAGCACATGGCAATATCTCTTCACCTCTAGATGTACTCACCCACTGACTCATCCACATCTTGAGCCATTGTGAGGAGCTTTATGGTTTGGACATCCAGTTCTGCTTTGTAAAAGCGTTTATAGAACAACTGGTCTATTGCTCACCAGGAGTCGACTGAGTTGGGTGGCAGGCGAGCGTACCACTTGAAAGCGGGCCCAATGAGAGTTTCTACAAACTACAGGAGCAGCAGTCTAGGGTCGGAAGCCGACTCTAAACATGCGGACATGAAATGGGCCACGTGCTACTGGGCGAGCCCATGCCAGCGAAGACTGGTAACCTCACTTTTTGGTACCCAATAAATTCAAATCATGTAAGATCTTTTACTCCACCATTGCCTTTCTTTCTCATCCAGAAATACAAAGAATTTAATTATAGGCCTTCTTCCTTGCATGGGTATACTACTTGGCCTGTTTGGGCACATAGATTTTGAGGCGGATTTTTAATATCTTTGATATTATGAAAATCTACTGTTTGGTTTGCTCAATTGCTAGGATATTAAAATTCTATGGAAATTAAATATTGGAAAATCACTTAACATTTCCATGATTTCACTTCTACACGGAAACATGTTTTTTTTAATTTCCAAGGCTCATGGATTCCGCTTATCTGCCCTCTCAACCCAAAACATAGGGCACATTGGTAGATATAAAAACTTTTAGATAGAGAAACTACCAAAAAAATTTAAAGATAGAAAGTATTTCAAATTTTAACTTTTAGAGAGAGAATATGTTAAAATTTTAGAAAGATAAACTATCTCAAAAATTTTAGAGCAATAAAAACTATCTCAAATTTTAAATTTTAGAGAAAGAAACTATACCAAATTTTAGAGAGACAAAAAGCATGAATATTTTTAGAGAGTTAAACTATCTCAAATTTTGAGAGAGAGATAGAGACTATCTCAAATTTAAAGTTTTAGAGAGAGAAATTATATCAAATTTTGGAGAGAGTATCTAAAAAAATTTAGAGATAGAAACTATTTGAAATTTTAAAGAGAAAAACCATCTCAAAGCCTAAGTTTTTGAGAGAAAAGGTATATTAAAATTTTAAAAATAGACACTATATCAAATTTTAGAGGGAGAAACTACCTAAAAATTTTTAGAGATAAATATCTCAAAGTTTTCAGAGAGAGAAACTATATCAAATTTAAAGTTTTAGAGAGAGAAAGTATATTAAAGTTTTGGAGACATAAACTATATCAAATTTCGAAATAGAAACTACTTGAAAAATTTATCGAGAGAGAAACTATCTCAAATTTAAGTTTTAGAGTGAGAAAGTACTTTAAAATTTTAGAGAGAGAAACTATATCAAATTTTAGATAGGGAAAGTACTCGAAATTTTTAGATAGAGAAACTATATCAAACTTAGAGAAAGTACATAAAACGTTTTAGAGATAGAAACTATTTAAAAAAAAATAGAGTGAAACTATTTGAAATCTTAAGTTTTAGAGAGAGAAACTGTCAGAAAATTTTTAGTGAGAAATATCTCAAATTCTCTTGAGAGAGAAACTATTTCAAATTTTAAGTTTTAGAGAGAAAATATATTAAAATTTTAGAGATAGAAATTACATCAAATTTTAGAGAGTGAGAAAATATCTAAAAAATATTAGAGAGATAAACTATCTCAAAAATTTTAGAGAGATAAACTATCACAAATTTTATGTTTTAGAGAGAGGGAGAGAGTATCTTAAAACTTTAAAGAGAGAAACTATATCAAATTTTAGATTGAAAAGGTACCTAAAATTTTAAGAGAAACTATCTCATAATTTTTAGAGACAAAAACTATATCAAATTTTAAATTTTAGATAAAGAAATTATATTAAAATTTTAGAGAGATAATCCATATCAAATTGTAAAAAGAGAAACTATTTCAAATTTTAAGTTTTAGATAGAAAAAGTATCTTAAAATTTAGGAGAGTGTAGCTATATTATATTCTAAAGAGAAAAAATACCTAAAAACTTTTAGAGAGAAACCATCTCAAATTTTATCTTAAACTTTAGAGAGAAACACTATATCATATTTTGGAAAGAAACTGTCTAAAACATTTTAGAAAGAGAAACTATCTCAAAATTATTAGATGGAAACTATCTTAAATTTTAAGGTTTAGAGAGAAAGTACCTTAAAATTTTAGATAAAAAAATATATTAAATTTGAGGGAGATAAGAACCTCAAAATTTTAGAGAGAGAAACTATCTCAAAATTTTTAGAGAAACAATTTCAAATTTTAAGTTTTAGATATAAAGTATATTAAAATTTTAAAGATAGAAACGATATCAAAATTTAGAGAGAAAAACTATCTCAAAATTTTTAGAGGGAGACTCTCAGATTTTTAGTTTTATATTAAAATTTTAGATAGAGAAACTGTATCAAATTTTGTTACCAAACAATGAAAATGATTGTAAGGAATCAAAAAATTTTCTATAGTTTATCCAAATAAGAGATTTGAGAAATTCATGGCAAGAATCCTTATACTAAAAGTCCATAGATTTCTTTGGATTTCAAATATCTTGGATTGCTAATATTCTACCTATCCAAATGGGTCACTCAATATATTTAACTTTTGGAAAAATATCTTCATACCTCTTATTTTTAAGTTTCATTTCACAATAGATTCAAAGGTTTAAAAGATAATAAAATTTGTAGTTTTTATTTTGTCTAACCCCCTTTAGCTAATTTAAACTTGTTTTTTAGGCCAAACAAATCTTAAAAGACATGCTTTTTCTAAAATTGAATACATGGGGCCATAATAACTTACATTGGGCTTATAATGACTTTCTAAAATTGAATGCATGTACTCCAATTTTTTGGGGACACAATCTCAATGTCAACTCAAAATGTACATTTTGTTTTTTGAAAATAATCACATTTCCTTTTAAACATATTAAAAAAATTCATATCCAAAACGTCCTATCACTTTTTCACCCAAGGGAGTAAGTAGATAGTACGCTTATCAAGTAATTAGATAGTACGCTGCCAACCAGAGATGCTCCAAGTATACACCAGATGATTTAGTTGTCCTCTTAGGCTCACTGGAAAAGGTGGGACATACTTGTATTATACAGAATAAAAGTGGAGAAATTTTGGCAATTTGAGGAGGTCGTTGAACTTTACATTATGCAAGAAATGTTGATAGATTTGCTTTGGAGTGTTCATCAATTTGGTGAGAAAAATAAGCAATTCGGAGGAATATTTCAAACTTTTTTAAAATTTAATTTAAATCATTTAGATATTTATATATAAAATTAAAATAAATTTTTTAAAAAAAGCTTTTATATAGATATTTCTTTGCTTCAATCAAACCGGTTTGAAGCAGACTTGAAGAGAATCGAAGTGGCATCACCAGGTTTCGCTTCGCTTCAATCTAGAGCTAAAATCTGAAGACTTCTACCTCTTCGACAGAAGCGACAATATTGGATGCCAATATTATTGTGAGCGGTAGCTCTAAACTCGATAGGTTGATTTTTGAGACATAAAGTATGAGAAATAAAATACAAAACACGTACTACAATAACACAAAAATTTACCGAGGGGTAAATCCAAAGGCCCGACAAGTTGAAATCCACTATATCAATAAAAGTTATATAATATATTTTCGGATATAAAGTTACCTCTTTAACCCTCGACAAAACCCAATCGAACAAAACCCTTTTAGATCTGTTCTCCCAAATGACACCGCCTCTTTAACCCTCGACAAAACCCAATCGAACAAAACCATTTTAGATCTGTTCTCACAAACGACACCACTGCTGATCTCTCATCTTTATTTCATAACCAAACCATTGTCTAAGAAGAGACCATAATTAAACCACTGTCTAGGAAGAGAACTTTGAGAACAACTAAGACTTTCTCTCACTAAAAAAGGAAACCACCTAAAATCTTTATGAGAATCTCAATGTTTCTCTCAATAGAAAGTGATCTTCTCTTTAAGAGAGATGTTGCATCTCATGCACAAGAATCTCAATGTTTCTTTCAATAGGAAGCTGTATTCTTTTCAAAGGAGATCTTGCATCTCATACACGAGAGGTCTGCCCCCTTTCTAAAGGAAGCCCACTTTTCCCATATGGTGACCCAGCTAGGGCACACTTATCCTCTGATCTTTCATCTTTTATCGATATGGGCAATGATTTCATACAACCGTTGTGTAGTAATATGATGCAACCACTTTTTATGGCCATTTGTTTGATCCAAATTTTGAAATATACATTATTTTCATTTTATTGAACAATCACAAAAAAAAAAAAATTGAAAATACAACCTCGAAAGTAGTTTTTTAGCCTAATTAACATAGGCCATTCATTTTGGTGAGATGCTTAAATCTAGGCCTTAAAAGCATTTTTTCATTTTCAATTTTTTTGGAAGGATTTATTATCATTAAATGAACAATGTTAGAAAAGAAAAAGAATAATTTTGAGTTGATAAAGGCGAAGATCTTAAAATTCATAAAATGAATGGTCTAGATTCGTTTTTAGAGGGAACTTATTTTGACCATAAGGTTCAAATTGAACTCTTTTTTGAACTTTTTTTGTTGGGGGAGATTGATTAATTGAGATGAAGAGTGTGTATGCAAAATTTGGGGTCATATAAATACCACAAACATGGTTTTCTAGAAGTGTCGTTGCATTATACTATGATATAACTATTGCATTTGGTCATTGCTTTCTCTCTTTCTCTCTTTATATATATATATATATATAAATATATATATATATTGCTCTTTATATGGCAATGATATCATGCAACCGTTGTATAGTAATATGATGCAACAACAATAAAAAACCATCTTATGGCCATTTGTTTGATCCAAAATTTAAAATATACACTCTTTTCATTCTATTGAACAATCACAAAGAAATAAAAAATTGAAAACACAACCTAGAATGCTAAAAAAGAAAAAAATGATTTTGAGTTTATAAAAGCTAAGATCTTGAAATTCACAAATGAATGGTCTAGATTAGTTTTCGGAGATGACTCATTTTGACCATATTTAGGGTTCAAATCGAACTTTTGTCTTTTGGGGCGATTGATTCTTGAGATGAAGAGAGTGTGTGTGCAAAGTTTGAGGTCATACAAATACCACAAACATGGTTTTCTAGAAGTGTCATTGCATTATACTATGATACAAACGTTGCATTGGATCATTGCTATATATATATATATATATATATATATATATATATATATATATATATATATATATATATATATATATATATATATATATATATATATATATATATATATATATATATATATATATATATATAGAGCAATGATATCATGTAACCGTTGTATAGTAATATGATGCAACAACAATAAAAGACAATCTTATGGCCATTTGTTTGATCCAAAATTTAAAATATACACTCTTTTCATTCTAATGAACAATCACAAAGAAAGAACAAATTGAAAACACAATCTAGAAAGTATTTTTTTAGCCCAATTAACATAGGCCGTGCATTTTGGTGAGATGCTTAGATCTAAGCTTTAGAAGGATTTTTTCATTTTCAATTTTTTTGGATGGCTTTATTATCATTGGATGAACAACGCGAAAAAAGAATAAAATGATTTTGAGTTCATAAAAGCTAAGATCTTGAAATTCACAAAATGAATGGTCTAAATTAGTTTTCGGATATGACTCATTTTGGCCATATTTAGGGTTCAAATCAAACTTTTGTTTTTTGGGGGGATTGATTATTGAGATGAAGACAGTGTATGTGCAAAATTTGGGGCCATACAAATACTACAAACATGGTTTTCTAGAAGTGTCGTTGTATTGGATCATTGCTATATATATATATATATAGGAAAACACTACGCAACACCTATAGGCGAAAATGAACAGTGATTTCGCCTACCCTCATCACCGTCTAAAGTTCATAGCGCGGTCACGATTGTCCGCTAGTGTTTCATTTTTCATTTTTTTTCTACAAATCGAAATGACCTGAAATTTGGAGCGTGTATTTATAAAAAATAGGGAAACTTCGAAAAATATAAAAACAAATATTTTACATGAAAAACATTGACCAAAATATTTTTTTCGCGGATAACTGTTTTTATATTTTTACTAGATGCGCCTCAGTAAGATGTATATACCCTCCAAATTTCAGGTCATTCCAATTTATAGAAAAAAAAAAAACACTACCAGACAATCGTGACCACGCGATGAAACTTGGATGGTGATGAGGGTATGCGAATCACTATTCATTTCGCCTATAGACGTTCGGTGTATGTATATATATATATATATATATATATATATATATATATATATATATATATATATATATATATATATATATATGTAATCCACACTAAATAGTGAACTTCTTATACATGTTACATATATCTCAAAAACCAAGAGACACACTCAAAAGTCCTATTCCTTTTAGATTTCTATTTTGTTTAAGAAACTTATCAATATCAATCTCAATCCCATATAATATATTATTTTTTTATGTAGATGATTTTGGATATCACCAATCCAACAAGTATACCTTCTTACGTTTGGTGACATAGCACATAAGCTTTTCAGGTCCCCTAGCTTTGCCGTTGAGCTGTATTTTGTAGCCCACGCCCTACTTTTTTAGGGCCGGGCCGAGCTGGCCAGCACAGGCCGCCGGTCCCATTGCCAGCCTAATTTTAGATCAGCTGTAGATAATGATCAACCAAAATCGCAATACTATACAATCTAGGATTTGATTGTGTGTTTGGCAAGTTCTAAGAATAAAATGCGAGGGGGCTCAGAGAGACTCATTTATGTTTATCCAAAAGCAAATCACAAGGCCAATATAGTGGCTAGGCATGGTGCTTTCTTCTCTACTTTTCTTGTAAATGTCATAACCTGGCTGCTTCATAGTAGATATGTATATTTTGCTTATTAATGAATTAACACAACGTTAGAGTTCGAGAGAGAGATATATATTACAGTAGGACGAGAAGACAAACAAAATCGTTACTGAATTGGAATGAGCTAATGATTGTTTGGAGGGGTTGGGAAATAAATCACGATGGGGGCCCCAACATTTACCAAATGATAGGTAACCAATGGCCATTCTTATTATCGGTGGAGCACTACCTACATTGCACAATTATCACGATATGGTTATCTGTCCTTTAGTGGGAAAAGAAAAAGTAGAGGATTTAAATCACGGTTTTAAGACCCAGTGAGTTGGATTGGGAATCGTAGATCCGGGTCAAATTTGATGGGTGTCTCATCCAGGTCCCTAACCCAATTCTCTGACTTTATCTTTATTGTTTTTTAACTGATGTTCTACCAGTTAGGCTGATCCAGATTGTCCATCCAGTGGTTGGGTCATCCAAAACCCAATTCTGGGGGATTTGAAACACCACTTCAAATCAAGCATAATGACCAACAATGATTACAATATTTCTGATCCGACTCAGAATCACCTAATTCGGATCATGAGCACTAAGTGGGTGATTTCGGTTTGAGGAACCACAAAATCCCCTTATTCCCCTAGTTTTGAATTTAAAAAAAAAAAATTCTTTTGTACTCCAGATCAGGTGAATTGGAATTGGAGCCCTTGCAACCTGATTCTGGTTTTAAAATCACTAATTAACAAAAAACAAAATCAACAATTTAATTTCAAAAATAAAAAAATAAGTTAGGAATAAACAACCTAGAAAAATTGGCCATGTCTCAATGACCCTCAGCTTCAATCCAACTACAACCCGAGGGTTTCATTAACGCTCGACTCTCCATCCTTCTCCTCACACTAGCTGCATCATCCCATCTTCCAACTCTCACATATATGTTTGATAGTGTTATGTAGTTTCCGGGATTCTCCGGCTCTAACACAAAGAGCCTCTCTGCCGCTATACGTCCAAAGTGCACATTTTGATGAACCCTACATGCTGCAAGCATGGCCCCCCATATGCTAGCATCGGGCTCAAATGGCATGGCGTCTATGAAACTCATGGCTTCTTCAAGCCGACCAGCTCGCCCTAGCATGTCGACCATGCATGAGTATTGCTCCATCATGGGTATAAGCCCATGGTGATGGACCATGCTATGGAAATATCGCCAACCATCGTCCATGAGCCCTGAATGGCTACAAGCTGCTAAAATTGAAGTGAACGTAGTGTGGTTTGGCTTGAGTCCTGACCCCTTCATCTGATTAAAGAGATCGAGTGCACATTGGCCATGGCCATGCATCCCGTATGCTCCAATCATGGCATTCCATGACACAATATCTCTCTCAGACATGTTCTCAAATACTGTATAAGAATCCCTCACTTGTCCATTTCTAGCATACATATCAATCAAAGCATTCCAAACTATAGTGGCTGAATCGACATTGGGGCTTTTAAGGACATGGGTATGGATCTGTTTTCCAAGTTTTAATGCAGAGAGGCTCGAACAAGCTGGTAAGACTGTGGCTATTGTGACATGATCATGTTGAACCCTTTGCAATTGCATATCAGCAAAGAGCCTCAGTGCTGAGCCGGCTTGTCCACAATGCACAAGGCCCATGATCATGGCATTCCACGAGACTACATCCCCTTTGTCCATGAATTCAAACACATGCCATGCATCTTCGACCATACCATACATACCATATATGGTCATTAGAGCACCTCCAGCAGAATCATAGAATTTGAATGCATCGATTCTTTTTAAACCATAAGCATGGATTTCCTGCCCACTTCCCAAAGCTCCTATATGCCTGCAACAAGAAAGAACACAAGAAAGAATATCAGCATCTGGTGCCACACTGGCCCCCATCATCTCTCTAAAATGCATCAATCCCTCCCTATATCTGCCACCTCTCGAGAAGCCCAATATCAAGCTAGTCCAAGAAATATGATTAGGCTTCAACTCTAAAGAAGTTCTCAAGCAATTGAACATTTTCAAGGCCTCTTCACAAAGTGCAACCTTCGAATAACCAGCAATCATGGTATTCCATGTGACTAAATCCCCATCCAGTCCCTTAGACCTCATATCATTAAACACTTCCAAACCCAAATCAAGCTGCCCATTATTCACATACCCTGCAAGCATAGAATTCCAAGAAATCAAATCTCTCTCACCCATCTCATCAAACACTTGCCTCGCCACACTCAGTTCCCCACACTTTGCATACATCTCTATTAATGCATTTGCTACCTGCAAATTATCTCTCAAATCGCATTCTTTCACACGATTATGCAGACGAACCCCCTCATTTAGGTCCCTTAAATGCGCACAAGCCCTCAAAACCTTGGGGAAGACATAACCATCAGGCTCAACTCCCTCTTCAATCATCTGATAATATAATTGCAAGCATTCTCGGTACATGAACTTCTGTGAATAAAACTCAATGATCGAAGTCCATGCAAAGACATTCCTTTGGGGCATTTGATTGAACAATTGGAGAGCCGGCACAATTTCAGAGCAGCGAACATACACATGCACCAACTTGGTGCACAAATATGAGTCACAAAAGCCATGGACTATGGTTAATTGGTGAATTTGCTTTCCTTGTTGGAGGGCTCGACAATTTGAGCACTTTTGGAGAAGGTGGGTCAAGTGGGCTAGTGTGGGTCGAGCTGAGAGGCTTGTTTGGTTCAGTGGGTAGTCAGGTTTTGGAGGATTTGAGGTGGGTTTGGTCTTCTCCGAAGCTGTAAACACTCTGAAAGTTGATCTCTTTCTCATGTGAAGAGGAGGGTGGGAATCCTTGGAAGTAACGGTACCATTTTTGGATTTTAAATTTGGAGGGGAATGGATGGTTTATTTGCTGAAGCATGGGACCAAATAATTCCTTCCGAGGACCAATTTCAAATTATTTCCATGCCTACTTTGTAGGCTGGTGTTAAAAAAACATAACATCTGATTATTGAGTATTGGATAGAGACTTTTCAATTTTTGAATAGTTAGGAACTCAAAATTTAAATTTTTTCTTTATCTAGAGAGACTAATTTAGTGATTCTATTGTGGATCCCAAAATTTCATGGGAAAAATTCTTTTGAATAGTTGTTTCACCTGAGGGAACAAATGCACAATATGCTCCCGTTGGGCATAATAGTATATGAGGATTGTTTAGTTCTGATAAGAAATATATTAAAATGGTCGAAGTCCTTGGAACAATAAGTCAATGAGGTGGTTAATTAAAAAAAAAATTAACATTACAGAGGTTACTTTTTAAAAATCCTTTCTTGTCTGTACCTTCTTAAGTATTTTATTAAAATGCCCAAATGACAATTATTATGAGTTTGTAACTCTTAACGATCATGGATTTATGTAATCTGACCAGCTAATGTTATTTTAATAACTGAATGACCTGAATACTCTTGCTTGTTCTTGTTGAAAACTTGGAACATATTTTTGTTAAAAAGTCTTCTTATGGGTTTGGAACCAGAAAAAGTAGGGGCAATTTGATAATTCATCCTCACTTAGGTTTTTCGTGGCAAAAGGGATACATATATATGTTTGTTCCAGGTTCCATATCAAAAATGCTATTTTAATAAAAACTTGTTTCGGATTTGAAATCTTGAACAAGTAGGATATTTAAATCATTTGGCTTGAAAAACTTAAGCAGGGTTTAATTTGGACACTTTCAATGAAATGGCTGAGGGACCCAAGTGATATGATATTTAAATGTAACCACTTTATTAGCAATTTAGTTGATTTAAACATATTTTTTTTATGTTGTATGACCATTTTGTTGATATTTTCCATTGATTTGTGGTGCTTTCTAATGCATAAGTGAAGAAAAATGATGTATGAAATGCATGTGTTTAAAACTTTTTTGTTTAAAACTAGAAATTATGTGTATGTGATGGCAATTTGCGGGTGTGGTTCTATTTTTTAAATTCTTTAGTTAAGAAAAGTAAAGCTTCGAAAAAGATTGGGCACTTCGATCGATGGTTTGGCTCAAGTCTTCATAATCATGCCTTGTGTTCGATGTATGCCGCTTTGGAGTGTATGGAGGAAAAAGCAGCATATCGATGAATGATTTTAGGTGGTTGTCTAAAGAGCTCTCTTTCTCTCCCTCTCTCACACTCCCTCTGATCACTTGAACACCTTTCCCACTGCATAATCCCTTTTTGGAATGGCAAGATTTGAGCAAGATGGAACTCCCAACACTGAATCTGAAGTTTGAATCCCTTACTACAAGGGTAAGATATATAGAAAGAGATAAAGGAGGGAACACCTAGAATGAAGGTTGTGTATGGAATAGGTGAATGCAACAATAAAATGAGCACAAGAAATAAAATAAAACAAAAGCACAGTAAGTTAAACACAACATTTACATGATTCACCTCAACTGAGCTACATCCATGACCTCGACAAGTTGAGATCTTCTATCTTAAAGAAGATTACAATCTAGGGTTATAAGGGATGTACTTCGCTAATCATTGTTAAAACACACTGATATCCTCTTCCTAACCCCCCCTCCTGACCAAACAATACCAAATCAATCGCTCTCTTTTCCCTTGCTATTCTGCATTTCATGAAGAAGACCTTGAAACCATCGCTCCCTTTCTCTTGGAGATCCCCTTTACCATTACCCAAAAGGATGACTCAATGGGAGAGTATTATCTCTCTTGCATGGAAGGGCATCCAATTGAGTTTGTCTTATATTCAACTTAATGTTAGATGGATCATCAGGGACGGTTGTTTCATGGATTTCTGGGTAGACCCGTGGCTTTCCTAATAATCTATCTGGGGATCTTATGGAGATCATATACATAAAGATCTGGGTGTTCTTGCTAAGCCAAAAGTGGCAGACTATTTGCAAGTTTCTTCTAGAAAATGAACCCTTCCGACTCCTACATCTGACCCTCTCACTCGAGTTAGGAGTGAGATTGCGACCTTCACAATCCCTCGATGCCTCCAGAGAGACTTTTTGGTTTGGATCAATTCCGCCAATGGCCTCTTCTTAGTTAAAGATGCATAGAATCATATTCGATGATGGGGCACTCCATAGTTAACTTTTAGGGTTATATGGGCTTCACATTGCCACACCAGAGCAAAATGGTTTAATTGGTTACCTCTCCGTCTGCGCTTTCTCGCTTCCTCTTTATTACAACGGAGAGGAATTACCACCACACAATTATGCCCCTTCTATCAGTCAAACAATGATGATATTTGCCGATTATTATTTTACTGTTTTTTCTTGCAAGGTATTTAGAGATCCCTTGCATGGACTTGGATTTCCTACAAGTTTAAATCAGTGGGACTCCTTAACGTCTACCATTCCTTTTTCTTCACCACAATTTGGATGTTTTGGGAGGAGCGCAATGATCGAGTTTTTCAAGGGGAAGGTTTTCAATAGAGAACAACTTATCAAGAGGATTACTATGCATGTTACAGAGATGGCAAATGCTAAGGCTTGGACCTTTCACATATCCAAAAAGGCCACAGCAAATTATCTTCATGCCAAATGGTGGCAAGAAATAACAAAATCGTTTCTTTATTAAAAATCGTCTCTTCCGAACGTATGGTCCTTCCCTTACCCAGGCCATTTCAAACTTAATTTTGATGGAGCTTCTCTACAAAACCCAGGATCTGTAGGAGGGGGTGGGTCATCAAAGGAGAAGATAGATCTTCTATTTCTGTATTTGCACAGCCCCTTAGAGTCACATCCAATAATTATTCCATGTTTCATACTTTGCAAGCTGAAGTGGATCTCACCATCGAATTAGATTGCTTTCCTCTAGAAATTGAAAATGACTCATCTCTACTCATCAATTTCATTCGAGATAGATGCAGAGCCCCATGGCATCTTCACATTGTTGCTGCCAACTGCAGACACGGACATTGGACGTGAGCGGCTCATCATACATATCTATCATGAGGCCAATATGGTAGCCGACACTCTCGCTATAAAAACCACGGTTTTTTCTGATGCCACCATTTGGTGCTCTGGACCGCTGGATTGTATTTCCCTCATTTTACTTCATGATGCTTCGCAAATGCCCTATTGTAGGGTTGTAAGTTTATGAGCTATACTTTTCTTTATTACTATTTAATGAAAAACGGGTAAGGGCCATCTCCCCCACTACTTACCCAAAAAAAAAAAAAACTCAAGAACTGTAAACCCCTTATTTAGATTATTTTTCTATTTGGGATTATATACAGGTCATCTTGATACCATATTTTGGTTTGGATTTGATAAAGATTGTAAGAGGAAAGACAATCCCTTAGGCTCCAAAGTTTAGGCCTGGCTGGTAATATAATCCATGTGTGTACTTCTCACCAAATAAGGCTTTTAGCAAAGTTCGTCACGTTGTAGGGCCAAAGTATGAATGGACATCTCAATAACTAGGCATTCTGATGTGTGATGGATTTCAATCCTCTGATTAAATTTCTATATTCTGATGCATATATATTATGGATATGCGTTGTCTAACAACATTAAAAAGACACTGAATATATTTTTGTGGATGGTCCCGAGGCAGTACTTCTAGTCCAATACGTTTTGAAAAGCCTTGTCAATCGATCCTTCTGGAATTTTTTCTTTTCAAATTAGAAGTCTCTATCAGTACTGCATCTTCCCACTATTCCTATAAGGTTGATGATGATGATACTGGGAGGGAATTTTTTATATTTTTTCTAATTCAAGGAAAAGGTTAAAAGCCTCTCTTGTTCAGCTATGTCCCATTAAGTGATCACATATCATCATTTATAAATTGCTTGGAAGTTTCTCCACCTAGTTCATTGAAATAAATCTCATTTGTTAAGGGCTCCCATTTCATTAAAGGGAAAGGTTTCTATACTTCTTCTACAGCATAGAAGATCTATGCTTCCCCTACCATCCCAATTGTCCAATTTTGATCAAGAGAGCCACTCGCCATTCAATCTTAAATCCGACGTCTCAAAGTATTTTATTTTATTTTATTTATACAAATAGTATGAATATGAAATTTGGTACGTGTCATCTTCTCATTGGGGCGCACCTATAAACAATATTAAAAATAATTTTTCGATAAAATATAACGACCAAATACTCCTTGAAACTTTCAAGAGTATTTTAGTCATTTTATTTTATTAAAAATAATTGTTTTATATTTTTTGCTAGTGCAAGTTTAATAGAGGATTGGACGTAGAAAATTCAGTGTTATAATAGTTTGTAGAAAAGAAATTTAAAATAAAATAGTGTAGAGACATGAAATTGTGATTGGAGCAATCTTGGCCTTCTATTCAGAATGAACTGTTGGATAACGGGAAGTATATAAGTTTTATGTTGGAGGAGAAGCATAGAAAGCTTGCCCTTACTTAGAACATGGTCAAATGATACTTAAAACAACTCCCCTCAAATGATTATGTCACAAGATTTCATGCTCCTAAGGGGGCATATTGTTCATTTACTCCCTCGTGCAAAACCCAGTCAAGGAGTATTTTTACAACTCTAAAATTTGGGGATATAACCTTCTTAAGACATATGCTATACTAAATAAAAAAAACAAAAACAAAAAAAATAAAATTGCTTTCTCTATGAGCTTGAAAAAAATACTGCCGCAAGATTAAATGGAAACCATCCAACTTTGGAAATGTGAGTTCTAAGTCTCCATAAACTCAAAATTCAAATGAGGAAGTGTATTGTTCTCATAAAAGCATAACATACACAATCATGTTATGTGGGATATCTTAAAGAGACTCTCTCATATATGTTTTTATATATTTAAAAAAGGTCATCCATATTGTCTATTTCACCCACTTATTCATACATTTGTTACATCCAGATTACCTCTAGTTCAGAGTTCAGACATCCACCTTTTCACTCGTAATAAAAGATAATTGGTAGGGATTGGACATTGTATATCTGAACATAACCACTTCTCAATTATTTTCAGCAACATAGGATAGCTGAATTGGTCCATTCATAAAACTAAAACAAAAAAGCTCGCAAGAGAAGGATAGCTGTGGACGAAGGCCTTTCATGGTTAAACGTTGCGAGCTGCCTTGGGTCAATGACTTGGGTTCCATTCTTACTTTCTCAAGTTATATGAATTCTTCCTATCTTGAGGGGTACTGATATAGGTATCATTAGTAAAACCTTTGGCAAAAACTACATTTTATTCATTTTATTTTTCTTTTTATATTTAAATTCAATTAATACCTTTCGTGCAGTTCTCCCCCTCTCTCTCTCTATCGATCTCAAGCCAACACCTCTCCTATGCCCAAACCAAGGTCTTTTGTTTTGAGTGGAAAGACCACTTTGGACATCCAATGGTTGAACTGCTCTTCAATACAAAATAAATAAATCAATTTTTTTAAAAAATGAATGCATGGTTTGAACATTAATGTCAAACAGGCCTAATGACAAAAAAAGGGTGATGTCAAATGTCTGAACTGCTCTTCAACTCTAACTGCTCTTCGACTCAAGCATAAAGGACCTGGATATAGCGATATCCAAAGTCACTCACATAAAGAAACCCCATATTTCATGGGACTAGGATTGATACTGACAAGTTTCCTAAAGAAAATAGAAATCTAAAAAGAGTATGACTCTTGGGGTATCTCTTGGTTTTGAGATATATGTAACATCTATTGAAAGTTTTTTATTTAATGTGGCATCCTAACCTTATATATGTGGAATGAAAGATGAAAGACTATGTGTGCCCTATCTGGGTCGCCATATGGGAAATGTGGCTTCCTTTAGATAGAGAGAGAAGCAGGGGTCTCCCGTACATGAGAGACAATGCCTCCCCTTATAGAGAAGAGAGCTTTTTATAGAGATAAACATCATGGATATGCCTCTTGTAGATTGAGAGGCTGGTTTTTTTGTAAAGAAGCGGTTTCCATAAAGATTTTTTGTGGTTTCCTATTTTAGTGAGAGAAAGCATCGGTTGCTCTCAAAGGTTTATTCCTGAACAGCGGTTTAGCTGTGGAATAGAGATGTGTCTCTTCCTAGACAGTGGTTTAGTTGTGGAATAGAGATAAGAGATCAACAAGTGGTGCAGGTCAGGAGAACAAATTTAAAATGGTTTCCTCAACTAGTTTTTGTCGAGGGTTAGAGAGGTAACTCTATGTCCCAAAATCCATGATATTACTATCATTGGTATAGTAGATTTTAGTTTGACGTGCCCGTGAATGTATCCCTTCTGGGGTGAACCATGTAAATCTTTGTGTTCTTGTGGTCTATGTGTTTTGTATTTTATGTTTTATTTATGGTATTATGGCTCATACTCTCTCCTAATTTGTTTCTAGCTGGATAAGTACACGATCTTGGTGGGATCCAACTTTTGAGATTCATGTTTCCGCATAAAAAAGGGTTCTTAGATCCTAAAAGGTATGAACAATAGATGTCTGAACCAAATGTAAAATAGGAATGAAAAAGAGAAGACAAAATAAAAAGTGGCACTTAAGCATAAAATTGAGATACATTAGACTATTTTTTAAGAGATTGTTGAGACCATTTAACTTTGGATGAAGTTTCTATAAGGCCTAGGATCTATGAAAACTGAATGAAGCCTCACCTCAAATCCTTATCTGGAAAGCACTTTCGGCCACATAAATCTTCATGATGGCTCTCAAATCAATTTTTAACATTGACAATAAAATTTGAAACTAAAAAAATCTTATAGATTCTGTGGATCTTTGAAATGGTCGGTCTATATAATTTGTTAAAATATACACTATTTTTTAGAGTTTGAAATCATAAGTTTTTTCACAACCATAATGTTCAAGTAGAGATGATCGATGTAAAGATTTTTCAATGCCTGGATTCCAATTTTTGATGAGTTATTAGTTGAGGTTTTACTTATTTTGATAAGTTGCAGCCCCGTCGAATCATTGTCTCCCACTCATTAGATGTCAAACTAGATAGTTTGGGGTGAGTCATGAAGTCTGTGAATTTTGTTTTTGGAATTTTGTATATATTCATTGACCGTCTTACAACCACCTATTTTAAAATTTAAGGGACAAGAATGATTGTAGCATCCATATACAAAATAAATAAATGGTCTCTTTACATGCAATCCTAAACACAGCTTATAAAAATCTACCCAATCCCCACCTCACATAATCACTTTGGGGGCCACCTTTCCCCTTCCCAAGAATTTTAGAGCTACACCTAAATTTTCATGGTTACTAGTGCTGTACTTTTTCTTTTCTCAAATTTTGGCCCCCTTTTTATTACCTTTTATGTCTATGGCTCTTCATGCAACATGACACAATGGAAAGTGGGGCGGCCATGCCCCACATCAAACAAAGTGAGTTCGAGTGAAGATAAATTCAAAGGCGATTGTTAGGCCCAACACCATCCTACACGTTGTGCCTTTTTCCCCAAATTGCAAAGGAATTATTGATTTCCCATGTGAAATATTGTAGAGAACACGATTTCAGTCTGAAAATGCTTTCCTCTTTTTACAAACACATCATTCACTGATGTTTTTCCTCCATCTACATTCCCACTTAAACCTCTTTTTACATCGATGAGACCCAAGAAAATTGTACTCCTTCCCTTTATTGATTGATTTCCTTGATCCGATTTGGAGCAGAGTATTTGTTTTTAGACTTCAAATTCTTCAATTCCTTACCTTATATTGACATTTCTGCTTCTCATGCAGTATTCCCTTATTTTAGATAAGGAGTCCCGTTGAAATTTTCACTTGTGAATCGATTTTGGGTCACAAAAGATGAAATGATAGATTCCATTTTCTCTTGAAATCAACGAAGTTAGGTAGACTGCAATACATTCTTGGAAACAGTATACTGTGACTCGTCCGAGTCCACTCACCCCCAGTCTGGTGTATGACTCAGTCATAAAAAAATTTCTAATTTTTTTTTATAAAATGCTGGATTGTTTTATACTCTCTTTTGTAAATGATTTAGACGAATTTGGTAAATATTGGTAAGTTTTGTTTTGGTTTTTTTTTCCATGATCACTATCTATATTTTACCTCTTTGTTGGATTTTTTGAAAATATCCCAAACTGTAAATTGGTTATTTTTTCAATCAATTTTTTCTCTATATTTTTTAACTTGTCTTAAACTTTCAAAGTTGTTTGAGGTTTCAATTTACTTTTATTATATGCCTTCTTTTTTTTGCAAATTTTTTTTTAAAAAAAAAAAATTTATAGGGGCAAAAGGTCTTGTGCTAGACTCGACCGAGTTACTCTGCTCGGCCAAAGGCCGAGTACCTTGGCCGAGTTGATTTTCTGTATTTGCCTGGAAAAACAAAGAGGTGTTTAAAAACTATTTTTGGATCACAATGGGATATTAACAACGCTGCATCTAAAGTTCGATTTCTACAACTACAATTGAATTACTAAAAATTAATACACGTAATCTCTTCAGATCTGTTAAAGTAAATAGGGAAAGCTCTCTGTGTTCCACCAACAACATAGAAGTTCCTCTCCCTACCATTCAGCCATCCAGTTTTGATCAAGAGAGCCACTCACCGTTTGATCTTAGATCTGACATCTCAAAATATTTTGCTTTTTTTTTTTTTAATAAAATTTTTCTGAATATAAAATTTGGTATGTGTCATCTTCTCATTGGGGCGCACCTATAAAAAATATTAACAATAATTTTTCAATAAAAAATACTAACCAAAATACCCTTTGAAACTCTTAGGGGTATTTTGATCACTTTATTTTATTGAAAGTATTTTTTTATATATTTTTTATTAGTGAGTGTTTAATAGAGGAATGGATGTCAAAAATTTGGTGTGAAAATAGTTTATAGAAAAAAATTTAAAATAAAATAATGTAGAGACGTGATATTGTGATTGGGACAATTTTAACTCTCCATTAAAAAATGGACAATTAGATAAGAGAGAGGATAGAACGTCTATGTTGTAAGGAGAACATGGAAAGCTTTTCCAAATAAATAAAAGAGTGGTTCATGTAGCTTCAAGACTCGCGGAAAATGATTGGGTTCAACAAACATCTATAAAAAGGTAACCGATAAGAAATTAAATAGTGCACATGTCGTAGAAGGCGTGAATGCATGTGCCGTGCTTCACACAAGGCAAGAAGAAACGAAAGCAATGGACTTTGATATAAAAGATACCCATTAATAATAAATCGAACATGTGGAAGAACAAAAGAGGAAATGTTGTTTCATTCATCTTGAATTTGGGCAAATTTTGGGTAGGGCAGGGTGGTCCAACCTGGCCCAGTCAGCCCGGCTCTAAAAAACTAGGGCATGGGCCAAAAATTGTAGCTTGAGAGCTGGGCTTAGACTGAGCAACCACGGCCCGAGTTTGGGTCGGGCCGGACCTGGGGCAAGACCTGCTTGGTTCAGCCTAGCCTGACCCTTTTTTTCTCTTCTATTTTTTTTATTCTTCATGGCCTGACCCAGTCAGCCCGGCTCTAAAATACAAAGGCACGGGCCAAAAAGTGTAGCTTGAAAGCCAGGCTTGGACTAGGCAACCACAGCCCGAGATTGGGTCGGTCCGGGCCTGGTCAAGACCTGCTTGGTTCAGCCTAGCCTAACCCTTTTTTTCTCTTCTATTTTTTTTATTCTTTTTGGCCCGGCCCAGCCCAATCTTGAGCCAGGTCCTGCCATCCGGGCCTGGGACGGTTCTAGGTAAGTTGTCACAATGGGGACTGGGGCCGGGCTAGGAGCAAAGCTAGCCGGCCCTAATTTTGGATGGGTCGAAAAAGCACAAATACACCATACACCAAATTGGAGCACTGGTGTGGCCAACTCAAACTCGCAATCTTAATTCCACCCTCTCTCTCTCGCTCTCTCTTGCGTGTTTGTAGTGTCCCCCTCCCCTCTCCCTCTCTCGCTGACTGTGCTCCATACCCCCTTTCTTTCTCTGCTGTCTGCCCTATTATTCATGAGCAGGGATTTTAACCGCAATTATCTTTGATGCAATTAATTATATTTACTCAATTTTGATGATAGCACAGTAAAATGAAGTTACCTTGATATTTTTGTTGCGCAAAGATATTATACTTTTTCGAGAGTAGAATGTCTATTTACTCTCTTGGATGAGCACCACGTAGAATTATATTTAGGACCCCAAATTTGGGGATATAACCTCTTCAACGATCGATTAACCTTAATAAAAAAATGAATTCTTTTATGCACTTAAAAAAATAATGTCTCAAGATTGAATATAAAATATCAAATATTTAGATGATAAGGTAAATGTATTAGAAAGCTTAAATTTCTAGTTTTTTAGATAATCATATAATAATTCTCAAGTGCTTCACAAAATTTCAGATTAAAAAGACTCTCCCAAGTAAGTCTTCTGACCACGAAAGTAGAAGTAAACTATGCTCTGGATTGAGCATAGTACACGTGCTATTGCTCTTATTTTAGTGCCTCCCATTATTATGGAGATGATTACCATTTCCAATATAACATGAAATCTAAAATAAAAATTATCTATTTAAATTTTAAGAATGATGTTATTTATTAATTTAATATACTTAAACCCAAATAAATTACCCAAAAAATATCAAAGATGAATACCAATCAGGAAATAACACAAATGTAATCTAAAAGAAAAAGGGTGTGGTTTCTATAAGGTTGCAACTTAAACAATCCAATTAAGGCGCACATCCAAATTTTATCATAACATATAGTTTTGATATAAAAAATTCTAAGGATTATCTCAAAATCTATTTTTATATCTAATTATAAAATTTAAAACTCCAAGATTGATAAACATCAAGTAGGTCTATAAGCATATGAAAATCTTTAAAATGGACGGTCTAGATAATATGCTGCAAAATGCACTATTTCTAGGACTCAAAATCTTTTTTTTTTTTTTTTTTCTTTTCATATTCATACATCTCAATGATCAATTAGAAGGTTTTCCAACATTAAAAACCCTTTTTTTATGAGTTTTGAGGTTCTTGCAACCTTATATAAACTTTTTCATATTGGAAACAATGAAGTTATTTATTAATTTAATATATTTAAGCCCAAATAAATGACCTAAAAAAAAGAGGACATCCAAATGACCGGTGCAAAATAAGTTCTTAAAATAATATTTAATAAAAAAAATCCAGATTTGAATCTCTTTTTTCAGATTTAGGAATAGTAACAGATTCAATAAATCCTTGATTTACTAAAATAATTGTCTTATTTTATTATAATTGGCTTATGTTAACTTTAAATTTTTATTTTATTTTCTTGTACTAAAAAACGGTAGCTTGGATCATGAATCTGTAAAAATAAAAAAATAAAAAAAAATTACATGTAAAATCTATCCCTATTTTAGAGGGGGACCGCACATGTCCATATGAGTCGGCGGACTCAAAGAAACCTCTGATAAAACAACCCACTGAAAACCATAATTGGGGATGAGACGCCTCTGGCGCTCCACTTTGGAGGATTCCGCCAACAACAAACCCCAAACTAACTCTCACTTTTCTTTCACAAAATCATTAAAAAGATGCCAACACCATCAATTTCAGGAACTTCAAAACCTCGCCATTATTTTCTCCCCCTAAAGTCCGGATTTCAAATTTCATGATTAGTATTTTCTCAAGGACGTTTCAGATTTCCCCACTATACCGAACGCTCAATATCGGCCGTTGATCGTTCCACAGGTAAGAACAAACAAAGGGATTTCTAAAAATAAAAGAAAAAACAAGAAAAGGTGAAACCCTTTTTAAAAAATTAACGGAGAAAGGGAAAATAATGAGAATCATATTAAAATAATAATAATTAGAGTAGAGACCAAGATATTCGCATCGGATTCCCACTGGATGCCGCGACGATAACGGTGACCGGTCACCCGCCGCAAGTGAGCCACCGGCTACATCCGGTCACTCCCACTCGAAGCCGGTCATCTCTCCATGTACACGTGTCGGGTTCTGGTTCGACAAGCGCGGGGCCTCATCTGCAACGGCTCGATCCCTGACGTTAGGAGTCCCACATAACGGAGCCCCAAACGGTTTCCGTTGGGGAGCGAGAGTGAGCATCAAAAAGGCCGAACCCATGAGCATGAAGAGAGAGAGAGATGAAGAGGACTGCATAACAGCGTAACAGGCCCACACCTCCACGGAATCCATCCTCAAACGCCGCTCTCAGCCAATCCCTGTAGAGAGAGAGTTTTAGAGAGAGAGAGAGAGAGAGATCCGAGGGGGTTTTGAATTGAGGAGGATAAAAAGTAAAAAGCCCACCCAATTTACGTTTTCTGGAGCAGGCCGCAATTCAGAGGGATAGAGTTTTAGAGAGAGAGAGTTTTAGAGAGAGGGAGAACGATTTAGGGGGAGAGACAGATGGGTAAGTACATGAGGAAATGTAGAGGGGGATTGGGTGGGGTGGCGGTCATGGAGTTGGCTCAGGTGGCGAGTGGGGTTCGAACCAGGGCTCGCTCTCTTGCTCTGGCGAGGGCTTCGAGCTCCACCGGAGAATTACAGATCTCTTACTTAGAGCTTCGCAATAGGAAGCTGGTTAAGGTTTGGGAGAGAGAGAAACACCGAGAATTGGCTTCGAGGCCGCAAAAACTAGTAATTTCGAGTAGGGTGGAGGAGGCGGTCCCTTCGAGCCCGGATCAAAGGGTTTCCAACTCTTCAAGCGCTGGTTCCTCCAAGGTCGTCGCTGAAACAGGGCAGAATTTTCAGGTTTGGGTTTTGGTCTTCTCTCTTTAAGATTTTCACTGACCCCATAATCAGCTGAGCTATTTTATTTCCTCTCTTAGTCTCTCTCTGAAACCATTTCATTTTTTAGGTTTCCTATTCTTCAGTTTTCTCTGACCTGAAAAAGACTTGTGAATTATTTGCTCTGTCTCTAGGGTTTTAGGTTCTGTGATTCTTTCCCATCCGAATTATTTATTTCTGCTCCTTCCCTTTGTTTGTTTTCCCTCTGAATTCAATTATTGGGTCCCTCTTTGCAGGCTCAGATTTCTTTGGAAGAAAACAACACCATGGTTGAAAATAACAGAGAAAGGTCTGAAGATTTTTGTTTCTCTTTAATTCTCTCTTCTCTTTTCCTTGACCACCCTTCGATATTACTTAATTATTAATTTATTCCAACTTATTTTTTTCTTCTCATTTTATTGCTCCTTTTTTAGTTTTCTCTTCCTCCTGCGGAATTATTAGTTCATCTTTAGCTGGTTTTCTCTTTTTTATTTTTGAATTTTTTATCAGGAGAGAGACGACTCCTTGCAGTAACCCCTTGGCGGAATCAGACGCTCATGATTCAACGGAAATTCCTGCGGAGATTCAGATTACGAGGTGTTTCAGCGGCTGTAAACCATCGGAAATCTCCGGAAAATCACCACCGACGGCTGAGATCGAAGAGTTCTTCGCGATGGTCGAGAGGGAAGAGCAGAGGCGCTTTTCTGAGAAGTAAGAAAAGACATTTTTGCTCGGCTAAAAATCCGCAAAATTCGACATCTTCCAAATATTTCAAACACGGCCCGTCCACTCTCTAAAATGACCATTTAATTGCCTTTGTGACAAAATTGAAGTACCAGGGAACATGCATTCCGGTTTTATTTCAATTATTTGAGATCTGCTATCAAATTTTAAAAAAAATAAAAAAATTTGAGGTTTTGCTTAGATAGAATTTTTTTTGTGGTCGGAACAAGTCTTAATTCAATTGAGTTGTATTTTGCGCTAATAGGGGCCGAATTGAATTTACCGGATGAGGGCAACTTTGATGTTTTTATTTAAATTTATTTCTTTTGTTTTGCAGGTATAATTATGATGTAGTGAAGGATGAGGCATTGTGTGGGCGATACGAGTGGGTGAGGTTAAAGCCGTGAGAATTTATTACTTCCAAGTCACAAATTCGGTCTTTTTTAACCTAATTTCTTTTTTTTGCCTTTTCTTTCTCTTTAGTGGTAGCTGTACAGGGATTAGAGTACCTTTTTAACTTTTTGTTAATGTAAAAGAATCGGGGAAAAAAGAAACCCTTTCTTTTTGTTCTCTGTAACATAAGAAGGAGATCCCTTTTGGGAAGGCAGTGGAAATAAAGTTCCCTTGTTTTTTTTTTAAGGTCTATCTATTTTTTACCTAACAATCTCTCATTTTTAGTGGTTTTTAAAATGGAAAACTCTTAAAAATGTTTATAGGCGATTTTGAATAGTATTTCACCCCATTATGAACTATGTTATAAGATTTATTGAACGGAACTGCAACGAACAATGCGTGATTTGTGACTGTCTTTGCATGTTTTTTTATCGGATATGCTATGCCTGTGATGGGTTACCACTACGGATATGTTAAGTCCATAATAGTCTTTAAACCACGCCATCCGAAAAAAAAAATCTGACGAGGATGTGCTTGTGCCTATCTATACGTGTTGTTTAGTGGTTTCCTTTTAGAATTATTTGACCGGGTGTTAAGTGTGAGAGAAACTCTTGATTAGGGGAGTTGCGGTGAAATTTGGGAATCTACATGAAATTTTGGTAGTGTAATTGGGAAACATTGATGTCTCTTTTACCTCGCTTTTGTCCAGAGTTTTGTGTGAGAATAGCCGCTTTTGGGGACTCGTGGGAATCTTACTTTGGCGGCACCCTTGTAATGATCAATGCCTCATTTGGTTACTATCCTCTTTTTTCATGTGTACTTATTATCTGTGTGCGGTTTGTACAGTCCCACCTTCAAATAGTGTTCAAATAGTGTTAAGAAATGTGATTTTAATATTGAATAGTATTCAAATAGTGTTGAGAAATGTGATTTTAATATTGAAAATTTTGGTGATAGTTTTAAAATATATTTTTTATTTTTAATTATAAAATTTAAAGTTTTAAAAATAGTATAGATCGAACAGATTTATAAAACTTTAAAAATAAAAAAATTGACGGTCCAAAGATGCATTATAAGATGCATGGTTTCTAAAACTTGAAATCTATTTTGTTCTCATGTCTATGTATCTTGATGTCAAGATGATCAATTTGGCGATATTTGAGCATCAAAACAACCTCTTTTAATGAAATTTTTGATGTGGACTCTAATTTTGATCATTTAGAGCCTCAACTCTATATAAACGTTTTCCTTATTATATAGATGCACTCATCTTTTTTGGTTGGGTGATTACACAACAAGCTTTTTATGCTTTCCCTACCGTATGAACTGTATATACTTCCTCCTGTCAAACCATTTATTATGAGTGGATCGTTGAGATGGCCCCAATCACAACACTTTCTCTTATTCATTTATTATGAGGGGATGGTTGAGATGGCCCCAATCACAATCTCTATACTATTTTAATTTTATTTTTTTTATACGAACTATTTTGACACCATATTTTGATTGTCCACTCCTCTCTTAAACTCGTACCTGTAAAAAAAATAAAAAAAAATTTTCCAATAAAATAAAATGACTAAAATCCCTTTGAAAGTTTCAAGGGCATTTTGGTTATTGTATATTACCAAAAATATTTTAAAATTTTTCTTTTTAGATATGCTCCATTGAGATGATGGCACATACCAAATTTTATATTCATATGATTTGTAATAAAACACTAAAAATAAAATACTCTGAGGTATCGGATATAGATCAAATGGTCAATGGATCACTAGATCTAAATTGGCCTATTGAATAAAAGAAATATATATCTGCTATGCAATAAAGAAAGTATAGAAACCTTTCCCTACACAAATTAAGCATTTCTTATTACAAACCATCTCTCAATCTTGCGTAAAAGGGGATTGAATGGACGAACGTATACTTCTAAGTTCAAATTTATTGCAAGAAGTACTCTTTCAAATTAAGTGTTAAATTTGTACGGGAACACCACTTTATTGAGAAGTTTACTTTTTATATTGTCTGGATTGTTATGTAGTTTTTGGTCAGAGCAATTTCTACGTAGCTTTCACATTCCAAAATAGAGGGGGAAATTGATGAGAAACTTTCTACGTAGGGTTTTCAAAGTTGAACTGGGATTATGGGATCATTCTAGGGGTTGCAGCTATATATATATATATATATATATATATATATATATATATATATATATATATATATATATATATATATATATATATATATATATATATATATATATATATATATATATATATATATATTATTATTTTTTTTTTTTTTTTTTTTTGACAAATGTTATAATCTTTATCTATAAATAAAAAAAATTACAGTAAGTTTTCATCATTTAAAACTAAAATGAAAGGCAAGGTCGCTCCTCCTTTTGCTAATGAATCTGCCAAAGTATTAGCTTCTCTATAAACATGAGAAAAGGAGATGACCATATTAGCTGTCAAATCAAGGATCTCACTCCAAGCATTTCTTTTTTTTTTTGTCATAATTTCATAAACAATTGTTTTAGGTGGGGCTAGACTGCATTTCTACAACGTGCGGTCCAAAGGTATATAGCATCCATCTTAAAGATAGACAAAAATAAGTGGTCCATCTAAAAACAATTATAACGGTCTAAATATTTTTATAATATAATTATTATTATTTTTTTAATTTTTTTTTATACTTACGATCTTTGTATTAAAAATCAAATGTTATTTAAAAAATATATTTATTGTCAAGCCTGTATTTCTAAAATATGCGGGCTAGCTACATGCCAACAATCGTGTCCTAACTTCATTTTGCAGACAAGTCGATAATGTAGTTTTGCGGGGTAAGATTTCCATTTATTAATTTATTGTTTAATAATTTAAATCGATAAGAATTTTGGGGATCCGGGCACGTGCGGCATGATATGTCTAATTCTTACCAGATCCCAGAAATGCGGGGATAATCATTTATTTACTGTGATTAATTATCAGAAAAGTAGATTAAAAAACAGAGCGTGGGGAGGTGGAGGTAAACTTTGTGTGGGGGCGTAGGAAACGAGGTTAAAAAAGCGTGGGGCCAGGTGCATGCGCCTTTTGGCATGTGTGTCTTAACACTTCACACGACTTTATCACCCGCGCTCGGATGCATGAGTGAGGAAGCGGTTGTTCTCCTCATTCCATCCATGCGTCCCAAGTTCTTTTTAGTTTAAAAGACAAATAGGTAAAATTTGGTAAGTTAGCAAGGATGGGATGGCAAATGAAGAAAACGGGTGGTTTCATAGTTGGCTTTCATATGCATTGCATTGATCTTACTCTCAAGAAAAATAAATAAATAAATAAATAAAATATATATATATATATATATATATATAGGATAATCTAAACTTCCCAATCGTTCAAATTACAAAGGTTCAAGATAGAGATAGTTGTGAAGGGTGTATTTATTAATTTTTTAGTCTATTTTTTTTAAAAAGTTATTTTTATAGGATAATTTTGTAAATATTACTACAAGACAAATGGTATTGTTGTCATCTTCATAAGCAATAAATTTGAAATTTGAACTAAAGAACAATGACACTCTATAAATAAAGTTCGAGGATACTAACTTCCAAAATGCCATTCTATTTTTGTGAAAATTCCAATTTTGTTCTTGCTTAATAGTAACCTATTTTAAAAAAAAAATTTTAAAAAAGTAATCATTGTTTTGATAAATACACCTATCACAACTCCTTCTAACTTGAACCTTTGTATTTTGAGGGGTTATTAACTTTAGAAAAACATATATATATATATATATATATATATATAGGAAAAAGCTAGGGTTAGGTCACTAACTTATATGAACATATGAGCCCAACGGCTCAAATTGAATCTGGACCGATCTGACGATCACATATGTCTAGTAGTGCTTGAATTTTATTTTTTTTTACAAATCCAAATCACTTAAAAATTTAGGTGTGTGTTCTTCTCATCAAGACACACTTAATAAAAATATAAAAAAAAAATATTTGTGAAAAAAATGATCGAAATACCCCCCGAAACTTTTCGAGGGTATTTTGGTGAATTTATTTCACGTAAAATATTTTTTTGATATTTTTCAAAGATTCACCTATTTTTTATGAACACGTCGAGTGATTTGGATTTGTAGAAAAAAATACCGAACATCCATGATCGTCAGATCGGCTCATATTCAATCTAGACCATTGAGCTCATATGTTCATATGAGCAAATGAGCTAACCCCAACTTTTTCCATATATATATATATATATATATATATATATATATATATATATATATATATATATATATATATATATATTGCAATGATCTTTTTAGTAATGAGAAGTTATAAATTCTCCGTCGAGAGTATGGTTAATATTTACTCCCTCAGTTTGGAGAATTATTGGTGAGGATTTTTTTATTTCAAATTTTGGAACAGCAATTGTTTCATGCGAGTGCGGTCCAAAGGTATGAAGCATCCATTTTTAAGATGGATGCAAATAGGTGGTCCATCTAAAAACAATTCCAACTAACGGTCCAAATCTTTTCTTAATGTAATTATTATTCTTAGTTTTCAAAATTTATTTATTTTTTCATATTCATGACCTTCGTGTTAAACATTATATATTTTCTAAAAATTAGGATCAAATTATTTTTAAAAGATATATTTATTGCCAAGCCTACATTTGTACATATGCGGTCTTGGCCGCATGCTGACCATGTCCATTTTGGAAACCACCTAAATTACAAGGTGATTACTCTTGTAAAGAAAAAATTAAAACTTGATTTTTTTTTAACACTTAAATCTCAACCTCTACAAATTGCACAATATCTATTTAATATATTTTTTGACAAAATTCAATATTTATTGATAATAAGCGGAATTACAATATTGCAGCGATATCAGCTAAGGAAACAAAAGTAGCATGATAGACACGCTTTTTAGCTAAGGAATCCGCCAAATCATTGGGCTCCCTATACACATGTTACAAGGAGCAGGTCAGAGATGACACAAGCTCAAAGATTTGAATCCTGATCCACTTGAGTTTCCATGGGGATACATTGCTTTTTTTACATCATTTAACCACATTCATCGAGTCCCCTTCTATGATGATACCTCCCATATAATTTTCTGTCAGTAATGATTTCATACCATGAAGAATCGCGAGCATTTCAACCTGGTTAGCCGTGGTAACTCCACACGGCTCAGCAAAAACGAGAATAACCTGACCTTGCTAATCTCAGATAGCTCCTTCAAAACCTTGCTGCCCTGGGTTACCCAACGAGCTTCAATCAAAGTTTAGTTTTAACACTCCTCGATCTGGTGGTTACCATCTGGTGCATGGTTTGATCTTTGGCACATCCAAAAAGAGGTTGGAAAGGTTAATCATGACATCAACCTTCGATAAGCTCCAGCCTTCCTTGGTCACCGACAACCACGACCATAAGAAAGTTTGATTTTATTTAACACCATCTCAAAGCTACAAACTCTTCCTTCAAACTTTTTTTTGTTTCTCTCCAACCACACTTCTTACAAAATAACACCTCGGAGAATCTTCCAGATAGAATTCCCAATCTTCGGTAGAGGCACCTCAAGTTGGGTTATCTAGTCTAGGACAAAGTGTGGTAGGGTTAGGTTAGTCCCAGCAACTAAAAACACCACCACCAGATTCTGGATATAAATGAGTAATAAATAAACAACTGTGGCAATACACACTTTGTAATTTCTTTGTCCGCTCTAGCTATCATCTCTGATGTAATTTCTTTTGAGTAGATTTTATAAATAGAATAAAGAATATTTGTCAAAAAAAAAAAACCAAGTGTAGCCCACTCTCGCCATCTCCCTTGCACATGAGACACACATTAGTCATAACAATTGGAAACAGTTTTTATTAAGAGCATAACAATATAAAGAGCAGTCTCTATTTAACATTAAGAGCATAACAATTGGAAACATTTTTTATGAGTTTATGCGTCTACGTAGAAATGCGTCACCTCTTAGAAAAATCAATTTTTTAGATGGATTTTTTGACTTAATTTTTACGGACATATAATCTCTAACATGGAGATCATGAATATGAATAAATAAATAAATTTTAAAAATTAAAAAAAATAACTTTATTAAAAAAATATTTGGACCGCAAATGTAGATGTAATAATTTTCGATAACAATAAAAGGCACATACAATGGCATTCTGTTATTTCCATAAAAAGATGAGGATTATTTGGTCACATTCAACGTACTCTCTACGTTTTTTTATTCCCACGACGTGTAATTATTCGATTATTGAAGAACGGGAGATGAGACGGCCCTCCGTTTTTTGGGTCCAAAACCGCCCATGGCCCCAGGATTTGGAAACCACCAATCATAAACCCCTCTCCAAAAACCACCATTTTTTTTAAGTGAGAGGGGATCGCTTGTACATCGTCTGATTTGGATCGGACGGCCAGATTCCTCGCAGGCAACCACACGAGCCTAGTGCGTTGTTAAGCTGGGCTGTTAGCTAGAAGGGGCGCTGACTGTTCGATCTGGACCGTCTGTTGTGAAAACCATGACCTTTGTCGGTGATCCCACCTGTGAATTGTAGCACGTGCCTGAGACCGAGTCTGTAACGGTCAGTCTGTTTTGGCGAATTTTGAAGTACGGTTGATATCTAAACAAACCCTGATTTCTTCTTGCCGGACTTCCCAGAACAACCCCATGCAGATCCGTAATATCTTAAATACCCGCCCCATTAAATTGGCAACGGCGTTGATATTAAAATTTTCGGCACGTTTTGGATTAAAATCTCGTTCTCTGGAAGAAATTAGACAAAATAACATAATAAGCTTTTTAATTCTATTATGGTGTTGTGTTTCTTGGTCCATCAGGGTATACCAAAAACACTTATGGAAGACAAGGGACCACTTCCGATATGGAAACCTTTCTATGTGATTGGACCCACCTATAAATTATATGTTATCCCACTTTCTAAATGGACGGCATGGATGGCTCATATCACAATGTCATGCCCATTACTAATTGATTTTTCAATTTTTTTACAAAAACATTTTTTAGTCAAATTTGAGGTATCTCATCTTCTTATTGGGACGCCTTAGGGAAATAAATGATCAAAATACACGTAGAAGTTTTAGCAATATTTTGACAATTTTCCATCAAAGCAAATGCCTTTTTATCATTTTCAGACCCCAATTATGCTGTAAAATGATATAGATAATAAAAATTAAAAATAAAATATTATGAATTGTTGGATCAAGATTAAACGCTCAAGAGCCAACCTGACACAGTAACTCAAGCCATCGTACCGTCTGCTTATATACAAGGGCCGGCCCGCCGGCCGAGAACAAGGATAACATATACTTTATATGTGGGCGGGCGGGGTCATGTATAAAACTTTCCATTAAGGTATTCATGCTAGAAAAAGTGAGACCATTAAGATATAGGAATGAAATTATAATGTTTAAAAGTTTAAGAGTTTGGAGTAGGAAATTTAGTGCACAAGGGTAGATATATTCAATTAAAGGGTAGGGTTTCTGTTGTAAATTTTATTTTAGACTTTAGAGGGTTGCTTTTTCGTTGGATCAGAAAGGAGAGTAGGGGCAGTAACTAATTGGGGGGTGGCAAAAGGCCCTCTAAGATGCTCCCAATTTTTGCAGAAATCATGTCGACTCAAATAAATATTTGAGCTGGCCTGGGAGTAGGAAACTGCAGTGGAGGTTATAATGTAATGATGAGGGCTCTCCCCTGCCTTTTGAATTCAACAGAGCCTGCCATCCCATTCCAAAAAGTAGGTTGAAATAATATGGAAAAAAGATATACATAATGTTTTTTAAATTGGACGTTGGTTTCTATAAAGCCTGGGCTCTATGAAAACAAAGTAAATCCTCACCTTAAATTTAAATCCAAATAGCATTTTGGGCATCGTAAATATATGTGTTGTTTTCAAAATCATATTTCAATACCAACTATGAAATTTGAAGCTCAAAATATGGTATAGATCTTGTGGATTTATGAATGCTTATTCTTAGGTTGAATGGACAGTCTAGACAATGTTTTACAATATATACTATTTTTAAGACTTTGAAATCTTTTTTTTTTTCACAACCATAATGGTCAATGTCGAGATTATCAATTTTGTAGGTTTTTCGATACCTTAATTGTAATTTTTTGATGAGTTATGATGTGAGGCTCTACTTGTTCCTATCAAAACATTTTTTCGCTTTCTAAATTTAAGAGTAAAACCAGTTTCTTGGGCACATATCTAAGTAACTTCCTTTCTAAATTTATAGTAAAACCATTTTCTTGAGCATATGCCACGACAGTGTCGTTGGATGTAACCACTCACCGCCTATTCCTTTCCCCAAATTAATGCACACGTCGTACCAAACTTATCGAAGCACCATAAAAAAACCACATTTGGTCGGCGTGAAATTGTTTTTTAAAAAATATTTTCACATTAAAATATTATCTTATTCGTCAAGTGTGGCAATATTTTTACATTAATTAGTTGTCAATTGGTGTGAAAAGATACATTAAAACCGATTGGTATGAAAATATACCCACACTTAGCTGCATGAGAAAATTTTTTCATATTCTAGAAAGCATTTTCACCCGAACCAAACGTGTAAGTATTGTTTTAAATTCTTGCGTAACCTTCCAATTGTATATTGGATTTTTGGAAACCCAACTGACATCTTATGGATTCTTTGTTCAACGATGAATGCATCTTGAGTTGTTCTCAATTCAGTGACTTCGGTGTGTCAATCCAAGATCAGTGATTCAGATGGGAACCGGTCAATCTGGATTGGGAACCTGCCTGGCCGATCTATTTCTCACAAAATATTGGGAATCGGCGAATTAACGCTAGGAACCAGCCAAAACTAGCCCCACCTTTTAGTTTTTTCCATTTATCAATTTATTTTTTATTCTCCAATTATTTTATGTTTTCCATTTGATGGTTCGTTTGGCTAGATTGCTGATCTAGACTGGTATTCCATATAGGCGATTTGGGTCATCAATCCATTTTTCAAACCTTGGTGAAATGTGTGTCCTTAGGGGGTAGTAAAGTGTCACTCTAAATCCATAAAATAAAAAATCGTGTCAAATTTGATTGCGGTCATTTTCATCCAATTTCAATTAAGGACTAGGTTTTTATGAATCCATGTCGAAAGGAGTCACCTCTTCAAAATCTAGTTTTAAGATGGATTTTTAGACTTGATTTTTTAGGATCATGAATATGAAAAAATAAATAAATCTTGAAAACTAAAAATAATAATTCTATTAAAAAAAACATTTAAACCGTTAGTTTCAATTGTTTTTAAATATACATCTTTATACTTCGAGGACCACAACTGTAGAAATGCGGTCCCCGCTGCATGAAACAATTTTCCTTCAATTAAAATGGTAAATACGCCTTTTGTTGCACGCGGACATGTTGAGATGGTATATGAAATTCTGAGTTGCCTTTGTAGTTGGGACATTGATGGGAAAATTATAACGACTTTGATAATATTAATTTTATATTTTGTTTATTATGAAATAAATTTTTATTGAAGGTAGTAAAAATTAATTATACACAATAAAAAACGTAAATATGTTATAAATATTTTAAGACAAATTTGATAATAGTTTCTAATGTATGTCAAAATTAAAAAATTAAATATTATTATCCAATTTAATGGCTTTCACTAACGCATACTTTAAATCTACTTTTATGTGAATGACATTTTTATTACGTAATTCAGATTGCTAATTTAGTTTTAATAGTAGAGAAATCTTTACCATAATAAAAATGAAAATATCATCATAGATTCATTTAAACTCGATATCATCATAACAATAAAATAACCAGGATAAAATTAAAAATGCAAATAAAACTTTGGGTAATTATTAAAAATGTCTCATTTTCAATAAATTTAAAAAACAACTAATTTTTTTGAAAAGTATGTCCATACCTACTCTCTAACTTTCTATAAATTTTTTTTATCAAAAATACCCTTCGCGGTTCTATTGGAGGCGTAATGGTCCAATACACATCTCTCACCTCTCACATTTTATAGACCATCTGTCACGCCCCAAGAATTTGCAATACTGATATTCTTAAGATGTGACAGTGAAAAACATATATACATCTCTTGATAGGACAAATTTACAGTGGCGAATTCTTACATGGTAACAAAAGAAATCTTAAGCTAACACAACAACAATATCTTCCAAGGTTGATCTTGACTAACATTCAAAATGAATCCGCAATTATCCTGAAAAAAAATGTTTACCATAGTTTGATGAGTTTGGCTACTCAGTAAGTGATCATCATAATCCTAAAAATAATCATGGTTGAAAGGTATCAATATTTTCAAAAAGGAGATCTATTAACGGAAATGCATCAACATTTGCACTTTCAATAAATGCATAATTAAGTATAATCCGAATAATTGAAATACATATAACATTTTAACGGCAGTGCGTAATTCAAAAGATTTCACAAAATACCCCACTAACGTCCCAAGTAGGTCACCTATATACCGCATCGGCGTCTTGATGGGTCCACTTAATCCCTATTAGCGTCTGAAATAGGTCCACTTAATCCCTGCAGGTCCACTTATATCTTACCGGCGTACCGGATGAGTCCACTTAATCCCTACCGGCGTCCCGGATAGGTCCACTTATACCTCACAGGCGAACTGGATGAGTCCACTTGCATACTTAAATTATTTCTAAATCTCTTTAAACATTCGAAAGCAGCAATATCATGTACTCAACATATCACTGAAATCATTAATATGAATTTCACTGAAACCATTAATAACAGTCACTTTCAATAACATTCCAAAATAGCCAATCAAATATTTTGGGCTCAAATTTAGAAAGGTAGCAGTTCGTAAAGACGTTTTAGTATAATTGCCAATCTAATATGTATAGAAAAACTCTTATAGAAATTCAAGAATACGAAATCATCACAATTTATGGGATGTCAATTCGCAAATAAATATTTCACAGACAATGCTATAATCAATTACAAAAATATTAGTTTTCAGATAATAAGGCAATCATTTGCACATGAAATTTACAATGTCTAAATATTAAAAAACAATAGAAAGAATTTTCACAATTTTACTAACAGCAGAAGTATCACATTTATTTCTAATAATTTTACAGTATCTAAAATTTTCTAACAATAGACAAGAAAAATAAATAAATTTATTTCTAATAATTTACAGCATTTAAAATTTCTAACATAGATAAAATATCACAATTTTATTAAAAAGATTATTTTTCAAATTAATGAGGTCGCTTGCTCATAAAATTTATCTCGCCTAAAATTCATAATAATAAGCAGAAGTAATTATTTCATTTCATTTTTAAAAAAAATGGATTATTTTCAAGATAATGAAGTCACTTATACACAAAACTTATAAAATAAAGATCCTAGACGGAAATATCACTATTTATTAAAAACAGACTATTTTTCAGAAAGACAATAGCACTTACATTAATTCCGAAATTGGGTGAGCATCAGTTTTGGATGTGGGCTTATCATATGCGTCATCGTAGTCTCGTGTGTATATGGTTCATAAGCCATGGTTAGAGAGAGAGGTTTACATAGAGTACAGATAGGGAAGGTTTTGAGATGAAGGTTGATGAGAGAAAAAGAGAAGCCTCGACTTACAAACGCTGAGAGATCGAAAAAGAAAGACCTGGTGTTTTAAGAGAAAGAGAGAGAAAGAGGCGTACAAAAAGATACACCTCAATGCAAGGTGTCATTTAAAGAAGTGTGATTATAAACCTTTAAGGTGGTGGACCTAAGGTCCACCCAAGTAAAATTAAACCTTCAAATATATTAACAATAATATCTTTTATTTATTGTTAATATAAAAGCAACAATATCCTAACGGTATATTAGTATTATTATTATTATTATCATTATTAATATATAATTATTATTTTATTTATTTATTTTTATTTTTGTATTTATTTCTGTTTACACCATTAATATTATTATTTTATATGTATATATATATATATTTTTTTGAAAGTTTAGGATCGTTACACCATCACCGTACTTATAGCTCCACGATGGTTCAACATCCTTTTCTAGACCATCACAGACCATCAGCCACCATTAGAAACTGTGATGCTGTCATAGTCTGTAAAATACTATGTTCCATCACATATTAGTACTATGATGGTCCAAAGAACCTTGATTCATCAAGGCGCTAATAAAACAGTGGTGGTCATTTTAGGACATTGAACCATGACGGTTCTATGAGTATTGTGATGATCTTTGGTAAAAAATATATATAGAAAGTTAAACAATGGATACGAACATAGATTTTAAAGAATTTGAGTATTTTTCAAATTAATTGAAAAAAAGAGATATTTTTATAATTACCCTGAAACTTAACATGACAAAAAAAAGATAAATTTGAAATAATTGTCCCTCGAGTTGTAAGGAATTTAAAATGCACCGAAAAAACCATAAGTGCAAGTGACAATTCACTTTCAAGAATATCTTTAGATGCTTACACTCTAGTGAATATTGGATTTTTGTGGCCATTAAAGGCTTTATGAGAGCTTGTATATAAACATTTTATATAATAAAACATAAAGACATTGGAAGTGTGGCCCTTTGTAGACCATACCAGGTAAATGCTATTTGCCGATACTCAAACTATGATTGATATGCTAGGCCAATCGAATTAGAAAACCCATGGTACCTAGGAATAGAACTACATCAATGAGGGTTTTGTAGGTTATCCCTTGATAAGGTTGAAGTTGCTGGGATTAGTGAGTCAATAGACTGTGTGACCCTTGTGTATGATGGTTGGCCTTTAAAGACGAAGGCCAAAGCCTCATCCTCAAACCATCACACAACATTCATATGATTGCCATATCAGGAAAGCGAACCATCTTTCGAGGTGAAATGGGTATAAGTGTGAGAGATTACCCCTATACACCATAGAGTTGTGGTTGCATCAGGTCTGAATGACATCGGTTTGTCTCTAAATGAGAACCTGGAGTCCATAGACTAGGATTGTGTCACATGGCCTATTGGCCGACTTTGATGGCCCAATCATGAATCCCTGCATAAACTGTGGGTCTTGGGAACCGTTGGGTTAGTTTGAGAAAGCAATTATGGATCATAGTCTACAGTTGAAAATGAAGTGCTCCAGTAATATATTAATTTCTAGACTCTGTCGGATCAAAGAGAAATAAAAATTTATTTTTAATATTTTAAAATCAATTTAATAGCCACTAACCACATGCCCCCCCCCCCATAAGGTGTGGGGCTCATTTTAATTAAAACACATGATAAAATTGGGTGGGGCCCACATGCCACGGCCCAACCATGGATGGTTGGCTTGCTATTTTGTGACCAACCCATCTTGGCATGATAAGGCAAGGCAATGAATTTTGGTTAAGTCTTGTGATTTAAGACATTCGTCTGTTCAAAAGAATAAGAGATGATCTTCATGAAATAATAAGAAAGCATGACATTATTTTTTATAATCAATTTTTTTTAAGATTAGGTTTAGAAAACTGGAGGATTAAGTTTTAGCACTTTCAATCATGATGGTTATTCTCACGAAAGATACCTAACCCTAAAGAAACCCTAACCCATAAAAAATATATAAATAGGATACCCTCTCCCATATTCTCTACATATCTCTTCCTTCTCTCTACTCTCTCTCTTGAGGGCATGTTCCACTCTAAGAAATCTCCTCTCTGTCCCACTTAGGCAATTTTCTCTCTCTTCAAGATCTTCCTCTCTCTCTCTCTCATATGATCTAAAAGGGAGTGCCACGCCCTACCTAGACTTAAAAAGGGGGCACGCGCCATAGCTAAGAGAAGTGAGTTTGAGCCCTTGGCCATAGAAGTTACATATGCTCTCAAGTTGTAGGATTTAGCTTTAAGCTTTCCCATATTTAGAACGTACGAGATTAATCATGATCCCGAGCGCTATTGCCATTGGAGGAGAAGACTTGGTGTATGATGTACTAAGTCCGGTTAAGGTAATCTCTAACATCTTTACTTGTGCTTTGCTTTATTTATTTATTGTGCCTTTTTTATTCCCATAAGCGATATGCCAAGTTTTGTTTATTGAATAAAGAATTTGTATTTAGTGGTAGCAAGTGAGAACCATTTTTATTGCTTATTTGCTTGTTTCAAATTGATCTTTTATTGTACTTGGACTAGTGATTCAAAAGTCGGCGAGTCGAACCAGACTCATCCGATTCAACTCGGGAACCGGCAGACCCAATCCGGTTCTAGTGAAATTCCGAAAATCGCCCAGTTCTATAGAAGAACCGACAATTCCAAGTCTTAAATAGCCATGTGACGTCATGTTTCTCCCGATTCATGACGTCATGGCCCGCCGATTCTTCAATGGGTATTTTTGTAAACTTTCTTCAATGGGCATTTTTTCTTTGATTCATGACGTCATGGCCCGCCGATTCTTCAATGGGCATTTTCGTAAATTTTCTTCAATAGGCATTTTCGTAAATTTTCTTCAATAGGCATTTTTGTAAATTTTCTTCAATAGGCATTTTTGTAAATTTTAAAAACTACATGTACCTTAAGGTTTGCACACCTCGTCACGTGACTCTCCTCACTTCGTACGCGTTATCCTCGTAAACTACAATGAGGTATTTATTCACTACAACTTCATTCTACCTCTTCGATATGGGATAATGTGAAGGTATTAACTAAAAACATTAATACATTATATATTTTGTTTACGTTTTTAATACTATTAAGTAGCATGTGGCTTACTGGTTATAACTTTCTTTTTTAATATGGAGGGTGTGGGTTCCATTCTCTTTAGGATGAAAGGAGGTACTTTTATCAACTATCTTTCTTGTCAATTTTATTTTTTTGAGGTCAAATTTTTTTCTTATAAATATTTTTCTTGTCAATTTTTTTTTTTGAGGTCAATTTTTTTTCTTAACAAAAAAATGAAAGGCTTTTTTATCAATTTCGTTTTTTGTTAAATTTTTTCATTATCAAAAAAATGAAAGGTTTTTTTATCAATTTCGCATTTTGTCAAATTTTTTTCTTATCAATAAAATAAAAATTTTCTTATAAAAAAAAATGAAAGGTTCGTATCAATTATTTTTCTTGTCAAATTTCTTTTTTTTGTCAAAAGAATAAAAAAATTTTGCCAAAAAAAAAAAAAAGTAATAAAAAGTTATTGTCAAAAAAAAAAAAGTTCTTATAAAAAAAATAATAATACAACAAGTATTTTTGTCATAAGAAAAAAATGAAAGGTTTTTTTTATCAATTTTGCTTTTTGTCAAATTTTTTTCTTATCAAAAAAATGAAAGGTTTTTTTATTAGTTTTGCTTTTTGTCAAAAAAATTTTCTTATCGATAAAATAAAAAGTTTATTGTAAAAAAAAAATGAAAGGTTCTTATCAATTATTTTTCTTGTCAAATTTCTTTTTTTTGTCAAAAAAATAAAAGGTTTTTGTCAAAAAAATAAAAAGTAATAAAAATTTATTGTCAAAAAAAAAAGTTCTTATAAAAAAAAATAATACAACAAGTATTTTTTGTCAAAAAAAAGGTTCTTGCTAAAAACAAAAAAAAATGTAATACGACAAACATTTCTTGTAAAAAAATAAAAGGTTTTTGTCAAAAAACTAAAATGTTCTTATAAAAAAATCATTCTTTATTGTAGTTCATGTATGATTATATACTTCATACATGATAGTTCTATGATTTTTATTTTGTGTGATGTAATTTAATAGTTAAAATAAGGTCATACAGAAAAACTATCTCAATATTTATATATTGATGAAAAAAATGAAAATTAATAATATAGTACCCCGATTTTTTATTGGATTCCTAAAAAACAACATTTATAATATATTTTAATAATTGTTTTATATTTTTTTACAGCTTAATCCGACCTATTCGGCCGATTTTCGATCCGGATCGCCGATCCACCAATCCGAATGCTTTTTTGGGGTGATCGATCGGGGCCACCGATCCGTTTTTTAAACCATTGACTTGGACCATTGTGAGTGATCTAGTCAGTGAAAAAAAAAAAAATTTAAATTTATATACATCGTGCTAGATCACGTTGTCCAACTTTCTCCAAGGGAGAGTTGGATTACAATAGAGTCTCTCAAGGCTAATTGCTGTGACATGCACCCGTCTTTTGCACTATGCAAAGCACATTATCCGTTCATGGGTGATTTGGATTGGAGAAAAATCCGAGGCAAGTTGCATGACTCGCCCAAGTAATGATGAAACAGTAAATTACAAAAGCAAAAATAAAAGGGATTATATATAATTGGGGTGCGGTTTGTATAGAGCCTAGGCTCTAAACAATCAAATTAGGGCCTACTTTCAAATGGTGTCCAAAAATGTGGTTTCACTACTAGAAATCTTTATGATAGCCTTAAAATATATTTTAATATTTATTTATAAAGTTCAAAGCTTAAAAAATAGTATAAATCGACAGATATATGAAAACTTGAAAATTTTAAAAATTGACTGTCTAAAAATGCATTACAAAATACACTATTTCCAAAACTGGAAATCCATTTCTTTCACATATCCATGTATCTTGATGTCGAGATGATCAATTTGAAGATATTTGGGCATCAAGACAACCTCTTCTAGTGAACTTTTTGATGTAGGCTCAAATTGATTGTTTAGAGCCTCGACTCTATATAAACTTTTCCCTTTTACAATGAGACTATTTACGATGTACACAAGGACGGGAGGTCACAATTACTTACAACTATTATATGTGATAGCTTAGGTATATCACAAAGTTCGAGAAAAATTCCTTTGAACTTTGAGTTTAGTCAATGAAATAAATGCACCCACCCAATTTCATATCCAATGGTCAAGATTATTTGGTATAAGGTGGTCACAATTAATATTGACTATTGGATATGAAATTGGATGGTTGTATTTATTCTTTTGACCATGCTCAAACTTCAAACAAGAATTTCTCAAAATTTGTGACACACTCAAGCTATCAAATTTTACATCGATTGTTTTCAAGTAATTGCGGCCTCCTTGTATCAAAGGTAATTGCAACCTCCTTGACTCATGGTATAAAATCCCAAAAAAACTAAATAAAAAGGCACTTGGTGGCCACATGCCCGAGAGAGAGCGCACGTGGCCAAAGTGTCGCACTCTCTATCTCCCCGATCTCAAGATCTCTATCGTTCTTTATAGTCTCTCTCTCTAATCTCGAGAGCTCTACCTTTCTTTCTTTCTTTCTTTATCAATTATTGTGTTAATAAAGGAAAGCTTTTTTATTTTATTTTTAAACATTCACTCACAACTTTCCATTAAAGTAAAAAAAGGTTTACAAAATGTACAAGAGAAACAGAAAACCAAAATTTAGTAGAAATTAACAACCAAAGAAGCATGGTTGACACCACCTTGACAGTCAGTTAATAAAGGAATGCTTGAAGTGATATAATATCTCTCTGCCCCTGCTCTCTCTCTAGAGTAGTTTGTATTTAAATTTTGTAGAATAGTATATACCATAAGACCATTTACTTTTGGTACAAGGTCGTCATAATTAATTTTGAACATTAGATGTGAAATTGAATGGTTGTATTTGTTAGGTGAGTGTGGCCATTAAAGGCCTTATGAGTGCTTGTAAAATGAAATGATATAGTGGAACATGAACTCAGTGGGAGTGTGATCCATCGTGGACCATACTAAGCAAATAATGTTTGCTGATACCGGATTAAGCTTGACGAGCTAGGCCAGTCAGGTGCTAAAAACCTATGTGACCTGGGAATAAAATACTATCCGATAAGGGTTCTAATAAGTCATCCCTTGATGAGGTCGGAATATATTCGGATGAGTGAGCTGAGGGAATGTGTGACCCTTGTGTGTGATGTTGGCCTTCAAAGACGAGAGCCAAAACCTCATTCGTGAGCCATCACATGGCATGCATAATGATAATTGTTTCAGGAAAGTGAACAACCTTTTAAGGTGAAGCTTATGCATGTGCGAAAGATACATCTATGCACTAATGCGAGAGATACACCTATGCACTAAAGGAGTTGTGGTCGCATCAGATCTAGGTGACATTTGTACGTCTATAGGAGAGAACCTGAAATCCACAAACTGAGATTATGACATTTGGCTCGTTGATCAGAGTTTGATGACCCACTAATGAGCCTCTACATGGACTGTGGATCATGAAAGACACTGGATCGGTTTGATAAAGTAAGTGTGGACCGTAGTCCACAATTGAAAGTGGAGTGCCCCAATGTTTATTATTGAATTCATGGATCATATGGATCATTTTCTCATCTAATTAATTTAATTATGTTTGTTTTAATGATATATGATTTTTAGAATTATTATTTGAATTTTTTCTAGATCTATTAATATTTTATTTATCAAATTTAGATTTACAAAAATAGAGATATTAATTTTATAATGATTTAAATATTGAAATTTGATTATATGGATATCTAAAAATCATATAATTAATTTTAATAATTTTAATAATTTTAATATTACATAGGAGGCCCAATATATTAATGGGCCCACCATTGCATGTGGGTGGGGCCCATGAAATACCATCTAAGGTGGCACAACCCACCCTAATGAAACCTAATGAAACTTTCCTTGTGTTAGTTTAAGCTTTGGCTTGAAGAGAATGCTTTGAAGTGTTTTGATAAAGGAGTTCATAGTTCCATTAGAAAGTTTGGCCTAAACTTGCTTTCCCGGTTGAGATTGAAGGTTGATCGTTGATCCCACGTCAACGGATAGTGGTGACTCGGTGTGGGGTGTAATAAATTAGGTCGAAGTAATCTCCAACACTCTATATTTTGTTCTTGTCATATTTAATTATATTGTCTTTATATTCCCAAGCGTAACAATTGTGGATATTTATTTATTTTTAAATAAATTGGTTTAATTGCATCAAGGTTTTTAAGATCTTTAATTTACTAGTTTTATTTTCTTTGAAGCAAGAGTTATTATAAAAAGACTACTTGTAAGTGATATTTGCCAAAAGAAAAGAAAAAGAAAAGAAAACGGTTGAAAAGTAGAAAAAGAAAAAAAAAATCCCCCCAGTAAGATCACATTAGTCTTTCTTTTAGTATTTATTTCAATAACTAAGCACAAACTTCAAAAGAAATTTTCTCAAACTTTGTAACACACCCAAGCAATCAGATTTCACTTCGGATGGTTATAAGTAATTGTCACCTCCTTGTATCAAAGGTAAATATTCTCATTGTATGCAATCCCTATTTTTATTTTTTAAACTAAGGCTGGACTCAGACGATGAAAGAAAGACCTATGTGATCTTTTACCGGGGAATACATTTTTTTTACTCATTTCTTTTGGCAAAAGATCACTTACATGTGGTCTTTATTATAATAAGATAAATTTCAAAATAAAATCAGCATAACAATAAAATTAAGATCATAACGACTTGATGCCATTGAAACAACTATGTACTATGCTTGAGAATAAAAAATAAAATTGCAAGAAACAAAATGAAGAGTGCCGGAGATTACCTCAACAAGGCTTATTACACCCCACACCGAGTCACCACCATCCGATGACGTGGGATCAACGGGTCTAGCTTCAATCTCGAACTAGGAAAGCAAATTTCGGTCAAGTCACACCAATGGAACATGAACCATTTTGATCACAAACTCAATCCCTAGGTGAATTCTCTTAGCAACTTAGTTTGAGAGAGATGAATTCTCTTTTTGCTAAATCCTAAAACCCTTAGCCATAAATCCATATTTGAGAGACATGAGAGAAGAACTTTATAACCTAAACCCTTAGGTTCTTTCATAATGTAGGAGAGAGAGATTAAACATGAGAGAGATAAACTTCTTAAGAGAGAGAGATAGAAAGATAAGGTATAGAGATTTTTTGATAGAGACAATCCATTTTTATAGGCTTTGAATAAGATTAGGGTTTCTTAGGGTTTTCTTTGGCTTACCTCTTCTTATGAGATTGAATATAGACCGTCGATCAAGGGTGACTCGTGGGATGAGAGATTTGAGGCATCCATTCCATAGATGGGTCATCAATATTATGGAAGGTGCATGAACCATTATCCCTCTTTCTTAAACCATTTTCCCATCAGTAGAAATAAATTAAATTAAATCTAATCAAAATATTGTACATATCATAAAATAGCACAAGTCTACTCAATCTTTCCATAAAATCTTTCAAAGATATATCAAGTCAATATTTAGTCAATATCTTTCAACCATATGGCCACATGCCATATCACCAAAAAATAAGAAAGAGAATAAGGGTGGGGCGTGCCACCCAAAAGAGGCACTCATAGGCCCCACGTGCACAATGGGCCCCTATGATATTTTTATATATTCAAAATTAATAAAAGAATTTTAGAATATTATTTGAATATTTAAATAATTGTAAAAGAAATATCTTTAATTTTATAAATTCAAAAATTATAAATAAAATATCCGAGGGTTCATAAAAGTTCAAATAATAATATTAAAATAATTTTCATCATAAAACAAACACAATTAAATTAATTTGATGGGAAAAAAATCCATATGGTTTAAGAATCAACAATCATGAGGCACTCCACCTTCAACTGTGGACTACAGACCACACTTGCTTTATCAGACCGACCCAGTATTTCCTATGACCCACAATCTAAGCAATGGCTCATTAGTGGATCACTAAAGTCCGATCGATAAGCCAAGGGATTGCAATCCCAGTCTGTGGATTTCAGGTCCTCCCCTAGAGACGAGTCAAGGTCACCTAGACCTAATGTGAACATAGCTCTTATGGTGCATACGGGTATCTCTCGCACATGCATACGCTTCACCCTAAAAAGTAGATTTCTGGCTTTTCTGAACTATTTATTAATATGCATGTCGTGTGATGGCACATGGATGAGGCTTTGACCTTTATCTCTATAGGCCACCATCATACACAAGGTCATACAGTCCCTCGACTCACTCATCCGGGTATATTCTCAGACCTTATCAAGGGCTAACCCATTAGAACCCTTCTCAATTTGTTCTTTATGCTCAGGTAAAATGGGTTTTTCCCAACCGATTGACTTAGATCGTCAAGCACAATCCGGTATATGCAAATATCGTTTGCTTAGTATGGCCCACGAGGGACCACACTCACACTGAGTTCATGTTCCACTACATCATTTCATTTTACAAGCACTCATAAAGCCTTTAAAAGTCACATGAACGCAACATCTCCCACTTGGCCTTGAAGGCCTTACATTATCTCTTTCTAACTTTATCTGATTCTCATCATTCTCTTCCAATTAGAATCTCTCTCAAGCATTTTTATTTATTCTCTCAATACATTAATCATGGCTTTGCCATCAATCTTTTTACAAAAGGATTTATAGAGGCAACACATTTTTCTCTTTGTTGCTCGGATCTCATCCAAAAAATGGTCATAGCTCATCTTTCACATCGCATCATGAGTCATGGACCTGTTGTCGCAAAAGACCATCACGTACCCTCATCGCATGGGGTCATATGTTCATGGGCTCAAATGAGTTCTTCAAATAAGTTGCTCCCTTTGGTAGCCATACAACCAGCACCAAATATTTGGGTTCCACGGGTGAACAATATTATAGTCTGTTGTTCCATTTGGCATGTCAAATACTAGCAGGTGCTCCCACTAGAATATTTAGTTTCTTTGGATCTCGATCTTTCTTAATCTCACCTCATTCCTCAGGTGATAAAAACATGGTTTTATATGCTTGGAGTTCTTATAGAATCGTGACTCTTTTAACACGCATATCGTCACCGTGCTGTCGCAGAAAATTCTTACGATTTGGTCGATTGAAAGTCAAGTCGATTAAAAAATTTATTAATCCATACGGCCTCCTTGATCACCAAACAGCGCGCCACATACTCTGCCTTCATAGTGGACAATTTCGTCACATCCTGTTTCTTTGATTTCCAAGAAACTGCACCCCCTCCAAGCATGAACACATATCCAGATGTAGACTTCACATCATCTGGATCTGTGAGATAGCTTGCACCTGTATATTTGAATATCCAAGAAGCTAAAAAACAACGTGGGACTGTAGCAGCTACCACTCAATTATTGCATATCCAACATATACATTCTCAACATTCTTATGCATATATCATGAGATAACATATCAAGTCTCATGCAATATGTAATTCAATACCTGTTGGTTTCACAATATGCAAAAACCTTCATGAACCACAAAGGTTCAACCACACTAGACATCTTGGTAGTAAATACATACAAACCAAGTTATCTAATCAACACAATATGTGTCAGGAAAGCCCAGCATGATGGCATTTCTACAACATTCCCTATGATTTAAAGTCTTAGGTAATCGAGAATTCTAAATAACTAGAAACATGAGTCAAGGCATATATATGTTTTAAAAAGAAAAACAGTGCATGATAGTTTTTCTCCCACTTTTATAAATACCTTCATGACAGAATGTTTTTCTTTTTAATAAAAAAAAATTGACTTGGAATATATGTATCCATTCACAAGCAATAGTTATATAATAGTATGACAGTTTAAAATGATTTTCATAAAAACTTAATGGACCTTGTAAGACTATGTGGTTTTCTCAAAACCATATTCATAGACTTAAGCTTTTATCAAATCATCCAATTTAATTATAAAATATATGCTTAGCCTTCATAAATCATCTTACCGTATTCACCTTTAATTTCCTACCAAGTTAAGTTCTTGGCCATAAAAACAAATCATATATACCATCTTATAATTTTATCCAAAATAAAGCACGACTAAATAATATTTAAAGCCTTGATAAAATACTTTATTTTTGGCAATTATAAAGAATTTATCGAGAGATCATCATCACATGCAACACATCATATTATAGACATTATTGAGATGATGGTCACCAAGACCAAGTTCCATCAGAACACTCCCTTTGTGCTTATATATTTGAATGAGTCACACTCATCTCTAGTGCTTCATCCTTAGGACTCAAAGCCTTTGATCAAATCACATTTTCATGTGTATCACTACCTTAAGTAGTTCATACTCAAGCACAAGGAGGCACAAAAATACAAGGTATTCAAAACCGACACTTTTAAATTTGTTAGCACTTATCACTTAATGTCTATACACTTCATACATATTCATAAAACAATTAGCCAAAATATAATCAAAGTATATTAAACAAAGTATTGAATCATCTTTCCTTATATGACCTTACCATATAACGTGGGATAGATTTCATACCTCAAAACCATGTAGTTTGGTACCTGTGCTTTCTTGATTCATCGCTTTTACTTGTTTGACAAATTTTTATGATCTTGGAAGTGCATGTAATTGATGAAGAATATATTGGTCATTGGTTTCACATGTCACGAAATGTCCATCTCTTCAGCACTTGGATTCTCCTGTCTTACACAGTGAAGAAAATATCTTCTTCATCTCATTATCTTAAATATCACAATTTCGATTCTCCCATTGATCTTTAGTGTTTCTATGCTACCATCAAGTCTCTCTATATATCCCTTCATTTCGAAGAAACCAAGATGCTTTTATAGGTATTGTATTTTTTCTTCTTTCTGCTATTTTCAAATCGAATACTCTTCACATAGTCTCTTATCTTGTTAACTATGCATTATATCTCTCTGAAGTTGTACTATAATAAACCCTACCCATGGCACACTATAAAGCCTTTTAAAATGAGCCTTAAAGGTCTCCATAATTGAGAATTCAAAGATGTGTCTTAACATGCCACATCTTTTAATTTACTACAGCATAGAACATGAGCATCCCACGATAAAAATATGATATATGTCAACTCATAAAAAGTTTATCTCCAAATTCTTTTGAGCATTGAAATAGACTCAAAAATATAAATTAAAGCTCAGTTCCATTCCTAAGTCATATCATATAGTGAGTCTTCGTTTCAGTGACATTTAGGTCACAATACAATTTTTTCAGTAGAAAATCAGATTGAGCACCTCTCAATAAAAAAATTGTTTCTCTCAATTCTCAAAGAATTTCTTCCTAAAATCTTTAGTGTTGAAAACTAGACTCAAAATAAAATCACAACATCATAGTTTGAATCCCAAATAATACTTTTCTTCAAAGAAAAAAATAAGTGACATTCATGTCACAAAATAAATCATACTGCAGAATTTCAGGATGAACACTATCTAGTATAATTGTCTTGTCTTTCTACTCTCATAGAGTTTCCATTTCAAATCAACTTTTTTTGAAATTAGACACATAGTGATAACACATATATTTCCATAAGCCTCATATGATTTTGTTAAGTAGGCTTGATAAATATAGTTATTCATGTCTCAATTAATACATTCCAATTACAGAAAACTCAGGATGACCTCAATTCAATCCAAAATTTTTAGTCTTCTCTTCCCGTAGATATTTCTCATTCAAATAAATTTTATTAGAAAATAAACTTAGAATGGAAGTCTAAAAATTTAGGGTGGACCATAAAACATTTTGTTAAGTATAGAAATAAAATATTAACTTCCAAGTCATGAAAAATATTTTCGTTGCAGAAAACAACGCTTGCGCACCTTTCAATAAATTGATCATATCTTTCAAACCACAAAGAATTTCTTGATGAAAATTTTTTTGTTTGAAAGTAGACTCAATGCCCTTAGACCACAAGAAACCAAAAAGAGGTTGAAATCCCGATCATTATGAGTCACAGTCTAATTTCAGCTAGAAATAAAATCATATGATTGATGAGAAAAATCACAGAACTCAATGGACAGTTCCTGAATTTTGCATCGTCAGAACTGACACCCTTCATTTTTGAGTCCATAACTCTCAATTCCTATAGGATCTCCCATTGAAATTTTGCAGGTAAATCATACTCTTAAATATAAAAAATATCACTGAGGTATGTAATAGAAAAATACATTATTATATTCTTCATATCTCTACTCCAAAATAGCCCAGAATACTCGTTATACAGAGTGCCTTTTCGGTGTTAGAATATTTCAATAATTCTTAACCGTGGGTGTATTTCTTGACCACAAAAGTCATTAGCTTTCTTATATCTCACTTCCACGCTTCATCTAAACTCAATAAAGAGAAAAAACAACTAATGACATCAAGTATCAATAGCTCTGATACCGTTGAAAGGAAGACCTATGTGATCTTTTACCAGGGAATACGTTTTTTTTTTTTTTTAACCCTTTCTTTTGGCAAAAGATCACTTACATGTGGTCTTAATTATAATAAGATAAATTTCAAAATAAAATTAGCATAACAATAAAACCAAGATCTTAACAACTTGATGCCATTGAAACAACTACGCACTATGCTTGAAAATAAAAGATAAGATTGCAAGAAACAAAATGAAGAATGCCGGAGATTACTTCAACCGGGCTTATTACACCCCACACTGAGTCACCACCATTCGATGGCGCGGGATCAACGGTCTAGCTTCAATCTCGAACCGAGAAAGCAAATTTCGGCCAAGCTATATCAATGGAACATGAACCTCTTTGAGCACAAACTCAAACCCTATGTGAATTCTCTTAGCAACCTAGTTTGAGAGAGATGAATTCTCTTTTTGCTAAACCCTAAAACCCTTAGCCATAAATCTATATTTGAGATATAGGAGAGAAAACTTCATAACCTAAGCCCTTAGATTCTTTCACAATGTGTGAGAGATAGATTAACTTTCTTAAGAGAGAGAGATAGAAAGATAAGGTGTAGATATTTTTTGATAGAGACAATCCATTTTTATAGGCTTTGAATAATATTAGAGTTTCTTAGGGTTTTCTTTGGCTTGCATCTTCTTGTGAGATTGAACATAGACGATCGAGCAAGGGTAAGTGAGAGATTTGAGCCATCTATTCTATAAATGGGCCATCAAAATTATGAAAGGTGTATGAACCATTATCCCCCTTTCCTAAACCATTTTTCCATCAATAGAAATTAAATAAATTAAATCTAATCAAAATATTGTGCATTCCATAAAATAGCACAAGTCTACTCAATCTTTCCATAAAATCTTTCAAAGATATATCAAGTCAATATTTAGTCAATATCTTTCAACCATATGGCTACATGCCATATCACCAAAAAATAGGAAAGAGAAAAAGGGTGGGGCGTGCCACCAAAGGGAGGCACTCATGGGCCCCACCTTCCAAAAATATGGCAGGCCCATATACACAATGGGCCCCCATGATATTTTTATATATTTAAAATTAATAAAAGGATTTTAGAATATTATTAGAATATTTTAAATAATTTTAAAATCAATATCTTTAATTTTATAAATCCAAAAATTATAAAAAAATATCCAGGGGCTCACAAAAATGCAAATAATAATATTAAAATAATTTTCATCATAAAACAAACACAATTAAATTAATTTGATGGGAAAAGAATTTATATGGTTTAGGAATCAACAATCATGGGGCACTCCACCTTCAACTATGGACTACAGACCACACTTGCTTTATCAAACCGACCCATTGTTTCTCATGACCCACAGTCCAAGTAGGGGCTCATTAGCGGGTCACCAAAGTCCGGCCGATGAGTCAAGGGATCGCAATCCCAGTCTGTGGATTTCAGGTCCTCCCCTAGAGACGAGTCAATGTCACCTAGACCTGATACTACCATAGCCCCTATGGTGCATAGGGGTATCTCTCGTACATGCATACGCTTCACCCTAAAAGGTGGATTTCTGGCTTTCTCGAATGATATATTGATATGCATGCTGTGTGATGGCACATGGATGAGGCTTTGGTCCCCCGTCTTTGTAGGCCACCATCACACACAATGGTCACACAGTCCCTCGGCTCACTCATCCGGGCATATTCTCCGACCTCATCAAGTGCTAACCCATTAAAACCCTTCTCGGTTTGTTCTTTATGAGCAGGTAACATGGATTTTTCCCAACCGACTGGCCTAGATCGTCAAGTACAGTCTGATATCTACAAATATCGTTTGCTTAGTATGGCCTACGAGGGGACCATACTCCTACTGAGTTCATGTTCCACTATGTCATTTCATTTTTCAAGCACTCATAAGGCCTTTAAAAGGCACATGAACCCAACAGACGAGTTACTTAGACTCACCCCGAATAACTCGCAGTGGGGGCGGTCGAGTACCTTGACTTTCAATTACTAAAAAAATCAATAAAATTTGAATTCATATACATGTCATAAACTTCCCCCAAGTTAGTGATCCCATTAACCATAACCCCTCTCGCTCTCTAGCAAGAAAAAGCATAGAGTAACCAACCCTCTCTCTCTATGTGTGTGCGATGAGAAAAAACAAAGAAAGAGTAACCAACCAAAAAATCAGCCGACCTAAATTCAAGAGCATGTAAACTCTTCTATGAAGTCAGCTATGGAATAAAACTAAAAAAAGCTTTATATTGTTGGAGCGAATGAGTGTTTTGAAAAGAGTTTCATGGAAATAACTCTAAATATAGAAAACTAGAGTGAACACACAATTCAAAGCACGAATTCCAAAGACAAATTTTTTTTTTTCTAATTTTTGGTTCAGAAAAGAGTTCTGGTGATCTTGAGTAGCCCATTTTATGTACATTGAAATGCTTAAAAAGCAAGAGGAAAACCTTCGTTTGGTATTTCAATAATAGAAAGTATAATACAGTGGAGAATATCTAGGCTAAACATCGAACATACATGTCTTATTTGTTTCGAGAGGGAATTCACTGTATCTGTGACCTTCGTCTTCTTCGTTGCATCTTGAAAATGAGCTTGGTTTTCACTTTTCTCTTATGACACGTTTGGTTTGCTTGAAAATATTTTCACATGATAAAATTCTTTCATGCGGTCAAATATAGGAATATTTCATATCAATTGTCTTAGTGCATCATTTCACATCAATTAAAAATTAATTGATGTAAAATATTCCCACACTTGACCGTATGATAAAATATTTTCATGTGAAACTGTTTTCTAAAAAATATTTTCATGCGAACCAAACATGCCATCATTTCTCAGTGATCTTAGGGGATTACTATCAGAAATCTCTTTAGGGAATAGTCGTTCTTCCTTTTCATGATATTCTAGGCCCTAATTTCTCAAGAGTTGTCCCTTTTTTTTGCCCAAGGCAATAACTATAGGTCCCAAGGGGTTAAACATGGGCTTCCCCCATTTAGGAAGCTTGGGGGCAAGTTTTTTATCAAAATTTGGATGAAATTTTCCATTAATTATCTCCGGCACCAGACTGTCTGACGAAGCTAGGGTCATTGGCAGTTAATAAACAGCAATACATTCAAATTTTAGAAATATAAAAATGGAATGAAAAAAAAATCAATAAGAAAAGTCACAAATGTGGAGAGTCGAGATCCCTATCACGCACCACCAACAAGAGCAAAACAAAAAAAATATCTCTCTCTTTTTCAAAAAAGCACCAAAGTCCCCATTACATTGTCACGTCCCCCCTTTTTATAACTACTTACCTTTCTAAACACCTTATTTACAACTTTTCTCTATAAAGGATTTTCTTTCTAAGGAAAATGAACTTTTATTTTTAAACTAGCTCTTACCTTTTTGTGAAAAAACAACTTCTAGCTAAAAAAAAAAACTACGACTGAATAATTTTCTCTCTAATTCTTCTTCCACTCTCGATCTATTCGCTCTAAATATTCTAACGTGATAGCGTCTACTATATTTGGAATTGGTTTCCAAGGATTGCTTTTGGCCCAAGATGTTGCATGATATTGGTTGATTTGTGGATACATGCTACCTTGTCAGGTCTCCAAAGGGACCAATGGTCCATTATCAATACCAGTGGCATTGTGGGAGGATGTCAATGTCGATATTGTTTTGGGTTTACCAAGAACACAAAGACGAATGGATTCAGCATTTGTGGTGGTAGATAGATTCTCCAAAATGGCCCATTTTATTGCCTACAAAAAAACAATGGACACTTCTAACATTACAAGAATCTATTTCTAAAAAATTGTCCAATTGCATGGCATTTCAAAGTCAATCACTTTCGATAGAGATGAAAATTACTGTTATTTTTTTTGAGATCTTTATAGAAATTGATAATATCTGAGTTATGATTTAGTAGCATTTACCATCCACAAACTGATGGTCAAACATAAGTAGTAAACAAGATGTTGGGAAATTTATTACAAAGTATGATAGGAAACAAGTCGAAGCAGTGGGATTGGACTTTATGTCAAGCTGAATTTGCTTCCTTTAGTTCCTGGAATCAAACTACTTAGAAAAGCATGTTTGAAGTTGTCTATAGATATAATCCAAATAGTGCACTTGTCATGACACTCATACCTCTGGGAGGTAAACTTAGTGGCAGTGTAGAAGACTTATCTAACTAAATCAAAAGAATTCATGAGCAGTTGAAGAAGCAGATTGAAGCCAATAATGCAAAGTACAAGGCTACTACAGATAAGCATCGATACAAGCTAATATTTGAAGTTGGAGTTTGAGCTCTGTTGACCAAAGACAGGTATCCTGCTGGGGAGTATAACCTGCTCAACAATTCGAAGATTGGCATAAGCAAAATTTTGAACAAGACCAATGATCATGCCTATTAGTTAAAGTTATTAAGCCATATGAAGACTTCCGCTGTTTTCAATTTCAAGCACTTAATTCCTTATGCGGAAGATTCCTCTAATGATAAAAAGCTTAACTTGACGGCACGTTCTCTCCAACCAAGGGAGGATAATACCGACGCTTGCCACATGTCATGTGTAGCATTCGAGGCGGGTTTGTTAGGTGTAATTTTGGACACAATTCAAGGATTGAACATATGAAAAGATAAGCAGCCAAGGGTTAAGATTAAACCAAAGACTGAAGTTGAATCAAGATCAAATGATCATCAAGTGCATATTGGCATAACAAATAGAGGGACCCTATGGGAGGTAAATAAACATGATTTGAAGATACATTTGCAAGATTTACCTCAAATACCGTATATGGTATGTAATATGATCAGGAATTGCAATCCAAGGCCCTAATATTCCTCGAAAGCCTATAGTTGGTCACCATAAATCTTAACGATCGGCCCTTGTAAATGACTATCAAAAGATCTCAATATGAAGCCAAAGGACTTATATTCCTATGGCTATTATACGTGTTTCCACACATTGTTGGAGAAGTTTCTCCATACACAGTATTGGACAAGTTTGGATACAAAGTCTTGAGAGACTTCATCTTTATGAGGGTTTTGACAGTTACTCTTGTGAAACCTCATGAAATTATATCAAAATAAGGTGAAACTACAATATTTGGCCCTTACATTCCTTTTATCCAAAAATTATTAATGCTGGACACCATTTGATAGGTCTCCTGATCCACCACTGATCAAAACATGCCTTAATCAATAAACCCCCTCAAGATACCTGGAAATGGACATACAATCTTTGGGACAATCATATTTAAGGGGTGATAACCCTCTTCCCAAGGTTTTAGGTCATTTGGGAATGATTTGATTCCTCTTCCATACCTATTAGTCAAGACCTATATCCATTGTCCATCAGGCACACATACAACAACCAAGATGACTTCTAGTCACTAAAATCAAAATCTACCTTAATATATAAGAATATTTCTCATGGGACAGAGATCATTAGATTCCTGACTCAAACTCTTATCTACTATAAAGGGACAAAACTTTAAATGTTCCCCATGAAAAAAAGGTTAGAACTGGAACATAGGCCATAATATTATCCCAATGTTGAACGCAGGACCCTCATAACTCTTGGAATATGACGGGTTTTGACACTAAATTTGGTGGACGTGCTCCTGATCAGTTTCTAGACAGCATATCAAATTCCGTTTGGCCAATTTGTTTATAAGGTGAGAGTGGTTTAACGTAAAATGGTCTGATTTGCTGCTATGATATGCAACAAAAAAAAGGGTCAAATTCAACAAGGCATATCTCCCTCGTTATGGGCCTGTTTGAGTTTTTTTTTTTTTTTGGGGTAATTTAGTGGGGAAGATAGGCCCTTACCCATTTTTTTCAAGTGGATTAGGAATTAGCTTTTGAAAATATCAGTAGAGTGATGTTAGCGGTGGGAATAAAAACCACAACGTGGTGAAATTTGAACCATTAGACTCCTATTTGAGTCTTCTATCTCTATGAAGTTTGAGATCCAAAATATTCTTCACCAAAAAGTTGGAGTGAGACATGCTTAAACAAATAGACATTCTGGACTGATGGAGTTGCAGGAATAACCAATTTCCTAAATTTTCACGTAGTAGGACTTGGTCAAAATGTATCGGTTTAGACTTCAAATTCAAATGTAATTTAATTTTATCTATTTGAGTACTTTGAGGGAGCATTCGAATTCAAATGGAATTTAATCCCATGTAACAATCATTTGAGAGAAGGGACTCAATTACTTGATTTTGTGTCTAAGTTTTAGGATATTGATATCTTTGAAACTCCCCATAAAAAGACTCTCTTAAGTAGTGGAGAGGACTGAACTAGGATAGTATAGGGAGAAAATGACTACAAGTCCTTTAGAAGATCCCTACACCCATAGAGAGAGAAGGTAGCCATTGTAGTCCCAATAACGTGTGGGTATCAAAAAGTGAGAAACACTTGATAACTAGAATCACTTGGAAGTAACAGACTCTAAAGGAGTAGACAAATGATGAGCTTGCCCTTGCATACAGGTATGTGGGCATGGTGCGCCATGGCACTTACTTGTTTTCTGTTTCTATTTTGTATTTTTTTTTTTTTTTTTTGAGTTTATAATAAATTTATGACCCAAATTAAAGGTGTCTAAACGTATGAAGTGGTTTAGAGTAAATTGTAACAGTTATTGAAAGTCTCTAGAACTCCTCACAAACCCAATAGTATATAAAAATCCTTGTTTTTTCACTATATGAAAAATAGGGATTAATTTTTTATATCCTATAATATGTAGTTCTCTTGTTCTTTGTTATGATATTGGAGTCATAGTCACGTAATGTTTACTTGTACATTAATGTGAATCAATAGCTACAAAGGATCTTATGACATGTGTTCCCCTTTAAACTAAATTACAACACCTATACCTACTTGCCTTACAGCAAATAAGTACATGATAAAAAGAAACAAGAAGGAGAATGATGTCATTGTCTTTGGACCACTTACAGGTGGAGCATGGTCCCCTACTCGTCATTTTCTAAAATTTTGAAAATTTATAAAAACTTTTTTTCGATTGCAGAAACCAAGCCTCTCAATCTCAAGAAAAATAAACCTAAAGGGAGAATTACCGCATCGGGTTAGGATTTTACTCTCTTGTAAGGGACTTTTCTCGGTCTATCCTCACAATCCTTGAACCACTTCCTCGAACTGATATGATCGAACCCACAACGCAGATCCTTCAAAGCTATCCACTAAGCGGTGCAATAAAATAAGTAGCATGTGGATTTCAGGTGTTCTCCCAAGGATAAGTCCACACCCATTTGTGCATATGCACCATAACTCAAAGTGCAGGGAGCAGTTCTTCAACACATGTGCACCTTCTCCTCTATGGACGGCTTCTAAGAAATGTAACTATAATGTACAAATGCTATACAAGAAATGTAACTATAATGTACAAATGCTATGCAGGTGTTATGTCGAGCATTTTGCCCTCACAAGTTTTTAACCAATATACCGGAGGATTTCCTCCTTTTGGCCGACCACCGTTGGGAATCTCTCCGACCTCAACAAGGGATGACCATAGAATGTCTACTTGGTTGCTACTTAGGCTCAGAGCAAAAGGTTTTAACTCTTCCCTTACGATTCTATACCTCTCAGTCCAATTCAGTCATATAGGCGCAACTCGGCACTCTTAACAAGGGCACTAATTTTGCCTTGTCTTGGATGGGCCTAATCCACTTCGAGTCCCTTTGAGGACTACGTTCTTGTTGGAGTCAAAACATCTTACCTATAATGGGTTTGAGTATAATGGTGTCAAGGCCTTTAAAGGCCAAAACTCTAACAAGTTCGCCACCAGGCTATAAGCCAAAAACATGAGGTTCATGGGAAACTTTCAATGATATTTTCTCTTTAGTGGCTTTTACTCTCAGAGAAACTTATCGATGTTGCACCTCCTTATATTATCCATGGGGTACTTTTTAAGGAGTTCGCCATGAGAGTTGAGTGGGGCACATATGGATCACAGTTGACTATCCAAGCCTCAGGTAAATCGCTTGAAACTTCACCTTAGGCAATCATAGTCACCTCCAACCTTTCCCCCACATTTTGATGAATTTGGAAACGATTTTGAGTTTATATTCAAAGTTGAGGCACTTTTACCTACATATGAGGTTCACAACACACTTTTAGATTTCTTAGAACCATCATCTTCAATGTCCTTTTTCAACTAATTGAACTAACTCGCACTTCCTAACATGTTCTAAACTGGGATTGCACCATTCATAGCCAGCCCTTCCAACAGATTTCCTAGAGTACTTGATCAAATTAAATGAAATTTTGGGAACATTTTCATAACCATACCATTGCTTAAGAGATCAATTGGAATCCATTTAGTCAATTTTTTAAAACTTCATCACTAGCCTAATATACCCTATAGAACTGCTAAAAGGTGTTTTCGGATGCCACTTAAAACAAGCTCTATTGTTCATGATGTTCTTGTGCACACTTATAAAGTCATTAAAGTAATATTAAAAGTTCCAAACCATTGTGAAGCTGTTATCATGACTGTCCAGGGATAGGGCGATCATTCATTTCATGATTTGTTTTGCCTTTGCTTGGGTTATAATTCAAAAAGCATCCAAACCAATGTCACATAATGTGGCATTGAGTTGTGACTCTAAATCAGTAATTCAACATCTTTGAACTTAGTCAGCTGTCCAATATTAGGTAAGTGATTAGGAGATATATGAGAATTGACAGCAATAGCTGGCATCAAATAATCTGCTATTGGATGAGATTTTTGAAGATACAAACACAATTTGGGAGGTTAATAAACTTTGGTTAGCGCTTGATGATTTACAACGCTATGTCCTAGGCTCAATTCCTATCAAGGACAGGGGCCCTCTCCCCACTAATTCACTCACTCAATATATATATATATATGATGAAAATAGATGCATGAATTCTAAGTTGTGATCTTCTGAAAATCAAGGCATAATTTAAAATAAAATAAAATTTATTAGAATACCCATGAGATATTAATTATTTAACATTTTACTCGTATTTTTTTATTTGATTCAAAATACCCATCAAAATAGACTTCACCATGTGTTGGAATGATTAAACAAGTAAATTGTTAAACTACTGAAAAATTAACATGACCTACCAAACATTCTCATGAGTGAATGTGAATGCATGGCCGATCATATATACATATGAGGAAAATGGATGCATAAATTCTAAGTTGTGATCTTCTGAAAATCAAGGCATAATTTAAAATAAAATAAAATTTATTAAAATACCCATGAGATATTAATTATTTAACATTTTACTCGTATTTTTTTATTTGATTTCAAAATACGCATCGAATAGACATCACCATGTGTTGGAATGGTTAAACACGAGTAAATTGTTAAACTACTAGAAAATTAACATGACCTACCAAACATTCTCATGAGTGCATGTGAATGCATGGCCTATCCTACTAAGTTCAAGGATTTGTCTACAAACATTTTCATAAAATTTCTCACTCATTACATATCAAATTGGATGGCTTGGGGTGAGTCACGAAGTCTAATATTTTGTTTTTTTTTTAACTTTGTGTCTATTCAATGATACTCTTACAACTGCCTACTAATCATCAAGTAGGCCTTATTGGGCCCAAAACAAGGCCACACGCCCGCCGGTTCAGTCGGCCAACTATTTTGGCTAGCTTGCAATGTATACCGGCCCACTTACCTCCCATGTGGGCTAGCAAGTTGTGGCTTATCCAACCACAACTTCAAATAGATGATATCTAGGCCTTCCAATACAGCGTGAAATCCTCATAGGAGGCCATCAAGGCTGTTGGTGAGGCTTGGGGGCTACAATGTGAGCCACGGTTGAGGACTAAGGGACACAGGTTGTTTGTGATGGGGGCTTAGGGTTTGCTTTTATAGCCATCTCATGAACCCTGGGCATTGCACCGTGTTGCCCCAACCTCCCATGCCTTTATGTCCACATCAAGGTTTAAAAACACAATTCAGTGACTAGGATAGCTCATCCAAAAAACTAGTCCGGATCGGCCATTTGGCAGAGCGAACTGGCTAATAAAAAATTTAAAAAATTAGAGAATAAAAAAATTGAAAAATTAGATAATAAAAAAATTGAAAAATAAAAATAGGGTTAGTTCTGTGACATAACTGGCCAGTTTTGTCAAAAAACTAGTTAACCAATTCCTGATATTTTAGCAAAACTAAACCAGTACCACCGATTCCCAATCCATACCGTGGTTCGCTGTTATTTTAAACACTGGTATTAAATATATTCTAGACTTCAATACGTGAGACAAAGAACCATTAGAAGCCAAATGGGTCAGCCATCAAGCAAGTAGGTAAGGCCCACAAGTAGTCAAAACTTGGGCCCTCTATGGTTTGGCCTGCAAGACCCTCAACTGTGTCATGTCCATTAGATACTCTCAAGGACATAGTTCTCAAAAAGTGGATGAAAATGACAGTGATTTCACGTATGAACCTGTATAAGGGACATCCCCAAGAGGAGAACATCTATAAGGGTTTTAATAAGATTGTAGGCTCTCACAACACAAAAGTTATTGAGAATTTATTCAACAAAATAATTCACTGATTGAATAGATATAACATGCCTCTCAAAACTAGTTCGACCTTTATTTGTAGATTTTGCTTGTCTAAAACACACATACTTCATTTTAAAACATTAAGAGAATGATGTGTCTAACTCATTTTGTTATTTAAATTTCAAGCTTTGAATTTGCATGCTCTAGAGATTTATTTGTACACATGCCAAGAGTAGGGTTTTTCTTTGGGAGGGAGTCTATATGAGAGAGGGAGAGACTTTGTTACATTCTTCAGTAAAATATCATTTAAGGGCTCAATTAGGAGCAGCAACGGGCATACTGGGCTGGGCTAGCTCGGGCATTGATCAGGCTTTAGTGCCTATAGGGTAGGCCTTAGTTTGGCCCGGCCAAGAAGGCCCTAGCCGTATTAGGGCTGGGCCGTCAAATACAATAGACGTAATCAAAAGAGAAAAGGGCCAGGTCGGGCTGGCCTTGTCACGAACTTTGCCATGCTTGGCTCGGCTTTGTTCTCAGACCGCCGTAGCTCGATTTACCATCCGATTTTGTGGCCCAAACCCTAGATTTTAGGCCACGCCAATAAGCTTGTTGCCAGCCCTAGACTCAATTTATCTTACAAAAGCAATAAATGGCTCGAAAGATCCTATTTACCATTGCAAGTTTATTTTTCCAGTTTCGTTTGCAAAAGGTACATTTTTTTAAGGAATTTGAGAAATTTCCCAGTACTAACCCTATTCAAGGTTGGGAACCGTAAAAATATTGTGGGTTGATGGTTGAGAAAAAGGAACTATCAAATGACAAAAATACCACTAGTTTTGGATCATTAAACCTAAACAATTAGGGGTATTTTGGTGATTTGGTAGTTCAATTTTTCTAAAGGTACTTTTGTAATTTGGCTTGAGCCACTTAATATGGTTAAATTATGAAATGCCTCTAGTCGTTCAAGAATCTCAATCGTGTATAGATGATTTTGGAAGTTTTGAACATGTTTTTTGAGGAGGTAAATTTATGAAATGAAACTTAAATAGTGAACCTTGCAGTTAGGGCTGAGGATTTACTTGGTTTGGATCCAAAACTCGAATTTCAGACCCTATCCGAATTCGGGTCGATCTAAGATTTGGTTCCGATAGGTCGGATCTAGATAGTAATTCAAACCAGATTTGGTACAAATGGATCCGATCTGGATCCTATGTATACTTTTTGGATCCAGGTATGGATCTGAATATTCTTGATCTGATTGGGTCTAGATTCGCATTCGAGTCCAAATCCCATGTATACTTTCATAACGAATCCGGATCATAGTAGATTTGGATCCGATCCGACCGATTCTCAGCCGCGCCTGTTGTGGTAGATGGATGTTTTGAGCTCTTTAATGATTATGTATCATATTTTTCCTTTTTATTTTAGTGAAAAAGAAAAAATATGAAAAAGGAGCATGGGTCTAGAGGCAAGTGTTGATGTTGTGAGGCTAGGATCCTAGAGGGCAGCATGTCCTTCTCTTCTTCTCCTACTTATTTGTAATATAGGCATGCTTTTTATGCTTCTCCTACAACATAAAACTTATATATTTCCTCCTATACAACCATCCATTCTAAATGGACGGCTGAAATGGCCCCAAGCACAATGTCACATCACTAAAACTTTGTCATTTTAAACCAAGAAAACTCATTCCACAAACTAATTAAGGTTTAAATAGTAAATGTGAATACAATGTTATATGTTATGGCTTTAGAAGATAGAAACTGAAAACAGAGAGAGCGAGAGAGCGAGAGAGAGAGAGAGAGAAATGGGGCTCGGTGGAATGGACCAAAAGAGGTTCAAATTTGAAAAACATCTAAGAAAATTTCCTCAAATGCCTTTTGAAATATGATATAATATGGCTTAATTTAATTTTCTTCATCAAAATGAGTTTCTTTAAAGATATTTTTAAAAGGATGAAGTTTTTAATAATTATGAAAACACAATAAAGCCTCACCGTAAATCCTTGTCTGGAAAGCACTTTCCGCAGTGGAAATCTTTGTGATGCTCTAAAATCAATTTTAAAAACAAACAATAAAATTTGAAACTCAAAAAATGATAAAGATCTTGCAGATCTTTGTACATTTATTTTTAGGGGAAAATGGATGGTCTAGATAATTTGTTACAATACACACTATTTTTGTAGCTTTAAATCCAATTTTTTTACAATCATATTATTCAAGCCGATGTGATCGATATAAAGGTTTTTCAATACTTGAATTGCAATTTTTGATGTGTTATGAGGTGAGGCTTTTCAAGTTTTGATGGGCTGCAGCCCTACGAACGCTATCTTGCTTTTTAAAATTATACTATTCAAAGCATCTCAAAAAGATACGTTTTTTTATAAGATAGTGCTGATAGCAATGGCTGTGATACGAATAGGGAGACCCTTTACAAGTTCTAGATTTTTTCTCACTTTTTTTATGCTTTTTATTTTTTACGGCTCTTATGGGAGCATTATGGCGATCTAAAGCCAAAGGATTATATGCTCCCAAAAGAGTACATTATTAATTCATTCCTGTACATGAAACCCATATGAGAGTATTTGGATGCATCGGTCAATTTGGGGTAATTGGGCAGGGATGTTGTCATTATCGTTCTATCATGTGTTTAGGGATTACAATGGTGTTGCCGATGGTTTAGCTAAGAGAGGTGTTGCGCTTGATCTATCTTTATCCAGCATGATGTAATTCCTTAATGATGTAATTCTGGTTTTTATTTGACAATATAAATTTATAATTTCAGTCAAAAAATACTATTTGTATGACCTTGAATTTTGGGATCTAACATCCGCAGTCAATAAAATAAAATGAATAAATAAGTTAATTAAAATAAAATAAAAAAGGCATCCTATATGTGCTTTAAAATTGTAAAGAGTGTCTCATATTGAATTGAGACATTCCGATTTTTAGACGATCGGATCCAAGTGTTTAGAGATGTAAAATCTAACCGTTTTTTTTTATTATTATTTTATTTATATATTTATTTATTGATACTCATCTGATAAAGGATCCCAAAATTTCAGGTCAAGAAAATCCTCTAAGCAAGTCATTCACCCAAGTGAATACATGCATAGTATGCTCCCATGGTATATGTGTCTTCAGCCTATGCGGCCATGGAAACATATCATCAATTCACTCCCTCATGAGCACCCTATCTAGGGATATTTTTGGGACCTCAAGTTTTGGAAATTGAACCGAGAGACCAACCTAATAAAAATAAAATAAAATTATATGCAACTTTATGTGCCTGGAAAACAGAAAAGCTGTGAAGATCTTCCAATTTTCCGATGGTCTAATGCATATGTTTGGGAACTCCATGTCCAGCATTTTTCTTGAAAATAGTTGTTAGTGTTTCTAAATGGACTCAAAATTTTAGAACAAGAAAATTCTCTTAAGAATATCATTTGGCCAAAGTATGAGTTCAGTGTGCTTCTTGGGAATACGCGGTAGTCGCTCTTATTTTATCAAAGCTATTTTCACTAATATAAAAGGATGAAATTCAATAGGGCATAGGCTTAAAGCTCATCTCAAATCCTCCTTTAGAAAGCATTTTGGGTATTAGAAATCTTCATGATGGCTCTAAAATAAATTTTCAACACCAACAATAAAATTTGAAATTAAAAAAACAGTATAGATTTGTAAGATTTCTTAACACTTATTTTTAAGAGAAATGGATGATCTAGATGATTTGTTGCAATATACACAATTTTTAAAACTTAAAATCTTAATTTTATTTTTTCACAATCATAATGTTTAAGCTGAGATGATCAATTTAATGGTTTTTCAACACTTGAATTGAAATTTTTGATGAGTTAAGAAGTGAGGTTTTATTTATTTTGATAGAACTGCAGCCCTATCAAACCATTATTCAATACAAAATTAATCACATCAGTTGATAATTATTAGGATAATCTAGAGTTTTCATCGACTAAAAAGATAAACGGCAAGGATTTTATGTCCCAAAAAACACCAGCATCATACCCAATTTGGCACAGGACTTCAATAGTCATTGGAGTCTAATAACCTGTTTCTTAGATTTGGAATGTGGTTTGTGCATTTTGGTTATTTGGCTTCACTTATTTTACCAAATCAAATGACATAAATAACATGTTTTTTGGTGGTTTGAAGCTCAAGGTCCTTTCAATGGAAAACCTTAAAGAGGTTCAAGGTCTTTTTAATGAAGAACATATTCAATGTTTGGAACCTCGTAGAAACAAAAGTATTCACGTCATTTGCTTCAATTAATCTAAACTGCTATTTTTCAAAAAAAAGATAAAAATAAAACGGTTAAATTATCAAAAGCACACACTTAATAGCGGTTCAGAGCACAAAATGGTGACATTCTAAACATATTTTTAGTAAATAGTTGAGAACATACTAGGGAAAGTTATCTTTTAAATGTAATCAATTAGATTATTTAACCACCTCATCAAGTTTCGGGTTGAGTCTCTATGAGTCAGCCGACTCATGCTATATATCTAGGGGCCCCTCTTAAATCATCTTGAAATAGATTTTTAATTTAAAATTTTTGAGATTTATTGAACATGGCAAAAATAAAAAAAAAATTTGGTATTTAGAATGTGATTTTTTTTAATAGAAAAAAATTCTTGTGGCCCCCTCCAATATGCGTATGATGACGTCACGAACTACTTTCGGACGCAACGTCGCATTTAATGGGAAGGAATCCGATGCCCAAATGACGTCAGTCTATTACAAAACGACAAAAATCTGGAGGCGATTTCAGATTTGGCGCACGTGGTCTACGTGTCAAAAAATCAGGACGAATGATTGGGATTAGTCAACTCAATGGTTGTTGCACTAATTAATGGCGCTCTAAAATTATTGTCCAAGAATGATGCACAAGTGACAAAAACGATTTGGCGGAGATGAATCTAGTTTTTCTATCGAAGTGGTTAGAGGCGAAGTAGCTACTCTCGAATTAAAATTAATATAAATAAATAAAAATTTTGTTAAAATATTATATTTTTTATATTAGGACCGCAGTGATAGTTATCACACTTTTCTGTTTCTCAAGATCCGGTCATTTTTCAACGACAATAGCGAAAGGCCCAAGCCTATTAATAAATCTATTTTTGACATGGATTTTTGGATTTAATTTTTAAAGACATGTAATCTCAAACATAGATATCATAAATATTAAATTATAAGTAAATTCTAAAAACTAGAAATAATAATTTTAGCAAGAAAACATTTGGATCGTTAATTTCTATTGTTTTTAGATGAAACACCTACAAGATGGATGCTTAATACTTTTTGGACTGTATATGCAGTCATGCGGTCGAGTCCTACAGATGTAGTCATGCGGTCCAGCCTGCATCAAACAATTTTCCTAAAAACAACGAACTTATTTAGGGGAAAATATTTTTGATAGAGCTGCAACTTCAAAGGAAGTAAAGTTTCACCTCAAAACTCATACAAAACTGTTTTCGTATGAGAAAACTTTAAATCGATCATCTCAGTCTTGACCATTATAATTGTGAAAAAAAAAGGTTTCAAATCTCCAAAATAATATGTGATAACATATTGTCTAGACTATCTATTTTGTCTTGAAAATAACTGTTTATGGATCCGTAAGATCTGTACCGTTTTCTGAGCTACAAATTCTGTAATTAATAGTGGAAATTGATTTTAGAGACATTATTGAGAGTTCTCATACCCAAAGTATTTCGTTGAATAAGGTTTCAATATGAGGCTTTACTTTTTCTTCATAAGGCTTAGGCCTAATGAAAATAATATCGTATTAAGAATTGTGTTTTTGTTGAAGATTTTTTAAGCGATTGGACAAAGACTGCGTTCGAAGGAGGAATGGTGGTCATTTCCCTACCTGCAAAATGCTGAAAATTGGGCTTCTCATTAGTTATGGATAAATCATCGCGAGTTATGACCGCAAATCTAACACTAGGTCCATGTTTGCTTTCTCTTAGAAAGCGTTCTTTTTTTTTTTTTTAACTTAGGCCTAGCTTTGGCGGTAATATTGAGAAGCCCCATAGTGAGCTCTCTAACTCCATTCTCATTAAATGGTATGGGCCCAAATCCCCACTGACTTATCAATTTGTTTTTAGAATAGCTTGGAGCCTTGGTGGTAGTATTGTCGAGCCTTATGATGAAGTCTTTGATTACATTTTCACCAAAATGTAGGGGCCCAAATCCCCACTGACTTACTACTTTTTTAAGAATAAGCTGGAGCCTTGGCGGTAATACCAATGAGCCCTATGATGAAGTCTTTGACTCCATTCTCATCAAATGGTAGGGCCCAAATCTCCACTGACTTACTCTTTTTAAAGAAAATGGGTTGGGGCCTTGGCGATAGCATCAACAAGCCCTATGATGAAATCTTTGAGTTCATTCTCACCAAATGGTAAAGGCTCAAATCCCTACTTTTTTTTTTAGGAGAGATAATATAGAGAGTGCGTTACACGTGAATTGTAGTAGAAAATGGTAAAAGCATATGATGTTTTATATATAAAAGCAAAAAAAGTAAAATATTCTGCACAGTATTAGAAAAATAATTGACACAATATTAGTAAATTATCAACAAGCCAATTGCCCTCACTTTTTTTTTAATGTTAAGAACCCTAAACTTCAGAAGATGAAACACATTTCCATATTTTTCTTTTCCCTTTTATTTTTTATACTTGTAGTGTATAAATTATTAAAATTTGTGGGACCATAGAATGGAGAGGGAACACAACATTTACATGGTTCAGGCCGAAGCCTTACGTCAACGGATCCAAAGCCCCAATTGGCTACATCTTCATTATATTGGATAAAAGCTTACATCAATAAGTACCTCTATATATAGAGGACAATCACACAATTAGATAAGATATATAGAGGACAATCACACAATTAGATAAGATAATTATGGTATGATAACTTCTTCTTCTTCTTCTTTTTTTGACAAAAATTCAAAACTTTATTAAATGGTTAAAATGAAATTACAGAATCAGAAATAGAAAGAGAACCGAGAGAAATGCCCCTTTTAGCTAGAGCATCTGCAACACAATTTGCTTTATGATAAACATGGGAGAAGGAGACCGTTAATTTGATAGAGACATCCAAGATTTGCAATCCCAAGGAACCGATTGCTCTTTCCTACACCATCTGATGACATTCAAAGAGTCTCCCTCAATCACACATACGGTGCCTAGTTTGTGTTCTGTAAAAATCTGTAACCCTCTAAGTAAGGCTGTGATTTCTGCAAAGTTCGTTGTTATCAAACCAATCGGGCCTACATAGGATAATATTGTGTTCCCAAAACAATCACTAATAACACCCCCAATCCTTGCCGGCCCCGGGTTACCCATAGACCTCCCATCAAAATTGATTTTTAGGCAACCCATTGGGGCGACATGCCAAATAGTATTAGGCCGAGAACTCCTCACACCTAGGGAGAAAATGTTAGAAAAATTAATCACTTCATCAACTTTCGAAATCCCCCAATCCTCCTTAGTCACAGAAAGAGAAGACCAAATAGATAGTCTTACCAAGTGGATCACCTTACCAACAGGCAGCACCACACCCTCAAAGGTTCTTTTTGTTCCTTTCTTTCCACACTTCCCACATAACTAAGCCCCTAGCAATCTTCCAAATAATCCTTCCAATTTTAGGCAAAAAAGGAAGTGATAATTGAGAAATAATCCCAGCTACATTCTGCAGTAGTGGCAAAGATATTCCAACCATACTGAGTAACCAAGACCAAATAGCAAAGGTGAAGGGACAATGTATCAAGACATGCGACCAAGTAACTTGGTATGACAACCTGATGACCAAGTAACTTGGTCTCTATCTTCTAGATACTTAACCTTATATATATATATATATATATATATATATATATATATATATATATATATATATATATATATATATATATATATATATATATAATGATGTATATCAATATGAACCCGAGATATCTATATCTTAACGGAATTACTCCAACTAATTGCTGACATTTCTCATCAATTTTTCATGCAAAATGTTAGGCTTTAAAAAAAAGATACATTGGACAAATTCATTCTCAACATTTTTCTTGCGAAATGTTAGGGTGGAGAAAATATCACTGGAAATATTTTTTATGCTATCCAATTTTTTTTCTTTAGATCCATACCAATATTCATTATGATATCCAGTTGGTTTTTCGGTACATCCCATACCCCGTGGTAGGAATAGAATACATGGTAATATCTCTTACCCTTATTAGGAAAGGAACTCAAGACATCATGATTTAGTACTCCACGTGTATCCATCTAATTGTTTTTTTAATGAAGAAATATGTTAACAAAATATTAGACTAGATTTTATTGAAATATTCATGCCACCCAATTGTTATTTTTGTTTTTTGTTAAGTTTACCTAGTTGTTTTTCGAGAGAGGTTGGCTAGATATAGGGGAAGGTTAGGCTGAGCGATGGAGAGGAGTAGCGGCGATAGAATGAGTGGGGCGGAAATGGAGGGGGAGCGGCTGAGAGTAGGGGACTTGATTGTCGTTAGAAAATAACTAGGTCAGTTATTGAAAAACTTAATTTTGATTAATAAAGTAAGCAGGTTTTCAGTGTAAGATTTGAGAGAGTTAAAGCCACCAGTATGTACTACAATTACATAGTAAAGGTGTGTTTGAGGCATTAATTTTGGTGAGTGTCCCTTGTAAATTCTCCATTTTTCTTTTCCAATAAAGATGAGATCTATGTAGGGTTACATTCTTTAGAAAAATAGATCGGTGGCCAAATCAATCACACAGTAGATCTGGATCGAGGATCCAGAACAACAAATTGGTAAGGAAATAGAAAAAATAGTAATAGATAGATGCAAAAATCTTTGAGAATCGTCAATTCCAGGGCGTCCCCCTTCTGGGACTAAGATCACCCACCCACCTATCCTAGGCAATTATAGTTCAACCAAGGTAATAATTGACATAACACTCATGGACAGCACGTGCAATGTCAATTCCAATTTATGTTTTCTATCAAAGGTCCGGGTCAAGAAATGTGGTTTCAATATTGAAAATCTTTCTGGTAGCCTTAAAATTTATTTTCATCTTTTATTATAAAATTTAAAACTTCAAAAATAATGTAGATCAAATAAATTTATGAAAATCTTAAAAATTGACAGTCCAAAAATACATTACAAAATACACTATTTTTAAAACTTGAAATCCATTTTTTTTTCATGTCCATGCATCTTGAGGTCGAGATGATCAGTTTGAAGATATTTGAGCATTAAAACAATATCTTCTAGTGAAATTTTTGAGATGCACCCTTATTTGATTGCTTAGAGCCCCACACTTCTATAAACTTTTTCTGTCCAAGAAAGCCAACTCATTCGATGGAAAATTAACCATTCGATGGAAAATTAACCAAATGTGAAGATGCCACTATTTTTCTTTACATTTATAAAAAGAGAGTAAACAATGAGATCATTTACTTTTAGTAGAAAAGTCATAATCATCCATAGTTGTCCAATATGAAATCAGCACCGTTAGGGGTGTTCTATCATCTAAGCTCAGATATAAGAGATAATTTTATCAACATTTTGTGTATTAAATGACAAACATCCAACTGGCTAGTTTCACGTTTGATGACTAAGGGTGGTTACCAACTTATACGTAAGATTAAACAATGACATACTATACAATCCCGAAAGAAAACCATAGAGTATTCAAGAAGCCAAGAGCATAATCGTCAAAAACCTTTTCTTTTTATAATTAAAATTACAAACAAGCAAATGAGAGGATCAACTGATGTCTACAACTTCTTATAACATAGAGAAACATCCCTCCCTAAGAGAGAGAGAGCAACAAAGAAAATTCTGTATTTCTCTTCAAAATTCTAAGCTCCCATAATCCCACTTTGTAATCGAGCCTCTGCCTGTTCAATAAGGCTGATAAAATTGCGGACAATCCTTTTGCCTTCGTTGGTTATTATGCTCTCTGGATGGAACTGAACACCCTATAACCCAAAGATAGCAAAACTTCAATATCACTTAATGCTTCAACTGTAATCCCATAGTTAAAATTCATACTTGTAAAAGGAAGTGGATGTTTAGCCAAAATCAAATGTACAAGAAGCATACTTCAAATTCAGTAAGGCTAGTCTTAAAAAGGAAGTGTGAGTTCTTTGCCAGAGTCCTGCATTGTTTCACTTCATTAAAAGGAGAGATCAAGTGCCCAGACAATAAATGCTTAAAATGGAATAAAAAAATTAAAAATTAATGACAATTTTTAAATAATATTTAGATGCATAATTACTATACTTACAAATAAATTTACCAATAAATATAACATAATTGTTATGCTTACATATGAGTTACTTCAAATAATTTTTTAGACTAACGACTTACATTTATTTACAATGATTTATTTGAGACTAACGACTTACTTCAAATAAATTTATTTACTTCAAATAATTTAGTTACTTCAAATACCAGATCTTCACAATGATTCACTAAACATATTTATTTGATCTTCCATTGTACATGATAATAAAGAATATTATTTCAGTCTAATCATATACAAGTCCTGCCCTTTTCCTAACATATCTCCCCCTTCATTTAAATTGGAAAAAAAGAAAGAGAAACCCCTAAGCTGCAGGTGTAGAGAGCAAATGAATATAGGAGTATGGATAAAGAAAAAGATAAATAGAGAATAGATAGAGATGGGACAGAGAGATCATTATCTCTCTTGTACACATGTTTTAAAAAGAAGACGGTTCAAAATCCCATAACCATTTGTGCAATAAGTACGATAACTATTCCCTATATTAAATAAGAATTTGGGAGCATTGAATTTAAACCTCTCTTTTTGATTGGTGCAGATTTAATAATCTCTTGCCATTTGGAAATTCTAAGGAACATTTATTTGAATAGTTATTGCCTTTTGTTTTATGCATTTATCGCTTTTATATTCATGGATATGCATTTCTTGCATGCTTTTTTATAGCCATGCAATTAATGCTTGTTTTCCTTTGAAAATATAAAGAATATGGGTGTTCATCTGTTTACCCACACCCCTATTGGATTGGGCTTGTGCTCCTCCAACATGGGATGCAGCTGGACAACGATTCCGCTCTGGAAGCATCACGTTCCCATAATGGGATACCCACACATGTTGGGAGATCCTGGTAATCGACCATAAACGGTTCCTAAAATCTAAGATATTCTATAAAATAGGGAAACTTGACATTTTCAGGTTTCAGTACAACTTTGTAAGTTGATAAATAACTCTCTCTCTCTCTCTCTCTCTCTCTCTCTCTCTCTCTCTCTCTCTCTCATTCATGCCCATGCATCCCACAGTTCTAATAATTCAGCACTTCACTAAAACTTTGTAACTCAAGTCCCAATAAAGCAAAAAGAGCTCACCAAATTTCACATGTAAAAATAGAATACAGTTAATTTCCAATTACCAACTAGAGATCCAATATGACAAGCATACTTATATCACCATGTATAAGTAGTAATTCCAAGCATACAACACAGAACTATTGCATCACGTAGACCAAATTACACGTTATACATAGATCGATCAAAATACAACAATAGGGAAAGAAAAAAAATCAAGAACAGACAGAGAAAAGAGAGGGCACACTAAAATCCAATGGACTGGCAAAAACCATAATCCAATGAAGTTATCATCATACAATGAAATGATGGGCATTGATGGAAGGACAATTGGCCCCAATGCTGGGATCATTCCATGCTCTGGTGGCCCCATTGACTCCCCATAATTGTCAACCACTTCAAAGGACGGCGATGAACCAAATTGACCATGTTCTTCCAGAGTCCATTTGATTATGGTATATTTCATATGCACTTCTTGTACCAGCACATATGACAACCAAGACAAATAACACTAAAAATAACAAGAATAACTACCTGCATATTTTTGTATTCTTTGTGGCGCACAGCCATAATCAGCCCGTCTTCAGTCCATGCTATAATCTCAAGTTTGTCTCTTGGAAAGCTGTCATGTTCTATAACAAGGCTGTGGTATCTGGCAGCAGTGAAGGGACTGTGCAAAAAAGTAGACAACAAGGATAGGTTCATACGCATGTCAGCGTGACTTTGATGAATGAGAAACTACATGCCACGCACTTAAGCTATACCAGTAGTGATTCTTATTTGCTTTTGAAACTAAAGCTTCACTAGGACAAAAAACTACAGCCAAAATATATTCTCACCTTTTCTCCTGATAACTTATTATATCATGATTACTTTCTTTGTAGGTTGCTAATGCTCCTTCTCACTCTTACACTAGAGAACATGTCCCTCCCTCCCTCCACAAACATACACAAGTAGGCAAGAATTGCTATGCCCAGTGCATCACTGGAGTGCAATTATGATAGTAAATACATTTTTCTTGGGGGTAAGTCAGCAATAGGAATCGAACCCAAAATGATAGTAAATAAGTTTATGAAATATGAAAAACACTATATATTAATTATCTTAATAGATACGCTAATGAAGAAGGAAATTTGTATTCTTTATAATATAGACAAATAGATAAAGAGAAATGAGGCCTTTATAATATAGACAAATAGATAAAGAGAAATGATGACCGTCAAGGAAATATACCATACTTATATAGAATAATAAAGAGATATAGGAAATAGGGATAAATGAAGTCTCAATGGATATCCTAAATAGAAACATGGCCAAATTGTGTTTCTTTTTCTTTCATACACTACACTTTCTATTTTGTTTCTTTACCCTATATTTTTGGATAAGCTGAATGGCTAGTTTTCATTAGTAAACTTGCTCCCTCTCTTGTCTTTTCTAAATTGTTTCTTTTTCTTTCATACACTACACTTTCTCTTTTGTTTCTTTACCCTATATTTTTGGATAAGCTGAATGGCTAGTTTTCATTAGTAAACTTGCTCCCTCTCTTGTCTTTTCTAAATTGTTTGCCTTAGCTCAAACAAGGTAGAGAGACATTTAAAGAAGGCTTTGGAAAAATAAATAGAAAGTTGACATGTGGCTTTCTAGAAATGCTAGATGTTACCCTAATGTCAGACTGTTAACTAAGCCATATTTCAAAATGAAGTGCTTTTGGCTAAAGGCCCCAACTATTCCAATATCAAAAAAAACTTCACTTTTACTATTTGTTCCGAAGGTGCATGTACTGTAACAATAGTGGCAATTGGCAAACTTACTTTGGCAAACCTGAAAGCAAACCGGCTTCTCCTTTTTCATCATAATAAACTAGAGAACTCTTTCCATGCATGACACCATATGGAGAGCGTACAATCTTTCCTGTAGAATGAGAAAAATAGTCTTTTATTAATGAGCGTTCACATTATTAATATTTCTATGTTTATCTGTAACTTTGATGGTGAGGCCCTTTACATAGATATTCAATCAAGCATATCATTTTCAATGAAAAAAATGGACAAGAGGTATTTACTCTTAAATCATTGTATTCTTCTTTTTTTTTCTTTTTTTCATTTTTTTTTGTGAGGGGTTGTGGGGAAAGTTCTAATGGTATGGTTCAAACTTGGGAAGGAATCTTGCAATCCTCAACACCTCAACCAATCAAGCCCAAGCATGAGTCCTACTTACTCTTGAACATAGATACTATGATTGCCCCTTGTGGTTGGTCGGTCCGCTCACATGAATCTAGAGTGGGAACCATGTAGGATCACCACTTCACAATTCATGGGATAACGGTTCCATTGCCCATGAGAAACTCTTGTCAATAACATGGTGAATGCATTGGGAATTATTTTTATAAGGGAGAATAGGGCGTAATTATTAATTATTTAAATTGTTGCACATTGAAATCACATATATATACTTGCATAAAGAGTATCTAGTTGCCAAAATAGAAGGAGATTTTAGTTGATATCAATGCAAGCTAAAAATATTAAGCAGATTAAAGGCAAGTTATCTCAGTTCAGTACTAACTAAATAAAGGGAGTTTTATTGCATATATAAGTTGTCAACAAAAGATACATACAATACAAGGTAATATATTAATGATTCAATGTCATGAATAGGCAGTGGAAATGCAGGAGTTTTCCATTGATTTTTTACAACTTACATAAAAAACAAATAAATATATTTTGAGATTCAAATTTAATACTAAGATGTGCATGTATTTGCTTCCTTTGGACTCAATAATGCATGTAAGTATTGCATATTAAATTTTTTTTATAATTGAAAAATGTCTTATTATGTTCAAAAAAATAAATCATTTCAGAATAATAGTATTTGCACTTAATATATTGAACACCCAATTAATTTTGCATAAGTTCCTAATAAAAAAGAGACAATTTTCCCACAAAAGAAAAAAAGAAAAATGGCCTAATGATAATTTTTTGACAAAATTCAAGATCGTTAATATATTGTTAACAAAATTTGCTACTAAGCAAGTTGTATAACCCAAGAAATTGAGAGCAGTGCTCGTGCAGAACCTGGCCTTTTGCTTGGTGTTGCTTGTTGATTCATATAACGAATAAGGAGATCTAGTGACGAATTTACTGACAAAGTTCAAGTTTAATATCTTTGTTTTCATGTTTCCAATAGGATGAGGTTTCAATTTTTTTTTTTTTTAGTTCCATGAATTAAAGTTTAGTTTCCTATTTAATCGTTGATTCATATAACGAATAAGGAGAACTAGTGACAAATTTACTGACAAAGTTCAAGTTTCATATCTTTGTTTTCAAGTTTCCAATAGGATGAGGTTTCAAAAAAACAAAATTTCCATGAAAAATTAAAGTTTAGTTTCTTATTTAATCATTTGCGTTTAGTTTCCTTTTATATAATAGGAGCTTAGGTATCCTAAATATAAAGGTTCCCTAGTTCCCTAATTTTGAAAGTAGATTGGTAGAATATATGTGGCAAGTCTAGGTTTGCTCGAAGTCCAAGCCAAGCTAGAATGCACTATACTTCACGTATTGGACCATAGGCCATGCAATGAATTTTGATAATTTAATAAAGAGTAACTTCTTTTAGCTTTGCCGGTTGACTCAATCAATGAGGACCTGATTCCTCAACCCCATCATGTGGTGCTGATTCCTCAAGAAACCAAATCATGCATCATTAGTAGTGGACCAGTAGCCCACCCAGCTGCCATTTATGGACCTAGGACAGAGCTATCCCTTGTGTCGCTCGTTCTCTAAGTTTTGCTGTAACTCTAATCCATGGCTTGCACCAAGTAAACAGCTCGCAAGGTGGAAAAACTCCTAGGAAGCAGCTCGCCACTAAACAGCTCATAAATCAACTCCTATAACTGGTGATAGGTAGAAATCTCACAAGTTCAAGCCCGGGACCGTTGCCCTCTTCAAACCGTCTTCAAATTCATTGTTTTTCTATCTTCTCTTGGAATCCAGAGCAAGTTCTGAAAGCCTTTTAACCAAACACATTATCCCACCAGACCCTGGTTTGGTATATTATTACAAGCAACTGCGTCCTCAGTTTCTTTGGTGTAGGACATCCTGGTTCAAAGTCCCACCATCTACTTTTTCCACAGCTATATTTCTTTTCTCGATGAACCAACTACTGATTTTTCTATGGCTTCGATTTTATAGGCACTATCAGCCTTTTCCCTATAACCTTGAATTAGGACGGCGTTCCAGGCATTTCTTAGTCAAGAAAGTACATTCCTCTCTATTTTTTGGCCTCTTTCCTCGTTCAAATCAATTGGGTCTTAGACATTTTTCTCCTCTATTATTTTCCTTTGATTTAAAAACCCAACCTCTGGTTTTTCAATGGATTCAATTCTATCACATCAATGTTGTTTTCTCTGCCTATAGGTTCAACATGTCCATACCACTGGCCCTTATTATCTCTGGGAACTACAATTTTTTATGAGCTTTCAAGTCTATCTTGGTGAAGAAAAATCCCCAATCCTTCAACTTTTGAGCTGTTTCATCATCCAAGGAAATTGGGTCTTTGACATTTCTGCTATGTCCATTAAAAAGCCATGCATAGGCATTTGTTTGTGCTGATTCCTTTCTTAGGAGAATGGAGTCTAAAAACCCATGCATAGGCATTTATTTGTGCTGCCATTTTTTTCACTGAAATTAAATATGAAAGCTGAATCAATGATTGTCATATCAATTGTGGCCCTCTTTGAGTTCTTTGACAATGTGTAGTTTTAGGTTTCTAGGCTAGGTTCGCCATTCCTCTTTGCATGGAAGAGATTCGGGTTAAAATTTACTGAGATCCATTTGCCATTCCATGCAAGGTTTTCTGATTGGGGCCAGAAAGACAGCATAAACACGACATTGATTGATCCATGCTCTCTCTCTCTCTCTCTCTCTCTCTCTCTCTCTCTCTCTCTCTCTCTCTCTCTCTCTCTCTCTGCCGTATCTATTTTACCTCATACCATAGACAGTTTCATCCTTACCTTTTCCAAAAAACACTATTCCCTAAGCTATTTTTTCTCACTAAACATCTGCCAAACAACTACATAAGTCGTATTACAGAATATATAATAATATTAGACAAAGAAATATACTCATGATGGAACTAAATGTCATCCAAACATGCCCAAAGCGCATTCATATATGTATTTGTTTCAATTACTCCATACACACAAACACTGACATGCATGTACATATGTATATTTCATTAGTTGTTTAAGAGTGGTGATCGATTAAATTCAATGTAAAATAATACAAGATTCCATAAAAATATCATCATCAGAGCCTTTTCCCAACTATTTAGGATTGACTATACGAATCCTGGTCTGCCATTTTGCTTTATGAAGGGTCATACCCTCAGTGAAGCCATATGTCTCCATATCTTTTTTCACTACCTCCAACTATGTCCTTTAGAGTCTATCCCTTGCCCTTTTTTAGCCTTCCACTTGAACCAACTCGTACCTCCTAACAGGTGCTATACTGGGTTTGCGTTGCACATGGCCAACCCACCTATTTACTTTCTCTCATCTTATCGCCTATTGAAGCCACACCTAAGCTCTCCCGAATATATTCATTTCAAATTCAACCCTCATTCATCTCAATATCCTCATCTCAGCTACACTCATCTTATGGGAATGTTGTTTCTTGACAGCTCAACATTCCACCCATAAAGCAAAGCTGATCTCACAGTTGTCTTATAGAACGTTCCCTTTAGCTTCATTGGTATGCGATGATCATATAAAACTCCGATCGCACATCTCCATTTCGCCCACACAGCTCTAATTCTTTTGTGTGACATTATCCTCAATCTTTACATTTTCTTGGATTATCGACCCAAAATATCAAAAGTGCGCTCTTTTTGGCATTCCAGAAAAATATGCCCAACCAAATTTGGAGGATGCCACAACACAACAATTTGGGACACAAGGATGTCAAGGATCATAATCATCATCATCATCCAAGCCTTATCCCCATTATTCGGGGTCGATTACATAAATCATATTCTTCTATTCTTCTCTATCAAGCGACATACCCTCAATAAGACCAAATAGTCATCATATATTTTCTCACTACATCTATCCATGTCCTTTTGAGCTTTCCCTTTGTCATTTTAGAGCCTTCTAGGTAAACCAAATCACAACTCCTAACAAGTGTTGTATTAGGTCTACAATACACACTGCCAGCCTAGCTAAGCCTACTTTAGCTCATCTTATCTCCTATTAAAGTCACACCTAAGTTCCCTCGTATGTATTCATTCTGAATTCTATCCCTTCTTGTCTTGTTGCTCGTCCATCTCAACATCCTCATCTCAGCTACACTTATCATATGGATATTGTTGTTTCTTGACCACCCAACATTCCGTCCCATAAAGTATGGCTGATCTTACAACCGTCCTATAGAATATTCCCTTCAGTATCAATGATATGCGGCGAATCACATAAAACTTCGGATGCGCATCTCCAATTCGTCCATCCAACTCTAATTCTATGAGCGACATCGTCTTTAATTTCTCTATTATCTTGGATTATCGACTCTAGATATCAAAAACTATTTCTTTTAGGTATTTCTTGACTTTCAATCTCAACTACTTTATTGTCTACTCCTAATATGACCAAACTTGCATTCCATATATTCTGTCTTAGGTTGTAGAGCATCCTTCCAACGTTCTAACTTTGTGTTGACACCACCACTAGTCTCATCAATCAAAACTATATCATTTGCAAACAACATACACCATGGCACCTCATCTTGTAAGAGCTTAGTTAACTCATCCATAACTAAAACAAAGCGATATGAGATCAATGCTGACCCCTAATGTAGGCCCATTGTCACTCAGAACTCACTTGTCACTCCACTACTTGTCTACACACTAGTTTGCTCTCCCTCATACATATCTCTCACTATGTCAATATCTCCCTTGTACATCTCTCACTATGTCAAGGATCATCTAAGGAAATATCTAAGCTCTGGAATGTATCATGTTCACATTTAGTAAACATAACTAGCAATCAATTTAGCAATATCTCATGATGGAGGACACTTTCCAATATCATATATATATATATATATATATATATATATATATACATATATATATATATATATATATATATATATATACATATATATATATATATATATATATATATATATATATATATATATATATATATGTATATATATATATATATATGTATATATATATATATATATGTATATATATATATATATATGTATATATATATATATATATGTATATATATATATATATATGTATATATATATATATATATATATATATATATATATATATATATATATATATATATATATATATATATATATATATATATACACACACACACATGGTTATTCTAGAATAGCCAACACCAATGGTGAAACTTTCACTATAAAATGCTCTTTTGTGCGCGAAAATGACTTTTGACTATAAATAGTTCATGTATTTTGGGAAAGGCATTTTCTCTTTTTACAATCCCTCCAAAACTTAATTTCAAATTTAAAAATATTCATTTGACTTCTTGAATGATGAGTAGATCTCTAAAGCAATCTAAAATTACAAATATGCCCTTCTCAAAATTTTCAAACAAGGTATTATTAATGTAATTTGTATATTTATAAGGACCTTTTGTTGTCAAAAATTTAGTATGGTGTAATCTAAAAATTCTAAGTTCACCATTAATATGGTGTATTCTAGAATATCACACACAAACACACACGACCACACGCGAAACACACACACGCACACAACTGAATGTGATGTTCTTGCTATGTGAGAGATTGCCTTCTTAGAACTGATGATGAACATAAATCAGAATCTTAGTGAAAGCTAACTATGCCATTGATTAGTTGACGTGCATAAAACGCTTGATTTCTGAATAATATGGATTTTTGCATATCTAAGAGGCACATATTTCTTTATCAGTTTTCAGTACTTGCGAGAACTTGGTGCTACCTTTGAGGCGTACCAAAATGATGAGCCCACTGTAGCAGAGATCAGAAGGTTTTCACTTTCTTCTTTCCCTTGGTTGTCATATGTTTGTGTTTAACCCTTATTGTCAATGTTTGATTCTGAATGATTTCTAAGCATCTTAACTCACTTTGATTCGAATCACTACGGTGACCAGTTAAGGTCGATGTGCAGCTTTGTACTTGTATTGAAGCAAGTATTTGGTTTATTGCTTTTTCAAACTGTCAATTTTCACCAATGCCAGCATTGGTCAAGTGAGGCCCTTTGGAGGAGAACTTTCTTCTTGTTGCAGGAGGCAAGATATTTCTTTGGCTCTCCCAAGATTTCTCTCCAAAACCTTTGCAGGTTGCAATTTTGTTGCATATTGTTTAACAAAATAGTAAGAGTATATAAAGGTAGGAACACAATTCACTAAAACAAAAGAACATATATTACTTTCGAATTCACAAATTTTGAGATGCCATTTAATAAAGTAGATAGCATGAGAGAAAATAGTAGGATTGCCTTTTAGTTGAAATAGACAAGGATATAGAACCACTTACCTCCATAGGCCTCCCCAATACATTGCAGGCCCATACACACCCCAAACAGAGGAAGCTCTGGCCCTAGCTCAAGCACACTTTGAAGTGATATCCCTGAATCCTGTGGAGTACCTGTCAAAAAAAAGGTTATTTTTAGTGTAAAATAATCATAAATATTATTTCATAAGTAACAAGCACATGGGAAAAATATCTTACCAGGTCCAGGCGAAATAAGTATTCCTCTAGGCCTTCTCCTTAACAAGACAGAACAGAATCATTCAGAATTAAACAAAGACGACAAGGTAAGACATTACATATGAAAACCTAGGGAAAGAAAAAAAAAATGAAAACCTTCTGATTTCAGCTACTGTGAGCTCATCATTTCGGTACACCTCGAAGGCAGCACCAAGTTCACCCAAGTACTGCAAAATGGTAAAGAAAAACTATATACTGCTTAGACATGCATAAATCCATATTATTCAAAAATAAAGCATTATATGCATGTCAACTAATTAATGGCATGGTTAGTTTTCACTGAGATTCTGTTTTTTGTTCATCGTCAGTTCTAAGCAGGCAATCTCTCACGTAGAAAGAACATCATATTCAGTCAAGCGAGGGGTAATGGGAGAAACGCATGCCAAGAGCAATATTTAAATGTAACAGTGTTTGATAAAAAAAAAAGGGGGTGGTGAGTACCACAAAACATGGTTTCTCTTCCTATTTTATGTGGAATGATACAGGAAAGCTGATGATGACCAACACAGATATTTTCCGTTTGTCATTGGAGTAGGAAGAGAAGTACCAATGGATTATTTTCAAGACTATTGCCAAAGTAGCTTCAGACCAAAATTGATGGTAGACACAAATTGACTGAACTTGTTTCCTTAAGAGTTTAAATTGAATGGGCTGGAACATAATGAAACTGAGAGTAAAATGGTAAATTGATGAGAGACATTTCCAGTGAATGAGTAGGGCTAATGGACAGATTGTTTAAAAAGGTGAAGCTAAAAGTGCACAGAAGTATTTACAAGGCAAAATGTTAAAGGATCAGCAATGTCGGTTTTTGTCTACATGTACCCCGCAGGGTTCAGGATTAATATCAATCCAAAAGTGTTCCTGGACTAGGACTGCAATTTGCTCTGTTCTGCGTTGTAATGTGTCTGCAATGCATTGGTGACTCTTATGGAGGTAAGTCATTCTACATGTATGTTTTAACTATAAGGCAAGCTACCATTTTTTCATGCCTTCTACTTTAGGTACTGGCATCACAAAATATTTTCAAATCTGAAAGTATATGGTATTTGGATTTTATACTGTAAATGGTCGTATAGCTTGCAATTCAAGCGTAGCCAACTGCACAACTCAAGCATCACCGTCTGGCCCAACATCCAGCTGTGTGATAGCCTACCATGGGGGCATAACCCCCCATGTACCATGCTCCACACTTGCCTTGTCTGCTAAGGTCGGTTGGTCGGCCCAAGGCTTGGGTTCCCTCCTCATAGAGGTCCGTTGATAAAAGACCTGGACCACCAGAAGTGGTGATTCCGTACATTAAAACAGCACGAATTCTAACATGACTATCAGGTCATTTCTTCAATTGTTTCCTGCACCAGGGGATGTTCACGCTCAGTGCCTTCAGTCAGCACACATGCATTGACAAGCCCCCCAAACAAGAAAAAAAAAAGAGATCCTGACGTCCTCGTCGAGAGTCCAGCGAAGAACTCCGAACCAAACTGTCGTACTCCCCAGGGTCACATCCTTTTCCCAACTAGCTTCCTCTTCCATCAAGCCCTTCCACTTGACCAGAAACTAAACACTTCGGCTCTTTCTGCATTGCCCCAATACTCGTCCTGGCAGGATGGCCTCAACCTCCAGTGCGAACTACATCCTCACTCGTGGAGGTGCTCGAACTACCTGAACCCTTGTCTCATCCTCGTCGAGATGATAGGGCTTCAAGAAACTCTTGATCTGGTTAGGGAGGGTCAAGAGATAGGCCTGCTTTCCTATCCACCGAGTCACCTCAAAAGGACCATCATATCACTAGATTAAGCCATGGCATGCACCATCTTGGTGCTGATATCCTTCCAAATTCGGGGGCTAAGCTTGAACATCACCCAATCCCCGTCATGAAACTCAAGGTGTCGACAGCCAGCATCAGCATACTTCTTCATGCATTGAACGGTTTGGTAGAGAGTGTCACATGCCTCTTTAAGCTGCTCGGCCTTTTCTTTTGGCCAATGTCAAGGCTGCAAGCCATTGATTGTCCTTGTTGCAGGCCACATCAAGTGATGCCAGAGGCTACCGATCTGTGACCATCTCTAAGGTGCTCTTCCCTGTTGAAGAACTGCGATGTAACTTGTAGGAAAACTAAGTCAAGTCGAGCAAGTTAACCCAATTATGCTGGTTGGCAGTCTCATAGTGACAGAGCTAGTCCTACAACATTTCATTCTCCCTCTCAATTTGACCATCTCTTTGAGGGTGGTTGCTAGTCGAGAAGTTTAGCTTTGTGCCCATTAACTCAAACAAGTGTTGCCAAAATCTCCTTGTGAATCTAGCATCCTAAGTCACTTCCTGAAGAGAGTGTCATCTCCAATCAGCATGAATAATAGGTGACGACCCATGGGGAGCATGCCCCTGCTTAAGAAACCCACATGAGGGACTTAGAGGTTGATATTGCTGCCTTAACCGACATATTCAAGGGGAACCTTAAGATATTGATTGAGGATCTTGCCTTGGTCAAGATGGCCTGAACAACTCCCCGAGTGTCCTTCAACCAACAAGGGTCCGAGTGCCTAAGCCTAAGCCATTTGGGGGAGCTAGGATTGCGAAGGAGCTGGAAAATTCATTTGAGCTATGGAGCACTGCTTCTTCTTGTCCATGCCCAAGAGGAAGATCAAGTGAACCTAACCACCATGTACTTCATAGGAGATGCCATGCTCTGGTGGAGAACAAGGGCCATAGACGACGGCTCAAAACCTTCCCTTGCTTTTTGGAGAATCTAAAGGAGTTGAAAGAGCAATTATTGCCTAGAAATGCTTCATGGACTGTGGGGAAGGCTCTGAGGAAGCTCAAACACGCTACTGTGCTAGTATGTGTCAAACAATTCTCAAGCCTCATGCTTGACATAAACAACTGCCTAAGGAGGAGAAGACTTCCACTCTGTGGCTGAGCCGAGAGCCTTATGGATTATAAGCTCAATGCCTCCAAGGAGAGTTCACGACCAAGCAAGGGGAAAGTCCATAAAGCTAGTGGGGACCCAAAGTCAAAGGCCATAGGAGGGGTCTTCTAACAAGATAGTCGCCAGAAAGGACTTCTCAGGCTGCTTCATTTGCAAGGGCCCCATTAGAGTTACGGACTTCTGGCAGGCCCCTAAACGTTTTCCAACGATCCATGAGGAGGAAGGGGAGGTCGTGAGGCCGACTCTTCTCCAACTTCATGTGATGCCAAGGGTAGTAAAGTAGAACCCCATAAAAGGTAGCCTCATGTACATGAAGGTCACCTTTAATGGAAGGGAGATGAGAGCTATGGTGGAGACAGGTGTCACCCACAATCTGTTGTCAGATCGAGAAGCTGCTCCACTAAGCCTCACACTAGCTGGGGACACCAGTAAAATGAAGGTGGTGAACTTAGTGGCCAAGTCAGTTGTGGGGATAATCAAGGATGTGCTTGCTAAGGTTGGGAATTTGAATGGGCAGATTTCGTTGATGGCAATGCCCTTGGATGAATTTAAGGTTATTCTTCAACTAGATTTCTTGATGTTGGCCAAGGAATCTGTTGTGCCGCACCTCGGTGTGGTGGCCATCATGGACAAACAGTGCCCCTGCAGGGTCCATGTGGCTTGCATGGAAAAGGGTAAGGTGTTATCTACACATTGCAGATAAAGACAAGGTTGCAGCAAGGTCACACCACCTATCTAGTGGCCTTGTTGGCCAAAGAGATTGGAGGAGGACTGATGGTGCATCCTGCAATCATGGGGCTTTTAGAGGAGTACAACAATCTGATGCCTCAAGAGCTCCCTAAGATGCTGCATACACCACATGCCGTGAATCAGTGCATAAATCTCAAAATTGGTGTGCACCAACCAGCTGATATCCTTATAGCATGGGTCCCTAGGAGTTGTCAGAACTACAAAGGCAATTGGATGAGTTGTTCGATGTTAGGATGATCCAACCGTTCAAATCTCCTTTTGGTGCACCGGTGTTGTTCCAATGGAAGCAGGATGGTTTGTTGAGAACGTGTATGGACTATCATGCCCTAAACAAGTTGAACGTCAATAATCACTACCCACTGCCCTTGATTAGTGATCTGTTTGACTGGTTAGCCAAGGATAGAGTCTTCAGTAAGCTTGACCTGCAATAAGAGCATTGGCAAGTCTGCATCGCAAAAGGGATGAAGAGAAAACTCCTTGTGTAACCCGTTATGGGTCTTTTGAGTTCATTGTAATGCCATTTAGGCAAATTAATGCCCGGGCACGTTTTTGGCATCCTATTAATGATGTTCTTAGGAAGTACATTGATGTATTGGTATTCGATTATTGTGTACTTAGAAGGCATAGCTGCATATAATGAGACCTTAGATGACCATATCACACATCTAAGGCTGGTGTCGGATAGGTTGAGGACAAAACAGTTGTATGTAAAGCTTGAAAATTGCATCTTTGCCAAGGAGGAGATCATGTTCATTGGGCAAAAGGTCGTCAAGAGGTGATTAAGGTGGATGATCAAAAGGTTTTTGCCACCCTTGACTGGCTTATGAACAACAGATATTGGAGGCTATTGCTCTACCAGGAAAGTGTGATGGTTACATATGCTTGAACATGCAAAATGAGTAAACAGTATCATTCCATTAAGGCAACAAGCAAAGCCAATTCTAACTATATCCTAACAGCCTTTTTATTGAATTTGGGATCATTTGTGTTTTTCCTGGAAAATGGTAATTGAATAATATATAGATAACGGAAAGGTTTCTATACTTCCCCTACAGCATAGAAGATCTATGCTTCCCCTACCATCCAGCCATCCAATTTTGATCAAGAGAGCCACTCACCGTTTGATCTTAGAACCAACGTCTCAAAGTATTTTTTTTTTTAGTTTTTTTTTTATACAAATTGTATGAACATGAAATTTCGTACGTACCATCTTTTCATTGGGGCGCACCAATAAAAAATACTAAAAATAATTTTTCGATAAAATATAATGACCAAAATATCCCTTGAATCTTTCAGGGGTATTTTGGTCATTTTATTTTATTGAAAATATTTTTTTAATATTTTTCGCTAGTGTGAGCTTAATAGAGGATTGGACGTCCAAAATTTGTTGTCAAAATAGTTTATAGAAAAAAAAATTAAAAATAAAATAGTGTAGAGACGTGACATTGTGATTTGGACAATCTTAGCCCTCCATTCAAAATGGACAGTTGGATAAGGGGAAGTATATAACTTTTATGCTGTAGGGGAAGCATAGAAACCTTGCCTTATAGATAAATATTTACAAAAATTCCTCATGACAAGTGAGAGAAAGGCAGCCCACAAACTGGGTGCTCCTTTACAAAAAGAATGATAAAGTAACCAACCAAAAAAGAATGCTTAAAAAAGTGTCGATTAACATAGCCCAAAAATAATTATGTAGGAGAAAGACTTAGGAGGAGGGCAGCAACGACCGAGAAAAAACAAAGGGAAGGAAAGATGGGGGAAAGGCATGAGGGTGCCATGGGAGAGAGTGAGAAGGAGGCCTTCCCACATGTCAGGTGCTCCAAGAAATCTTAGTAGCAGCCCACAGACCAGGTGCTCATAGTGAGAAAAGAAAGAGGCATCCCACATTTCTCAAGAGCTCAGAGAGACTTTTTGAAAAATTTAAGCATAAAGGGCAGAGGGAGATAGCTAAGAAAGGGTAAGGTGAGAAGAGGGGAAAAGAGAAGCAGGGAAAGGGGGGGGGGGGGGGGGGGGGGGGGGGGGGGGGGGGGGGAGTGAGAGAGAGAAAGAGCTCAGAAGAGGGCCTTCTATTTGGGTGGTCCAGAAAAACTCAAGATGAAGGAGAAAGAGAAAGCGCACAGAGAGAAGGGGGAGAAGTTAGGGGATTTGAAAAAAGAAAGAAGGGTAATGAGAAGAGAAGTTAAGAGGATAGAGATGACAAGCGATAGAGAAAAAGGAGAGGGAGTAGAAGGAGACGGAGAAAAGAGAAGATAGAGTAAAGTCAGCAGAAAAGACAACACAAAAAGCCAGTGGAAGCAGGTGTCCATGAACCCAAAACTAGAATGCTGGGAGCGCCCTGCTAGCAGTTCCCTCCTTGGTTAACATGTACGCCTCTGAAATAGCTTCTTGCCAAATATAAAGGAAGTTAACTCGAAGATGCCTGCAGAGGTGAAAATACGCAGTCAACTACAGCATCAAGAGGCTAAGGACTCTGGTTCGATCTATTGGCCCAGCTGGTAATGTTAGTATTATCACCTTCCACCATGAGAGACCAAACCTTCCAGCTGGGAATTCGCCTCAACCCAGGTGCAGTCACCTATGAAGGATGACAAAATAGGGCAGTTGGTATCCTGGAATAAACCCTCAAAACCACAGGGACCCAGGTTTTTGAGAGAGCAGCCATCGAAGTTACGTTTAATGGCACCTTCAGCAAGTGGGATCCATAAGAGCGAGAGGGTGTTGGAGTTCGTAGTTGATCATAGTCAGTCAGAGTGAGAGAAAGTCCACCTTGGTCAGATGTATGAGAGGCTTGAAATTGAATGCCAAAATGGTAAAGTTTCAGCATTCCCTGCTATATTTAGCTCCCCTTTGGAGAGCCTCAAATTGCATTAGATAATAACTACACTAATGCTAGAACTCAAAGTCAGATCATCACTAAAGAAAGCAGAGAGAATATAAATATTCATGCTCTCATATTGCATGCAGAATCATTCTCATCTACACGGGATCAAATAAATCATGGTATGTATATCTCATTTATCTATTCTGCCAATTAGCCTCATGTTATCCTTCAGTAATATGATACCCACTGCCTATGTCCAATTAAATCATATATTTAAATAATCATGTAAAAATCTGCATTACTGATAAATTGCTCCGCACCAGAGAAAACCTCGACTAACACTCAGCAGGCTGCTGTTTCGGCGAACAAACAAATGGGACCAGCCTATTCTGGCTTGTTACCAATATTTTGTTAGTTTTTATTTGGACTCAGACCTAGCAAGGCATGAACCAAGTCCTTTTTTAAAAAAACTGCTCATAAAAATAAACAAAGAATTTAGTTAACACGACTTCATTAATAAACCATATAAACCAATACAAAGCCATATAAATCAGTGATATACAATACCAAAGAATAAAAAAACCAAAAAATAAAATGCCAAAGAATTCCATACAAAACCCAACATACCAGTAAGAACAAACATAGCAATTAGGACATGAACTTTAGATCATTGATAAAACCATCCAAAACGCAATTCATAAAAGTAACATGCAAATGTTAATAAACCCATAAAGAATCCAATTCAAAAAGTTGATATGCAAATATTAATCAGAAGCAAATAGCAGAGAGTCCTATATAGAGCCCAACATACCCAAAACAATAAACACAGAAATTAGTTCATGAAATTTAGATACTTAATAAAACCATACAAAACGCAATTAAAAAGAAAAAAAGGTGACATGCAAAGATTAATCAGAAGCAATTAGCAAGGAATTATATATGAAACCCAAAAGATTTGCATTTTTCTTTCTTTGCATCATACCTGGCAAAGGTTATAAGTGAAACTGTCATAGTTATCAATCACGATGATCGGATTAACTGAATTAATGTCCTTGATTTGATCATTAGCTGACCTCACTTTAGTCATGGTCGAGGCTCTTAGAGGGCGAAAACCCTTGTTCCCAATTGATTTAAAGCTAAGCGATCCGAAACCTGAATCTTTATAGAGAGAGAATTAGAGTGGAAAATGCCCTGAAAGTAAAATGTAGATGGAGATGGAGATGGAGATGGATATGGAGTGAGATGAAAGGGATTTCTCACTTTGACGGCTGCATGTCCGGGGAGAGGAACTAAATTGAAGTTGAGTTCTTATCGAGAAGGCCTTGGTTTGAGCAGCGGGGCTGAGAGACATGGAGAGCGCCATGAAAGGGGATACAACGAGCCCAAATTTAATTCGAAAAGAATAATACAACGAGCCCTAATTCGCCACAGGAGACCGACTGAGAAGGGTTGCACAGGGAGTCGTGAAAAAAATTGTATAGAGAGAGCAGAGAGACAAATATAGGGAGAGCAGGAGAGAAAATGACATTAAATAGAGAGAGAGGGTTCAAATTGATGTATAAATGTAGAGAGAGATGCTCTGAATCTCAGAGAGAAGGAGAAATGTCGAAATGGGACTGGTTGTAGTAGCAGCGCGCTCTCGCCGTTTTCACATAATTTTTTCCATAAATGACGAAAACGCCCTCCCCTTTCTTCGCTCAGCTGCTTTCCTATGGCCCGTTGAGGAGGTTCGAACGAGTCCTTTATTTGGAACGTGTCCTTTGAAGAAGTGGCAAAATAGTAATTTGGTATTAGTAAGAGGATGAAACCAACAAGTGCAACAGGTAGTTGCCATTTTCGCGCCACGCGCAGATTCAAGCCCAATGTGTTACTACAGGGCGAAACCTCGTCGTGTAAAAGAAGGCGGACCTCGAAAATTGAGATGTCCATTAGTTATGAAAAAGTCAAGATCTGTAAGTCCTAAAAAAATTATATATTTTGCAATTCATTTTTTTATCTATGTTTTTTGAGGTCTTTAGGTGTTCGTAGATTTTTACTTACGTTCTTTTTTTTCTTCAAAAATTATAACTAGAGGTGGAAATGGTATAAGAAGGGGTGAGGATCTTAAACTTTTCCTTGTCAGAATTTTTTTTTCTTCAAAATTTATAATTAAGGGTGGAAATGGTGTAAGAAGGGAGGAAGACCTTCAATTTTTTCTTGTCACATGCCTGGGTGAAGGGGTTGGGTTGTGTTAAGTAGGCAAAGAACGTAAAATTTTGTCAAAACTTATCATGAATTTTGAACATATAGTATTTATTTATGCTAGGGCTACCGGAACCCGAGTACAATAAGAAATGAGCAAGGGCTTGCTAGGCCGTTTCTCAGAAGCAATGTATCGCATCGCCGACCAGTTGCACTGAAAAATAGGCAAGGGTTCTGATGACATTCTGGACGAGTGTGGGTAAAGAAGTTAGTTCAAGAAAATATGATTCGTCTAGCTACATGGAATATATGAATGCTTATAGGTAAGAGTATGGAGTTAGTGGATACAATGAGACGAATGAGAGTAAATATAATATGTCTACAAGAAACTAAATAGAATGGAGAAAAAGCTAAAAAAGTAGATGGATATAAATTTGGTATACAATAAAGGATAATAATAAAAATGACCCAGGCATAATAGTAGATAAATATTTAAAAGATAAAGCAATTAACGTCAATAGAATAGATGATAGGTTCCTATTATTTGAACTTATATTAGGAGAATAGATAAATAATGCAATTAGTGCTTATGCACCACAAATAGGATTACAGTATATAGTTAAGAGACAATTTTGGGGTAATATAAATGGAATAGTCCAAGACATTCCAAATTGAAAAATGACTTTTTTAGGAGGAGATTTAAATGGTCATATAAGGAATGATAGTAGAGGATATGAAAGGGTACATAAGGGATTTGGGTTTAGGGGAAAGAATGAGATATGTAAGGCTATTCTAGATGTTATGGCCTGACAATGAAAAACACTTACTTTAAAAAACGAAATGAACATTTAATAACTTATAAAAGTAGATCACATAAAAGCCAAATAAACCTATTCCTAATTAAGAAGGTAGATCAACCATCATGTAAATATTGCAAGGTTATCCAACGAGAGAGTTTGACACCCAATATAGGCTTGCCATTATAAATGTTTGCATAAGAATGAGTGAAATTAGTAAGTGTCCAAGAACAAGGTGGTTGAATTTAAAAAATGAAAAACTATATTTATTAAGAAAAACTTAATTAAAGAAAGAAAATAGAACTTTGAACATGAGGCCCATGTTGTGTGAAATGAGATAGCTGACTGTATTAAGAAAGTGGCAAAATAAGTTTTAGGAGAATCTAAAGGGGAAATAAATTTAGATAAAGAAACTTGGTGGTGGAGTGATGAGGTTCCAAAGGCCATTAGCGAAAACTTGGTGGTGGAGTGATGAGGTTCAAAAGGCCATTAACAAAAACAATCATGCTATAAAACTTGACAGTGTAATAAAAATTATCAAAATTTTAAAGAATATAAAAATGCTAAAAAAACTTTAAATAAATGATAAGTAAATGTAAACTTAAGGCATATGATAATCTATAAAGTAATCTGAGAACAAGAAAAAGTGAAAAAATAAGGAAAAGTGAGAGAGAGAAAAACTGTAGGTCAACGAAAGGTAGAGAGTTTGTTTTCAAAAGATTATTAAATGACAAACACAATGGGAACGTGGCAGTAGAAGGAACCGTTGGCATAAATGAAGGCAGAGATCATAGACACATTTGTAAGATTAAGATATCATAAGTGAAAAAAACTTTGAAAATGATGAATATAGGAAATAATTTAGGACCATATGGTATATTGATAGAGGTTTGAAAGTGCATGGGGGAGATTGACATTGATTGGCCGACCACACTATTTAACAAGTTGTTGAAAATAAAAGAAAATGCCAGATGAATAAAGAAAAAGTATTGTGGTACATATTTACAAGTTCCAATGAGACACGCATAATTGTGCGAGCTATCGAATGATCAAACTTATGAGCCACACGATGAAGCCTTGAGAGAGAGTGATTAAACAACGACTAAGGCATGGAATAAGTGTATCAGAAAACCAATTCAGTTTTATGCTAGGGAGGTCAACAACCGAGGTTGTTTTCCTACTTAGGCAATTGATTGAGAAGTCTAGGGCAAAGGGAAAAGACTCCACATGGTCGTCATTTATCAAAAGAAAGGTTATGGTAGAGTCCTCGATATTTGATTTGGTGGGTGTTAGAAAAAAGTCTCCAAGCACTACATCAACTTGGAGACAGATATGTACGATGGAGCGCTAATTATTGTATGAACAACTAGTGAAGAGACGAGTGAGTTTTCAGTGACAATATGTTTACATCAGGGGTCAGCAAGACCATACGACTTTGTCTTAGTTATGAACTGTATGCACCTACAAGATGAGGTATCATGGTGCATGTTATTCACATATGATATAGTTTTGATTGATGATGCCCAAAACAGTGTCAACACAAAATTAAAAATTTTGAGGGATGCTTTAAAATCTAAATATTTTAAAATTTGCCAGACTAAAATATAGTATATGGAATACATGTTTAATACTAATAAAGGGTAGAGATGAGGAAGTACTTTAGATTGACGTCTAGGAAATACCAAAAAAAAACACACTTTAAATATAATTAAGGAAAATAGAGAGATTATGGAAAATATCACACATAGAATTAAAGCTGGGTGGGAGAAGTGGAGATGTGCAACAAGAATTTTATGTGATCGTTGCGTACCAATGAAGTTGAAGGGCAATTTATATAGGACAACTGTGAGACTAACATTGCTCAATGGTGCAGAATGTTGGGGCGGTCAAAAAACAATATACCCATAGAATGAGTATAGTAGAGATGAAGATATTGAGATAGATGAATGGAGAGACAAAAAGGGATAGATTCAAAATAAATATATTAAAAAAAAATTAAGTGTGGCGTTAATAGGCGATAAGATGATAGAGAATGGATTTATGCGGGCTGGCCCCGTATGGCGCAGACCTAGTACAATACATGTTAGAAAGTGTGAGGTAGTTCAAGTGGAAGGCTAAAAAAAGCAAGAGGTAGGTCCAAAACGATATAGTTGGAAGTCATTAGAAAAGATATAGGAATATATGGCCTCGGATATGACTATTAATAGATTATAATGATGGACCAAGATTCGTGTAGCTGCCAATTAGTTGGGAAAGGGCTTTGATGATGATGATCATTGGGGGTAGAATAATTTTTTTTAGATAATTACAGGAGTTTTTAACACAAAAACTGCATTCTTAAGTTAGAAGATTTAACATATTTTTATCACTTAGGGTTAGTGCCATATTTAAATACACCCATGTAAGATCCCATAAAAATAAGGTAATTTATTTCAATAGTATTTAATAAATAAAAAATTATATAATATTACAACTTTACTTACAGATGTAAGGTTGCCATAATCAATACCATCTATTTTATTTAAACAATATAGATTCAGCACTATCTTAAAATATTTGTTACTTTTTTACACGGTATTAAAAAATATGTTAAATCTACACCGTCTAACTAAAGTGACAATATGGAATATTGCGACTTTTATTTTAGAAATAAGGTTGCCACCTTATATAAACTACGCCTTGTAAAAAAATATCCTCACATTTTTCAAATTTACATGCATGTTTTATTTTTTTCTCAATGCCCTTAATTTGGAAATTGCAAGTTCCAAACTGACTTCTTTCACATTTTAGTTTTGTTGTTTTTTGGAACTCCAACTTCTAGACATATTGTTTTTTGGTTAAAAATTAATGTTGGAACTTGGGGTTTTGAACTTAAATTTTGAACAAAAAAAAATAATAATTGAGACTCCAAGTTTCAAATCTATTCCATTTTCAATTTTTTTTCAAATGGTTAGTTCAGAGTTTCAAATTCCAAACATATTTTAGAATTGGAAGTTCCAAACTAACAATTAGGTAAAAAGTGAAAAAGAACAACAAAAGAGGTTCGGAATTTGAAATTCCAAACGATATTTTTGTCGAGATTCAAGTTCGAAACTTCAAGTTTTGAACATCAATTTTCAATAGAAATATATGCTTGGAACTCAAAGTTCTAAACTAACAAATTGATAAAAATAAAAATAAACAAATAAATAACAAGAATGATTTAGTACTTGGACTTTTAACGGAAGGCATTATGGGAAAGAAAGAAAAGAAAAAAAAGAAATGCGAATGTCTGGGGAAGCAAAATTCCATGGGCATTTTTAAATACCTCTAAATAATGGGATATTGACATTAATTTACTGGATTTTAATTATAGATATCGAAAAACTAATAGAGTTTGCTCACTAAATTTACAAGTGAGCGTTGTCAAAATACACTAGAGGTATCGAGTATTTAACATTTTGCCAGTGTGTGTTTTGATTTAATTTCAAAATACCCATCAAATATATATAATTTTATGTTAGAAGAGAATAAAAAAAATGTAACCTGTTAAATAGTTGATTGGAACGTGTAAAGTAGTTGGTAATATGGTGTATGTATAGAGCCGCGGTTCTCAACAATCAAAGTAGAACAAACTTTCAAATAGTGTCGAGAAATGTGGTTTTAATATTGAAAATCTTTGCTATAGCCTTAAAATATATTTTCATATCTAATTATAAAATTTAAAGCTTGAAAAATAGCGTAGATCGAACGGATTTATGAAAACTTGAAAATCTTGAAAATTGACAGTCAAAAAATGCATTACAAGATGTCTTATTTCCAAAACTTGAAATCCATTTTTTTTTCTCATGTTTATGCGTCTTTATGTCAGACGATCAATTTGAGAATATTTGAGCATCAAAACAACATCTTCTAGTGAAATTTTTGAGGTGGGCTTTAATTTTATTGTTTAGAGCCTCGGCTCTACATAAACTTTTTCCTTTTGATATAATATTTCTCAATTTTAAAAAATAAAGATGGAGACTAGAAGAGGAAGTAAGAACAAATAATTTAATCAAAATTTCCAAAATTTGATTGCATATATATGAGTAAATAACTCACAAATTCTAAACTTCCCCATAAAAAGTCCAAGTCCTTTAATAGGTAACATACACCATGTCTAAATCTTGAATGGCCTGAGCCTCTCGTCTTCAAACTAGTTCATTTGGAGATGGATTTTTCCGCCTCTATGTATTTAAAAAATCTTTTGACTCTCCTTTATTATTTTAAATCCAATCCTTCCTAGAAATTCCCCAACCATATAAAGAGCCGTGACCCTCCAATTTGCAGCAGGAAAAATTGTTAAGGCCGTATAGCGGCTCTCTGTATCGAAGAGAAGGAACAGAGAGGGAGAGAGAATGACCTCTATCTCCTTCTCAATGGCTTCTTCCTCATCCCGCCTTATCCTCTCCTCTTTCGTCGGGGACTGCCGCATCCAATCATGCCCATCTCTCTACTTTCGCTTCGGTTACAAACCAGGTTCTCTTTCTCATGTCAAACATTTGTATTGCTTTTGTTTTTCTTCTTGTTCCTTCTCTTCTTCTGGTTTTTATCTTCTTTTCTACGAGGAACGCCCTGAGCCTTTTTTAGTTGTAGAAATTGGTCTGATATTCCAGTATTCTGGTTAATTAAAGGTGAGCAACACAAATACTAATTGGGTTTGGATTTTTTTTCCTTTTTTCATACTGGGAATATGGCTTAACCAGTAGTTGCTATTCGCTTGGCATAATCTCTGTAGTTGTGATCTCTTTCTGTTTGGTAAGAACTGAATGTAGTTACATGGTGAAAAATAACTTTGAAATTTAAAACACATGCCCGCAGATTTTATCATATAGTAAGGAAGTTATGTAGATCTTGGAATAGGGTAAATTTGTCCAGTGGGATCATTTGTAATTGTATTTAGTGAGTTTTTTTGGAGAACGTACTTAATGTGGTTTGTGGTTTGTTTATTTACAATCTGGGTTGCATTTTTAGGAGGTGAGTTTATGTGAATTTAAATAAATTACGCCAATAACCAGCTGAAGGTGATTCTGATGAACTGATAATGGGCTAGCGATTATCGATTTCCCTATCATCCGTAAATTTGATTGTTTAGAGCCTCGGCTCTATATAAACTTTTCCTTTTGATATATTTCTCAATTTTTAAAAATAAAGTTGGAGCCTAGAAGAGAAAGTGAGAATGAATAATTTCATCAAATTTTCAAAAATATGATTGCATATATATTAGTAAATAAGTCACATGTATCCTATTCTAAACTTCGCCTTAAAAAGCCTTCAATAGGTAACATACACCATGTCTCTTGGAAGGCTTATCCTCCCATCTTCAAAATAGTTCATTTGGAGATGGATATTTCGGCGTCTACTCTTCCACCTCTCCGCCAACAAAGATTCAACCATCGCTGAAGAGATGGTCCTATTAGGTGGCAGAAGGTCTTGGAATCCCTCTTTCAAAAGGAACTTAACCGAAAAAGAGACTCCACTCTTCATCTCTCTGTCTGCTGCCCTACACCCCATCTGCTTATTTCCCTCAGGGACTGACTCACTGGTATGGACTCTCTCTCCCCAGGTATCTTCTCAATAGCCTCCTTCTACAACAACAAAGTCATTCAACCCACTACTTACCCACTGAACCCCACTTCCGTTCAATCCAAAGTCTGGTCAACCATAGCTCCTCCAAAAGTCCAAACCTTCAATTGGATAGCTTGCTGCAACGGGCTCACAGTCGATCACCTTCAAAGAAGAGGACTTTCGCTTCCAAACAGATGCAGTTTGTGCCTGCACGAGGAAGAGACTAACCCTCACCTTTTCCTACATTGCAGTCTGGCTTTTGAACTTTGGAGCCGTATTCTTCAGCTGTTTCAAATTCAATGGGTTCTTCCACCCTCAGTCAAGGCTCTCATTTCCTCCTATCCCGGCTACCATTGGCCTAAGGCTGGCAGAACTTTGTGGAAGTCCGCAATTGCTGCAACCATTTGGGTTATTTGGATAGAGAGGAATGAGAGGGTTTTCCAAGGCTACAAAAGAGAAGTTCTAGTGTTATTTTAGAAGGTTACGTCATTGGTAACCTTTTGGGCTTCTTCTCGCAAGGATTTTGTAGGGATCCCTTCTAACACATTTCTTAGTCAGTGGGACAATCTTTTGAACCTCCAACCTCACAAGAAACAAAGACCTCACAACAGGGTGGCCACTTTGGTCAACGCCATCAAACTCTTGATGGTTATTCACTGGGAAACCTAGGGCCATCAGGGGCAGGAAGGGTATTTCCTGATCACAACAGCAATGTTCTCCTCATCTACTCGGAAAATGTGGGACATGGAGATTCCCAGTTCGCTGAAGTGTTGGCTCTCTTGCTGGGTCTTAAAAGATTCAACCCCTCTTGGGGCCAACTCTTGGTGGTGGAAGGAGACTCCCAAAACATCATCTCTTGGGCAGCAGGCACCTCCCCTTCTCCTTGGTGCCTCTCCATGATTTTTGATGAAATCAACCATATATGCAGGGATATAAATGTCTTATGGAGGCATACTTGTCGGACGTCGAACTAGCTCGCTGATCTTCTTGCTAAAGACGGAGCACGGTCCATCTCCTTTTTTGCTTTGGACTACAGAGGCTTCCCAGGACTATAGTTACCTTTCCTTTTTTGTTGCATTCGGGCGTCTCTTATAAGCCCTTTTTGCTACACTCTAATTTTTGTAATCTGGCAGCACAGGGCCGGTTTTTTTGTATAGGGTCTTCAGACCTATTTTTTTGATCGAGGTACCCGCCTTGTGGGTACTCGTGGTCCCCTCTTTTCCCCTTCACTTGTACTCTCTCTCTTACAGCAATACGAAGTTAACATTATAAAAAAAAAATAATATTTCGGCCTCCATATATTTGAAAAATCTTTTGACTCTCCTTTATTATTTCCCTTATTTAGCTATTTCAAATCCAATCCATCGTAGATATTCCCCAACCACATAAGAGCCTTGGCACTCCAATATGCACTTGGAAAAATTGTTAAGGCTTTATAGCGAATCTCTCTCTTGTAGAAAAGGAACAGAGAGAGAGAATGACCTCGCTCTCCTTCTCTATGGCTTCTTTCTCATCCTGCCTTCTCCTCTCCTCTTTCTTTGGGGACTGCTACATCCAATCTTGCCTATCTCTCTACTTTTGCTTCGGTTACAAACCAGGTTCACTTTCTCACGTCAAACATTTGTATTGCTTTTGTTTTTCTTCTTGTTCCTTCTCTTCTTCTGGTTTTCGTCTTCTTTTCTATGAGGAACGGTCTGAGCCTTTTTTAGTTGCAGAAATTGGTCTGATATTCCAGTATTCTGGTTTATTAAAGGTGAGCAACATAAATGCTAATTGGGCTTGGATTTTTTTTTTCTTTTTTCATACTTGGTTATGGCCTAACCAGTAGTTGGTATTTGCCTGGCATTGTCTCTGTAGTTGTGATCTCTTTCTGTTTTGTAAGAACTGAATGTAGTTACATGGTTAAAAAGAACTTTGAAATTTAAAACACATGCCCTCATATTTTATCATATAGTAAGGAAGTTATGTAGATCTCAGAATAGGGTAAATTTGTCCAGTGGGATCATTTGTAATTGTATTTAGTGATTTGTTTTTGGAGAACGTACTTAATGTGGCTTTTGGTTTGTTTATTTGCAATCTGGGTTGCATTTTTAGGAGGTGAGTTTATGTGAATTTAAATAAATTACGGCAATAACCAGCTAAAGGTGATTCTGATGAACTGATAATGGGCTAGCGATTGTCCATTTCCCTATCATCCGTACATTGAGACATGGTTTTTGGGCTTGGCTCGGCTGTAGAAATTGTCTTGGGGCCTGGAGGAGTTACTCGGTCAAGTCCGAGGCCAAAGCTTCGAAAAACTAGATAAAAGAAGGAAAATCCTGAAGAATCTGTAGAAGTAAATGATAATAAATTGATTAAAGGCCATTATCCAGCAGCCCCTCGCACTGCATTAGATCAATACTGCGGTGGCCATCCACCTTCCATCTGGTAGATTGACTAAGAAGCAAAGATCCATGAAATCTCCTCTAACGCCACTAAAACATATAAGCCCAAGTGCAAACATATACTGAGATTAGTACGACACAGTTTAATTGAGTCAGCCAACTGGCCCAAACACGTGCGTCTCCTCATGTATTAGATATAGATGGACGTCAAGAAATGATGGTTCCACTATACCTCAAAATGAATGGTGGAGAGAGAGAGAGAGAGAGAGAGAGAGAGAGAGAGAGAGAGAGAGAGAGAGAGAGAGCTCAAATCGTTAATTTGACAACTAGGGGGCAGAGAGAGTTTAATCCACACCGTCCTTCTGGAAGGTCCAAAATCGTTTTGCCAAGAGCCCTCGGAGCTTTGATAACCAGTTGTCCTTGTCAATTAGTGCTGTCCAGGGAATTCCTTACACGTGTTTCAATTGCACAACGTTCTGTCTACCTTTTGACACGCGTCTAGCCCTGCTTCCATCTCAAACCCACCCTGGATCACCACATTAATTTACTGTCCTTCTTTACTATACATAAAACCCCAAGTAGGGCAAGGTCTCGGGCGTGTCCGAGTTGGACTTATCTAGGTGTAAAATACTGGGTTGAGATTATAACAAATGAACTTTATAAAACCTATAACCTTCTTGTGAAGTCGAAGTAGCACCCATTGTTGGATGAATTGTTTGAATCAGGAAACCCTGTTTTTTCTCTTGTTAGGGGCAAAGGATTCCGAGTGTATATCATTGTTTGTTAGTGAAAATTTTCACTGTTTTTAGAGCTCTGCCTTTCTTAACAAGAAGTCTAATTCATATGGTGGAATAGCACTTAGGTGAACTTTATATGGAAAGAAAAATAGCTTTTTCCTGCTATTTGAGAAAATATTCATGAATCATAAGCTCTGGACAATTGGGTTCTAATTCTGCATTTGAGTTCCTTGGTACGTTTGAAACAACAAAAAACATGCTGGACATCTTTCAGAGTCCCTCATTGAACGTGTTCACATATCATTGATTTTTCTGATATATGGATACAATTCATTTGATATGGTAGGAGTGTACAACTTTGATTGCTCAGAATAGTGATTGAGTTACAATTCCTTATTTGAGTTCTCTGATGCCTACATTGCAAGAATGCACATGCAGGAGATGTTTTAGAGTTTCCCATGCTGACATGCCATTGGCTTCTGTACCACAAGGACAATTATTAATTTATTATTTCCGTAAAGTTTGTTGAAATACATGCCTGGCTGTGCTAGGTACACCCACTTGGATACATCATGGTACACCCACTTGGATACATCAGCATGTGTGCATACATTTTCTATATGAATTTTTAGCGAAGTGGTGTTTGATGCTAAATTTCTAGCTGCATGTTTTTGTAATGTGTGTTGTTGTATATTATTTTCTTAATATCCAAGACAGGTTGGTGATCTCCTCAATTCTCATTTTTTTCATCCAATAATTGAAATGCCTTTCAAGTGAAATCTACAAATACTGAAGTACATAATGGAAAATGAAGGAGTAGGAGCCACACTATAGTGATGTGGAATTCTATAATTGCAGTGTTTTTAATCCCACTCAATCAATTAGTATTTAATACCCGTTTCTCTAATTCCTATCTTTCATTTAGTGACTCACTATATTTGTTTATGAGAAACTTTTGTGTTTGATAAAGGAACTTGAAGTATCACAAGTAAGACACCATTAGCTTATTTATTTATTTATTTATTTTTGCAACCGTTTATAGTTGATCATTAAATGTTAATGATGTTCTTGGAATCTCCTTTGTCACCCGATACTTTTTGGGTGCCGGGGGTCTCAACTTGCTGAGAACCAAAACTTGATGGGAACCAAGGTTTGACTAAATGCATTCAAGTTATTGCAAAGACTTGGGTGGTTCTGTTTAGAGTGTCACCCAAGTCGCTGTAAAACTTAGTTTGTTTGGCATGTTTTAGTAACTATTTTGTCCAACAAATGAAAATTTATGTTTTAGTTTTTTTGGGAAGGGAAGGGTATTAAAGGTCTAAAAAAGGTTGTACCCCAATTTTTAAAGCCCTATACTTGTCTTAGATTTGATAAAAAAATCCCTAAGAAAATGGATTTGAGTGTTTGAATGTGGGTTGTATTATAAAACTTGAAACTGGGTGGAGCCTTGTCTGAGCCAGCTTGGCAAGTTTTAAAGAAAGGAGAGGAGAAGATAAAAAAATGCCAGGAAAATTAGTTAAATCCTTGAAAATTAAAAAGGGATAAATGGTTTCAAAATAATAAATAAACTTATAGATACTGAGGGATACAAATAATTTTTTTGGACGTGTTTGGCATGCATCTAGTTGTCCAATAAAGACAATTTTTAATACTGGTATACAACAATTGTTGAGAGTCATCGTTGCTCTCATGATAATGATTGATTGGTGAAGCCATTAATAAGTTAGGAGTCCTATGCGGATTCTTATTTGCTGGGAGTACTTAATTGGTTAGGAGTTCCTAATTGATAGGATTTAGTAAGTATGTGCTAAGGTTTCCAAGTATGATTTACATATAGATGGGTGTGTGAGAGAGAGACAGAGAGATCCCAAGTAGATTGTAGAGAGGCGTTGCTGTGAGAGATAGTTGAAAGAGATGGACAGTGTGAAACGAGAGATAGGTCTGTGGCTTTTTTGATGTCATTCCATTTTGTTCTATGTTATTTTGTTAACAGATTGAACTTTCTCTCTTTATATTTGGGCTGGATTGATTTTTGATGTATGTTTGGTTTCCTTGTGTTTTCAATTTTGCACGAGTATTTGTTGAGCACATTAATTTTCCACTGCGTGACTCAAAAAGTGTATGTGAGCAAGTTTCACGATTTTGGGTACTCAGCTTGAAAGATTGGAGCATTGGAAGTTGGAACCTAAAGAATATGATAGACAACATGAGTTTGTTTGTTGGGTTGAGATGCTTGGCAACCACAGCTACATCGACTGACGATCATGGATGGATTTGTATTTCCAAGGACAAGATCTGCAAGAGACGGTGTATTTCCAAGGACAGCTACAACATTGTCTCACCAGCAGTCAGTTTTCCAAAAAACTCCGAGCGCTAGGCAGCCGGTGGGTCCAGGCGGCCCAGTGCCTAGGCAGGCGCCAAGAACTTAGGCAAACGCCAAGAACCTAGGCGCCCAAGTAGAATAAAAAGTTATTTTAAGGTTATATTTTGCGTAAAACTTTTTAAAATGCATATCGAGATATTTTAGTCCATAATTCTATGCATTTCAAATCGAGACATTAAAAAATGCATATTGAGACATAATTTAGTCCATAATCCAAAATTTTACCTATGAGATGTTTTCTAATCTCAAAATCTTTTAAAAAACCCTCAAAATAGACCTATAAAACCTCAAAAATTAAATATAATATCATTGGCTGATGTTTAGATCGATTTCTTGTAACTATGAAAAACCCTTCGATTATATGGAAATCATAAAAATCTAGTTTTTGAGGTTTCTCTCTCCCTCTCTCTCTCTCTCTCTCTCTAAAATAGACTCTAATGGGGTTTAGGTTCAACTTTTTCCCCTCTTATTTTTATAAAACAACAAAAAAATACCCTTCAATGAGCGCATTTCTTCATCCTGGGTGGGGCCTGTTCCCTGAGTGGCCACCCAAGGCTGAGCGCTCGCTTAGATGGTTGCCCAAGCACGGGCAGGCTGCCTATTTTTACTGACTAGGCCTGGGCCTTTGGACCGCCTAGGCGATGGGCGGTGCTCCTTTTGGAGCAATGCTGTTGCCAACAATGGAAGCAATGGAGACTTGCATAATGGAATATCCTAGTAGGCAAGGCACTGTGTGCCCTGAAAGTATCGATCCTGGAAAAGTTCATGGACCACATCAGAGACACAGACATCGAAGGAGGTATGGGATGTGCTCTCGTCCTTGTTCTGGTGAGTGAACAATTCCTGGTTGAAGTTGTTATAGAATGATGAGCTAGGTTCATCGACCTATGGTTCACTCTCGGTTTCTCAATTCTTCATGAACATGGGAACCTGTGCAACAATATCTCGCAACTTGATGAGGAGTTGTGGATTGGTGAGAAGCATATACAGAGGTTGATCCATCAGCAGGTTTAAATTAGAGTTTCATGGGTTTTTGACTGCTGTCCAAGAATGGCCCACACAATCCCCACTAACCGAGTTGGAGAACCTTCTGGCCAATCAGGAGTTTCTAGCAAGACAAATGGTAGAGTTCTTTGTGAAGGAGAGTGAGGAGTTTGTGGCAACCCAAGGGCAATGGGAGAGGAAAGACAAAATTAGCCCTCGAAGTTTGACCCTAGGCCAAAAGAAAGACGACAGCAGTGGATAGTAGTATTCGTTGCATGCTTGACATTGCTGTGGAAAGCCATGCCACTTCTTGAAGTAGTGCCCATAGTTACTGCAATCTCTCATCCAAGGTTGCAATTCCGATTTGGAATCCCGATTATGTCATTTTGACAAGGAATCTTCACATAATCTGTTTTCATAAAGTCAGGAATCTCGATTCTTTATTTTGAAAATCTCGATTCCAATACTTATAGAATATTGTTTCTAATATTTATTGATTTAGTTATTGTTGAATCACAATTCTACATTTGTTGAATATGGATTCCTCATCTAATGATACTTTCTCCATCAAATTAGAAACACAAACATAAGGCATGAACTTCAAATTAAAACAACCCAGAAGATATGAAAAGCAATAAAAAACTCGATTCCAAAGATATCATAATCTTTATTCCATATATGAAAGAATCTCGATTCCATATGGGTCGATTCCAAATTGGTCAGAAACTCGATTCCAAAGAGGATAGAATCTAGATTCCATACATGTAGGGATCTCGATTCCATTTGGGTCGAACCTTGATTCCTATAAAATAGAAATCTCGTTTCCCGCAATTCCCCTTGCACGGATGTCAATTCCGAAAGTAGTCTAGCCAGTCGTGATTCAACGATTTCGATTCCTAAAACGATTCAGAATCTCAAGCGTTTCCAACATCTATGGTACTGTCGAATGCCAGGGAAGACTAAAAATGGGAACGTAGTGATAGATGGCATATAGTTAGTGTCGGTAGGCGATGGTGACTGGGATGCTGGATGCGCAATTCGGGTTTTTGCAAGTCGTGGACATAACTTTTATGGGACTCCACCATGCGGGGGAGATTTCCATTGCTCTCACTACATTGGAGATGGATGCAACTAAGCCTTGTGCAAGTGCGGTTGTGGACTATGCATCCAATTTGCTGATAAACTCGGGTTGTTTGCACCACATGATTGGAGATCGTGAAAATTTCATGTGGTTGAGAAAGTCCAAAGGTAAATGTGCTGTAATGACCACTTGCAACTTGGTGCATCTGGTTGCCAATGTGGGTAACATGCATGTTAATCAATGGAGCTATGGTGGGCAGATTATGTTAGATGGTATTTCATGTTTCAATTATGGGGATTATTGAACGTGAAGATTGAAGAAGATCTGATTATACATGCGTGGGAAATGGAGGAGATGTATGTTTTGTCTGTGGGGACTACATTTCCGGTAGTTGGTGTTGTAGGCGATGTCAAAGGCAACATGATCATGGATGATGTTACAGACAAGCTTGAGGTGCTACAATTTTCATCCATGTCATCGGGTGGTAGAACTTCCACATGTATGTTAGTTATTCCTTGGAAGACTGGCATATGGCACGTTTGTGATGCAGCCAGTCGCAAGTTGCTTTTACACTAGAGAATTTACAATTTCGCATCTAGAGAGCTAAAGTGTAATTAATACAACAAAATCACGAGACTACATTACTTATGAACAATTTTATGTCAAAAAGCCTTCGGTCACTGTAGATCTCTACCTTTTCAAGTAAAAAGTACCATAGCTAAAGATATTAATCTAAATCCAAATATTTTGATACAAATATGTAAGTGCCTAAATAAATGTGCTATGAATCACTTATCCACTGCAAATCGATTCTCAAACACCGCAATTGAAAACCCTAATGTATCTTTGGAGTTGGACTTCAAATCTACTTGATCTGATGTTCATGAGTTTTTTCGGCAACTCAAGATCCCAAATAGAAAGATCTCAGTCCTTTTTTCTCTTTTTTCCCTTTTGTTTTTTTGGCAATGCAATGATAGATGTTTGAGGGATTTAAAATAGGGCCACAACCTTTCTTGGGCCTCTAATTTCTTTCATCCCAAACTACCTGAAAATCCGAAGCGTAAGTTTGGTTTCTGCTAGGCAAATTGGTTTTTGAAATGTGTTGAACATTGAACTTGCCCAGTTTCTAGCAATTCGGGTGAGACTCCCCAACTTGACGAGTCTGATATGGGGCCTTGCACGTCTCTTCAGTAAACTGGGCAATTCTCAGCGAAACAACCTTGCTTCCAAGAGAGTTGGAACCTTGCCGGGTCCAAATGAGCCGAGTAAGTCTGAGTTGGCCTCATTCACTTATTAAACATTGGATTTAGGATTTGGAGCTATTGAAAGATTTATCTAACTTTGGATCAAGTAGATCCAAAGCCTTATGATTGTTGAGGATTGATTAGTGATTTACAGTTCTTTTGATCACACCATTCATGTTTTATCCTTAAAAAATTTTGGTTTTATGTGATAGCTTTGGATGGGTATTTTCTTCAAAAGACTCCAGATCTGAAGGGATCCATGGTTGTTTGACATAGATTTGGTTTTCCTTTCCCCAAAAGGCTAAGTGATCTGATTATACCCTACACGACGATATGCTTGTAGGTGGTGTAACCTCGTAATTTTGTTTTAGTGCTTGCACATTTGTACTATTGTTTTTTTTTTGATAAAGTGAAGTATTTCATTAAATAAGATAGTAGTATTTACAAGTGTTGGGAGCATCCTATACAAAAATTGGGAACTATCGGAGCCTTGAAGGGGATAGGTTGTCCCTCTAGAGAAAAAACAGGAAAAGAAAACAGTCTAGTACTTTGACAACAAAAAGTTGGCGCAGCCAAATGGTGAAAGGGTTTATAAAACACCCTTTTTTACAACGTAAATGCAAGTGGTGAGCAAAAATGGAAGAGAAAATCTGCAGCTAACTTCAAGGAGGTCCAAGACTGTTTGTAAGATTGGCTTCATCATTGGCCACGAGATATGCGAACTTGTTGGATGTCCTGAAGATATGCCTCCATAAGACGCTGATATCCCTGCAAATGAATTCAATCTCATGAAAGATCGAAGCTAAGTACCAAGGTGGTATGGACTTTCCTGAAGCCCAAGAGATAATATTGTATGCGTCCCCTTCAACTATCAAGTGAGATCCCCATGAGGGGCTTGAGCCCCAACGACAGTGCCATTGCTTCAGCACGTTGTGAGTCCGTTTGGCCTAGGGGTTTGGTAAATGTAAGTAAAATATTCCTCTCGTGATCTCGGAAGACTCCACCTGCCCCGTCTGGGCCTGTATTGTCCCTTGAGCAACCGTCAAAATTAAGTTTGATAGTTCCCCTTGAGGGTGGTTGCTAGTTATTGGGTTTTTGAGTTTTTCGTGGCTAGTGAAATAGGATCCAATCTGTCGAGCGAGCCGAGCTGACGAAAAGCTTCCCCCTTTTTTTTTTCTTGCCATTCTAAAAACATCGAATCAAAGGGACTGCCTGGGGGGCAGGCCCGAGAGGAACGATATTATCCAAATGGCTTAGAAAAAAGTTTGTGGGTGTACCAGCGAAGACTTTGTGATTGGTTGCCCAAAAGGTTACCAAGATCTTGACCTTGTGGAGAAATGCAGGCCACTGCTGATAGAGTCCTTGAAATATCCTATTATTCTTTTCTTTCCAAATAACCCATATAAGCGCAGCACTGACAGCCTTCCAAATAATTTTTCCAGCTTTGGGCTAGGGCTTGTTGAAATCTGTGGATAAAAGAGATAGGATAGTAGGTGGAGTAACCCATTGTAAGCCATAAAGTAGTAAAAGCCGGCTCCATAGGTATCTCGCTTGCTCGCTATGAATGAACAGTCCTCATTTTGGCACATAATGCATTTGTTTGGAATATGGTTTCCCATCTTTTGCAATTGGTCTACAGTTAATGCTCTATGTGATCCAGCTATCCAGTTGAAAGTCTGGACCCTTGGGGGTGCAATCGATGATCAGACTTTAGATAGAATCGAGCGGGGGTTGAAGGGCAGAGTGGGAGATTGGGTGAGTCTCCTAAAAAACGAGGCGACTGTGAAGAAACAGGAGGGGGAAAGAGTCCACACCAAAGCGTCGTTCCCACTGATAGGAATGTAGCTGGCATGCAAGGTTGCTGAGAGTTGAATATAAGAGTGGTATTCATCATCCGAAAGGTTTCTCCTAAAAGACGGATTCCAAACTCTTTGCCCTCCTACGGTAACCACTTCGTCGGCCACTGTAGAGTCTTTATGTGAGGTGATGGAGTAAACCGAGGGGAAGAGTTCCCTTAGGGGGGTATGACCAAACCATAGGTCTGACCAGAATTTTACTCTCGATCCTTCTCTGGCGTGGAATCTGACATAATTATTGAAAAATGGAAGAGTGTGGGCAATCGAGTTCCACACACCTGAACTTCGACTTCGATGTCTCACTTGTGGCACCCAAGTAGTAGTTGGGATCTTGTATTTGTAGCGGAGAACTTGAGCCCACAGTGCGTCTGGTTGTATTGCTAGGCGCGACCACTACTTTCCTAAGAGGGCAATATTATGTTTGCTCAGAATTTTAATCCTGAATCCACCTTGTGATTTTGGTAGGCAAACTTTATTCCATGAAATGAGATGAAACCTTGTCTGTTCAGCTTGACCAGACCATAAGAAGTTCTTGGAAAGTTGCTCCAAACGTTTGGCAACTGAGGAAGGCATATGAAATCAAGACATAAGGTAGATCGGAATGTTTGCTAAGGTAGCATTGATCAGTGTTTTACGGCTTGCCATTGAAGGGAATCTTCCTGTCCAACTTGATAAGCGTCTGTCTACCTTATCTATCACCTTGGACCAGGGAAGGCTGAGATAGGTGGAAGGCAGGTCCTGGACTTGGCATTCCCAACTTGGGAACATGGATCTAATGTGATCAATCGTGATGGCCAACCCCATCATTTTAGATTTATCCATGTTGATCTTGAAACCTGTGGCATCCTGGAAACATCTAAGGAAAATCCTCAGATTTTCAACTTCTTGTGGGGTAGCATCTAGAGAGACGAGTGTGTCGTCTGCATACTGTAGGTGGGACACAACAGGTCCCTGAGAGGAGCTCTTGAAACCTGATAATAGGCCTTCTTAGTAGAGACGGGATAGGGATCTGCTGAAAACTTTAGCCACAATTGTGAAGAGGAAGGGAGAAAGAGGGTCCCCTTGACTTAGTCCTCTTGAGGAAGGGAAGTAGCCTCTAGGGGATCCATTGATGATGTTAGAAAAATATGGATGGGAGTAACATCCTTGCATTCGTTTTCTCCAAGTGTTACCAACACCCATCCTAGCCAGAATTTCGTCAAGTAAGGACCAATCAACATGGTCATAGGCTTTCTCCCAGTCTATCTTAAAGATCGGACCGGGCTTTTTTATGACATGTCTGGAGTGAATGCACTCGTGTGCTACAAGAGCACCATTGAGGATTTGCCTACCTCTGATGAAAGCTATTTGAGAAGGCGAAAGATAAACAGGAGGACCTGTTGAAGCCTAGTAGCCAGGACCTTGGATAGGATTTTGTAAGAAGAGTTGATGAGGCTAATGGGTCGGAAGTCTTTAAGTTCCTCAACCCCTTCCACTTTGGGGACAAGGGCGATGGAAGTTGCATTAATAGCTTTATGCAAGATGCCCCTAATGTGGAATTCATCAAAGAAAGCGATGAAGTCAGGACAAAAAGTGTCCCAAAAAATCTTGAAGGGCACAATAGGAAACCCATCAGGGCCTGGGGCCTTATCTTTTGCCAAATTGTTAATGGCCCCTACGATTTGATCTTCCGAGAAAGGTCTCTCGAGCCACGTTCTCCACTGGTCCGATATAGTGAGAAAATCGAGGGAAGTCATTCTGGGCCTACGGACCGAAGGGGCTACGTAGAGGGACTGGAAGAATTCCAGTATGGCTGCCTCAATTTCCCAAGGATGGGTAAGAGAGCAATTGTCCTTTTTGAGGATCGAGATGGTGTTATCCCTTCTACGACAGTTAGCTACTCTATAGAAGAATCCCGTGTTCAGATCCCCTGCTTCAACCATTTCACACGAGATCTCGGGAACCAGAAGAGTTCCTCTTTCTTAAGGTTCACAAAATAATCCAATCACGCACAGGATCTAAGGCTAGCTTCTTGGTCAGAAAGAGGCCTGGTTTCCTCTAAACGATCCAGAGATTGAATGACATGAAGGAGGGATGTTTTATTTTGGGAGTAGTTCCCAGGTATGGACTTGCTCCAGTTTTTCAAGGCTGCTTTGAGGAGTTGAATTTTAGTTTGTAGCTTGTACCCTGCTCTTCCCGTGACTATTGTGGACATCGAGTTCCACTAGAGAGGAATCAGTGTTAAGAGGGAGTCCTCTTGAAGCCATTCTAGTTCGAATCTGTATTGTTTGGGGCCTCTGTGTACAACAGTCGTATCTAAGAGCATGGGGTAGTGATCGGAAGTAGTTTGGGAAGAGAGAGGGCATGAGAACCAGGGAACGCCTGCTCCCATTCTATAGAGAGCAAGAATCTGTCAAGCTTGGACAAGGTGGGTTGAAGAGAGTGGCTGGACCACGTGAACCGACTTCTCTGAAGTGGGATGTTAATAAGCTCATTGCGGGATATGAAGTCAGAGAAGGCGTTCATACCCTTAGAGTAGGTTTGGGTAGTGTTCCTTTCGTGTGACCAGCTTATGATGTTAAAATCCCCCCCCAAGCACCAGCAGGGGTGTGGTAGGGAAGTAATATGATCCAATTCAGCTCAGAAGTTGGGTCTATCTGCATCTGAATTAGGACTGTAGACAGCTGTGAATTTCCAAAGAAGCCCATCATAAGTGCGAGAGAGTAGAATAGTAACCGAGAAGTCTCCAGAGTGGGAGGAGACCAGAATGTTATCTGAAGGGTCCCAGATAAGCCAGATGCCATCTGCAGCCCCATTTGCAGGCCGGGATACCCATTGGCTAGGTCTACATCCCCAGACGTGGCGAATAAGGGGGAGGGTAGACTCAGGAAGTTTTGTTTCAGAAATGGTCAGTATGGTGGGTAAGAACTTTGCAGTCATATCCTTGACTACAGTTATTTTGCGTGACTGGCCCAATCCTCTGATATTCCGCGAAAGGAGTTTCATGGGTCCGAGTGGAATACGGGGGTAGCTCCCTGGGTAGAGGTAAACCTGGCTGACCTTCTCGAGAGCGTAGTGGTGCAAGCCCACTGAGTTGGCGGGTTTGAACGCACAGGTAAGAGAGAGGAAAAGAGGTTCTGAAGTTCCCTTTGTCCCTTTGATCGCACCGTTATGCGGCTCTGAGTGTCGGCCTGTAAGAAAAGGTGAGCAGGTCCCTCGGATCCGTCATGTTCGAAGCCCATGACTTTATATATCTCCTTCATCTTTTCAAGGTGTCTGTCTTGTTCTTCCATTTAGTCTCGTCAACGGTGTTCGTCTCTACAGGGTGGATACTGGATTCAGCTTCTGGTGTGGTAGCTTGAACAGGAAGGGGGAACGTGTCGACAGGATGTGGCTCCTCAAAAGAAACAGGGGACGTAGAAATGTGATGTGCAGGGTGAAGGGGAGGAAGAAGATAGGGCGAGTTATGGGGAGGAGGGGGAAAGAGTGGGGGGCGGGGTGGGGGTGTAAAGGTCCCAGAGAGGAGAGCGTTGTAGGATCCTCGTGACGGTATCTATAAAAAGGAAGGGATGAGGAAACCAAACGGGGAAGGAAAGAGAGGGGAGAGGGAGCACCAACGGAGGTCTGAGAATGAAGGTAGGCAAGGTAATGGTGGATGTGCAAGGAAGAGTTGTCTGCCGACAAGTGGTGGTAAGGGGTGGGACAGCGGACGTGCATCATTCTAACGTGCCTGACCCGAACAAGGTAGGGGTCAAAGGGGAGATGAGGGGACAGCAGGCCTGAGACTACTTCAGGTTAAAGAGGGGAGAGGTGAGAAGAGTGAATCGAAGCTAGACCAAAAGGGAGCAAGTTTCTTTCCATAACCGTGCAGGAAGTCGAAGCAACAGAGGTAAAGGGGAAAGGAAAGAAGAGGAGAGAGGTGATACCAGAAGAGGGAAGGAGCGAAGGGATGTTGGCAGACTCAGGGGAGGGGGAGGCAACGAAGGGAGCGAGGGGTGCAAGCGTAGAGGAAACAGGTGGAGGGATGTGAGAGGGATTAAGTAGTAGAGAGAAAGGAGCAGGGAGAGGGTCGGAGGAGTCAGGCGAGGGGGCGGGAAAGGAGGGAGAAGAGTTGGGGTCGAAGAGAGGGGAGGTACACGCGTCAACCGACGGCGTGAGATGATGAAAGAAGGAGAGGGCGGGGTGGTAGGTAAGATTAACGGTTGAGAAGGGGGCGTACAAGGGACATGTGTCAACCCCGTAGGTCGCAGCAGAGGACACGTGATTGGTGGAGAAGAGGGAGGCGAAAAAGGTGAGGGGCTTGAGGCAGTGCTGTCAGAGGGGGAATGATGGGGGTCAAAGGGAGGGAAGAAGAAAGTGGGCCAGAGATACGGCTCGTAGGGGAGCCTGAGGATAAAGAGATAATGGGGAGGGGCTAAGGTTCAGGAACGGGTTGAACAGGGCTAAGCCCAGGCCCAAGAGTTCCAACATCACAATTGTTGGGCCGGGAAGTTGAGTTGAACGAGGAGTGAGGGGTCTGTTGACACGTGGCTCTGGTCTTGTCGAGCAGGTGACCGTTTGTGCCAGGGGCTTGCTGGAAAATAGGCCGAAATCTCGAGCCTGTTGAAAAGGCTGTGGCATTTCGCCGAGAAGATCTTTTTCGTCGTCTTTTCCGTTTGATCAGACTCCACTGAGAGGGTTCCTTACTGCGCTCCTAGGAGTGGGAAGGGCGGTGAAAGAAATGGGGGGAAGACGGAGATGCTGGGGACCAAAAAAGCGAGATCGGAAAGAAACGATCTTCAAACTCCAACCAAATTGTTGAAGGGATTTGGTAAGGGTTCAGCATTTCCAACAGGATGTGGATCGATCCAAGAGGAAGGAATTCCAAAGATTTCCAGAGAATTGAGACCAAATCCCCACATACGACAGCTATATTTTTGAAGGTAGAAGGAGACCAGGCATGTAGGGGGACCTGATCGAGGGTTAGCCAGACTCTCTGTTTGTAGAAGGAACTGACTTTAGGAGACCAAAGGTGAAGCTGAACGGTGGATTCTTTAAAAGAGAGGGGTGGAGCCTCGTTTAAAACGTGTTGAGCCAGTTGTGGAGAGGGAAAGGTAAAGAGAAAACGTGCTGAGCCACTTCCCCTCCCGAGAGCCACCTGTAAGAAAGGTTAGGTTCCTTCCAGGTGATCTGAGCGAGTTTCTCAATCCCCCTGATGTCATCTCTCCTTGGTGAGAAAAAACCGACCAGGGAAGCCTCAAGCTTGGATTTGAGGGGGGTCGACTCTGCATGGGGGACTGAAATACAGTTAGGGGCAAAGGAGTGGCGAGAGGAAGGATCAGGAGAGTAGCCATGGTCAGGCACAGTAGACTGCCCCAGATTGCCAGTCGGAGGAGATGACCGGGGGATCCGGGTGTCAACCTCAGAGGGACGAATGTTCTTTGCCACTACCTCGGCATAACTAGGAGCACTCTGTTTTCCTCGAAGAGGCTGAGTGTGAGCATTTGGAGGGCGGCGAGGGAGAGGAGGAGGGGGGGGGGGGGGCTGGGGTACAAGGCATAGACCTGATTCCAGAAAAGAGAGGAAGACTGCACAACGTTTGCGTCTCCTTGCCATTGATTTTCTTTTGTACTATTGTTGTATATTAGTATTGGAAATAGATTTAATTGGACTGTCGAATGTATGCCAAACAGGTCAAGAGCTTTATGTGGCCCTCCATATCTATAATATTTTGGCTTTTTTTGTTTTTTATAGAACCATTATACCGCTTTTTTATTTTCTTAAATTTACTAATTTTATCTACTCTTTTCATGTTGTCTACATCAAGGATCTACGATGACCCCATACCTCTTTGTCTTAGTTATGAATGACTTCATTAGGTATCTACAAGATGAGATAGCGTGGTGTATGTTGTTCGCAAACGATATAGTTTTGATCGATGAGACTCGAAGCAACATCAACACAAAGTTAGAAATTTGGAGGGATACTCTACTACAATTTAAGGGTTTTAAAATTAGCCGGACTAAAATAAAGTGTGTAGAATGCAAGTTTAGTAATAATAGGAGTAGAGACAAGGATGTAGTTAAGATTGATGGTCAAAAATTCCAAAAAGAGCGCACTTTCGATATCTTGGGTCGATAATCTAAGAAAATGGAGAGATTGAGAAAGATGTTGCACAAAGAATTAAAGCCGGGTGAGTGAAGTGCAGATGTGTAACTGGAGTTTTATGTGATCGCTGCATACCAATGAACTTTAAGGAGAAGTTCTATAGGACAGTTGTGAGATCAGCGTTGCTTTATAGGGGGGTGTTGGGTGGTTAAAAAACAACATACTCATAAAATGAGTGTAGCTGAGATGAGGATGTTGAGATGGATGAGTGACATGATAAGAGGGATAGAATTCGTAATGAATACATTTGGGAGAACTTAGGTGTGACTTCAATAGATGATAAGATGAGAGAAAGTCGACTTAGGTGGACTGGACATGTACAACATAGACCCAGTACAATACCTATCAAGAGGTGTGTGTTGGTTCAAGTAGAAGGCTCATAAAGGGCAAGGGGTAGGCCTAAAAGTGCATGATTGGTAGTAGTGTAAAAAGATATGGGTACTTATGGTCTCACTGAAGGTATGACCCTTGATAGAGTAGAACGGCAGATCAGGATTCGTGTAGCCGACCTCAAATAGTTGGAAAGGCTATGATGATGATGATGATGATGATGTCTACTTTTTGCATTTTCCCAATCCTTTATTTTGGAGACTTGGGTGGAATCTCCACCCTGGCTCTAAGTGGGCCTTGCCTAGTTCCATAGTCTGTCCCTAGTTAAAACACTGGATGTTACAGATATATGGGCGTCATAGCACTGGTTTACATTAGGCAGCCTAATATGTTTCAATAGGGGTTGATATTATGCAGTGTTGTGGACGTTTGCTTCAAATTTATCAATTCCTACTCCTCTGAGAGTAACAAGTGTTTCTGGAGCATTTTTCTAATGCTCTCTTACCCATCTTTTTAATTTACATATATTTTTCGTGTTCCTATAGAGGCAAACACATCTCTCAGCTAGTCTAGGAACTAGGGAGTCGATTAATTGGTGGGACTTGCTGCTTTACATATCACTAGCTTGTGCTCAGAATTGTGTTGTCTGTCTATCTTTCCTCATCCTTTTCTTCCTCTCTTATCTGTCTTCTTCCTACCCATTTTCCTCCCTATCACTGTCTCACATGATATTTCCTATAACCTTGATATGTGCTCTTTGAATAAAACTTTATGCCTGGGTTTATCAAATGAATTCCTTATCTATAGGAAAATTGAGTTTTGTAATGGATTGAGTATGAATTTCTAAGCTAGCGTGGTGTATATTGCTATCCATATAATTCTAAGGCTCTTTCTCTCACTCAATGTTAGGTTATTTTCCTTTGCATCTGGTGCGCTCTCTCTCTCTCTCTCTCTCTCTCTCTCTCTCTCTTCCCGCAAATCAAATTGGTTTATATGAAAGTATGAAACTGGAAAACATACATCTGAAAGAGATTTTTTTTGTAGGAACTCGAGACATGTCAATACAGTTATCAAGAACATTATGTGGCGTAACTGATTTTTTATTCAATAAAAGGTGCGTCTTCTGTTTTCAGTTGTGTTCTATCACTTGCTTAAATTGTTCTTGCCTGTATAATGCTGGTGTTGCAACACACATGGTACCTTACTCTTGCTTCTATTTTAAAATGGAAATGTTTGTGAATGTGATGGTTAAGGTCTTCAGCTCTTTGAAGCCTCTTCCTCAAATTGGAAAGTACAAAGTGTTTATATTGAACATTTGACTTGCACGATGCTTTGTGTTGGAGATATATGGAGACATGCATTTTGCATGACAAGATTTGAGATTTAAGATGTTGATTGGCATGAATGCACGTAAAGATTCACAAGGTGAAAGATTTCATTGGATCTAGTAGGGATTTTAGCAGTTCTTGCAGTTTATCATGTGGTCAGTGGTCTGGGATTGAAGTTGTTCACCTAGAAGGTGTATGTCTTTGTATGCTTGCCTGCACATGCGCCCATGGACATGTGTGACACTTGAAACTTTACACTCTTTTGTTGTCTACGAAACCTAAATTCTTTGGAAGCAGCTATGTAGCACCTGCTACACCACCTATCTATCCAAAACCAATATCATTTTTCGCCACCACCAGATAGTACATATAAACTCATATGATGGACTCCTCCTTAGATCTCACAAACACTTTTTTGTTATTTATTTTTAAATACTTTCACTTCTCATCCCTACGTGGTCAGTGGTCTGGGATTAAACTTGTTCACCTAGAAGGTGTATGTCTTTGTATGCTTGCCTGCACATGCGCCCATGGACATGTGTGACACTTGAAACTTTACACTCTTTTGTTGTCTACGAAACCTAAATTCTATGGAAGCAGCTATGTAGCACCTGCTACACCACCTATCTATCCAAAACCAATATCATTTATTGCCACCACCAGATAGTACATATAAACTCATATGATGACTCCTCCTTAGATCTCACAAACACTTTTTTGTTTATTTATTTTTAAATACTTTCACTTCTCATCCCTACCGTCACTACCTTAATCTATATGCTTTCCAAGCATCACATCATTCCAAAAACCTTTGATTCTTTGCTTAAACTCCATTTCCATTAAGCACAGTATTTTGATTGCCAAGCCGATGTTAGGAATACCTACACCTCTATTCCTTTTGTAGGAACCTCCTAATGAACCAAATGCTCCGTCTTCCCTTGATCACCGCAGTATGAAGAACCTTCTTCTGGATCATAACTAGAAAGCTATAAATGCCTTAAATCATCTACTATTTGAACATGAGACATGCTTTTGTTTTTTTTCTTTCTTTTTTTTGTTTTTTTTAGAGCCCGGGGGGGGGGGGGGGGGGGGCGTCTGGGCCAATGATTGGAACTGACTGTAATTTATAGAGAATGGGTAGAATTTTTTTCTATCTATATTGGTTGCTTTTCATTGCGATGTCTTTTTGTCACTTGGGCTGTTCTCTGTTCTTCATGTAAATTTACTTTTTTAATGTCACTTCATTATACAATGACAAATTTCTACTTTAGGGAACAAAAGGGCCTCATCTCTGGGCTATTGAGCTCCTAAAATAGCTCTCATTGAGATTATTTTCTCGAGAAAACATGTATTGACATTCCATTTGTTCTTGAACTCGAATGTGCCTCAACATATTAAAAATTGACAAACTAGATGACATTCTTTTCGTGATCATTCTTTGATAACTCCGGGCTGTAATTACTTGAATTTTGTGTTAGTGATTGGCCATTACTGCTTTGTTAAGGATTTGCCAAGCAAAACTTTCTTAATTGGGTGAGATGCTCATGGGCATAACCTCCTTAAGTTTAGCAATGGCGTCTTGGAGATGATCAATGTTTTGAAACCCAGATTAGCCATCCAGAAAACCGATCCGGAGTGGCAAATCAATGATATGGATTGGCCAGATCTGGCCTTAAAAAAAGTTTCAAACAATTACTACTTTTTTTTTTTTCAAAATCTAATGTTTTAGGTTTCTTAAAACAGGGGTGTATTGCATTATGACCTTTCATTATTTTATCAAAAATACGTAGATACTAAGATCTTGTTTCATGTATGAGTGTTTGTTGACCATTACATTCATTTTACAGTCAAATGAAGTTTAAAATTGCAGCTCATTGCAATAAAATGGATCACTAACTCAATTTTTTTTAGTTTTGTATTTTTATAATATCCAATTCCACTTGCTCTTGTAAAATTATGGAGTAGCCTACTCGTTTCTTCTTTTTCCCTTTTGCTAAAAATTAATTTATTAAATTAATGGGTGTGGTTTGTATAGAGCCGAGGCTCTAAGCAATCAAATTAGTGCCCACCTTCAAATAGTGTTGAGGAATGTCGTTTCAATATTGGAAATATTTGTGACAGCTTTAAAATATATTTTCTTCTTTAATTATTAAATTTGAGGTTTCAAAAGTTGTGTAGATTGAGCAAATCTATGAAAACTTGAAAATCTTGAAAATTGACGGTCCAAAAATACATTACAAGATGCACTATTTCCAAAATTTGAAATCCATTTTTTTCTTATGTCTTGGCATCTTGTTGTCGAGATGATCAATTTGAGGATATTTAGGCATCAAAACAACCTGTTCCAGTGAAATTTCTGAGGTAGGCTCTAAGTTGATTGTTTAGAGCCTAGGCTCTATATAAACTTTTTCCTAAATTAATTGTTTATTTCCATATTGGGAATGCGGACCAAGATTCGTGCGTCCGTCCGCAAATAGTTGGGAAAAGGCTATGATGATGATGACGACGATGAATTATTTATTTTCATATGCTTTTTTATTGATGTTTCATCTCTCTAGCGGTGTATTTAATTTCTCTCTCTAGAGGTGTTGTATTTATTCCCATTCATATTCAATTTATTTCTTATTATCTCTTGAAAATGTCGGCTTAGCCTACTCTCCATTGATTTGACATAGAGATTTTCTTGCACAGAGTTGTGGTACAAATCGTGTTATTAAAAAGAAAATGTTGGCTCTCTCTCTTTCTCTCTCTTCTCTACATTCTTCCTCAAATGACATCTCTTTCTCTCTGTATTTCATCCCCGCACTTCTTTCTTGTGAGAGGATCTCTCCCTCTCATCTCCCAATTCTCTTCCTACATGCTCTCTTTCATCCATCCTCATTTTCTCTCTAGATGATCTCTCTCTCACATCCTTACATAACCACATGCTCTCTCTAAGTTGTCTCCGCATACCCACAAATTCACATGTACCCTTTCCCCCACATCTGATTAAATTTTTTGTGTATAGCTTCTGTCTCTAAACTTCACGTTTCCATATAGCCTCTCTAAAAGGTCTCGTGATCTCTCTCCTACACTAAACCAAATAATCTTCTCTCTCTATAGTCTCAGCCTTACCTACACATGTCCTCTCTCTAAAATGCCGTACCCTTTACCCACATATTCATGATCAATCTCTTGCTTAATTGAGAGAGAGAGAGGAGAGAGAGGGGGAGAGAGAGAGAGAAGGGAAAAAGGTGTCCAAGTTGATGACTTGTCATGGTAGGACATTTTATGGGTTTTATTATATAGGTATTTTGAAATCAACATAAAGTTCTTTTAATTTTATTTGCCGTGTGCTCTTTTTGTATATAGATGCCCACCAATGTACATTTTACCTTTAAATATTAAAATATACTTGAACTTTTTTATCAAAAAAAAGAAATCTGCTTGAACTTTTTATCTTTAATCTTATTGTTTTTAATTATTTTTAATTGAGCCCATAAATGTAGAGAGAACTTTATTATAATGTGATCATCTTTTTGTTATTTCAAATCGAGCCCATGAAAGTTGGTAACCAGAGAGAGAGAGAGAGAGAGAGAGAGAGAGAGAGAGAGAGAGAGAGAGAGAGAGAGAGATTTTAGGCGGTATAGATGTGAATAGCCCACAAAAGTTTTAAGTTTTAAACTTTAAAAGATTTATCCCACATTGGGGAGGTTGCAAAAAAGTTGGGCACCAATGAACTATAAAATACCACCTAGGGAAATGCATGTGTACGCTATTCCACCTAGTGTGCATAAGACCATCCACATAAAAATGTGGGGCCTTTAGTAATAAAAAATTCAAAACATAAAAAATAAAAACTTACAATAAATAAAAAATTACATGGGAATCAGACGATCTTGTAGCGCTAGATCACCCCATTCCCTGACGTAATCGGCTAGTTCTGTCAGAGAATTGGCTGGTTCCTAATATATAGAGGGAACCAGACCACTCCCCTTGTTCAGGTGATTTCGATTCGGATCGGCATTTTTTAAATAGCGAAGATTTTCCATAATGCTTATCTTCCTGCATGGCCTATTGGTCCGAAATCCTTTGATGTCCCCTTTTCCCTCATGGTAGTTTTCACACACTTTCATAATCTCACTGTTTACAACTTCTCAAAATTCTTGAAAAATGATAGCAAAAAAGCCATATGTGCCCTTAGTTTTGTCCCCTGCAATGTTTAGAAAACACTGATCCAGATTCGAATTGCCCGATTTGGATCGGTTTCAGGGGGACTGTTCCAGTTCCCTATATATACGAGGAACCGGCTGGTTCTGCAAGCTGGCTAGTTCTGTTTGAGAATGGGATGATCTGGTCCTGTAGAATCACCTGGTTCCCATGTAATTTTTATTATTAAATTTTTTTATATTTTTATGTTTTCAAATTTTTCTTACTAAAGGCGCTGCATTTCTGTGGATGCCCCACACCACTAGGTGGAATGGAGTACGCATGCCTTCCCCTATGTGGTGTTTTATAGTTCATTGGTGCCCAACTTTTCTCCAACCTCCTTAATATGGTATAACTCTTTTAAAGTTTAAAAACATAAAACTTTTGGGTGCTATGAGCATCACTCTCTCTCTCTCTATCTCTATCTCTCTTTTAGATCTCCCTACTTTTTTGGGCTCCATTTTAAAATGAAAAAACTAACCATATTACAAATAAAGATCTTTCTACTTTTATATACTCGATTTAAAATAATTCAAAACAATAAGATCCAAATAAAAAGGAAAAACAAATTTTAATATTTAAAAGAATAACTTGCATAGATAGGCATATAGATATAAAAAGCGTACACGACAAATAAAGTCGGAAGAATTTTATATTGAATCAAAATATTTTCATAATAAAACCTATAAAATATACATCCTACCATGAGAAGAGGCATCGATTTGGCACACTTTTTTTTCCCTTCTTTCTCTCTCTCTCCCTCTCTCAATTTGGAAAGAGAGATCATGAATCCACTGGTATGAGAGTGAGGTGATTTAGGGATAAGTCATGGGAAGGTAAGGCTGAGACTTCAGAGAGAGAGATGATTATTTGGTTTGGTGTAAGAGAGAGAGCACAAGACCTTATATAATGGAGATATGGATATGTTGAGCTTAAAGAGAGTGAGAATGTATATGCAAAGAATTTTGTCTGGTGGGTGGAAGAGAGTGTATATGAATTTGTGGGCATGAGACCACTGAGAGAGAGCCTATAGGTATGTGAGAGTGAGAGAGATAGGGATGTCATCTAGAGAGAGAGTGATGATGGATGAAAGAGTGCATGTAGGGAGACAATTGAGGGACACGAGAGAAAGATCCTCTCAATAGAAAGAATTTGTGGGAAGAGAGAGAGAAAGAGGCATCATAAGGGGGAGAATGTGGGGATCAGAGAGAGAGAGAGATCCTCTGGACTCTATTTATTTGTTTTTTTGAACATGAGTGTGCCCTAAATCTATGCAAGAAATTCTCTATGCTAAATTAATAGAGAGCAGGTGAATGACATTTTTAAGCAAATTATGAGAGATTAATTGGATATGAATGGAAATAAATACGACACCTCTAGAGCGAAATTAGATATGACACCTCTAGAGAGATGAAACAATAATAAAAAAGCGTATGGAAATAAATAATTAATTTAATAAATTAATTTTCAGGAAAAAGGGAAAAAAAAAGGAGAGAGGGGGCAATACCTCATCTTTACAAACGCAAATGGCATTGGAGATTATAAAAATATAAAACTAAGAATTGAGTGAGAGATGTATTTTATTATTAGGAGTTGCATTTTAAACTTTATTTTGACTATAAAATGAATGTAATGGTAAAAAAAACACTCAGAAATAAAACAAGTTCTCAATACTTACCTATTTTCAATAAAATAATAAAAATCAATAATGCAATACCCCAAGTTTTTGGGAATCCTAAGAAACTAGATTTTCAAGAAGTTTTTAGTAATTTTTTTTTTTTTAAGGTTGGATCTGCTGATCCACAGATCCGGATGGGCAATCCCAGTTGCCGAATGGTTTTTCAGATGGCCAATCCTAGTTGCGGAGCCATGTTTTCAAGTATCAATACCTAGGAAGGGGTCTTTTGAACCAAATCTCACGAATCCTATGCAAGAGCCTTAGACTTTGTGACATCCAGAAATGTTTCTCTTGATCTTTAGAGATGTGTGCCTATTTAAGGATTTCCCTATGATCTCTCTTTGTAGTGCGTCTCAAAAAACCATTCCCCAACCATTACAGGGCCTTTTCCTATACACATTGCATCCTTTGATGAAACTTATTTGAGCGTGTATGTTTATGTGTTTATGCTCGTCCGTCTTCTTTGTGTGAGTTCATAGAAGCCCAGGTTGTCATATGACAGCTCAATCCAAGCTGAGTCAATTCTTGAGTCCCAAGTCAACGCGGTTGTTCTTTACTACGCCTTTAACCTTTTAGTGAAATTTTAAAGAATTGGAAATGATGGAAAAATGTTTGCACAACCAACGAAATTAAAATGTTTCCAGAATATTATGTTCCTTGGAACTTTTTGACGTGTATTGATTTTTTTGAAATTATCTTTTAATTTATCATGCCCTATAGAATGTGAGAAGTCTGGGTCATATTTTTAGTATCACAAAATCTAGCTTGCCTAAAATTAAAAGACATTTTCTAATATGAAAGCATGGTATGGTATTTTTGGTACCTTCTTTATTAAATGTCCTTGAAAATGGTCTAGCTCAAAGTTGATGGAAATGATTATGAATCCGATTCATTTTAGGAATCCAAATTGTGGAATTGCGGCCGGCTAGAAGATTCTTGTTTTTGGAATTGACATCCGCACAAAAGGAATCGTGGGAGATGAGATTCCTATTTTATAGGAATTGAGATTCAACCAAAATAAAATCGAGATCCCTAGACAGATGGAATTGAGATTCCTACCTCTATGGAATCTGTTTCCAAACTATTTGAAAGCAACCAACATAGAATTGAGATTCTTTCATTTATACCGCGATCCTACATTTTTGGAATTGAGCTTCCTAGGCATTTCAAATTGAGTTTTATACCAGTTTGGAGTGAGATTCGACCCAGATTGGAATCGAGTTTTGACCCATATGGAAATCGAGATTTGTAAACCATTTCTGACCAAGCATCAAGTGGGCTCATGGAAGTCAGTTTTGATTCTTTGTTCTACTTGGCTATGAAATATTACCAAACCATTTATAACTTAGTACCAAAGCAATAATCTAATACTACCATGCAAAATTAAATTATGCTCTAAAGAGTTTTAGGGCCATTCTTTGATCAACTTGGCACACATTATGTGTACATTAGTTTTAAACTTCCCGACTGGCAATCTCTCTAATGAATCATTGCAATGCATTATTAATGAAATCAATCTATAAAGAAGATAGACAACTTGATTTTTATTGGTCATTTGCTGCCAAAAAATATGACATAAAGATGATTGCATCTTGTAACTTGAGATTGGATGTCGAGTAATTTGATGCTTTGATATCGTAAGCATCATTCGTCCAAAACAAAGCGAGGTTTGAAATAGAAAACATCACTTCTCCAATAAAAGAAAAAAAATGAATGCAAATCCCATACGTACGAGGGCTTTGTGCCTTGTGATATTGAGTGTGAATATGTGGAGTATTTAAATTTTAATGGTCAAAGGACCCAGTTGCCTTGAATTTAATGCTTCAATACCCTAGTTATATCTATCTTTGTTACCTACAAAAGGCATTAGAATCATACATATTGAGTATCTCTGAACTGTAAACATTTGCATTTGAAAGTTAATTTGAGTTACAAATACTTTAGCACTGCATATATCTGATTACCATTTAAAGCACCTATAAACCATGGAAAACAATGTCCTCCAATTGGGTTTCAAATAACTGCAATCAAAATCCATAAATATTTGAGTTGAGATTGCAAGTACAATGAATCACATATTTATGCATCTATGAACAATAGTACTTGATCTTGTGGAATTAAGATTCCAAAATTGTCACGAGAGATTCTGAGGAGGTCGAAGCAAGATTCCATGTTGATTAAATCGAAATTCCCTACACTTAAAAACCATGGTACTTGATGCTGTGGATTCTAGATTGAAAGCCAAAATAAATCGAGATTCATTAAATGTAGAATCGAGAATCAAATGATGTGGAATCAAGATTCAATAAATGTTGGATAGAGGTTTGAAAAAGGTGGGACCAAGATTCCATTAATAATGGGATTGAGATTTTGAAAAGGTTTTGGAATGAGATTCCTAAATTAAGGAGTTGAGATTCATGAGTTCTAGGAAAACGGTTCCTTGAAGATTCCTTGTCAAAATCACTGAATCGGGGTTTCGAACCGGATCGTGATCTAGCTAGCATTAAGGTGGAAAAATCTACAACATAGATGTTCAATTCTTCCATTTCTCCCACATTCTGAGTATTTCAAGAGAGGTAACTAAAATCATAGAAACAAATGGAATGGTTGAGTGAACAATAGTGTTACTATTGTCTATGACTGTTGGTCTATGAATCCGGTGGTCAATGATCTTCTTTGCTAAGTGCTGCACAAACAATTAATGATTGTGATCCTAGTAGTTTAGGAGCAAATAAGAGTATGTCTGATAAAATAGGTTTTAAATATTCAAAAATTTGAAAATTTGAATAAAGGCTTTTTTGGCTTTCCATATTTCCAGATTGCATACTTTCCGACCATGTGCTTTTTTGTGTTTGTTTGACTGTCTACAAGTAATTTATAAATTTCATAGATTTGATATTTTGACTGTTTGGCTAACAAAACGAATTTTTGTGAAACCAAGTTTTTCTTAAGCATTTGATCAAATGTTTATTTAAGCCATGACAATGCTAATAGAGCACGACTACCATCAGTCATGGCTTCCCATGAAGATTGGTTTTCAATATCTATTCTTCAAACACTTTTCTTGTGGATTCCATATCTAAGCATATATATATATATATAGGAGAAGTTTTCCTAACGCCTATAGGCGAAAATGAACAGTGATTTCGCCTACCTTCATCACTGTCTAAAGTTCATCGCACGGTCACTATTGTTCGGTAGTGTTTGATTTTTTATTTTTTTTCTAAAAATTGGAATAATCTGAAATTTGGAGCGTTTGTACATCTTAGCAAGGCGCACCTAATAAAAATAAAAAAAATATAATTCGCGAAATGTTTTTGATCAAAATACCCCCAAAACGTTTCGGGGGCATTTTGGTCAATTGTTTCCATGTAAAATACTTTTTTGATAGTTTTTCGTAGATTCACCTATTTTTGATGAATATATGCTCCAACTTTCAAGTCATTCTGATTTGTAGAAAAAAATGAAAAATGAAACGCCGGACAACTGTGACTGTACGATGAACTTTGGACGGTGATGAGCATAGGCGAATTCACTGTTCATTTCCACCTATAGGCGTTGCGGAGTGTTTTCCATACCTACATATATGGAAAACACTCCGCAACGCCTAAATGGAAAACACTGAGCAACACCTATAGGCGGAAATGAAAAGTGATTTCGCCTATGGTCATCACCGTCCAAAGTTCATCGCATGATCATAGTTGTCCGGTAGTGTTTCATATATATATATATATATAGAAAACACTACGCAATGTTTATAGGCGAAAATGAATAGTGATTTCGCCTATGCTTACTACTGTCCAAAGTTCATCCCATGGTCACAGTTGTCCGGTAGTATTTCATTTTTCATTTTTTTTTATATATATGGAAAACACTACGCAATGCCTATAGGCGAAAGTGGACAGTGATGTCGCCTATGCTCATCACCGTCCAAAGTTAGTCGCGTCACAGTTGTCCGATAGTGTTTCATTTTTCATTTTTTTCCTACAAATCGGAATATCCTAAAATTTGGAATGTGTGTTCATAGGAGAATCTAATAACAATATAAAAAAATAATTGGTAAAATATAAATTGACCAAAATAACCCTTAAAATTTATGGGGGTATTTTGGTCAATTTATATTTTGTGAAATATTGTTTTCATATTTTTATTAGGTGCACCTCACTAAGATGCACACACGCTCCAAATTTCAGATCATTCCGATTTACAAAAAAAATGAAAATTGAAACATTACCGGACAATCGTGACCGTGCGATGAACTTTGGACGGTGATAAAAATAAGCGAAATCACTGTTCATATTCGCCTATAGGCGTTGGGAAGATTTTTCCATATATATATATATATATATATATATATATATATATATATATATATATATATGGGTGTGGTTTCCATAAGGTTGCAACCTTAAACAATCCATTTACGCAAATTTTATCATAACATATAATTTTGATTAAAATATTCTTAAGATTCTCTCAAAATATATTTTCATATCTAATTATAAAATTTTTAACTCCAAAAATGATTAAAATCAAATAATTTTGATTACAATATTCTTAAGATTCTCTCAAAATATATTTTCATATCTAATTATAAAATTTTTAACTCAAAAAATGATTAAAATCAAGTAGATCTATAAACATATGAAAATCTTTAAAATGGACGATCTAGATAATGTGTTGTAAGATGCACCATTTATGGGACTCAAAATCATTGTTTTTTACATAGTCATACATTTCAATGTCTAGATGATCAATTAAAGCGTTTTTCAATATTAAAACGACTTTTTTCGATGGATTTTTTAGGTGCATCCGCAATTCTACATTTTAAGGTTGCAACCTTATATGAACGTTTTCCCTATATATATATATATTTATAGGAAAACACTTAAAAACTCTCTTATATATAGGAAAACACTTAAAAACGCTTCTAAGTGAGCCGCTACAGTATTTCACTCATGTCTCATCACACTCCAAAGTCCATCAAACATTTAATACTATTTGAATTTTAATAATTTTTTTACATATGTGATGAACCTCAAAATTTGTGGATGTGTGCGCCGTAATGAGGCTCACCTAAATAAAATATAAAAAAATCATTTAAATGATAAAATGATTAAAATTTAAATATTAAAATAATTAAATTACCCTTATGGATGTTACATGGGTAGTTTGACCATTTTTTTATTATTTTTAATGTTTTTTTGAGGTGCAAGCTGGTTAGTTATTCACACACCCCAAATTTTAGATAAATCATATTTCTAGAACAAATATTAAAGTTCAAATACTATTGGATAATTAGGGCTGTCTGATAGACTTTGGATGTTGATGAGCCATGAGTAAAGTATTATAGAAATTCACTCGTTCGGTGTTTGTAAATGTTATCATCACACACACACACACACATACATATATATAGCATCATCATCATCATCATAGCCTTGGCTATACGAATCCCGGTCTGCCATTTTGCTCTATTAAAGGCCATACCCTTTGTGAGGCCATAAGTCCCCATATCTTTTCAGACTACTTTCAACCATGTCCTTTTGGGCTTACCTCTTGCCTTTTCCAGTCTTTCTACTTGAAGTAACTCGCACCTCCGAACAGGTGCTGTACTTGGTTGGCGCAACACATGACCAATTCACCTAAATCTACTCGCTCTCATCTTATCGTCTATTTGTACCACACCTAAATTCTCCCAAATGGCTTCATTTTGAATTCTATCCCTTTTTGTCTTGCCACTCATCCATCTCAACATCCTCATCTCCGTTACACTCATTCTATAGATATATTGCTTTTCGTCCGCCCAACATATATATGTATACACACACACACACATGCACATACTATTGGAGTTTGTGGCCTTTAAAGGCCTAAAATAGCTTGTAAATAAAATCATTTATAGTGATTCATGCACTTCAGTCGCAATGTACTATGGCTGATTGACCTAGGGTTGAGTTGTTCTGGCTCAGGGTCATGTCCAAAAACCCTTACCTCTGGGCATGTGGCATTGCCGTTGAGAGTTAATTATGGGTAATCCCTTTTTGAGGTTAGAGAGATGCCCAAGGATGTTGTTTGTAGGCCTTGAGAGCAGTATGGTCTCCTATGTGTGGAGGAAGAACTTGTGAGAGCAAGGGCCAAATCTGTAACAAAATTTTTGCATGGCATGTACATATGAAAACTACATTTTGGGAAGTAACCATATATAGAAGTACACATATACATGTGCATAGAGAGTGGCCCCTTGCACTGTGTGTGTATTTGACTTGCTCACAGGAGGGGAACCTGTAACGCATATATTGGGATTATGATTCCTCTATTTATTGGCTAATTTTGATGGGCCAATCATGAACCCTTGCACTTGAATGTGGGCAAAGGGTCCTGTGTGATTAGCTTGAGAAGGCAGTAGTGGATTTTGGATCTTGGCACAGGTGGAGTGTTGGCATAGGTGGAGTGCCTTGATACTTGCTTGTTTTCTACCTATTAGGTACCTATCCACTTTTAAGTTGTATTTCTATGTGCTTTAGATTTTTTTAAAACTTCAGAAATATTGTTTTCTACTAAAAATGTGTTAATGTAAATTTATAATTTTTTTTAAATTTTAAAAACCAATTTTAAATGTATAAAACCCTAAAAGGGTGTTTTAAAATTTCAATGGCTTCTGGAAAATTTATAAATTATGTGGGTCCCCTGTGAGGGGGCTGAGAGCACAACCCCACATGTTTGAGCCCCACTAGAGGGTATCACATGAACCCCATTAGGGGCCACATGTCGCATTAATTCGGACATCCTCTTCTGTGTGGCACATGTTTTTTTAGTAAAAAGTATTTTGTGGGATATTTATCTTAGTGAAGTTATTTGGTTGACGAATATTCTTTAGAGATTATCTTAGTGGTTTTCTTGTTATCTACTTATCTTTGGCCAAGTTTGAATTCCTAATTATCTCACATGAATGGCCACAATTGAATTCCTAATTATCCCTTTGTGAAAGAATAGGACTTTTAGAATATCCTATTTTGTTCTAGATAATTCTAGCGGATAAGTTTTGATGGGTCATAGTTTTAGATTAATTAAAAGTGGATATGGGTCAAATCTCAGGGGATAATTTCCTACAGATTCACTCTAGATCCTGATGGCTGATCTTGGAGATGAATGACTTAGATTAAATATTCTCTCTCACCTATTGATCACCTAATAAAAATCCTAGATAATGTTGAACACCTCTAACTGGGGCTCCTAGCCCTAGAGGTCTATAAATAGGGGAGATCTGTCCCTTATTTCAGTACACAGATCTCTCTCATCTCTCTCTTTCTCCAATCTATGCGACACTTTATCTCTCTCATCCTCTCTAGCTTCTCTCTCTCGTCTCTTTAAAAGGTGGCATGCTACCCCCCATAATTGTAGGGGTGGCAAACACCTCAAAGAAAGAGACAAGGAGACGGGGCACGCCCAACCCTCTTGGTTTAAAATTGGGGAGGTGCCAGTTGTGGCATGCCCCAAGGTAGAAAAAGGGTGTCCTAGTCCTAGAGGTGCTTCTCCATTTCAGTTTGGTGGATTCAGCAGGTTCTAGGATCTAGTGCGCCATTAGTCAAATTATCGGGTGTGGGGTGTGCTAAGCCTTAAGGGGATTACCTTAGGCAATAGTCAGTAAGTCTTCCCATATTTAATTACTTTTATTGAATGTTATTCTTGCATATTTTTTTTTTCTAAAGTTGTTAAGTTTTATTCAGTTTGAATGAAGTTTATTTTGGCAGTAAGATATTAAAGATCCTAGATTGTAGGTGGCTTGTTTTACTGTATTGTGGCACCTGTAAGTAGAATTTCCTCTTTATAAAAGAAAAGAAATTTTTGAATTTACAGCATGGAATTCTACATTGCTACTCCTTTCACATGCATACATATCAAAATATGCGAAATTAATGATTTCTTTTTCAATAATCCCGGAATTGAAAATATAGGTTACAATTAATTGAAAAAAGTTTGAAGTTGCCAAAATGGAAACAAAAACATATTTTTTTATGGCCAAAGATCGACATTAATTATTTGTCAAGCCCAAACAATTCTCTACTTAATAATAAAACAAATCCATTCCTTCCTTCCTCTTCTTGTAGTCCACTGTTTTTCCCCTTCTTAGAATGAACCCAAATACTTCAGTTGCCTGCACCTCATTGCCCATTCAAGCCTTATCACTCAATTGCTGTTGCGCTGAAGAGTTTAGAAGGGATGAGGGAGGATCAATGTTCATTGTCATTGTCGACCTAATGATTATTAGAAAATTGTTTCTTAGGTGTGTGTTGGGTGATCCATTCCATGCTCAAAGTACTTTTTACATAGAAATGAGCATGGCTTAGGCTAATCTTAGCCTAGAGAATGGGTTTAAAGAGTGACTTGCTAACAGCCTCCTTCATGGTTTTCATGATCAAAGAGTTGCGGAGCTATCACTACATATGAGAGAGCTCCTCTTCTATCAATATGTACATTGGATTTTAACCAAGTTCCAGAAAGAGGCACATGTCTTTTATATGGACCGATAGGTTTCCTCGTGTAACCCAACTCTAATGGTGTACCTTACAATCTTTCTTGCTGATTTCACAGTTTACTCCTATGCCAGCAGCATCATCATTGTTGATGCTTCATCCTATACCAAAACCTAAAACTTCCATTGTTATAGAAGAAGAGCTAAAATGAGATAGATGCTCTCTCTTTAGGTGTGATTGGTCGAGTGTCTTCTTCATTTCAGTTTCTGGGAAATTAGTTTCTGGAGAGGTTGGCAGCCAGCTTGGTTTTGTCAATGAGGGGATAAAGTGGTGTAGGTACAAGAGATTCAGGGGGCATGGGGTTTGTTGGGGGGGCGGGGGTGGTAGAGGAAAGCAACCCAAATCCCGTTAGTTTTTTAGTAATGGAGAAATTAAATCCTACAAATTCAAGTTCTACTTAAATTTTGTGGCATTTAGAAAATAGGAGCTTCTCTTAATTTTCTCGGATAAGATTTGGGCCAATTAAACATAGCCTAGGGGCTTGAAAGATCTAATATTTTTCTGAAGTATTTGGATTATATGTGGTTGTCTAACATAACCTAATATATATTCCTAAATAAGCTTCAAATATGGAGGAGTTTTCATAAAGATCCAATGAGAAATGGGATCTAGGTTTGTCTTATTCAATGTTCAAAATCTCAAAGTTGGTGGCTGACTAATCACTTCCAAAACCAAGATGATTAAGAGTGTAACTTGAAAAACTCAGCAAGTTTTTCTAAATTTCACGTGAAAAAAAGTTTTCAAAGGCAAAAAGTGTATGATGGGAATCAAATCCAACCCTTTTCGAACAAAAAACTTAATGCTATCGCATTGGAAAGACCACCACATCAATAGAATAAACACAAACATTTATATATATGGAAAAGATCATGCACATACCGTCTTTTTCTTTTACAAAAGTTGGCCTCTTTACGAGTTCAATTGATTTGGTAAATGAGTTTTCATTCAACAACTTGTTGGCTAGAAGGATATGGATGTGCATAAGTCCTGGAGGGAGGAATTGTGAAATAGCCCAAGGAAATCACCTTTCTTCACTCTCATGCCTTGAATATTTTTTATGAGGTTGCTGGAAGCCTGGAACTTTGGATATAGTTGTTTGTTTTATGATTTTGTGGAATTTCTTATTTTGTGCAGAAAAAGTAATGGCTTTTCTTCCAAAAATCTTAAGCGGTTAGGACCTGGAAAAGTGTCACCTCGCTTACCTGTTCCAGACCATATACCAAAACCTCCATATGTGAAGTCAAGGCAGCTACCAGGAATCAATGGTGGACCTGAAGTGCATGATGAAGAGGGAATGAAATGCATGAGAGAATCAGGCAAACTTGCAGCAAAAGTTTTGGAGTATGCCGGAACATTGGTCCAGGTTTCACAACCACTCTATATTTTTAAAGTAGCTGGTTGTATAACTCAAAGTTTCTTGACTATATTATTGTTTGGCTGCATCTAACTCAAAGCATGACTTTTGTTGGGGACTGTGTAGCAGAATTGTTATTATGGTAAATATGAGAAGATTTTGTCAGATTAAAATGTTCATTTTTTAATTTTATTGGAAGCGGTTCTTTTTTTCTACGGTGAGTTACATAAGGGTATGGTTCGGAGAATGTAGAGGGGTTACTGTGAGATAGAATTTGATAGAATTAGTTTGGCTATTTGGATAATATGGAAAGACTGCAGGAATAAAATCTTATAAAGAAGATCATATCTTTTTTCTTTGGTTATGGACAAGTTAACTAGATATTTACAGGATGAGGTTCTGTAGTATATGTTGTTTGTGGATGACATAATTTTTATTTATGTGACCAGAGATGGCGTAAACGTGGGTAGTCAAGAAACCATATATCTTTAGAATGAACATAGATGAGATGAGGATGTTGAGATGTATGAGTGGCTAGATAAGGAAGGATACAATTCGGAATGGAGGCATTCGAGGGAATTTAGGGGCAATTCCAATAGGCGATAAAATGAGAGAAAGTAGATTTAGATGGTCTGATAATATGCAGTGTCGACTTGGAACACCAACAATTTGGAGAGGAATTTGGTTCCAGTGGAAGGCTCTAAAAGGGAAAGGGGAAAGCCTCAAAGGACATTGATGGAAGTAGGGAGAAAAGATATAGTGACTTATGGTCTAATAAAGCAAAGTGGTGGAACATGATTCATGTAGCCTACCCCAAATAGTTGGGATAAAGCTCGGATGATGATGATGATGATTTGGGAAAGTGGACACTGATTTTGACTACAAAGAAGGATGTTGTGGTTGGGTAGTGCAAAAAACAGCAATAGATGGAATAGAAGTGCAAAATTCTAGAACTCTGGGAGAAGGATGATCTGAATTTTTCATTATAGGGGACTGCAATAATATGGTAACCCTTCCTCAAGGTGTGATCAAGATCAACTTCGATGGATGTGCCAAAGGTAACCTGAGTCTAACTAAAATTGAGGGTGCCATTCCTTGTAATGATAGGATCGCCCTGAAGTGTTTCATGGAGCACAATGAGAGTTGCAGATTTGCATGGGTCGAGGAAATTGTGATTTGCTGGGTTTGGTATCATTGAGGTACACTCCTTAAATTTTGTCAGATAGATTAGTAAGGGATTCTCCTATCTATTTGGGGCTTGGGAAGCTTTTGCAGAACTATGTTGTAAACCAAATTGTAATGCATTGTTACGAATGGTCTTACATGCTAGCATGTTCTTCATTCCAGCCATGGCCACCATGCTCTTAAACCAAGCAATCCAATGTATTTATCATAGTTGCAAGATTCAATAATGGAGTTAAATACGGTTAACAAAAGACAAGGAACTACCACCTGCCAAATTAGAATCCTAGAATGATTTATTTGTCTATTTGGGGGCTGGATTTGGAGCCATTGAGTATATAATTTTGACTCAGCTGGATGGTGTATTTCTATTAAATGGATGTCTCATAAGGGCTTCTTATCTAATGCTATCGTTATTGCTAACCACTAAGTTATAGGATGATGATCATTGTCTTCCGAGAGAAGTCTTTCTAGTAAATTACCATCTACAGTATGATATATTCGATCGTACTTCCAAGCAATGTTCAAAAAGGCGTAGGCGTGCCCTGCCTAGGCGTTTTGAATGCTTGGCCGCCCACCAGGAACAGGGACGGGTGGACTGTTAATTAAGATAAAAGTTATAATTATTACTTATTGATTAATATTCATATGATTTGGTTTTGGATATCAAATATTCACAAAACGAAAAATTTCATTTAAAGTTTATGACTATTCATAAATTTTAAGTGCAAATCAGTAAATGTTCCATCTACAAATTTGTAAAAATATCAAAAAAATAAAACAAAATTAATAGAATATGAAAACATCACACATTGCTCAAAATAAAAACCAATTATTTATAAAAGAATTCGATATAGGACCAATTTCATCGTCCAAACGAGTTAATTATCAATTAATCACAAAAAAAAAAAATCAATCTATCAACTACAAAAATGTAAATATATCATAAAAGAAAAAAAAAGTTCAACAAAGAAAAATCAAATGATTCAAAACATAATACATTATAGCAAAAAACTCAAAACCCTTATTCAAAATCAAAATGGCATAATGCTCTAAAAATATCAATATGGAAATGATGTTGGCCTAAATCTTGTCTATTGGGTTGCCAAAAGTCCTCAAAATCGACTACTAGAAGCTCTAAAAACACTCACAAACTATTTCTTTTGATTTTGGAAGAAATCGAAAACATCGAAAATTTATCGATCTAAATAGAGGTTTTTGGGTAGTTTTTCTCTCTCTAGATGGCACGGATTTAGTTTTACGGGGTCAGAATGTCCCCCCAAAACTCCTTTGCCCCATTTCAGGAGAGGGGGCGGGGGGAGGGGAATGACTAATTTTGATCCTAGCCTAGGGATTTCCGCCCTAGGCAACCTGCCTCGAGGTGGCGCCTAGGCGGCCGTGTAGAATGTAGCGCCTAGGCATAACCTTTCCTGCCTTGGCGGATAGGCGGCCGAACTTTCGAACATTGCTTCCAAGTAGTGCATCTTCTTTGGTATCCTTCTGCACAAAAGTGTAAAGATAGAATCATATGTAGCAATGCATGCAACATTTCCCATGCTGTGGCATTACTAGGCTTGAGCATGATGTTATTCTTGGGCGGGTTTTGAATCTTTAGATTCTGGCTTTCTTTTGTAGATATTAAATGAAATACACCTCGCAGCATTGTTTTATGAATGAAACTTTGCCTTCTCAAGAACGATTAATTGGTAGCGCTATACAAAAGATATGATAAATCAGGAATCATTGTCGCCTAAGCATACTGAAAAAAGCAAGAAAAAGAGAAACTGAGCCAACTTTTTTTTTTTTCTTTTTGTTGTTCTTGCTAAGTGGGCCAACTTTTCAAGTTGCTAATTGGAAACGAGAACATCTTTACGCTCGATGTGTCTTCTGCTGAGGTATCCTTTTGAGAACTAGCAATGACGGTGAGGATATACAAATTCTTGATTTATTATTATTTTTGGGTAAATACAAGATGGTGAATGAAAACGCGTTTCCGAGTTGGAAAAATTCGCCAATTCAAATTGACTCATACAGTGGGGTGAGTTCTATAAATAAAAACTCGGATTCATCTGGGTTTTTGTTATATATGATTGTCTGTGTCTTTTGCATGGAAATGAGATTTTGAGAAGTGGTAGAAATGTTGTTTGTCCTTGATAGCAAGCTTAGATGCTTCACAGAATTTTGAAAAATTGCCCTAATTTTTGAGTTGACTGTTTAAGCCAGCAACGACTCGGTTTTGGCAGGGACTGTCTTGGTCATTAAGTTCAAGGTTTTGAACAGTGATATGAATCATACAAATCTCATGCAAGATTTGGATAAGTAGTTTGTCAGAGTAGAAATATTATGAAGAGGATTTCTGCATCACACCCAATCAATGCAACTGATTTGCTACTAGTGACATGAAACATCAGTAACACAGCAGGTAATTCACTGCTGGGACGTATGTAATCAATGGACCTGTTAGATACGGTGGACTCTATGAACTCTTGTCCTTATAAGAATGAGTAAGTTGATTTTACTTACTATTGGTTGGCCTAATATTGCTCATGCAGGTGGCACCATAAAGCTGCTAATGGGATGCTTTGTTACTTCCAAGTCCAAGAGTATTTGCCTTAAGGTTTTCTATGTGATACTATTTTCCCCCTAGTCCTCTTCATTTAGCACTTCTCAAAGATTTCTGGATATATGGGTGCTATTCCTGTATCTTGGCAAAGTATAGAACTGATGATAGTCGTGAATATCATTTGCTGAGGTTAACTATAGGGTCGTGGAATTGCTGGCATGGGAGATATGGCGCAAGAAACTTTTTCTTGAATGGGTTCGGTTACAATTCATTACATGTGGATGCATTATGATAATTCGATAGGATGCTTGCAAGTCATTGCTATGAAGTATAAACCTTTTATCTCATGAAAGGTGAATAAAAAAAGTGTAATGCCACTTTATCTGGGAGAGGGGAGTTTCCTGTCATTTTGTTATGTCATGCTGGGAGCATCAATTACTGAAATGCTTACAAGTGGTCTTGGAATGGCCCTGTCATTGCACTTCTACTATTGGCAAGTTTTGTTCAATTAGCTTGACCTGTAGCGGCCATCCCATCAGCATTTCTCACTCTTGTAACATTTACGAATTATTGCTTATTGCTCTTGGTTTTGTCTGTTTCCTAACCTCTTTTAACTTCCTTGATGTGTGGTACATTTTATCACCGATTTTGTGTTTAAAACACGAATAGTATCTGAAATTGCCAACGACTGAGGAATTGAACAGAGATGATTCTGATTTTGCACAAAAAATCACTATACGATGGGAACAGTTCTTATTCTGCATTCTTTCCAAAGCTATAGCCCTTAATCTCTATTTTCAGCCAGGGACAACAACTGATGAGATCGACAAAGCCGTTCACCAAATGATTATTGATCGTGGTGCATACCCCTCCCCTCTTGGCTATGGTGGTTTTCCAAAGAGTGTCTGTACATCTGTAAATGAATGTATTTGTCATGGAATACCAGATTCTCGTGCTCTTGAGGTACTATTCTTATTGTTATCCTGGTCACAAGTAATTTTATCTTCTGGACAGTTTGATAAACTAATTTATATTTGATAGGATGGTGACATAATCAACATTGATGTTACGGTCTACCTGAATGTAAGTTCTTATACTTCACCCGTCCCTGCTCTGGTAATTTTCTGTCTTGACTAAAAGCATCTTGCATGGAATATTCTTTTGATAATCAATTATACTATGTGAAAATTCTATTGGTCATGTTTTAAACATTTGTCTATGTTTGATCTTCTTAATGTCATTTAACAAGACCTTAGTACATCACGAAGCATGTGCATTACATAAGTGCCATTATTTTTTTCAGAGAACAATCCTGTGAGATTTTTATGCTTTCTTGGACAAAAGTTTGGCCGTTGATTAGTTACTAGATTTCTTTTTGCCTGCTTGTTTCCTTCAGGATAAAATAATAGTTGGAAGTTCTATTGTTGCCTCTTGTATAAGTGCTAGGTCCATCGGGGGCCTTTCCAAAAATCCCATGTAGAGCCCATTGGATATACCTTGGTTGTCTCACGTTTTCCTATCTATATTTGTACCCTCTGAACATTGTATTCGGTATTGTTCCTTCTTTCGCATTGTGTGCCTTGCGTTGAATATAGGTCTTATTAAGCGCCTTTCAAGAGTGCTGTAAAAAGCCATGAAAGAGCAAATGAAACTATTCGCTCAAATCATAAGTGGCGTATCTGATGTAGCATACTGTAATTTGAAAATAATTCAAGAATGAAAGAACAGAAGAATATGCACAGGTAGACCATGGATGAATGAGTGGATCATCCAAGGCTAAGTTTGGTTTGGACTTCCTTATATTTATATAAAAGGTTAACAATGTACGATTTCAAACATGCCCATGGCAATGTTAATAATTTTGTATGAACATATAATAATTAAGATATAAAAATTTATTTACAAATTTGCCCATGTACATCACATTATATCCTTGATACTCCCCCTCAAGTTGTACATTAGTAAAAATCATGGACAACTTGCCCTTTAGAAGCCTATATCCTTTCTTGTTAATATTGGGTTTTGTGGCCTTTAAAGGCATAGAGAGCTTGTAAAAATAATAATTTAAAGTAGAATATGCACTTCAGTGGGAGTGTGTATGTTGATTGACCATGGGTTGGGCGGTTTATGGCCCTGGTTATGTCCAAAACCCTTACCTTTGAGCATGTAGAACTTCCGAGAAGAGCTTACATTGGGTCCTCCGTTATTGAGGTCAGAGAGATGCCTAGGGATCATGTTTGTAGGCTAGGAGAACTGTAGGGTCTCCTATGTGCAGTTGTAGGCTTGTAAGAGCAGGGGTCAAAGCCTCAACAAACTTCCGCATGGTATGTACACATGATTGCCGCATTACTAGGAAGCACCCATATAGAGGGACACATGTACATGCACATAGAGAGAGCCCCATTTGCACTGCGGTGACAAGTGCGACACTTGCTCTTAAAGGGTGGGGATTGAAATTTACATTCCAGGATCATGGTCCTACCCTTTATTATTCAACTTTGACAGGCCAATCATGAGCTCCTGCATTAAGACTGTGGATCATAGGTCTTTGTTGGGTTGGATAAAAAAACAGTAGTGGATCATGCTTCATGGGTCTAGTGGAGTGCCCTTATTGTCTCTACTTTTGACCCAATCGTCCCAGTCCACTTGTGAATTATTTTATTTTGGTATTAGGAATTTTTTTATGATTTTTTACAAATTTTTCAGAATTTTAAAATTTTATTTATGCTGTAAATCTCATTAGAAGAGCATTTTTGAAATTTTCAGAACTTGAGAAGGCACATTTGAGGACAAGGATCCAGCCCCCACATGTACGTGCCACCCATGTGTGGGGCCCATGTGATCCCCTAGGGTGGCACACCCTATTTTTTTTTATAGATGCTATCTTTTAATTGGATAGGGAATCTTTTAATTTAAAATAGATTTGATTTCCTATTCAAGTGGGATTTTTAAAAATAAATATTATCGTTTGACTTCCTAAAGATAATGAAAGATCTAGGCAATGCTAGAAGTGGTTATCATTTAATTATTAAATAGAAGTTGTACTTGGGTCAAATTATAAGGGATAGTGTTCCTAATTTCCACCCAAAATCATGATGGTTGATTTGTGGAGGACTCTGTTTCAATCTCTCACCCCACATATTTTCTAATTATCCTAAAGGTCAAACTGAAAATAAGATAAAGCATACCTAGATGAAATCCTACTCCCAATAGGAAATAAATTTGTTTATATTTAAACTTTTTTGAACCTTTCCAAATATTATGACAAGCATCACTCTCATGCCATTGTCTCACCTCTTTCATACCTAAGTTTGCTCTCCCTCTCACACCCCGATTTTTTCTCTCTCACACAAACCATATTCTTCTCTCTCTCTCATGCCAACCTCTCTCTCTCTCTCTCGTGTTCTTTCGTGCCCCCTAAAAACGAAATTAGAATAAGGGGGTGGCAAATGAAACCCTAAATTCAAGTGCTGTATTTTCTTAAGAAAGAAGGACGATGCTCAGCCTAGAGAGAGATTAACTTACAAATTCAGCCCTAATTTGTTCCTGTGTAGTTTTTACAAACTCTCGTTAAGTTTTTGAGCTCTCTAAAACCCTAGATTAAAAGGTATTGCCTGAAAAAGTATTGCCTGAAAAACTTTCCCATTTCAAAATTTCCAGCGGCATTTAAAGGACTAGAAGTGCGCCATCGGTCAGAGAATCGGGGGTGGGGTGGATCAAGACCTTTGAGAGTAACTCTAGACACCTTTAGTAAGTATTCTCAATATATTTAATTATTTTCAGTCGTATTTCATATTTTTTTGTGAATTTCTAAGAACATATATTGTAGCTAAAACTATAGTAGAAGATTGTTTATTGTTCCTGGATGTTTTTTATTTACTTTGACAATAAAAGTAAAGATCCTAGATTGTATCTAGGGTATTAATATTGATTTACAGCAGCATATAGTGGCCCATGTAAGTGGCATTCAGGTATATTAAATATTTTTTTTTGTATTTAATACCTTAAGTTCCACAGCCACTCTTTTCATTGGTATCAGAGCTTCTATATTTTACTGCTACAGTCTAGGAGTTTTAATTTTGTTTGAGTCTAGAAACATGACCTTGAAAAGCTTCTTATCTGAGTTTATTAAGTCTGAAAGACTTGATGGGAAGAACTGTGCTAGTTGGAAGTGAAAAATAGGCTATGTCCTCTTTGAAGGACTTAGCCAGATGCTTACTGATGATTCCCCACCTGCGCCAAGAGGAAATGTTTATGAAAAGCAGTTCGTAAGAGATGCTTATGCTCAGTCGGAGCACAAAAACACTCTAGCAAAGCATGTTCTACTTATGATCATGGATGACACCCATGCTCTCGAGTATGAGTACCTGATGACCACAAATGAGATTCATGAATGATTTGAGACCAATTATGCCTCTCCTTCTCTCACTGGGAACACAATGGATATGAAACAATATTCATATTTGAAGATGAAGGATGCAAATTAACCAAGCATATACAATAGTTTAGAGCTTTAGTTCACAAACTCAAGGCTGTGCAAGTTAAGCCGGATGAAAACGTGCAAATTTGCTAGTTGCTGAGTTCTATGCTAAAAGCTTCATTTAAGACCTTACCGCAAGAGGGAGCACGCCGAAGTTGCACGAGATCATCACCAAACTTAAAGCTGAAGAAGAAAGGAGATTGTCTTGCAATACTTCATCCTTGAATGACTTCGTAAATCTGGTAAACTTTAAACACAACTTTGGTTCATTTAAGGAGAAAAAGGATAAAGGCCAGAATAAGAACAAAACCAATGAGAATCAAAAAGGGAATAAAGGGCCTAAGAAAAGGAACGATTTAAAGAATACCCAATGATAAAACTGTAAGAAATTTGGTCACATTGTGAAATATTATAGAGAACCCAATAATACGGATCCCAATGGCGATAGCGAGCATGCTTGTGTGGTCTTTGGGAGCATGCTTGTGTGGTCCTTGGGATCATGCTAACTGACCTTAAATTGGGGTCATGGTGTTGCTGACGCTGGGTCCACTGGCCATGTGTCAAACATAGAGGAAGGGTATAGAAATTAACTCTATTGCCCCTGGGGATCAATATATCTATATGGGTGGGAATCAAAAGACTTGTGGGGATGCTCTGCCCATGCCCTTATACTCTATAAAACTAGGACAACCCTTAAACTGTTATGTCCATCTTCATAGGATACCCACCACATGGTAAGGGATATTGTTTCTATAATCTTGACACAGGGGTTGTCCTTGAGTTCGGATGCCCATTTCCTTGAGGAAAAGTTCCTCGAGGGTTGTGCCACTCAGAAGCATGCCGAGTTTCATGAGATAGATTGTGACATGAGTTAGGCCCTAGATTTTTACCATCTTGTCCTAGGAGAAGTAATCGAATTAGAAGAAAACCTAAGTTTTTCAGTTGGGACAATATTATAAGAGAATTGAAGAAGAATCCCTGCATGAACTCTGTTCCTGTCAAGAAGCTATAGCCTGTCATGAGAAGGCACAATGGAAAGAAGCCATGATTGATGAACTTAACTTGATCAAACAAAGCAGTGCCTGGGAACTAGTGAAACTACCTCTTAATAGAAAACCCATAGGCAGCTAGTGGATTTCTAAGATGAAATTGAACTCAGAAGGGAAGTTAGAGAAATACAAAGCGAGATTAGTTGCTAAGGGGTTTACTCAGAAAGAAGGAATAAATTATGATGACACCTTCTCTCTTGTGGCAAAATTTCCCTCCATTAGAATCCTAATAGCCATAACAGCTCATTTCGACTTTAAACTCCATCAGATAGATGTTAAGACCGCATTTCTTAATGGGGAGCTAGAAGAAGAAATTTATACAAAACAACTAGAGTGTTTCATAGAAAAGGGAGAAGATAATCTAGTGTGTGAACTCAATAAGTCCCTTTATGGCCTTAAAGAGGAATCATGGCCGTGGTACATTAAGTTCCAGAAGACCTTGTTATCAGTTGGTTTTGTGCCCAACAAGGAGAATTACTATATATATGTCAAGGTTAATGGGGTGACATTTTCATCTCCCTATATGTGGATGACATATTAATTGCCAGTAGTCTGATGAGTCTCATATTTGACACAAAAGCTTTCTTGTCAGATCATTTTGATATGAAGGATCTTAGAGGAGCATCGTATGTTTTGGGAATCAAAATTACCCAAAACAAAGTAGAGAACTATTCAATTATCTTAAGAAGCATTTTCTAAGTCTTGAAAGATTTGAAATGGAAGATTGCTGACCCATATTAGCTCCCATTGATAAGATGAACAAGCTTGGCCTAGCCATGTGTCCCACTGCTCTAGAAGAAAAGGAACATTCCATACAGAAGTGCAGTTGCGTCACTAATGTATGCTATGTTTAGGACAAGACCGGATTTGTCTTTTGCCACAAGTTTGATTAGCAGGTTCTCGAGTAATCTAGGCACGGAGCACTGGAAGGCCATCAAAAGAGTATTGCGCTATTTGAAGGGAATAGTTAGTTACACACTCACTTATGGAGGAGGCTCGGATATAAATATACATGGGTATTCAGATGCAGACTATCAAAGTGATCCAGATGAGACGCATTCGGATAGGTCTTCACGCTTGCAGGTGGAGCTGTTTCTTGGTGCTCAAAGAAACAAGATGTTGCACTCTTGACTATTGAGTCAGAGTACATTACCTGTTGTCTTATGGCTAAAGAAGCAGTTTGGTTGAAGAAGTTCTTGAATCAACTCAGATTTGATTCAGTGAAGTGCCCGTGTGTTAGAGTCTTCTGCGATAATCAGGTAGATATTTGCGTGTCAAAAGAGCCTAGGTTTCACAAGAAATTGAGGCATATAAAGCCGTGTTGCTACCACATTCACAACGAGTTCTGAGTAGGTTAGATTTAGATTGCATTTCTCTTGACAGAGGCTATGTTAGTATATCCTTTGACAAAATGATTGGTGGCAAATGTTATTTTTACTAAACATCTATATGGGATGGGCTTGACAGAAATTGAGAGGTAGTACTTGTACAGTCTTCAAAGGCCAAGTAGGAGATGTTGGGTTTTGTGGGCGTAGAGAGCTTGTAAAAATTATAATTTATAGTGGAATATGCACTTCAGTGAGAGTCTGTGTGTTTGATTGACCATGGGATGGGCGGTTTATGACCCTGGTCATGCCCAAAAATCTTACCCTTGGGCATGTGGCACTCCTAGAAGAGTTTACAATTTGGTCATCGCTTGTTGAAGTAGGAGAGATGTCTAAGGATGATGTTTGTAGGCCAGGAGAATTGTGTGGTCTTCTGTGTGCGGTTGTTAGGCCTGTGAGAGCAAGGGCCAAAACATCAACAATCTTCCGCACGACATCTACTTATGACAGACGCATTAGTGGGAAGTAGCCCTACAGAGGGACACATGTACATGTGCATAGAGAGAGCCCCCTTTACACTGTGGTGACTAGTGCTAGACTTGCTCTTCAAGGGGGAGGGGCAGAAATCCACATTCTAGGATCATGGTCCCACTGTTTATTGTCCAACTTTGATAAGCCAATCATGAGCCCAACATTGAGATTGTGGGTCATAGGTCTTTATTGGGTTGAATAAGAAAACAGTATTGGATCATGATTCTTGGGTCAGGTGGGGTGGCCCTATTGTCGCTAATTTTGATCCATTGGTACTAATTCACTTCAAAATTATTTTATTTTGGTACTATAAATGTTTTTATGATTTTTTTACAAATTTTTTCAGAATTTGAAAATTTTATTTTTGCTGTAAGTTTTTGAAATTTCAGAACTCAAGTAGGCACATGTAGGGACCAAGGATCCAGCCCCCACATGTATGTGCCACGCATGTGTGGGGCCCACGTCATCTCCTATGATGGCATGCCCCATTTTTTTTAAATTTGCCATGAATATTTTAATTTTAAAATAGATTTGATTTCCTATTCAAACGGGAGTTTTAAAAATAAATATTATCTTTTGACTTCCTAAAGATTATGGAAGATCTACATAATGCTAAAAGTGGTTATTATTTATATTTCAAATTGAAGTTGGACTTGGGTTAAATTATAAGCGAATAAGGTTCCCAATTTCCACCGAAAATCATGATGGCTGATTTGTGCGATGGATGGCTCTGATTCAATCTCTCATCGTACAAATTTCCTAATTATCCTGAATGTCAAGCAAGAAAGTGAGATAAGGCATACCTAGATGATATCTTGCTGCAAGTAGGAAATAGATTTTATTCTCTTTAAACTTGTTTGAACCTTTCCAAAAATTATGACAAGCCTCACTCTCTCTCTCTCTATCACGCCATTGTCTCTCTCTCTTTCACGCCCAAGTTTACTCTCCCTTTCACGCCCCAATTTTTCCTCTCTCGCACATGCCATATTCTTTTCTCTCATGTTCTTTCATGCCACCTAAACAAGAAATTAGAATAAGGGGGTGGCAAGTGAAACCCTAAATTAAGGTTTACTGTATTTATGACGAAAGAAGGCAGATGCCCAACCTAGAGAGAGATCAACTCATCAATTCAGCCCTAATTTTTTGCTCTAGGGTTTCTATAAACCCTAGTTAAGTTTTTGAGCTCTATAAAATCCTAGATTGAAAGGTATTACCTGTAGAGCTTTTCCATCTCAAACTTTCCAGCAACATCTAAAGGACTAAAAGTGCGCCATCGATCAAGGAATCAGGTGCGGGGTGAATCAAGACCTGTGAGGGTTACTCCAGGCACCTTCTAATAAGTCTTCCCAATAGATTTAATTATTTTTCAGTCATATTTCATTTTCTGTGAATTTCACAGAATATATATTATACTCAAAGCTATAGTGGAAGATTGTTTATTGTTCTTGGATGTTTTATTTGCTTTGGCATTGAAAGTAAAGATCTTCGGCTGTGTCGAGGGTATGAATTTTGATTTACAACAACATGTTGAGTGGAATTCAAGTATATTGAATAAAAGAAAAGAAATTCTTTGTATTTAATACTTTGATTTCCACATAGCCACTCCTTACAGTTCAGACTTTTTGTAGAAGTATCTTCCACTTGCTCATTTGTGCCAACAAATTTTTCAACTGTTCTTTGTCTTCAATTTTGTCTCTCACAAAGTGCTGATTTTTCTTGACGTGTTTGGTCTTACCATGAAGCACTGGCTTCATGGAGATAGTTATCAAACTTTAATCGTCACAGTGTGGATAGATACTGCATAATTTGAGACCAAGAACCATAACAAGACTCATTATCCATGTAATTTCAGAAGTGACTGCTGCGATTGCCCTATACTCAACCTTTGTGCTTGATCGTGTCACTTCCTTTGTTTCTTGCTACCCTAGGAAACCAAGTTGCTGCCCACAATGACCTTTAGCTGAATCTAGTACCTGCGTCCCTAACCTAGATTGCATCTAAAGACGTTATTGTTGGGTTTTTTATGGCAATTTAAAGGCCTTATGAGAGCATGTAACCAAATTTGCTATAGTGGAACAATAAACTCTAGTGGGAGTATCGTCTAGAACCGAGGTTGGTAATATTGTTTGCCGAGACTCAAACTAGGTTTGACAAGCTAGGCCGGTTGAGTCCCCAAATACTTAGGCATAAAGCACAATCGATAAGGGTTAGCAATGTTATACCTTGATGAGGTCGGAGTTGCCCAAGGTAGTGAGCCTAGGGACTGTGTGATCCTTGTGTGTAGTTGGTAGGCCTGTAGGGACTAAGGCCAAAGCCTCATCATATACCATCACATGTCATGTATACATGATACCCATATCGGAAAGCAAATCACCATTGAGGGTTAGACATGTACATGTGCGAGAGATGACCCTCAAATGCATCATATGAGTTGTGTGTGCATAGGTTTGTGTGACCTTGGACTTGCCCCTAGGGGGAACTTGTAATCCACAACTAGGATTGTCTCCTCTCACCTATTGGCTGAGTTTGGTAGCCCAATTATGAACACCCTGTGATGGACTGTGGGTCTTGAGAACTACTGGGTCAGTTTGAGAAAGTGGGTGTCGATCATAGTCTCTAGTAGAAGATGGAGTGCTTCAATAATTTATGATATTCCTTAACATAGTTGGATCCAAATCCCAACAAATTTATTTAAAATTAATTATTTTGATTTTATATAATTTTTAGATTAATAGAATGAATTTTTAGAAGTCCCTGGGTATTTTATTTTCTCAAAATGAATTTATAAATTGGCTAAAACTGAATTTTCAGTATTTGGTAAATTAGAGAGAATTAATGTAGCAATCATTTTCTCTATTTTAAAATTAATAGTACCCATGGGGGCCCATTATTTCCATGGGCCCCATTAGATAAATTGCATGCGGGTGGTGCGTGGGGCCCACTTGTGGCCCCCATGAGGGGCACGCCCCACACATTGATATACTTTCCTATTTTATGAGGCTGTAATATGCCATCTAAGAGATTTGAATTGAATAGGAAGGTTTTTGCAATTAAAGAGACTTAAGTTTTCAAATAAAGCATGTGTAAGAAATTTACAAAAAAGAAAGGAAAGATAAATGGGCAAGGTTTCTATACTTCCCCTACAGCATAGAAGAACTATCCTCCCCTTACCATCCAGTCGTCCAATTTTGATCAAGAGAGCCACTCACCGTTTGATTCTTAGATCCGACGTCTCAAAGTATTTTATTTTTAGTTTATTTTATACAAATTGTGTGAATATGAAATTTGGTACGTGCCATCTTCTCATTGGGGCGCACCTATAAAAAATATTAAAAATAAATTTTCGATAAAATATAATGACCAAAATACCCCTTGAAACTTTCAGGGGTATTTTCATCATCTTATTTTATTGGAAATATTTTTTTTTATACTTTTCGCTTGGACATCCAAAATTTGGTGTCAAAATAGTTTATAGAAAAAAAATTAAAAATAAAATAGTGTAGAGACGTGACATTGTGATTGGGGCAATCTTAGCCCTCCATTCAGAATGGACGGTTGGATAAGGGGAAGTATATAAGTTTTATGCTGTAGGGGAAGCATAGAAGACTTGCTCCAGATAAATATATTTTTCATATTATATATATTTGATGGGATTAAGTTAAGGAAGTTGAAGGAGAAAGTTCTAGCACCTTCATTTTAATCATGATGGCTGATTCAAGGATTGTAAGGCTAAGATCTCTCACCCCAATGTCTCCTATGATCAATGGTTTGGATCTATTCTCCATAAGGATGGCTTTCCCTAGAATACCCTGACTTTGAGTGTGACTCTATAAATAGTCGCTATGAGGGGTCCTAAATCTCTACACTTTTACCTATCTCTCTTTCTCTCTCTCCCTCCCTCACAATGTGGTATGCCACTCTCTCTCTCTCTGATCTCTCTCTAAACCTCTCTAAGAGTTAGAAATATTTTTGTAAGAAAAAGAAAGTGGCGGCACGCCTTAGTTCTTGAGCTTTGAGTAAGTAAGCCCCATGCAAGGGCCTGAGCCTAGTTTTGTTCCACTTTGCTCTCTGTGATTGAAGGGTTCTTAGCGTATGCTTCCCATACTTATAAGATCTGAAAAAGACCTTGATCCCGTGGACCATTAGAGGAGGAGACCCGGAGTGGGGTGTATCAAGTCCAATTGAGGTAATCTTCTGGACTTGTGTTTTCTGTTTATTCAGTTTGTGTTTCTTGATCCTTTCTAAGTCTATTGTATTTTTGAAAATGAAACAAGAGAAAAGTTAAAAACCGCATATACCGTGCTAGTTCACTATGGCAAACTTTTAGTTAAAACCTTAAGGGATTCATATCCTTAAGATTAGTCGTGAAGTAAAGCAGCCCATCATTCGTAATGCCCTTTATGTACCTTAATATTCTCTTGGCATCCTATATGTGATCTCTTATTATACCTGATTGATTGCATACGATATATCAGGTCTTGTGAAGGTGAGATATTGTAAGGAACCAGTTATACTTCCACGTTCTTTTGGATTTGAAATAAATTCCCTAAAACTTTCATTATCTCCCAATCTCCTACTCAAAAACTGTAGATCCAGAGGCTGGTTTTGCATCTATGATCTTTGTGATTTTTAAAAGGTCCAAAGCATATTTGTGCTGCCCATCCTATCTTTCTTTTGAAATGCATGAAACATTATTCACTGTCTTCGATAAGTTACCTATGAGAAGAATGCCATCTACATAGAGTGGTAGAATGGTGATATCTTTCCATCAGACTAAATCAACAAAGAATGGTCCACTGAAATTCTTTGGAAGCAATACTTCATTACTACTTTACAAAAGCTATCAAACCAAGCTTGATGCCTGCTCTAACTCATATATTATGCGATTTAGTTCGACGTATATGACAGTTTTTCTTTATGCTGGCATTATATATGATGACTGCATCTTTATGAGAGGAGTTTCTTGAATGTGATACTTTTCATAGTTATACCCTTTTGCTCTTATTGTTTGTTACCGAGTAAATTTTCTTTGTATTTCAATTCCATTTGGTGTTCGTGATGGTATGGTTTTATTGCATTTTTGTACTTCATTGTTCCGTAATGCATGGTATGTTCATTAAAATGATAACAAAAACATGAAATCTGTTAATCTCACAGATTATGTGGTTCATATTTAATACTTAATTTGTAATATTCCCAGATTTTTGGTTCATATTTAATATGTATGTCTTTTTAATTATGTTTGCAATACAAATGTAGGGTTATCATGGCGATACATCTGCAACTTTCTTTTGTGGCAATGTTGAAGAGGAAGCTAAGCAATTGGTTGAGGTGCAATTTGTTGGACCCTTTTATTTAACTATTTGACTTATATTGAAGCACTAATTATTCAAACTGATCCCATTTATTGATAAGAACATGTTCCATTCTTGCATGTGATCATAGCTGGCTCTATAAGTCCCTCTAAGAGTACAAATGCCATATTATTAAAGGATTATCTGCCCTTCGCCATGATTGCTACTGATGAAGATCAAGGAACTGTACATTATACAATTACTGTTTGTTCATAGATCTTATGCTTGAAGATTAGTAGAAAAGTTATGAAACTGCCTGTGGACGTCAACATTTACACAGATGAGCAAAGTACTCCTGAAAAACTTTATTATTTATCTCAATTATGGCTAAGACTGCTATACATACTTCCTATTCTGTCAAATAATTAATGGCTTAATAGGATGATAATTTCCGCTGCCCTATGTGCTAAAGTTACTAGGTGTAATTTCCCTAGGTGCAACTCCATAATATGTTTCACTTTCTGAGCTACAAAGGGAGAAGCCATAGAGGACATCATGAATTGAATCTTGTTGTCTTACTCAACTTCATTTCTTTCATCAATATCTCCCTTTAGGTGTCCCATTACCTCATGAGTCAATAGGAGGACAATGGTACACCTGTTCCTGTCTCTAACTGCATTTGTGGCTGCACTTCTCATCAATTTGTTGTGGACCATTTCCTATCTACTTTTCAACTAGCTGTAACACATCGGTAGAGCTAGATCTTGCTGTCTATTGTGCAAGCGATATGTGTAGGACTACCAATCACCATTCGAAAATTTGGCTGGCTGGATGTCTAGCTGGACCCGCCAAGGCGGTCCAAACAGGACATCGAAGTCTTAGGCAGGCGCCCTCGGCACTTGTGCCTAGGTGGCCACGTTGGCAGTCTCAAGGCAAGCACCTCTGCCTGCATTAGATTCTCCTAGGAAAAAAAAGGAAAGTACGAAGAAAGCAAGATAGCTGTCTTGGGAGAGAGGTTCTTTTGTTTAAAGAGAGAATTCGGTCTTTAGAGGGAGAGAGCTTTTATTATAATTGTACTTTTGTTCATTTATTTTGGAGACAAAAAAGTACCTTTTTTATTTTTGAGAGAAATAAAGTGGTTCTTTTATTTAGGAAAAGAGAATTGTCTATAGAGAGATTTTTTTATTGTAGTTGTACTTTATTCATTTACTTTTATGGGGAAAGGTGCCCTTTTTCTATTATGGGAAGAGAGAAAGTATGCTTTTTTCATTAGAGAGAGAATTTGGTCTTCAAAGATGGAGATAGTTTTTATTTTAGATGTAATTCTGTTCATTAGTTTTATCTGGAATCCAGGAGGTTAGAAGATATATTATCTAGAATCTCTATGCCACCAAAAGGTTTCTAAACCGCAAGGTCTCTTGGGAAATGGTATCGAAAATAGGATGTACGAAGATATTTTCCATTTTGTTTATTTATTTTTGTGAGAGCAAAGTACCTTTCTTTAATTTTTGGAAGAGAGAGGGTTCGGTTCTTAAAAAGCGCGCATGTGGCACATTTACACAATAAGACATGCACTTTGCCTTTATGTTAGTGTTTCTTAGTTTATCTATACATGGCATGGCGTTAATATTGCTTTTCTATACAAATCGAAACCATAAGTGGGAGGGAGCCCCCCCCCCCACATACACACACAAATACCCATACAATAGAAAAAAAAAAAACGTTCTCTCTTTTGGGTGACTTGGAATCTAGGGCCTGTCTATGCAGTCGAACGTGAATCCTTGAATGCTGTCACCAACTAGACCCCGAATTTACACACTATAGTGCCCTCTGTGTGAAGCATCTCTACTGTTTTTGTCATAGTTGTTGGGAGCGAGAACAAGAGCGGGTGCGGGTGCAAGAACCCGGGATGGCACTTGACTAAAGTTCCCTACCCTTGGAGGACTTGGGAGTGTTACTCAAGGAGTGAAGCCTAAAGCTCCCTACCATTGGAGGACTTGGGAGCGTTGCTCAGGGAGCGACTTGCGAGCGATCACGTATATGTGAACTACATGTATATGAGAGTGGTCGGCCTTAGATTTTTTCGAAAAACCCCTTTTGAAAACCACGAGATCTTTCTTTTTGTTTTTGATAAAAGAGAGGTGTTTGCTGCGGCCCTTTAGGGTGCGTGCGCGTGTGCACACATGGGTGATCCCGTGCCCTCTAGGATAAGAGTGGGCGGTTTGGTGAAGCGGTTCAAGTCAACAAAAGAAATGTGTAAGGTAAGGCTTACCTCGTGAGGATGGGGTCGGATGCACTTGGGCAGGCTACCCTCTTAAATTCCTGCACCTCGAGCGCCTGCGAAAAGCCCCTTGGCCGTAAGTCGGTGCAGTTTGGAATTGACCTCTTCGCAAGCTTCGGCTTGGTGCTCCCTAGGGAGCTATGCACACTCAAATGGTCTGAGTCGTATGGACCCTTGGGCTTGTCTCTTCGGCTTGGAAAAGATGTGCTTGGATGTGAGTCTTGGTTGGGGTATAAGGCAGGTCTAGGTTGGTTGGTTAGCCTAGATTAGGTTGGGATGGGTGAGCTAGGCTAGTGTGCTATTGCTAGGCTAGATGGCTAACTGGGTTAAGTAGGCTAGGCTAGGCTATGGGGTTAGAGGACCACTCAACAAATCCGCCGACCTTCTGGTGTCACCTTCCTTAGGAGGCACTACCGGCGACATGGGGAAATGGTACTAAGGCTGAGGCCTAAGTGCCCTGGAGACTTGTCAAGGGTGATTGCCAGGACGAACCCAAGTCACGTAACCCAGGCATTAGCCTCCTTAGAGAGTGGTGGGGTAAGGGAGTATGATAGAAGGAGAGACCGACGGTTAGAGGGAGAGACTGATGGCTAGGCAGAGAAACCAGCGGCTAAGTATGGTGTAGGGATATAGGGGTGGAGTATGGGTTGGTGTGCTGTATGGGTTGGTGTGTTGTATGGGTTGGTAGGGAGTATGGGTGGTCGGGAGTATGGAAGGGTATGGTGTAGGGTCTAGGATGGAAGTGTAGGTCAACTAGGGTATATGGTGGGAGGGTATTTTCCCCTAAGCACAGTTTTTTCTCTACTCACTCAAGGGTAGTAGATTTTCAAGAAAGCTCAAAGAAAACTGCACTTTCTCTCTACTAGGTTAAGCCTAGTTTCACTCACAATTTCCAATCTTTTCAAGCCTTTTCAACATTACAAAGTATGTGGTTTATATAGAGGTACCCTTGAAACATGGGTGTACAGGCGAAACTCATGCAATTGAAGAAAAGTAGAATAAAGCAAACTAAGTAGTAATCCCGAAATAATGGAAAAATATAAAAAAGGACCCTTAAAAAACATGCAAATGACATCTAGGTCCCTAAAAAGGAGCCTCTTCCCATCCACATAGCTTGGGGCCTCCTTTTTGGACTTTCTGGTGACGTTTCAGGCGATCTATTGCTTTGAAATTGTAGATCACATCGAGATGATCATTTTGATATAAGATTTGACCAGCGTCCTAGAGTTTTGATTGTTCTTGCAAATTTCACTTTTTTGGTCAACATGCAATTTTCTTTGTCGCTCAATCTTGTTCAAAAATGTCGGTCTTATGGTCTTCTTTTTGTTGGTAAATCGAAAGGGAAATTGCCTTGATTATTTTGCATCAAGAATCACACGATATGACTTCAGATTGACCATTTTGTGTTGTTGGGAAGTTTTCCTACTGGGCGGTGGTCCCTGGACTGTACGGAATCCGTCTAGGCGGCCACCCGATGCCCAGCGCTTGGGGGCCGCCCAGGGCCTGTGCCCCTCCCAGAGGCGGAAATTTTTTGTTTTCATTTTTCTCAAAGATATAACAATTAAGAATGATGACTTTTAGGTCCATTTGAACCCTAAACCCACCAGAACCCCTTTTAGAGTAACAAAAACCAGCAAAAAACTATATATGATTGGATCGAATCATCGAAGTGTTTCTCAAAGTTTGGAGTTCAAGCAATCAAAATAGGTGCATTTTTTAGATTGCTTGTTTTATTTTGAGATGTCTTCTTCAGGAGTTAGTTGGAGTGGAGATCCGGGTTGGAAATATAGATACAACCCGAATCCAAATGACAAAAATTGCGTTAGGTGCAATTTTTGTGAAAAAATACAAAAGGAGGCATAAACCGGTTTAAGAAACATCTTGTCAGTATTAAAGGGGATGTTGCTGCTTGTAAAAATGTTTCTGAAGTTATCAAGGAGGAGATTAAGCAATTTTTAAATTATGAAAAACAAAAACAAGAACAAAATCCTTGTCATAGATCTATTTCTGCTACTCCTGGAAAAAGTGATCCGGGTTGGAAGTATGGGTACAACCCAAAACCAAATGATCAATATTGTATAAGCTGTAATTTTTGTGAAAAAGATGCCAATGGGGGTATTAACCGATTCAAAAAATACCTTGCTGGTGTTAGAGGTAATGTTGCTTCTTGTACAAAGGCTCCTAAAACAGTTCGAGATGAGATTAGATGTCTCCTGAATTTTGAAGAACCAAAAAAGGATGAAAATAAGCCTTGTTCTATGGAAGTATCTTCTCCAGTTTCTAGTCGAAGTGGTGATCCTGGTTGGAAGTATGGTTATAACCTGAATCCAAGTGATAAAAATCGTGTTAAATGTAAATATTGTGGAAAGGATACTAATGGGGCCATTTACCAGTTTAAAAAACACCTTACCGGTATGACATGGGATGTTGCCCCGTGTAAAAATGTTCCTAAGGCTACCAAGGAAGAAATTATACAATATTTGAGTTCAGAGAAGCACAAAAAAGGAGATAAAGCAGCCAAGACTCCTAGGGCCTCATCTGCACAGACTGCACATACTAGTAAGAGGAAGGTAAAATAAGAGGAGGAGGAAGGTAAAATAAGAGGAGGAGGAAGAGGTAGATTCAGAAGAAACAAAAGAGGACGAGTGTTATATTGAAGAGGGAGATGGCTCTGAGATGATGGCCTCGACTCTGATGCATATGATGAGGCTTGCCCTATTGATATTCCTTCTGATGATGATGACTGAAGACTCTTACCTCTTGGTGCTGACTGTTGAGTCCGTTGAGTGTTGTGTTGAGTCATGAGTATTGACTTTTGTTAAACTGTATATTTTTTAAATTTCTGTATGTTTCTGTTGTGTTGAGTGTTGACTTTTATATCCTATACTTGTATATGGTTTTACAGTTTACTGTTTTAACAATATGGATTATCAAAATTCTCTTCTCGACTTCTATCTCTTTTTTTTTTTTTTTTTTCAACTTGGAATATGGTATATTGGGATTTTTATTTTTTTTTCAATTGGGCAGTCGCCTAGGTTCTGGGCACCTGCCTAGGTGCTAGACGGCCTAGACCCCCCAGGCTGCCTAGGACCCGCCTAGCGCTTTTTGACACTGTTCTTGACATATCTTATCTCAAATCGAAGCTCTTTGAGTCACGATCGAAATGCCTCTGCTTTTTGGTCGATCCGACCTTGGGGCTTCGAGTTATGATTGTTGGAGCGAGAGCACGTCATACACACACTCTCTGTATAATGCATTTTTGTGTGACCTTCTCTCTAAAATTTCTCTCGACTCGGTTGTCAGCTTCATCCATTGCGTATGTGGAGCACAACATATCAAAATTTGGGCTTGATCTGCGATATGGTTGATGGGATGTGAGTGTTACAAGACTATCTCTTTATCGGGAAGGTGTATCAGTTTTTTACTATTTTAAGCAACTGGCTTTGCTTGCCCATACTTGAATAGTAAATGGCTACCCATTTTAGGAAAGTAGGACTTAGAAAGCTCTGTTTGGCATGAAACTTGCTAGTTAAGCATTTTTCGATGTTCTGAAGCTGTCTGTGGTGGTCTGGAAATCATCTGAGAACACCTTTCGGGACTTTTGGGTATGGTGTAGCTTGTACATGTCTAGAGTGCGGTACTCCAAGCCGTATCTTGTTTCTGTCTCTTGATGCCTTTGCCTGCTTGGGGCGAAACTTGGGGAAGGACTTTGGACGTCAAAGGCTACTCTCATACACCTTTTGGGACCGAGATAATACTCTTGCAATGACTCTTCAAAATTGGGTTTATTCTGCATGGGCTTCCGTAGTCCCTAGTTATATCTGATGCCTATGGGCTGTGGTCGCAACCACCTCTTCTTTTATGCGCATAGGGACTGAAGTGCATAAAAAATACATGCCAACAGGGAGCGCTCCAAATATATGCTGGGGTTATGTGGCAATTTAAAGGCCTTATGAGAGCATTTATTGAATTTATATAGTGATATCTTGGCTCTAGTGGGAGTGTGGTCCACTTTTGGACTGTAAGGTATTTCTGATGCCCGGACACACCTGAGCTATGATTGGCTATGGCTCGGTGCAATGTTTAAAAACCTGTAGCCCTAGGCATTGTGTGAACACAACCGATAATTTCGATGTGGGGTTATCCTTTGATGAGGTCGGAAATATGCCTAGGATATTTGTTCAGCAGCCATGGATTTGACCCCCGTGTGGGATGGATGACCTGATAGGTCAAGAGCCTAAATCCTCATCATTACCATCATACAACATGTACACTAGATAGTGTCCGAGAAGCCGCCCTTTTATTGGATAAGGGTATGTGACATGTACATGTGTAGAAGAGATGACTCCCTGAAACACTGGACTATGTTGGAAGGACCCATGAAGCATACTACTGAAATGAGGCATGGACTTGTCCTCACGGAGGGACGTATAATTCATGGTCTAGAATTATATCTCCTTCACTCTATTGACTGACTTTGATAGTCCAATCATGAACCCTTGCGAGTTGCTGTGGGTCATGGGAACTGTTGGGTCAGTTTGAGATGGTGCAGTGAGATACGGTCTCTAGAGAGGATGAAGTCTTTGGTATATTTGTCGTAATCGTTACTCTATAGATCCAATTCTCATCAAATCTTCTTAGATATGTTTAAATATGTTCTAATTATTTTTCAGATAATTAAAATGAATTTTTAGACCTATCTATGTATTTTATGTTATTGAGAAATGATTTTTAACTAAGCAAAAACAATTTTCTGGATTTATTTTAATCAAAGAGAAAATAAAATATTTAGAGATTTTTATAAAATTGTTTTATTGTTTGAAATTATGTTTAAATTATTTGTTGGCCTATTGGGGTACATTGGGCCCACCATACTATAGGATGTGGGGCCCATATGGCCACCCTATGGGTGGTGTGCCACCTTCTCAAAACTTTCCTAAATTGAAAGATGGAAATTATGCCATATCACATATGTTGACGTGATATTTTAGGAAACCTTTTGTATAGAGATTTTGATTGATTTCAAAATCAGAAGGTGTAATAAATTAATAGTGATTGATTTATTGCTTCTAGTTGATGGGAATGGAGTTATGGAAACTGAGGGATAATGGTTCCATCTCATCCTTTTAATCATGATGGCTGATCTAAGGGATGAATGGATAAGATCCCTTCACCCTATAGGTCTCCAAGATCAAAGGTCAAGATTAAGTCTCACAAAGATAGCAAAAACCTAACCCTAGAAACCCTAACCTTTATTCTATATAAACTAGCTATGAGTGGGACTCATTCTCAAGACTTGACATCTCTCTATCTAAACCTCAAGAAGTGGAATGCCACTCTCTAATTCTCTCTCTAAGCTTTAGGGTTTAGGATAGAAAATAAATCCTAAGGGGATGGCACGCCCAAACCACATAGCCTAGCCCTAGGTCTTGGCTTTATGCTCATGTGTTGAGCCTTGGTCAAGCATATCCTATGTTATGGTCTCTGCTAGTTTTTGTGAAGGCTTTTCAAATTTGTGAGACAAGTTCTTAGACCAAGATCTCTTGTGCCATTGGTGGAGGAGACCCGGTGTGGAGTGTAATAAGTCTTTCGGGGTGACCCGAGGTAAGGTATAAAGGTATTCTCTTGTTTTATGCTCTTATTATTCCATTGCATCTTTATTTGCAAATATGTACCATGAGGCAACAATACTAAAGAAAACAATATTTCAAAAAGTGCTAGACAACATCTAGGTGGTCGAGGGGTTCAGGCTGCCTAGCACCTAGGCGGGCACCCGGTATCTGTGCGGCCCAGTAGAAAGAAAAATGTCTATAGTCTAAGTGTCTAAGTCTAACAGTATAACTCTATAACACATAATCCATAATCTATATTCCATGAATGAGGAGTGCTAAAACCATACAAGCATACACACAAGAGTTAAATAGTAGAAACTAGAAACTACAAAAAAAAAATATGTATATATACAGACTAAGACTCAATAGTCAGCACCAAGAATCAAACGTCTTCATTTTTTAGTCATCATTATCATCATCTGATGGAGTAGGGTAAGTTTCATCATATGCATCAGATTCGAGGCCATCATCGTCAGAATCATCTCCCTCTTCAATATAACGTTTGTCCTCCTCTGTTTCTTTTGAATCTTCCTCATCGTCCTCTTCTTCTACCTCCGTCTTACTCTGTGTAGATGAGGCCCTAGGAGTCTTGGCTGCTCTACCTGGTGCCTCTTCACCTTTTCCTTTCTTTTTGTGCTTCCCTGAACTTGAATATTGTATAATCTCTTCCATGGTAGCCTCAGGAACAGTTTAACACAGGGCAACATCCCCCCTTATTGTAAGTTGTTTCTTGAACTGGTAAATAGCCCCATTAATATCCTTTCCACAATAATTACACCTAATATGATTTTTGTCATTCGGATTCAGATTATGACCATACTTCCAACCTGGATCACCACTTCTGGAAGAGCTTGGAGAAGATATTTCCATAGAACAAGGCTCATTTTCTTCCTTTTTTGGTTCTACTAAATTCAAATAGTGTCTAATCTCATCCCGAATAGCTCCCGGAACCATTTTACAAGAAACAACATACCCTTTAATACCGACAATGTATTTCTTAAATTAGTTAATACCCCCATTGATATTTTTTTCACAAAAATTACACCTTATACAAATTTTATCGTTTATTTTCGGTTTATAACCATACTTCCAACCCGGGTCACCTCTTCTAGCAGAACCATAAATAGACTTATACAAATGAAAAGGATTTTGTTCTCGTTTGTGTTTTATTGAACTCATATATTGGTTAATCTCCTCTTTGATGGCTTCAGGAACATTTTTACTATGGGCAGTATTCCCCCTAATATCGATAAGATGCTTCTTAAACCGATTTATGCCCCATTTTGTATCATTTTCACAATAATTGCATCTTATGCAATTTTTATCCAAAGGATTCGGGTTATATCCATATTTACGACTCGGATCACCACTTGGACTAGATTCTGAAGAAGACATCTCAAAATAATACAAGCAATCAAAAAATTTAAATTTTGCACTTTGATTGCTTGATCTCCAAACTTTCACTTCTGAGATGTTTTCTAGTGCTAAAATATTTGAAAACACCATCTAATAAGCCTAAAACAACTCCAAAACTAAATCTAATATTAATAGGTGAAGTTTGGATCCATTTCCCTTAACTTTGAGAAACACTTCGATCCAATGAAAATCACAAAATCTAGTTCTAGTTTTTGAGGTTTCTCTCTCTAAAATGAGCTATAGTGATTTTAGGTTTCAAATGATCCTAAAACCCACCTTTAAAAACAATTTTTTTTAAGAAAAATCCAAAAAAGCCCCTCAACGATGGGCGTTTCCGCCCCTAAGCGGCCTCCCATTGCTGGGCTTTGTGCGGGTTCCCGGGCGCTCAAGGAAATCCCGCCTAATTTGGCTGCCTAGGTCTGGGCGATGCGCCTAGGCTTTCTGGACCCCCAAGGCGCTAGGCAGTCCTCTTTTAAAATCATTGAAAGAAAATGTAGAAAAATTTTGATTGATATTGACTTGCCCAGTCACATAGTCCACCTTTCAATATATATATAGGAAAAAGCTTAAAAACGACTATAAGCGAATGAATAGTGTTCGCCACTGTCACGGACTTGCTATGCCCATGGCAGTTTATTGAACGGAGCCGCAACGGATGGTGCGTGGTTTGTGGCGGTCAAAAAAACCTTGCCGCCTGAAAAAAACAGACGGCGATGATCTTTCCCATAGGCGTTGCGTAGATGCTTCCATATATATATATATATATATATATATATATATATATATATATATATATATATATATATATGGAAAAAGCTTAAAAACGCTTATAGACAAAAATGAATAGTGTTCGCTACCATCACGGACTTGCAATGTCCGTGGCGGTTTATTGAATGGAGACGCAACGAACGGCACGTGGTCCGTGGTGGTTCCGTGGATTTTTCGATCGCCAGGATAGTACGTCACGGACATGCTATGTTTATGGCCGTCGAAAAATCCTTGCTGTCCTAAAAAAATGGACGGCGATGGCGCTATGGGCAAGATCACTATAGCATCTCACCCATAGGCATTGCGTAGATACTTCCTATATATATATATATATGTATATATATACACACGTATATAAGGTCTATACCTTATAGAAACCATACCCTTTATAAATAAAAGTATGAGTATTATAGTAAAAAGTTAACAATTTAAAAAAATCAAGGAATATGTTCAAGAAAGATTTGAAGTGAGATGCATTAAATGTTAGAAATGATGCAAAATAAGTTTGTTAATAATTGAAAGACATAACGTAAGTACAGAATGCAATAATAGATTTTGTATCATCTAAAATTTTGACATGAAAATTAAGAGAATAAAAAAATTAAATGGAAAATATATTAAATAATTCGTCAATTATAAAAAATATAAATAGATAAATAAGACATCTTGTTTAAAACAATATAATCTGTGAAATCTTAATAATTAAAAATCAAGAAATTGATTTAAGGAAGAATTGAAGAGAGATGCATTAAATGCTTGACATGATATGTAATTAAGTTTTTAGCGAACAAAAGACATGAAGGTAAGTATGAAATTTAATAAATATCATCCAAATTTTTTTTATGAAAATTTGGATAATAAATAACTAAATAAAAAGTATCACTACTTCATTGCTTATATAATAAAAATCATCAATTGTAGAAAATATAAATAGAATAGATAAGACATTTTGATTAAAAATACATTTCTATGACATTTTAATGATTAAAAAAATCAAGAACTCTATCTAAGAAAGCTTTGAAGTGAGATGTTTGAAATGATATTAAATTAACTTTTAAAGAGATGAAAGACATAAATGTAGTTATGAAATCCATAAAAACTTTTGTGCTATAAACCATAATTTAATCATGAAATTCATAAGGAGTAAAAAAGAAAGAAGAAGAAGAAAGATAGGGGGATATAGGACATAGAGGAAGAAAGAAGTCTTCCCATTTTACCCTTAACCTCCCTTTCTCCTCTCTTCCCTCCCCTCTTTCCTCTCTCTGTCTGTCCATTTTCGTCTATTCTCTCTCTTCTTTCTTCTTTCTTCCATTTCCTTTCTACCTCTATATCTTTGTCTGCTCTTTGTTCTTCGTCATTTTTCCTTTTTGTCGGAGATTTTGCTGCCTCACATTAGAAGTCTGTGCCACGCTAAATATGCTGCTCGGTTTTGTCGGTGCTGCATGACTTGCCTAAACAGTGCCGCGCCTTATCTGCTACTCAGGTTGTGTTGGTGCTGCTACCATCCCTCGCAAGATGCCCATGCATAGACTATAATGGTGGTCTCTAAAACCTGCTTTTTTCTCCCTCTCTACTCACTTGTTTTCTGTCCGTGTTTCTCTCCTTAACCCCGTTTCTCATCTTGTCTCTCTATTATGTACTGTGATTACCCAATATTGTGGGCTGCAACTCCCTATCTCATCTTCTCTCTCTATTATGTACTCTGAGCGCCCATTATTGTGGGTTGCCTCTTCTTTGTTTCTATTGTAAAATTCTTTTACTATTTATAAAGTTAACTTATTCTCAACAAAAAAAAAAGAACTTGTTTTTTGAGAATAAATAAATAAATGAAAACTGCCATTACTTTCAAACGCATTTAAGTAATATAAAATAAAAGAAATCGTCAGTTGTAGGAACTATAAAAAGATATGTAAGACATTTTGTTTACAAAAATTAATGTATGAAATTTTATTAATTAAAAAGCCATATCCTTAGTATTCTAATCAATGGAATTAAATTAATGTCTCATGAACAATACTACATGTTTGAAATGAGTTCATTGAGTGTATACTCATTAGCATATATGTAAATTGATTTAAATACATTGATAAAGTTTATTTAAATTAATGTTGATAGTCTGATAGTAAAACTATAAGATTTGTCATGGGCAATGCTCCATAATTGAAATGAGTACATGGATTTACTAAAAAAAAACAAAAGAGGACATGGACTATAAACTCATCAACATCAGTATTACTAAAAGATTTCTCATGGACTATAAACTCATTACCATCAATGGTAATAAGCACATTCATACAAGTCCTACAAATTGACCCGTCATATTCGGAACGCGATCCATCTTTCTAGGAGTTGTGATCGCCCATCAATAGGATCAAGATCCTTTGCAATCAAGGATCGAGATCCCTTAACATTAGGAACCGAGATCCCAATAGGCAGGGATCGAGATCTCCTTATGGGAGGAAGCAAGTACCGCTTGGGTTTGGGCTCCCAAATTGCCGGATTGAGATTCCAAGAGGGGAATGCCACCCCTTGACCAAGATCTCCGCAACTATTGTTTTTGTTGTTGAAAGACATGCGACTTGTACTCTACATGTTGAGTCAGAAAGACATCTTTGACTTTTTCTAAATTGTAATTTAAAAAATAAGTTTCTTATAAAACACTATATATCCATGGAATATTTGATTATTCTGAGAAAATGGAAAGCACCAAAATAATCTTAAAAAGCATAAAGTGGTTTATTGAACTAAAGCCATCGTTATTTTGGTTTATTGAACTCAAGCAAACATTATGTTTTGATTTTAATCCAATTCTATTCAAGTAGAAGACATGCATCTAATGACGTAACATCCACATCATGTTTTGGATCTGATCTTTTGCCATAATAAACCCAAAATACTGAGAGAAGACTCTGAGCCCCAAATGAAGAGCTCTGGCTGCTTCTTCCATCCAATCAGAAGTACCCAAAGGGCCTTTAGAACCTTCCGATCACAACCATGGGGTGGATCCATCCGTCACAGTCAGAGGTCACCAGCAAGTTCTATACTCTCTATCATAAGTCATTAGTACACAAGTTGGAAAGTATACTGCTTCTTTTCCTCCATATATTGAAAGATGTAAATTTATTATTACTTCTAAAAAGCTAGAGCTGATGTAAAGATTACTAGATGAGAAAAACCGAGATGCTGCGATGAGTATGTTGATATTTCAAATACTTTGGGTGCCGGACCTTAATGGGCGTGTTTCTTTGTTGTATTACATAGGGTGCCATTATTGTCAGCCTTGTATCCCTATTCCTTTTGTCATTGTATTTGCAAATTCGTTATAATTATAGAAACTTTTGTGATGTCATCATCATCATCATCATCCAAGCTTTATCCCAATGTTTTGGGGTCGGCTATCATGATAAGAGGTGGCAAAGTTTTATGTTGGCTGCCTACCTAACACCACCTTCTTTATCGGAGCCTGGGACGGGTTAAACTTTCGTGATGTAAAACTAAAAAAGAGAAGTGCAAATAACAGGATGTAAAGCATAAGTGGACTCCAATTATTTTAACCTGGATAGTTGATATCCTAAATCAAATAGAGAGGATTTGACGTGTTACAGCATTACTAACTGCCTGGCTGTATTCCTTTCAAAATGCAAAAAGATTTTAAACTTTAGTAATTCAACTATTATGATAACTTGGCCTGATTTTCAAATTTTCTATTACAAGATCTCTCCACTACGACTATTGTTGTACACTGATGGCGATAAAGCTTGGATGGTTCAGTATGTGTGAAGGAAGGTATATGGTTTGAACAACGTTTGTGCCTCATCCAAACTTAGCAAACTAAACACAAATATCTCTGGCCCCTAGAGCTGTTAACGAGCCCCGGGTGGCCATCGGCTTTTGGGCCCGCCTGCTGGTTCTTGGGCAGGGTTTGGGCCATGTGTTAAGGCCTGTGAACCAGGCTTGGTGGACTGAAATAATTTCGGGCTAGGCTAGCACTGGCCCTGTCTGAAAACTTCTCAATGTATATTACATATATATTATGCTTTTTTTTTTTTTACCATATTTATATTTGGGCCCAGTCTAGCTCAGCTGAGCCCAAATTTTTCTGTTCCAGGCTTGGCTCGGGCCTCGTTCTCATGAATCAAAACTAATTTGGTTCCTGGGCCAGGCCTGGGCCTGCCTTACATTGTTTCAGGCTGGGCCCACGGCAGGGCTGGCCTGGCATGATCCTGGCTTGTTGAGAGCTTTACCTGTCCCTCAAACAAACAACAAAAAGAGAAATTAGAGAAGACAAGTGGAACATGTTTCTTCTATGATATTTGATTACATCGAGCAGTCTACTAAATTCATCCTTCCCTTAATTTTAGGGCTCTGGGATTCATGGTTCCTTTATTTCTTGATATTGATGATGCTCTCTTTTTTTAGGCTGCTCATCTCATTCCTAATGCGTCTGACATACTATATGGTTTTATGGCCGTTATTCAGGTGACGAGGGAGTGTCTCTATAAGGCAATATCAGTATGTGGACCGGGTGTGGAATTTAAGAAAATTGGCCAGACAATACAGTATGATCTTTTTTTCCCTTAGTTTTTCCTTCTGTGGGTTGCTTATGAAAGTCCAAAAATGTGATGTCCTGAAATGGTTGGTAGATTTAAGTCTTCTATGTAGACCATATATGTTCGGTTTTGTTAATTTTCTGTGGTCTTTCTGTTGCTTTAATTTCACTTGCATCGATGTTGTGCGAAAATGATGCTCTATGAAGTCCTATGGTTATCAATGAAGGTACATTTACTGTGCTGGATATTTCACCTTGCAGTTTTAGTCTCTTCTATCCCACAAAGTCCTTCCTTGACCTGAAGGGGAAAGAAAAGAGCAGGAAAAGAATAACGGAAAACGCTAAGATGCCATCAGGCACGCTCTTTAAGTGGCTTTGCTGTGGTTCCTCACCTTTTTGTGTTTGTCAACAACAGACAACCTGCCTAATTTCAGAGTAAGATGATTAGCAGTTGCCATCGCCTTCTATGTTCAGTCTGCCTTCCCCTAGCTGCCTTCAGTGCCTTCTCTGATATCTGCCTATATTTTGTGTGAAGAGTAGGAAAATTTTTTCTACACCATACCCTTCTTGTTTGCCTGAGTACTATCTATCTTGGGATCTATGAAACATCACGGAACTGATTTGAAGTGCAAAATATTGAAGGAAGCTTCTTAGTGGTGGCAAACTGTACATTATGTTCTTCAATAATGTCAAAATAGGGGAAGAGGTGCGTTTATGACTTCCCCATTCTGGCTTTGTGCAGAGTCTCTTTTTCATTTGAAGAATTTACTTTGCTAAATCATCCGTTGGATTTGCTACAATCATCCACAGTAAGATCCATGATTTTAAGAGAGGGGCAGAGCAGCAAGTACACGAAACTCATATTCCTGAGCTTGTATTTTAGCATGATAAATTGAATATGCAAGAACTTTAGAGGACGAGAATAGCAGTCAGCAACCTTTTATTTACTGCTTCTTTCTAATTTTTCCTCTCCTTCTTGGATTTCAATTCTGAATTTATGATGTCTCTTCTCTGATTGTTATGCATTATGTGAGTTTCTATAATTGTTAATGTCAGTTACAAAACTTCTAAAAGTAACAATAAGGAGAAAGAAACTTCCAAAATTAAAAAAAAAAGTTTATATTTCGGTTGGGATACTGATAAAAATAATAATCACATGCATGCAGCCTTTCCTACGCAATGTGTTCAGACATGTTTCCAATAGGGGTGGCAATCAGGTGGATCTGTGGGTCGACCTGAACCAGTTCCGGATTTGGGTCCAGCTGTTGGACCCGGCTATGTCGGGTCTGGGTCCAAATGACTGGGATCCAACCCTTACCGGGTCCAGGTCCAGGTCCTGCTTGGACCCTATCAGATTGGGTTGGGTCTTAATCGGGGTTAACACAACCCGACCCTGTATATAGAAATATATCATACATTTTTTATTATTATTTTATTCTTATACCCGCACCCAACCTGGTCAAAACAACTTGAGCCTGATGTGGATCTGGGTCCAAGTTAGACCTAGATGGGTCAAGTTCGAGCTGGAGTTGACCCGGACATGGCCCAACCCGTTGCCACCTCTAGTTTCTAAATTACTTAAGTGGCTTTGAGCATTCTACAATAAGCTTTAGGGCACGTTTGTTTCATTGGGAGCTCTCCCTGGAGAGAGCTTTCCAATATGAAAGCTCCCATCACACAGGAAAGTTTTCATACCAAAATTCATATGAAAGCGCTTTCTTACAAAAATATGCTAGTGGCGCGATTCTCGCACACTAGCCTTCCCCCAGGCACTACAGTGTCCACTGGTTTACCATGAAATAAACTTGGGAAAGCAGTGTCCAGTGGGAAAGGGAGAACTTTTCCTCACACCAAATGTGCTCTTAATCATTTACTTCGGTACCAATACTTTATTTCTTTGATATAACAATTTAAAGTAGTCAGTATTCTAGTTCCATGGTCTACAAATAATTTTTTAACAACGAATAATTTTATCTTCTACAGTTGTAAGGTTTGTATTCTATGCTAATTAGAAATTGTATTTTCTGAAGTGATTATGCAGATAAGTTTCGTTTTGGTGTTGTGAGACAGTTTGTTGGCCATGGTGTGGGACGGGTTTTTCATTCTGATCCTGTTATTCTCCATTACAGTATGTACAACTTCAGTTGTATATTTTGAGTGATAAATTTCAATTTTATAGCCAGGCATGCGATTTGAGGTTAACAATTACAAACTGGGAGAATTTAGTCGTGTTAATATAGTTCCAAATAATTTGATTTATATAGTTTTCTCTCTCTTCCTTGAGCTTGATTTATTCATGAGCTTTATTACAAATTACTTTTGCAGGAAATAATGATCGTGGACGAATGGTGCTCGGTCAGACCTTCACAATCGGTACCTAAACATTAGTTACATATTTTAGTAAACTTAAGTAGCTTCTTATTGTATGAAATTGGTATTAGTCACTATCATACATTTCTGATGGAGCATTTTCTGCAATTGTGTTCGCCCTGGGAGTTTCCAATGGTTTTAACTTAATTTTGAGAGATCTACTTCTGACAATCTCATAGGTGATGTTTTGTATTGCTTTTCTGAGAAACTGTCGCATAAATGATGGGAAAGTCTATGAGGACTTCATTTTTTGTTATGAATAATCTCATACGCAACCTTATCTCAAAAACACAAATAGTCTTATACTCAACCATACTAATTTGACCTGACACCTAGGACCTTTAAAGGCTGTGAAATGTGATTTTATAAAATCTATTGTCAAAGTTTAAATTCACCAATTCAACTAAGTTTTGACTTAGTTAAAAACTCGGTGAATCCGACATTCATGGAGTTGAAGCGTGTGAACTTCAAACGAATCCTATTAAGCTCTTCCTTTTAAGGTTTTATTTACATTAAAAGTGAACTATATTTTGTCCCCACTTGAATAGGATTACGTCGACTATTTGAAGTCAACTTTCCAATTTTATAACGGTTACATACTTGCATACCTACATGCATGTATATGCTACTATAACTGTTGGGGGCGTTCTAGAACTTTCTTTGTTCATTACCTCCCCCTTATCGTTTTTCATGTTCAATTTCATGTATGCATATGCAGCTGTAGACCATTGTATACCATGTGGGAATTATTATTAAAATTTTGTTTGATTCTATTGCTGTAGCTTTGGATGTAGACTACCCACATGATGTGAATATCTTTCTATGTGCTTCTCATTTTTTACTGTCTTATTTGTGCAGAACCAATGCTGACATTAGGTAGCATTAATCCCATTATGTGGAATGATAATTGGACTGTTGTTACAGAAGACGGCAGCTTGTCTGCACAGTTTGAGCATACATTATTGATCACTGAGAATGGGGCAGAAATTTTAACTCAGTGTTAACCCTGTATGTCAATGGGAGTTGCATTGATTTTATTCATTCAAGAAATTGATTCTTCCTATTCTTTAGCCAAGTTTTGTATCATAACTGTTCATTAGCATAATGTAGCCTCATACTGCTTACATTTCCTTTTAATAAAATTCTCTTATGGTTCTGCCAGGGAATCATGTTACTAAAAATACATGGTTCCTCTAATAAATATGTTCACATTTTCCACACCTCTTCCTGTACTAGTACTGGGAAAAGGTGAATCTCGACATGGGAATTGGAGTCTTGTTTAATTATTGCTATGCACCTCTCTCTCTCTCTCTCTCTCTCTCTCTCTCTCTCTCTTTTGACGAGAATAACCACATTTTATTCCATTGAACAGAGAGCAAAAAACACAACAATCAGGCAATAGTTACAAATGTTGTAACCATAAAGCCAATGCAAAGAATAACACCAAAACCAAAGTATAATATTAGTTTCCTTGTACTCTCTCATCTATGCACACGTATTACACATCTTTTCGGAAACAACATTATCTTGAACAAATCAACACTCCTTTAGCCAACATGTCAGCAGAAGAACTCTTTTCTCTATAAACAATTAAACACGTAAAAATCGATCATTCATTCTTGCAACACTATCTATTACCTCCTGCCATAGCAATCTAATAGACCAGGGTACCTCCATGATTTATAGACACCAATTCATAACATTCATGGAGTCACCTTCTACCATAACATCACCTTAGAAAAGCTTCAGCTTCCTTCTTGCCGTAATAGTGCCCACATCAGATTTTAGATTGTCCCAAACCCATCTAGACCACGTTAAGTTTTAAATGTTACACTGTTAAAGTTCCTCAAGGTACCTCCAACCCTTCTTGGATTTCCATATGAATTACCATCAAAGTTCAACTTAATGCATCCAGCATTTGGTTTCTCCCAAACATTTGAATCTTTTTTTTTTCTTTTACCCAATCATGAGCAATTCCTTACCGGAAAGTAAAGTTAACCAGTTGGGGGGACCATATTTCAAATTTGAAATATGTTGGATAGATATTAAGATGAATGAAATAATTCAAGTGGTTGGTGTCGGTTTCAAAGAATAGACGTTAGTGTCTTGGAGGAAGGAAGGTAATACTGATTTTAGGAAAAGAATTGGGGAAATAATAATAATAATAATAAAAAGGTGGTAGATGCCTCTAAACAGTAGATAAGAAGCTTTGAACATTAGAATGATAGATTAAGGAATGAGTTCAATAAATAACTCATGAAACATTTGAGGGCCGAGGAGCTTCATTGAGATAAAGATCGAGGGTGAACTGGTTAAAAGAAAAAAATTACTAAACTTTGTCGCGTCACTGCTGTTTCAAAAAGCGGACCGCCCAGTGCCTAGGTGGTTGCTTAGGTGGATATCCCTAGGCGCCTGCTTGAACCCGTCTAGGCGGCTGCTCAGGGCTTGCACCCCACCTAGAGGTGGAGGAAATGAAGCTCCTTCAAGATATTTTTGGATCATTTTTTAATATTGCAAAATTGTGGGTTTTAGGTTCATTTGAAACCTAAAACCAATTAGAGGCTATTTTAGATAGAGAAAACCCAAAAAAAAAATATTTTTTTACTTGGTTGCCCAGGTTCTGGGTGCCCGCCTGGGCGCCCGCCTAGGCTTTGGGCAGCCTGGAAACCCTCGACCTCCTAAGGGTTGCCTAGCACTTTTTGAAACACTGGTCACAACAAACTAGGAGAAGAATCGATATCATTCAAGGGCTGAAGATTTAAGATATTACTTACAATGATAAAGAGGGGTTGGAAACGGCGATTGTCAATTATTATAGGAATGTATTTTCTTCAATTTATATCCTTGATGTTGACTTTGTATTTTCTTCAATTTATATCCTTGATGTTGACTTCAGTATGGTCCCATTTAAGAAGTTGATTGTTGAATGGAGATTATGTTTGGAAAGGCCATTCTCCGAGACTGAAATCACATTCTGTATTTAGTATATTTGGTAATAGTTCTCCAGGACGAAATGGTTTCCGTTAGGTTTTTTCCATCATTTAGGGGATTCATAGGGTCATATGTAAAGTGAACTTGGAAAGAGCATTAGTTAAAGTGGATTAAGGGGGGTTGTGTAAGATCATGGAAGGAATGCACTTCAGGACTAAGTTGCAAAAATAGATTGAGGTTGCTTATCTAGTGCTCACTTTCAATAATGATAAATAGTAAATCGAAATGCTTTTTTAAAGCTAATGAAGGCATTAGACAAGGGGGCCCTCTTTTCCCTTTTCTAGTTACTATCATGGCCGGAGGTTTTAGTGTAATATTGAAAGTGATTGAAGAGAATGGTTTATTGTGAGGATTTAAAGGGAAATGAGGAACTACTGTGTCGCACTTACGAATGCAAATGAGGAACTACTGTGTCTCTTCCGGAGCTTGGTCCATTCAAGCTGAATTTCGACAGAAGCTCGTTAGGCAACCATGGGCCAGCTGGTATTAGCGGCGTTTTACGCAATGAGCAAGGAGTGGTCATCTTTTCATTTACGGGTCCATTAGGCTCTACCACAGCTAACCATATAGAACTTGCCTCCTTGCTGCAAGGGATAAAGCTGTTTATCTCTTGCAACATTGGTAATAGTTATATCTTTGAAGGGGATTCTTTAAATGCTATTGGTTGGTGCAACAAGGAGTTACACATCCCGTGGAAATTGTGGTCAATCTGGCTGGAAATTTTGGACCTCTCTGCCCCTCTGTCTGTTTCTTTCTTTCATGTTTTTTGGGAAGCAAATGCTTTTGCGGATTCTGGGTGGGGCATCTTTGCCTTCCCTTGTGGTCTCTAACGATGTAATCTCTTTTGTTTAGTATGATCTAATAAAATTTGGAATGTTTGTCAAAAAAAAAAAAGAAAGATACATTGATATTTTGTGGTGCTTGTACTCAAAGATTTCTTAAATGTTTTGAAATTGTTTCGGCACTGAAAATTAATCTAAGAAAAGAAAAAACATTTTATTGGGGTAGCTTGTAAAAAATGAAGATGTGTGTAACTTTGCTGTTATAGTTGGATGTGGGGTGTGGAAGAGTTTCCTTTGACGTATCTTGATTATCTTTAACTAATGTTTGTATGTCTAGATCTTTATGGGACCCTATGTAAAGCGGATACAATATAGATTTGATCTTTGAAGTCCAAGTTTCTCTCTCAGGAGGAGGTTAACTTTTGCAAAAGGAACTCTGTCTAACCTACCCATTTATAGTATCTCCTTGTACAAGATGCCTAATGTAATAGTCAAACAATTGGAACGCCTTATGAGAAAGTTCTGTTAGGGAGGTTCTAGAAGTTTAATTTGGTGGCCTAGAGTAAGGTGTGTACCCCCATTAAAGATTGGTTGTTTGGGAGTGAAGAGATTGAAAATAATGAATAACTAAATAGTGGTGGCAATGTGCAAATGAAGAGGAGCCATTGTGGAGAGTGATTTTGAGGGGAGAGATATGGGATTGACAAAGATAATGGATTGGTAGCTAAATGAGCTAATAAGAAGGATGTGGAAAGGGATTGTACCATGCACAGAGATTTTCTTAAGAAATATGAAAATATTGGTAGGTGATGAAAGAAAACCAAGGTTTTGGCAACAAAAGTGGATTAGTGATAGACTTCTCAAAGTTCAATTTCCAAAATCATTTGGAAAAGTTACATCTAAAAGCCTAAACATTAAAGAGATGGTCAGTGGTTATGGAGAGAATACTACATGGGATATTCGATGCTGCTATAATAAGCAATTTGAAGTGGTGATTGATCAATATGTGAGGTGTTCACCATGAGTTCGACTTACACTATTATTTAATGATAGGAAGTGAGTGAAACTAGACTATCTTGTGTTTGGAAGTTGTTAGTTCCGGATATGGTGAGATGCTTTGTTTGGTTGATGTGTTTAAAGAAGGCGTACCATTGATGTTTTAAGGAAAAGGGGTAAAATAATTACTAATGTTTGCATTTTGTGAAGGAAGTTGAAGAAACAACTGATCATGTGTTAATACAATGCTCTTTAACAAAGAGAATCTGGTTTTGGATATTAGGTGATTTAGAGATGCTATTGAGCCTTCCCATGTAAACTATGGATTTGTTCACACAGTGAAATTTGAGGGAGGTTGATAAAGGTGGTGGAGAATCGTTAAAAGTGCAGTGGGATGGGAACTTTGGAAGGAGCGTACTAGAAGATGTTCTGAAGACAAAGTGTTTGGGTGTGAAGGAATTGTTTGAGATGGTTAGATTAGTGTTTGCAGAATGGGCCTCCATAAGAAAGAATTTCTTTCTTTTTTTTGTGGGAAATTCAATTGAGTTGAAATATTAGATTTGGGGCCTTTTCCATTGTGTCTTTTCAAACGAGCACATAATGCATATGCTTCCTTTGTAAATTGGAGACCAATTTAGCTACCCCTTTGTACTTCCAATTTTGTGGGGCCGGATCTTGGTCATCTATGGTTGAATCAATATGATTTTGGAAGGGTAGCCTTTAAATACCGTAGATTAACGATTAGATGGTCGGGTTACAATTTTGAGACCAAAATTTGATGGTGCTCTTTTCTGACGTGTCTGATTATCACCTTAAGCATACTACTAGCTCTGCTTTTTTTTCATTTCCAGCCAGGGCCTTTCTATAATCTATTTCAAAGGGATTTTCTGATTTTGAGCTTAATTTGAGATTATTTCCCTTGGCTGTATCTAGTTCTGATGATTCTTGTGAAATTCGAGTAGTTATCATGTTGGATGTATATACAACTTACTCCTGGTGGGGTTGCACTTAGCCGGCCACTGTTCAGACTTATTTTTTTATTGTTTTATTTGGGCAAGAAAAAGGCCCTTTTGAAAGGCCAAAAAACTTGGGAGCCACATCAACTGTCTCGGTGATTTTATTTTGCTTCAAAATACCCTCAATCAGGTTGTTTTATTTGGATATGTCCAAAAACTCACCGAGCCTACTCTGAATTGGGGCTCTCAACAGGCACCATACCAAGGAGGTTCGTGTAATAGGACAAGTCACCTCGTACCTCTTTCATTTTGTTTTTTTAAAGTAAAAGAAAAACTTTAGAAAAGGATTATACAATTTCTTATTTTTAACCGACAATCCATATGCAATAATCTAAACTCTTATTTTGATCGATTTAGACACGAACTAATATCTTAGCTCACGAAAATCATTCTTTTGATCAAAAGTCACATTTAAGAGAGATTTTTTCAATATTTTGAACATCAAAACCAATCCACATTCTTGCATTCAGTGTCTCATTTCGCAAGAAAATCGTCTGTCATTTGGTTCAAAATATTGGTATGTTTGTTTGAATTTTGGTTAGGTGACAAATGAGCAAGATATAATCCAATTTCAGAAAATTGAAGTTTGATCTCTTATTGGTTTCGAGTATACAGGAGCGCTATCTCAAGATGATATTTATCCCCCTTCGATATCGTAATTGGTGTGCATGACAAGAGCAATTCGTCCTCAGGATGCAAAAAAATAGAGAGGTCTCTTTTTTGCTGCAAAGCTCTATGCACCCGAACGTGGGAACCCACACACTAGGCATCAGAATCTTATGATGTTTTAGAGAGAGAAAGAGAAAAAAAAAAACACAGAGAGATAGAGCTATGTTTTACTCAATGGAATATCATAGAGAAAGATGTACAAAGAGAGATGCAAAAGGATGTAAAAAAAAAACTCTATCATGTATCAGAAAAAGACCCTATATTATAGAGTTATACGGATGCTGCACAATTATTGTAATGGTGGTTACATGCACAACCAATAGCTACAAGTTATATGCACCTCATTAAGGTTGTTGTTACAAGCTTGCATTTGCCTCCATTATATCAACGGCTGGATGATCATTAGATGACCGAAACGAGCTGAGCTCACAAAAATATATCGAGCCTCAGGCCATACACGTACTCAAGTGTAGGGCGCCTCTCACGCTGATGCGAGCGTGCAAAGTTCAAAGTGTGTCATCAAGCGTCCTTGTGCCCACGCCCTTGCCCTCGCACGCCCAAGAGCACGTCGCATACTTTGCGTGCTTTGTACATGCACCATCATTATCTCATTTCTATTAAGAATATAAGGCATGCGAATGCATACACTTAAAGTATTACACAATTAACTCTCTCCTCTTCAATGTAGGATTAAAAAACCTACAACTTTCTCTCTCTATAAAATATAGCTTAGGAAAAACTACAAAAACATAATGTTGTTTAAAATACACAATTATTTTTCAAACAAAAATACCAACATTTTCCTCTATTATTTCAAAATAATAAAAAAAATATCGGAAACATATTATTTGTATACCATGAAAGTTTATCTTTTGATTTGAACATTTACTTAGAGTGTACAGTACAAAGTCCATCAAGTACCGTGGTAGCATATAGTTTTGAACCAAGTTGCTTATCTAACAGACTGATAATATCACACACAATTTAGGTCTTGTGCTTATATCCTGATTTCATAAGTGCTCTAGAGACAAGTCACATCTCATAAGAAACAGTTTCACTTCCACATTTTCATAGGTGTGTCTGTCAAGAGTGTTCAACACTTCAATTTATATATAGTCCATAGACAATATTAACAATATAATTCAACCTACTAACATACAAGTCATCATTAAACTTATCCACAGTATGGATTTTCTAAGAATTTGTGCTTATAATATTTTGATGTTTAGTGACCAAACTAATCATACGTACAATTTGTTTTTACCACATTGAACCTAAAATTTTGAGGTTCAATAGACTAGATTGGATTCTCATTGTAGATGATTATTCAATGGACTCTAGCGCTATTCATTTTGGCATCTTACTAATGTGATCCCTTGCAAGGCGTTTTGTCAAATGATCAGCTAAATTTTCTTTTGATCTTACTTATTTGACACTAATCACCCTATCTCCAATTAATATTTTAATGGAGTTATGCCTTCTAGCAATATGTGTAAATTTTTCATTATATATATCATTACAAGCTCTCGCAATAGTAGCTTGATTATCACACTATATTGTAATTGTAGGTATTGGTCTTAGCCATATGTGAATATTATATAACAAGTTTTTTGGGAAAATTGTGAAAACCCCCCCAAAATAGACTTTTTACATACTTTATGCCCCACCCAACTTTTCCTAGCAAATACCCCCATACAAAAGTTCATTTTTTGGACGAAAATACCCTTCCCTCACATAACAAATTATTTTCATTGGAGAGGGCGGTCCGACATTTTGAACAGGTGGTTCGGCAATTATTTTTGCTGTAATGGCTGGTTCGGCATTTCATGGTGGCTGTTCGGCGTGTTTCATGGTAGCAGTCTAGCGTTTCATAGTGGCAGTCAAGCAATTATTTTTTGTTGCAATGGGCGGTCCGACATTTTGAAGTTGTGGTCCGGCATTTTGAAGGGGCAGTTTAGCGTTTTGATATGGTGGTTCGGCATTTTGAAGGGGCAGTCCGGCATTTTGAAGTAGCAGTTTGGCATTTTGAAGTAAGCAGTTCGACGTTGTACAAGTGCCGTCCGGCGTTTCCTTTAATTGGGACCCGAAAATGATTTGTTATACTAGGGAAGGGTATTTTTGTCAAAAAAAATTAACTTTTTGCATAGTGGGGCATTTGCTAGGGGGGGGGTGTTTACAATTTTTCCCTAGTTTTTTTAGCCATTTTACCTCTTTACCGATTGTCTAAAGCAATAATATCGAACTCCATAATAGATGGTGAAATACATGTTTATATATTTGGCCCCAAGATATTGTACCACGCACTAGTGTAAAAATCCATCCCGATGTTTGAATCTTGAATTTCTTTGTCTCAATTAGTATCATTATACCATTCCAATACTTCAGAATAACCCACAGCTTTTATGCCATAATTGATAGTTCTTTTTAAATATCTTAATACTTGAGATATAACATTCCAATGCTCTCTACCTGAGAAACTTGTATATCTACTAAGTTTGCTCACCACATATACAATGTCAGGCTTCGTGCTGATCATTGCATATATTAAACTGCCAATTACTTACCATATTCAATTTGAGATATACATCTCCTATCATTTTTCTTTAATTTAATATGATGATATATCGGAGTAGAGACTGACTTACTATCAGTATGCTCAAACTTTTTGAGCATGTTTTTAATGTAGTGAGATTGACTCAAGATTAATTTTTTTCTTTTCTCTTTATTTTGATATCAAACATCACAGTAGCCTCTCCTAAATCTTTCATATTGAAATTAGATGTGAGGAATCTTTTAGTTTCCGCCACAATTTCTAGATTAGTGCTAAAAATAATATTATTTATATATAGATAAATTATGACACATAAAATTTAATTACTTATTATGTACACATTTATCAACCTCATTTATCTTAAAACCATTTGATATTGTCATATTTTTATGCCATGATTTAGGTGCCTGTTTAAGTCCATAAAGAGATTTAATTAATTTAAAAAATTTGTTCTCATGATCAAATATTACGAACTCTTCAAGTTGTTCCATATAGATTTCTTCATCTAATTCACTATTTAAGAAAGAGATGTATGATTAGATGGTTGACATAGATTATTGCTAAGAGCAATCTAATAATAACAATTCTTGCTACAGGTGTATATGTGTCAAAATAATTGATACCTTCTTTTAGTTTAAGTCCTTTAGCAACTAATCTTGCTTTCTATTTGTTAATAGGAGCCTCATGATTACGTTTGCTTTTAAATATCCATTTACAACCTTTGGGTTTAGATTCAGGTGGAAGGTTTATTAATTTCCAAATAATATTTGCCATTACAGAATCCATTTTCTTATTTACACCTTCTCTTCAAAAAATTGCTTCTTGAGATGCCAAGGCTTCACTTATTGATGTAAGATCTTCTTCCACATTTGATATTATGGGTATTGAATTTAATATTTTATTTTGAGTAGCCTCAATTAGATAAATGTAAAAATTTGGTTCAAAGTTGTAAGATGGATCACATCTAATTCTTTTACTTCTTCTTGGTTCAATTTTCTCATTAACATTATTTTCTACATGCTCTTCGTCAACATTATGATTATTTTTATTTTGTATGCTACTTGTTTTATTTAATTTACTTTTACAAGTGAAATTTTCAAAAAATTCAATATCTTTAGATTCCATTATTGCATTAGAATTTAGATAAAAAAATCTATATATTTTACTATTTTGTGAATATCCCACAAACACACATTTAGAGGTTGTAGGACCTAATTTATTTCTTTTATGATATGGAAGTCTAACATATACAAGGCAACACCATATTTTAAGAAAGTTTAAAGAAGGTTTTCTATTGAACTAAAGTTCATAAAGGATCTTAGTATACTCAACTCTATAAATTTAATGGCAAAAATGAAGCAGTAAGCATTGCATTTACTATTTCTACTAAAGTTCTATTTTTCTTTTCTGCTACTCTACTTTTGTCGAGGAGTATAAGGGGCAATCACTTGATGTAATGCCATTATTTTCACAGAATTCATTAAAATCATTTGATAACTACCCTCTACTCCTATCACTTCTTAAATTTTAATTTTTTTGCTAAGTTAATTTCCACTTCTGCTTTGAAAACTTTAAAATTTGCGAAAGCCATATGTTTTTGTCTAAGCAAGTAAACATAAACATATCTCGAGAAATCGTCAATAAATGTAATGAAATATCTTTTACCACCTCTAATTAGGACATTATTTAAATCACATATATCACTATGTATATGTCCTAACAATTCATTATTTCTTTCTATTGAAGGAAATTATTTTCTAGTCATTTTAGCATGTCCATATACTTCACATTTTTCTTTAGATAATTCATCATAATTAGAAATCAAACCTACGTAACTAAAGATTTAATAGAAGCATAATTAACATGTCATAATATACCATGCCACACATTACAAGAAATCATAATATAAGCAGGAAACTTATTTATTCATTTAACTAAATCAAATTTAAGCATCCCATCACAAGAGTAACCCTTCCCAACAAATACTCTAGTGGTCAAAATGAGTTTATCAGACCCAATTGCCATTTTAAAGCCGATACATCCGGAGACATGGTTTCTTCTTATATCCTGTATGTAATTCATATTTTCCAAGGTAAGAACTTTGTTCGAACTAAATTTTAGTTCCACTGGACTCTTTCCAAGCATTTTGCCATAATCTGGGTTCCAAGTTGAACCAAATTATTATCACCCACTGGTGCAAATGTCTTAAAGTGATCTCTATTATTAAACACATGAATAGATTCACTATCTATTATCTTTATTGATCATGTTTACTTCAATAATCGGTGCCACAAAATTTTCATCAAGCGGTTATGTTCACTTGATCTCTAGGCCGTTTGAGTAATTTTCAGTGTCGGCACTCTCTTGAATAGTGTCCCAATTTTCCACATACTTAAAAAGAGGTTTTTCTTGGATTTTGTTGGCAATAGATTTTTGGTCTTTAGAATAGGCATTATGGACCTTGGGAAAGAGAGGTTTCTTGATGTATTGAGCACACAACAATATTTGCCTTACTATGAAAATTTAGAGTTTTTTATTTTCTAGAAGTCTATTCTCTTCTTCAATTCGAAGAGATCTTTGAAGTTGAACCAAATCAAAGTTCACTTTTTTTTATGTTTTATTGTCTTTTAATATTCTTTCCAAGATGGGAGTAGCTTATGAATAATAGAGCCTACTAGAAAAAATTCATCCAAGGAATTCCACAATATTTAAGTTCATTGACCACAAGTTGCAACTCATACACTTGAGAAATAATTGGCTTGTTTTCAATGAATTTATAGTCCAGAAAATCAGAAATGAGAAACCTTTTGTTACCTGATTCTTCAGTAAGGTATTTCGTTTCAAGGAGCTTCCATAGCTCTCTCGCTGTGGCCATTGTTGCATACATGTCATAAATCGGATCCGTCAAAGTGTTGAGGATATACCCTTTGTAAATGTAGTCATTCTCCATCCATCTGTTGTAGGCTTGAATTTGCTCATCGGATGGTGGTGGTGATGCAGGTATAGATTCGGTAACTATGTAAGGAGTGTCGTAAGCAAGAAGGTGACCTTCTATTGTCGTCTTTTGAAATTCAACCCGTTAAAGTGCTCGAGTGTTCAACTTTCTCCCAAAAAAAATGTTTTAAGTACAAAAGCCCTACCAAATTTATTGGAATCAAAGCCAAAACTCTCTAAGATTTTTTTTTTTTTTTTTTTTACCTCTCTCTCCCAATGTTCTTTTGTATAATTTTTTTTATTTTATTTTGATCATACAGCATTACAACGTGTTCAAAAAACAATATCATAAGAGATTACAAGGCTACCAAAGTAAATCCCCCTTTTCGCCAAACCGCGAGCAACATCATTGGCTTCTCTATAGGCATGCTGAAAGGATGCCACCAAATCTTAAGATAAGTCCAACACTTGTGCCCAAATAGGCATAAATAAGGAGGCTTTCTGATCCTATTACGTTAGTTAATACCATTTTGGGAATCTTCTTCCACCACACAATAGCTACCTAATCCCCTCTCTTTCTTTAATTTCGGCCCTTGCATAAAATCAGTGAATTTTGCAATATTAGAAATAAAAAAACCACAAAGGGCCAACATAGAAGAATAAAAGAAATCCGTATGGGTTCCCAATAACTCCATCGATCCCCGCCAAGCCTGGATTCCAAAGAGAACTCCCAACAAAATTCATTTTGATACAACCAGGCAAAGGCAATTTCCACCTTCCTTCTCGTCTGAAGCACACAATATAATTGTTGACAATCTCCTTCAAATTCAATAGAATGTGAGATTTCCACAAACTATTTAATATCCTCTCTTTAACGCCGAAATCACTTGTCCACACTTTGACAAATCCGTCATATCCATGTGCTATCAGGTAGTGTTAATTGCATACCCATAAGCTTTAAAGCCCACTCCGAAATAGAAGAAGTAAAAGCACAATGAAAAATGATGGTCCCCATTTTCATCATCATCTTTAGGTATACAAACCTAGGAGTAGCACTCCCCACCCTTGCTCCTTGGTGCATAAGCACCTCACCTTACGGGCTCAGTGGGTCGTTTCTTGGTCTCTAGTGTCATGACATGGGCAGGTCTGGCTAACTCTTTCATGTTGGGTTGAGGCTGGAGGCCATGACCATCCCACCACCCCAGGCTGGGAAAGGCTTTTGGCTGTACCTTAGGAGCGAGGCAACACCTCCTCCCGCACGAACTTGCAGGGCATGAGACCTCCCCACATACATTCTCGAGTGGCACGACAAGCTCGAGCCTCATTGGCACAACTCCTAGAGCACAACCATTTTGTCAAATACTAAAAAGAGCTCTTCATCGTTTCCAAATATGAAAAAAAAAAAGAGCCATTTACGTACTGACTCTAAAATTTTAAGTAAAATACAAATACTCCACTTATATATGTGGAAATTACAAAAAAAAGTCGGTCAACCCTTTTTTTTTATCCAAAATTTCCCTTTGATCAACCAGAATTTTAACTTTTTAATTTTTTTTAGTTTTTTTTTTGTTCTCTCGTTAGTAGGGCTGTACCATAAAGCTTGGGCACTGCCGTACTATCGAAAAAAAAAAAAAAAAAATTCAAAATTTGGGTTGATTGAGGGGCAATTTTAAAAATAATAATAAAAAAAATGGGTTGACCGACCTTCTTTGTAATTTCCGTACATAAGTGGAACATTTTGTAATTGATGTAAAATTTTAGGTTCCGTATGTAAATTGCTCAAGAATAAAAAATAATAATAAAATCATTACGGCTAAACATGCAGCAAATGAACATTTTGGGATGTAAACTATAAGCCATGTAGCATATAAGAAGTATGATAAATCTGTATTCTACATGTCACCTCTATAATCCATTGCGCACATTACAAGGTCGAGATGACCTGTTCTTCCACGAAAAATAAAGTGCTACAATGGAGGATCTGTGAATAAGACCGATCCTGATAAATGATGGTGTAGGTGATCCTAGCAATATATTCCGTCCTACTACATGTATCATGCTATAGTTACCGTGACTTTTTTTTAAAGAAGTGTTAACAGGTGCCTTTGGCATGGCCCTCAAAGTTCTCCGGTAGTTATGCATTCAGCAAAAGAAAACCCCGCATCATGATAACTCTCTGTCAAAACAAACCACCAAACCATACGAAACCACACATACTCTCTCCATTCGTTTAAGAGAGGCAGACAACACTCATCTCCCAAATTCTCTTGAACTTTTCCACTTTGTTGCTGCTTCTTTTCAAATCAGCCATGAATCCCAGCCATCTAGCAAGATCATTAGTCCCGAATTCAGTGCCGCAGATCACATATGCCTACTATCTGGTAGCGGCATGCCTCTTAGCGCTAGCAGTGTATGCATTGTGGGGACGAAAGCAGGTCTACCTCATCGATTTTTGCTGCTATCGGCCACCCGACATGTACCGAATTCCAATGTCCACATTCATGGAGCACACAGTGCTTAATGAGGCATGGGACTCGGCGAGCATTGAATTCCAGGAAAAAGTTTTGGAACGTTCAGGGCTCGGATACGAGACATGCATGCCCCCGACCATTAGTCACTTGCCTGCTGATCATTCTGTAACGGGTGGTTTAGAAGAACTCAAAATGGTGGCCTTTCCCATAATCGAAGAAGTACTGACTAGCAATCGTGTGAGCCCCAAATGTATAGACATTCTGGTGACTAACTGTAGTCTATATTGTCATACCCCCTCGTTCTCGGCCATGGTGGTGAACCGATTTGGGATGAGGAGCAATGTGAAAACCTTTAGTCTTGCTGGGATGGGGTGCAGTGCAGGGCTCCTCTCCATAAGCCTGGCAAGAGACCTCCTCGGGGTGCATACCAACTCCTTGGCACTTGTGGTCAGCATGGAGATCCTTAGCTCTAATGGCTACACTGGCAAGGTTTGTCAAAACACATGTCTTATATATGTCTACAGAATCAACCATAGTTATCAAGACAAGGCCAACCGGTCCGACACTCACTAACAAATATGAAAGAAGTTTTAGCACTAAATAGACTTAGCCTATGGTGCCAACTCGGGCTCCCGCAGATCCTCGGTTTGGACCACTGATTCCAACCCTCAAATACTCATAGTGATTTGTGACTTTGTCTAGTTCTTTTTTTTTTCTTTTCTGTTTTTTTCACTCATGTGGGCTCTGAGAAATTTGCCTCAGACCTTCATTTTTCCAAATAATTTTCCTTCTTGCTCTCCAGTTGACCACCTCTATGCTTTCTTCTTCCCCTACTCAAAGCCCCCCAACTCTCCTCCACCCCAATTTCTCTCTCCCTCAACAATTTTCGATTTTGAAGTATCTTTTTGGCCTTTTGGGTCTGGCAGTTGACTCGGCCGAGTTACCCAGAGTCCACTTATTGCCAAAAGTACTACGGTAAAACTCGAGGTTATATAAAAATTTATGTTCAATGGTAAAATCAATGTACCTCTTGTGTATGTTTAATCTTTTGAATAATTATAAAAGATATCTTCTTTTTTTTCCCAAAAATTTGAAACACACTCAAATTTTTTGAAATCTACACCCATACCCTTTCGAGTGATGGTTTAGATTTTTTAAAAAATACACTTACATGGTTCGTTTTAGAACCGTGTCGATCCATCGATGGCCACAACGCATCACGACACTGTTAATGACATGAAGCTTATTATGGCATTGCTAGTGCATGATACCCACTAATATCAATTGTATCACGGGATTAATAGAGTGAGTATCACGGTGCCATGATAGTTCCCAATAGATAGTACGTTCACTATTCAATAAGTATCCAATAGTGAGTGTTATGGTACTACTAGTGCAATGATAGTCACTATTCATACTTACTACATAGACCGATACTCACTGTTCATATTTACTATTTATTAGTGACATGGCACTATTAGTGGTATGTCCTCACCGTTCATGTTAGCGAGTATGACAGTACTAATAATATTGAAATAAGCATCACCACATTAATAGTATGGTAACACATCATGAAGTCGAATCAATGGGCCTTGGAACATTATGATTCTAATAAAAACATTAAGGGTATTTTTGGCAAAAAAAAAAAAAACCATCACATGAATTGGCATATATGTAAATGTTAAAGAATTTGGATATGTTTCGAAGTTTTGAAAAGGGTAACATTTTTATAATCACCCTAATCTTTTTTATGTTGATTTGTGAGTGTTTCTTGTCACATATTATATTTGGAAAAATAATTTAAGTTGGTATAGTTCCAAATGAGTTAATTGTTGAATAATTCATCTTTTATAAGTATTGTTGTAAATTTTCCTTTATATTTTTCTCTTGTTTTGGATTTTTTTTGAAATCAGCTATAAATCAATTTTTGTCTAAATCATGTTTTAAATATTTTTTTATCTTATTTGGACTTTCAATGTTGTTTACAGTTTATTTCGACTTTATATTTTTATTTTGTCCTTAAAAATGTTTTTGATTATTTTTAGGAGTTTGTTGTTTTTTTCCCTTACACTACGAGACGCGTTCGAGTTACTCGGCTCGAGCAGGGCCCAAGTCAAGTTCCTAAACATTGGTACACAATCTCTATCCACTTTGTATCTTCTCCTATTTGTTTCTTGGCAAGAGATTCAATAAAACCCCGGAATCCTTGATTATTACAACAATTGGCTTGATTCTAATGCAGTTTGGAACACCAAGAATAATCTGCCATTTTTTTGCCATTCAGAGAGATAGACCTTTTAAAGGAATCACGTGAAAGTGCATTTCAGCAAATTTGGCCCATTTTTACGCAAAATTCTTCCGACAGTTTTTGTACAATAACACATCATAGTTTAGAGAGAGAAACATTTCTGCAAAAATTCATGCAAATTTCACTTGTTTCCTAACAAAATTCAAGTTTATCTTCAAAATAACTGATAAGAAGAATTTTTTTGCAAAATTCGTGCACATTTCGTCCATTTCAATGCTAAATTTCATGATTTGCTACGAAATTGAAGATCCATAGTTCCGATAAAATTACGATTGAATCACGTTCGTCCATTTCAGCCCCAAAAATGAGGTTTCATACCAGACTTGGCCAGACTCGGAAGTCCATACAGTGAATTGCTTCACTATAATGAACTCTAAATCAGACATTCTCCTGAAGCCCCAGTGAGTGTTCAATTCCTCACATCCGAAACTGCAGACCACCTGGTTCCGAGTGATTATGAAGATGATATGGATTCAGGTCGGCATTTTCCATTTAACCAAGGTTTAAAAAATGGATTGGTGACCTTGATCCCCCATTGGAAAATAGGTCGGGTTCAGCAGATGGTTGGTTTGGATCGGCGATCCGGACACATGAACGGGCCAATAAAAATTGAAAAATTTTGAGAACAAAAAAATTTAAAAAGAAAGTAAAAATAAAAGGTGGACGCAGTTCTCTAACATAATCAGTCGGTTCTTTCTCTAATATTTTGATGGGTTTGAGAACAAAAAAATTTAAAAAGAAAGTAAAAATAAAAGGTGGACGCAGTTCTCTAACATAATCAGTCGGTTCTTTCTCTAATATTTTGATGGAACCAATTGCCCCTGCTTGTGATCCAAACCGGTCGGTTCTAGTAGTTTTGTCCTTTTTCTAAGGAAAACATCTTCATAGGGCTGCTTATCAAAGTAAGTAAAACCTCACCACAAAACTAATCGAAAAAACTTTTAAATTGATCATCTTAACCTTGACCATTATAGTTGTGAAAAAATAAACATTTTAAATCTTAAAAATAGTGTATATTATAACACATTGTCTAAACCGTTTATTTTGCCATAAAAACACGTTATCCAAAAGATCTGGACTATTTTTTTAACTTCAAATTTGATAATTAGTGTGGGAAATTAATTTTGGAGTCATCATTGAGATTTTTGACGTCCAAAGTGCTTTATGAGGATTCAAGGTGAGGAGTTACTTTGTTTTCCATAAAGAAACTGCATCGTTGTTTTAAACACTAAATATAACAGTATCACGAATGCTACATGTAATGATAAGAAATGAAACCTTCGGCACTGAAGGCCCCCATTGTGAGTTGAAGGAAATAAATTTGCGTGAAGTATTCTATTTTCATACTACATTTAGCATATGCTGTATTTGAAATCACATTCACCTTCTTATTTGTATCCTACATGTAGCACGCTACGAAGCACTTTTGCTAAATATGATGCTACCATGGTGTTTTGTTCCAGGAGAAGTCCATGTTAGTGACCAACTGCCTCTTTCGAATGGGCGGCGCGGCCATTCTCCTCTCGAACCGTCGCCAGAACCGGCCCTCCGCCAAGTACAAGCTCCAACATCTGGTTCGCACCCACATGGGCGCAGATGACCGTGCCTACCATTGCGTCTTTCAGGACACAGACACAGAAGGGGCAGTTGGTGTCGCCCTCTCCCGGGGCCTCCCCCATGTTGCTGCCAATGCCCTGCGCACCAACATTGCCACCCTCGGTCCCCTCGTTCTTCCCCTCACCGAGCAAGCTCGTTATGCGCTCTCTGCGGCTCGCAAGGCCCTATGGGCCGCTAAATCCCAATTGTACATTCCAAACTTTGGCAGTGCTTTCCAACATTTTTGTATACATGCTGGAGGTCGGGCAGTGATCGATGCGATAGAGGAGAATTTGAAGCTTAGCAAAGAGCAAGTGGAGGCATCTAAGATGACATTGTTTAGGTTTGGGAACACCTCGTCCTCGTCGATATGGTATGAGTTGTGCTACTTGGAGGCAAAGGGGAAGGTGAAGAGGGGGGACAAGATATGGCAGATCGCGTTTGGGAGTGGGTTTAAGTGCAACAGCGCGGTCTGGAAATGCATTTCGGATTTGGAGGGGAGACCGGAGAATGCATGGTCGGATCGGATCGATCGCTACCCAGTCGATGTACCCCAAGTCATAGAACATTGACCCCTCTCTTTCTCTCTGTCTCCCTACGGTGTGTTTTCATTACCTTGCCTGTGCTCTGTACTTCCTTTCCCTATTCTCTCCCTCTCTCTCTGAGGTCTAAATTATGAGTGTTATGTGTATGAAGGTTGGAAGGTGGTGTTTCTATGTGGAATAAGAACCTTTACTTCCAAAGCTCGCTCACTTGGGTAAATATGTGTGTGGTTAGACTCCGGGCGTACTTTTGGAATTTTATCTAGGAATATATGTTAAAGGGTAGCCCAACAAGTAAACCATGCGGTAAGAGGATATTTCATGTCCAAATTTATCTTGGACTTATATTGTTGCTGGATTTGGTGACTAGGTCATACAGTCGAAATTATCGCGATGGATTATCTAGAGCAGTCAAATCGGGATCGAAAGAAAAGACGTTAGCAAGAAAACATTATTGGGTAGTTATCATATCGTAATATTTATTTTATTTCTAGAACCTCTTTAATTTTTAAGAAAGTTGTTTGTTTTAGCAGTCCATTTTATTTTCTTTTTTGGAAAGGCCTTATTTTTATTAGTGTCCTTGTTTTTATCTTGCTTTTTTTTTTTCCTTATCCTTATAAGAGTCTATATCCAATAAGTTGTTTTGTTTCCATGTTTTGTTTCCCCTATCTAGCAAGATTTTCTTGGTTAGCAAGATTAGTCTTTATAAAGATAAAGCAATTACGTATTTATCTTTGGTAGGAGATCTTTAGTAAACAACGGGGAAATTATATAAATACAGCAGCGAACATTGTAACGGTTTGTTTTTTATGACGGTGAATGAAAAGCAATTGACATGGCGAGAGAAACTTTTGTGGGTTTTTTCTTTGCTTGTTCTTGTGGTGTGTGGTGGAGAACGGAGATCTCTATGTTTGTAATTTTTTTTTTCTTTCAATTTTTGCTTCTCTCTAAAACACTGTTGTACTTGTCAATTGTTGACTGCCACCGCAAAACGTTCGTCCATAAGGCATCATGGTTTGTGGATATGGACAACGGCTAGGTATTGGGAATGAGCCCATCCAGTAAGAACTAGACTTCCAAGACATTGAGATAGAAACTTGAGGAGTTAACTCGGTGCTTGGTGCAAACTCTAGGCCTGACACACTATGATGACGGGTGAGTTAGAAGCTACTTTCGAAAACCTATTATTTGTGTTGGAGCCTCGTGTTGGGGAGAGCATATCTTGGTATTTCGCTTTTAAAGTCGATCTGCTGGAGTTCATAGGAGGATTTTAGGCAGAAGAATTTATTGATTGGATTGATACCATAGAGTACATGTTCGAATACAAGGATATGCCTGATAATAGGAAGGTCAAGTTCCTAGCTATTAAGCTTAAGGGTCATGCATCTGCCTGGTGGAAGTGATTAAAAAGGGCTCGAGAACAACAGGAAAAATCGAAGAAGGTTAAGGGAGCAGTTCTTGTCATTTAACTATGCCCAAATAATGTTTCAGCGACTTCATATCCTTCATCAAGTGGGGTGCTCTGTTGATTATTGTACTGAGGATTTCCATCAACTAGTTGAAGGGAACAACTTGTCCGAGACTGAAGGGCAACTAGTTGCCCCATGCTTAACGAGAATGCACCAATCAATTCAAGACGTTCTAAGCATGCACCTTCTATGGATTGTTTCAGAAGCCTATCAACATGCTTTGACGATGAAATAATAACATTCCAAGAGCAGGGTTGGCGCAGCCACGAGAGGAGATTCAGGTCTCCATGTGGGACTATTTCAAGATCGTGGTGCAAGGCCTAAAGATGCACATTCTGGGGGGTGTCGGGATGCCACTACAATACCTATTAATCGCCCAAATATTGTTGGCCTAGGTGCTAGAATTTAGGGCAGCAATTCAACTCTAGTTGTTGCAAGTGCAAGGAGGTGGATCATAAAGCCAGATATTGTATAAAGCCGAATAACTATCCTAACAAAGACATACAACTCATGATTGGGTAAGAGCACCTAGATGATGTTGATGGGTATGTCAATGATCCAATTTATGATGAGGAGCCAGATGAGGTTGATCTTGTCTATGGAGATGTTGGAGAGTCTCAGGTTATTCAAAAGAACTTATTAATGCCCAAGCATGAAACTCAGGAGGGCTAGTTGAGGACCAATATTTTTCAAACCACCTATACTATTGTAGGTAAGGTCTGCAAGTTTATTGTTGATAGTGGGAGTTGTGAGAATGTGATCTCACAAGAAACAATCACAAAGCTCAAGTTTGGCACTAAGAAGTATCCCCAACTATAGAAGCCCACTTGGTTCAAGAAGAACAATGATGTAAGAGGACATAGTAGAAGCCATAATTTTTGTTCTATTAGAAAGAAGTATTTTGATGAGGTGTATTGTGATGTAGTTGTCATGGATGCTTGTCATCTATCATTAGATAGACCACCGCAATATGGCCCTAGAGCTATACATGATTGGAGGAGAAAAACATACACTATTTGGAAACACAAGAGTAAAATCGTGTTGGCTCCCATGAAAGAGGAAAATATACCTAAGCCTAAACCAAGGGAGAACATAAATTTACTCTCAATAGCTTTATGGAGGAGTTTTTAGAGACTAGGTCAATATTTGCTTTAGTGGCTCATGAGAAGAGTTAGATCATTACTCCTGAGGAGGTTAAATCTCTAAATGAGGACTATAATGATGTTATGAAATGACCTGCCTCCGGGTTTACCACCCATGCGAGATATACAACATCACATAAAGTTTATTATGGGTTCTAGCTTGCCAAACAAGCTAGCATACCACATGAGTCCTAAAGAGCATGAGGAATTGAAAATAAAGGTTATGGAATTATTGGAAAGGGGTTTTATCCGGGTTAGTATGAATTCGTGTGTAATATCTGCTTTGTTGATACCAAAGAAAGGTAGTAGTTGGCGAATATGTGTGGACAGTAGGGTTAAAAACAAGATTATTGTGAAATACCATTTCCCTATTCCTAGGTTAGATGACATGTTGGACCAACGTTTTGGTGGCAAGGTCTTTTCCAAAATTGACCTAAAGAACAATTATCATCAGATACACCTTAGACCTGGGGATGAGTGGAAAACAACTTCTAAAGCATATGATGGGTTATTTGAGTGGTTGGTTATGCCCTTTGGATTGTTGAATGCTCCTGTGCCTTCATGAGAATGATGAACCGTGTGCTTAAATCCTATATTGGTAAGTGTATTGTCGTATACTTTGATGGCAGATTGATTTATAGCCCTTCATGTGAAACTCATATGCAGCACCTCAGGGATGTTGTTGAAGCTCTAAGGCAGGAGAAACTTTATGCTAATCTTAAGAAGTGTAGCTTCATGAAAGAAAGTACAATATTTTGTAGGTATGTTGTTTTTCTAAAGGGGTGAAAGCATATTAGTTCAAGGTAAGGGCTATACTTGAGTGGTCTACTCCACTCAGCATACATGATTTATGTAGTTTTTATAGTTTGGCTTCTTTTTTACAAGTGGTTCATCAGGAATTTCAATGCCCTCATTTTACCAGTTGCATATTGTTTGAAACTGTGTACATTTCAGTGGATTCCATAAGTAAAGCATAACTTCCAGTTCACAAAGAAGAAAATGTTAGAAGCACATGTATTGGCTTTATTTGACTCCGATAAATTTTTTGAAGCTGATTGTGATACATCAGGAATTGGTATTGGTGTTGTGTTAAGTCAGGAAGGAAAGCCAGTGGCATTCTAAACTGAAAAGCACAATGGGTCTAAGGCTAATAATTCTTCTTATGAGTTTTATGTCATTGTACTAGTACTGAGGCATTTATAACATTATTTAGTGCAGAGAAAGTTTATTCTTTACTCAGATCATGGAGTTATTAAATACATCAATAGCCAGCACAAACTCAACGGAAGGCATGGTAAATGGGTGTCTTACTTGCATGAGTTTACTTTCACCTCGAAGCATAAAGTATTTATATTCGGGCAGCTGATGCTTTGAGTAAGAGAGTTACGCTACTTACCACTATGAAGGTGAAGCTGGTGGGCGTTAATACTTTCAAGGAGTTGTACCAAGATTATCCTCAATTTGGAGCAATTTTGGCTCTTAGCAGGTAAGTGTGATGACTACTATGTGCATGATATTTTCTTTTTGGAGGCCTGAACTATGTAAGCGTGATGATTATTATGTGCATGATATTTTCTTTTTGGATGCCTGAAACTAGATATACCAGATTGCTGACTACAAAAAAGATCATCTAGGAGTTGCATAATGATGGTCACTTTGGTCCTGACAAAGCCATGGCCTTGGTGTATAATGATTATTTTTTGCCCAAGATGTTACATGACATTGGTAGATTTGTAGACAGATGTTATATTTGTCAAGTCTGCAAATGAACAGCACAGAATATTGCACCCTATACTCCATTACCAATACCAACTTCACCATGAAGGATGTCAATATAGATTTTCTGTTGGGTTTACCAAGGACGCAAAGAGGTATGGATTCAGTATTTGTGGTGGTAGACAAACTCTCCAATATTGCACATTTTATCTCTTGTAGGAAAACTATGGATGCTTCTAACATTGCCAAAATCTATTTCAAGGAGATTGTCCAATTGCGTAGCATTCCAAAGTCAATCACTTCTAACATATATGCAAAATTCATGGGTCATTTATAGAGATTTCCATGGAAATTGATTGGAACGGAGCTATATTTTAACAATGTTTATCATCCACAGCCTGATGGTCAGACATTGGTAGTGCATAAGAGCTTAGAAAAATTAATGCCCACAAGTTGAACTTGCTTTCAAAACAAGTCCTAGAATCGAACTCCTCAAAAAAGCCCGTTTGAAGTTGTCTATGGATATAATCCATACATTGTGCTAGATTTGACTCCTATATCTCATGCAACAAAATTTAATGGCAAGGTAGAAGACATAGCTGACTAAATCAAAGGCATTCATGAGCAAGTTAAAAAGCTTGTACGCAAGGCCGCTGCAGATAAGCATCATCGCAAGTAAGTATTTGAAGTCAGAGATTATGTGTCAGCTATTTTGACCAAAGATAGGTATCAAGCTCAACAATCAAAAGATTGAGCCATGCAAAATTTTAGGTAGTAGTTAAAGCTCCTAAACTATATGAAGCTTCTGACATTTTCAATGTCAGTTGCAGGAGATATCTCTAGTAATAAAGAGCTTAAGTTGAGAACGAGTTCTCTCCAATCATAAGAGGATGATGCAGTAGAAATTATCGCGTAGGACTATCTATAGCGGTCAGATCAGGATTGGAAGAAAAGGCACTAACAAGGAAGCATTATTGGGGAATTATCGTATCGTAATTTTTATTTTATTTTTTTATTTGTAAGAACTCTTTAATTTAGAAAATCTTTTTTTTGTAGTAATCCGTTTTATTTTTGGGGGGACAGGCTTTATCCTTATTAGAGTCCTTTTTTTTTTCTTACCCATATAAGAGTAAGATGTTTTGTTTCCCTTACCCAGCAAAATTTCATTGGTTAGCAAGATAAAGATCTTTAGTAACTAAGGGGGAAGTTGTATAAAACACAGCAATGAACATTGTAATGGTTTCTTTTTTTATGATGGAGAATGAAAAGCCGTTGACGTGTAGAGAGAGAGAGAGTGTCTTTTGTGAATTTTTTCCCCCTTACTTGTGTTTTTGTTGCACGTGGCGGAGGATTAGAATCATCACGATGTTTGTACTTTCTTACGATTTTCTTGTCAGTTTTTGTTTCTCTAAAACGCTATTATATACGGTTGTTGTTGACTACTAGCAAATTTTCGTTTGCATCACTAGGAAAATACAAATTCTTCGGAATGTAAAAAATAAGAATGTTAAGATCAGGCTGTAGTAATGGGTAACGCTTGGGATACTCAATATAATTATTTACTATAGGCACGACAGGCAGACGAATGGGGGGGAGGGGGTTATAGTTCGACTTAGGCACTGTATGTAGCTCTTACAGATGAATTACTACAACCATTGTCATCAGTATTAGAGAATTGATGAAGAATTTGGTCCAATCAAACCTAATCCAACTTGGTGTTTTATTTGGAAGCTCCTTATTATTGATGCATTAAGAAAAAGGGAAAAAATATTATAGATATCAGCGTACCGTGCAAAAAGAAAGAAGAAATAGGTAATCATCTTCAGTCATCGACTGCCATGCTGCGTTGAGGGGTAAAGGCATAATGAGATGATCTTCCAATCTTTTGAGTGTGCCACGTTCGAAATTTCTCATTTCAATATTGTATGATACAAGTGGAGTAAGGTGGGCATTGATAGGATAATTCACGCTGGATATTGTTTGCAAGTAGTTGTGAATGGAAGAATGTACAGGAATATCTTTGATTTTTTACGTAATGTAACGACTGGTGAGGTAAATGTCTTACTGTCCCTAGATTGATGTAATTTTGAGAAGGTGATAAGAAACTCGTTATTCTTGTTAAGAGAGAGAGAGTCTGATTCAAATACTGTTTTCTGAGTCAAAAGCTCCCGTTATTTCACACTAATTCCAAACTAGATTTCCTCTCTCTCTCTAACTGATCCAAATGGCAGTGAACTAGAGCGACCAATTCTTCGGTTAAATCTCTTCCTCCCTCTAAAGGTGGCAGAGAAGTAGATCTCTGCCTCCCTCACCGAGTGCGCACCTCCTCATTTATATTTTGCTGGTATTCACTGAAGGACATGGTTTCTATGAGTTCACGTAAAAATGAGTTACCTCTTAAAAACTTATTTTTGAGATGGATTTTTGGATTTAATTTTAAGGACATGCAATCTCTAACATGGAGATCATGAATATGAATAAATAAATAAATTTTATATTAAAAATAATTCTATTAAAAAAACATTTGGACTGTTAATTTCAATTGACCAGCCATTTGTATCCATCTTTAAAATAGCTGTTTTGTTTTATACCTCGAGAACCGCAATGTAGAAATGCAGTCCCCGCCATATGAAACAATCTTCCTCCACAGAACTTCAAAAACACAGAAAACCTCTGCAAATAAACCATAATGCCGTTACAACAAAACTTGAGGGGCTGCAACTCCCGTTATGCTCTACTTCCTTTCTTCTTCTTACCCACGCTTGTGGCTCGTTTATTATTCTTTGACCTCGATTTTGGAGCTTTCTGCTTTGAATTGAGCGTGGCCACATCCTCATCTGCCCTAACCTCCTCCAACTTTATTGGGTTAATAATTACACCAGGCCTTTTAACCACCTGGAAAAAAAAAGATGACAATCCTCCAATCAAAAGAGAGTAAGGTGTAGGTTCTTAGGATGCAAGAATTCAAAACTCACACAAAAACACATACACACGCATGCACATTTTTCAAGCATGGTCAGTACCATTTTTGTATAGAGCCCTTAAAACGATGACAAGAGCATAAGGTTTTAAATAGGAACTAGCCAAGAAAAACTAAATCATCACATGTTATCCCAACAATCAAGGAAATAACTACAAAAATAATGTTACCAATCATTATTCTCGCTCTCTCTGACATGTGCACGCGAACACACAACCCTTTCACTTCCAAACATTATTTTTGAGTCCTAGACCCATGGAATGGCTCCTCCACCCCACAAATCCGTGTTCTCTGTGGGAGTAGATGTCCATCCAATAGATCTGCCTCGGATCGCCGGATTGCCAATCCAAATCGGTCCAAATTGGCAATTTGGAAAAATATTAAAAAAAATATATACAAGAAATAAAATAAAGGTTTACCCGCAGCGGGGGGGGAAGGGGGCGGGATTTAGGGGGATATATATATAAACTGGCTCCATCACAGCCAATACAAGTTCGCATCCGTGACTCCCAATCTGGATTACGAGTTTTTTGAAATACTAGTCATAACTAAAAAAACTGAAACGTTGAAGCATTTCTGGGATTTAAAAAGTACCTGAATGCTTATCAAAGGGTGGTTTCAGAAAATTCTTCCAAAAGCATAAATAAAATGCTCAACCCAATCTCCTAAATCCCAAAAATTACGTTGGCCATAACAGGTACCATAGAAAAGCACGAGGCAATTCAGTTGTTTCCATCAGAATTTACAGGTTTATTTATCTTTTGCTTCTAGAGAAATTCATTATAATTTTTACACAAAAAAGAGTACCACTCACCGATGGCCGGACAAGGGCTCTGAAAGAAGATGTGGGGTTATAGTCAGGTCCGAGAGGCACGCGGATGCTCTGTTCAAAAACCTCCTTGGACTTGTAAGGAAAGGGAAGTTCCTCTGCATGAAATTTTGCAGCCTGACAAATAAAGAAAAGCATGCCCATTATTACCGCATGCCCAAGAAAGGACATACATATGTTCAAAGAAATGCACCGCTACAGTATACATTTAGATTGATATCATGCAATGAAAATCTCATTCCCTGGGGGCTGAGTCAGTTGTATTTTTCAAAACAAGAATGGACCATAGGATTCCATCCGTTTGGACCAGAATTGGTCTATGAAATAGTATGGTTGAACCCATAAATAAAAACACGAGTCACGAGATAACAACTGGGTTGATAAGACTAACACTCACAACTGACGAGAACAAATTTTTCCCCTTTTTTTGTTTAAATCTTTTTGCCCAGACAATTGGGCTGGCCCTCTTAAAGCCCAAAATTCATCCTTCCACTGGACAAAAAGAATGCGCAACATTAGGTAGAAGTCTTATTGATCGCAAAAATAAAACAAGCAGGAAAAAAGGAATGAGAGAGTCAGAGAGGCAAGAAGGAAAACAAAAAGGAATACAATTGAGGAATAAAAGGAAAGGATGATAATATAGGCCATCTGGCATTCATAAAAACACGCAACAAAAGGAACTCAAAAAAGTATGGAAGCTCCATCAGAGACTTAAAATCCAGAATCAATTCAAAGGCCATACAACAGCTAAATGCCCTACAAGTGCAATCTTAATAACAAGATTTCAAGTGCAGCCAATGAGATAAGAAATATTAGTCTTCAGTGCGTTAGCAAGAGCAGTGTTCATTTCTATCAGGAATACTTCTTAGGAAAAACTACGAGATAAATGCTGTATAACCCGATAAGAATTGGATATTTTCCAACAAGTTAGAAAATTTCAGAACATAGATATGCGAAGTGGTTTAGAACACTGACCTTTTTGTCAACCCTTTCAGAAATAATCACGTGTTTAAGATTTGCATCTTTCCTCTTTTTAAGTGCATCTTCCCTCTTCTTTTTAGCACTTTCATGCTCTTCCACCATCCATGAAGGTAAGCCTTTCTTACGCTGAACATCTGTCCACTGGCCCCAACCAGGAAGCATAACAAGCTTTTCAGGTTCAGGGATCTCTTCATTCAACAATGCCAATTTCTCCTTCTCAAATTCTTCTTCTACGTCATCACCAGCAAAAGCACGGTGAATTAGGTCTGATTGCGTGGGAAGATTGTCATCTGAGTCTACTCCATCAGAATGACTCTCCCCTTCTGATTCCTCATCGCCACCCGTGTCATCATCGGTTTCCTTTAACACACCAACAAAATTAGACGTTAATTACACTAAATTTGAAGATATGATGATGGGCAAGGATATTATATTCCAATCGATACTGATGAGCAACAAAGGACAGATTTTTGAGAACTCATAGTCCATTGGGAACATCACTGTCCAATGGAATGATTGATAGGGAGTGAAATCCATCATTAAGGTCATACCCTGTAATTGTGGCAACCCCACAATCCATCACCATCCATTGGATTGTCATGAAATCAATGGACTATGGTCCTTTGAATTGTGCAAAAGTCAATGGACTACATTTTCCATAGCCCAGTGATTGTAGAATACTTTCCCTATAGAATATAAGGGCCATGAGAAAGTGGACCAAATAAATCAGCTTAGACCTTGGGATCCTGAACAGGCATTGTGTCCAGTGCTGTCTTGGACTTAGTTGTATCGACATCAATTTTCTTCTGATATTTCCTCTGTTCAAAAAAAAAAAATGGAAGATCAAAAGCCATAGAAAGTAGCATGAAACAATTGGATCTTAGAAAGGGAAGAAAAGACGAGAGAGAATGACCTTTTGAAAAGAACCTGAGGTAAATATTGCAACGTCATATGTTGTTTTTGGTCCCAGTTCCTTTTCTATATCATCAAAACTCTGAGCGCCAAACGTGAAGCACATTAAGTACAGGCATAAATCTTAATGGAAATGCGAGATCTCCAAAATAAAAATCAAAATACATCTCACACACCTTATAGACAGGATCATGAGCTCTCTCCGATTCTTCACGGAGTACTTCAAGATCAACCACAGCTTCTCTCTGTACAGGACCAGGATCGGAGTCAACCTTTTCCTTGACTTCAAAGTCATCTTCACTATCACTTACTCCATCAATATCATTTGATTTAGTCCTAACAGTGGGCTCTTGAGATTGCCTTTTTGGTTCTCCAAAGACTCTTCTACCACTTACAACACCTCCTTTTACATTTGGATCATCATCCTCACGCTTCAAAGAGGAATCATACTCCTCAAGAGCAAGACGAGCTTCTTCATATGCCTCCATCTTTCGCTTTTTTATTCCACGAACCTAAACATAAATTGTTCTCAGCGCAAAAATATGGAAAGAGTAAAGATTTTCATTTTCCTTACATTGGTTAGACATCAGACAAAATTTTAAGGATGATAATACGTTTTAATGATAACTCAAATGCAACAAAAGAGAAAGAAATACAATTCAGCAAATCAATACATTTATAGATACTGCAAACAGCAGCTAGCAGTTTTGGCTTTTATTATCATCTTAAGTTTCAAAGATCCACAAAAGTAGTTTGTGTCCACATGTGACATGGAGAGAGGTCCTAAAAATCTGCATATGTTCACAGAGTGGAGCTCACACAACTTGTATCTACATATGATGCAGAAATAAGAAAAAAAGGCATTCATAAGTAGTGAATAGCATATTTATGTTAGCAAAATTGCATCAAATTTAGCATTCAATTTTAGTTAGAATAGCACACCATTCTAAAAATTGTCATATGATACATCAAGGCTGCTCATTAGCATGCAGAAACAGCCAATTAGCCCCCACTATCGAAGCCTACAACTGTATCATCAGATAGGGTACGTTACTACTGATAAGACCGTACAAGTTCATGGTAAGCAACTAACTATCAATTGATGTGCACATTGACCGATAGTTACTGTCATTGCAAATTGGGGAATGGTATGGAAGCTAAAAATCCCTTACGGAAGGTTAAAAAGCCCTTACTGCGCAGAGAAAACAACAGAAATATGTGTCATGGTAATATATATATACAAGTAAAAAAAGACTTGCAAGAAACGGCCTGTATTTTGTTCACCGAAACGGGTCATCTTATGGGGAAGAATTAGTTACTTTGACAGAAGAACTCCAGCAAACCCAAAAAACTTCTAAAAGAGCAACTGAAACATTTCCAGTTTAGCCAACTGACAATGGCAAAATTTCAGCTTAATAAAATGATCTAAGGCAAGCAAGTTCCACAACTGTGGCCTTGACCACTTGCATTATTGCATGACAAAGTTTTATTGCTACTGCCATAAAATGGTCCATTGGAATCAGGTCTAAAGACTGATATGAGAATATGGGGCTGAGTTAGATGGTGAGTTATGTGAGTTCATTTTTCTTCTTGTAGGAAAATTCTATGATTATTGACTAATAAGGGATTGTTGCCATGAAACTTGATTTAAATTTCTCATAATCTAAATAAGAAGATAGTGAGATACTTTAAAATGGCAGCCGGTGTTGGGGTGCTTTCAGTGTCAAGAAGAAACTGGTGAGAGAATTTGTGTCTACAAAACTTGCATGAGACAAACTTTGAAAGACTCTAAAATCGTGAAGTGCTCCTATTACTTGGTCATAGGGGCTACATGTGACCAAATGTGTGCCAACTTGGTATACCACTACTCATGACACAAATTAAGGAACTGAACCAGCTTATTAGCAAGATACCACCAATCAGCCGTTTTGACCTTTTGGATAAAGTGGAAAAAAAGAAAAAGAAAGGAAATCCTCTTTTATCACTATCACAACAAACTTTGCTATTCTTCCCCTGGATTGTGACCATTGAACGGTGCCTATTTTGAGGGAACTAAAGATACAGATATGGCTATCAACACATCCAATGGGCCCTACCCTCCACAACTGAATATGGATTCCAGAGAACACCGCCCTACCCCTCATCAAATGCACCCTATAATGAACAATGAAACACAAGAAGCAACAATCAGAAGATTCTCTCAACCTTTTTTTTTTTTTTTGGATGAAGTTAACTGTTACCTTAGGACCATTAAACACAAGATTCTTTCAATTTTTTCTTAATTGTTACTTGAAAGCAGAAGGCACTTTCAAGTAAAACCTCTTTTCCGACACCTCACATGTCAGCAACTCATCTTTAACCATGAACCGCACAACACTCCCCTACAAAGCAAAGCATGAGTTCAAACTTCCCAAAGTCCGGCACCAATCAACTGTGCACTCTCTTCTAAAATATTCATCAACAGAGCAAGTCCTTTCCCATACGACTCACTAAAACAGATGGAGGCTACAACATAAGCTTAGCTTTCGCCTCAGCAGTTCTAGATGAGCATTAATCACCTCTGAGTCTGTTCTTTTTCATTTCTTTATAATAAGAGAAAATCACAAAAAAATTCACGTACCACATAGCAATTTAATCCTTTATTCTACATTGTTCAAAGCAACTCAAAGTGTGTCATGTTTTAACTAGAACTTATGAGCTTAATTCTTCTCAAAAGTGGTACATACTGTTTGATTGTTTTAGTAGACAGGATTTCTAAACAGAATCTGTGAAAGCAATCAAATTTTATGCACATAAAGAGTAACCATAAAAGGATAAAAATTAGTTGATCAAAATGATAAAACTTAATTGAAAAAAATTAGCTGAAAAATCTGATGCGTAAAAAGGAAAAGACTGAGATGCAAGAAGTTTACCATAAATGGCAAGGACATCACTCCTGATTTTGGGATATCATTCTCATCTAAAAGCTTCGTTGTCTCCTCTTTAGCATTTTCAATAAGCTTGGACACCCCTTCATCATCATCTCCACTACTTTCATCACTGCTAGAACTATCCTTCATGGAATTCATCTTTCTAGTAAGGAGCTCATGTTGATGGAGTTGTTCTGCGATAGCTGCACGAGTCCCTTCATCTTGAGCTTTCAATCCACGTTTCAGGATTCGTTTGGCCCATTTGGAACTGTTTTTATGCTTCAGAGTCATCCGTTCCTTCATTGCCAATAGAATAACTGAATTTAAGTTTAACTAATTTATTTGAATACATTATATTCAGTGACCTAAAAATCATTGAACAGCTCTACAGACAGCTCAACAATCACGAAATTGGCCCTACAGATATGCCACGTATGTACGTTACCCAGAAAGAGGAAAGTGAGCATTTTTAATTAAATTTGAGTATTTGAGTATTTCATTACTGAATTCAAGTGCTTAACTTTTAAGTATGGGTGTGGTTTCCATAAGGTTGCAACCTTAAACAATCCATTTAAGGCACACCTTCAAATTTTATCATAACATATAATTTTGATGTAAAATATTCTTAAGATTATCTCAAAATCTATTTTCAAATCTAATTATGAATTTTAAACTCCAAAAATGATTAAAATCAAGTAGATCTGTAAACATATGAAACTCCTCAAAATGGATGGTCTAGATAATGTGTTGTAAGATGCATCATTTCTAGGACTCAAAATCTTTTTTTTTCATGGTCATACATCTCGATGTTGAGATGATCAATTAGAGGGTTTTCAACATTAAAACAACCTTTACTGATGGATTTTTGAGGTGCATCCGTAGTTCTACATTTTAAGGTTGCAATCTTATATAAACTTTTCCCTTTAAGTATTTGATGAGTAACTAAGTTGAACACTCGTATTGATTAATCAAATACATGCACATGCACATGTGAGCACACACACAGTTTGTATGTGTGTGTCAAGAGAGAGGTAGTAGGCGATAAACTATTCCATTTACCTCAGCACGCTTGAATTCCTGCTTCATCATGTATTCTTTTGCTGCTTCTGGGTCCATTTCCATTTCCGCTGATGCAGATTTCAATCTGTCCCTCTTCAGCATGCGATGATACGTCTTAGACTTAATCTTCTTTAAGTGCTTAGCTTTTAACTCATGACGGAAGAGCAAGCTACGCATTTTAGCCAGACGATTCTGGCGCTCCCTTACATCTTCAACTGAAACCTGAAAAAATTGGAATGCAAATAAATATGCAATTTGAGAATAGAAAGAAAGTTTTCACACTTTTACAGAAAACTCTATTCAAACAATATAAACAAATTGAGTAAGATGGACATTGTCACGTAAAATGAGAGTAGTACTAGGAACAATTCAGGAAAAAGTACATCAGTGCATCCCAAGTTCTGAACTAGCTGAAGTAAACCAAAAAAAAAGTCTGAGGTAATGTTAAATGGGTTCCATGAACAAATCATAAGAGCAAAAGACAAGGATATATAGACAATTATAAACAAGTTAGATAGTAGCCAAAACATAATAGGCTAAAAGGGAAAATGCATGCATGCTACAAAAGCAAGTAAATTTTACAAAATCAAGAAGCTCCAAATAGGTAAAATTTACAACTGAGAAGCCAGGTCCAGCAAAAATTACGTGATGGTAAGCTTGCCATATTACAACAGAAAACCATCTGACAAAAGAATATGCTCTCAGTCAACTGCAAGAACTCAGCGATCTACAGATTCAGTGAGGAGAAATCTTTTCAAACACCAGTTCCATATACTGCCTTTTCCAGGATAAAGGAGATGCATATCTGACATGTCTGTCACAATCTCTTCTGAAGGACAACAGAAGTTAAAAAGTATAATTATAACAACGGTGAAGTAGCATCAATCATGCATGAAACGAGAGATGAATGTCATTTTTGATGTGATGTTTCTATGAGGGAACCTATCCAATGAACAAAGTAATGCATTGTGCAAGGTAGCTATATCTTGCTCTCAACTGAAACCATCAGTGAACAATACAGTAAGCAATATCTATTGAGTGGAATCATACTTTATCTGGGAAATTAAGGTCCCTACCTCCTAACCCATGTGCTTTCTTTTTGCAAGGTAAATAAGCATGGAGCTACAGGCTAAAGTTTGCAACAACAAGCGCCTCCCAATTGAGCAATAGGCATGAATCCCGATCCCTTGTGCTTCCACCAATCCAGGCATACTTCTATGAGTCCTCAATTTCGTTTTATGACCAAATATCATTGGCATTTTCCTGTGCAGGCAGTTATGTCGGTAAAATTTCCTAATGTGAATATACATTGGTTTATTTATCTCCAGTTTGAATCCATCTTGCATTTTGATAGGTGTGTAGATATTCCAACAAAATGCCGTGTTCTGCAAGTGGGATGAAAACTGATGTTTTCATTTTTTTCATCTAATTCACAAGATCAAGGCACATTTTGAGTGTGTCATTACCTACTTGGAGTTCTAAAGTGGCACCCATGGGTAACACATGACCATAAATGGTCACTCACCCAAAATGTTGACCCAATAGCGCCAAACCATGATTTGGGTGCAAACAAATCCTTACGGAGATGGATTAATAGGCTTTCTTTTTAGAAGTTGGATTTCCTTGGCACAGATTCATCATTATGCATCAATTCAATACTCAAACATAGGTAAACAAGTCCCTCACAAAATAATGTTTCAATTCAGCGTCTAAGCCACTGCAACTTCTATAAAACAGGGCCTAATATTTACAATAAATACAAGGCTCTGCATTAATAACTAACAAATGCAAGCAAAATAAAATGGAAAGTAGGAATGTCACCACATAAATAACAAGCAAACCACTCAAACTACAACTTCTTTAATAAAGGGAAACAAGAAAGAGAAAAACAAGACACAAACTAGAGTCAATTGGACTAAAACATGATATGAAATTATGCATTACATACCGCGTTAAACTCAAGAAGCTTGGAACCATCTTCGCGATGTGCTTCCATAACCTTAGAATCAGTCAATAATGTAGCCATTTTTTTCTCAAAATCTGTTCTAGGCTCAAATTTGGCAGCTACGGCTCCTACTGTCGAGAATCCCACATCAGTGTTGTCATCAAAATAGATTGTGGGGGCCACTCTATTCTTCTTAACAATTGGTTCCCATTTTGTAATGTCATCTTTAGATTGCTTGTAAGCTACTTTCCTTTCCAACCTCTCTTTCAAAACTCTAGGAAGGGGAGGCTGGATAGGTGTCGCATTCTTCTCCAATTGTTGCATCCTTTTCCTGAGATTAGAGTAACCAGCTTTGTCCTGAAGTGGGTCCAAAAGATCCTGAATTGTGATTGGGGTGTTTCCATCTGAAGGTTTCTGGTCCAAATTATACTCAGATTCTGGGAGTGTCTCAGACACAACCTTCTTACTCCTTTTCATGCCTTAACACAAACACGTCAGAAGTCAGAAAGCCCGTAAAGGAGTAAACTAGAATCTTGTTTTACATAAATTCATAACCTCCTATCAAAAACATGGGTTACAATAAATGATAAAATTGTCAGCTAAATAACATATTATTCAAGGAAAAAAGAGAAATAGGAAAAAAGAGAAATAGGTGATTGTTCAATATCCTTATCATCTGAATCACACTGACACAAAATAAATCTACTGCTCATCAACAAAAATAAATGGAGAAAATACACTTCCAATGTGAAACTTTTCATCAAAATCCCACGGTTAATTTCATTCGACCATATCATTCAAATTGATCTTAAAGACCGAATTTTAAAATTTCATCAAAACTAAACTCCCATTTAGTTTGATTCTCTTTCATGGTGACAAAGGAAACACGCAGAGGCTACCTTGGCGAATATTTCCGGGCATTCCAGTAATTGCTTCTATCATCTTTTTGTGTCTCTCGTCGTCTTCTTCCCCCAATTCTTCATCTGCTTCATCATTCTCATATTCTGAAGTATCCAAAAAATCCTCGCTTTCGTCATCTGAGTCATCATTTCCCTCATGGTCTTGTCCCACTCCAGGAAATTCATCATCACCAGATGCCAAATCCTCATCAATCTCCTCATCCTGTGAAACCAATAAGAAACCCAAATTATCACTCAAAAACCACATAGTTGACAAAACAGGGGGAATTTTCATGGAGATGCAAGAAAGTAAACCATTTTGCCTAGTTCTTTTTATTTCTTTCATGATTGGTGAAAACAAATACAATAAGTCATCCAAAAACCAGAATAATTTCAGTGGTAAGTGGAACTCAGAGAAAACGAAACCAAGTCGCTTAATCTGGAATTTTGAGAAACCCACACGAAAAGATTCGGGCAGCTCGTACTCAAGGTTATCAACATGATCAAATCTACGGTTCTTCTTCGATTCCTCTTGGGGCAATGGCTCGTCATACTCATAAACCGCATCTCCTGGGTGCAACTCTTCCTCTGAATTAGATTCATGGCCATCTTCTCGGTTGAATCTCTCAATTCCCAGTTCTCTTCTTAGGCTTGAAGGTAAATGAGGCATTTTTTTATCTTTTCTCCCGCCACCCTTCTGATTCTTTCTTTTCCTGTTATTCATGGTCTTTGTCGGGTTTTTCTGCAATTCTGAGACAAAACGAAACCCCGATTTCCTAGAAAATGCAGAAAATCTAGGGTTTTCGGTGGAGGAAACCTCTATCAGAGAAGTGGTCTGTCAGCGAAAACCCTAAACCTCACGCTCTCGGGCTCGAGGGACCACGAAACTCACCGTCTGATGAATGAAATTATACGGCGGCACCAGCAATATGCACAGGCTCTCTGGTGGTCTCATCCGAAGGATAGATAACTTGGTTCCATTTAAAACAGGGTGTGGTTTGTATAAGGCCCGCTCTCTAAACAATCAAAGTGAAGGGCACCTTCAAATAGTGTGAGAGAAGTAGTCTCAATACTAAAAATCGGTGTGATGGCTTCTAAATTATTTTTATCGATAATTATCAAATTTAAAATTTAAAAAATAGTGTAGATTAAGCATATCTACGAGCACTTGAAAATCTTGAAAATTGACAATCCAAAAATACATTACAAGATTCACTATTTCAAAAACTTGAAATTTATTTATTTTTTTCATGTCCATGAATCTTGAGGTCGAGATGATCAATTTGAGGATTTTTAGACATTAAAACAACCTCTTCTGGTGGAAATTTTGATGTATGCCTTAATTTGATTGTTTAGAACCTTGCACTTATACAAACGTTTTCCTTTAAAACGTAATATTAAAAACAAATAATAATAATAATAATAAAAAAATCAAACTTTTTTTTGAGATATATTAAAAACTTTGAGTTTTTCAAAAGATTTTCAAAAAATCATTTATCTTAATAGAACTAAGATGAATATGTATTTTTTAAACAAGATCATCAAAAAAACTTCTTCCCTATAATTTTATTGGAACTTCTATTTTCTTCATTGATTTAATATCTTTGACTTTTCATTTAAAGATAAACGTATTAAAGTGATACCAAATTGAAAATCTCGATTTTACAAAAGATTCTATAAAAAATATTTTCTTCAAAGGGTGTATTAACAAAAAAACACAAGCACTATACTCCCAAAATAATAATCTATCAATGGTATACCTAAAAATAATGGTAAAGTTAGAAGAACAGTAATTCATCCAAAATAAATAAAAAAAAGTTAGAAGAAGGATAACCCAATAAAAAATCTTCTGTTCTCTAAACCTAGAGCATTATAAAAAGTCACACGCGTCAATGAAACACATACTTAAGCATTTTATTGTCTTCTTTTTGTAAACATAAGTTTAGCTTTTCAAAAAATGTGTCATTTTATTGGAGTATATATCACAACATTTTGGATGGACCACTTATTTTCATATTTTAATTTTTATATTTAGCCAACTACAATCCTATATTGATAATATTTCTATCGAGGATCTTTCTTTCTTCTTCTCCATTTTAACAATAATCATGTACCGTTCGTTACAATTATTATTTGCTAATGTAATTCTTGTGTTTATTGTTGTTACTTCATTGTGCGCTCTTAATAAATCTATCCTGTGTTGTATCGTAACAACATAGTAAGCATTGTTGTTGTATATATTGAGAATTTAGACCAAAATTAATCATATATTACCCTAATGATACTTAGAAAAGAAATGAATTTATTGTTTAATAGCTTTAATATATCCATACCATATCTGCAAATCATAATATCATCTTGTGCTATTTTTATATATATGATTTTTGCAGTCTGTCCTTTTTAGTCAAATCTTAAATATTCCTAAATTCTTTAACTTACCTAGATTTTGGAGATCCATAGTTTTTACCCAAGTTTTTGGGTCTGACTTTTTGGAACAAAATATATTTATTATATATGTTTTGGTTTGTCGATATATTGTTATTCCCTAACTTGTTACCTATGGTAGGGATAATGTGATATTGATATAAATATTTGGAGAAATAATGATTATGCCTCTTTATACTATGTTATTGAATATTATATATGGGTGCAGTTTGCATACGGATGCATCCGTAGGGGCAAAGGTAAGGTGCACCTTCAAATTTTATCATGGTATATAATTTTGATGTAAAATGTTTTTAGGATTTTATCAAAATCTATTTTTATATTGAATTAAAAAATTTAAAATTTAAAAATTAGTTAAAATCAAGTAGATCTATAAACATATGAAAATCTTGAAAATGGACGGTGTAGATAATATGTTGTAAAATGCACTATTTTTTAGACTTAAAATCTTTTTATTTTTCATAGTCATACATCTCGATGTTCAAATGATCAATCAAAAGGTTTTTCAACATTAAAACGACCATTTCCTATGGATTTTTGAGGAGCATCCATAGTTCTACATTATAAGGTAGCATCCTCATATAAACTTTTTCCATTAGATATTGGTTTAGTCAGATGAATAAGTCATTTATGTTATTTTTATAACAATAGATATAGGACAATTATCACAATTACAATGAATTTAATTTACTTGTAACTAAATTAAATCATATTAAATTAACTAATATTAGGGTAATTACCAATAATATCCCATATTCTAATAAATTTTAAAAATACCTAACATTTAACATCTCTGCCTATACCTATTTTAAAAATTGTAATAAATTTTTATTAAAATTTCTTTCACAATTTTATTAGAACCGTGATGTTCCAAGCTTAGCACTCACGGCCCAAGTCATTTTATAGATCACCATGGTACTAATAGTATCATGATGGTGCAATGTCCTAAAACGACCATCACTGCTTTATTAGTGTCATAATGATTTAAGTTTCTTTGGACCATCACGGTACTAAAACCATTGTGATAGTTCTTGATGGACTGGAAAAGAACATTAAACCATGACGATATCATTGGTAGCCCGTGATGGTCTAACAAAAAACCTGAGGCGTGAGAATTAGGCGTTGGACCATGATGGTTCTAATAGAATTATAAAGGAAGGTGTGAGAATTAAGCGTTGGACCGTTCTAATAGAATTATAAAGGATATTTTATGTATATATATAGCGAGAGGAAAAAGCTTGGGTGAGCCCACTAGCTCACAGGAAAAAATGAGTCTCATGGTGACGATCAATGATGTCTAGTAGTGTTTGAATTTTAATATGTTTTTTTTACAAATCCAAATCAATTGAAATTTTAGAAGTGTGTTCTTCTTATCAAGTCGCACCTAATAAAAATATAAAAAAAAAAAATTCGTAAAAAAACAATTGACCAAAATACTCCTGAAATTTTTTGGAAGAATTTTGGTCAATTTATTTCATATAAAATATTTTTTTGATATTTTTCGAAGATTCATCTATTTTTTTACATACACACGCTCCAAATTTCAAGTGATTTGGAGAAAAAAAAATTAAAATTCAAATAGTATCAGATATATGTGATCGTCAAATCGGCCCAAATTCAATTTCGGCTGTTGGGCTCATTTTTTCCTATGAGCTAGTAAGCTCACCCTAACATCTTCCACACACATTATATATATAATATATATATATATATATATATATATATATATATATATATATGAAGAATACGTATAGACGTAATTTTCAAAGAATTTGGATATTTTTCAAATTTATTAGAAAGTAAAAATTTGTGATAATTATCCATAATACTATATAGTTATTATTATTAAAATTATATATAATGAATGTTAGTAATAATCACAAATATTTTTTTAGGATAGTTCAATGGGGAAGGGGTCCCGTACCTGTGAATTGAATTCACGTACCTATCTGTTAACATATTCTCTTTCCATATTGTTAACTAAATCTAACAAAAAAATAAGGAAAACTCTTCCCAATACCTATAGGTGAAAATGAACAGTGATTTCGCCTATCCTCATCACCATCCAAACTTCATCGCATGATCACAGTTGTCTGGCAGTATTTCAATTTTCTTGATTTTTCTACAAATCCAAATTACTTGAAATTTAAAGCCTGCGTACATCTTAGTGAGGCGCATCTAATAAAAATGTGAAAAAATAATTCATAATATAAATTAACCAAAATACCCCCGTAAAGTTTTGGGGGTATTTTGGTCAATTTATATTTTACTAATTATTTTTTTCATATTTTTATTAGATGTGTCTCACTAAGATGTACACATACTCCAAATTTCATATCATTCCAATTAGTAAAACCAAAAATGAAAATTAAAACACTATCAGACAACTGCAACAGTGCGATGAAGTTTGGATGACAATGAGGGTAGGCGAAATCACAGTTCATTTTCGTCTATAGGTGTTTTGTAGTATCTTCCAAAAAATAAATATATTCCTTGAAATTCGTTCCAAGTTTATCCCTTTGAAATAATGTGGTAAGGCTTCTATCGCTACTTTTTAATGGGAAAGTTTAGATTAAAGAGAGATTTTAGGAATTTTTTTTGTGAGAGAAGTGGAGAAAGAGATAGAAAGAGAGAGCAACTTTCAAATTCAGTTACCTATAAGAGAGACATTTTGAATTCTAATTATTTAGATAAAGAGAAAACCAAACCCCAATTTCTTTGAAAATGTAGAAAATCTTGGGTTTTAAATGGAGGAAATGAAGGTGGTTTGTCAAGAAAAAACCTTAAATCCCAATTTTCTCATGCTTGAGGGACCAGGAAACTAATGGTTAATTGTATGATATTATATTGTACAAGTGAGATGCATTTGCTTTGCTTGTAGATCCCATTAGAAGGTTATATGCATAATGTGATAATCATAGAAATGTTATGAGAATTAATAACTATGTCTCTATCTATACTATGTCATTGATTATTAGATATTGGTTTAGCTAAATAAATAAGTTACTTATGTTATATATCATAATAACATATTTTCATATGTTATATTAGAATTATATATAGAAAATAAATATTATTTAATGATAACAAATATACTGTTTTAGTTAGTTTAGCGGAGAAGGGCCGTACTGACCACTTAACATTGAGCCTATTCCTAATAATAATAATAAATATATGCTATTATAATTAGTACAATCATAATTTAATTATTATTATTACATGTAATTGCATAATTATATTTAATCCTGATTTTAATTAGTTTTAGTTATTATAATATTCATTACAATGACAGTATATGAACTGCAAATTTAGTAATAATAGGAGTAGAGACGAGAAATTAATTACGATTAATGGCCGAAAAGTACCAAAAAGACCCCACTTTTAATATATCGGGTCGATAATATAGGAAAATAGAGAAATTGAGGAAGATGTCACGCACAGAATTAGAGTTGAGTAGGTGAAGTGGAGATGTACAACTGTAATTTTATGTGATCACCGCATACCAATGAAGTTCTTCTATAGGACAGTTGCGAGACCAGCTTTGCTCTATGAGGCGAGATGTTGGGCAGACAAAAAACAAGATATTCATTGAATGAGTGTAGCGGAGATGAGGATGTTGAGATAAATGAGCAACAAGATAAGAGGGGATAGAGTTTGAAATGAATCTACTCGGGAGAATTTAGATGTGGCCTTGATGGAGGGAAAAATTATACTTACTTTTAATTTCTATTCAATTTTAAAAGATATAAATTCTGATTTATTTCTATTTAGTTTTAGGATTTATTTTTAGAATTTTTAGTTTTTTAGGAATTCTAGGGTTTTTATAGTTTTTTTTATTTATTTCATTAGTAGTATTCACTAGTACCACTCAAGGGTAATGCTCACAGGAGCAAAATTGTCATTATAAAATTTAAATTTAAGTTTAAGTTAGTATATGTAGGTCATTTTAATCATTTTATGGACATGTAGGGTACGTTTGATAGCACTCTAATATCCTAATATTTCTAGCTAATATAGAATATTTTATCATTTATATTATATAAGTTTGTATACCATATTTGATAAGATCAAATCAAATTTTCTAATATCCAAATAAGCTCAAATTATCTAAATCCTCAATAATTCAAATCCTAGTTGAATTTTGCGGTATTCTATTTCTCGATCAAATTTATATGTGTCTGTTCCATTCATCTACCTCTCTCGTATAAGGCAAAGGCCACTTCTCTATAAACGGATATCCCAACCCCTCCTCACCTCCCCCCCTCTCTCTCTCTAAACGGAGACTCTCTCTCCACATCATTTAAGAGTTATGCAGTACTTTTTTCTCTCTGTGCATCTTTTTTACAAAGGCAGACAAAATTAGTCCTATCACAAAGGGAACATTAAAATGTTCCCTTGAAATTCCTTCTTGCCCAAAGGGAACATCAAATAAGATAAAGTACTCCTTTGAAATATGTTCTTCACCAAAGAGAAAATCAGGAAAGAGAAAGAGTGTTCATTCTTCTTCCACAAAGGAAAAATCAAGATAGAGAAAGAGTTCCCTTGAAATTTATTCTCCTTAGCTGAAAGAAAAAATCGAGAAAGAGGAAGATCTTCCATGAAACTAGTTCTTCATCAAAAGGAAAATTAAGAAAGAGAAAGAGTTCCCCTGAAATATGTTATTCTTCTTCACCTAAGGGAAAATAGAGAGCTATTCAATAAGCTAAGCGATTTTTGTACACTCAATTCGCACATAAACAAATCTTCAGTGAATGTGAGTGATAAATTTGCTTAGCTACGCCAAATCATGCGGAGCTTGCTTCTTTATTACAAGGCCTAAAGTTATTCATCTCCAAAAATCTAGCTCATTGGTGTATCTGCGAAGGAGATTATGTAAATGTTATTAATTGTTGTAAAAAGGAGTCACGCACGCCGTGGTTACTTCGGTCTTTTTTGTTGGAAATCATGGATTTAGTTGCTCCTTTCCCTATTCCTTCACGCATGTTTGAAGCCAATTATGTAGCAGATTCCTTTGGTAAAGGCGATGCTTTTTTGCCTTCTCTGCTTGTCCTCTAATGTAATTTTTTTTGCTTACGTTTATTAATAAAGTCTGGAACATTTGTCAAAAAAAAAAACATTTGCAAGCATTACATGATATCTTGTAATCTAAGTAAGACTAGAGGGTGAAAACTCAAGCCATTTTTGGTGCGAACTTCTTGGCCTCACTGGCAGTCTCCCATCATATCAAAGTTTTACCGAGAGATCACCATTGTTGTTTGCCTGGTTCATTGGGACATAAACTAGGGTCTGGTTCCATGATGATCTTTGCAAAAAACTAGGGTTGAGAGAAAGAGAGAGATAGTGAGTGTGAGAGAGAGAGTATGCAAAATGAACCACGCTTTCAAGGTATTGGTGTGTTTTTGGATCTCGACAGAGCACAATATGCATGCCTTGTTCAACCTGGCCACGCGGGAATGGATTGTCAGCAGGGAAGCTTGCTCCCATGCAAAATTAGAGAGAGAAAGATGGGGAGTCATGTAATTTTCCCACTTGTTTTTTTTTATATAAAATATAATCAAACATGCATAGAAAAATATATATCAGTATAATTTATAACTTATAGCTGGCAATAACTTTATTCAAATTTCTATAAATTTGAATATTCAGATTCCATTTTGTGAAACAGAGCCGTAATGCCTTTGAATATCGAAATGTAATTATAAAAAGTGTGTGGGGATGTTGAGAGGTGAAATTCCAAATGATTTTTATAATTTGAAAGAGGGAAAAACTTAGGCTTTTACAACTCTAGTTTGGCTGTGGAGAAGAAACATATGGTTTCTTTTATTTATGCTTGTATTTAGCTTTGTTTCTTGTTGATTTTATTGTTCCCTCAAATTTCTCTACATTAAATTGGTATCAGAGCCCATAATATATACAAAAAGTATTGTAGCACTATACAGAGTTACTATAATACCGATATTTTAGCACCCTAGGGCAACAACAAAGCGAGGAAGTTACAAAGGGGGTCTAGGGTTTGCTGATTTTGTCTAAGGTTTTACCAAAACAAATTAGATCTTATTGATTTCAACAATTTTTTTATTGATTTTTTGCATAAGATTTGTGATTCGATGAACCAATGGTAGCGAGAAGGGGTCGTCGAATGGATATTTTTGTAGATCCACTACATAATTTCACAGATGATAGAATTGGAAAACTTGAAAGGTAAGTACAACAGTTAGCTCAACAGTTCACGAGCCTCAATAATGGGAAGATGGTGATCTTTCAACGTAAGAGGATCTCCAGTACAAGTCTTCTCACTTTCGCGCTTTGTGTGTGGAGTCAGATGATGAGGATAGTGATTAAAGACTTAGAAGAGGGATCATCACTCTAGGGTTTTCAATTTGACGGATGAGATTTTTTATTTTGACACAGAATGTATGGAAAGTAGAGAAATTGTAAATTGGGATTCACTATCAATCTTTGATATATACTCAGATGAACAATTATATGTTTTAGAAAATTTTGTTCTAGTGAATTTAATAATTTTTGTAGTGAGCATAGTATTGCTGAGCAATTGAAAGTTCTTGGAACACCTCAGTAAAATGGTATTGTTGAGAGGATGAATCGTACTATTAGGGAACATGATATGTGTATGTTGAGTGCTATCAGGTTAGAGCAATATTTCTTGGTAGAAGCAGTTTGTACAACTTGTTTCCTAATCATTAAGTCTCCTAGGTCTGCTATTGACTACAAGACACCAGATAAAATTTGGATAGGCATACCTATTGATTATTCTTTCTTTCGTATTTTTTGTTATGTTGAATATTCTTTGATTTCAAAGAAGAACAGAACTAGTTGGATGAAAAATCCAAGAAATGTATTGTTCTTGTCTATTATGATGGTTAGGTACAAATTATGGGATCCTACTGACCACAAGGTTATAGTAAGCCGAGATATTATTTTCAATGAAAATTCCATGCAGAAGAAGAAAAATGAGCCAGATGCAAAAACTGTTGAGGTGGAATGCACCCACGAGAACCAGCGAGATGGTGGTCAGGACCAAGAACTTGAAATTGTCAAAAAGCATGAATAATATTTAGGTGATCTTGAATTAAGAAGATTTGATAGACCTAAAAATGCTCATGTGAGGCTTAACGACTATATCTTATCTTATGCTTGCCTAACAGAAGAGGGCGAGCCAGTTTCTTTTCGTGACGCATGTGAGGTCGATGAAGCCGATTAATGGAAAACATCTATGGAAGAAGAGATGGAAGCCCTGTGGAAAACTAAAACGTGGGACTTTGTCAAATTGCCAGAAAAACGTAAGGCAATTGGTTGTAGGTGGGTCTTCAAGAAGAAGAAAGGTCTTGATGATACTGTTAAAAGGTACTGAGCTCGATTGGTTGTGAAATGGTATGCTCAGAAATTAGGTATTGATTTTGATGAGATTTTTTCTCTTATTGTGTGTATGTCTACTATTAGAGTTGTTTTGGATATGGCTACAGTTATTGATCTAGAGTTGGAATAATTAGATGTGAAAACTGCATTTTTGCATGATAACTTAAAAGAAAAAATTTATATGACCCAACCTGAAGGTTTTATTTGTAGGCTAAAAAAATCGTTGTATAGGTTGAAACATGCGCCGAGGTGTTGGTACAAATGATTTGACTTTTTCATGTTCAGCTTGAATTTTCATAGATGTAAAGCTGACCATTGTGCTTATTTTCGAGGCAATGATGATGAAAGCTTTATTATTTTCTTATTATATATCGATAACATGATTGTTGCAGGACCAAATAATGAGAATATTGCCATACTTAAAGCTCAGTTGCTTAGGGAATTTGAGATGAAAGAATTGGGAGCCGTTAACCGAATTCTTAGGATGATTGTACTTAGAGACAAGAAAAACATGAAAATCTGGTTAACTAAGACGAGTTATGTGGAGAAGGTTTTGCAACGCTTCAATATGCAGAATGCCGAACCAGTTATTATCTCAATTCTTGTGCATATGAAGTTGTCTTCAAAACAATGTCCTAGCATCGAAGAAGAGAAGACACATATGTCTTGAGTACCATATTCATCTGGAATAAGGAGCCTCATGTTTGCCATGGTTAGCACAAGACCTGACATAGTACAACCTGTAGGAGTTGGGAGTAGATCTATGGCAAATCTTGGCCATGATCACCAGACCGCTATGAAGTGGATCTTTCGGTATTTGAAGAGAACGTGATGATGGTATTTGTTATAGTGGAATGGATTTAAAAATCACTGGTTATGTTGATGCTAACTTTGCAAGTGACTTGGATAAAAAAAGGTCTATTACCGAATATGTTTTTTATTTTGGAGGTGGTGCAGTTAGTTGGTTATCAAGGTTGCAGTTTGTGGTGGCATTGTCTTCTATAGAGGCTGAGTATATGTCACTTACTCATGCATCTAAAGAAGAAATTTGGCTAAACATGTTACTTGGTGAGTTTCGAGTTGTACAAGATAGTATTCCGCTTCATTGTGATAATTAGAGTGCCTTGTTTCTAACAAGGAATCCAGCCTTCCATGACAAGACCAATATATATTGATGTTCAGTATCACTTTATTTGTGATGTGGCAGAAGATGGATAAATTTTATTGCAGAAAATTCATACTGATGACAATCCAGTGGATATGTTGACTAAACCCATTTATAGGGTTCGGTAAGTTGCATACGTCCACGGGATAGCAAAGTTCTCTTCCACTAATCAATACCCCAATATATCAGGGACTTGGGCACAAATAAGTTCACAAATACAAGTTCTTGACTTAGCCATGGAACAAAAAAGTTCTTCTTAAATGAAAAATAGAAAAGTTGAGGAATAAAAATTTTCCAGTAAGTTTCGGACATCCTGTGCGTCAAACATGGGTTTGCTATAGTGTTAGGGATTTATTTGTTCTGAAGAAATAAGTTCCCCCAAACAAATGTGCCTTTAGAATATAAGTGTATGGTTGTTTGGAAATTTGGATAACATTGGTAAGAGGCTGGAAGATGTATGTCCACTATTTGGATTGCCTGGAAGACGTGTCTCCCAGAAATTATATACTATAATGTTATAGAATATTATAATATTATAGAGTATTACGTTTATATATTAAATATATACTAATTATTGTATATTATACATATTAGTTAGGGGTGAGAATTAACTCGATCCGTATCTGAAATATGGATCCAGATACAAAAGTAAGGTCCGAATTGAAATCCAAATCGGATCAGAGTGCAGGTGGAGGTGGATCCAATTTGCATCTAATCTAGATCCAATTCGATATCCAACACGGGTTTTAAAATAGTAAATTTTTATTATATATATAATTTTTTAAAATAGTACATATATAATCTGGATCTGGATCCAGATCCATATCTGATGAATACTATCCGGATCCGAATTTAGATCCAAATATCCAAGATCCAGTTTGAACATGAATCTAATATATACTATTTGGATCCGGATCTGGATCTGGTCGGATCTGGCCCCGCTTTCACCCCATTTCTATGGAACCAAAGGGCCTTATCTCGGATTTATACATTGAGTGTGGTTCGTATAAGGCACATGCATATAAAAGATTCACATAAACAATTGTTTTGATGCACAAAACTTTTTCAATTGAAAAAAAAAAAAAAAAACTCTTTTCACTGTAATTATGAAATGGAAAGCTTCAAATATACGGTAGATCAATGCACTTGAAAATCTTGACAATTGACTGTCCAAATCAATGTTATCAAATTCGCTTTACTTCGACTGAAGAGGCCGAAGCCTTCAGAATTTAAGCGTAAACCGAAGCTAAGAGAAGCGTAGTGCTGCCGCTTTGGTCAGATTCGGACCGCTTCGGGCTGTTTCGGCCTGCTTCGGGTTTGCTTCGATCGAATCTTCGGGCTGCTTCAATCATAAAAGAATGCATATATAAAAGTATTTTTTTTAATTTCTTTTTAACTTTTCTTTTTTAAATTTTTTTCATTATTTATATAATATATATATATATATATATATATATATATATATATATATGAAAAAAGCTGGGATTAGCCCACTAACTCATATGAACATATGAGTCCAACGGCCTAGATTGAATCTGCGCCGATCTGACGGTCACGACCTCATTTTGTGTTTGAAATTTAATTTTTTTCTACTAATCCAAATCATTTGAAATTTTATACGTATGTTCTTCTCATCAAGGCGCACCTAATAAAAATAAAAAAACAATTATTCGAAAAAATAAAATGACCAAAATACCCCTAAAACCTTTTAGGGGTATTTTGGTCAATTTATTTTATGTAAAATATTTTTTTGATATTTTTTTAAGATTCAACTATTTTTGATGAACACAATCCTAAAATTTCAAGTGATTTGGATTGGTAGAAAAAATATTATAATTCAAATACTACTAGACATCTGTGATCGTCAGATCGGCCCAGATTCAATCTAAACCGTTGGCCTCATATGTTCATATGAGCTAGTGGGCTAATCCCAAATTTTTCCGATATATATATATATATATATATATATATATATATATATATATATATATATATATATATATATATAGGAAAAGTCTTCCCAACATCTATAGTCGAAAATGAGCAGTGATCGCCTACCCTCATCACCGTCCAAGGTTCATCACACGTTCACGATTGTCAGGTAGTGTTTTATTTTTCATTTGTTTTTTTATAAATCAGACTAATCTGAAATTTGGAGCATGTGTACATCATAGTGAGGTACACCTAATAAAAATATAAAAAACATAATTCGTGAAAAATACATTGACCAAAATACCCCTGAAACTTTTCGGGGGTATTTGGATCAATTTATTTCATGTAAAATATTTTTTTGATATTTTTTATAGATTCGTCTATTTTTTATGAACACACGCTCTAAATTTTAGATCATTTCGATTTGTAAAAAAAAATGAAAAATAAAATACTATCTGACAATCGTGATCGTGCGATGAACTTTGGACGGTGATGAAGGTAGGCGAAATCAGTGTTCATTTTCGGCCTATAGGCGTTTTGTAGTATCTTTCATATATATATATATATATATATATATTATTTATATTAAATTTAAAATAAAAATATGAAGTCTTCCTTGAATTGCTTCATTTTTCTTATCAAACCGAAGAAGACTCCGAAATGAATCTGACAACATTGATCCAAATAATATGTTACAAGATGTACTACTTTTATGACTCAAAATCTACGTTTTCTTTTACATTCATACATCTCAAAGTTAAAACTAGTTTTAGGCAATAATTGTTAAAGACTTTGCTGCTCCCCTATATTCTACTGGAAGTAGTTTTAAATTTCCCTTCCAGAATAAGCAGTTTGCTCGTGTCTGAAATTAGCTTCAACATTCGCACCATTGCTTTGCATTCTGCCTCATTTATAAAGCATGGTATGGAGGCTCCTAACAAGTTGAGTATATAATTGCCCTTATGGTCCCTCGATAGTCCACCTATTCCTGCTAGATTGGGATAAACTTTAAGGCCCTTTTAGGGTATGACCTCCCATCAATCTGACCTCTTCAACCTTGGGTAGGATTTAACTCTATATTTGAATCATCTTTGAGGTGAGTGATGAAGATCGAATTTCTATAACCCTAAAGTTCCTTTTGAACCTTTGCTCAATAACTCACTGTCTCTTAAAATGCCACCCATTTCTCTCTAACCACAGTGCCCACAGTGTTGTTGTGATCATAGTCCCACATAGGACATACCGGCCTTTTGGAACAGTGGGGATCACGCACGATCGAATTCTATATCACCCACTGTATTTAAAATAAAAATAAGTCCAGTATATAGTGTTTGATATGTAGAGAGTACAAAAAATGCAATATAGAAGATGGTCTACCATTTCCTCTGCATTCATGCATAACAAGTCCATATTTGGAATACTCAACCTCTCCACCATAGGTTATTCACATTGTTATCAACAAGCCACTCTATAAGTTTTCTTTTCCCTATGTTTCCATTTATTCCTCGAACTAGCTCAAAGAATCTGAGAAAAAGCTAAAGTTGTTGGCCCGACTCTTAAAAGTTCAACAGAAAAATAAAGTTTCTACAGCATATTGCAAGTGTGACACCATTAGTCATCCTTCCTTTATCTCGCATCCATCCAGTAAACGGGCCTTTCAGGTTCACTGACTTTGATATAGTGCTCATGGATTCTACTATGAGAAAGGGCAAAGGGGAAAAGGGCCCCTTGATTTCTCTAGATGCCATTAAGAAACATTATGATGCTAGGTTGATTAAACAGATAAATGGTGGAAGTGAAATATCGGGAGATCCTCTCTACGTTTTTCTTCAGTGTTCGTTAACTCTTCGATTTTTAGCAAATATGACCGAGTCACTGTATTAAAAGCACTATCTAAGTCGAATTTATCAGATGAGGCCTCATTTTCTAGAGTGGAGACCTTCGACCTACCAATATATTGTGTGGGCACAATGTCTGCTACATCAGTAAGATGATTCATATCTACTCTCTTGAGAGCTCTCCCTTCAAGCTTTTTAATGATTATGGGCACGTGTGTTGCATGAGAGTAGATAAATAATTATTAAAAACAATTTAGTATAAATAAAAATAATATTTGTGTTTGAGCACATAAATGTGCTCTTTTGGAAGCATCCCTAAGTTAGAAGACCTAATTGGGAGATTTTTTTCAATCTGAAATTTTGGAAACCACCTAAAAATCATTAGATGATTATTTTCAAAATAGAAAAAAAAAATTGAAATCTGACCTTTTGAACACTTAGATCTTACTTTCTAAAACTGGATGGTCTCTATTCAACCTCAAGACATTATTTTATCAAGTGTATAGAGGTTGCAATCAGGAAATTTTTTTATTGAAGTTAATTTATGGGCTAAAAAGGTTACATCCCTGAAATTTGGATTCCTCAAATTAATTTTAGGATAGGTTTTACATGAGGGAGTAAATACACAATATACTCTCACATTAGCATAATGTTTACTGAGGTCATGATTTTAAGTACACACTAAAAATTTCAGCCCAATCTAATTTATAAAACGAAAGAAAATATTGTAACAAATTATAAATCGCACTCTCAATCATCCATCAAGATCAGATAGAGTGTGTGAAACGTTTATATAACGTGTCAACCATATACTATTGATGTAAAGGGTGTCTAAAAAATACTCTAGAAAAGATTATTTTAACATTGAAAAACCCTCTAAATGATCATCTCAACCTTGATATGTAAGGATATGAAGAAAAAAATAATTTCAAGTCCTATAGTAGTAAATTTTGCAGCAAGTTATCTAGACCATCTTTTTCAAGATTTTTAAGTGCTTGTTATGTACCATTTCTTAACTTTTAGAGTTTATTACTAGGGATGAAAATAGATTTTCAAGTCATTGTAATGTTTTCGATACCGGAACTATATCTCCAAGCAAAATTTAAAGGTGTATCTTATTTATATATATAAGGTTGACACTTTAAAATGCATAATGAATAGTTAAGGTGCACCTTTAAAATCCTTCAAAAAAAGTTGTTTTAATGTTGAAAAAGTATATAATTGATCATCTTGACATCAAGAGATATAGTTATAGAGAAATCAAGATATTTAAAGTCCAAAATATACTACATCTTGCAGCACATTATCTGGACCGTCCATTTTCAAGATTTTCATGCAATTATAGATATCCTTAATTTGAACTACTTTTGAAGTTTAAAGATTTATAATTAGAGATAAAAATAAATTGTCGTACAACCTAAGAATTTTCGACACCAAAATTACATCTCATAACAAAGTTTGGAAGTATATCTTCTTTTTTTTTTTGGGTAATTAGATGTACCTTACTTTGATTGTTTAAGATTGCAACCTTATGCTAACCACGCTCTACATACCTATGAGGTACTCCTACTTTCGTATCTCACATGGCCCAATTTGAGTTTAGGTCGTTGGGCGGCTATGATATATTGAAGTTTTTTATTTTTATATTTTAAAATGCTATTGACATGAAATGTGGTGCGTCCATATTGCATCAATCAAAATAGAGTGAACCCAATAAAAAATAATAATATTTAAACTAAACAACGTGACCAAAATGGGAGTTATCTTAAGTTTGAAATGAATGTAATTATCTCTACTCCTACAAGATGAAAGCATATTCTTGCCCAAGTGGTGAATGTGGACATGAAGATATGCCATATATGCTTCAAAAGCCAATTTGGCTGTCGATACTTTGGCCAAAGCAGCAGTATGTATGAATGAAGCAACGGTGTGGCGGGCTCAGCCCCTAGAGTTTGTAACGATTTCAATTGTATTTGATGTTGCTAGTGTCCCTTTTGGCAAAGGTTGTTTAAGGATTGTTTATGTAATATTTTCTAAGTTCTTAAAAAATGGGTAGGGCCGATATCCCTAGGGATTCATCCCAATAAAAAGAGTGCGGTTTGTATAGAACCGAGGCTCTAAACAATCAAAGTAGACGCACCTTCAAATAGTGTCGCGAAATGTGGTTTCATTCCTAGAAATCTTTGTAATAGCTTTAAAATATATTTTCATTTAATTATAAAATTTAAAGCTTAAAAAATAGTGTATATCGGGGAGATCTATGAAAACTTGAAAATGTTGAAAATTGATGGCTAAAAATGTGGTGCAAGATGTGCTCTTTTCAAAGCTTGAAATCCATTTTTTTGTTTTTTTCATATCCATGCGTCTTTGAGGTCAAGATGATCAATTTGAGGATATTTGGGGCATTAAAACAACCTCTTCTAATGATTTTTTTTTAAGGAGGGCTCTAGTTTGATTGTTTAGAGGATACTATTTGGTTTGGGCTCCTAGCCCCTATTTGGTTTCGGGCTGCTGGGTGCATACGGGCACATTTCTAGTTTTGTTGCACATTACTAAACTGATGAGAGGTCTGGCCGGCATTTGGTTTCTTCTCCACAATTATAGTGGATCGACATTAGAGATGTTCCTAAGGTGAACTCCATTGGTTAAGGCATTTGCAACACTCCATCCCAAGTTCGAACCTACCCCTTCGCTAACCATCCCCACCCCCCCAAAACCCACCAAAAAAAGAAGAAGTATTGGATGTATGTAAACCAGGGGCACCTGCTCTTTGCCTGCTTTACCATCTAACCAGGGGCACCTGCTCTTTGCCTGCTTTACCATCTAGGTTAACGTTCTAAAACGTGTTTATTTCCCTCACGCTCCTGAGAAAACCCATACAAATGACGAGGTTGCAATAATCTTCTCAAGTATATACGTTAACTTCTTCCATCTCATGCACAGAGGTGCCCCAACTAGCTCCATTTGTGTTTGTGCAAATTCATTTAATGCACATCCCAAACTGCTTTTCAATTCGTGCGTGTTTTGTAAGAGCATGCTGATGTCTATTACTTTGCTTTCATTTCAAATTAATTCGCAACAAAATTTTCAGATCACCATTTTCATATATTTCTCAACTGAATTTCTGAACACTTAAAACAGTATCGATGTATAACAAACATTAAATAGGCAAACCGATGTTACAATACACTCAAGAGCGCGGAAAACTTTACGTGCAGACCCATCACACTTTAATGGAAGTTGTGCAAACTTTTTGCAGAGTCAAAGGGTATTTGATAGAAGCATAGCAATGGTCATCGGGCCCACTCCTCCAGGAACTGGAGCTATAGCTGAAGCAATCTTGCATGCCTCTTCATAATATACATCACCCAGCAGCCGATATCCTCGTTGACTGGTTGGATCCTGTAGAATGAAACCAAGCAATTAGTCATGATTCATGAATAGAGAAATGGGCAATCTGAGTCCCTTGGCTTTAGTTTAGTGAAAAGACATTGCATGAAAGGGGTGATGGATTTGAAATTCGACACAAAAACAAACCATGCTAATCGATTCATGTCTTCATACGAAGAACGGACAATGTGATAAACACTACTCACACCATGCAAATTAACACTCAAAAGTAAAAAATAATGGAATCGAGAATCTCTCTCTACAATGTTGTTTCTCAAGAGATTTTCAAATTTTGGGATTTTCTCCATATTCTTTATAACATGAATTAGCATATCGAAGTAAGAAAATGATAACAATAACAGAAAACATAATAATATGAAATGCTAACATGTGAGGAAAAGAGCATAAAATGTGTGTTCTTACTAACATATGAGAAGAAGAACATAAAATGGCTGTTCTTTTTTTTTTGGGAAAATGACCTCGACCCCCCTCCCTAAAATTTCCATCCTTATTAACCCCTCAAGTTTTAAATTTTGGGACCGTTAGCCCCCTAATTATGTTTTTCTTTGTTTTTTTTATAAATTTGATATTTTTATTTTACAAAATACCAAACCCTTCCATTAGTCAACTTCCTTTCTTTTCTCGTCTAAGACCAATCTTACTTCCAAAGACCCACTCTATAAATTTAGACACAAAGAAAATGATTTTTTTTAATATTGTGACCTATTTTACAATTGCATCAATGTCTTTTGAACTTTGAAAATGATTAGTCAATATCTTTATTACTATTGTTAATGGATTATTATTATTTATTTATTCACTTAATTAAAGAAATTTCTCAAAATACCTATAAGAGATGAATTATTTTACAATTAATATATTATTGTTGTTATTATTGTTATTATTATAATTATTGTTAATTATAATAATAATAATAATAATAATAATAATAATAATAATAATAATAATAATAATAATAATAATAATAATAATAATAATAATAATAATAATTATTATTATTATTATTATTATTATTATTATTACTATTATCATCATCATCATCATCACCATCAATAACATTTTTATATCAAGTCACCAAAAAAAAAACGGATGACCAATGTATAGGTTTAGCACTTTGTGATCAAATTTGTTAAACAAACAAAAAAAAAACATAAATAGGGGGCTAATGGTCCCAAAGTTTTCAACTTGAAAGGGAACAAGGGATTTTGGTGATTCCAAAGGGCTAATAGGACGGAAATTTCGGGGAGGGGACAGAAGTCATTTTCCCTCACCAGCATCACAGAAACCTCAAGCTTTTAACTCTTAATAACTTTGATATAACATTCTCTAGAATATTTTGATATTTAAGTTTCATACTTTTATTTTCCTGATACTTCTAATAACCTACATTTTTCATAAATGTAAACATTTTATTTTTATCAAAAGGGCGTGGTTATGTTTAAGCATAAATGTTATTTAAATGATGCAACTTCTAAGAAAAAATCAGAAAAAATATTGGTCTTAGGGAGAACAAATTTTTGGAAAACCTCGCAAGATTTTAAGAGAAAAAAGTGGTAACATTTATCACTTTGGGATTAGAGCGTGGCATCTCTTTCGGTATGTGTATATTAAACAGAAAATAAAAGTTCTGCAAATATAGCTAAAATACGCACATCCACAGCTTTAATCCCAACATCAATCACTGCAGCACCAGGCTTTATCCAGTTGCCCCTCACTAAGTTTGCAACTCCAACAATCGCGATGACAATATCTGCCTCCCTTGTGATTTCTGCTGGATTCTTGGTCCTGGAGTGCACAATGCTCACAGTTGCACTATGCCTCTGCAAACGCAGCATCAGATAATATAAGTCCCACTAGTAAACAGAAGAAAATAAAAACTTACAAATTCTTTGTTATGATTTATGAAGGTATAAGTGGGGGTCACTGGAACCCAACTCAATCACCAAAATGAAAATCTTGGGTTTGTTGGTGTCTTTATCATTACCATATTTTTTAATGATCCTTATAGATGTTCTGAGTGTCTCAGTGGATGAATGAAATTCAGTTACCAATTAAGAAAAAAGATCCAACAGATAAGGGAAAGGGAAGATCTTATATATGTTGACTACATTAAATGCCATTAGCATAAATTAACAAATATTAATGAGTTAAAGAACTTCAAGGAAGTCGCAACTTAAATAGAACATTTATTTATAGAGAGAGAGTCTTATTTTTTAAAGTGGTATTTTTTTTCTTTTGGTGGGTGGGGGGGGGGGGGGGGAAATGCTATTGGGAATCTACAGTGAAAAAGTTTTAGTTTTCTACCTGTAACAGAAGGGCAGCAGGGGTTCCAACAATATTGCTTCAGCCAACAAGTACTGCTCGTTTACCTTCAATCTTAATGCCGGACCGAGTCAGCAACTCTATGCAACCTTTGGGGGTGCATGGAACAAATAATGGTGCCCTGCCTTGCATGGCAAGCCGCCCCATGTTCAACTCATTAAAGCCATCTACATCTTTTTCAATGCTAACGGCATTCACAACTTTCTCTTCGTTCATATGCTGTCACCAAACCATAGAAGTAGCAATACTGGTAATTAAAAGAAGCCCAATCTAAAGCTGCACAAGATATTCACAAATTAAATGAATAGGAATTTCAAATTGAAAATACACCATAAACAATCACAAAGAGGCCAATAATGATGTACTGTCGTATTTTCAGATAGAAAGATATTTCCCGGCTAGCTGTATGTGCTATCATGAAGGAACAAATAGTATGCCATCAAATGGACACATCTACTCAAAACCCATGGGTCGGAAGAGTCAAAGAACAGTTTGTACCAGGAAAGAAACTGAGAACTCATAAGAAAAGAGAAGACATGGAAAGCAGACTACCACAAATCCAATCACAAAATGAGAATTAGATTACTGTTGTTAAGTCGCATAAGATGGAGGTGCATTTGCAACTACTAAGGGGGCATTGATTATGCCAACATTGATCCATATGGGACCGGCAAGTCTCCACGCTTCAAGAAATCGCCACTTTTCCCATGGCAAATGGTAGAAGCTGAAACGTCTGAATATTTCAAGTAAAATGACTAGCCGTTTGGAGTCCAAGATTCTTGGAAAATCTTGACAAAGTTATAACAGTATAATACTCAATGAATTTAAGCATGCGTGTGCGTGCAAGCATGAGCATAATTTCATCTTAGTATCATCAGATCATATGTATTAAATTTAGATAAATTCCTTAGGGCGTGTTTGTCATCTGGAACTTCAGTTGTCAGACAACTGAAGTTCCAACTTACTGTCCAAGTTCCAAATTTGGTTAGGCCGATGTTTGAGGCATGAGGAGACCATCTCACACAAAACATGAAGTGCAGTCCTCCACCCTACCCGAGGGAGAGCAGCGCTTCATCTTTTTATTTCCGTTCGCTCTCCCCCAGCTCAAAACCCTAACGCTTAGCGTTCTCTCCAAGAGCGAGCTCTCCTCCTACAATGCCATCCTCTTCTCTCTCCTCACTCTACAATGCTCCTCTGCTTTCTCAATGCTCCCAAATTCAAAAGGCCATGAGCCTCTCTCGAACCATGAGAGAGAGGTTTGAACCCAAAACATACATTTCCAATAAATTGGCTGTTGGACTCTGTTCAGTTGGTAGAGTTGAGGAAGCTGTTGAATTGCTCAATGAAATTAATCAAAATTCATGTGAAAAACCAGAAATTTTATACATATACAGGTGCCATAGATGGTCTTTATAAAGTGGGGCTATCAGCTGAAGCAAGGCAATTGCTTGAGGAAGCCATTAATTTAGGTATGAAGCCAACCCCAATTGCTTATAATACTCTGCTCAATGGTTGCAGTAAAGAAGGAAGGGCTTTCGAGGGGTTTAGCCTTTACAGGAGATGATTGATAGGAAAATTTATGCTGATTTCATTAGCCATGCAAATTTACTTCATGGTTTGTTGAAATGGAATGCAATCAAAATGGGTCTACAAATTTACGATCAAATGTCGAGAATTGAGTTCGAACCATGTGAAAGAACCTTTGACTAAGCTTGCTCAAGGTCTTTGTAGGCTTTCTTTGTGTAAAGAAATCTCTGAGGTAGACATAGAGAGGTTTTAGGAGAACTGGGGAATTGGGGTATGTACCATCTCCTCATTGTCTAATGACTCATTCTCTCTACAAGAGGAGAGATTGATGGAGAAAGCTTTGTCAATTCCAAGAGCAATTATCGAAAACGGGCATCCTCCAAAGAGGATGACTTATAACACTGTGATTAAGGTGCTTTGTACCAAGGGGAGGATAGATGATGGTGCAAATGAGTGTGATGAAACTCATGTTAGACAAACAAGTCCTAGTAAAGCTCATACAACATCTTGGTTAAAGAATTTAATCGATTGGATCGGGTCTTTGATGCAGCTAATCTTTGTGCAATTGTATTGAAGAGGGGCGTGTTCCTTATCAGCAACCAGCTGAAATTTTGGTGAAAGAAACTGAGTTTTGTGAAGCTAGCACCATTTGATTACTAGATTTTTGACACTTACGAGTTTATGCAATGGATCTGATGGATTACTAAGAATACAGGTCGATTCCAAGAAACTATTCAGTGACATAGCTTTCTTTGGGTGTAGGAGATATTTGGTTTGGTGAAGAGAGAGTGAGAGTGAGAGTGTGTGTGTGTTTAAGCTGGAATCAAACCCACAGACTTCAGGTTCAGATATGGAGCTGGAACCCCATAATGGAGCCTTTGATGTCAGAAACAGAGGATTCACATTCTTGTTAGTTTCCAAATTTAGTTATACTGGAGTAAATGGGCCCTTTGATTGCTGAGACCCATGGGGCAAAAAAAGCAGAAAAAATTCAGGGGTCAGAATGCTCAATTTTCTTGGAAATTGATCCAAATTCCATCCAAGTATTACATTGAACTCTGCTAAATTCTAGCAAAACCAGTAGCTGGTCGGAGACTTGGCCATGATTTGACAACACAGTTTTGAATCAAGCACACCGGCCTGATTTAGAGAAAGAATTCTTCTGATTTTTTTTCTAATCGGTTCCTCCAAAATTTGGTGATCTGTTTGAACTTTGAAGTACCACCCAAAGTTTGCAGCATTTGAAGTTTAGATGAATTTTAAGAAATGGCTAACTCATGAGAGGATGTAATACCATTACATTGAATTGTTTGCTCCCTCCCTCGCTTGCTCCCTCTCCCTCCCCATCCATGCACAAATAAATTCCACCTAAAACCTTTGTTAGGAATAACTTATGTTTCAGCAAAATTAGCTGGTTGGCAATCCTCAATTAGCCATCTTTCCCTTCACTTATCCCGGTTTACAATAAAAAGCCAGAGACAAATAGATGACTCAAAGGAATTCCTAAGCAAAGTAATCATAAATAGTGGCAGTTTCATTAATTTGGATGTGAGGTTTCCAAGCACAACTTGAGGAGACTCTCGGTTGTTAAGAGACTTGAATTAGCAAAACAGGATCCTTTCAGGCAAGTGGTAATAAGTAGTAATAACACTTTGGAGGGGAACTGAGTAGACTGCGGTCTATAGTGATTGGAGGCAAATAGAGTAGGAGCATTAATGGCGGAGTTTGGGGGGCTGGAACTGGATTGTGATACATTTCAAGGATATTGAGGTCCATTGTGTTTATAGGGGCATCTGGGAGATGGTAGTACCACTCAGTTCTGTTTTGATGTCTGATGTGGCAGGTGTGCAAGCATATTAGAACCAAACAAGGTGCATTGGTCAAGTATTTCAAGGTTAGGGAGTACAGAAGCTGGAAACCTCTTCTTTCACTTCTCAAGAAAAACTCCTAATCATAACCGTCTTCTTCCCTCCTTTTCAGATCTCAATTTCTATTATGTGTCATCTCATTCTTATCGTATATAGCTCCTAGAAAACACAAACAACTGCCCTTATTATGTGATCCTTGTATTGGTATCTTACTAACTTAATGATTGCATTGATAAAATGTTCCAACCACAAGTTCAAGGCTAACAGGGACAGGTTTCCAAGATTCGTATCCACTGTCCAATAATTCAGGCCAATAATCAGACAAGGATATGGGTAAAGATGTCCTATTGAACAATTCTAGGACATACAATGTGTGAAAAACTCTTATATGACAAGTTAATCCACCTAAAAGAACTAAAAATTTTGTAATGTCCAAAAAAACAGTATTGCGCATTCCGTTCACATATGCACATGTATGCATATTTAAAATTTTAAAAAATTATTTATCCAATTGATTGAGAGTAATTGTTGTGCATAAGACCATACCAAAAAGCTCAACAGGTCTAGATTACTAAATAAAGTGAAATGAAAATAACAATCTTCATTTCTATACGTGTGTATTCTGGGGAGAAATAAACTTTTTTTCTTTTAGCATTCTAGCTAGAATAATACATCAAATGAGAACAAATGAGAATATCGATGCTTAAATTGTAACCGTGGCAGTTACGTCGTATGAAAGAACCAAAAAATTCATCATCACATACGGAAGAACTCAAAAAGTCAACATAGTTAAGAACTTTGAAGTGAATGGTTAGATATTCAAATTAAATAATCAGACATCAACATTTAGATCCACAGTGGATTTTTTTAAATTTACTTTTTACATTTCTAAAATTTTAAGTTTTCCATTTTATTGGTAATTACTCATTTCAAATATACCAAGTTGCAATTCATATGTAAGACATAAAAACTTAAATGACACTTGTGTATCATAGATAAAAAACAATGGTCTAGATCATGTTCTGCAAATGGTTACAACCAGTGTTTTCAAACTCAGGGAGTCCAACTCGGACTCACCCAAGTTACAGGGCTCAGCAGGGAGGCGTCTCAAGCCCGAAACTCCCCAACTGAGGGGTATATATAAGTGATATATAAATCAGTAAAATGGGTTTATCATTGATATAATCAATTTTTTTTTTTTGATAAAGTTAATTGTATTGCTATAAATATTTTACATGGAGTGTTTGAACCGAGAGTCCCTCCATGGTAGGACTCTTCGTAAAAAATGGGTCAACCGACCCTATACAAAATGATCGTATCGATCTGTCCAAAGTTATACAAAATACACAATGAGATTACAAAAAAAGGGCCTATAGTATTACTATAATCATTGAATCAGTTCTACTTGACTTATAATTATTCTATATATACTTTTTTATGGTTTTATGATTTTTAATGGTTTTTTATTTTTCTCATTTTTCTGAGAAAATGATCTTTAACCACTTTTTTTATTTTTTGACCTTTTGAAAAAAAATATTCTCGTCTTTTATTGTACTTTTTCTGTTGTTCTGTTTACCTTTCTTTACCAATTTAAGGAATTTTTCCTTTTTTGGGTTTTTTGGCTATTTGGTCCACTCGCACAGACTCAGGCGAGCAACTAGAACTCACCTGAGTACCTCAGCCAGGCTAGGGACCAAGATCTGAGCCCAAGCTGAGTTTAAAAGCAAAGGTTACAAAAGGGAATTTGTAGTGATGAACTCATAACTAGATAACCTAATGTGGAGACATACCTTTGGAAGGGGAAGTTGAATAAGAATGCCATGAACTGTAGGATCAACATTGAAACGTGATACAGCAGGGAGAACTTCTGCTTCTGAAGAATCTTCAGGTAAATGAACCTCTTGAGATGTAATGCCCGCAGCTTCACAAGCTTTCTTCTTATTTCGAACATAAGTTTGACAATCGGGTCTTGAACCAACTAAAATGACAGCCAACCCTGGAACTATGCCAAGTGCATCTTTCATCCTAGATACTTCAACTGCAAGTTCATTTCTAATTTGCTTTGCAATTGACTTTCCATCAATAACTATCGCAGCGGGTTCACTTGGCACTATAAAATACATAGAAATTAATTATGTACAATGATCCCAAATTGAGTCTAATCACAAAATATGCATCCAAACCCACACACACACAAAATGTGAGCATAAGCTTGTATGCGGAGAGAGAGAAGGAAAGAAGCAAAACATGTCATCGATAATAATTTGGCATAACATACAACGTGAAACAATAATTCCATGGTTGATCGTGTTCAACACATTCATTAAGACAATATGTTATGTACCCTAAATATACAACAAAAACATAAATGTGTTTAACACATAAACAAAATTCTGTGGCAAATGTCTAGGGAAAATATTACTCAACCTGCATGGTTAATCATGTTAAATACATTCATTAAGCCAATATGTCCTATGCCTTATAAATTAGAGCAAAACAACAAATGTATTCACCACATTAACAAAATTCTGTGAGCATATCTTTTTGCGGCAAATTAATTCAGGCACATTTTGCTCAAAACCTGCAGGAATAAACAAGAATCAAAAGGAAAGCTATAAAGCAAAAGCAAATAGTACAGAAATTAAACTCACTTAGTACCGGTTCTATTAATTAGAGGTAAATGGGTCGACATCTGCCAATCCAAATGGTATACAAGTCAAAACCTACACAGTGCATTCCTAAAATGAGAAAACAAGTACATGACGAGGTTCAGTGGCTTATTTGACTTAATCTTCTTATTTTACGTCACTACCCACAATTACAACTACAAACTCCTAACTAGAACAATCACCTCAATCATGTATATACAATAGATTGAAACGTTTATACGAACAAACCGAACAAAAATCTAGTACAACATAGAAAACTTTCTGTTAGTGACATTGAGAACACATTAAACAAACTAATCCAATCAAATGATCTATCACAATATATAAAACTTTCCTTCAGAGGTATTGAGAACTCAATAACTGCTTTAATTGCAATTATCATAACAAATCTACAGTTTTAACAATGTCATGCAAAAACTAAATTTTCTAGTACATGAAAATTTTTACAGTTTGTCAGAATGCACATGTACAAGCTATCCAGCTCATTGCATACTTGATTATAAATATATACGTTGACACGTAAACAACACGCCCATGGTGTCCATAAGAAACTTAATGCCATTTGCTCCTGTATATACGTTTGGTGGTATTAAAAATGTCATACTTGCAGATTAGCTTCAGACAAGCTCATAAATTCGCAAAATGAAGCAATGAAATTCATTAAAAAAAGAAAGAGAGAGAAATAAAAATGAACAGTATCGTCAGAAAACCCAAATTTGTCACTCATTCCCATTTAGAAACACGCATTTCAGTATTTTGCCTGCCAAGGAACTGTAAGCATTAACCAGTACTATCAATGTATCAATGCAATCACAAGAAATAGAATAACAGAAATCCAAAGTAAATACAAACTCCAAAACAAAAAGCATTCCAGTAAAGTAAGAACTCACAGCTAGCATCTTGGACGGCCATATATATATATATATATATATAGAAAAGCCTTCCTAAGGCAAAAATGAATAGTGATTTCACCTATCATCATCACCATTCAAATTTCTTCGCGCGGTCACAATTGTCCAATCGTATTTTATTTTTTATTTTTTATTTACAAATCGAAATGACTTGAAATTTGGATATTACGTTCATCTTACTGAGGCGCATGTAATAAAAATATAAAAAAAATTATCCACAAAAAATCAATTGATCAAAATACCCCCAAAACATTTCAGGGGTATTTTGATTAATTTTTTTATGTAAAATATTTTTTTTATATTTTTCGAAGATTCCCCAATTTTTGATGAATACACGCTCCAAATTTCAAATCATTCTGATTTGCAAAAAAAATGAAAAAATGAAACACTACTGGACAATTGTGACCGCACGATGAACTTTGGACGGTAATGAAGGTAGGCGAAATCATTATTTATTTTTGCCTATAGGCACTGTATAGTGTTTTCCTATATATATATATATATATATATATATATATATATATATATATATATATATATATATATATATATATATATATATATATATATATATATATATATATATATATATATATATATATATTCACGGCACAATCCATCAGTATTATAATAATTTTATCCGTCTCTCACAATAGCTATTTGAACATTAACTACATTATTTTTTAATAATTTTTTATTAATCAATAAATTTTTTTTTGTAAGGAATAATAATGGCAACTATAGGGAAGCAACAACATACAAAAGCACACCAACGATCAAGAGAATATCGTCATGCAATACGAGTAAGAGCACAACAAACAAAATAAAGAACATGCTTGCGCAAATGAGAGCCATAAGTGGAACACACAACAAACAAAACAAATAACATGCTATAAAAGATAATACATTAATCCTCAACTAAACTTCTAACACAGATTTTGATACTACGGAAATCTACTTAGATATACTTCCAAATTGCTCCCGCTGTCATGCGGTGCACCTACAATATGAGCCATCCGGATTCTGTTGCTGCAATGGATAGATTCTATTATCATAGACAGAGCCTCCTTTAGAATTATGAGAACTATTTATAGGAGAAGCTGATCACTGCAAAATATTCCAAGAAATATGCAAGGATATAATTTAGCATTTCAGTTTGCTATATTCTCAATACCTGAAACAATGGAAAATTAATATAAAGGAAAATCAGTTTACATATTTAAAATAAGTGGTCAGGTGTACCTCTACGATCCATAATTGATTACAGAAATTGATAAACTGATATTTCTATAATTATATTATTATGATATAAAAAATGAGACAAGCAACAGATTACATAAAATAAGCATTCATGATCAAATAACTGAGAAACAGTACATTATTGACATTCTAAATGATCTGTAATCGTTCTTATATCCCATTACTATATCACATAAATATTTTATATGAATTCTTGAGTATAATTTTGAGCACAAAAAAAAATGATTTAGAATGCCTTGTTAATTATATTTAGTCTCAAAAAAATGTGTCTAGTTGAAATAGCTACTTTGGATGTGGGAGATGCTTTCTTTGGTGAAGTGTGTGTGTATTTCTAGGATCAAACCTGCAAACTTCTGTTTCAGATATGGAGCTGGAACTATAATGCAGCCTTTGATGTCAGAAATTCAAACCAGGGGATTCACATTCTTTTGCTAGTTTCCAAGTTCAGTTATACTGGAGTAAATGGCCCCTTTGATTGTTGACATCCCATGGGGCAAAATGAGAAAAAAAAAATTCGAGAGTCAGAATGCTCAATTTTCTTTGAAACTTGATCCAAATCCCATCAAAGTGTTATTTAACTCACATGAATTCTAGAAAAACCAGTCGCTGGTTAGATATTTGGCCGTGATTTGACAAAAAATGTTAAATTAACATACTGAGTGAATCAAGCATAACAGCCTGATTTAGCGCAAGAATTCTTCAAAATTTTCTTTTTAATGGGTTCTTCTAAAATTTGTTGATTTGTTTGAAGTACCACCCAAATTTTGGTGATTCTTCAATATTCTCTTCTTCTGAAAATCGGTGCCTCGGATCGGGCATCCCAAAAACCCATTAAGATCGGTGAATCGGCGGTTTCGATCAGAGATCAGTCGAATCGGTCCGATTCGGCATTAAAAAAAATCCAAAAAATTATTAAAAATCATTATTAATGTTGTTTTTTAAGAATATAATAAAAAATAGGGGTACTACATTATTAACTTTTATTTATTTATTCATCAATATGCAAATATTGAGATGTTCTTTCTCTGTATGAATTTATGTTAACCATTAAATTTACATCACATAAAAGAAGAATCATAAAATTATCATGAATGGCGTATATAATCACACATGGACTACAATAAAGCATACGATTCATAAAATACAACCTTTACCTAGTAAAAATAATAGCTCACGATGACTATAGCTCCATATCAGAAAAAAGAAGAAGGAAAAAAAACAGAAAAGAAAAGAGAAATGATCCCCCAATAAACATCAAGAGAATATGAAAATGAAAAAACGAATAAAAATGAAAACCCAACAATGATTCAAACAAGAAACGCAAATTATTATCACCTACCTAACTATAATATAAAATTTTTACAACCTAACTAACTATAATATTATATTCTAAAATTGAAATTGTTGGTTTATATTTTATAATTATTTTACTATACAAATAATAAAAAATACAAAATATCTTATAGTATCATCTAATTTAAAATATATTATTGACAACTATAAAAAAAATAGTACATTACGTAATTTATAATGAAAATAAATTAATAAATAAAAAACAAGATTTGGTTATCAATGTAGAAATTATTAGAATGCGTCCAATTTTCAAAATAAAAAATTAATTTTTCAAAAATCTAATTTTTTAGATTTCTAGAATAAATTTAGTGGAAGAGATTCTTAGGAGAGAGAGAGAGAGAGAGAGAGAGAGAGAGAGATAGAGACAGAGAAAGAGAGATTTCAAATGGCCTCATTATGAACCGGATCTCTTTAAATTAATATTCTTAAATTTATGTTAATGACCACTATGTTATAAAAATAAAAAATATAATCAGATCATTTATTCCTAGGTAAAAAAAAAAAGTCTAACAATAGGCATTGATATATGAGAGAGAGGAAAAAAGCTAACATGCTCCGTGCTTCCAGCAGTCCAATGACGTTGTGCATGTCGAATGGGACGAAATATCCCACGTCGAAAAATTAGAATAAGGGTGCTTGAAAAGTATGATGAAGTATGAGGCAGTGTGCCTATGGTTGATAAGGGCATGTGGCCCTAGGGGGGACATGATTGACGACAACAAGAGGCACACATGGCCATGTAAGACCTGAAGTACATGTACACCACAATTGCCCAATTTTTAAAGGAAATTAGAAAAATGTCCTTCTACCTTTTTTTTAAAAAAAGTGTGATGGGTCAATACTCTGTCATGCTTACCGCGATTTACTATGCAAACATGGTCGGATCTTGTTTTATGACTGGATTCAGAACGGTACAACTGATACCCAATCCAAATCGCTCAATTTCGGATTGGGTTGCCGATTTTTTGAACACTGATTTTAAGTAATGGTTAATTCATGAGAGGATGTAATACCATTACATTGAATTACTTGCTCCCTCCGTCCCTTCATATATTCACAAATAAATTCCATTTAAAAAAGTTTGTTAGGAATAACATATTTGTCAGCAACACCAGCTGGTTGGCAATCCTCAATTATCAATCTTTCCTTTCATTTACCTATACGATTATAATATTGGGTGCGTGTAATGCATTATACGTGTAATGCATTATACACATACTCCCTAGGGATTTTCCTAATATTTTCAAGGACTTTTGGATGTCTAATTTTTAAGGAATTCTATAAAATTGTTTTATATTTTGTGAGTTTCAAGGGATTTTTTTATGATTTTTATGTGATTTATTATGGGAGATTGGGGGGTTTATACAGGGTTTGCAAGTAGGTATCTCCCATAACCATTGGAGATTATGCTTCGTAATAATTAATTTCCTCAGATAATCCCAGCCAAAATCCTAGTCAAACCTCATCCAAAAATGGTCAAACTGACCATCCAACCCTCTAGAACCTTTTGGAAAATTTTGGAGATTTCTAGGGTATGAAAGGGATAAGTGACGTGATATGAGTCGCTAGGCCCATTGGGCTTAGCAACGAGAGGCATGTTGCTGGCCTAGACAAACTCCTAGTGATTAAGAGAAACCTGTTGAATCTAGCCGTGGTGACCTGGTCTAGTTCGGACACATCTTTGGATTTGCAATATGGGGTTTTCTGGTGATTCTATACTGACATGGTATTCTGACCTGATTTAGTTGGGCATGATGGTTTCATATAGATTGTGGACTACGTTTATAGGTATACTACAACTCACTAAGCTAGTATTGTCCCTAAGGCTCAGAATGATAGGTCTCTGAGAACTTTTTTTAGCCAAAATTTAAAAGGGGTGTATGCAATCCAATATAGGGAATGACCTAAACCTTGCTCCCTCTTGGTCCAATATGGGGAGGGCTTAAAACTTTCCCCTGTCGGTCCTATGGGGAACGACCAAAAACTGATACCTTCTTGGTCCGATATGGGTGTTACCCTAAAATTATCCCTTCTCAATACAAGATATTTGATGGCCTTAAAAGCTCCTCATCATGGTCTAACATGGGCACGAGTCATGACCATAAAAACACTACTCATTTCATTCCCTCTACCATAATGCTTCATGTAATGCTCCTTTTTGGTCCAACATGGAGAATAACTTTAAACTTGACCCCTCTCAATCTAAAATGGGTGTGACCTTAAAAAACACCTTTATTCAGTTCAACGTGGGGAGAAACTTAAAACTTTCCTTCCCTCGATCTAACATGGGTCATCATCATCATTATTTTAGCTTTTTTTCAATTAATTGAGGTCGGCTACATGAATCGTAGTTTTCCATTATGTTTTATTAAAGGCTATATCCTCAGGGAGGCCAAAAGTCTCAATATCTTTTCAGATTACTTCCAACCACGTCTTTTTGGGCCTACCCATTGCCATTTTCAGTCCTTCCACTTGAACTAACTTGCACCTTCTAATATGTGTTATACTTGGTCGGTGTCACACATGGCCAACCTACCTTAATCTACTCTTTTTCATTTTATCACCTATTGGTGCCACGCTTAAATTCTTTTGAATAGATTCATTTCGAATTCTATCCCTTATTATCTTGCCACTCATCCATCTCAACATCCATATCTCCGCTACACTCATTCTATGGGTATATTGTTTTATCTCTTCCCGACATTCTGCCCCATAGAGCAAGGTTGGTCTCACCGCTGTCCTATAGAGCTTTCCATTCAGCCTCTCGATCTAACACATGTGATGGCCTTAAAAACACTCCCATGCGTTTTAACATGTATGAGTACCTTAAGAGCACGCCTTCTTCGTGCAATGTGGGGAATGACCTAATACTTCCCCCTCTCAGTCAGAGATAAGTAATGACTCTAAAAGCATTTCCATTTGGTCTATTCTAACTTATGTCCTTAAAAGCTCTCTCCCCAAGTCTTGTACTAGAGATGTGCTCATAAGCACTTGCAACAACCAAATATGCCCCAGGAGGATCGCACTTATGATGCCCAATTTATGATGCTATTACCAAAACCTATTAGCAATTCTAATATCCAAGTGACAGAACAATAACTTTAGAAGACCGTGGCATGGAAGGCCGACACGAGTTGCACAAGGGGTAAGATGATCTGGATGACTGTCAGTATCATAATTGTCAAAGCCGGCCCGGTTCATCTAAGATAAGGGATAAGGACAATAGCGCCCAAACGGCTTATGCAGCTGGTCCAACCAAGTTTGCATGACCCCTCGAGCAGCCAACCTAGCATAGCATCCGAGGAAATCTTGCACAACAATCAAGCGTGCTCCCAAAGATGACAAGGTCAAGTATGATGTCCTTGCTCATCTCAAGAAGCTGCCATAATATTATGTGTCTATGATGTTCTAATGCTGTCAAAGGAGATTCATATGGCACTCTTTCAAGCTCTCACTCGCCCTGAGGACTATGAGGCTCAAGTCTAGTAGATCAAAGTGGACCCAGCTCTCCTTGCCAATTGAATGGAGATCATTTTCTTAGTTGATGATCTACAGTTAGAGTCCAAGTTTCATAACTGCCCATTATTTGTATATTGCCCACCCATCCCATGACTAGAATTATGTTGGATGGTAGTTCTGCTATCAAGTTGTTCCCTATGATAGTGCTCACCTACATGGGATTGGGAGTTGAGCATAACATATGGCTGAGGCTCAAAGTAGGGGACTTGAGCACTTGTGCCTAATTCCATGTCATTGAGGCTGACATATCCTCCAACTTCTTATAGGGGCAGCCTTAGCTTCATGAAAATGGTGTGATACCATCTACTTTGCATCAATGCTTCAAAATATTATCGTGAGGAAAGACAATATATGGTCTATGCTGATAAAAAGGAGGCTTCCCATAGAAAAATCCTATTATGTCGATGCGAATTACTACTTTATGGACATGGTACGAGCCAAGGAAAGAAAACTAGTACCATCAACCATGACTAAAGAAGTGGTCAACGCCAGAGCTGGTACATAGTGAAGCCCATCTCATGCTTTTGATCCCAATGAATAGGATGTGGGGAAATACCTTGGGAGCCATGTTCCAAGACATAGAGGAGGACAAAGTCAAAACTTTGACCCACTTAACCTAGACTCTTCTTCACTTCAAAAAAAATAACATCTTACACACTCTCTCTTCTTATCTTACTTTTTATCTTTTTGAAAGTAAGGCGAATCTAGTGCTTTGAGATCTTGCTATTCCCATGCATTGAACAAGCAATGGTAAGTGATTGAACTTCTATTTCTAGAGATGACAAATTTTCCAAAAGAACGTAATGCATATTAATTATTATATGTTGGGAATGTATCATTTTGAGTTAGCAATAACTTGCCCAAAAATATGAAATATCTGTTCATCAATTTGTTCTCAAAAACCATAAAGCAAACTGATTTTTCATTGCCGCCGATTCACTCACATGTAATAACAATCTTTTCCATTTTCATTGATTGTTTATAATGCCATAAGTTATGCAATTGTACTCAAAGTAAGCTCTAGTAGTCCACATTTCAAATTTTCAGAAAATTTTCAAATGACTCTCAGAGAAGCAAATATACTCCAACATTGCTCCTCAAGTTTCACTGCACATTTAAAACCGAAAAAATAAATGAATTATACAACTTAGCCACAAAGCATAAAATTTAGAACATTAATCAAACAAATAATTAAAAAAAGAAAAACTAGCTCGTCATGTACTTAAGTGTCCTACCCACCCCTTGCGCGTGCATCTGACTCAAAAGACTTGTAGTGCGTGCCTCCTTGAAAGGGCTTGGGAATGTAGTTATGTATATATTTGCAGTTGCAGTGCATTTGGAAAGGGATTGAGAATGCACTATGTGCATTATTTGATCAAAAGAATTTATGCTCCCGTGGGATCGTTTCCTTATTCCCAACCTTGGGTAAAATTTAATTTAGGGGTATTTTTAAGACCTCAAAATTTGAGGAAGCCACCTTTTCATTCTATACCAAAATTTGAAGATGTCACTTTTTGCTGATGGCCTTTGAACCTCATCACTCCACCATCAAGTTTTCGTATTAGAATTTCGTTTTCCTCTAGTTTTTCTTAAAACTTATTTTGCTACTTTCTTAATGTAGGTAGCCTTCTCATTCTACATAACATTACTTCATGTTCAACATTCTATTTCCCTTCTTTAACTAATTTATCCTTAAATAAATCTACTTTTTTTAGTTTTTAAATTCCACGATCCAGTTCTTGGACACCTATAATTTCAACCCTTCTTTTCCATCTCTTTATGTAAACGTCCATAACCACGAGTCTATGTTACGTGGTCAAACTCTCTCCTGGGATAACCTTACGATTTTTACATGATAGTCGATCTACCTTCTTAAGTAGGACGAAGTTTAACTAGCTTTTATATGATCTACTTTTGTAGGTTATTAAATGTTCATCTCGCTTTTAAAAGTAAGAGTTTGCAATTGCTAGGTAGCAAAATCTAGCATAGTTTCACCTATCGAATTTCTTTCACCAACCCATATCTCCCATGTATATCATTTCCTATTCTTCCCAACATGAACATATAAGTCCCCTCCTAAAAAGGTCACCTATCCATTTGGTATGTCTTAGACTAGTCTATCCATGTCCTCCCAAAAATATCTTAATTCTATCCTCTAGTCCTACTTGTGGTGTATAAGTACTAATTAAGTTAATTATCTCTTACCCTAATACAAATTTAATTAATAGGAGCCTATCACTTTGTCTCTTGACATTAATTATTTTATCTTTTAAATCTTTATCTATTTTTATGCCTAGCCATTTCTATTATTATCCTTTCCTATATACCAAAGTTTATACCAATTTATTTCTTTAATATTTTTCCCTTTCTACTTAGTGTCCCATTGACAAACTATGTTTAATTTCCTTCGTATCATTGAATCTACTAACTCCACAATATTACTTGTAAGCACTTTTGTATTCCATGTGGCTAGATGAACTCTATTTTCTTTAACTCACTTCTTTACCGGCGCTCGTCCGAAATGTAAATACGGTTATGCTACATATAAATTTCAATACGGATATATGTGAACATGTGCATATATGTTGACAAGACACTACCACGTGTGGTGTCTAGATGTCTTTTTATGGGGTTCACATTTTTTATATTCACATCCATTTTACAAATAGACACGCGTATCCGTTTCTCGGTAACATAGCATGATACCGAACCCAGTGTTGATTTTGGACGATTAGATCTAAGAACTAAAGAACCCAATATCCAAATCTTTCTTGAAGATGATCAACTAGGAATTGGTTGAGTGGATCCCAAAACTTCAATCTTTTAAGTGGGGAAATGTATATTCCGCTAAATTTGGCAACACGCACACCAAACCAATGCATCACGCAAAATACTACGTTTGATTTGCTAACAAGAGTTCACGTCACATTATAGGAATCCAAGAAATGTCTTCCAATCTTTTTGTTTTCACCTACACCCTGTTTGGTAATTGATAAAACAAGAGAAAATGGTCTGTGTTCTCAGTTACCATAGTTTCCTTAGTTTGGAAATGGGAAAAGTGCGAAAACTCAGATACCAGCATTCCCTCTTGTTTCCACACTTTTCTCTTTTTAGGGGACAACTATAGAGTACCCTAAAGGGTATTTTGTCGATTTCTTGGGAAAATGGGGGAAACATAAAACTACCTCATCCCCATTTTATTTCTTTAACCTCATGTTCTCTTTCTCTTCTCAATCTCTCTTTGCTCAAGCTCTAGAGCTTTCTCTGGTTTTCACAGACAGGTTACCAAACTACAGTTCTCAGCTTCCGACGAGGGTTAGCTACTTTTACGTTTTATCCCCGGCTTCCAGTTTCTCAAAGATTTTCCAAAAAAACAAACTTTCTTAGTTACCAAATACGCCCTTACCTTACTATATGGGCATATCCACACGTGCACATAAGGAGGGAGAAACCCTATCCTTAAAAGGGATTGAATCATGGTCCCTATCATGGGGCCCGAACGTCCAATGAAATTTGGAGACGAAGAGGGACCACAAAGAGAGACGCCATGGTCTTTCTCGTGTCATTGTTTCCATCCAACTCCAGCTTTTTTGGTGGCGCCGAACAACCAAGACACGGAACTCCTTTCTCCCTATGGTTTCGTATCACTCTTTGGTTCATTAATTTGCCCGGATTTATCAATCTTATAAGGTTGAGGTTTGTATAGAGCCGAGGCTCTAAACAATCAAAGTAAAGCATACTTTCAAATAGTATCGAGAAATATGATTTTAATACTAAAAATCTTTGTGATAATTTTAAAATATATTTTTATATATAATTATAAAATTTAAAACTTCAAAAATAATGTAGATCATGAAAATCTTGAAAATTGACGGTCCGAAAATGCGTTGCAAGATGCACTATCTCAAAAACTTGAAATCCATTTTTTTTTTATTATTTCCATGCATTTTGATGCCAAGATGATCAATTTGATAATATTTGAGCATCAAAACAACCTCTTCTTATAAAAATTTTGAGGTAGGTTCTAATTTGATTGTTTAGAGCCTCGGCTAACTTTGTCCATCGGATAATGGTTAGGTGAAAAAGGTGCCGCATCCCTTATTCGTGGAACGACTTTATAAAAATAATTTCATTTCTTACCCCCCTTCTCTATTGGTTGAAAATTATAGTTGTAACCCACCATCTAATACATTACGTCAGACACCTTTTGCGAATCATTCCTACAATGTTATGTGATTAAATAATCTCATACATTGCTCTCTAAAGTGATTGGAAAGGTATGCCTTGTCCGAATCACTTATGCTGCTCAAAGATATGTAAATGGTAGCAATGTATAAATTTTTTATATACAATTTAGAAGTTGTTGGCAAATGTTGGTGAGTTCCTTTTCTCCTTTTCTTTTCTTTTCCTCTCCTTCCTTCCTTTCTTTCTTTTATTTTTATTTTTTATTTTTTTTATTTTTATTAATTTTTTTTTGTCACTTATCCTTTTTTACATTATCTTTTTTTAGTTTATTTTAAAGGGTTATGTTAGGCAGTTTACACTAGAGAGTATTTTATAATTGTAATCAACAAATTTTGGATACTTATATACCCTTGTTTTATTTTGGTAAGGGTATTTTTGGTAATTAGGAGGGGTGTGACATCATTATTAATGTGCTCGATGTGAGTGATGTCACATTCTATGTAGATGATGTCATACCCCTCCTAATGACCAAAAACACCATTATTAAAAAAATACTCCATGTACAAAACAAGGGTATATAAGTATTCAAAATTTGTTGAGTACAACTCAAAACAAGGATATTTAAGTATCCAAAATTTATTAAGTACAATTATAAAATTCTCTAGTGTTTGAACACCCTAACATAACCCTATTTTAAATATCCTCAACCATAAATGATGGGCAAGGTTGCTATGCGTCCAACTCTCATATTGTAGAAATGCGGGCTTGGCAATAAATATTTTTTTAACTATAATTTGATCGTAATTTTTTAGAGAATATATAATCTTTAACATGGAGATTATAAATATAAAAAAAATGTTTTTTTTTTTAAGACTAAAAACAATAATTATATTAAAAAACATTTGGACCATTACTCACACTTGTTTTTGGATGGACCACCTATTTGCATCCATCTTTAAAATGAATGATTTATACCTCTGGACCTCATACTATAGAAATGCAGTCCAGCCCACATGAAATAATTTTTCATAAATGATTTGGATAAATATTATTGGCAAATATCGGAACTTTGGGCACATTAATAAAAAAGACTTTGTTTTTTTTGGGTAGATCAGTGGGGAAGTCAGCCCCTACGCATTCTGCTTAACCTCTCTCTCTCTCTCGTTTATCTTGTTTGCTTTTGCAGGCTGAAATTCCTAGTTAAGACCAGGCCTCATTCCCTGGGCCTACGTCTTAGTGACGTGCAGCTCTTATCAATCCTTCAAGATAAACACCGTACGGCTTCCCTACATGCTAGCAAGGATTGCAAATTGCAAAGTAAAAAAACCATTAAAAAAATCAAGGATTGTAAACTGAAGTATGAATGGTTCAAGGATAAGTATAAATGGTTCCCTACATGCTAGCAAGGATTGCAAATTGCAAAGTAAAAAAACCATTAAAAAAATCAAAGGATTGTAAACTGAAGTATGAATGGTTCAAGGATAAGTATAAATGGTTCATTGCTTCTGCATGTGTGACATCCTCGTGCTGCTTCCCAAAACAAAAACCAAGGTTAACAAATGTTTTACTCAACAAATATTCCTAAGATCAATACTCTCCTTCTCTTAACTTTCAACACTTGGGACATTCCAAAATTGAAAATTCTTTTGTATAGTTCAAGGGGAGACGAACGAGTCACTAGGTCGGCCTCTCTAATCCTACTTGCTACAAAGAAATCATGAAAGAGATTACTAAGAAATCATGAAAGAGACTTCCTCTTGCTGCTTCCCAAAAAAAAACAAAGGTTAACAAATGTTTTACTCAACAAATATTCCTAAGATCAATACCCTCCTTCTCTTAACTTTCAACACTTAGGACATTCCAAAATTGAGGAAAATTCTTTTGTATAGTTCAAGGGGAGACGAACGAGTCACTAGGTCAGCCTCTCTAATCCTACTTGCTTACTAAGAAATCATGAGAGAGATTGTACACCAACCTTTTGAAAATATCCTGCATTTCATTGGAAAATTCTTTTGTATAGTTCAAGGGGAGACGAACGAGTCTCTAGGTCAGTCTCTCTAATCCTACTTGCTTACTAAGAAATCATGAGAGAGATTGTACACCAACCTTTTGAAAATATCCTGCATTTCATTTTTTATTTTTATTTTTATTTTTATATGATGAGTCTTTTTATGAGCATATATATATATATATATATATATATGGTGACGTGATATCGTTTTCCAAAAAGAGAGAAGAATATAGAGAAGAATACCTCATTAGAAAAGGAGATCTCTAAATTGTCTAGAGAATTTGTGACGATAGAGCATAAAATTCTCTTTTTCTTCATAGACATACATCTTAAAATCAAGATGTTCAAATTGGAGGTTTTCCAGCATGAAAACACTCTCTTATAGATGATTTAAGGTAAACTTTACTTTAATAGTGTAAGGTTAACACTATAGTTATTAAGAACAGAGGCGGTTTCACCAGTGTTTTGGCCGGTCTAGTCTAGAGTAAGAAACGGATTTAGTAAGAAAAATAAAGTCAATACCAGTGTTTGATCGGTTTTGGCCTGTCTGACAAGCGGTTTCCACCAATTTGACCATCTGAACAAACTGAACATTTTTTCTAATGTATTATATATTTTTAAATTATTATTCACATTGTCTTTTTTATATTCGAAAGATCAGATCAAGTTGTTTCGATTGACGATTAGACCGGTTTTGATTAGACCAGGCCCATCACGGGTCACAGTGAACATGCAGATCATAATAACACTGGTTGACACCTTATATGAACTTTTACTGTTTCCAAATTGTTTTCTTTCTTTTTCATTTTCTGAACTGTTAAACCATAGATATTATTATTACGAGTTTCCATTAATGTTTTAAAAACTTGTTTTTCTTTTTGGGTAGATATAGCATTAGAAACTCAACGATGTGAAAATATAAGGTCACATTTAAAATAACACGCTTAAGTGTGGAAACAAATGCTGAAGAAAGGAAAGAGACTGAAATAATTATTGATGAGATTCACCTAGGTAAGAAATCCCTATTATACCTCAAATTATGACACGTGCCACATATAGTAAAGATAAATTTATACGAAACATGCCTCCTTTGACAAGGTTAGCCAATGGGATACCAAGTTATTAACACATTAAAAGGCCTATTAAGCCATTTGGAATCACACCAAGCAAGAAACCGTTTCCAATTAGTTACCCAAAATTTGTTTTAATACTTACCCAATAAAAAAAAAAAAAAGAAACAGTTTCCAATGAAATAAGCACATGAATATTCGAGGTATTTCAGACCAAATTTGGCTGATTATTTCCAACTAAATTCCTTGACCATTTCATGTTAATCTTCCAATGTTCATGAGTTGACCGTCCCATGATATTGCCCCTATTGCCTATGCTTCTTGTTCTATAAGTGCCCCAATCCACTTCTTTTTTGGCTCAATAGTTGTTTCTTTCCCTACAAGCCCACCTTATCCTCCCTCTCTCTACCATAATTTGACCTATCTTTTTCTCTCTCTACCTATCCCAACCTCTCTACATCGTACTCTAATTTTGTCATTTGGCCCAGTTTATATCTATCTCTCTTACATACTCACACCTTTGGGCCCTGGGGTTTTGGGGGCCAACCCAATAACAGTAATTGGCTTTACAGCATTTGAATGGAGATGGAAGGGGGAAGGTGGAGCATGAACCAGCCTCCAACTTATGGAGAGATGATAACAATTCTAAGCATCGATGGAGGTGGAATAAGAGGGACTATCCCCGCTACGATCCTCAGCTTCCTCGAGCACCAGCTCCAAGTATTAATTCATCCTGCTCTTCACTATACATTTATTTTAATTGCGTAGCTTCAAATCGAAACCTTAATTCATCCTGCACTTTTATCTACTGTGTGAGAGAGAGCAAACCGTAGTCACAATTGCTTCTTAGTGTTCACAGGTATTGGTTTTTCTTTGCTTCCCTACTCAAATAACAAAAAGTCCATACAAACAAAATGGATAATGACAGGAGATTCCCATGGATGCCCTTATTTCCATGTTAGACCCTCCCTTATTGCCCCTGCAAAGTTACTATTTACGATATATATATATATATATATATATATATATATATATATATATATATATATATATATATATATATATATATATATATATATATATATATATATATATATATATATATATATATATATATATATATATATATATATATATATCTTTGGTAGCCACTACACAATGCTTATGGTTATATATATATATATATATATATATATATATATATATATATATATATATATATATATATATATATATATATATATATATATTTATATATATATATATAATTTTCTAAGACAAGCTCATAGAAGGTTATATGCCCCCAAGCCATGTTGAATTTGGGCTAATTTGATGAAAAGTCTAGATAATATGGCTTTTAAATTATTTGGAAATCCAGTAAATCTGAAATTTTGGCGCTGTGTAGTTGATCTAGGAATAGCGTACGACTATTACAACTATGGGATGGTAAGCCATTGAATTTAGACATGGGACGTTATGTTGCAATTTTCAACACTCAAACTATCAACCCATGTATCCAGTTTGAAGATTGTAGCTACACAACTGCAACGTTGCAAACTTACATTGCCCGTGCCACTTCCATGCTAACGAATTATAAGGGATAAGACCCAAATTGCAAAGGGGGTAGATATCAATTCAATTGCAATCCCTGGTACAGGCGAGTTTTACTGAGAATTGTCATCCTCTTAACAGATATTGGATGGTGAAGATGTAAGAATTGCTGATTACTTCGACGTGATCGCCGGGACAAGCACTGGAGGCCTAGTAACAGCCATGCTCGCCACCCCAGGGAAAGATAATCGCCCTCTTTATGCCGCAAAGGACATTCCTACGTTTTACCTTGAACATTGTCCTAAGATCTTTCCTCAATCAAGGTCCTTATCTCATCTCCTAATGATGAATGTCCTTGTCTTATCTCACATGATCTGTTTTTGATCCATTTTTTTGATGAATGATGCCATTTTGCTTTACTGGTGATTACAGTGGAGTTCTGGCGTCGACCACGAAGCTTTGGGGAGTCGTATCTCGGCCAAAATATGACGGAAAGTATCTTCATGACCTCATCAGACGTGAGTTGGGAGATAAGAAGTTACACCAGACTTTAACCAACATTGTCGTCCCTACGTTTGACATTAGAATCATGCAACCAGCTGTCTTTTCCACTTATCAGGTTATGGCAGTTCTCTAGTTTCTTTCTTTCTTATAGTTTTTGATGTAAATTTTCTATTGCCAAATTTCTTAAATATTTAATATTTACGAATGTTTCCTTTTTCTTTCTTCAGTTAAGAGATTACAGTATCAAGGATGCGTTACTATCAGACATTTGCATCAGCACATCAGCCGCACCAACATACCTTCCTGCCCATTACTTTGAGACCATGGGGTCTGATGGGATGGTGAAGAACTTCCATTTGGTTGATGGAGGGGTGGCTGCTAATAATCCTGTAAGAAAATCAAGTATTCTTCCTTTCACATGCTAAGTGGAATAGTTATTTTGGTACTTTAAAATTGTAGATATTTCTTAAGCATTGTGTTATCAGGAATAGTTCATTATGGTCAGTTATATCTTATAATTGTAGACACTTGTGGCTGTGGGCGAGGTTACGAGAGAGATATTTCGGAAGAACCCTGATTTCTTCCCTATCAAGCCCATGGATTATGGTAGATTTCTTGTGATCTCTCTTGGCACTGGTTCTCCAAAATCTACTGATAACTATAGTGCTAAAGATGCGGCAAAGTGGGGTGTTCTAGGGTGGTTATACCACAATGGAGGCACTCCATTAATAGACACATTTACTCATGCTAGTTCCGACATGGTAGATTTCCATCTCTCTGTGGTCTTCCAAGCTCTTCATTCTGAACGTAATTATCTTCGCATTCAAGTATGTAAATCCCTCTCTCCTTATCTTATGTTTTGTGTCTATGCGCACACATTTGTATAAATTAATGTGCATGTACATGCATACACCGATAGCTGAAATGTGTTCATATGAATACAGTTCACAAAAACACAAGTGTATAGACGAATCCATACATGTAGATAGCCCTATATCGATCTCCTTGCTATTATAATGTTGCTGTCATTTTTGTGCTTAGGATGATACATTAACTGGCCATGCATCCTCTGTTGACATCGCAACCAAAGAAAATCTGGAAAATCTTGTGATGATCGGTAGTGATCTCCTGAAAAAACCAGTCTCTAGGTTAAATATGGAGACTGGTCTGTTTGAACCAGTAGAAGGTGAAGGAACTAATGAGCAAGCATTAACCAGGTAACCATTTCCTTTCTCTTGGTTTTTCCTATTGATATTTAGATGTCAAGTCATCCCAATCACATTAAACATTCATGACAAAACCTTGGTGTATATTTCTATATTCAGACATGAAATTGTGAATGGTATGTTTCCCATTGTTTCTTCGTATTCCAAATGTGAAAAACTGTTATAGAAACCAAACATATAATGCCCTTAATTATTAGGATTTGTTTCTTATTTTCTGCATTTTTGTATTTGTCCTCAACAAAAAAAAAAGTTTCTCCGAGGGAATCAACGCAACCAATCGTTTTAATGTTTAGAAAATCCCAAAAGAAAAAAACACCAAACTCTTATGAACTTCTAAATATGCTCCTTGTGTAATTGAGCTTTGTTTTTCTTTTACGATATAAAATCCCTAGCAAAAAATATCAGTTACAATAATGGTTTTTCTGATAGTGTCTTGATATCTTCTTGTAGGTTTGCTAAGTTGCTGTCGGATGAGAGAAGACTCCGTATGCAACGATCACCCCACAGCCCCTCCATCGAATAATACATCATGCCATTGTTAAAAAAAAGAAAAGAAAAAGTATCTATTTTAGTTTTTTATTCATTGTAATGCAATGGCAAAGGGCATATTAGTCAGAGTATGCATGTCTATTCTTTTATGCTGGTTATTTGTAAGTTCATATTATTCATTATATTGGTTGTATGTAGGCTAAGCAGTCATGACAAGTCTGGACTGATTATGTATGTATGTTTTATTTAAACTAGTAATAGTATGCAATATGTTTTTATTCCTTGTAATTATTTGTCTTGTGAATGGAGACTAAACATGACAATGTTTGCTACTGAAAATAGAGTCATTTACGTATGGACCCTAAATTTTTTCTAAAATACGAAATGCTCTGTTTATAGGCAGAAATTACAAAGAATATCAGTCAATCTATGTTTTTATATTTTACGAAATGCTCCATTTATAGGCAGAAATTACAAAGAATATCGGTCAATCTATGTTTTATATTTTTTCGAAAATTGCCCCTCGGTCCAAGGATCCTCCGACAGAATTTTAAATTTTTTTTAAGTGTTTTTGCTAGTTTTAATTTTAATTTTAGTTTCCGTACTAATGAAAAACATAAAAAAAGAAAAAAAGTTAAAATTAGGTCTAAGGATGGGATCATTTTGTAATTTTTACCTATAGAGAAAAAAGAAAAAAAAATGCGGTTGACCGACATGCTTTATAATTTTTACTTCTAAACGAAGCATTTTGTATTTTAAAAATTTTTTTAGGATCTGTACATTAATTACTCTTGAAAATATATAGCGGGGAAAATTAATGCCTCACAAAGTTGAAATGGTAGTATCCCTACACCTAGTCATCCCATTGTGATTTCCATTCTTATCACTAACACCACCAAATTACCACCTTAAAAAAATCTAACTCCTAATCTACTTGAAAAAAGGGGTAGGGGCCTATCTTCCTCACTAAATTACCTAAAAAAAGAACAGCTTCAGCCCATAAGGTTTTTGGAATTGAGGATGACATGAGTAGAGCTCGTGCAGTTTCTAGAATGTGACGGTTTTGACGCTCAGCAACACTACTCTGCTGAGGTGTATAGTGTCACGGCCTTACTGTCCCAGCCGGACCCACAAAGGGCTAGGCCTAGGCCAGCAGAAGGACCAAATGGCGTTGGGTCATGACCATAGGTAGCAAGTGCCACTCAGTTTGGAGAGCACTCAATACTTTGACAAAGAAGGAATTACAAGTATCAAAGCCTGCCACAAAAGAAACAAAAAATGAAACACAATATACATAACCATAGTCAGTGGGACAAATAAGTCCCGAAATATATATAACAATACAAAATAGTACATATAGGTCCAAGGCACAAAAAACTCAACATAAAGACATACTACCAAATCAAAATGGACTCTATGGTTGACTGCCAACCAAAACATATATTGGAAAATGAAGCTTCAACAGTATGGTTATAAGGGACCCCAAGCGTGACCACCAGGATATGTCACTCCAATCACGCTGGCTATCACTCTATATGGAAGAAAAGTTTAAAAGAATGAGCTGTAAAGCCAACTAAATAAGATCTAGATGCCATGCTTTCATTCTTACAAATATTATATATGCAAGTCTTACAAAACATACAGTCATGTGTCAAATTCATATTTAAACAAACGTGTCATGCATGGTATGTTTCATGGTGGAATAATAACTAATTATATTAATCATATATGATTGTAACAAGAAGTCGATCAAATCATTTAGGCACGAGCATCATAACAGATCAAAACAATTAGGCATGTATGTGATAAGCATAATCAAGATCAAGAGATACCAACTAACTCCTGAAGTAGAATCCTCACCCATCATGACAATTAAATCTTGATACGTAGAGCCTCTACCATCACAATCAAGAAAGAAACATCACCAATGGGTAAATCCGTTGCGTGGTGTCTCCCACATGCATATGATCCCCAATGCATGTTGGGGCTTTTGATAGGCAGTGACCTTGGCCCTCTCTTATACACGTTCCCCAATGCACTTTGGGGCTTTTGATAGGCACTAGCCTTGGCCCTCTCTTGTGCCCTTCTGACGAGAGAGCATTACATTGCCAAAGGGGTCCCAATGAGTAGTGCCTCATATAAGTTTGGGGGAGCGACCACCCAAACACACACACTCCTAACTCTCATCTTATCATAGAGAGTATGGAAAGATCATAGTTGCCGACACAAATATCTCATTAGATCATAATAGAACTTTGTCTCCATGGTTACGTATCTTCTCGAAAGCATATTACCATGTACACATATCTTATCAGAAGCATGTTACCATGAACATATATCTTATTAAAAGTATGTTACCATGCACACATATCTTGTCAGAAGCATGTTACCATGCACACATATCTTATCAGAAGCATGTTACCATGCACACATATCTTGTCAGAAGCATGCCACCATGCACACATATCTTATCAGAAGCATGTCATCATGCACATATATCTTATCAAAAGCATATCATCATGCACGGATCATATAACAAAACCATGTCTCCATGCACACGCATCATATTTGAAGCATGTCGTACATATCACAAAAAAAAAAAAAACATCATCATGTTCAGAGCATGCTATATATATAATCACAAAAAACATTACTATGTCATATTATCATGCTTATCAACTCAAGAGACATTATCATGTCGATAACGTGCTATATATCAATGTAATAGACGTCATTATGTCATATTATCATGCTTAATAATTCAAGGGACATCATCATGTCAATATCATGCTATATATCTATGCAATAGACATCATTATGTCATATTATCATGCTTACCAACTCAAGAGACAATATCATATCGATAACATGCTATATATCAATGTAATAGACATCATTATCTCATATTATCATGCTTATCAATTCAAGAAACATTATCATGTCAATATCATGTTATATATCAATGCAATAGACATCACTATTTTTGGTTATCTAAGATGAATACTGTCCACCTTTAAGGGCATATCATTAAATTTAAAGATCATTTAAAACTGCAACTAATTTTATGACAATCTAGACTCATAAAAAGACAACATTCATATAGGAAGTAACCCAAAATATTAGTCTAAAGTTTGTCAAACTATTTAATGTTCTCAAATGAAATTTCTATTTTGCGTAGCAGAAAATTTAGGGTGATACCCTACTAGAAAAATGACTATAACTTTCAAACCATAAGGAATTTTATTATGAGTCCAAAACTAATTTTAAATTAGACTAATTTATCTAATATTTAAAAGTAGTTTGACCTCATTCTAGTATATTTGGTTCAGTAAAAAGCTTCACACAAAAACATGTTAAAATCCTTAAAATTTCATTTGACAAATCTGACATTCGTTATAAAATAATTAATAGCTTTCAAATTAAATGAGATATTAACAAGAGGGTCTTTTCCATGTGAAACTACATTCAATATATTACTGATCCACCAAAATTCATAGTTTAAGGAAAGGTTTAAGGCACCCTAACAATCTCTCAAATAGGGACCACAATTCAAGAAATCAGAATATGCTTTAACATAATTTTAGTAAGCATGCACCCACACTCACACACACACACACCCATACTTGAATTTCACATTTTCATTAGGTAAGGAAACATTCATTAACATAAGCATGAAACCATGGAAACTAAATCTACTTACATAGTCCAATTGAAATCCCCAAGATAAAATGTTCTACAAGCTCCACTTCGGTTGCCAAGCTTCAAGTGGATTGAGTTCAAGCTTCAAAAGTTTAAGGCTTGGGAGGGCAGTTGATGGGCTTGGAGGGATTTAATGGCTAAGGGAGAAGAAGAAGAACAAGGGGGAAAGAGCGGCAAGTGAGGGAGTGAAAAGGTGAGGGTAGAGAGAGAAACCAAATTTATGAGTGGATGGGGAGGAATATATAAGCATAGGGTGGAAGCATGCATGTGCCACATAGCACTCAAGTGATCATGCATGAGGAGAGAGAACCCTTCAAGTGATCATGCATGAGGAGAGAGAATACATGCATGATGAACACAATGATGGGGGTGGAAGCATGCATGTGCCACATGATCACTATGTGCACTTTAGACCAGTGGTGATCTCGTGCGAGGTAGCCCGTAAGTGACCATCGCATTGACCTTGGTGACCCACATGCACACATGTGCCCCTAGACATATGTGTGGGGCTGTGCGCTAAGCAATGCATTACCATGTGCACCCATGCAGTGGATGTGTAGTGGTCTGGTGGGTGCACACATGCTGCATGGTAGTGCTGCCCCATGCGCTGCACACGTGCAATATGCTCATGTGCACACATCCCATACATGCAAGAAAAAAAAGTGCAAAACACGGCAAAAAAACACATATGTGTCAGGCCCTAGTCCTGACGTCACATGTGTGATATGTCTAAGCCCCACATGTGGGTACGTAAGACATGTGAACCACACGTGTGGGTCATGTGGAGGCAGCTCAAGTTGCAAAAAAATCATCCATGTAACGATTATCTTCTTATGGATATAGACTACAATGTCATCCAAGAATGTGATCACCTTACTTCCATAGTGAAGAGAAGCTGGATAGCAAGAATTACGTCATATAATAGTGTAAAATTCAAACCTGCTTGATGAGCAAGGCATGCTTGAAGACTTGACCACTAGCATGACTCCTTCTAACAAAAGGAACACAGCCTAGGCAAGTTGTGAAGCAGAATCACATAAAGCATGGCTCAAAAGGGATTATTGTGAATGTTTTACTATGTTAAGCAGCACGCAAAACAACTTTACTGGGTGGTTTGAGACATCTAAGGGTTGTAGCTCCAGTTCTCTTGCACCTGTCCCACTAGATTGTGCGTACTACTGCTGGCATTCTTGATGTATATGATGCCATCAAATGTGTTCATGATGGAGTATTTGAGAAAATTGTCACAGATGATATGTAACTTGAGTGTTGCAAGTATTGTGCTTAGTGACGAGATTATATCTGTTCTTAGATTACTTCCTTAGGAGAATATGGAAATTATGGTGACATAATATGAGAATATTAAAATATTTGCAATTATGGTGACATACTATGAGAATATTAAAATATTTGCTCATCTTTCTCATCATCTTGAATTCGAGATTGAGCATCGCTTTGCTAGTGCAAGCAAGCTCGCCAAGCCAGGCAAGCCTAAGGAGAGTAAGATATCCAAGGGAAACAATCCTCCAAAGAAAAAGGAAATAAAGGTTGAGTGTCCAAAAGAAAAGAGTAACAAGCAAAGTGGGGGAAAGTGCAATGCTCCTGCTGGTAAGTGGTAAATCAGCCTTGCCCTGCTTTTATTGTGGGAAGACTGGTTACTTCACACCTGAATGCCTTAGCCAAAAAAGGTACGAACCATTTATTCCTTTGAGTATGCTAATGTATGCAAAGAGGTGCTAGTTGTTAATCCTGTATCTAATAGTTGGACTGTGGATTTAAGAGTGGTGAAACTTATAGCGAGGGATGAAGATCGGTTCAGAGAGTTTCATTGAGTTCCTGTGGGAGGGAAGATACTCATAACGAATAAGGCCACTAAGGATGTGGTGGGCATGGGGACCTAATAATTAAAATTCCAATATGCTCAGTCTACCATCTCTCACAAGAAGGTCATTTGTTTGCTTTTTAGGCAATAAAGTAGAAATTAAAATTTATAATGATTTCGGTTTTGGAGGATTTCTAGTTGATAGACTTTATACTTTGGATATGGAAGAGTAGTTTGCGTTATTTCATCTCCTCCTCCTTCTACTAATGATGTATCATCCCTTCACTTTTAATTTCCTTATGATATATTTGCATCTATATTGTGGCAATGGTAGATTTGGGCACATAAGTAAATATATTATTGGCAAGATTAACCAACAAAAGATTATTAGGCTTATTGACCACAGTAGACTTACCCACACGTGAACCTTGTTTAATGGAGAAGTCCACTAGAAACTTGATTCCTAAGGCCTAAAGATGGAAAGAGGCCTTAGAAATTATCCATTTTCAAAGGATCTTTGTTTCCATCACTTACAAACATGTGGCGCCACTCTGGGCCAACGTTTTGCATGAAAACCAATACATTAAAAATAAGGCGCCACTTGCGTAACTTCAAATCGTGTCTTATTTTCAACCAAAAAATGGCGTAACTCAGATTAGTGCCTCCCTCAACTAGTCAGCTAGCTGTTGGGACACTTGACATCATTTCAAGGTCTATTGCACACTTGTCGAAGCCTTGAGGACCCACTTTTTGCATGGGCTTATATCTAGGGCGCAACTTGGACTTGCGCACTAGTGGATGATTTGAAGTTGTGCATTTTTTTAAGATTTCCTTCCCCTCATATTTTCAAGGTTTACCCTTTCAAAACTTTGTAAATAGCCCTACCGACCAATTTTCACCTACCTTTTGGAGACTACGTTAAAATTATGCTAAAATTGTATAAGAAGAGAGATTATTCTACAAGGTCTGTGCTTTCTTAATAATTGATTTATGCATGGACTAGTAGGCCTATCATAGCTTTGGTGCAAGGTCTTCTTTGCAAGCATTTGACTATGAACATGCCTCCCACATATCCCGGCGTGGACATCTTGAACCACTCGATGGGCTTCTTCCTCAAGCACCGAAGCAACATGTGGTTGAAAGACTTCTTGAACAAATCCCCTCTGCAGATGGCATAGCGAGTTTCACACGAATGCAAGCAAGAAAACATATGCGCTAAAGCTAATGCTAGCGCTAGGCTAGACCTTGCTTCTTTCAAGAAAATAGATGCGCTAACGCTAGCGCTAGGCTAGCCCTTGCTTCTTGCTTTCGAGCCAACGAAGACAAGCAAGAAAACGGATGCACTAATGTGTCGTTGCTTATTGGCTTTCGAGCCTACGCTTGTTGGCTTTTTGCTCTTGCAAAGCCCTCAAAAGTGAATGCTTTGATGTTGCAAGCCCCAATTTGATGTGTAACCTATGCTACACATCTTCTTGCTTGGGGCTTGCAACAACAAAAGCCCTCTTCCACTTTTCCTTTGCTCGCGCCCTCTCAAAATTTTACTTTGACATTGCTACCATTGGCTTTGCTCGTTGGTAACCAAAATCACCTTTGTTTCCTACAACCGTAGGTTCGCTTTGGAAACGTTAGCAAAGAAAGCTTAGACATGACCAGGGCTTGGCTTGCTACGCTTCAAAGAGTTGATACACTTGGAAAGGGGCCGGGTCTGGTGGTAGCAACCCCATACGTAGTTACCATGTTGTTGTTTCCAATTCTGCTGACAACACCCATTGACACCTTCAAAATAGCTAATTCCCAAATCTATATGAAAAAATAGGTAGGAGCTTGTCTTTCCCACTGAATTACCTCAAGAAAAAAAAAAGAAAAAAAGAGTTGATACTTGTTGCTGATTTGGAGCTTATAGAAGGCAACACTTTATTTATTTAGTATTTCATATTCCTTTACGTTATCTTCATCTCAGTCTCTCCTTCCTCCATAGATCAATTCTCATGATTATGTTTGTATTCTTTTAAAATTTTTATATTCTATTTTATTTAAAGGATTTAGAATTTTTGTAAAGGAAGGTTGGAGCTCATTGTATCGAGTATCGAATCACTATCTAGGTGCTATAAATGTTAGGCCCCTTAGGTATCCATTTTAAGGTTGGCCCAATACTTATAGTTTTGAGTGAATTCCATAATCCACGCATACTTCTAATTCACATTATGCATATGCAAGTTTATTGACTTGTATAAGCATAATCATAGGCCCCTCGGCCTCTTCCAAGGGTGGCAATCACATTTCCAGCACCTTTTCTCTCTTTAACCAGTTTGTAGAGTATTATGAAGGAGTTGGCATGGTCACAAACCTTGCAACTCTCTCTTGGGGGCGCTACAATTCCAAGCAAGAAGGAAGCTTACAAATATTCTTAAAGTGCATATGTACAAGACAAGGAGCAGTCCAAGCTTAACTCTCTCACACAATTCTTGATCTCTTTCGCTGGGTCTCACCTTACTACTCCAATGGGAGAGTGCTTAGACTCTCTCTCTCGCTCACATTCTTTCTCTCTCAAGAGGAGTTCCACCACTCTCTCACACCCTTTGTCATTTTTGCTGTGTTGAGGCTCATTGTGAGTTGAGGCCTACACCTCTCCCCCTTTTATAGTGAGAGTTAGGGCCTAGAATGGACGTGAAGGGTGAGCCTTCACTCCTTCTCCTGCCAAGTTTGCTAAACCAGATGTCTCTAGGGCTTTGGGGATATATGCCCAGGAATGTTCTTCTAAGTCTTTTGGTATGGGAGGAGTCTTCTTCTTCTATGTTCTCTGAGTTTTTACAGAGAGTCTGATTCTTTTAGTTAAGGTCTACTGGAGTTTTCCTAGGCTTATTGGATTGGAACTGGGGAAGTCATGGCTAGGATTGTTCCTAGAAGAAGGTCCTTGAAGTCAACCAACAGTGACCTACAAATTGGCAAATCTCATAAATCATGAGGTTGGAGCCCCGAATCAAATTTGGGTCATTCAAGTTGCGCGATCGTAATGATTTGGGCACAAAACAATGTGCGCTTGACATGCGTAGCTCAACTACTGATCCCAAATGTTTGTTTCACGTGTTGGTTTCCTGGTTGGTAACAATTCTAGTCAATTTTGGATCTTCGGTTAACTGGTTTCGAATTTTCTCCTAACATATTATCTTTGGTTTTGATTTTCTTAACAATGGGTGGAAATAGTAGTTTTATAAGTCAAAGAGGCCCCGGACCACGTGGCTAGTTGTTCGGCTCAATCAGAACCGTACATCTTTGTGCAGCTCATTATGCATGACGCTTGTACACATGCACAACTTGATATTTGTCCGGTGAACTGAGTGACAACCCAAAATTTCTCGTGATCAATGGTTGCTAGCTATTTTCCAATGATTTGATGAGGCATACATGCCATTTCTCAGTTTGGAACGGACTTTATGGTTCAACTCCATCTCATGTGTCCTATTCTTTAAAGGGAACGCAAGGATTTTCAAATATTCTTTATGCTCTATAGGGAGTAAAGATCATGTTTGGGGGTATCATAGTGTGTACAAAGCTAGTACGATCCCTATAGTGTAAGAATTTTGAAATAATTCCAAACTTAGAGGGTGTGTCCAAAAGCAATATGTCAAGCTCTTTTATTCATGGGATGGCTACTCAGGGTACAATAAGATTAGGATGTCCCCAAAGGACAAAGAGTAAATAGCATTTTGCACGATCAAAAAGATATATTGCTGTAAGATGATGCCGTTCAGTGTGAAGAATGCATGGGCTACATATCAACGTGTAATGACAGTTGTCTCTAAATCTAAAGATTGTTGCACTCACATACACGATGCTTGGGGTAGTGATTGAAAAGCTACAAAAATATCAGCTTAAGATGAATCCTTTGAAATATGCATCTGATATTAGATCAATCAAGTTTCATGGTTTTGTGCATCGAGGGATTGAGATTGATCATGTGAAAATCAACGCAATATAGGATATGATGCCACCCACTAACCTTTGAGAGTTAAAAGTCCGTACAAGGAAGACTTTCCTATAGGAAGTTCAATTTAAATTTATCAGGAAGATGTAACTTTAGGCTTACGGCAAAGGATATGCCTTTCATATGGGGAAACGTCTGTTAGACAACTTATCAGGCGATTAGGGATTATCTCTTGAAACCACCGCTCTTTATGACACCAATTTTAGGCAGGCTGTTAATACGGTATATGACTGCCTTGGAAGGGTCACAGGGCACAATGATGAAGGCATTAAGGTTGCTCTATATTATCTATATCACAGCATGATGGCATGTGAATACAACTATTTGGCCATTGAGAAAATGTCTCTCACTTCAGTATTTTTCGTTCAGAAGTTGGGGCATTACCTATTGGCTCATTCCATACAACCTATTTCACGAGCAGATCCCATAAAATTCTTGATGACACGACTAACTTTGTTGGGGTGTTTTGCCAAGTGGGTACCGTTTCTTATGGGATTTGATTTCGCCTATGTCCCATAGAAGGTTGTGAAACATGCTCTTACAAACGTCTTAGCCGGCCATCCTTTATGAGGATTGTCTAGATAAGGAAGTGATGTGCACTCAATAGGAGTTATTCTTTGATGGTGCATCTCAAGAAAAGGGATCTAGAGCTAGAGTTTTGTTCATATCTCTTGATAAAAGTCTCCTCCCATATGCGTTTTCTCTGGAGAAAAAATAATTTAACAATGACGCAAAGCATCGAGCCTATTTGTAATGATTCTTTCATGATTAGCTCATAATTCTTTCATTATTAGCCCTTATAAATACATTTAGGGAAATTTGCCAAAATGCACCTAATATAATACATATTAGAATTTCGCCCTTATTGTTTTATTTAATTACAAAATACCCATCAAAATACATATGATATTGAGTTGGAATAGTACAGAAAAGGGTAAACTTAAATAGCTGAAAGGTGTTGTATTTTGATAAATTTATCATACACTTGCGAGGAATGCTACTTACTATAGCAACTTTTATAAATAGGTAGAGTTGAATTACTTGAAGGGAATAAGTGCACACTTATTTTGATAATTCCAAACATATAACGAATTCATATTTATTTCTGATGCAAATAATATTACGGTTATTTTAATTTTTTTATTATTCTTTAGTTTATCTCTTCAGGAATAGGAGAGGAGGTGAGCAAGATATTTGTGGGCATTGAGTTTGTGTGTGAGTTGATATTTATTGATTGGGTTAGTTAGTTTAGGAATATAAATAGTATAAGGTTAAATATAGGGGGTTTATCTTTTCAACTTGGGAACGTTTTGGATAAAAAGTAGATTAAGAGAGAAGATATCTGTTTGGTACTTGATGGTTAAGAGATCACGTGAATTTAAGATGAAAAATATAGGGATAAGAGAAAATAGGTTGGAAATAAAATTGAAAAGTCAGTTGTTTATTTATTTATTTATTTTTTTAAGTGCGTTTAAAAGAACGTTTCCCTTCATTGTAAAAGGTGGTAGATGAATTAATAAAATTTGGTCTTGTGAAGATATTTTTGGGGTAGATTCCCTTACATACCTTGAGAGGGGGTATATTCGCTCAGCCTTGGGGTGGATTCTCTTAAAGACCTTAAGGGAGGGTATATTCTTTGAAAATGTTATTTTTATTTTTTTCTGATTTTATTTTCTCAATTTGCATCAATTGATATCAGAGCTGCATTAATTTCTTAACGATTCATTGTCGCTAAAGTCTTCCTATTACATCAATTCATCAAATCGAATGCATACACGTGCTTAGATCCCACACACTAGCTGGAGGTATTGGTTGGAATGCACATAATTAAAGGAAAAAGTTTATATAAGGATGCTACCTTATAGTGTAGAACTATGGATGCTCCTTAAAAATCCAAAGAAAAATGTAGTTTTAATGTTGAAAAACCCTTTGATTGATCATCTTGACATCGAAATGTATGACTATGAAAAATAAAAAGATTGTAAGTCTCTGAAATAGTGCATTTTACAACATATTATCTACACCGTCCATTTTCAAGATTTTCATAGGTTATAGATCTACTTGATTTTAACCATTTTTGAAATTTTAAATTTTATAATTAGATATAAAAATAAATTTTGAGATAATCCTAAAACATTTTACATCAAAAATATATACCATGATAAATTTGAAGGGCACCTTACCTCTGCACACCTACGGAGGCGTCCGTATGCAAACTGCACCCATAATAAAATAAAAGAAATCCTTCAGCTATGAGTGTGGTAAAAACTCGAGACTCTCCTTTAGAGCTACCGTTTTCGGTGTTAGAATATTTGCGCATCCGATTTTTCTTCTCTTCGGACAATAACTGCGCTAACCTACACAAATAAATCAAAATTTAGTTAGTTCCATACTTATAATTTCCAATTAATCTCAAGCAAAATTTCTATTTCCTTGCTACCGGTTTGTGTTTTGGAAAAATGTTTCATGCGGTCTGGAACGCATTTCTACAATTTGGGGTCCCGAGGTATAATGCATCGATCTTAAAGATAGATGTAAATAGGTGGTCCATCTAAAAATAATTGTAACTAACTGTCCAAATGTTTTCATAATATAAACATCTTTTTCAATTTTCAATTTTGTTTTCTTCATATTCATGACCTCCATGTTAAAGATTGTATATTTTCTAAAATTAGGATCAAAATATATTTATTGGCAAACCGTATTTCTACAATATGAGGGCTGGCCGCATAGAAACCGTGTCATGTTTTTGCTAATGAAGGGAAATTTGTCAAAATACACGTAAATTTTGAAATGTGTAATAACTTACTCTTTATTAGAATGCACGCAACTTTTTAACTATGTAATAGTGTATTCTTTTTCGACTGTTACAACTTATGGTCATGTGTATTGGGATACTAATTCGAAATAAAATACAAAAAACATGGATAAAATATTGCAAAATTGAATTTTTATTTACATTTTGATTCATTTCCCACTTATAAACCACAGGCGTACTTTATATTTCCTTGATATAAAAATTACCTTTACGAATAAATGGAGCTTCATTACCCAAGGCAAGAAAATCTATTAAACTGAAAAAATCATTTTGTGTAAGTGGGTTATTGATGCGTTTGATTTTGATGTTTGCAAACAACGAAAAAGCATAGCATGCGAAATTCGTTAGTGGACTTTAGGAAGTAGATTTAAGTACCTGATTAGTGCGTCCTTGTTGGTGCCTCCATGGCTCAAATATTCCAGTGTCCAAGTTTACCCTCGAAATTGGCTTTTCCAAGAGCTCTTCATCCGCCTTCACAAGATCGTTCTAAGTTTTTTCCCGCTGCAATGTCGACGGCCTTTGTATCTCCCATTAATCGATCATGACAATAATAACATCACACATTTTACAACAATGTTTTATAATTCGGTGATCTCGGATTGATAACACCAATTTAAATGAAGAATCAATAGGAACTGAACTGATTTCGAGATGGTATGAGTTCAAGCGTGCTCCTTCCCCCTAAACCCACCCTTTCGTATTTCTTTTTTATTTTCCCAAAGCTTATCTAATTCCCCCTAAATCTGGACCCATAAAGCCCTATTTTAATTTTATTTCATATCATTTTTTTTTTCTTTTTCTGTATCAACACCTATTCAAACTAATCCAGGATGACGATCTAGCAATCCGATGTGGATCTTTGAGGTCAAAGAACCACCTCTCGGATCCGGATTTTCATAGACTGATTTAGACGAAATTTGGACAGGGAAACCTTAACCCAATGAAAAAAATTGCATGCCCCCACAATCCCGCATGTGTACATGTACGCATGCATATGTCATATGTACAAGTCACACAATCATCCGTACATGATTCCAACATATAAGCAGTTGTTTTCGCGGGGCATACAAGCATACATAGCATATGCTTATATCACGTAACATATAACAGTGGAGTGGGAATTGACACCGTTTGAGGACTTTGTTTACTCCTTATTGATGGAGGGGCAAGCTTTTTATGCTTTCCCTAATGCATAAAATTTAGATATTTTCCCCTTTTGAATTGTATATTGAGAATGGACAGTTGAGATGATCTCAATCACAATGACACATCTCTACATTATTTTATTTTTAATTTTTTTCTACAAACTATATTGATACCAAAATTTAGGTGTCCACTCCTCTCTTAGACTCGTATTTGTAAAAATATAAAAAATATTTCCCATAAAATAAAATGACAAAAATACCTTTGAAAATTTCAAGGAGCATTTTGGTCATTATATTTTGTCGAAAAATTATTTTAGTATTTTTATTAGGTGCGCCCCCTTGAGAAAATGACACGTGCCAAATTTTATATTCATACAATTTGTAGAAAATTAACTAAAAATAAAATACTCTAAAACATCCGATCCTGATTTAGACATGAATATTTATTGATAATTACTAACTAATCTTATCTAGATATATATACCCATACAATCAATATATCTTTATATATATATATATATATATATATATGCTAACATTCCATCTCAAACTTAAGATACTTTTACACAAAGTAGTTGGAGGAGTTTGAACAATAAGTTGCATAAAATAATGAGTAGGATCTTAAAGTCTTTACGTGCATGGCGTGACCAATTGGATGTTTAAGTCTTCACGTGCATGGCGTGACCAATAGAAGTAGTGATCTCTATGATCAAATGCTCGAACAACAAGCACATAATGGTACTTGAGCCAACATAACTCGGTGTGGATTCGAGACAGATTCAACAACTCGTAGTCCGAGACTGATTCAACAACTCGCAATCTAGAACACATGCCAGAACAAAGACAAATGTTATTTTGCAGAGAGTTGAAACACGACTCGGTAGAGAACATATGTTTTGAAAGCGAATCTGAGGCCTTTGGCAGTGCTCTCTTGTTATATGAGTTTCTTTGATTCAACCATGGACGAAGAGGAGAGCTGATGTTTTTTGCAAAAAGGGGAGTCTCTTAATTTCTTTAACATATCTCATAGAAGATGTTGCAAAAAGGGGAGTCTCTTAATTTTCTTTAACAAAACTCATAGAAGATGTTGCAAAAGGGGGAGTCTCTTCATTTTTTTAACAAAACTCATAGAAGATGTTAAACTAAACTGAATAGAGCCATGATTGATACCATATTAGAAACTCAAAATACTACAGAGAACTCTCTTAATTATCCCCGTATAAATATACGGGTAGTAACAGTTCTGGATAGACATCAACAGTTGTTGATAATTACAAACTAATCTTATCATAATTCTAGGCATCTAACCTTATTAAGAGATATATACACATACAATATATATATATATATATATATATATATTAACAACCTGACCTCGCCTATTCAATATGCTAGAATAGCGAGACTATAAAGCACCAGAGTTGCTTTTAATTTCTAGTGTGAAGCAGTAAGAAAGAGAAGAAAAGTGTCAAGAAAATATCTTGTAAATGCTATGCTCGCTTGAAAGTATAATCTACTTCTACTCAGTATAATCTACTTCTACTCCCTCGTTTTGAAGACCTACACACGAGGATTTTTCAAGTCAGAAATTTTAAATATCACTTGAGAATTACTAGATGATTATTTTAAAAAAAAGTTTTCAAAACTGAGTTTTTCAACACTTAGATTCACCATCTAAAAAATTAGATGGTCTCTATGTTGGGTTTAAATGGCTATTAAAGGCCTTATGAGAGCCTTTATAAATTTTTTATATAGTGAAACATAAACTCAATAGGATTGTAGTCATTGTGTGGACTATATTAAGCAAATTGCGATTTGCTGATACTCGACATGTTAGGCTAGCCGAGTTTTGGAAAAACCCAATATAACTGAGCATAAGGATCTAACCTGCTAGATTGGAATAAACTTTAAGGCCCTTTTAGGGTATGACCTCCCATCAATCTGACCTCTTCAACCTTGGGTAGGATTTAACTCTATATTTGAATCATCTTTGAGGTGAGTGATGAAGATCGAATTTCTATAACCCTAAAGTTCCTTTCGAACCTTTGCTCAATAACCCACTGTCTCTTAAAATGCCACCCATTTCTCTCTAACCACAGTGCCCACAGTGTTGTTGTGATCATAGTCCCACATAGGACATACCCGCCTTTTGGAACAGTGGGGATCACGCACGATCGAATTCTATATCACCCACTGTATTTAAAATAAAAATAAGTCCAGTATATAGTGTTTGATATGTAGAGAGTACAAAAAATGCAATATAGAAGATGGTCTACCATTTCCTCTGCATTCATGCATAACAAGTCCATATTTGGAATACTCAACCTCTCCACCATAGGTTATTCACATTGTTATCAACAAGCCACTCTATAAGTTTTCTTTTCCCTATGTTTCCATTTATTCCTCGAACTAGCTCAAAGAATCTGAGAAAAAGCTAAAGTTGTTGGCCCGACTCTTAAAAGTTCAACAGAAAAATAAAGTTTCTACAGCATATTGCAAGTGTGACACCATTAGTCATCCTTCCTTTATCTCGCATCCATCCAGTAAACGGGCCTTTCAGGTTCACTGACTTTGATATAGTGCTCATGGATTCTACTATGAGAAAGGGCAAAGGGGAAAAGGGCCCCTTGATTTCTCTAGATGCCATTAAGAAACATTATGATGCTAGGTTGATTAAACAGATAAATGGTGGAAGTGAAATATCGGGAGATCCTCTCTACGTTTTTCCTCAGTGTTCGTTAACTCTTCGATTTTTAGCAAATATGACCGAGTCACTGTATTAAAAGCACTATCTAAGTCGAATTTATCAGATGAGGCCTCATTTTCTAGAGTGGAGACCTTCGACCTACCAATATATTGTGTGGGCACAATGTCTGCTACATCAGTAAGATGATTCATATCTACTCTCTTGAGAGCTCTCCCTTCAAGCTTTTTAATGATTATGGGCACGTGTGTTGCATGAGAGTAGATAAATAATTATTAAAAACAATTTAGTATAAATAAAAATAATATTTGTGTTTGAGCACATAAATGTGCTCTTTTGGAAGCATCCCTAAGTTAGAAGACCTAATTGGGAGATTTTTTTCAATCTGAAATTTTGGAAACCACCTAAAAATCATTAGATGATTATTTTCAAAAAGAAAAAAAAAAATTGAAATCTGACCTTTTGAACACTTAGATCTTACTTTCTAAAACTGGATGGTCTCTATTCAACCTCAAGACATTATTTTATCAAGTGTATAGAGGTTGCAATCAGGAAATTTTTTTATTGAAGTTAATTTATGGGCTAAAAAGGTTACATCCCTGAAATTTGGATTCCTCAAATTAATTTTAGGATAGGTTTTACATGAGGGAGTAAATACACAATATACTCTCACATTAGCATAATGTTTACTGAGGTCATGATTTTAAGTACACACTAAAAATTTCAGCCCAATCTAATTTATAAAACGAAAGAAAATATTGTAACAAATTATAAATCGCACTCTCAATCATCCATAAGATCACGTGTCAACCATATACTATTGATGTAAAGGGTGTGAAACGTTTATATAACGTGTCAACCATATACTATTGATGTAAAGGGTGTCTAAAAAATACTCTAGAAAAGATTATTTTAACATTGAAAAACCCTCTAAATGATCATCTCAACCTTGATATGTAAGGATATGAAGAAAAAAATAATTTCAAGTCCTATAGTAGTAAATTTTGCAGCAAGTTATCTAGACCATCTTTTTCAAGATTTTTAAGTGCTTGTTATGTACCATTTCTTAACTTTTAGAGTTTATTACTAGGGATGAAAATAGATTTTCAAGTCATTGTAATGTTTTCGATACCGGAACTATATCTCCAAGCAAAATTTAAAGGTGTATCTTATTTATATATATAAGGTTGACACTTTAAAATGCATAATGCATAGTTAAGGTGCACCTTTAAAATCCTTCAAAAAAAGTTGTTTTAATGTTGAAAAAATATATAATTGATCATCTTGACATCAAGAGATATAGTTATAGAGAAATCAAGATATTTAAAGTCCAAAATATACTACATCTTGCAGCACATTATCTGGACCGTCCATTTTCAAGATTTTCATGCAATTATAGATATCCTTAATTTGAACTACTTTTGAAGTTTAAAGATTTATAATTAGAGATAAAAATAAATTGTCGTACAACCTAAGAATTTTCGACACCAAAATTACATCTCATAACAAAGTTTGGAAGTATATCTTTTTTTTTTTTTTGGGTAATTAGATGTACCTTACTTTGATTGTTTAAGATTGCAACCTTATGCTAACCACGCTCTACATACCTATGAGGTACTCCTACTTTCGTATCTCACATGGCCCAATTTGAGTTTAGGTCGTTGGGCGGCTATGATATATTGAAGTTTTTTATTTTTATATTTTAAAATGCTATTGACATGAAATGTGGTGCGTCCATATTGCATCAATCAAAATAGAGTGAACCCAATAAAAAAAATAATATTTAAACTAAACAATGTGACCAAAATGGGAGTTATCTTAAGTTTGAAATGAATGTAATTATCTCTACTCCTACAAGATGAAAGCTTATTCTTGCCCAAGTGGTGAATGTGGACATGAAGATATGCCATATATGCTTCAAAAGCCAATTTGGTTGTCGATACTTTGGCCAAAGCAGCAGTATGTATGAATGAAGCAACGGTGTGGCGTGCTCAGCCCCTAGAGTTTGTATCGATTTCAATTGTATTTGATGTTGCTAGTGTCCCTTTTGGCAAAGGTTGTTTAAGGATTGTTCATGTAATATTTTCTAAGTTCTTAAAAAATGGGTAGGGCCGATATCCCTAGGGATTCATCCCAATAAAAAGAGTGCGGTCTGTATAGAACCGAGGCTCTAAACAATCAAAGTAGACCTACCTTCAAATAGTGTCGCGAAATGTGGTTTCATTACTAGAAATCTTTGTAATAGCTTTAAAATATATTTTCATTTAATTATAAAATTTAAAGCTTAAAAATAGTGTAGATCGGGGAGATCTATGAAAACTTGAAAATGTTGAAAATTGATGGCTAAAAATGTGGTGCAAGATGTGCTCTTTTCAAAGCTTGAAATCCATTTTTTTGTTTTTTTCATATCCATGCGTCTTTGAGGTCAAGATGATCAATTTGAGGATATTTGGGGCATTAAAACAACCTCTTCTAATGAATTTTTTTTAAGGAGGGCTCTAGTTTGATTGTTTAGAACTTGGATACTATATAAACATTTTTCAAAAAAAAAAAAAAAAAAACTTCAAAGCACCGAACCCAAAACAATAATCTTACGAAGAGCCCACTCTCTCTCTCTCGCGTACGTGAGCAGTGAGAAATGTCATTTTTCGTATTTTCAAACATAAGAGTGTACATATTCCATTTCTTCAAAAGAAAGCTTGGATAACCTTAAAATTGATGCCAAGACCATTACGATTTCAATGGCTGCATTAGATCAATAACTCTACAAGAACACGATTGCATCTAAAATAAAATAGACAAAAAGATTTGTTTGTCTTTCAAAGTTTGTTTTATTTTTATTTATTTATTTGTTTATTATTATTGTTATTGTTATTGTTATTATTATTATTATTATTGGGGTTAAATCCCCATGCTTCATAAAGTCATTTTTTTCCACTATTTATTATTACTAAAACATTAATCATCTCTCTATTGTTTGTTGTCCTATGGTCTTAGGATCAATTTGTAGCTAACCCACCCACAAAGAGGAAGAGACTGAGAAAATGATTATAAAATAAAGATAGAATGAAATTTGGATGGTATAACATGAGACTATTTATTTTTAGTACAAGGTCACAATTATTTTTAGTTGTCAGATGTAAAATCTAACAACTTGGAACGCGTATTTTGGATTTTGAGTTCAGTTAATGAGACATCCCCAACTACTCAATTCTACCTCCCATGACCTTATTGTTTGAAAGATAAATGATTTTATTTCGAAGTAATGTTTCAAAACCCAGTGATCTTGGTAAAAATAATCACCAATCCAAACGAGAAATCAGTCGGGACCAAACTGTATGGGTGACAACGGGTAGGATACAATTGAACCCGGATCTCAAATATATTCGGGTCCATGTTTTGTACCTAAACCGTTTGATTTGTCGTTTAAATGCTAAAGATGATTACGAGTTCTTATGGTATACGATCCTTAATACACCAAAACGAATAGAGCTTAAAGTATAGTATTTTATGTCCAACAGTTTACGGATACAGGTCGGGTCCAGCTAGACCCGGATCCAAACCCGAATAGTGTTCAAGTCCAAGTTTTGGACCCAGACCCAACCCATCGGGTACAAAAAGTAGACCCATACCCGGATTCGAGGTCGGGTTTACTCATCAGGTCCCAGGTCTGATCGGGGCCATTGCCACCCCTACCAAACTGGTTTTGAGAAGCTATTGGCACTAGCCTAGTCCGCTGCCACCCCGGACCCACCCCCCCTCCAAAAAAAAAAAAAACCGCCATTATAATTTTATTTTTAAATTGCCAATTTGTACCAATTCAGATTGATCCAGATCAACAATTGGAAATCCAACAGGCGTGGGATGGATGATCCACCCCACGGATCAGGGTTTTAAGACGTCAAATTCGAAGGCATTTACGTTGAGGATACGGTGAGTAAATAGCATATCAAGGAAAAATCCAAGAGATTGTAGCAACTGGGGCCTTCGATGGAGTTTAGGATTAGCTTTGCCTATGGAAGTCATTACAGTATGGCCACATCAAGAAAGGTCAATAATCGCTAACAAAAAGATTTCAATAAAGCTTTTCAGGACTATAAATTCCATGGGCAAGAGATCTAGAAGGTGCAACCAGTTCCTTAAAATAATATCACATCTCTCAAATTCTGCTTTGGAGGTTTCAAAGACGTCATTTTAACTTATTGGACTTTTAGCTCGAAAGATGGAATCAACACCACATAAGGATCTGTATTTGGGGATCTGTATTTTTGCCTGAATTGAGCATTCAATAAAGATATTGGGTGCTGAAAAGGCTCATTGAATTCAAATCAATTTTATTCTAGGCTAAACATATCCCTTTGGTACTATTACGGTTCTTAAGTATTTTATACTTTGAAGTTAAAGCATTGTCCGGATTGGAACGGATGGGAAATTGGCCCCTACCAACCCGGTTTTTTGTCGAAATCGCAAATCGGTCTGACTCGGATGGACGCGTCCAGTCTTGTCAAGGACTTGGCAAGTCTGTCAAGGTACTGAATGATCTAGACCAACCTGGTCACCTAGTTCCACACGTTATATTTTTTAATTTTTGAGGAACAATTCTAACACCAGAGATTTGGTCTGATTGCTGATCAATCACCGATCTAGATTGACAATTCTCCAATTTGAACAGGATTTCTAGAAGTCTGGTTCACCTAGTCCGATTTATATATTCATCTATCTTTTTCTCATCCGCACGTAAGTTGTTTTCAGCCTTCAACCAAGGTGACAACAAGTGCCTTATATTTGAGTTGTCAAAATGAATAAAAAAATTTGAGCTTGTTATAAGGAATTTAAGGATACGATATTTTCAATTTAAGGAACTGGGTCCACCTACTAAACGTCTGGCCCATGTAATTTATAGTTTTAAAGGCCTTATTGAAATCTTTTTGTTAGAGATTTAATCTTTTGACCTTTTGTCACGTGGTCATACTGAAATGACCTTCTAAGCACATAGAGAATATAGTTGATTTTTATTTTTTATTTTTTTTAAGGTTGGCTGTTAGGTTGAAGAAGCTGCAATCCCAAAATTTCAGGGCTTACAAATTCTACTGGTTTGAGTTTTACCCGTGGGAGCTCTTGCATGAGCATAAAAATCTTTTGAAAATTATCAAAGGCCCATTTCATGTAGTTGAATTTATTATTTTCCCCTTTTTTTTTTTTTTTTTTTCTTTTTAGGTTGGGGGGTCCCAGAGATTAAGGGGCATGCAAGTTATTTTATAAGGGAAGAAGGTTTCGAAGGTACTTTGGGCCAAAATAGACTAGACTGAGCCCCTATTTGGTTTGGGCTCCTAGCCCCTATTTGGTTTCGGGCTGCTGGGTGCATACGGGCACATTTCTAGTTTTGTTGCACATTACTAAACTGATGAGAGGTCTGGCCGGCATTTGGTTTCTTCTCCACAATTATAGTGGATCGACATTAGAGATGTTCCTAAGGTGAACTCCAATGGTTAAGGCATTTGCAGCACTCCATCCCAAGTTCGAACCTACCCCTTCACTAACCATCCCCACCCCCCCAAAACCCACCAAAAATCGAAGAAGTATTGGATGTATGTAAACCAGGGGCACCTGCTCTTTGCCTGCTTTACCATCTAACCAGGGGCACCTGCTCTTTGCCTGCTTTACCATCTAGGTTAACGTTCTAAAACGTGTTTATTTCCCTCACGCTCCTGAGAAAACCCATACAAATGACGAGGTTGCAATAATCTTCTCAAGTATATACGTTAACTTCTTCCATCTCATGCACAGAGGTGCCCCAACTAGCTCCATTTGTGTTTGTGCAAATTCATTTAATGCACATCCCAAACTGCTTTTCAATTCGTGCGTGTTTTGTAAGTGCATGCTGATGTCTATTACTTTGCTTTCATTTCAAATTAATTCGCAACAAAATTTTCAGATCACCATTTTCATATATTTCTCAACTGAATTTCTGAACACTTAAAACAGGATCGATGTATAACAAACATTAAATAGGCAAACCGATGTTACAATACACTCAAGAGCGCGAAAAACTTTACGTGCAGACCCATCACACTTTAATGGAAGTTGTGCAAACTTTTTGCAGAGTCAAAGGGTATTTGATAGAAGCATAGCAATGGTCATCGGGCCCACTCCTCCAGGAACTGGAGCTATAGCTGAAGCAATCTTGCATGCCTCTTCATAATATACATCACCCAGCAGCCGATATCCTCGTTGACTGGTTGGATCCTGTAGAATGAAACCAAGCAATTAGTCATGATTCATGAATAGAGAAATGGGCAATCTGAGTCCCTTGGCTTTAGTTTAGTGAAAAGACATTGCATGAAAGGGGTGATGGATTTGAAATTCGACACAAAAACAAACCATGCTAATCGATTCATGTCTTCATACGAAGAACGGACAATGTGATAAACACTACTCACACCATGCAAATTAACACTCAAAAGTAAAAAATAATGGAATCGAGAATCTCTCTCTACAATGTTGTTTCTCAAGAGATTTTCAAATTTTAGGATTTTCTCCATATTCTTTATAACATGAATTAGCATATCGAAGTAAGAAAATGATAACAATAAAAGAAAACATAATAATATGAAATGCTAACATGTGAGGAAAAGAGCATAAAATGTGTGTTCTTACTAACATGTGAGAAGAAGAACATAAAATGTCTGTTCTTTTTTTTTTGGGAAAATGACCTCGACCCCCCTCCCTAAAATTTCCATCCCTATTAACCCCTCAAGTTTTAAATTTTGGGACCGTTAGCCCCCTAATTATGTTTTTCTTTGTTTTTTTTATAAATTTGATATTTTTATTTTACAAAATACCAAACCCTTCCATTAGTCAACTTCCTTTCTTTTCTCGTCTAAGACCAATCTTACTTCCAAAGACCCACTCTATAAATTTAGACACAAAAAAAATGATTTTTTTTAATATTGTGACCTATTTTACAATTGCATCAATGTCTTTTGAACTTTGAAAATGATTAGTCAATATCTTTATTACTATTGTTAATGGATTATTATTATTTATTTATTCACTTAATTAAAGAAATTTCTCAAAATACCTATAAGAGATGAATTATTTTACAATTAATATATTATTGTTGTTATTATTGTTATTATTATAATTATTGTTAATTATAATAATAATAATAATAATAATAATAATAATAATAATAATAATAATAATAATAATAATAATAATAATAATAATAATAATAATAATAATAATAATAATAATAATAATAATAATAATAATAATAATAATAATAATAATAATAATAATAATAATAATAATAATAATAATAGTAATAATAATAATTATTACTATTATCATCATCATCATCATCACCATCAATAACATTTTTATATCAAGTCACCAAAAAAAAAACGGATGACCAATGTATAGGTTTAGCACTTTGTGATCAAATTTGTTAAACAAACAAAAAAAAACATAAATAGGGGGCTAATGGTCCCAAAGTTTTCAACTTGAAAGGGAACAAGGGATTTTGGTGATTCCAAAGGGCTAATAGGACGGAAATTTCGGGGAGGGGACAGAAGTCATTTTCCCTCACCAGCATCACAGAAACCTCAAGCTTTTAACTCTTAATAACTTTGATATAACATTCTCTAGAATATTTTGATATTTAAGTTTCATACTTTTATTTTCCTGATACTTCTAATGACCTACATTTTTCATAAATGTAAACATTTTATTTTTATCAAAAGGGCGTGGTTATGTTTAAGCATAAATGTTATTTAAATGATGCAACTTCTAAGAAAAAATCAGAAAAAATATTGGTCTTAGGGAGAACAAATTTTTGGAAAACCTCGCAAGATTTTAAGAGAAAAAAGTGGTAACATTTATCACTTTGGGATTAGAGCGTGGCATCTCTTTCGGTATGTGTATATTAAACAGAAAATAAAAGTTCTGCAAATATAGCTAAAATACGCACATCCACAGCTTTAATCCCAACATCAATCACTGCAGCACCAGGCTTTATCCAGTTGCCCCTCACTAAGTTTGCAACTCCAACAATCGCGATGACAATATCTGCCTCCCTTGTGATTTCTGCTGGATTCTTGGTCCTGGAGTGCACAATGCTCACAGTTGCACTATGCCTCTGCAAACGCAGCATCAGATAATATAAGTCCCACTAGTAAACAGAAGAAAATAAAAACTTACAAATTCTTTGTTGTGATTTATGAAGGTATAAGTGGGGGTCACTGGAACCCAACTCAATCACCAAAATGAAAATCTTGGGTTTGTTGGTGTCTTTATCATTACCATATTTTTTAATGATCCTTATAGATGTTCTGAGTGTCTCAGTGGATGAATGAAATTCAGTTACCAATTAAGAAAAAAGATCCAACAGATAAGGGAAAGGGAAGATCTTATATATGTTGACTACATTAAATGCCATTAGCATAAATTAACAAATATTAATGAGTTAAAGAACTTCAAGGAAGTCGCAACTTAAATAGAACATTTATTTATAGAGAGAGAGTCTTATTTTTTAAAGTGGTATTTTTTTTCTTTTGGTGGGTGGGGGGGGGGGGGGGGGAAATGCTATTGGGAATCTACAGTGAAAAAGTTTTAGTTTTCTACCTGTAACAGAAGGGCAGCAGGGGTTCCAACAATATTGCTTCAGCCAACAAGTACTGCTCGTTTACCTTCAATCTTAATGCCGGACCGAGTCAGCAACTCTATGCAACCTTTGGGGGTGCATGGAACAAATAATGGTGCCCTGCCTTGCATGGCAAGCCGCCCCATGTTCAACTCATTAAAGCCATCTACATCTTTTTCAATGCTAACGGCATTCACAACTTTCTCTTCGTTCATATGCTGTCACCAAACCATAGAAGTAGCAATACTGGTAATTAAAAGAAGCCCAATCTAAAGCTGCACAAGATATTCACAAATTAAATGAATAGGAATTTCAAATTGAAAATACACCATAAACAATCACAAAGAGGCCAATAATGATGTACTGTCGTATTTTCAGATAGAAAGATATTTCCCGGCTAGCTGTATGTGCTATCATGAAGGAACAAATAGTATGCCATCAAATGGACACATCTACTCAAAACCCATGGGTCGGAAGAGTCAAAGAACAGTTTGTACCAGGAAAGAAACTGAGAACTCATAAGAAAAGAGAAGACATGGAAAGCAGACTACCACAAATCCAATCACAAAATGAGAATTAGATTACTGTTGTTAAGTCGCATAAGATGGAGGTGCATTTGCAACTACTAAGGGGGCATTGATTATGCCAACATTGATCCATATGGGACCGGCAAGTCTCCACGCTTCAAGAAATCGCCACTTTTCCCATGGCAAATGGTAGAAGCTGAAACGTCTGAATATTTCAAGTAAAATGACTAGCCGTTTGGAGTCCAAGATTCTTGGAAAATCTTGACAAAGTTATAACAGTATAATACTCAATGAATTTAAGCATGCGTGTGCGTGCAAGCATGAGCATAATTTCATCTTAGTATCATCAGATCATATGTATTAAATTTAGATAAATTCCTTAGGGCGTGTTTGTCATCTGGAACTTCAGTTGTCAGACAACTGAAGTTCCAACTTACTGTCCAAGTTCCAAATTTGGTTAGGCCGATGTTTGAGGCATGAGGAGACCATCTCACACAAAACATGAAGTGCAGTCCTCCACCCTACCCGAGGGAGAGCAGCGCTTCATCTTTTTATTTCCGTTCGCTCTCCCCCAGCTCAAAACCCTAACGCTTAGCGTTCTCTCCAAGAGCGAGCTCTCCTCCTACAATGCCATCCTCTTCTCTCTCCTCACTCTACAATGCTCCTCTGCTTTCTCAATGCTCCCAAATTCAAAAGGCCATGAGCCTCTCTCGAACCATGAGAGAGAGGTTTGAACCCAAAACATACATTTCCAATAAATTGGCTGTTGGACTCTGTTCAGTTGGTAGAGTTGAGGAAGCTGTTGAATTGCTCAATGAAATTAATCAAAATTCATGTGAAAAACCAGAAATTTTATACATATACAGGTGCCATAGATGGTCTTTATAAAGTGGGGCTATCAGCTGAAGCAAGGCAATTGCTTGAGGAAGCCATTAATTTAGGTATGAAGCCAACCCCAATTGCTTATAATACTCTGCTCAATGGTTGCAGTAAAGAAGGAAGGGCTTTCGAGGGGTTTAGCCTTTACAGGAGATGATTGATAGGAAAATTTATGCTGATTTCATTAGCCATGCAAATTTACTTCATGGTTTGTTGAAATGGAATGCAATCAAAATGGGTCTACAAATTTACGATCAAATGTCGAGAATTGAGTTCGAACCATGTGAAAGAACCTTTGACTAAGCTTGCTCAAGGTCTTTGTAGGCTTTCTTTGTGTAAAGAAATCTCTGAGGTAGACGTAGAGAGGTTTTAGGAGAACTGGGGAATTGGGGTATGTACCATCTCCTCATTGTCTAATGACTCATTCTCTCTACAAGAGGAGAGATTGATGGAGAAAGCTTTGTCAATTCCAAGAGCAATTATCGAAAACGGGCATCCTCCAAAGAGGATGACTTATAACACTGATATTAAGGTGCTTTGTACCAAGGGGAGGATAGATGATGGTGCAAATGAGTGTGATGAAACTCATGTTAGACAAACAAGTCCTAGTAAAGCTCATACAACATCTTGGTTAAAGAATTTAATCGATTGGATCGGGTCTTTGATGCAGCTAATCTTTGTGCAATTGTATTGAAGAGGGGTGTGTTCCTTATCAGCAACCAGCTGAAATTTTGGTGAAAGAAACTGAGTTTTGTGAAGCTAGCACCATTTGATTACTAGATTTTTGACACTTACGAGTTTATGCAATGCATCTGATGGATTACTAAGAATACAGGTCGATTCCAAGAAACTATTCAGTGACAGCTTTCTTTGGGTGTAGGAGATATTTGGTTTGGTGAAGAGAGAGTGAGAGTGAGAGTGTGTGTGTGTTTAAGCTGGAATCAAACCCTCAGACTTCAGGTTCAGATATGGAGCTGGAACCCCATAATGGAGCCTTTGATGTCAGAAACAGAGGATTCACATTCTTGTTAGTTTCCAAATTTAGTTATACTGGAGTAAATGGGCCCTTTGATTGCTGAGACCCATGGGGCAAAAAAAGCAGAAAAAATTCAGGGGTCAGAATGCTCAATTTTCTTGGAAATTGATCCAAATTCCATCCAAGTATTACATTGAACTCCGCTAAATTCTAACAAAACCAGTAGCTGGTCGGAGACTTGGCCATGATTTGACAACAAAATTTTGAATCAAGCACACCGGCCTGATTTAGAGAAAGAATTCTTCTGATTTTTTTTCTAATCGGTTCCTCCAAAATTTGGTGATCTGTTTGAACTTTGAAGTACCACCCAAAGTTTGCAGCATTTGAAGTTTAGATGAATTTTAAGAAATGGCTAACTCATGAGAGGATGTAATACCATTACATTGAACTGTTTGCTCCCTCCCTCGCTCGCTCCCTCTCCCTCCCCATCCATGCACAAATAAATTCCACCTAAAACCTTTGTTAGGAATAACTTATGTTTCAGCAAAATTAGCTGGTTGGCAATCCTCAATTAGCCATCTTTCCCTTCACTTATCCCGGTTTACAATAAAAAGCCAGAGACAAATAGATGACTCAAAGGAATTCCTAAGCAAAGTAATCATAAATAGTGGCAGTTTCATTAATTTGGATGTGAGGTTTCCAAGCACAACTTGAGGAGACTCTCGGTTGTTAAGAGACTTGAATTAGCAAAACAGGATCCTTTCAGGCAAGTGGTAATAAGTAGTAATAACACTTTGGAGGGGAACTGAGTAGACTGCGGTCTATAGTGATTGGAGGCAAATAGAGTAGGAGCATTAATGGCGGAGTTTGGGGGGCTGGAACTGGATTGTGATACATTTCAAGGATATTGAGGTCCATTGTGTTTATAGGGGCATCTGGGAGATGGTAGTACCACTCAGTTCTGTTTTGATGTCTGATGTGGCAGGTGTGCAAGCATATTAGAACCAAACAAGGTGCATTGGTCAAGTATTTCAAGGTTAGGGAGTACAGAAGCTGGAAACCTCTTCTTTCACTTCTCAAGAAAAACTCCTAATCATAACCGTCTTCTTCCCTCCTTTTCAGATCTCAATTTCTATTATGTGTCATCTCATTCTTATCGTATATAGCTCCTAGAAAACACAAACAACTGCCCTTATTATGTGATCCTTGTATTGGTATCTTACTAACTTAATGATTGCATTGATAAAATGTTCCAACCACAAGTTCAAGGCTAACAGGGACAGGTTTCCAAGATTCATATCCACTGTCCAATAATTCAGGCCAATAATCAGACAAGGATATGGGTAAAGATGTCCTATTGAACAATTCTAGGACATACAATGTGTGAAAAACTCTTATATGACAAGTTAATCCACCTAAAAGAACTAAAAATTTTGTAATGTCCAAAAAAACAGTATTGCGCATTCCGTTCACATATGCACATGTATGCATATTTAAAATTTTAAAAAATTATTTATCCAATTGATTGAGAGTAATTGTTGTGCATAAGACCATACCAAAAAGCTCAACAGGTCTAGATTACTAAATAAAGTGAAATGAAAATAACAATCTTCATTTCTATAAGTTTGTATTCTGGGGAGAAATAAACTTTTTTTCTTTTAGCATTCTAGCTAGAATAATACATCAAATGAGAACAAATGAGAATATCGATGCTTAAATTGTAACCGTGGCAGTTACGGCGTATGAAAGAACCAAAAAATTCATCATCACATACGGAAGAACTCAAAAAGTCAACATAGTTAAGAACTTTGAAGTGAATGGTTAGATATTCAAATTAAATAATCAGACATCAACATTTAGATCCACAGTGGATTTTTTTAAATTTACTTTTTACATTTCTAAAATTTTAAGTTTTCCATTTTATTGGTAATTACTCATTTCAAATATACCAAGTTGCAATTCATATGTAAGACATAAAAACTTAAATGACACTTGTGTATCATAGATAAAAAACAATGGTCTAGATCATGTTCTGCAAATGGTTACAAGCAGTGTTTTCAAACTCAGGGAGTCCAACTCGGACTCACCCAAGTTACAGGGCTCAGCAGGGAGGCGTCTCAAGCCCGAAACTCCCCAACTGAGGGGTATATATAAGTGATATATAAATCAGTAAAATGGGTTTATCATTGATATAATCAAATTTTTTTTTTTGATAAAGTTAATTGTATTGCTATAAATATTTTACATGGAGTGTTTGAACCGAGAGTCCCTCCATGGTAGGACCCTTCGTAAAAAATGGGTCAACCGACCCTATACAAAATGATCGTATCGATCTGTCCAAAGTTATACAAAATACACAATGAGATTACAAAAAAAGGGCCTATAGTATTACTATAATCATTGAATCAGTTCTACTTGACTTATAATTATTCTATATATACTTTTTTATGGTTTTATGATTTTTAATGGTTTTTTATTTTTCTCATTTTTCTGAGAAAATGATCTTTAACCACTTTTTTTATTTTTTGACCTTTTGAAAAAAAATATTCTCGTCTTTTATTGTACTTTTTCTGTTGTTCTGTTTACCTTTCTTTACCAATTTAAGGAATTTTTCCTTTTTTGGGTTTTTTGGCTATTTGGTCCACTCGCACAGACTCAGGCGAGCAACTAGAACTCACCTGAGTACCTCAGCCAGGCTAGGGACCAAGATCTGAGCCCAAGCTGAGTTTAAAAGCAAAGGTTACAAAAGGGAATTTGTAGTGATGAACTCATAACTAGATAACCTAATGTGGAGACATACCTTTGGAAGGGGAAGTTGAATAAGAATGCCATGAACTGTAGGATCAACATTGAAACGTGATACAGCAGGGAGAACTTCTGCTTCTGAAGAATCTTCAGGTAAATGAACCTCTTGAGATGTAATGCCCGCAGCTTCACAAGCTTTCTTCTTATTTCGAACATAAGTTTGACAATCGGGTCTTGAACCAACTAAAATGACAGCCAACCCTGGAACTATGCCAAGTGCATCTTTCATCCTAGATACTTCAACTGCAAGTTCATTTCTAATTTGCTTTGCAATTGACTTTCCATCAATAACTATCGCAGCGGGTTCACTTGGCACTATAAAATACATAGAAATTAATTATGTACAATGATCCCAAATTGAGTCTAATCACAAAATATGCATCCAAACCCACACACACACAAAATGTGAGCATAAGCTTGTATGCGGAGAGAGAGAAGGAAAGAAGCAAAACATGTCATCGATAATAATTTGGCATAACATACAACGTGAAACAATAATTCCATGGTTGATCGTGTTCAACACATTCATTAAGACAATATGTTATGTACCCTAAATATACAACAAAAACATAAATGTGTTTAACACATAAACAAAATTCTGTGGCAAATGTCTAGGGAAAATATTACTCAACCTGCATGGTTAATCATGTTAAATACATTCATTAAGCCAATATGTCCTATGCCTTATAAATTAGAGCAAAACAACAAATGTATTCACCACATTAACAAAATTCTGTGAGCATATCTTTTTGCGGCAAATTAATTCAGGCACATTTTGCTCAAAACCTCCAGGAATAAACAAGAATCAAAAGGAAAGCTATAAAGCAAAAGCAAATAGTACAGAAATTAAACTCACTTAGTACCGGTTCTATTAATTAGAGGTAAATGGGTCGACATCTGCCAATCCAAATGGTATACAAGTCAAAACCTACACAGTGCATTCCTAAAATGAGAAAACAAGTACATGACGAGGTTCAGTGGCTTATTTGACTTAATCTTCTTATTTTACGTCACTACCCACAATTACAACTACAAACTCCTAACTAGAACAATCACCTCAATCATGTATATACAATAGATTGAAACGTTTATACGAACAAACCGAACAAAAATCTAGTACAACATAGAAAACTTTCTGTTAGTGACATTGAGAACACATTAAACAAACTAATCCAATCAAATGATCTATCACAATATATAAAACTTTCCTTCAGAGGTATTGAGAACTCAATAACTGCTTTAATTGCAATTATCATAACAAATCTACAGTTTTAACAATGTCATGCAAAATTAAATTTTCTAGTACATGAAAATTTTTACAGTTTGTCAGAATGCACATGTACAAGCTATCCAGCTCATTGCATACTTGATTATAAATATATACGTTGACACGTAAACAACACGCCCATGGTGTCCATAAGAAACTTAATGCCATTTGCTCCTCTATATACGTTTGGTGGTATTAAAAATGTCATACTTGCAGATTAGCTTCAGACAAGCTCATAAATTCGCAAAATGAAGCAATGAAATTCATTAAAAAAAGAAAGAGAGAGAAATAAAAATGAACAGTATCGTCAGAAAACCCAAATTTGTCACTCATTCCCATTTGGAAACACGCATTTCAGTATTTTGCCTGCCAAGGAACTGTAAGCATTAACCAGTACTATCAATGTATCAATGCAATCACAAGAAATAGAATAACAGAAATCCAAAGTAAATACAAACTCCAAAACAAAAAGCATTCCAGTAAAGTAAGAACTCACAGCTAGCATCTTGGACGGCCATAATGGGGTTGACACATATTTCATGCAATTACAACCCAATAGAAGGTGACAGTGGGGCATGCCTATCTGGAAGAAAGGAATGATAAGGAGCAGTAGGGCTTGAGCAAAAACGTTGCAGGCGAGAAGCTTTAATAGACGAATGCTTGGGTGAATGAAAATACATTGAGTTTGCTGCGGATTTTAAAGCTAGAGACTCCATTGAAAGGGTCTCAGCAATGGAGATGGATTGCAACTCTCCATTGATTTTCTATGGTCCTTTAACCCAAAAATAAAAGCTAAAATACCTCGAGGACCGCAAATGTAGAAATAAGGTCCCCACACATGAAACAATTTTCTATTTTTTAATTATATACGCACTTGAAAAAACAATGTCTTCAGATTGAATAGAGACCGTCCAATATTTAGATGGTGAGATCTAAGAGTTCAAAACTCAAATTTTAATTTTTTTAATAATAATCATCTAATAATCCTCAAATAATTATCTAAATTTCATATCGAAAAAATCGCCCAAGTACATCTTCTAATTGAGGGAGTAGTAGAAAATTATATTGGTGATGGAACATAGTGTACGTGCTCAAATAAAATCATCGGCATATCGAGCACTACCATACAATAATGTCAAATCTCAAATTCTCAAACAAATCGAATGGTTTGCATTTTGACATTCCCAAATTTTTTTTAAAAAAATTCTCTTTCCTAAGTATTTAATGATATGAGCATTCTTGATTTTTTTTTTTAAGATAATTAGCATTCTTGACTTAGCAATAACCGAACTCGCTCTCTAAATGTAAAGAAATTGCACTTATTCACCACGTGGAGGCAACGACAGTTGAGTTAGAAAATAAGAAACGAATCTACCATCAGAGAGTGACACATTATTCAATATTTTATATATTTGTAAATATTCCAATTCATAATCATGAGCACGTGTCGTATTTTAAAATTAAATCAAACAATATATGTAAAATATTAATAGTTCAAGGGTGTTTTGACAAAATTGTGAATAAAAATTAAACAGAATAGAAGAAGAGAATTAGTAACCAATAGTTAAATTGTTACGAGATCTATTAAGGTAGTCAAATGATCTTATATAACTTTCAAATTTCATTTGAATGAAGTACCTCTACCGATGGAGTGACCCAAATTACCCTTTTTCAATTTTGGAAATGCTAAAGGCAGGAGGCAGAGGACATAGGAATCCTTACTTGTTGAGGGTTCGGAACCTAAAACATGCATTGCATTTGAAAATACCCTATTATTCATTGTAAGCATTCGCCAATATCGGTGCAATCACATGAAATACAATAATAGAAATCCAAAATAAATACAAACCCCAAAACAAAAATAATTCCAGTAAAGTAACAGTTCAAAGAAACTCACAACTAGTGTCATAGAGCGCCAGAATGAGGTTAACACATTTTTCATGCAATTTCAACCCAAGAGAAGGTGAGAGTGGGGCATGTCTCTTTGGCAGAAGGGGACGAGAAGGAGAAAAATTGTAGGCGAGAAGCATTAATAGACGAATGCTTGGGTCAATGAAAATACAGCGACTTTCCTGCGGATTTAAATGTTAGGGACTCAATTGGAAGTGTTTCATTGAAGAAGAGCACTGGAGTTTAGGGTTTCTACTCCAAGCGCTCTACCAAATGACATCATGATGCTACAATGTAGGAAATATTATCAACTGGTTGTAAATTATATATATATATATATATATATATATATATATGGAAAAGCCTTCCTAATGTTTATAGGCAAAAATGAATAGTGATTTCATCTACCCTCATTACCATTCAAATTTTTTCGCACAGTCACAATTATCCAATAGTATTTTATTTTTTATTTTTTATTTACAAATCGAAATGACTTGAAATTTGAATATTACGTTCATCTTAATGAGGCGAATGTAATAAAAATATAAAAAAAATTATCCACAAAAAATCAATTGATCAAAATCCCCCGAAACATTTCAGGGGTATTTTAATTAATTTTTTTATGTAAAATATTTTTTTTATATTTTTCGAAGATTCCCCTATTTTTGATGAATACACGTTCCAAATTTCAAATCATTCTGATTTGTAAAAAAATTGAAAAATGAAACACTATCGGACAATTGTGACCGCGCGATGAACTTTGAATGGTAATGAAAGTAGGCGAAATCACTATTTATTTTCGCCTATAGGCACTGCGTAGTGTTTTCCTATATATATATATATATATATATATATATATATATATTCACGGGACAATCCATCAGTATTATAATAATTTTATCCGTCTCTCACAATAGCTATTTGAATATTAACTACATTATTTTTTAATAATTTTTTATTAATCAATAAATTTTTTTTTGTTAGGAATAATAATGGCAACCATAGGGAAGCAACAACATACAAAAGCACACCAACGATCAAGAGAATATCGTCATGCAATACGAGTAAGAGCACAACAAACAAAATAAAGAACATGCTTGCGCAAATGAGAGCCATAAGTGGAACACACAACAAACAAAACAAATAACATGCTATAAAAGATAATACATTAATCCTCAACTAAACTTCTAACACAGATTTTGATACTACGGAAATCTACTTAGATATACTTCCAAATTGCTCCCGCTGTCATGCGGTGCACCTACAATATGAGCCATCCGGATTCTGTTGCTGCAATGGATAGATTCTATTATCATAGACAGAGCCTCCTTTAGAATTATGAGAACTATTTATAGGAGAAGCTGATCACTGCAAAATATTCCAAGAAATATGCAAGGATATAATTTAGCATTTCAGTTTGCTATATTCTCAATACCTGAAACAATGGAAAATTAATATAAAGGAAAATCAGTTTACATATTTAAAATAAGTGGTCAGGTGTACCTCTACTATCCATAATTGATTACAGAAATTGATAAACTGATATTTCTATAATTATATTATTATGATATAAAAAATGAGACAAGCAACAGATTACATAAAATACGCATTCATGATCAAATAACTGAGAAACAGTACATTATTGACATTCTAAATGATCTGTAATCGCTCTTATATGTGTAATCGTTCTTATATCCCATTACCATATCACATAAATATTTTATATGAATTCTTGAGTATAATTTTGAGCACAAAAAAAATGATTTAGCATGCCTTGTTAATTATATTTAGTCGCAAAAAAATGCGTCTAGTTGAAATAGCTTACTTTGGATGTGGGAGATGCTTTCTTTGGTGAAGTGTGTGTGTATTTCTAGGATCAAACCTGCAAACTTCTGTTTCAGATATGGAGCTGGAACTATAATGCAGCCTTTGATGTCAGAAATTCAAACCAGGGGATTCACATTCTTTTGCTAGTTTCCAAGTTCAGTTATACTGGAGTAAATGGCCCCTGTGATTGTTGACATCCCATGGGCCAAAATGAGAAAAAAAAAATTCGAGAGTCAGAATGCTCAATTTTCTTTGAAAATTGATCCAAATCCCATCAAAGTGTTATTTAACTCAGATGAATTCTAGAAAAACCAGTCGCTGGTTAGATATTTGGCCGTGATTTGACAAAAAATGTTAAATTAACATAATGAGTGAATCAAGCATAACAGCCTGATTTAGCGCAAGAATTCTTCAAAATTTTCTTTTTAATGGGTCCTTCTAAAATTTGTTGATTTGTTTGAAGTACCACCCAAATTTTGGTGATTCTTCAATATTCTCTTCTTCTGAAAATCGGTGCCTCGGATCGGGCATCCCAAAAACCCATTAAGATTGGTGAATCGGCGGTTTCGATCGGAAATCAGTCGAATCGGTCGGATTTGGCATTAAAAAAAATCCAAAAAATTATGAAAAATCATTATAAATGTTGTTTTTTAAGAATATAATAAAAAATAGGGGTACTACATTATTAACTTTTATTTATTTATTCATCAATATGCAAATATTGAGATGTTCTTTCTCTGTATGAACTTATGTTAACCATTAAATTTACATCACATAAAAGAAGAATCATAAAATTATCATGAATGACGTATATAATCACACATGGACTACAATAAAGCATACGATTCATAAAATACGAACTTTACCTAGTAAAAATAATAGCTCACGATGACTATAGGTCCATATCAGAAAAAAAAAGAAGGAAAAAAACAGAAAAGAAAAAGAGAAATGATCCCCCAATAAACATCAAGAGAATATGAAAATGAAAAAACGAATAAAAATGAAAACCCAACAATGATTCAAACAAGAAACCCAAATTATTACAACCTTCCTAACTATAATATAAAATTGTTACAACTTAACTAACTATAATATTATATACTAAAATTGAAATTGTTGGTTTATATTTTATAATTATTTTACTATACAAATAATAAAAAATACAAAATATCTTATAGTATCATCTAATTTAAAATATATTATTGACAATTAAAAAAAAAAGTACATTACGTAATTTATAATGAAAATAAATTAATAAATAAAAAACAAGATTTGGTTATCAATGTAGAAATTATTAGAATGCGTCCAATTTTCAAAATAAGAAATTAACTTTTCAAAAATCTAATTTTTTAGATTTCTAGAATAAATTTAGTGGAAGAGATTCTTAGGGGAGAGAGAGAAAGAGAGAGAGAGAGAGAGAGAGAGAGAGAGAGAGAGAGAGAAAGAGAGATTTCAAATGGCCTCATTATGAACCGGATCTCTTTAAATTAATATTCTTAAATTTATGTTAATGACCACTATGTTATAAAAATAAAAAATATAATCAGATCATTTATTCCTAGGTAAAAAAAAAAGTCTAACAATAGGCATTGATATATGAGAGAGAGGAAAAAAGCTAACATGCTCCGTGCCTCCAGCAGTCCAATGACGTTGTGCATGTCGAATGGGACGAAATGTCCCACGTCGAAAAATTAGAATAAGGGTGCTTGAAAAGTATGATGAAGTATGAGGCAGTGTGCCTATGGTTGATAAGGGCATGTGGCCCTAGGGGGGACATGATTGACGACAACAAGAGGCACACATGGCCATGTAAGACCTGAAGTACATGTACACCACAATTGCCCCATTTTTAAAGGAAATTAGAAAAATGTCCTTCTAACTTTTTTTAAAAAAAAGTGTGATGAAGTCAATACTCTGTCATGCTTACTATGCAAACATGGTCGGATCTTGTTTTATGACTGGATCCGGAACGGTATAGCTGATACCCAATCCAAATCGCTCAATTTCGGATTGGGTCACCGATTTTTTGAACACTGATTTTAAGTAATGGTTAATTCATGAGAGGATGTAATACCATTACATTGAATTACTTGCTCCCTCCGTCCCTTCATCTATTCACAAATAAATTCCATTTACAAAAGTTTGTTAGGAATAACATATTTGTCAGCAACACCAACTGGTTGACAATCCTCAATTATCAATCTTTCCTTTCATTTACCTATACGATTATAATATTGGGTGCGTGTAATGCATTATACGTGTAATGCATTATACACTTACTCCCTAGGGATTTTCCTAATATTTTCAAGGACTTTTGGATGTCTAATTTTTAAGGAATTTTATAAAATTGTTTTATATTTTGTGAGTTTCAAGGGATTTTTTATGATTTTTATGTGATTTATTATGGGAGATTGGGGGGTTTATACAGGGTTCGGAAGTAGGTATCTCCCATAGCCATTGGAGATTATGCTTCGTAATAATTAATTTCCTCAGATAATCCCAGCCAAAATCCTAGTCAAACCTCATCCAAAAATGGTCAAACTGACCATCCAACCCTCTAGAACCTTTTGGAAAATTTTGGAGATTTCTAGGGTATGAAAGGGATAAGTGACGTGATATGAGTCGCTAGGCCCATTGGGATTAGCAACGAGAGGCATGTTGCTAGCCTAGACAAACTCCTAGTGATTAAGAGAAACCTGTTGAATCTAGCCGTGGTGGCCTGGTCTAGTTCGGACACATCTTTGGATTTGCAATATGGGGTTTTCTAGTGATTCTATACTGACATGGTATTCTGACCCGATTTAGTTGGGCATGATGGTTTCATATAGATTGTGGACTACGTTTATAGGTATACTACAACTCACTAAGCTAGTATTGTCCCTAAGGCTCAGAATGATAGGTCTCTGAGAACTTTTTTTAGCCAAAATTTAAAAGGGGTGTATGCAATCCAATATAGGGAATGACCTAAACCTTGCTCCCTCTTGGTCCAATATGGGGAGGGCTTAAAACTTTCCCCTCTCGGTCCTATGGGGAACGACCAAAAACTGATACCTTCTTGGTCCGATATGGGTGTTACCCTAAAATTATCCCTTCTTAATACAAGATATTTGATGGCCTTAAAAGCTCCTCATCATGGTCTAACATGGGTCACGAGTCATGACCATAAAAACACTACTCATTTCATTCCCTCTACCATAATGCTTCATGTAATGCTCCTTTTTGGTCCAACATGGAGAATAACTTTAAACTTGACCCCTCTCAATCTAAAATGGGTGTGACCTTAAAAAACACCTTTATTCAGTTCAACGTGGGGAGAAACTTAAAACTTTCCCTCCCTCGATCTAACATGGGTCATCATCATCATTATTTTAGCTTTTTTTCAATTAATTGAGGTCGGCTACATGAATCGTGGTTTTCCATTATGTTTTATTAAAGGCTATATCCTCAGGGAGGCCAAAAGTCTCAATATCTTTTCAGATTACTTCCAACCACATCTTTTTGGGCCTACCCCTTGCCATTTTCAGTCCTTCCACTTGAACTAAGTTGCACCTTCTAACATGTATTGTACTTGGTCGGTATCACACATGGCCAACCTACCTAAATCTACTCTTTTTCATTTTATCACCTATTGTTGCTACGCTTAAATTCTTTTGAATAGATTCATTTCGAATTCTATCCCTTATTATCTTGCCACTCATCCATCTCAACATCCATATCTCCGCTACACTCATTCTATGGGTATATTGTTTTATCTCTTCTCGACATTCTGCCCCATAGAGCAAGGTTGGTCTCACCGCTGTCCTATAGAACTTTCCATTCAGCCTCTCGATCTAACACATGTGATGACCTTAAAAACACTCCCATGCTTTTTAACATGTATGAGTACCTTAAGAGCACGCCTTCTTCGTGCAATGTAGGGAATGACCTAATACTTCCCCCTCTCAGTCAGAGATAAGTAATGACTCTAAAAGCATTTCCATTTGGTCTATTCTAACTTATGTCCTTAAAAGCTCTCTCCCCAAGTCTTGTACTGGAGATGTGCTCATAAGCACTTGCAACAACCAAATATGCCCCAGGATCGCACTTATGATGCCCAATTTATGATGCTATTACCAAAAACTATTAGCAATTCTAATATCCAAGTGACAGAACAATAACTTTAGAAGACCGTGGAATGGAAGGCCGACACTAGTTGCACGAGGGGTAAGATGATCTGGATGACTGTCAGTATCATAATTGTCAAAGCTGGCCCGGTTCATCTAAGATAAGGGATAAGGACAATAGCGCCCAAACGGCCTATGCAGCTGGTCCAACCAAGTTTGCATGACCCCTCGAGCAGCCAACCTAGCATAGCATCCGAGGAAATCTTGCACAACAATCAAGCGTGCTCCCAAAGATGACAAGGTCAAGTATGATGTCCTTGCTCATCTCAAGAAGCTGCCATAATATTACGTGTCTATGATGTTCTAATGCTGTCAAAGGAGATTCATATGGCACTCTTTCAAGCTCTCACTCGCCCTGAGGACTATGAGGCTCAAGTCTAGTAGATCAAAGTGGACCCAGCTCTCCTTGCCAATTGAATGGAGATCATTTTCTTAGTTGATGATCTACAGTTAGAGTCCAAGTTTCATAACTGCCCATTATTTGTATATTGCCCACCCATCCCATGACTAGAATTATGTTGGATGGTAGTTCTGCTATCAAGTTGTTGCCTATGATAGTGCTCACCTACATGGGATTGGGAGTTGAGCATAACATATGGCTGAGGCTCAAAGTAGGGGACTTGAGCACTTGTGCCTAATTCCATGTCATTGAGGCTGACATATCCTCCAACTTCTTATAGGGGCAGCCTTAGCTTCATGAAAATGGTGTGATACCATCTACTTTGCATCAATGCTTCAAAATATTATCGTGAGGAAAGACAATATATGGTCTATGCTGATAAAAAGGAGGCTTCCCATAGAAAAATCCTATTATGTCGATGCGAATTACTACTTTATGGACATGGTACGAGCCAAGGAAAGAAAACTAGCACCATCAACCATGACTAAAGAAGTGGTCAACGCCAGAGCTGGTACATATTGAAGCCCATCTCATGTTTTGATCCCAATGAATAGGATGTGGGGAAATACCTTGGGAGCCATGTTCCAGGACATAGAGGAGGACAAAGTCAAAACTTTGACCCACTTAACCTAGACTCTTCTTCACTTCAAAAAAAATAACATCTTACACACTCTCTCTTCTTATCTTACTTTTTATCTTTTTGAAAGTAAGGCGAATCTAGTGCTTTGAGATCTTGCTATTCCCATGCATTGAACAAGCAATGGTAAGTGATTGAACTTCTATTTCTAGAGATGACAAATTTTCCAAAAGAACGTCATGCATATTAATTATTATATGTTGGGAATGTATCATTTTGAGTTAGCAATAACTTGCCCAAATATATGAAACATCTGTTCATCAATTTGTTCTCAAAAACCATAAAGCAAATTGATTTTTCATTGCCGCCGATTCACTCACATGTAATAACAATCTTTTCCATTTTCATTGATTGTTTATAATGCCATAAGTTGTGCAATTGTACTCAAAGTAAGCTCTAGTAGTCCACATTTCAAATTTTCAGAAAATTTTCAATTGACTCTCAGAGAAGCAAATATACTCCAACATTGCTCCTCAAGTTTCACTGCACATTTAAAACCGAAAAAATAAATGAATTATACAAATTAGCCAAAAAGCATAAAATTTAGAACATTAATCAAACAAATAATTAAAAAAAGAAAAACTAGCTCGTCATGTACTTAAGTGTCCTACCCACCCCTTGCGCGTGCATCTGACTCAAAAGACTTGTAGTGCGTGCCTCCTTGAAAGGGCTTGGGAATGTAGTTATGTATATATTTGCAGTTGCAGTGCATTTGGAAAGGGATTGAGAATGCACTATGTGCATTATTTGATCAAAAGAATTTATGCTCCCGTGGGATCGTTTCCTTATTCCCAACCTTGGGTAAAATTTAATTTAGGGGTAGTTTTAAGACCTCAAAATTTGAGGATGCCACCTTTTCATTCTATACCAAAATTTGAAGATGTCACTTTTTGCTGATGGCCTTTGAACCTCATCACTCCACCATCAAGTTTTCGTATTAGAATTTCGTTTTCCTCTAGTTTTTCTTAAAACTTATTTTGCTACTTTCTTAATGTAGGTAGCCTTCTCATTCTACATAACATTACTTCATGTTCAACATTCTATTTTCCTTCTTTAACTAATTTATCTTTAAATAAATCTACTTTTTTTAGCTTTTAAATTCCACGATCCAGTTCTTGGACACCTATAATTTCAACCCTTCTTTTCCATCTCTTTATGTAAACGTCCATAACCACGAGTCTATGTTACGTGGTCAAACTTTCTCCTGGGATAACCTTACGATTTTTACATGATAGTCGATCTACCTTCTTAACTAGGACGAAGTTTATCTAGCTTTTATATGATCTACTTTTGTAGGTTATTAAATGTTCATCTCGCTTTTGAAAGTAAGAGTTTGCAATTGCTAGGTAGCAAAATCTAGCATAGTTTCACCTATCGAATTTCTTTCACCAACCCATATCTCCCATGTATATCATTTCCTATTCTTCCCAACATGAACATATAAGTCCCCTCCTAAAAAGGTCACCTATCCATTTGGTATGTCTTAGACTAGTCTATCCATGTCCTCCCAAAAATATCTTAATTCTATCCTCTAGTCCTACTTGTGGTGTATAAGTACTAATTAAGTTAATTATCTCTTACCCTAATACAAATTTAATTAATAGGAGCCTATCACTTTGTCTCTTGACATTAATTATTTTATCTTTTAAATCTTTATCTACTTTTATGCCTAGCCATTTCTATTATTATCCTTTCCTATATACCAAAGTTTATACCAATTTATTTCTTTAATATTTTTCCCTTTCTACTTAGTGTCCCATTGACAAACTATGTTTAATTTCCTTCGTATCATTGAATCTACTAACTCCACAGTATTACTTGTAAGCATTTTTGTATTCCATGTGGCTAGATGAACTCTATTTTCTTTAACTCACTTCTTTACCGGCGCTCGTCCGAAATGTAAATACGGTTATGCTACATATAAATTTCAATACGGATATATGTGAACATGTGCATATATGTTGACAAGACACTACCACGTGTGGTGTCTAGATGTCTTTTTATGGGGTTCACGTTTTTTATATTCACATCCATTTTACAAATAGACACGCGTATCCGTTTCTCAGTAACATAGCACGATACCGAACACAGTGTTGATTTTGGACGATTAGATCTAAGAACTAAAGAACCCAATATCCAAATCTTTCTTGAAGATGATCAACTAGGAATTGGTTGAGTGGATCCCAAAACTTCAATCTTTTAAGTGAGGAAATGTATATTCCGCTAAATTTGGCAACACGCACACCAAACCAATGCATCACGCAAAATACTACGTTTGATTTGCTAACAAGAGTTCACGTCACATTATAGGAATCCAAGAAATGTCTTCCAATCTTTTTGTTTTCACCTACACCCTGTTTGGTAATTGATAAAACAAGAGAAAATGGTCTGTGTTCTCAGTTACCATAGTTTCCTTAGTTTGGAAATGGGAAAAGTGCGAAAACTCAGATACCAGCATTCCCTCTTGTTTCCACACTTTTCTCTTTTTAGGGGACAACTATAGAGTACCCTAAAGGGTATTTTGTCGATTTCTTGGGAAAATGGGGGAAACATAAAACTACCTCATCCCCATTTTATTTCTTTAACCTCATGTTCTCTTTCTCTTCTCAATCTCTCTTTGCTCAAGCTCTAGAGCTTTCTCTGGTTTTCACAGACAGGTTACCAAACTACAGTTCTCAGCTTCCGACGAGGGTTAGCTACTTCTACGTTTTATCCCCGGCTTCCAGTTTCTCAAAGATTTTCCAAAAAAAAAAACTTTCTTAGTTACCAAATACGCCCATACCTTACTATATGGGCATATCCACACGTGCACATAAGGAGGGAGAAACCCTATCCTTAAAAGCGATTGAATCATGGTCCCTATCATGGGGCCCGAACGTCCAATGAAATTTGGAGACGAAGAGGGACCACAAAGAGAGACGCCATGGTCTTTCTCGTGTCATTGTTTCCATCCAACTCCAGCTTTTTTGGTGGCGCCGAACAACCAAGACACGGAACTCCTTTCTCCCTATGGTTTCGTATCACTCTTTGGTTCATTAATTTGCCGGATTTATCGATCTTATAAGGTTGAGGTTTGTATAGAGCCGAGGCTCTAAACAATCAAAGTAAAGCATACTTTCAAATAGTATCGAGAAATATGATTTTAATACTAAAAATCTTTGTGATAATTTTAAAATATATTTTTATATGTAATTATAAAATTTAAAACTTCAAAAATAATGTAGATCATGAAAATCTATTGAAACATGAAAATCTTGAAAATTGATGGTCCGAAAATGCGTTGCATGATGCACTATCTCAAAAACTTGAAATCCATTTTTTTTTTATTATTTCCATGCATTTTGATGCCAAGATGATCAATTTGATGATATTTGAGCATCAAAACAACCTCTTCTTATAAAAATTTTGAGGTAGGTTCTAATTTGATTGTTTAGAGCCTTGGCTAACTTTGTCCATCTGATAATGGTTAGGTGAAAAAGGTGCCGCATCCCTTATTCGTGGAACGACTTTATAAAAATAATTTCATTTCTTACCCCCCTTCTCTATTGGTTGAAAATTATAGTTGTAACCCCCATCTAATACATTACGTCAGACACCTTTTGCGAATCATTCCTACAATGTTATGTGATTAAATAATCTCATACATTGCTCTCTAAAGTGATTGGAAAGGTATGCCTTGTCCAAATCACTTATGCTGCTCAAAGATATGTAAATGGTAGCAATGTATAAATTTTTTATATACAATTTAGAAGTTGTTGGCAAATGTTGGTGAGTCCTTTTTCTCCTTTTCTTTTCTTTTCCTCTCCTTCCTTCCTTTCTTTCTTTTATTTTTATTTTTTATTTTTCTTATTTTTATTAATTTTTTTTTGTCACTTATCCTTTTTTACATTATCTTTTTTTAGTTTATTTTAAAGGGTTATGTTAGGCAGTTTACACTAGAGAGTATTTTATAATTGTAATCAACAAATTTTGGATACTTATATACCCTTGTTTTATTTTGGTAAGGGTATTTTTGGTAATTAGGAGGGGTGTGACATCATTATTAGTGTGCTCGATGTGAGTGATGTCACATTCTATGTAGATGATGTCATACCCCTCCTAATGACCAAAAACACCATTATTAAAAAAATACTCCATGTACAAAACAAGGGTATATAAGTATTCAAAATTTGTTGAGTACAACTCAAAACAAGGATATTTAAGTATCCAAAATTTATTAAGTACAATTATAAAATGCTCTAGTGTTTGAACACCCTAACATAACCCTATTTTAAATATCCTCAACCATAAATGATGGGCAAGGTTGCTATGCGTCCAACTCTCATATTGTAGAAATGCGGGCTTGGCAATAAATATTTTTTTAACTATAATTTGATCGTAATTTTTTAGAGAATATATAATCTTTAACATGGAGATTATAAATATAAAAAAAATGTTTTTTTTTTTAAGACTAAAAATAATAATTATATTAAAAAACATTTGGACCTTACTCACACTTGTTTTTGGATGGACCACCTATTTGCATCCATCTTTAAAATGAATGATTTATACCTCTGGACCTCATACTATAGAAATGCAGTCCAGCCCACATGAAATAATTTTTCATAAATGATTTGGATAAATATTATTGGCAAATATCGGAACTTTGGGTGCATTAATAAAAAAGACTTTGTTTTTTTTGGGTAGATCAGTGGGGAAGTCAGCCCCTACGCATTCTGCTTAACCTCTCTCTCTCTCTCGTTTATCTTGTTTGCTTTTGCAGGCTGAAATTCCTAGTTAAGACCAGGCCTCATTCTCTGGGCCTACGTCTTAGTGACGTGCAGCTCTTATCAATCCTTCAAGATAAACACCGTACGGCTTCCCTACATGCTAGCAAGGATTGCAAAGTAAAAAAACCATTAAAAAAATCAAGGATTGTAAACTGAGGTATGAATGGTTCAAGGATAAGTATAAATGGTTCCCTACATGCTAGCAAGGATTGCAAATTGCAAAGTAAAAAAACCATTAAAAAAATCAAAGGATTGTAAACTGAAGTATGAATGGTTCAAGGATAAGTATAAATGGTTCATTGCTTCTGCATGTGTGACATCCTCTTGCTGCTTCCCAAAACAAAAACCAAGGTTAACAAATGTTTTACTCAACAAATATTCCTAAGATCAATACTCTCCTTCTCTTAACTTTCAACACTTGGGACATTCCAAAATTGTGGAAAATTCTTTTGTATAGTTCAAGGGGAGACGAACAAGTCACTAGGTCGGCCTCTCTAATCCTACTTGCTTACAAAGAAATCATGAAAGAGATTACTAAGAAATCATGAAAGAGACATCCTCATGCTGCTTCCCAAAAAAAAACCAAGGTTAACAAATGTTTTACTCAACAAATATTCCTAAGATCAATACCCTCCTTCTCTTAACTTTCAACACTTAGGACATTCCAAAATTGAGGAAAATTCTTTTGTATAGTTCAAGGGGAGACGAACGAGTCACTAGGTCAGCCTCTCTAATCCTACTTGCTTACTAAGAAATCATGAGAGAGATTGTACACCAACCTTTTGAAAATATCCTGCATTTCATTTTTTATTTTTATATGATGAGTCTTTTTATGAGCATATATATATATATATATATATGGTGACGTGATATCGTTTTCCAAAAAGAGAGAAGAATATAGAGAAGAATACCTCATTAGAAAAGGAGATCTCTAAATTGTCTAGAGAATTTGTGACGATAGACAGTCCAGAGAATCCAAGACAAGATACTCTTTTTAGGGCATAAAATTCTCTTTTTCTTCATAGACATACATCTTAAAATCAAGATGTTCAAATTGGAGGTTTTCCAGCATGAAAACACTCTCTTATAGATGATTTGATGTAAACTTTACTTTAATAGTGTAAGGTTAACACTATAGTTATTAAGAACAGAGGCGGTTTCACCAGTGTTTTGGCCGGTCTAGTCTAGAGTAAGAAACGGATTTAGTAAGAAAAAAAAAGTCAATACCAGTGTTTGATCGGTTTTGGCCTGTCTGACAAGCGGTTTCGACCAATTTGACCATCTGAACAAACTGGACATTTTTTCTAATGTATTATATATTTTTAAATTATTATTCACATTGTCTTTTTTATATTCGAAAGATCAGATCAAGTTGTTTCGATTGACGATTAGACCGGTTTTGATTAGACCAGGCCCATCACGGGTCACAGTGAACATGCAGATCATAATAACACTGGTTGACACCTTATATGAACTTTTACTTTTTCCAAATTGTTTTCTTTCTTTTTCACTTTCTGAACTGTTAAACCATAGATATTATTATTACGAGTTTCCATTAATGTATTAAAAACTTGTTTTTCTTTTTGGGTAGATATAGCATTAGAAACTCAACGATGTGAAAATATAAGGTCACATTTAAAATAACACGCTTAAGTGTGGAAACAAATGCTGAAGAAAGGAAAGAGACTGAAATAATTATTGATGAGATTCACCTAGGTAAGAAATCCCTATTATACCTCAAATTATGACACGTGCCACATATAGTAAAGAGAAATTTATACGAAACATGCCTCCTTTGACAAGGTTAGCCAATGGGATACCAAGTTATTAACACATTAAAAGGCCTATTAAGCCATTTGGAATCACACCAAGCAAGAAACCGTTTCCAATTAGTTACCCAAAATTTGTTTTAATACTTACCCAATAAAAAAAAAAAAAAGAAACAGTTTCCAATGAAATAAGCACATGAATATTCGAGGTATTTCAGACCAAATTTGGCTGATTATTTCCAACTAAATTCCTTGACCATTTCATGTTAATCTTCCAATGTTCATGAGTTGACCGTCCCATGATATTGCCCCTATTGCCTATGCTTCTTGTTCTATAAGTGCCCCAATCCACTTCTTTTTTGGCTCAATAGTTGTTTCTCTCCCTACAAGCCCACCTTATCCTCCCTCTCTCTACCATAATTTGACCTATCTTTTTCTCTCTCTACCTATCCCAACCTCTCTACATCGTACTCTAATTTTGTCATTTGGCCCAGTTTATATCTATCTCTCTTACATACTCACACCTTTGGGCCCTGGGGTTTTGGGGGCCAACCCAATAACAGTAATTGGCTTTACAGCATTTGAATGGAGATGGAAGGGGGAAGGTGGAGCATGAACCAGCCTCCAACTTATGGAGAGATGATAACAATTCTAAGCATCGATGGAGGTGGAATAAGAGGGACTATCCCCGCTACGATCCTCAGCTTCCTCGAGCACCAGCTCCAAGTATTAATTCATCCTGCTCTTCACTATACATTTATTTTAATTGCGTAGCTTCAAATCGAAACCTTAATTCATCCTGCACTTTTATCTACTGTGTGAGAGAGAGCAAACCGTAGTCACAATTGCTTCTTAGTGTTCACAGGTATTGGTTTTTCTTTGCTTCCCTACTCAAATAACAAAAAGTCCATACAAACAAAATGGATAATGACAGGAGATTCCTATGGATGCCCTTATTTCCATGTTAGACCCTCCCTTATTGCCCCTGTAAAGTTACTATTTACGATATATATATCTTTGGTAGCCACTACACAATGCTTATGGTTATATATATATATATATATATATATAATTTTCTAAGACAAGCTCATAGAAGGTTATATGCCCCCAAGCCAAGTTGAATTTGGGCTAATTTGATGAAAAGTCTAGATAATATGACTTTTAAATTATTTGGAAATCCAGTAAATCTGAAATTTTGGCTCTGTGTAGTTGATCTAGGAATAGTGTACGACTATTACAACTATGGGATGGTAAGCCATTGAATTTAGACATGGGATGTTATGTTGCAATTTTCAACACTCAAACTATCAACCCATGTATCCAGTTTGAAGATTGTAGCTACACAACTGCAACGTTGCAAACTTACATTGCCCGTGCCACTTCCATGCTAACGAATTATAAGGGATAAGACCCAAATTGCAAAGGGGGTAGATATCAAGTCAATTGCAATCCCTGGTACAGGCGAGTTTTACTGAGAATTGTCATCCTCTTAACAGATATTGGATGGTGAAGATGTAAGAATTGCTGATTACTTCGACGTGATCGCCGGGACAAGCACTGGAGGCCTAGTAACAGCCATGCTCGCCACCCCAGGGAAAGATAATCGCCCTCTTTATGCCGCAAAGGACATTCCTACGTTTTACCTTGAACATTGTCCTAAGATCTTTCCTCAATCAAGGTCCTTATCTCTTCTCCTAATGATGAATGTCCTTGTCTTATCTCACATGATCTGTTTTTGATCCATTTTTTTGATGAATGATGCCATTTTGCTTTACTGGTGATTACAGTGGAGTTCTGGCGTCGACCACGAAGCTTTGGGGAGTCGTATCTCGGCCAAAATATGACGGAAAGTATCTTCATGACCTCATCAGACGTGAGTTGGGAGATAAGAAGTTACACCAGACTTTAACCAACATTGTCGTCCCTACGTTTGACATTAGAATCATGCAACCAGCTGTCTTTTCCACTTATCAGGTTATGGCAGTTCTCTAGTTTCTTTCTTTCTTATAGTTTTCGATGTAAATTTTCTGTTGCCAAATTTCTTAAATCTTTAATATTTACGAATGTTTCCTTTTTCTTTCTTCAGTTAAGAGATTACAGTATCAAGGATGCGTTACTATCAGACATTTGCATCAGCACATCAGCCGCACCAACATACCTTCCCGCCCATTACTTTGAGACCATGGGGTCTGATGGGATGGTGAAGAACTTCCATTTGGTTGATGGAGGGGTGGCTGCTAATAATCCTGTAAGAAAATCAAGTATTCTTCCTTTCACATGCTAAGTGGAATAGTTATTTTGGTACTTTAAAATTGTAGATATTTCTTAAGCATTGTGTTATCAGGAATAGTTCATTATGGTCAGTTATATCTTATAATTGTAGACACTTGTGGCTGTGGGCGAGGTTACGAGAGAGATATTTCGGAAGAACCCTGATTTCTTCCCTATCAAGCCCATGGATTATGGTAGATTTCTTGTGATCTCTCTTGGCACTGGTTCTCCAAAATCTACTGATAACTATAGTGCTAAAGATGCGGCAAAGTGGGGTGTTCTAGGGTGGTTATACCACAATGGAGGCACTCCATTAATAGACACATTTACTCATGCTAGTTCCGACATGGTAGATTTCCATCTCTCTGTGGTCTTCCGAGCTCTTCATTCTGAACGTAATTATCTTCGCATTCAAGTATGTAAATCCCTCTCTCCTTATCTTATGTTTTGTGTCTATGCGCACACATTTGTATAAATTAATGTGCTTGTACATGCATACACCGATAGCTGAAATGTGTTCATATGAATACAGTTCACAAAAACACAAGTGTATAGACGAATCCATACATGTAGATAGCCCTACATCGATCTCCTTGCTATTATAATGTTGCTGTCATTTTTGTGCTTAGGGTGATACATTAACTGGCCATGCATCCTCTGTTGACATCGCAACCAAAGAAAATCTGGAAAATCTTGTGATGATCGGTAGTGATCTCCTGAAAAAACCAGTCTCTAGGTTAAATATGGAGACTGGTCTGTTTGAACCAGTAGAAGGTGAAGGAACTAATGAGCAAGCATTAACCAGGTAACCATTTCCTTTCTCTTGGTTTTTCCTATTGATATTTAGAAGTCAAGTCATCCCAATCACATTAAACATTCATGACAAAACCTTGGTGTATATTTCTATATTCAGACATGAAATTGTGAATGGTATGTTTCCCATTGTTTCTTCATATTCCAAATGTGAAAAACTGTTATAGAAACCAAACATATAATGCCCTTAATTATTAGGATTTGTTTCTTATTTTCTGCATTTTCGTATTTGTCCTCAACAAAAAAAAAAGTTTCTCCGAGGGAATCAACGCAACCAATCGTTTTAATGTTTAGAAAATCCCAAAAGAAAAAAACACCAAACTCTTATGAACTTCTAAATATGCTCCTTGTGTAATTGAGCTTTGTTTTTCTTTTACGATATAAAATCCCTAGCAAAAAATATCAGTTACAATAATGGTTTTTCTGATAGTGTCTTGATATCTTCTTGTAGGTTTGCTAAGTTGCTGTCGGATGAGAGAAGACTCCGTATGCAACGATCACCCCACAGCCCCTCCATCAAATAATACATCATGCCATTGTTAAAAAAAAGAAAAGAAAAAGTATCTATTTTAGTTTTTTATTCATTGTAATGCAATGGCAAAGAGCATATTAGTCAGAGTATGCATGTCTATTCTTTTATGCTGGTTATTTGTAAGTTCATATTATTCATTATATTGGTTGTATGTAGGCTAAGCAGTCATGACAAGTCTGGACTGATTATGTATGTATGTTTTATTTAAACTAGTAATTGTATGCAATATGTTTTTATTCCTTGCAATTATTTGTCTTGTGAATGGAGACTAAACATGACAATGTTTGCTCTAGCTATTGAAAATAGTGTCATTTACGTATGGACCCTAAATTTTTTCTAAAATACGAAATGCTCTGTTTATAGGCAGAAATTACAAAGAACATCAGTCAATCTATGTTTTTATATTTTACGAAATGCTCCATTTATAGGCAGAAATTACAAAGAATATCGGGCAATCTATGTTTTATATTTTTGCGAAAATTGCCCCTCGGTCCAAGGATCCTCCGACAGAATTTTAAATTTTTTTTAAGTGTTTTTGCTAGTTTTAATTTTAATTTTAGTTTCCGTACAAATGAAAAACATAAAAAAAGAAAAAAAGTTAAAATTAGGTCTAAGGATGGGATCATTTTGTAATTTTTACCTATAGAGAAAAAAGAAAAAAAAATGCGGTTGACCGACATGCTTTATAATTTTTACCTCTAAACGAAGCATTTTGTATTTTAGAAATTTTTTTAGGATCTGTACATTAATTACTCTTGAAAATATATAGCGGGGAAAATTGATGCCTCACAAAGTTGAAATGGTAGTATCCCTACACCTAGTCACCACATTGTGATTTCCATTCTTATCACTAACACCACCAAATTACCACCTTAAAAAAATCTAACTCCTAATCTACTTGAAAAAAGGGGTAGGGGCCTATCTTCTTCACTAAATTACCTAAAAAAAGAAGAAGAAGTTGATATTAAAACAAGAGTGCAGTTTGTATAGAGTGGAGGTTCTAAACAATCAAATTACATCCCACCTTCAAATAGTGTTGAGAAATAATGTTTCAATACAAGAAATCTTTGCGATAGGCTTAAAATATATTTTCATCTTTAATTATAAATTTAAAGCTTAAAAATAGTGTAGATCGAGCAGATCTATGAAAACATGAAAATCTTGAAAATTGATGGTCCAAAAATGCGTTACGAGATGCACTATTTCTAAAACTTGAAATCCATTTTTTTCTCATGTCCATGCATTTTGAAGTTGAGATGATCAATTTAAGGATATTTGGGCATCAAAACAACCTCTTCTAGTGAAAATTTTGAGGTGGGCTCTAATTTGATTGTTTAGAGCCGCGGCTCTATATAAACTTTTTCCTTAAAACAATCGACATTGGTCCCTAGACATGATCGTCAGTCTGGTTTCCGTTTAGGATTCCGGCACATTCTAATTTCCCATGTGATTGAGGATTTTTTTTTCTTTTTTTTAAAGAGAAATTTACGTATGGACTTGTGAAAAAGATGCGTTGTAGCTCAAGTTCCATAGAATTGGACGTATTAGAATGACCATGCTTTTTCTTGGGGTTTTTCTCTGTTCCCAGTTTTGGGGTTCCTACTTGACATAAGGGTCTGTATTCATTCTTATTTTTGTGCAAAGCCAACGAATAAAAAATCCCAAACTTTCTTAACATTCGTTTAAAGAATATTTTATACAAGATTGAGTCCCTAATCAATCAAACTAAGGCACGCCCCGTACCTTCATTAAAATAAGTTCGTAACTTCATTAAAAGAAGTTGTCTCGATGCCAGAAAACCTTCAAATCCAATCATCTCGATATTGAGATACATGGGAGTAAAAAAGAAAGAAGACTTCAAGTCTTAGTACTAGTAAATTTTGTAATACATTATCTAGACCGTTAATTTTTACGATTTTCAAGTGTTCATAGATCTAATTGATCTGCACTTTATTTGGAGATTATAATTTTATAGCTAGAGATGAAAATAAAATTTTAGGCCTTCGTAAAGATTTTTGGTATTGAAACGACATCTTTCGACCCTATTTGAACCCTATTTGAGCGTGCACCTCACTTTGATTGTTTAGGGCATCAACCTTGTATGAGCCACACCTTTGGTTAAATGATTAACCATTAGAAATATTCTTGGTATGTTTATCATGCCTCACCATTAGAATTGTTAACGGGCCAGGTACAGGCTGGCACTTGTGCGAATTGAGTTTGCAGAAACCTTGTATGGTAGGCCCGAGCCCGAAAATTTAAATATGGCCTAGCCAAAGACTGGGCTGAAAAAATAATAACTTGGCCCAAGCACAACACAACCCAAAAAGTTCCAGCCGGGTTGGGCTAAGCTTGTGCTAGCCCCCAACCTGACCAAAAGTTTATTACTGTGAGAGAAAAACTTATGTATGATGGGAGAAGACCCCATATTTATGCAATATTTGACAAGTTACACAACCTTTGTAATCATAGAAAATAGAAGGACAATATACAAGAAAATAAAAGACATCACAACCTGCATGATAGCCTTTATGATATCAAATGAAAAAAGAAACACAATATTATACACGCACACTCCCCCTCAAACGCGTGATGGTCGAAAGCAGACCATTGAGAGGTTGGACATAAGGTTCGAAAACCAAAGAGCATTATCAGACTTCGTAAAGAAGTAAGCAAGTTGTCCAGATGAGGAGATATATAGAAGAGCGAGTCCCGGTTAGATACTATTGTCTAACAAAATAACAGTCTATATTAATATGTTTGGTACGCTTATTAACCTCAGAATTCTTAGCAATATAAATTGCACTTTTGTTATCACAATATAAAGTCGAAGCAAAAAGTTCCATGTCCAAGTCAGTTAATAACCAGTGAAGCCAAACAACCTTAGCTGTTGTTTGAACCATGACATGATACTCAACTTCAGTTGTAGATTGAGCAATACGTTGTTTCTTTTAGCTCTTCCTAGAAAGGAAAGAGTCTACAAGAAAACTAAAAAAACCTGTATTAGACTTCCTGCAAAATCAGAGTTAGTATAAGCACAAAGCTCAAGCAAGGAAGTCGAAGAAAATAACAGAGCATGATCAAGAGTGTCTCAGATATAACGAATAATATGCAAGACAGTTGCCAGGTGAATAGTGCATGAAGCACTAAAAAACTGATTGACTAGATCAACAACATAATCAATATCTGGTCGAGAAATAGTCAAATAAAACAAACTGCTAACCAATTGGCAGTAAAATGTAGGATCAGCAAGAAGCTCACCATCAGTAGGATGAAGTTTTATATTCAACTCAATAGATTTGGTAACATGCTTAGTATCATTAGCTAAACGAGCTTGATAATAATATCTGTAGCATACTTGAGCTGAGAAAGCAAATAAGCCCGAGGTATAGGCCCAAAAAATACCTGAAGAATCCCAGATCTTTCATTGCAAAAAGCTGACTTAGTCATTGCATAATTTGCTGAATTGTGTCTTTATCATCACCATAAATAAGCATATAATCAATATAGAGGAGGAGAATTGAATGTCCTATGGCTGTAACTAATATGAACATAGCAGGGTCATGATGGCTCTGTTGAAAACCGTCAGAAATAACAGTAGCATTAAATTTTTTGAACCAAGCACGTGGAGTTTCTTTAAGCCCATAGAGTGCACGTTGTAAACGACATACTCTATTATTAGCATCTGAAACTCCTGGGGGTAGCTTCATATAAACTTCCTCTACAAGATCACCATTGAGAAATGCATTCTTGAGATATAAAGGCCACTGGAGAGTAGTACCCACATAAATCAGGGTACGAACTGTAGTCATGTGGGCAACAGGAGCAAAAATTTCAGCAAAATCAATTCCAAATAGTAAGGTTGATTATAACCTTTAACCACAAGGTTTGCTTTATAACGCTCAATGCTACCATCAGCTTTCATTTTGATTTTATAAACCCATCGATAGCCAATGGAATTCTTATTTTTGGGAAGAGGAACAAGGTCCCAAGCACGCATTTTAGTGCGAGTAGCCAATTCTTTGGCCATGACATGTTGCCATTCAGGTTGTTTGGAGCTTCACTATTTTGTGACTCAAAGTAAGAATGAACAGAGGTAAGAAAAGCTCGATGCTGAGGTAAGAAGGTTTTATAGTCCATGAAACGAGGAGGTAAAATAGAAACACAAGTACAACTGAAGGCATTTGTATAGGAGTAGCAAGTACAAGTGCTTGATTTGGTTCAACAACAGTAGTCGAGTGTTCTACCAATGGACCATCTATTGGTGGTGACGGTGGAGACATTGAAGAACAATCATAAAAAAACAAGGAACAAGAAAATAGGTAGAAGAAGAATCAACAACAGGTGGAGTTGAATGAAGAGGAATGTTTTAAGAGAACACCATATTGCGAGACACACGAAGTTTCTTAGTTTCAGGATCATAACACCTATATCCCTTTTGGTTATCAGGATATCCTAAAAAGCAACATTTTTCTGCTTTGGTTGACAATTTATCTCTTTCAGACGTAGGCAATAGAACAAAACATGCACAGCCAAAGACACATAAAACATAGTAATCTGGGGTTTTTTGAATAATTTATCAAAAGGTGAATAATCAGACAAAATAGCAGAAAGCATAATGTTAATTAAATAAATTGCTGTGAGAACAGCTTTAGCCCATAAGGTTTTTGGAATTGAGGATGACATGAGTAGAGCTCGTGCAGTTTCTAGAATGTGACGGTTTTGATGCTCAGCAACACTACTCTGCTACGGTGTATAGTGTCACGGCCTTACTGTCCCAGCCGGACCCACAAAGGGCTAGGCCTAGGCCAGCCGAAGGACCATAGGGCATGGGGTCATGACCACAGGTAGCAAGTGCCACTCAGTTTGGAGAGCACTCAATACTTTGACAAAGAAGGAATTACAAGTATCAAAGCCTGCCACAAAAGAAACAAAAAATGAAACACAATATACATAACCATAGTCAGTGGGACAAATAAGTCCCGAAATATATATAACAATACAAAATAGTACATATAGGTCCAAGGCAAAAAAAACCCAACATAAAGACATATTACCAAATCAAAATGGACTATATGGTTGACTGCCAACCAAAACATATATTGGAAAATGAAGATTCAACAGTATGGTGGTAAGGGACCCCAAGCGTGACCACCAGGATATGTCACTCCAATCACGCTGGCTATCACTCTATATAGAAGAAAAGTTTAAAAGAATGAGCTGTAAAGCCCACTAAATAAGATCTAGATGCCATGCTTTCATGCTTACAAATATTATATATGCAAGTCTTACAAAACATACAGTCATGTGTCAAATTCATATTTAAACAAACGTGTCATGCATGGTATGTTTCATGGTGGAATAATAACTAATTATATTAATCATATATGATTGTAACAAGAAGTCGATCAAATCATTTAGGCACAAGCATCATAACAGATAAAAACAATTAGGCATGTATGTGACAAGCATAATCAAGATCAAGAGATACCAACTAACTCCTGAAGTAGAATCCTCACCCATCATGACAATTAAATCTTGATACGTAGAGCCTCTACCATCACAATCAAGAAAGAAACATCACCAATGGGTAAATCCGTTGCGTGGTGTCTCACACATGCATATGATCCCCAATGCATGTTGGGGCTTTTGATAGGCAGTGACCTTGGCCCTCTCTTGTACACGTTCCCCAGTGCACTTTGGGGCTTTTGATAGGCACTAGCCTTGGCCCTCTCTTGTACCCTTCTGACGAGAGAGCATTACATTGCTAAAGGGGTCCCAATGAGTAGTGCCTCATATAAGTTTGGGAGAGCGACCACCCAAACACACACACTCCTAACTCTCATCTTATCATAGAGAGTATGGAAAGATCATAGTTGCCAGCACAAATATCTCATTAGATCATAATAGAACTATGTCTCTATGGTTACATATCATCTCGAAAGCATATTACCATGTACACATATCTTATCAGAAGCATGTTACCATGAATATATATCTTATTAGAAGTATGTTACCATGCACACATATCTTGTCAGAAGCATGTTACCATGCACACATATCTTATCAGAAGCATGTTACCATGCACACATATCTTGTCAGAAGCATGCCACCATGCACACATATCTTATCAGAAGCATGTCATCATGCACATATATCTTATCAAAAGCATATCATCATGCACGGATCATATAACAAAACCATGTCTCCATGCACACGAATCATATTTGAAGCATGTCGTACATATCACAAAAAAAAAAAAAACATCATCATGTTCAGAGCATGCTATATATATAATCACAAAAAACATTACTATGTCATATTATCATGCTTATCAACTCAAGAGACATTATCATGTCGATAACGTGCTATATATCAATGTAATAGACGTCATTATGTCATATTATCATGCTTAATAATTCAAGGGACATCATCATGTCAATATCATGCTATATATCTATGCAATAGACATCATTATGTCATATTATCATGCTTACCAACTCAAGAGACAATATCATATCGATAACATGCTATATATCAATGTAATAGACATCATTATCTCATATTATCATGCTTATCAATTCAAGAAACATTATCATGTCTATATCATGTTATATATCAATGCAATAGACATCACTATTTCTGGTTATCTAAGATGAACACTGTCCACCTTTAAGGGCATATCATTAAATTTAAAGATCATTTAAAACTGCAACTAATTTTATGACAATCTAAACTCATAAAAAGACAACATTCATATAGGACGTAACCCAAAATATTAGTCTAAAGTTTGTCAAACTATTTAATGTTCTCAAATGAAATTTCTATTTTGCGTAGCAGAAAATTTAGGGTGATACCCTACTAGAAAAATGACCATAACTTTCAAACCATAAGGAGTTTTATTATGAGTCCAAAACTAATTTTAAATTAGACTAATTTATCTAATATTTAAAAGTAGTTTGACCTCATTCTAGTATATTTGGTTCAGTAAAAAGCTTCACACAAAAACATGTTAAAATCCTTAAAATTTCATTTGACAAATCTGACATTCTTTATAAAATAATTAATAGCTTTCAAATTAAATGAGATAATAACAAGTGGGTCTTTTCCATGTGGAACTACATTCAATATATTACTGACCCACCAAAATTCATAGTTTAAGGAAAGGTTTAAGGTACCCTAACAATCTCTCAAATAGGGACCACAATTCAAGAAATCAGAATATGCTTTAACATAATTTTAGTAAGCGTGCACCCACACTCACACACACACACACCCATACTTGAATTTCACATTTTCATTAGGTAAGGAAACATCCATTAACATAAGCATGAAACCATGGAAACTAAATCTACTTACATAGTCCAATTGAAATCCCCAAGATGAAATGTTCTACAAGCTCCACTTCGGTTGCCAAGCTTCAAGTGGATTGAGTTCAAGCTTCAAAAGTTTAAGGCTTGGGAGGGCAGTTGATGGGCTTGGAGGGATTTAATGGCTAAGGGAGAAGAAGAAGAACAAGGGGGAAAGAGCGGCAAGTGAGGGAGTGAAGAGGTGAGGGTAGAGAGAGAAACCAAATTTATGAGTGGATGGGGAGGAATATATAAGCATAGGGTGGAAGCATGCATGTGCCACATAGCACTCTAGTGATCATGCATGAGGAGAGAGAACCCTTCAAGGGTTTTGTGCATTGAGGGTTTTGTGCATTGAGGGATTGAGATTGATCATGTGAAAATCAATGCAATATAGGATATGATGCCACCCACTAACCTTTGAGAGTTAAAAGTCCGTACAAGGAAGACTTTCCTATAGGAAGTTCAATTTAAATTTATCAGGAAGATGTAACTTTAGGCTTACGGCAAAGGATATGCCTTTCATATGGGGTAACGTCTGTTAGACAGCTTATCAGGCGTTTAGGGATTATCTCTTGAAACCACCGCTCTTTATGACACCAATTTTAGGCAGGCTCTTAATACGGTATATGACTGCCTTGGAAGGGTCACATGGCACAATGACGAAGGCATTAAGGTTGCTCTATATTATCTATATCACACCATGATGGCATATGAATACAACTATTTGGCCATTGAGAAAATGTCTCTCACTTTAGTATTTTCCGTTCAGAAGTTGGGGCATTACCTATTGGCTCATTCCATACAACCTATTTCATGAGCAGATCCCATAAAATTCTTGATGACACGACTAACTTTGTTGGGGTGTTTTGCCAAGTGGGTACCGCTTCTTATGGGATTTGATTTCGCCTATGTCCAATAGAAGGTTGTGAAACATGCTCTTACAAACGTCTTAGCCGGCCATCCTTTATGAGGATTGTCTAGATAAGGAAGTGATGTGCAGTCAATAGGAGTTATTCTTTGATGGTGCATCTCAAGAAAAGGGATCTAGAGCTAGAGTTTTGTTCATATCTCTTGATAAAAGTCTCCTCCCCATATGCCTTTTCTCTGGAGAAAAAATACTTTAACAATGACGCAAAGCATCGAGCCTATTTCTAATGATTCTTTCATGATTAGCTCATGATTCTTTCATTATTAGCCCTTATAAATACATTTAGGGAAATTTGCCAAAATGCACCTAATATAATAATTATTAGAATTTCGCCCTTATTGTTTTATTTAATTATAAAATACCCATCAAAATACATATGATATTGAGTTGGAATAGTACAGAAACGGGTAAACTTAAATAGCTGAAAGGTGTTGTATTTTGATAAATTTATCATACACTTGCGAGGAATGGTACTTACTATAGCAACTTTTATAAATAGGTAGAGTTGAATTACTTGAAGGGAATAAGTGCACACTTATTTTGATAATTCCAAACATATAACGAATTCATATTTATTTCTGACGCAAATAATATTAGGGTTATTTTAATTTTTTTATTATTCTTTAGTTTATCTCTTCAGGAATAGGAGAGGAGGTGAGCAAGATATTTGTGGGCATTGAGTTTGTATGTGAGTTGATATTTATTGATTGGGTTAGTTAGTTTAGGAATATAAATAGGATAAGGTTAAATATAGGGGGTTTATCTTTTCAACTTGGGAACGTTTTGGATAAAAAGTAGATTAAGAGAGAAGATATCTGTTTGGTACGTGATGGTTAAGAGATCACGTGAATTTAAGATGGAAAATATAGGGATAAGAGAAAATAGGTTGGAAATAAAATTGAAAAGTCAGTTGTTTATTTATTTATTTATTTTTTTAAGTGCGTTTAAAAGAACGTTTCCCTTCATTGTAAAAGGTGGTAGATGAATTAATAAAATTTAGTCTCGTGAAGATATTTTTGGGGTAGATTCCTTACATACCTTGAGAGGGGGTATATTCGCTCAGCCTTGGGGTGGATTCTCTTAAAGACCTTGAGGGAGGGTATATTCTTTAAAAATGTTATTTTTATTTTTTTCTGATTTTATTTTCTCAATTTGCATCAATTGATATCAGAGCTGCATTAGTTTCTTAACGATTCATTGTCGCTAAAGTCTTCCTATTACATCAATTCATCAAATCGAATGCATACAAGTGCTTAGATCCCACATACTAGCTGGAGGTATTGGTTGGAATGCACATAATTAAAGGAAAAAGTTTATATAAGGATGCTACCTTATAGTGTAGAACTATGGATGCTCCTTAAAAATCCATCGAAAAAGGTAGTTTTAATGTTGAAAAATCCTTTGATTGATCATCTTGACATCGAAATGTATGACTATGAAAAATAAAAAGATTGTAAGTCTCTGAAATAGTGCATTTTACAACATATTATCTACACCGTCCATTTTCAAGATTTTCATAGGTTTATAGATCTACTTGAATTTAATCTTTTTTGAAATTTTAAATTTTATAATTAGATATAAAAATAAATTTTGAGATAATCCTAAAATATTTTACATCAAAAATATATACCATGATAAATTTGAAGGGGCACCTTACCTCTACACACCTATGGAGGCGTCCGTATGCAAACTGCACCCATAATAAAATAAAATAAATCCTTCAGCTATGAGTGTGGTCAAAACTCGAGACTCTCCTTTAGAGCTACCGTTTTCGGTGTTAGAATATTTGCGCATCCAATTTTTCCTCTCTTCGGACAATAACTGCGCTAACCTACACAAATAAATCAAAATTTAGCTAGTTCCATACTTATAATTTCCAATTAATCTCAAGCAAAATTTCTATTTCCTTGCTACCGGTTTGTGTTTTGGAAAAATGTTTCATGCGGTCTGAACCGCATTTCTACAATTTGGGGGTCCCGAGGTATAATGCATCGATCTTAAAGATAGATGTAAATAGGTGGTCCATCTAAAAATAATTGTAACTAACAGTCCAAATGTTTTCATAATATAAATATCTTTTTCAATTTTCAATTTTGTTTTCTTCATATTCATGACCTCCATGTTAAAGATTGTATATTTTCTAAAATTAGGATCAAAATATATTTATTGCCAAACCGTATTTCTACAATATGCGGCTGGCCGCATAGAAACCGTGTCATGTTTTTTGCTAATGAAGGGAAATTTGTCAAAATACACGTAAATTTTGAAATGTGTAATAACTTACTCTTTATTAAAATGCACGCAACTTTTTAACTATATAATAGTGTATTCTTTTTCCACTGTTACAACTTATGGTGATGTGTATTGGGATACATTTTGATTCATTTCCCACTTATAAACCACAGGCGTACTTTATATTTCCTTGATATAAAAAATACCTTTACGAATAAAATGGAGCTTCATTACCCAAGGCAAGAAAATCTATTAAACTGAAAAAATCATTTTGTGTAAGTGGGTTATTGATGCGTTTGATTTTGATGTTTGCAAACAACGAAAAAGCATAGCATGCGAAATTCGTTAGTGGACTTTAGGAAGTAGATTTAAGTACCTGATTAGTGCGTCCTTGTTGGTGCCTCCATGGCTCAAATATTCCAGTGTCCAAGTTTACCCTCGAAATTGGCTTTTCCAAGAGCTCTTCATCCGCCTTCACAAGATCGTTCTAAGTTTTTTCCCGCTGCAATGTCAGACGGCTTTTGTATCTCCCATTAATCGATCATGACAATAATAACATCACACATTTTACAACAATGTTTTATAATTCGGTGATCTCGGATTGATAACACCAATTTAAATGAAGAATCAATAGGAATTGAACTGATTTCGAGATGGTATGAGTCCAAGCGTGCTCCTTCCCCCTAAACCCACCCTTTCGTATTTCTTTTTTATTTTCCCAAAGCTTATCTAATTCCCCCTAAATCTGGACCCATAAAGCCCTATTTTAATTTTATTTCATATCATTTTTTTTTTCTTTTTCTGTATCAACACCTATTCAAACTAATCCAGGATGACGATCTAGCAATCTGATGTGGATCTTTGAGGTCAAAGAACCACCTCTCGGATCCGGATTTTCATAGACTGATTTAGACGAAATTTGGACAGGGAAACCTTAACCCCTCTTATTTAACCCAATGAAAAAAATTGCATGCCCCCACAATCCCGCATGTGTACATGTACGCATGCATATGTCATATGTACAAGTCACACAATCATCCGTACATGATTCCAACATATAAGCAGTTGTTTTCGCGGGGCATACAAGCATACATAGCATATGCTTATATCACGTAACATATAACAGTGGAGTGGGAATTGACACTGTTTGAGGACTATGTTTACTCCTTATTGATGGAGGGGCAAGCTTTTTATGCTTTCCCTAATGCATAAAATTTAGATATTTTCCCCTTTTGAACTGTATATTGAGAATGGACGGTTGAGATGATCTCAATCACAATGACACATCTCTACATTATTTTATTTTTAATTTTTTTCTACAAACTATATTGATACCAAAATTTAGGTGTCCACTCCTCTCTTAGACTCGTATTTGTAAAAATATAAAAAATATTTCCCATAAAATAAAATGACAAAAATACCTTTGAAAATTTCAAGGAGCATTTTGGTCATTATATTTTGTCGAAAAATTATTTTAGTATTTTTATTAGGTGCGCCCCCTTGAGAAAATGACACGTGCCAAATTTTATATTCATACAATTTGTAGAAAATTAACTAAAAATAAAATACTCTAAAACATCCGATCCTGATTTAGACATGAATATTTATTGATAATTACTAACTAATCTTATCTAGATATATATACCCATACAATCAATATATATATATATATATATATATATATGCTAACATTCCATCTCAAACTTAAGATACTTTTACACAAAGTAGTTGGAGGAGTTTGAACAATAAGTTGCATAAAATAATGAGTAGGATCTTAAAGTCTTTACGTGCATGGCGTGACCAATTGGATGTTTAAGTCTTCACGTGCATGGCGTGACCAATAGAAGCAGTGATCTCTATGATCAAATGCTTGAACAACAAGCACATAATGGTACTTGAGCCAACATAACTCGGTGTGGATTCGAGACAGATTCAACAACTCGTAGTCCGAGACTGATTCAACAACTCGCAATCTAGAACACATGCCAGAACAAAGACAAATGTTATTTTGCAGAGAGTTGAAACACGACTCGGTAGAGAACATATGTTTTGAAAGCGAATCTGAGGCCTTTGGCAGTGCTCCCTTGGTATATGAGTTTCTTTGATTCAACCATGGACGAAGAGGAGAGCTGATGTTTTTTGCAAAAAGGGGAGTCTCTTAATTTCTTTAACATATCTCATAGAAGATGTTGCAAAAAGGGGAGTGTCTTAATTTTCTTTAACAAAACTCATAGAAGATGTTGCAAAAGGGGGAGTCTCTTCATTTTTTTAACAAAACTCATAGAAGATGTTAAACTAAACTAAATAGAGCCATGATTGATACCATATTAGAAACTCAAAATACTACAGAGAACTCTCTTAATTATCCCCGTATAAATATACGGGTAGTAACAGTTCTGGATAGACATCAACAGTTGTTGATAATTACAAACTAATCTTATCATAATTCTAGGCATCTAACCTTATTAAGAGATATATACACATACAATATATATATATATATATATTAACAACCTGACCTCGCCTATTCAATATGCTAGAATAGCGAGACTATAAAGCACCAGAGTTGCCTTTAATTTCTAGTGTGAAGCAGTAAGAAAGAGAAGAAAAGTGTCAAGAAAATATCTTGTAAATGGGGAAATGTAACAAGTGAGTGACTTTTCTAGTTGAGAGTTGTAAGTGCACGAGGTAATGTGATTGTTTTTCCATTAGGCATAAACTCTTCAACCACCGCGCAACATCTAATTGCTAAAAATAACTATTGCGACATCACATACACATCGTCTGAACGTCGGGACTTGGAAAAAATTCATGTGCGGCGAGCCTTCACACTTTCCCTTTTTTCTACGACCGTAAGGTTGAAAGTGTTCTTATATAAAACATTACTTTCTTTTTTTCTTTTCTTCAAATTGGAACTAAAAATCCACATACACTCTCTCTAAAGAAATATTTAAAAAAATTATATCGTTCATTGAGCGAATATATTATGCTCCCTCAGGAGCATACTATCATTTACTCTTTTGGGCAAAATGCTTAGTCAGGGTATTTCTTTTTATTTGAAATTTTGAGATCGATCTCAATATCGGTAGATGATTGTTTTGAAGACAAAATTTAGATTGAGTTCTTGAACATGGGGACCATTCCCTTAAAAAATTAGATAGTTCTGGTGTGTTTTGTTTTTCTGTTAGGGTCGCCGAATAATAGAGATCGAATCCCCAAAATTTGGGATCCAATGGACATTCTAAGCATAAGTTTTGCCCAGTGGAGCACTCTTGCGCAATAGGAAACCTTTAAACTAGTTTCACAATTATTTATCAAGGTACCACAATGCTATGCTCGCTTGAAAGTATAATCTACTTCTACTCAGTATAATCTACTTCTACTCCCTCGTTTTGAAGACCTACACACGAGAATTTTTCAAGTCAGAAATTTTAAATATCACTTGAGAATTACTAGATGATTATTTTAAAAAAAAGTTTTCAAAACTGAGTTTTTCAACACTTAGATTCACCATCTAAAAAATTAGATGGTCTCTATGTTGGGTTTAAATGGCTATTAAAGGCCTTATGAGAGCATGTATAAATTTTTTATATAGTGAAACATAAACTCAATAGGATTGTAGTCATTGTGTGGACTATATTAAGCAAATTGCGATTTGCTGATACTCGACATGCTAGCCTAGCCGAGTTTTGGAAAAACCCAATATAACTGAGCATAAGGATCTAACCCATGAACTGGAATTACATCTCCTAGTTTGGTGGCTAATTTTGATAGTCCAATTATGAACCCCTGCAGTGGACTGTGGGTCATGGGAACTGCTGGATCAGTTTGAGAAAGCTAGGTGGACCGTGGTCCGCAGTTGAAGGTGAAGTGTTCCAGTATATTGATAAATTCTTAGATCTAACGGATCTGATTCCCATCAAAATTAATTAATCCTATGTTATATGATTTGTAAAATGTTTATTTGAATTTTTGTGAATCTTTTGATATTTATTTTTGTCTTTTGGATTTATAAATTAAAAGAAATTAATTTTCCTATATTTTAAATAAAATATGAGATTTAAAATTATAAATTCAAAATAAAATATTTTTTGAAATTATGTGGGACCCTCCATACATATGGGGCCCAATTTGACACATGTGGGAATTGGGTAGGGCCCTCCAAAGGGTGGCACAACCCACCCATAGCGACTAACTTGATCACTTAGCTAGGTGATAGTTCTCTGCTTTGTTGGTTGGCTTTTTTATTTGGATATGGCCAACTTGCATGATAGATTCAAATATTTCAAATATTTAGTAAATCTTGTGAATCAAAGTCGCATGATTCAAGAAATAAGGAATGGATATAATAACATAAAACTAAGAGATATAATTTTCTTATTTAAAGATTGATGGGAATAGAATTAAGAAAAGGAGCATAAAATTTTAAGACCTTCTTTTGAATATTGATGGTGGATCAAAGGAATGAATGACTCACATCTCTCACTCCACAAGTCTCCTTAGATCGACAGTAAAGATTTGGTCCTACTAATTATGACAAAACCTAAGGCATAAAAAATCTATAAAAGGAGGCTCTTCTACCTCATAAATCTTTATACCAATTCTCTCTTCTCTCTCTCTAAGATTTATATCTCTCTCCCAAGTCTCATGAAGGCTATGCTCCAAACTAGATAGGTCATATCTCTCTCCAAGTTTTTAAGGGGGGGCGCGCCTAATCAGGATTTCTCTCTTCAATTCTCCAAAGGGTCTCTTGAGAGTTGTAAGAGGCATGTCCAAGCAAATGTTGGATCTTGAACTTTGTGGGTAGCAAAGGGGAACATCCCCTAGCTAGTAGATATCTCTCTCTTTTTTTGATTTTTATCTCTTATATATCAGAAGATCAAACAAATTGGCTTGAGCAAGACAAAGGCATTGAGGCCTTAGGTAGTTGGTTCTAGAACGAAATCCGTATGCCATTGAAAGGGTTTTTCCACAACTAAGAGAATTAAGAGGCATATCATAGATCCCGAGCGCCATCGGAAGAAGGAGATTCGGCGTGGGGTATACTAAGCCCAGTTGAGGTAATCCCCAGCAATTTTACTTCTTTAAATTTTATTTTTTTGTTAAGTTTTGTTATTCCCATAAAAGTAACGAGTCAAGATTTTATTCAATAGTGGTAGTAAGTGAAGTTTCTCTTCTTTCATTTATTTGTTTCAAGAGTTATTTAGTTGTAATTGGACATCGTCAGTAGTCTTGCCGATGTAAGAATAAGAAAAATAAGAGAAATTTTTATTTATAAACACCGTGCTAGATCACATAGTCCAATTTAACTTTATTCAATCTCAAGACATTTTTTTTCATGTGCATATTAGAAACAGTATTTCTGTATATTTGGGCTTTAGGCCCCCATGGAAGATTATTTTAGAATACTGCAGAGAACTCTCTATTTATTGATTAATAAAAATATACAAGACCCTGTATAAATATATTGCTAGTAACAATTTTGGATAGACACGAACTTGATAATTACTAACTAATCTTACCTAGACACTTAATCTTATCAAGAGATATATACCCATATAGATACATATCTATACTGATATATTTCCCTAATGATGTATATCAATACTAACACGAGATATCAATCCTGATATGTATCAGTAACGATGTGTATCAATACTAACATGAGATATTCATCCATACGCTAACAGTTCCCCTCAAACTCAAGATGCTTTGACATAAAGCAGCCGAAGTTTGAACAATACTAAGTTGCCAAAACTGAGTAGTGATCTTCAGATTGCTTGAACAACAAGTACATATTATTTGAACAACAAGAACAGATTGCAGTGGCGGATCAACAAGGAACAGACGGCTTTAGGAACATCTGGGATTAAGTAACAAAAAACTCGATCAACAACAGACAAACAGGCCTTCGAAATATTCGGGATCGAGTAACAAAAAACTCAATCAATAGATAGAATCGAATATTAGAAAACATGATCATCAAACATGATTGAGTAACGGAAACAGGCATTCGGAACATCCGTGATTGAGTAACGAAAAACTTGAACAACATACATGATCAAATAACTGAAAATACGATCATCAAACATGATCGAGTAACAAAAAACATGATCATCAAATAAGATCGAGTAATAGAAAGCTCGATCATCAGGAAAGATTAGAGTAGCTCATGGGAGTTCAGACAGATCACCCTGAGATCAAGATCCAGAGGCAAAACAAAGAGAGGGATGATTTTCCAGATAGAGCATATCGGCCTTTTTCGTTGGCCATTTTTCAAAGGTAAATTTTGCAAATTAGTGATCCTCAGAAACCGACGCCTCGAATAAAGCAGTCTCCCATAACACCCAATCAATAGGCCTCCAAAATAGACATGATCGTGTAATGAAAAACACTTGATCATCACACAGGATGGAGTAACGGAAAGCTCCATCATCCAATAGGAATGAGTAACAAAAACTTCAATCATTAAACATGATCAAGTAACAGAAACTTGATCATCACCCAGGATCGAGAAATTCGATCATCAAATATAAGGTACTTGGAAGAGTTAACAGAAGTCAGCAACGGATCAACAAAAACATTTGGATTTTAGATTCGGAGTTGAGAACAGTAAGATCCAAAATAAATCAAAGAGTCGAAACATAACTTGGCAGAAAGACATATAAGAGGGAGTACAACAACAATGATTTACTTTTTATAAAATAGTAAAGAACCTAGTGGTGCACTTGCTCAAGGCACACTTTTTGTATGTGTAGAATGAAAGAGAGGATGCCCAACAAAAGAAGGAATTTACCCAAATAAAGAGGCTTCCATGTATCAAATGAAGGCAGGTCTTTTGGAATAATAAGAGACTTAAAGGTGTACTTTTTGCCCAACAAAGTGCCCAATAGAGTATGAAGTAGGGAGAGAGAGGATGGCAAATGTAAGAAAGAGGTTTTTAAAAGTTACAGGGTGTTTAAAGGGCACCAAACGCCATTCATTCCCAGCTCACGCCTTGGAGCCTCTGATTCGTCGGCTGTGGCTTGAACGTGTTGCAAATAAGGTATCATCTTTTACACAAAACCTGAAGGTGAAAAGGGCAATTTGGCCACTAGCATCCCCTCAAAGAGAGAATTCAATAGCCCAAAGACAATGATAAGAACCAAAGTCCCAACCCCACCAAACTTAAATTTAGAGAGATAAAGGTCTCTACTTGATACAAATCCTTTAGCCACAGCTGTGAGATGAGGTCGCAGATCTTGTCAATGAAAGTGAACTGCTCTAACACGAGTGACCCAAGCTTGAACTCCTTGACGCAGCACTGCTTCAGCTGCTTCGCCAAAAGATTTTCGACCGACAAAAAAGTTTTTGTGCCATAGGGGGTTGATATTTGCAACATAGTAGGTCTCAACAAATTGGGAAGAAACTGACAAATTGCACTTTCTCTCTCTAGGAGATGATTTCTTGATACAAACTATGATGCAAATTATGAAGCAAAATGGAGGCAAAGGAGTATGGGCAGGTGAAGCAAATTGATGGGCAAAGGACTATGTAGTAAAGGTTTTGTTAAAGGATCGTAACAAAACTATGATCTGAGCACGCACCTCACGGCAACCTCAGATCTGAGCTCGCACCTCAGATCTGAGGTTGAGGAGCCTATAGCTCTGATACCATATTAGAAATAATATTTCTGTATATTTGGGTCCTTAGGCCTCCATGGAAGATTATTTTAGAATACTACAGAGAACTCTCTCTTTATTGATTAATAAAAAATATACAAGACCACATATAAATATACAACTGGTAACAATTTTGGATAGACACCAACTTGGTAATTACTAACTAATCTTGCCTAAACATCTAATCTTATCAAGAGATATATACCCATACAGGTACATATCTATATTGATATGTATTCATAATGATGTATAACAATATTAAGACGAGATATCCATATCCATACTGATATGTATCAGTAATGATGTATATTAATACTAACATGAGATATCCATCCATACGCTAAGAGTGCATAAAAAGGTACAATTAGGAATTTTTTAATGAGTTACCACATGGGTTAAAAAAGTTACATCCCCAAAATTTACAGTAGTAAAATTAATTCTAATTGGGTTTTTAATACTGTCCCGCGCTTAGAAATGTTTTTGGTACTATCAGTTTCAGAAGTCTTGCAGATATTTAAAACTACTAAAATGCCCTTCTAAATCTGAAAAAGGCGTCCTTGTAGGGAAAAGAATGTCAAAAACCACTGCAGAGAGTGAACAGCCACTATCTTCCGCTACCCCACTTGACTCTCTCTTTCTCTCTCTTTAGTTAGTTCATTCAACTGGCCATGGTTTTCACTGAACTTGGGAACAAATATTTTTCTTTTCGTATAAAAAAGTATCAGATAAATATTGAGTTTTCTTTAGGAAGATGGAGGGTGCCTGATTTCCTAAACCTGAGAACCACCTTATTGGACCATGGCACCCAACTCTATCTGGGTTTCAATGGCCGCCGTACCAGCCTTCAACTCCCTAATCATCTCCCTTTCTTAGATGGTGAAAATGGACTAGATTCTTTTCTTTTAATTATGTCAAATGATCCCAAATTGAGTCTAATCACAAAATATGCATCCAAACTCACACACACAAAATGTGAGCATAAACTTGTATGCGGAGAGGGAGAAGGAGAGAAGCAAAACATGCCATCAATAATAATTTGGCATAACATACAACGTCAAACAATAATTCCATGGTTGATCGTGTATTGAACATTCATTAAGACAGTATGTTATGTAACCTAAATCTACAACAAACACATAAATGTGTTTAACACACAAACAAAATTTTGTGGCAAATGTCTAGGGCAAATATTACTCAACCTGCATGATTAATCATGTTAAATACATTCATCAAGACAATATGTCCTATGCCATATAAATTTGAGCAAAACAACAAATGTATTCACCACATTAACGAAATTCTGTGAGTATATCTTTTTGTGGCAAATTAATTCAAGCGCATTTTTGTCAAAACCTGCAGGAATAAACAAGAATCAAAAGGCAAGCTATAAAGCAAAAGAAAATAGTACTGAAATTAAACTCACTTAGTACCGGTTCTATTAATTAGAGGTAAATGGGTCGACATCTGCCAATCCAAATGGTATACAAGTCAAAACCTACACAGTCCAGTCCTAAAATGAGAGAACAAGTATATGAAGAAGTTCGATGGCTTATTTGACTTAATCTTCTTATTTTACATCACTACCCACAATATAACTACAGACCCCTAAATACAACAATCACCCCTCAATCATGTATATACAATAGATTGAAACGTTTATACAAACAAACCGATCAAAAATCTAGCACAACATAGAAAACTTTCTGTTAGTGATATTGAGAACACAATGAACAAACTAACCCAATCAAATGATCTACCACAATATACAAAACTTTCCTTCAGAGGTATTGAAACTCAATAACTGCTTTAATTGTAACTATCATAACAAATCTACAGTTTTAACAATGTCATGCAAAAACTAAATTTTATGGTACATGAAAAATTCTACAGTTTGTCAAAATGTACATGTACAAGCTATCCAGCTCATTGCATACTTGATTATAAAAATACATGTTGACAGATAAACAACTTGCCCATGGTGTCCATAAGAAACTTAATGCAACTTGCTCCTGTATATACGTTTGGTGGTATTAAAAATGTCAGCCTTGCAGATTGGCTTCAGACAAGCTCATAAATTCGCAAAATGAAGCAATGAAATTCAAAAAACAAGGAAAGAGAGAGAAATAAAAATGAACAGTATCATCAGAAAACACAAATTTGTCACTCATTCCCATTTAGAAACACGCATTTCAGTATTTTGCCAGCCAAGGAACTGTAAGCAGTAACCAGTGCAATCATTGTATCATTGCAATCACAAGAAATGGAAGATGACACGTTCCAGTAAAGTAAAAACTCCCGAACAAAATATAAAATACAAAAAGCAAATGACACTTTCCAGTAAAGTAAAAACTCCATAACAAAGTACAAAAGCCAAATGACACTCTCCAGTAGAGTAAAAACTCCATAACAAAATACATAATACAAAACAAAATGGCACATTCCAGTAAATACAAGCTCCAAAGCATTTCAAAACAAAATACAAAATACAAAATGACATGATCCAATAAAGTAAAAATTCCAAAGTAAATACAAAATGACACATTCCAAAGCAAAAACTCCAGTAAAAATGACACAATAAAGTAAAGTAAAGTGAAAAAAACAATAAAGAAAAGTGAAAACGACACAATAAAGTAAAGTAAAGTAAAAATGACACAATAAAGTAAAAATGATACAGTAAAGTAAAGTAAAAGTGACACAGTAGAGTAAAGTAAAAGAAAGTAAAGTAAAAACTCCAAAGTAAAATAAAAACTCCAAAGTTAATGCAAAGCTCCCTAGCATTCCAAAACAAAATAAAAAATACAAAATGACACATTCCAGTAACGTAAAAACTCCGAAGTAAATACAAACTGCAAAACAAAAAGCATCCCAGTTAAGTAAAAACTCACAGCTAGCATCTTGGAAGGCCATAATGGGGTTGACACATATTTCATGCAATTTCAACCCAATAGAAGGTAAGAGTGGGGCATGCCTCTGAGGAAAAAAGGAATGATAAGGAGCAGTCGGGCTTGAGCAATAAAAATTGCAGGCTTGAGCGAAAAAATTGCACGCGAAAAACTTTAATAGAGAAATGCTTGGGTGAATGAAAACACATTGAGTTTAGGCCCTACATTTTTTTAAAAATAATATAAAAATGTGGTCACCAAACGCTAATCAGTGAAATGAGCGGGATGTCATGAAAAGCTAAACGTTTGTATCATATTTTCCAAAGGCACCAAGTCTTCGTGGTCATAAAGTTTAACTTTTTCAAATTTTTCCATATTTTCATGAATACTCAGTTATAGAAATTAGGAAATCCGATGTTTAAAGTTTGCTTTTTCAAATTTCTCCATATTTTCATGAATACTCAGTTATAGAATTTAGGGAATCCGATGTTTTGAGTTTTTAGCTTTCCTTATTTGCTTTTTATTTGAAGGAAAATTAAAGGAGGAACAAAAGAAATTATTGTTGAACCTCTATTAGTTTCAACTTTCATCTCTTCATTATGTTGCTCCTAGGACTTCCCCAACACTCTCTTTTCACTAAAGCATATTATTTCTAGAATAGAAATAGTATTGATTTAAGGTCCTGTATCTTTATAGAACTACCTTAAAAGGTCCTCATATTTCAGCCCTTCTATAAGTGCCATCCTAATTATCTTTCACATGATCCTTCCAGTTTTTGAGAGAGGCTGAGAGAGCCACTGTGTTAGGAGCCATGCAAATAACCTTAATTTGGTGTATTTAAAGGCGTGATCCGAATTTTCAGCGAATGAATGATGTAGATCCATTATTGGATAGGTACTCCATTAGACCTTCTTTAGAGCACAAATTTAAAATTTTTTCATTGTTAAGATCAGTGTTTCTAGACTCCGCCGAGTACTATGTAATAATTTTATGTGTATTTATATCCCCAACTTTATTCAAATGAAGTGAATTATTGGCTATTACGTATGTCATTAGCGAGTTAGGGAGATAGAGAGAGAGAAAAACTCTTCCCAACATCTATAGGCGAAAATGAACCGTGATTTCGCTTATCCTCATCACCATCCAAACTTTATCGCACGGTCACAGTTCTCTGATAGTGTTTCAATTTTAATTTTTCTTTCTACAAATCCAAATTACTTTAAATTTGGAGTGTGTGTACATCTTAGTGAGACACAAATAATTCGCAAAATACAAATTGACTAAAATACCCCAAAAAATTTATGGGGTTATTTTGATCGACTTATATTTTACGAATTATTTTTTTCATATTTCTATTAGGTGCGCCTTACTAAGAAGTACACACGCTCCAAATTTCAGATCCTTCCGATTAGTAAAAACAAAATGAAAATTGAAATACTACCGGACAACTGTGACCGTGCGATGAAGTTTAGATGGTGAAGAGGGTAGGCGAAATCACTATTCATTTTCGCCTATAGGCATTTTGTGTAGTATCTTCAATTTTAAACAATCCAATTAAGGCGGCAACTCCAAATTTTATAATAATATGTAATTTTGTTATAAGAAAATGATAGGATTATCTCAAAATCTATTTTCATATCTAAGTATAAATTTGAACTCCAAATATGGTTGAAATCCAGTAGATCTATAAATATATGAAAATCTTGAAAATAAACGGTCTAGATAATGTGTTGCAAGAAGCACTATTTTTGGGACCCAAAATCTTTTGTTTTCATATTAATACATCTTAATGTCGAGATGATCAATTAGAGGGTTTTCAACATTAAAACAACTTTTTCCCATAGACTTTTGACGTGCATCTTTAATTATATATTTTAAGGTTCATGTATATATATTCACAGTGCATCATTATTATAATAATTTTATTAGTCTCTCACAACAACTATTAGAATATTAACTACTTTATTCTTTAATAATGTTTTAGTAATCACTATATATATATATATATGTTTTTGTAAGGAGTAATAATGGCAACTATAAGGAAGCAACAACGTACAAAAGCGCACCATTGATCAAGAGAATATTGTTGTGCAATACGAATAAGAGCTATAAATAGAACACACAACGAACAAAATAAAGAACAAGCTCGCACAATTAACAAAATAAAGAACAAGCTCGCACAATTGAGAGCCATAAGTGGAACACACAACATACAAAAGATAATGCACTACTCCCCAACTAAACTTCTAACACAGATTTCGATACTATGGAAATCTACTTAGATATACTTTCAAATTGCTCCCATTGTCATACGGCCCACCTACAATATGAGCCACCCTGATTCTGTTGCTGCAATGGATAGATCCTATTATCATAGACAGAGCCACCTTTAGAATTATGAGAACTATTGATAGGAGAAGCTGATCACTGCAAAATATTTCAAGAAATATCCAAGGATATAATTTAGCATTTCAGTTTGCTATATTCTCAATGCCTGAAACAATGGAAAATTAATATAAAGGAAAAACAATTTACACATTTAAAATAAGTGGTCAGGTGTACCTGTACGATCCATCATTGATTATAGAAATTGATAAACTGATATTTCTATAATTATATTATTATGATATTAAAAAATGAGAAGGAACAGATTACATCAAATAAGGAATCATGATCAAATAGCTTAGAAACAATACATTATTGACATTTTAAATGATCTGTAATCCCTATATATCTGTAATCGTTCTTATATCCCATTACCATATCACATAAATATTTTATATGAATTCTTGAGTATAATTTTGAGCACAAAAAAAAATTTATTTAGAATGCCTTGTTAATTACATTCACTGTCTCAAAAAAACGCGTCTAGTTGAAATAGCTTTCTTTGGATGTGGGAGATGTTTTCTTTGGTGAAGTGTGTTTATTTCTAGGATGAAACCTGCAAACTTCTGTTTCAGATATGGAGCTGGAGCTATAATGCCTCCTTTGATGTCAGAAATTCAAACCAGGGGATTCACGTTCTTTTGCTAGTTTCCAAGTTCAGGTACGCTGAAGTAAGTGGCCCCTTTGATTGTTGAGATTCCATGGGCCAAAATGAGAAATAAAAAATTCAAGGGTCAGAATGCTCAATTTTCTTTGAAAATTGATCCAAACCCCCATCAAAGTGTTTTGTGACTCATATGAATTCTAGAAAAACCAGTCGCTGGTTAGATATTTGGCCATGATTTTGACAACAAAAATTTGTTAAATTAACATAATGAGTGAATCAACCATAACAGCCTGATTTAGCGCAAGAATTCTTCAAAATTTAATTTTTAATGGGTTCTTCTGAAATTTGGTGATTTGTTCGAAGTACCACCAAATTTTGGTGATTCTTCAAAGTTCTCTTTGTTCTTCTGAAAATCGGTGCTCCGGATCGGGCACCCCAAAAACTCATCGAGATAGGTGAATCGGTGGTTCGGATAGGGAATTTGGCCGAATCGGTCGGATTCGGCAATGAAAAAAACAAAAAAAATTGCTAAAAATAATTATAAATTTTTTTTAGGAATCCAATAAGAAATGAGGGTACTACATTATTAACTTTCATTTTTTTCATCAATATGCGAATATTGAGATGTTCTTTTCTTATAAGAACGTATGTTAACCATTAAATTTACATCACAGAAAAGAAGAATCATAGAATTATCATGGATGAAGTATATAATTATACATGGACTAAAATAAAGCGTATAATTTGTAAAATATTACTTAAAATCTTGTAATAATAACAGCTCACGCTGATTACAACTCCATATCAGAAAAAAAATAAGAAAAAAGAAAAAAGAAAAAAACAATAGTAGAAAGAAATGATCCCCCAATCAACATCAAGAGAATATGAAAATGAAAAATAAGAATAAAAATGAAAACCCAACAATGATTGAAACTAGAAAAATTAGATTTCATACAATCAGACAATAAAAAAAGGAAATTTGTAAAGAAAAAAATAAATAAAAAAATAACAATCAACCTTATAAGTGTTCATGTGCAAAGCCCTCTCGAAAGGAATTTATAAAAAATAAAAAAAAACAAAACAACAAATCATGTTAACTAATTCTGGTGAAATTTAATCTTAACACGATCTTTCAAAATAAAAAAATGAATCAAATCGATGGAGAATAGCCCCATGATTCATTGTTTTGTGGAAAACCAAACCCTCTAAAAAAAATTGTGAATCTCTCTCCGAAAAAAAAAAATCGTAAAACTAAAATACAAAACAAGAAATCATAGTACTTGATTTTAATGAAGAATGTATTATCACATTCATTTAGGAAAAAAAATGGATTAAATCGATGAAAAAATGGCCACCAAAATCTCGAATTGGTGGAAAACACTAATCCGCTAAAAAAAAAACAAATTATTACAACCGACTTAATTATAATAAAAAATTATTACAATCTAACTAACTATAATATTATATTCTGAAATTGAAATTGTTGGTTTATATTTTATAATTATTTTACTATACAAATAATAACAAATCCAAAATATCTTATAATATTATCTAATTTAAAATATATTATTGACAAATTGTAAGAAAAATAGTACACACATAATTTATAATAAAACTAAATTGATAAATAAAATACAAGATTTGATTATCAATGTAGAAATTATTAGAATGCGTACCAATTTTCGAAATAACAATTTAACTTTTTAAAAATCTAATTTTTTAGGTTTCTAGAATAAAATTAGTGGAAGAGATTGTTAGGAGAGACAGAGAGAGAGAGAGAGAGAGAGAGAGAGAGATTTCAAATGGCCTAATTATGAACCATTTCTTTAAATTAATATTTTTAAATTTATGTTAAAGTCCACCATGTTGTAAAAATAAAATATATAATTGGACCATTTATTACTAGGTAAACAAATTTTTTTAACAATAGGCATTGATATATGAGAGATAGGAAAAGAGCTAACTTGCTCCAAGCGTCCAGCTGTCCAATGATGTTCTGCAGGTTGAATGGACGAAATGTTCTACATCGAAAAATTAGAATAAGTTTAACGTGAATAAAAGCCTCCTCAGTACCATGCTCAAAGGCGAGCTTGAAAAGCATGATGAAGCATGAGGTAGTGTGCCTATGGTTGATAGGGGCATGTGGGCTTAGGGGGCCATGGTTGACAACAACAAGAGGCACCCATAGCCATGTAAGACAAGAAGTACTTGTACAACATAATTGTCCGATTTTTCAAAAAAATTAACAAAAAAGCCCTCCCTACTTTTAAAAAAAAGTATGATAAAGTCAATACTCGGTTTGATGATGTCATAATCAACGGACTCGGTGAGTTGTGACGCCATGCTTACCGATTTATTGAGCAAACATTGCCGGATCGTGTTTTATGGATGGATCCGGAATGGTCCAGCCGATACCCGATCCGGATCGCCCGATTTCGGATCAGATCACCGATTTTTTGAACATTTATTTTAATTAACCGTTAACTCATGAGAGGATGTAATACCATTATATTGAATTGTTTGCTCCCTCCCTCCCTCCATCTATGCACAAATAAATTCCATTAAAAAAAGTTTGTTAGGAATAACATATTTTTTCAGCAACACCCGGTGGTTGGCAATCCTCAATTATCCATCTTTCCCTTTATTTACCTATACGATTATAATGTTGGGTGCATGTAATGCATTATACACTTACTCCCTAGGGATTTCCCTATTATTTTCAAGGATTTTGGAGGCCTAATTTTTAAGGGATTTTATGAAATTGTTTTATATTTTGTGCGTTTCACGGGATTTTTTATGATTTTATGTGATTTATTATGGGATATTAGGTGGGTTTATATAGGCTTTGGAAGAAGGTATCTCCCATGGAAGGTATCTCCCATGGCTGTTGGATATTATGCTTCGTAAATAATTAATTTCCTCATATAATCCCCGCCAAAATCCCAGTTAAAGCTCATCCAAAAATGGTCAAATTGACCATCCAACTCTCCATAACCTTTTGGAAAATTTTGGAGAATTCTAGGGGTACGGAAGGGATAAGTTACGTGATATGAGTCACTAGGCCCATTGGGCTTAGTAACGCGAGTCATGTTGCTAGCCTAGACAAACTCCTAGTGCTTAAGAGAAACTTGTTGAATCTAGTAGTAGTGACCTAGTCTAGTTCGGACAAATCTTGGGATTTGGAATATGGCGTTTTCTAGTGATTCTATACTGACTTGGTATTCGGACTTGATTTAGTTGGGCATGATGGTTTCATAAGAATTGTGGATTATGTTTATAGGTATACAACAACTCACTCAGCTAGTGTTGTCCCTAAGGCTTTTTTAGCCAAAATTTAAAGGGGGTGTAAACAATCCAATATAGGGAATGACCTAAAACTTGCTCCATCTTGTTCCAATATGGGGATGGCTTAAAAATTTTCCCCTCTCGGTCTGATGGGGAACGACAAATAACTTATACCTTCTTGGTCCGATATGGGTGTTACCCTAAAATTACCCCTTCTCAGTACAAGATATTTGATGGCCTTAAAAGCTCCTCATCATGGTCTAATATGGGTCATGAGTCAAGACCATGAAAACACCACTCATTTCATTACCTCTACCAGAATGCTTCTTGTAATGCCCCTTTTTGGTCCAACATGGAGAATAACCTTAAACTTGACCCCTCTCAATCTAAAATGGGTAATGACATTAAAAAGCATCTTTATTCAATCTAACATGGGAAGAAACCTAAAACTTGCCCCCTCTCGGTCTAACATGGGTCACCATCATCCCATTTTAGTTTTTTTTCAATTTGGATTTGGCTACATGAATCGTGGTTCTCCTTTATGCTCTATTAAAGGTCATATCCTCAGTGAGGCCATTAGTCTCCATATCTTTTCAGATTACTTCCAACCACGTCCTTTTGGGCTTACCCAATGCTCTTTTTAGTCCTTCCACTTGGACTAACTCGCACCTCCTAACATGTGTTGTACTTGGCTGGTGCCACATATGGCTAACTCACCTAATTCTACTATCTCAAATTTTATCACTTATTGGTGCCATGCCTAAATTCTTTCGAATAGATTCTTTTTTATTTCTATCCCTTATTGTCTTGCCACTCATCCATCTCAACATTCTCGTCTCTACTACACTCATTCTACAAGTATATTGTTTTTTCTCTTCTTGATATTATGCCCCATAGAGCAAGGCTAGTTTCACCGCTGTCCCATAGAACTTGCCCTTCAGCCTCTCGGTCTAACATGTGTGATGACCTTAAAAACACTCCCATTCGGTTTAACATGTATGAGTACCTTCAAAGCACTCCTTCTTGGTGCAATGTGGGGAATGAGGTAATACTTCCCCCTTCTCTGTCCGAGATAAGTGATAACTTATGTCCTTAAAAGCCCTCTCCCCAAGTCTTGTACTAGAGATGTGCTCATAAGCACTCTAATCTAACTTATGTCCTTAAAATATCTCTACCCAGTGAGGCAAAAACTCCAACGTCAAAAGATCTACCTCGAATAAAAATCAAAGAAGAATTTGATCAACTGCTGAAGCCAAAATTCAATATCTCTGTCGATTACTCAGAGTGGTTGGCCAACATAGTAGTCGTACCCAAGAAAGATGGGGGGATTTGAGTGTGTGTTGACCATAGAGATCTAAATAAGACAAGTCCCAAAGACAATTTCCCCTTCCAAATGTGGATGCCTTGGTCGACAACAATGAGGGGCACGAGATATTGTCATCATGGACGACTTCTCGGGTTGCAACCAGATCCTCATGGCAGAAGAAGGCCAGACCAAACATCGTTCATAACACAATGGGGAACTTACTGCTACTGTGTGATGCCCTTTGGCCTAAAAAACGCAGGGGAAACCTATAAACGGGCAATGACTAGCATCTTCTACGACTACGTCGACAATATTCTGGTCAAGTTAAAGGCTAGGGCTGATCATCTCACTAACCTGAGAACTATTTTCGAAAGACTCTGGAAGCATCAACTCAATTTGAATCCACATAAATGTGCGTTAGGAGTTTAATCCGGCACATTACTAAGTTTTATAGCAAGCCAAATGGGCATTGAGGTGGACCTGCCCAAAATACGAGCCATCACTGAAACACCCCCTCCCTAGAACATCAAAGAAATATGTGGGCTTCAAGGTCACATACAAGTCATAAGGCGCTTTATCTCACAACTAGCAAATAAGTACATACCTTTCAATAGGCTCTTTAAGAAAGATATGCCATTCATATGAGACAATGAATACCAAGAGGCATTCGACCAAATCAAGCAGTACCTATCTAAACCTCTCATTCTTAGTCCTCCTAATCCAAACAAATCCATGTTCCTATACATATCTGCGAACGACAAAACCATGGGGGCAATGTTAAGAGAATATGATCACTATAGAAAAGAACAAATCATGTACTACATCAACAAAACCATGGTCGACTATGAGACGAGATACACATATGTGGAGAACATTTGCTTAACGCTTACGTGGGCTATGCCGAAATTAAGATACTATGTCTTATCTCTTACAGTCAAGCTCATCCAAAGAATGCACCCACTTAAGTACATATTGAAAAGACCAGTCCTTAATAGACGTTTAGCGAAGTGGAGAATGATATTGAGCAAGTTTGAGATCGAATATGTTATTAAAAAATCAATCATATGGCAAGTCATTGCTGACCACTTAGCTGAACACGTACTGCCAGATAACACTCTCCTTAACACGGATCTCTTAGCTGGACTCGATAATGCCATAGAACTGAAGATCCAACAAATATGAGTCATTGGTGACTCCTTGCTCATCATAAACCAAGTTCAAGGGATTTGGAAGGTCAAAGAAGAAAAATTAATGCCCCAAGAAAAGGTGGAAAATATGATAAAATATTTTAAGCAAATCACCTTCCAGCATGTGATTAGGGAAAATAATTGGTTCACGGATGCCCTTGCAACGCTTGCTTCGATGGTCAACATCCCTTTAGAAGTCACCACGCTACCATTTTACATCAAGCACAAGTATGACCCTTGCCCATCGAAAATTGAAGAGAAAATAGGTCAAGAAAATGAGAACGATGGGGAAGTGTCTTTCGTGACCTCAGATACACTAGTTAAGACAAAAACATAGTTCCATGATGTGTTATCCTTGTTGAAAGATGGGTCATACCCCGACGGAGCCACCAAAAAGGATAAGGAAGTCATCCGAAGGTTTTCTATGGTTTTCTTATTAAGAGACAATCTTATGTTCTAGAAATCCTTTGATGATATCATCTTGCAATGCCTTGACCAGCCAAAAATTGATCAAGTGTTAACAGAATTACGTAATGAAGAAGGACACTCCGGGGCAGCTACCTTAGCCCAAAAAATCAGGCGCCAAGGCTATTATTAGACTGCCATGGCCGAAGATTGTTGGAAGTTCGTTAAGAGATGTCCCAAATGTCAGCTTTATGGAGACCTCATCCATGCACCATCTGTACCACTTAACTCAACATCACCTATATGGCCCTTTGTGATGTGGGGTCTTTATATCATTGAAATGATTTCACCAAAAGCCTCGAACAACCATCGGTATATACTAACGACTACATAATATGTCATAAAATGGGTACAAGCTGCATCATTCGCCAAAATTTAAGGTTAATATGTCTGTCATTTCATGAAGAACAACATTGTATCCATATTTGATGTTCCTGAGACAATCATTACTGATAATGGAACCAATTTAAAAAATGAAAGGGTCACTAAGGTGTGCAAAATGTTTGGAATAACGCAGAAATTTTCCACACTCTATTATCCTCAAGGAAACGGGCAAGCTGAGGCCATAAAGAAAGGACTTCTCAAAATTATAGACAGAATAATAGAAGGTGACCAAGATTAGCATGAAAAGCTAAACCATGCACTATGGGCCTGCTGGACAAATGAGAAGACTCCTTCTGACATGACCCCGTACTCATTAGTGTATCGTATGGAGGTTGTGCTACCCATTGAAGTTGAACTATTGTCTCTTCGAGTGCACATTCATAAAGATTTTGATAAGGAACAAAAGATCGAAGCACGAGTCGTCGCCCTCGCTACTCTAGAAGAAAGATGACTACGAGCAACACAGAATATCGTAGCTTACCATAATAGAATCGAGAGGGGGCATGCCAAAGAAAAGTTGTTCCCCGATAATCTAGAGAAAGAGACATGGTACTCAAGAAGATCTTCCACACTCCTACGAATCCACACCCATTAGGAAAATTCAAATCTAATTGGGAAGAGCCATTTGTGGTAACTCGAGTGCATATATGCAATTCCTATAAAATAAAAAATCAGGACGGATATGAACTCAACAACCCCATTAATGCAATACATCTCAAAAAATACTACCTGTAACGGGCTTAAAAGAAAAAAGCAAACAATGAAGGACGTGGTGAAAACTTGAAAATCCATCACAGAAAAAAAAAAAAAGAAAAAAAAAAAAAGACATGGTGAAAACTCGAAAAGGGGAGCCATGGGTAAAATAGAATCATGAAAAGAAAATCCTCCAAAAAGGAGGCCCTAATCCAAAACTTCAAGTACAAATAGGTACTTGCAAGTCACAACAATGCTGCATAAGCGGACCCTAAGGATGAAGACTCCACCTAATCCCTACAGGTTCCCAATAGAACCAACCTCAGAAAGATATGTGAAGGTGACATGAATTGGAGACCTAAGAGACTTCAATGAACCTTGGGAAGAACTTCGAGACCTCTCCAATAAGGAAGACCGATAATAACCCAAAGAACTCTTCATGGTCTTGCGAAATACAAGATTAGAGCTCCAAAGACCAAGAGAAATTTCAAGTCTCATGAGCCCTCACGATCTCACAAGGAAATTCATTTCATCATCTTTAAATTAGTGAATAAAAAGAAAATAAAGGGTTCACAGGTGGCAAAAGTTGTAAGGTCTGTCTCTCTTTTGAAAATGCTTTCCAAAGTAATCTATCATTTTCTCATAAATAAAAAAATCATTTTCAAAATTCCTTTTTTAAAATCGAGAAATGACTTCCTCCATCACTACTAGAGGCTAAATTGTTAGTCAGTCTGCCCTTGCTCTCGAAGCCAACTTCCTATGCTTGTTATGAAGGCTTGAAACTAGCGAGGTAATCCATAGCTGTATGAGTACAAAAACCAACTACCACATATCGGAGATGAGTGAACCTTGTCAATGATGACATTTGTTAGTTTGGGAGCATTCCCTCTCTCAACTAAATTCTTTGAGGCAAACTGGGGCAAATCTATCCCTGTGTGTATGTATGACGGTCCACTAGCCCGAATTTTGTGACATAAACCCTATAACAAGGGGAACTAAGTTTGTTGAAACTCGGTCTAAAAAGTGTGCGTAAATAAAATGCCTCTCTCTACCTCGATGAATCAATTGCATATATAAAGATTAACAAACAAAACACCCTATAACAGGGGCAATGGAGCAAGAAATTCCCTGAAGCAAGGATAAAAGCTATATAAAAAACGAGCAAGAACTACCCCATATGAATATTTTTCATCCAGGGGCATCTTGGTCGTTTTTGACGAGATATAAGGGGCAGTAACACAAAAATATTGACTCATAATTAACTCTTAGCACCAAAAATAAAATTTTTCTTTCTCAAAATGCCTGTGCTTAGATTTTGAAGGCTCCTAGAGACTGATACAACCACAGGTATGTATTTCTCTCTGAAAAAGACTGTTTAAAATTTAATTTGTTTTCAAAAGTTTTAAGACACTCCTTAATGGAACAAGCCTAAACTGCCAACCAATTCCAAAAGAAAAATATTTGATTTAAAAAAAAACAAGATGCTCCTTGGTGGCACGAACTTAAACTGCTAACCAAAATCCAGTTCAGAAAATGTCTAGCCCCATATGACATAAAAGGTCGGGTGTATTCTTCTAGACCCGTATGACGTAAAAGGTTGAGTGCATCCATCTAACCCCGTTTAACGTTAAAGGTCAGCTGTATTCAGAAAATATCTAGCCTCGTATGACATAAAATGTCGGGTGTATCCGTCTAACCCCATACGACATAAAAGATTAGTTGTATTCGTCTATCCCCATATGATGTAAAGGGTCGGGTGTATCCCTCCATCGCTGCATGACGTTAAATTGCTTAAAGGGCTCCATTGTTGCATGAGCTAAAACTACTCACAAAAATTTGTTTTTCAAAATATCATTCTCATTTCAAAATTTTCATTATGAGTCTTGTGTTATAAAAACCTTTGAAATTGTGACCTATCCAAGCTCTGGGTTATATTTCAAATCTCTCTAATTTAAAATTTTCTAAAATGTCCTTTAAAACGAATGAGCTTGGACGCCCGTACATGATGCTATGACGTTGCCGCCTCATCTCTCTCTTCATAATTGACTGAGAAAACATTTTCCCATTAAGCAAAGCCTTTTAAACCTTAAAGAAAATCAAAGAAAATGCCAGGTTTAAAGATTTGAAATTGTGAAAAACCTTGAAGTTAAGTGGCATGGCCAGAAAATCCAACTGAGATCCATGCTTACGTAAATCACCGAAACATCTCACACCGAAAACCCTAGGAAGAAAACGCCCTAGGTGGGTGAGTAGGGAGCGCAATATCTTGGAGGGATAGTTGGTGTGCCCTCTGACTATGAAACGTTAGGATGAAATTTAAAATGCTTACATTATCTACTTCTTTGCCACCCTCAAAGGACAGAGGGTGCCAAAGGGTGGCAAGTGTAGACACCCCATTTTGAAACTGATAAATTCCATAGTTTTCTTGACCGTAGGACCACACTATTTCAGTTGACCTCTTAACCGTAGACCACCATAGTCCATGATCCCCATCCTGTGATCCAGTATCCTAATAAATTTGGTGGTTTTTGGTACTTATCCATTTACACGCTCTTTTCAATATATAAAAAGATATTTGGGTGACCATTTTGAGAGAGAGAGTGAGAGAGCGCTAGGAAATTAGAGAATGGGTGAGCTAAGAAACCGGAGAGAGTTTAGAGAGAAAAACTTTAACCCAAAGAAAAACCTTAGGTCATTAAACCATAGCCTGCAACCTTAACCCAGAGAGAACTTAAGATCATATAACCATTCAACCATGCTAAGACTTGGTCAACATTAAAGAGAGCATTGAGGATCCACAATAGAAATCATAGTCGCGGTCCTGATACGGACGAGTCCTCGAAACCTTGGATTTGTTGGGCCAAATGGCCCGGCCATGTATTTTTCTCATCCTCTTTTCCTCTTATCTTTTTAGTTAATTTTGTTAGATTTGGGATTTTATTTACTTTTCATTTAATATTTCGTGCTTTCAGATCAATGCTGGCTCTGTCACTGATCTGAGAGCAAATCTACTCATTTTTTAAGAGATCTGACCTCAAATTAGGAGGTGGAATGAAACTTTCGATCAAAACTACTCGAAAAACTCAAATCCCAGCCAAAACTAGCCTGATAACCTCCAGATCCACCGTTCTTAGGCGGTAAAACCGCCACAATAAGTCAGAAAACCAACAGATCGGCCCAAAAAAAGCTTACAGCAAAACTAGATACTTGCAAGGGGAAAGCCAAATCGAGCAATATCAAGTAGGGCAACTGCGAGAGAATTAGGAAAAGGGACACATGTTGAATTAAGGATAGAACCTAAATCAAACAGATTATGAACCAAAGATGAATTCTTCTGTGATTTTGCCTCAACAATTGTAGAAGTTCAAGTCCCCAACTAGAGACGGATTATACAATGTTCTCAACTAGAAATCCTTGAACAAACCAATTTTGCTTATGGTTTAAAAATGATCAAAACCTGACACTAAACCCTAACCAGATGATGAGAACACAAATTTCAGCAAAAGCAAAAACCTAATTTGAGGATTTGAGAAACTAGAAAACAATGCATGTGGAAAGTGTAGAGAAGGAGTAGCTACAACACGGCAAAAACAAGAAGACAGAGAGAGAGAGATGGCTGACACAAGAAGATGAAAAAAAAAAACATAAGGAAGAAAAAAAAAGTACCAGATTTGTGCCAAATTGCATATTCTTGAAAGCTGTTTACAGAGTCACAGAAAAATCGATCGAGACAGAACCTTGCTTTGATGCCATGTGAGAAGCTGTATTTCTATTTATTTGGGCCTTAAGCCCCATGAAAGACATATTTCAGAGCTTACCGAAGATATGAGCAAGAGCCCCAATTTATAGGGCTACAAAACTATGTACTACTAAAGAAAGTAACATATACAATGATTAGCCTTCCTAATATAGATACACATAAAAAAAAATATATATTGTACCAAAAAATATGTGTAAGTTTCTATAATTTCCACAGTTATTTGGATTACCACGTGAAAAAAATTGTGTGAGTGGGAATATTGTATAATGAGATGGTAAAGTTTCTCGTTTTTGTTTCTGGGAGTGTTGCACAAGGTTCGATTGAGCCCTTTCCATCTCCCTTAGAAACGTTCAAGGAACAGACCCATGTTTCCACTCATATTTCTTTCATTCTGGGGTAACACTACAAATCCTCCTAAATGTCAGAATTCTAGAGCCTTCTGTCGAGCGCTTGCGATTTGTGCAGTGAATTTTTCCACCTGGTTGTTGTAATCGAAAGAAGGTGACATCAAGCCTTGTATCGAATGGCTTGAAATTTGTGTGGACTTTTCTTCTTGGTTCTTATCATCAAAAGAGGGTGTCCAAAAGGGGTAGCATCAAATTCTTGATGACTGAAAGAGAGATCAGTTTAATTTGAGTTTTTATTGAAGTTTCTGCTGCTTCAAGATAACTACAGTCTTTCAACATTGTTATCATAGCATCTTAATGGAGAGCATCTTAATGGAGGTTTGATCTTGGATTTGGTCTTTTTATTTATGCTACGCCATAGAGTTTTCTCCCAAATTTGATCACCATGCCTGGCTTGAAGCGACTCCATTGAGTTCGCTTTTGGATCTAATAGTTGTGCACGGTTTAAGACATCACTAGCGTGTTTGGGTTACTTCATGGTTGTCCCTTTTTACATGGTTTTGGAAAATTTTGGAACATACCCCAAAACCATATTTTCTGTCCCTTTTTATATAAGGAAACTGGATGGGTTTGGAAAAATATGGAACATAACCCAAAATCATAGTTTCTTGAGTTTATCTTTTTTGTTTTTTTTGCTTTCGCTTTTTTGGCCATTTTTTTTTTCCTACGGCTGAAGAGTTTGGTCCAGGGGCACGCATCGCACCCACATGAGCAAACGACATGCTCTGAGCTCGTTCGAGCATGTCAAAGCACATATTGAACACACTTTGTGCACTGTAGACCAGTGGTGATCTCGTGCGAGGCAGCCTGTGAGTGACCATCGCATTGACTGCGGCGACCCACATGCACACATGGGCTCCTAGACGTATGTGTGGGGCAGTGCGCTATGCCATGCAGTACCATGTGCACCCACACTGGACCCATGCAGTGGATGTGTAGTGGTCCAGGGAGTCCATGCATGCTGCATGGTAGTGCTGCCTCATGCGCTGCACACATGCAATAAGGTTCAACATGTGCATGTGCACACATCTCATACGTGCAAAAAAAAGTGCAAAACAAAGGCAAAGCAACACGTATGTGACAGGCTTTAGTCCTGACGTCACATGTATAAGCCAAACGTGTGGGTCATGTGGAGGCAGCTCAAGCTGCACAAAAATTGGTGCATCTATGGCTGCATGCTTTATTTTGTGCAGCTGCAGAATCATCGATGTTTTGTTCGGCCTCAGCATTATTGAGGCTCCATAGCCCCCTTGAAGCCACAAGGTGTTTTTGTCCAGATGTGGCCTCACAATCTCTATGTACAGATGCAGCCTCACTGAAAAGGCCCCCTTTCACTGTGCGACCTCAAAAAGTAAATGGACCGTGCCGAGCCTGAAAATTTCGAGGGGCATATCTTTGGATTCATACGTATGCTTTCAATGAACCTTATGTATTTTTTAACATCTTGCAAAGCCAAATGCAACTCTAAGGATTTTATGGCCTAGTCCCACTTCCAAAACCCATTTTTGGCCGGAAAACTATGGTATCACTTTTGTATCTTTTTCAAGCAACATGGAGACTTTCTAGGTGGAGACAATCTAATTTTGGGAGTTGCCATGGGCATTGATCATCATTAGATTACAGTTTTTAGTGGGATTTTACATTACTGATGCAAACACACACTTGATGAAAAGGGTTGGGGTGTCGAGCCTCTAAAATTTTACTTGATATTGATTATTAGCATTGGTCAGTATGATTATGCAAATTTTTTTACTCGAGTATTTTAGAGTTTTGGATATTTTAACGGGAAAATATCTCTATATCCCTTACTATTAGGTTTCATTTATTGATAAACTTAAAGTTTCAAAAGATATCTTCTAACCCCCTAAACATTTTAAACCTAAACAAATTTGAGAAAGACATGCTCTTTCGAAACCCAATTATTTCGCTCTCTTCACTTACATACCCCAAAATTCTCTCTTTCTCTCTGTCTCTCTTCCTGGATCTCTCACTCTCTCTCCTCTCGTGTTTCTCCAAACACTTCTCTCTCTCCTTTCTGTAACCTCTCACCTCCATGAAGTCCTTCTTTCTCCTTCTCTAGAAGTTTGGGAAGATGGCTTTTAGAAAAGACATGTCCTTTTAGATTTGTTTGGCCTAAAAAAAAAATTTAAATTAGTTCAGAGGGTTAAAAGAAATAAAATATACAATTTTTATGTCCCAAGATATCTTTTAAAACCTTAGGTATATTGTGAAATGAAACTTAAAAATAGAGGGTATGAAGATATTTTCTCTATCGTAATCGTTGAGAACCCATGAGAGTGTGAGACTCAATAATACTTTGTGTGATTGTGCAACCAGGAATAAATAAACTTAATCATCCATTTAATGATTATCTTTTCCTGGATACAGACTACAATGTCATCCAAGAATGTGATCACCTTACTTCCATAGTGAAAAGAAGCCGGATAGCAAGAATTACGTCATATAAAAGTGTAAAATTTAAACCTGCTTGGTGAGCAAGGCAGCCTTGAAGACTTGACCACTAGCATAATTCCTCCTAACAAAGGCCACACAGCTTTGGAAAATCATATCAAAGCATGGCTCAAAAGGGATTATTGTGAATGTTTTACCATGTTAAGCAGGACGCAAAACAACTTGATTGGGTGGTTTGAGACATCTAAGAATTGCAGCTCCAGTTCTTTTGCACCTCTCCCACTAGATTGGGTGCACTAATGCTGGCATTCTAGATGTATACGATGCCATCAAGTGTGTTCATAATGGAGTATTTGAGAAAAATGTCATAGATGATACGTAATCTGAGTGTTGCGAGTATTGTGCTTAGTGACGAGATTATATCTATCCTTAGATTACTTCCTTAATCTTAAGAGAATATGGAAATTGTGGTGACAGATTATGAGAATAATAAAATATTTGCAATTATAGTGACATACTATAAGAATATTAAATATTTACTCATCTTTCTCATCATCTAGTGCAAGCAAGCTGGCCATGTGGGCCAAGCCAGGCAAGCCTAAGGAGAGTAAGATATCCAAGGGGAACCCTAAGGGTAACAATCCTGTCAAGCAAAAGGAATTAAAGGTTGAGTGTCAAAGGTAAGAGTAATAAGCAAACTGGGGGAAGCGCAATGCTCCTGCAGGTAAATGGTAAATCATACTCGCCCTGCTTTAATTGTGGGAAGACTGGTTACGTCACGTCTGAATGCCTTGAGCCAAAAAAGATATGAAACGTTTATTCCTTTTGAGTATGCTACTGTATGCACAGAGGTGCTAGTTGTTAATCCTCTATACTTTGGATATGGAAGAGTAGTTTGCGTTATTTCATCTCCTCCTCCTCCTACTAATGATGTATCATCCATCCACTTTTAATTTCTTCATGATACATTTGCATCTATATTGTGCCAATGGTAAACTTGGGCACATATGTATGTATAGTATTGGCAAGATTAACCTACAAGAGATTCCTAGGGTCATTGACCAAAGTAGGCTTACCCACATGTGAACCTTGTTTAATGGAGAAGTCCACTAGAAAGTTGTTTCCTAAGGCCTATAGATCGAAAAAACCCTTAGAAATTGTCCATTTTCAATGGATCTTTGTTTCTATCACTTACAAACATGTGGTGCCACTCTGGGCCAACGTTTTGCATGAAAACCAATACATTCAAAATAAGGCGCCACTTACAGAACTTCAAATCGTGTCCTATTTTCAACCAAACAATGGCGCAACTCAGATTAGTGCCTCTAGTAGTCAGCTAGCTGTTTGGACATTGGACATCATTTCAAGGTCTATTGCACACTTGTCGAAGCCCTGAGGACCCGCTTTTTACATGGCTTATATCAAGGGCGCAACATCGAATTGCGCACTAGTGCATGATTTGAAGTTGTGCCCTTTTCTAAGGTTCCCTTCCCGTCGTATTTTCAAGGGTTACCCTTTCAAAACTCTGTAAATAGCCCTACCCACCAATTTTCACGTACCTTTTGGAGAGTACATTAAAATTATGCTAAACTTGTGTAAGAACAGAGAGAATTCTACAAGGTTTGTGCTTTCTTAATAATCGATTTATGCATGGAATAGTAGGCCAATCATAGCCCTGGTGCAAGATCTTCTTAGCAAGCATTTGACTGTGAATATACCCCTCGCATATCCGGGGGTAGACATCTTGAACCAATTGATGGCCTTCTTCCTCAAGCATCGAAGAAGCATGTATTTGAAAGAATTCTTGAACAAATCCCCTCCGCACATGGCATAGCGTGTGGCCAGCTTCCACACGAATGCAAGCAAGAAAACAGACGCACTGAAGCTAGCGCTAGGCTAGCCCTTTCTTCTTGCAAGAAAACGGATGCACTAACTCTAGTGCTAGGCTAACCCTTGCTTCTTGCTTTCGAGCCAGCGAAGATAAGAAAGAAAACAGATGCACTAACATGCCGTTGCTTCTTGGCTTTCAAGCCTATGCTTGCTGGCTTTTTTCTCTTGCAAAGCCCCTAAAGCGAGTGCTTTGATGTTACAAGCCCCAATTTGATGTGTAGCCTATGTTGCACATCTTCTCGCTTGGGGCTTGCAACAACAAAAAGCCCTCTTCCAGTTTTTATTTGCTCGTGCACTCTCAAATGTTTTCTTTGACATCGTACCATTGGCTTTGCTCTTTGGTAACCAAAATCACATTTGGTTCTGGCAACCGTAGGTTCTCTTTGAAAATATTAACAAAGAAAGCTTAGACAGGACCGGGGCTTGGCTTTCTAAGATTCAAAGAGCTGATAAAGTAGGAAAGGGGCCGGGATGTGGTGGTAGTAACCCCATACATAGTTGCCACATTGTGGTTTCCAATCCTGTTGACACCACCCATTGACACATTCAAAATAGCTAATTCCTAAATCTATATGAGAAAACATATTGGGGCTTGTCTTCCCACTAAATTAACCCCCCCAAAAAAAAAAAAAAAAAGGAGTTGATACTTATTGCTGATTTGGTGTTTATAGAGACAACATTTTATTTATTTAGTATTTCATCTTCCTTTACATTATCTTCATCTCTATCTCTCCTTCCTCCACAGATCAATTCTCAGGGTTATGTTTGCATTCTTTTAAAATTTGTATATTCTATTTTGCTTCAAGGATTAGAAATTTCATAAGGGAAGGTTGGAGCCCATTGTATCAAGTATAGAATCACTATCTAGGTGTTATAAGTGTTAGGCCCCTTAGGTATCCATTGTAGTTTGGCCTAATACTTATAGTTTTGAGTGAATTCCATAATTCATGCTTGTTTCTAATTCACAATATGCATATGCAAGTTTGTTGACTTGTATAAGCATAATCATATGTCTCTTGGCCTCTTCCAAGGGTGGCAATCACATTTCCAGCACCTTTTCTCTCTTTAACTAGTTTGTAGAGTGTTAGGAAGGAGTCGGCGTGGTCACGAACGTCTCGACTCTCTCTTGGGGGCGCTACAATCCAGAGAAGGAGGAAGCTCATGAATACTCTTACAAGTGAATATGTACTAAACAAGGAGCAGTCCAAGCTCGACTCTCTCACACAATTCATTATCTCTTTGGCTGGGTCTCACCTTGCAACTCAAATGAGAGAGTGCTTAGAGTCTCTCGCTCTCTCTCTCTCACACATTCTCTCTCTCAAGAGGAGTTCCACCACTCTCTCACACCCTTTGTCATTTTTGTTGTGTTGAGATTCATTGTGAGTAGAGGCCTACATCTCTCCCCCTTTTATATTGAGAGTTAGGGCCTAGAATGGACATGAAGGGTGAGCCTTCGCTCCTCCTTCCAGGTTTTCTAAACCAGATGTCTTTTGGTGTGGGAGGAATCTTCTTCTTCTATGTTCTCTGAGTTTTTGCAGATTGTCTGCTTTTTTTTTAGTTAAGGTCTACTGAGGTTTTCTTGGGATTATTGGATTGGAACTAGAGAAGTCAAGGCCACGATTGTGTCTTCTAGAAGGCCCTTGGGGTCAACCAACATTGACTTACAAATTGGCAAATTCCATAAATCATGAGGTTCGAGCCCCGGATCATATCTGGGTCATTCAAGTTGCGGGATCATAGTGATTTGGGCACAAAACTGTGTGCGGCTTGACATGTGTCATGCAATTAGTGGCCCCCAAAATTTGTTTCAGGTGTTGGTTTGCTGATTGGTAACAAGTCTAGTCAATTTTGGATCGGTTAAGTGGTTTTGAATTTTCTCATAACAGATTATCTTTGGTTTTGATTTTCCTAAAAATGGGTGGAAATAGTTATTTTATACGTCAAAGAGGCCCCGGACCATGTGGCTATTTGTTCAGCTCAATCAGATCCGTACATCTTTGTGCAGCTCATTATGTATTAGGCTTGACACATGCACAACTTGGTATTTGTCGGGTGAACAGACAACCCAAAATTTTTGGTGGTCAATGGTTGTTGGCTATTTTCGAATGATTTGATGAGGCATACATGCCATTTCTCAGTTTGGAACGGAGTTTATGGTTCAACTCCATCTCATGTGTCCTATATTATCTCTCTTTAAAGAGAACATGAGGATTTTCAAATATTATTTATGCTCTATAGGGAGTAAAGATCATGTTTGGGGGTATCATAATGTGTACAAAGCTAGTAGGATCCCTATATTGTAAGAACTTAGAAATAATGTCAAATTTAGAGGGTGTGCCGACAAGCAGCATGTCAAGCTCTTTCATTCATGGATAACTATTCGGGGCATAATAAGATTAGGATGTCCCCAAAGGACAAAGAGTTAATGGCATTTTGCACGCTCAAAAAGATATATTGCTATAAGGTGATGACGCTCAGTATGAAGAATGCATAAGCTACATATCAACATGTACTGACAATTGTCTTTAAATCTAAAGATTTTTCCACTCACAGTCACGATGCTTGGGGTAGTGATTGAAAACCTACAAAAATATCAGCTCAAGACGAATCCTTTGAAATATAAATTCGAGATCAGATCAAGCAAGTTTCATGGTTTTGTGCATCGAGGGATTGAGATTGATCATGTGAAAATCAACGCAATAGAGGATATGCTGCCACCCACGAACCATTCAGAGTTAAAGTCCGTGCAAGGAAGACTTTCCTATATTAGGAGGTGCAATTTAAATTTATCAGGAAGATGTAATTTTAGGCTTATGGAAAAAGATATGCCTTTCATAAGGGGCGACATCAGTTAGATAGCTTATCAGGCGATTAGGGATTATCTCTTGAAACCACCGCTCTTTATGACACCAATTTTAGGCCGGCTGTTGATACGGTATATGACTGCCTTGGAAGGGTCACATGGCACAATGATGAAAGAATTAAGGTTGCTCTATATTATCCATATCACACCATGAGGGCATATGAATAAAACTATTTGGCCATCGAAAAAATGTCTCTCACTTGGGTATTTTCCATTCAGAAGTTGAGGCCTTACCTATTGGCTCAATCCATACAACTAATTTCACGAGCAGATCTCATAAAATTCTTAATGACACGACTAACTCGGTTGGTTTGCCAAGTGGATACTGCTTCTTATGGGATTTGATATCGCCTATGTCCCATAGAAGGTTGTGAAAGGGCATGCTTTTACGAACGTCTTAGCCGCCCATCCTTTATGAGGATTGTCCAGATGAGGAAGTGATGCGCATTCAAGAGGAACCAATTAACTGTTATGATTTGATGGTGCATCTCAAGAAAAGGGATCTAGAGCTAGAGTTTTGTTCATATCTCTTGATAAAAGTCTCGTCCCATATGTCTTTTCTCTAGAGAAGAAATACTTTAACAATGACGTAGAGCATCGAGCCTGTTTGTAATGACTCTTTCATGATTAGCTCATGATTCTTTCATTATTAGCCCTTATAAATACATCTAAGAAAATTTGCCAAAATGCATCCAAAATAGTAATCATTAGCATTTCACCCTTATTTTTTATTTATTTACAAAATACCCATCAAAATAATATTGAGTTGGAATAGTACAGAAAAGGGTAAACTTAAATAGCTGAAAGGTGTTGTATTTCGATAAATTTGTCATACACTCGTGAGAAATGGTACTTATTATAGCAACTTTTATAAATAGATAGAGTTGAATTACTTGAAGGGAATAAGTGCATACTTATTTTAATCATTCCAAACATATAACGAATTTTTATTTATTTATTAACGATTCATTGTCGCTAAAGTCTTCCTATGACATCAATTCATCAAATTGAATGCATACACATGCTTAGACCCCATAGACTAGCTGGAGGTATTGGTTGGAGTACAAATAATAAAATAAAAGAAATCGAAGAATCGAATCTTCAGCTATGAGTGTGCCATCCACTCGAGAGTGTCCTTTGTTGTGACGGTTTTAAAATATTCGCGTATCCGATTTTTCCTCTCATGGGACCGCCTCGAGAGTGTCCTTTGTTGTGACGGTTTTAGAATATTCGCGTATCCGATTTTTCCTCTCATCGAACAATAACTTCGCGAAGCTACACAAATATATCAGAATTTAGTTAGTTCGCTACTTATAATTTCCAATTAATCTCAAGCAAACTTTCTATTTTCTTGCCGCAGGTTTCTTTTTTGGAAAAAATTGTTTCATGTGGTATAATTGGATCGATCTTAAAGATGGATGCAAATAGGTGCTTAATTTAAAGATAATTGTAACGAACAATTCAAATGATTTTTTAATATAAATATTTTTTTAATTTTGAATTTTTTTTAATATCCATGATCTCCATGTTAAAGATTATATATTTTCTAAAATTAAAATCAAATTATATTTAAAAAATATATTTATTGCCAAACCGTATTTCTACAATATGTGTGCTTGCTGCATAGAAACCGTGTGCTGTTTTTGCTAATGAAGGAAAATTTGTCAAAATACACGTAAATTTTGAATTGTGTAATAACTTACTCGTTATTAAAATGCAAGGCAACTTTTTAATTATGTAATAGTGTATTCTTTTTCAACGGTTCCAACTCCTAGTTGTGATAGTAATTTGAAATTAAATACATAAAATATAGATAAAATATTGCAAAGTTGATTTCTTATTTACATTTTGATTCATTTCCCACTTATAAACCACAGGCGTAGTTTCTATTTCCTTGATATAAAAACTACTTTTACTAATAAATGGAGTTTCTACCCAAGGCAAGAAATTCTATTAAACTGAAAAAATGATTTTGTGTAAGTGGCTTATTGTTAAGTTTTATGTTGATGTTTGCAAACAATGAAAAGCATAGCATGCGAAATTTGTTAGTGGACATTAGGAAGTAGATTTAAGTACCTGATTAGTGCTTGTTCATTGGTGCGTTCATTTGGCACTGCCTCATATTTCCCAGTCTCCAGGTTTACCCTCGAAACTGGCTTTTGCAAGAGTTCTTTACCCACCTTCACGAGTTCTTTTAGGTTTTTCTCGGTTGCAATGTCGACGGACGATGTGTCTCCTGTTAATTTATCATCCTGACAACAATAACATCACAATTTGCAGCAGTGTTTATAACTCGGTGATCTCCGATTGATAACACCGATTTAGATGGAGTGTCAGTCGGGACTGAATTGATTTCGAGATGGTATGAGTCCCAGCGTGTTCCTCCCCCTTAACCCACCCCTTCTATATTTCTTTTTTATTTTTCCAAAGCTTATCTAATCCCCCTAAATCTCTGCTCATGAAGCCCTATTTTAATTATTTCATTTCAGTTTTTTTTTGTACCAACACCAATCCAAACCAATCCAGATTGACGATCTAGCGATCCGACATGGACCTTTGAGGTCAAAGATCCACCTCTTTGATCCGGATTTTCATAGACTGATTTAGAGACTTCGCATACATCGAAATTTTAACAGGGAAGCTTGACCCCTCTTATTTAACCCAATGAAAAAAATTGTATGCCCCCACAACCCCCCCTGTGTACATGTAAGCATGCATGTCATATGTACAAGTCACACATTCATGTGTATATATATATATATATATATATATATATATATATAACAGTGGTGTGGGAATAGGGTTGAGGTTGCGGTGGTAGTACTACTTGAGCCTTAGCGACGGGTCCAGGTTTTCATTCCCTCTAACGCATTTAAAAACAGCTAATTAGTTTTGAAAACGGGTACGGCCTGTATTTCCCCACTGATCTACCCAAAAGAAAAAAAACATATAACAGTGGTGTATGATAACACAACCCGCATGCAAAAGTAAATTTTTTTGGTTATGTTGAGAGAGAGAGAGATGGGACATGAATTTAAAAGAGAGAGAAAGACAGAGATGATGTTGAACATTTGATGAGAAGATATGAAACACCAAGCTCCAGGCATTGACGAGGCGCATAACCCACAAATCTTAGGTTCTATCTTTCATTTTTGTTGGTGTTTATATCTTATTTTCATGAGTTTAATTTACAATAACTTTGATATTGTGCTTTGTCATATCCATATATCATGCTCTGATATCAATGTTGAAATTTTGAGGGGAAGAGATGAACCCGCCAAAAGTTACAGGAATCAAAGGCAATGTCGTAAGACTATGGATCGCAGGGATCAGGTTCTATAAAACCAATTGAGAACTTTGTGTTTTCTTTATTTTACACTCCATAGCTATGAAAACATTTCTTAAAGAGGGATAGGAGGAGGACGTTCTCTAAAGTTCGACTTTCCTCCTGAAATCTTTGAGAAACGTGGCCCTCTTTTCTTGAGAAGTGGGTAGTTATCTTCTACCCATTGGATAAAGGGATAAATATTAAAATACATAATAAAGATAAAGAGAGAGAAATATGACATGTTTGAGGGCCCCATGACCACCCATACGTACTAACATATCCCACTTAGCCATGAGGGCCAGATATATTGAAATAATACCAGTTAGTGGATTTAACATTTATAAGCATATTATTGTCATGAGGTTTTTCACGCTAATGCGGTTATACATGTCATAACTAAAATATCCAATGTCATTTTATGGAGATTTTCACGCTAGTGCGATTTTTCCTCTTTTGATCAATACATCAAAGAAAAATATCTCATTTGGGAGTTCCTAACTTTAATATTCCTAAGTCTCATCAAAGCTACATGCTTTGATAATATTTATGCACTTAATCCCTTTGTTAAAGGGTCTACAATCATATTTGAAGATGGTAAATAACTTACAGCTATTTCATTAATATCATAAATATAATGATAATCAATTTCAATGTGCTTACCCTTAAAATTATAGGATCCATTTCTAATTAATGAGATGAACCTGATTTTCACAAAAAAAAATAGACAGAGAGAGAGGCTTCTTGGAATCTTAAACCTTAATTCCTTGTTCCTTTTAACTTGATTTTCTTCTTCCTTTTGTTTCTTGTTCCTTTTAACTTCAAGAGGTTTTTTTACAAACCCAATAAAATAAAATAAAATTAGTTTTCGCTGCCACATATTTTTCTGTTTATTTAATTATTTATTTTACTTATTCTATATGCTTTATTTGTAATTTAGGGATATTTCTACATATTCTATTTGCATAATAATTATCATTGCTTAGCATAATTATCATATGCTTTTGGTCTCTTTAATTGAAAAAAATTTCATGATCTTGATGTTGTGAACTCAATTTTTGTGATTATGTTATGCCATATTTTTTGTTGAGAATATCAAATCTTGTTGTAGACTCTCTCTTTAGAACTAAAACATATTCATATATTTATGAAAATAAGTCTTGTGCAAGAATTAACATTACATTATTAAATTTTTGTTGCTTCACAACTGTGCAAACATAAATTGTTTGAGAGAATTCTCCATTGAAGTCACTGCCCATATAGAGTCGGCAACGTAATGATTTGACTAAACACAACTAATTTTTTTGAAACTTGAGTTATTATTTAAAATTTAAATCGCATCTAGGCTAGTCATGTCAGAACTATCAAAACTTGAAAAACTCAACGGAACAAATTTTTTTATGTGGAAAAGAAAAAGTGGATATATTCTCTTCCTTGATAGGGTCGTGGACTATGTTCTAGATACAAAACTACCAAGTTTAGAGCCTAATGCTAATGGCTAAGCCAAAAGGTGACTTGAAGAATGGTTAGAAGATGACAAAGTATCTAGGACTACTATGTTGAGTTTTATGAAATATGATTTAATTAGAGTCTTTGAGGATCACACCACAGCTCAAAGTATGATGGTGCCCTATTTGAAAAATTATGGGACCACTTCTGAAACTCATGTGCAACTGTTATTAAAAATATATAATTATTGTAGAATGCATGAATCAGACTCAGTAACCAAGCATGTCATCAAAATGACAGTGCTCACAAAGGATCTTGCTGCACCCGGGAATCTAGTTCCCGACCGCATACAAGTGTCCATTGTTCTTAACAGTCTCCCTCCATCATTGAACCACTCTGCACAAGGGATAACTATGTTTGAATCTTCCCATGCATCTCAATATTGAAGATGATAGGAATGAGGAAGAACTCAAATGAGCTCCACTTTGCCCAAATTCCATCTTCTCAAATTCCCAAGAAACCTTATAATAATCATACAATAATAGGTATAAGGGAAAGGGGAGAAATTTTAAAAATCAAAAGAATAACGTTGAGAAGACTTGTTTTTATTGTAAGAAAATTGGGCACATCAAGGTTAATTGTCTTAAGCTGAAAAACAAAAATAGGAACCAAAATAACAACCATGCCCGGAATAATGAAAATGAAAGAAAAGACTTGATCTGCGTAGTCTTAGAATCTTTAGTTGTCAACCATGATCTGAGGAATTGGTGGGTCAACTTAGCCTTCACTCGACATGTCTCGAGAACTAAGGACATATTCACACAGTTGAAGAACATCACAGCCAATAACCAGCAGATTTATATGGGGAATGATACATATTGTGATATACTTGGTGTCGGTACTTTCAAGTTGTAATTACCAGCAGGAACAAATCTCCTATTGACTGATACTTTGTATACGCCTATTATGATATGCAATTTGATTTCTGTTCCTGGGCTTGATGACAAGGGTTATGAAATAAAGTTCAAGTCTAGTCGAGTCACCATTGGGAAGCATTCTAGAGCTTTGGTGTATGGTACTAAAGTTGACAATTTGTATCGATTGAATATTAATGAAAGTTCCATCTCTTTCTAGTTATTCTGATACCTCTTTTGATGGTTTTGTGTGTGTGGATGATTCATATTATGGCATTTAAGATTAGGATATGTAAATAATGATAAAATGAATCACATGGTTAAAAGAGGCCTGCTCCCCATTTTAGGAGAAATTGTGTTCAAAACATGTGAGTCATGTATTTCTGGTAAATTAATTAAGAAGTCTTTCCCTAAAGGGAAAAGGTCTAGTGAACTACTTAGTATTGTTCACTCAGATATATGTGGCCCATTAAATGTAAAAACACATAGAGGTATAGAATATTTTATAACATTTATAAATGATTATTCACGTTATGGATATGTATACTTAATTAGTAAAAAATTAGATGCTTTAGAAACATTTAAAGATATAAATCTGAAGTAGAAAATCAATTAGGTAGATATATTAAAATTCTTCGAACAGATAGGGGAGGTGAATATTGCTCCACCTTATTTACCGAATTTTGTAAGGAGCATGGTATAATTCACCAAACAGCCAAGCCATACACACCATAACAAAATGGTGTAGCTGAAAGAAGAAATGGAACTCTAATGGACATGGTAAGGTCTATGATGAGCCATTCAAATTTATTACCTCATTTTTAGGGTGAGGCTCTCAACACTGCAACGTATATTATTAATCGTGTTCCATCTAAATCTATAGACTTGACCCCATATGAATTATAGATAGGTAGGAAACCTGACTTCACTATCTTGAAAGTTTAGAGTTATTGGGCACATGTGCTTATACCATCCAAAATAGATATAAATTACAAAGTAAAACCATAAAATGCTCTTTTGTAAGTTATTTAGAAAATTCTAAGGTTAGATTCTATAACCATGATACTAGATCATTAATAGATAGTCGTGATGCCCATTTCTTAGAAAATATAGATGATGAAAATATTTTAAGTAAGCCTATTGACTTACACAAAATTGATAAAGATAAGGGTCTCCAAGACCCTATTTCTCAGTCCCCATCTGCAATTGGTGAGAATGATGGAATTGAATCAAGTATACCAAATAGACCTAAAAGAACTAGGGCCCCACCTACGACTTTAGAAAATGTTTATATATTTATGAATGAAGATAATTATTCTTTAATGAGTAGGGATTCAATAGATGAACCTCAAAGCTACAGTGAACTATTAGCTCGTATGACTCAGTTTGAGTGGACTCAAGCTATGGATGATGAACTTGATTTTATTAAAAAAAATCAAGTTTGGAAGTTGGTTGACCTCCCTAAAGATAGAAAAGTCATTAGTTACAAATAGGCCCTAAAGAAAAAGCTTAATGCAAATGGATCCATTGATAAATATAAAGCTAGGTTGGTAGCCAAAGGATTTACGCAAAGGGAGAACATAAATTATGTAGAAACTTAATCTCTAGTAGCCAAATTTTCATCTATTAGGATCATCCTAGCATTAGTTTCATATCATGATTATTTCAGATGGATATCAAAATAACTTTCTTAAATGGAGAATTTAAAGAAGATATATAAATATATATATATATATATATATATATATATATATATATATATATATAGGCCAGGAAGACAAAGTATACAAACTTAAAAAATGTTTATATGGTTTAAAATAATGCTCTATGTAGTGGTACATTACTTTTCATAATGCAATCAGTAAAATTGGTTATGTAGCCAATAAGTTAAACCATTATGTATATGTCTAGAATAGTGGGAGCAACTTTGTTACATTATCAATACATGTAGATGATATTTTGATAGCCAGTAATGATATTGACATGATTAACCATACTAAATCATGGCTAAGTTCTCATTTGAGATGAAAGATATGGGAGAAACCTCATATGTATTGGGCATTAAGATAACAAGAGATAAAAGTTCGAAACTTATACGTTTATCTCAAAAAGTTCGAGACTTCTATGTTTATCTCAAGAAAATTATTTAGAAAGTATTTTAAAGATATTTAAAATAGAAAATTATAAGTCCATAGATACACCTGTTTGTAAAAGCTTGAAATTATCAAAGAAAATATGTTGATTAAATAATAATGATACAGTTGAAATGGAAAGAATTCCATATGCTCAAGCTGTAGGATATATAAATTATGTCATCTTGTATACAAGACCTAATTTGAGTCATGCATATGATCTTATAAGTAGATTTCAGAGTAATCCTGGGATGGTGCATTGGGAAGCTGTAAAAAAGATACTCAGTTATATTCAGAAAACTAAAATTTACAAGTTATGTTTCTGAGCTGATAATTTAGAGGTTACTGGGTACATTTATGTAGACTTTGTAGGAGACTCAAATGATAGAAAATCAACCTCAAGATATGTATTCCACTTTGGAGGTGGATGTGTTTCTTGGTCTAGCAAAAAACAAAGTTGTGTAGCTTGGCATACTGTAGAAGCCGAGTATATTGCTTGTAGCATTGCTACAATGTATGCCGTTTGCTTCATAAATGATTTGAAGCTGGGTATAGTTGACGGACCCGTTAAATTGTTTGTGATAATCAAGTTGCCATCTTATCAATTAGAAATGGAGCTAATAATTCCAAGGGCAAGCATATGAAAATTTATTATCATTACATTTATGATATTATTGAAAAGAATGAAATAATTGTAAGCTATTTGCCATCTTCGGATATGATTGCAAACCCTTTAATAAAGGGATTAAATGCAGAAATATTTTTAAAGCATATAGCTTTGATGGGACTTAGGAATATTTAAGTCAGCAACTCCCAAATGTGATATTTTTCTTTGATGCCTTGGTCATGAGATAAAAATCCGCATTAGCGTGAAAAACCTCATGATATAACTTTGGATATTTTTTGTTATGATATGCATAACCGCACTAACATAAAAAACATCATGATAAGGATATGCTCATAAATGTTAAATACACTAAATGTTATTATTTCAATATATCTGGCCCTCATGGCTAAGTGGGAGATGTTGGTACGTATGAGTAGCCATGAGGCCATCAAATATACAATATTTCTCTCTCTTTATCTTTATCGTAAGTTTTAATATTTGTGACTGAAAAGGGCTTCATAGAGAGAAGAGATCCCTTTATCCAATGGGTAGAACATAACTACCCACTCCCAAGTAAAGATGACATTGTTTATCAAAGATTTCAGGAAGAAAGGCTAACGTTGGAAAACGGCCTCCTCCCATCCCTCTTTAAAAAGGTTTATGGCTATGGTGGGGAACATAGAAAAAACACAGTGTTATCAATTGTTCGGGTAAAACTTGATCTCTGTGATTCACAGTCTTACGGCATTGCTTTTGATTCCTGAGACTTTGGCGGGTTTATCTCTTACCCTCAAAATTTCAACATATGAGACCTGAATTGAACAGAGAGAGAGAGAGAGAGAGAGAGAGAGAGAGAGAGAGAGAGAGAGAGAGAGAGAGAGAGAGAGAGAGAGAGAGAGAGAGAGAGAGAGAGAGAGAGAGAGAGATGATACCTGGATAGGAAGATAGCTATTTTCAGAATTAAGAGCCTCAAAGAAAATCGCGATATGGATGTCAACCATATCTGCACTTGCTTCTTGAAATGTTTCGATGAGCGGAGTGCTTCCATTATTGTAAAACCAACACAAAGAACCCCAGTTTGCTGCATCTTTTGCACTATAATTAGGAGCTGTAGAACCAGTGCCGACAGAGAGGACGAGGAATCGACGATAATCCATGGGTTTCATGCCCAAAAAGTTGGGGTTGTTCTTAAGTTCCTCTCTTGTTATCTCACCCAAAGCCACAAGTGTCTGAAAAATGAAGTTAAATATCAATTTTAGATCTTCCATTCATTAGAAGAATGTTTTTTGATGTGCCCTCACCTAACACATTAAAATACCACAAACGATTTCAAAAAGCAGGTAAGTGCTCATCAACGTCACTGAATTACCCAAAAAAAAAAAAGAACATTCTTTATCATTTTTCTCTCTGATAACTATTTCTACATTTTAGAGCGGGAAAATAGATGTGGCCTACCACAAACCTGTTTAAAATGAGAACGAAAATCTTGGGTTTGATAGACATGCTTTTGACTTTTTGCCCTCTTTGATGAAACTTCTTACCTAATCTACCAATAAATTCGAAGAAATTGTAGAATTCAAATCAGTGTTATTTTTAAGGTTTTGGAAATTAAACATCAAAATTGAAAATCTAGTGGCTTACGGGATTATTGGCTGCCATCCCTCCATCGATCAAATGGAAGTCTTCCCATCCGTCCCTTCATTCTCAAAATAATGGGCTGGAAGGTATGTTGGAGTGGCGGATGTGGCAATGCAAATGTCGGATAACAATGCATCCTTGGATTTTTCGGCTTTTAACTGAAGAAAGATAAGCAACAGTTGATCAATGTCGAGGGAGAGAGAGAGGGGTTACCTGGTAGGAAGAAAAGATGGTGGGCTGAAATAATCGCATATCAAATGTAGGAATAATAACATTGGTCAGAGTTTGGTGAAGCCTCTTATTACCCAACTGTGTCCTAAGGTGATTGTGAAGATACTTTCCATCGTATCTGGGGCCCGTTATGGCACTCACAAACTTGCAGGCGTATCCAAGAAGCCCTCTGCATTACAAGAGAGAGAGAAACTCATTAATTCATTATACAACAAACAATGGCCTCATGTATTGTTAGGCAGGAATTAGAAAATGATTTTTTTTTCCATGAATAATTAGTTTACCTTCTTTGGGGGAAAATTTTGGGGCAATGCTGAAGGTAAAAGGAGGTGATGTCTTTGGCAGCATAAAGAGGGCGGTTGTTATCTCCTGGTGTTGTGATCATCGCAGTAATAAGGCCTCCTGTGCTCGCCCCAGCAATCACATCGAAATAATCAGCAAGACTCACTTCTTTACCATCCAGACTCTGTTTGTTGCAACATAATTAGCATTGTTTAGTAAAATCTATTTATTGTTTTTCACCCACATACCATCTCTCTTTCTCTTTGTGTACGAACAAACTTCCCATTTATTCTAGAGAAAATGACCTCTACCATCCCCGCCGAAATTTTGATCCCTATTAGCCCATTGGATCACCAAAATCCCTTGTACCCTTCAAGTTTAAAACTTTGGGACCATTAGCTATCTAATTATGTTTTTTTTTATTTTTTACAAATTTGATCACAAAACACTAAATCCATAGATTAGTCATCCGTAATTTTTTTTTTTTAATGATTTGATATACAAATTTTATTGAAGATGATGATAATACTGCTAATAATAAAAATTATAATTAATAATAATTATAATAATAACAATTATTACAACAACAATATATTTATTGTTAAATAATTCATCTCTTATAGGTATTTTGAGAAATTTATTTAAATAAATAAATAAATAAATAATAATAATCCATTAACAATAGTAATAAATATCTTCATTAATTATTTTCCAAGTTCAAAGGGTATTGATGCAATTGTAAAATAGGTCATCATATTAAAAAAAAAAATCCTTTTCTTTTCATGTCTAAATTTATAGAGTGGGGTGTATGGAGTTACGATTGGTTTTAGGTAGTAGAAAAGAAAGGAAAGCAAGTCGATTAATGGAAGGGTTTGGCATTTTGTAAAATAAAAATATCAAATTTATAAAAAGAACAAAGAAAAATATAATTAGGAGGTCAATAGTCACATATTTTAAACTTGAGGGGGTACATTGGATTTTGGGAAATAGCACAAGAATAGGAAGAGTTACAAACCTTCCAAGTTTTGAACATCAAAACGATAACAAGTTCCTGGAGTTGAAGAGAGAAAGAGAGAGAGAGACAGAGAGAGGGCATACTTGAAGTTCAGACTCAAGAAAGCTAAGGATGGTAGCAGGAATAATTCCTCTTATTCCACCACCATCAATGCTCAGAATTGTTATCTGTTTCCCATATCTAGGGGGATGGACCGTGCCCCACGATTCATCCATCTCTTCCTAAACTCTATTAGAAAAACTACAATAGCAATCAAAATATTTGGTATTAGGAAGTAATGCCAAAGGTTGAAACCAAAGTTGGATAGAGAGATATGCAGAGGTTTGGGGTTCTTCAACTTGGTTTAAGGGGGAGACAAGTATTGGGGTTTGCAAGTGGATTGGGACAATGGCTTTGTATAGGTAAGAAGCATGGGTTCAAGAGCATGGGAAGGTTGAGATGGCCCAATGCATGAAGCTGAGAATATTGGAGTAGTCCAAAAGAACCTCTTGCACCACTTCCTGGGCCCATCTAAAATTGCCGACAATATTTTTTTCCTAATACGGCCGTATAGCAAGTTAGGCATACAAGGATATGCAGTATTTAAGGATACTGTATAAGAAAAAGGTTTATACAAGTGCGAGGCTCTAAACAATCACATTAAAGCACACTTCAAAAATTGATCATCTCAACCTCAAGATGCATGCGCGTGAGAAAAAAATGGATTTCAAGTTTTAGAAATAGTGCTTCATGTAATACATTTTGAGATGTCAATTTTCAAGGTTTTCAAGTTTTCTTGGATTCTGCATTATTTTTTTAAGCTTTAAAGTTTATAACTAGAGATAAATATATATTTTAAGACTACCTCAGAGATTTCCAGTACTGAAACCACATTTATCGACACTTTGAAGGTGTGCTTGACGTTGATTGTTTGGAGCTTCAGCTCAATACGAAATCGCACCTATTGTATAATGGAAAATTGTTCAATGCCATGGGGACCGCATTTCTATATTTGCGGTCCCCAAGGTATAAAGCATCCATCTTAAAGATGGATGCAAATAGGCGGTCCATCTAAAACAATTGAAATTAACGGTTCAAATGTTTTCTTAACAAAATTATTATTTTTAATTTTCAGAATTTATTTATTTTTCAGAATCTGATTGGAAAAAATGATTTTGTTCCTTGTATTAAAAGTAAATATTTGTATGCTTTTCGTAATCTATAACATACAAGTTTCTTCCTTTGAATTATTAAGAAAAAATAAAGAATAAACTTCTTTCATGTTATATTCTTTTCTTCTTTTTTTTTTCTTTATTTTATTTTTTTGAGTAATTCAATGGGAAAGGAGGCCACTACCCACCCAAGAAAAGTATAAGATAACATCATCTTACTCACCCAAGAAAAGAATAAGATAACATCATCCTACTCACCCAAGAAAAGCATAAGATAACATCGTCCCACTTATGAGGAATTTGGAAGCTGCAAGGGACCTATGACACACGAAACCATGGCGGATTTTGAACTGTTAAAAAATTCCCTTATTATATTAGATGTAATACTTAAAACCAGCTTTTAAATGAGAGTCAATTGTGCTGCTGAGGAGACATGAAGCACAAAAGCGAGAGTGAGATTTAATAATTTGAACGGTGAAACTTGTCCTTTAACATATAATTACTGTCAAGTGTAGGAATGATTTTACAGAATGTAATACATTAATTACAACTTAGAGAATAGTACGTGCCACCCCGTGGCATTGGAATACAAGCAAATTTTGTGTGATAACTTTAGGTTAAATAATGCTCTACCAAGTGCTTTACCCTTATTGATGAGGGCATGACTTTTGATAGAGTAAAATGACAGTCTAAGATTCGTGTTGCTGACTCTAAATAGTAGGAAAAAAGTGTTGATAATGATAATGATGAGATATTATATAATTAAAGTTGTGGAGCAGAAAAAACAGATGAAGCATGTACAATATTATAGTGAAGGATGGAATTTTTTGTTTTCAAGCACATATAGACATTGTTTGGAGACTACGTTTACTCCTTATTGATTGAGGGGCAAGCTTTTTCTGCTTTCCCTAATGCATAAAATTTCTATAGTTCCCCCTTTCGACCCGTTCATTCAGAATGGATGGCTGAGATGACTCCAATCACAATGTCACGTCTCTACACTATTTTATTTTTAAATTTTATCTAGGAACTATATTCATACAAAAAATTGGGTGTCCACTCCTTTCTTGAACTCGTACATGTAAAAATATAGAAAAACTATTCCCCATAAAATAAAATGACAAAAATACCTCTGAAAGTTTAAGGGGGATTTTGTTCATTACATTTTATCAAAAAAAAAATTTTAATATTTTTATTAGGTGCGCCTCATTGAAAAAATAACACGTGTCAAATTTCATTTTCATAGAAGTTGTAAAAAATAAACTAAAAATAAAATACTCTAAAGCATTGGATTTTGATAAAAATTAGTTTATAGGATACCTGACCTCACCTATTCAATACGCTAGAATAGCGAGACTATAAAGCATCAGAGTTGCCTTTAATTTCTAGGATGGAGTAGTAAGAAAGAGACAAAAAGGGTTAAAAAATTATCTTATAAATGGGGAAATCTAACAAGTAAGTTACTTTTCAAGTTGAGAGTTGTGATTGCATTAAGTAGTGTGTTTTTGGAGTAAGCATGAACTCCTCAACCACCGCGCAATATCTAATAGCTAAAAACAACCATTGCGACATCGTCTGTTGCACCGGAAAACGAATCCACGTTGAAACTTGGAAAAAACTCATGTGCGGGAGCCTATCCAATGCTCCACATATACCTTCACACTTTCCCTTTTGTTCTACCAACGTATGAAAGTGTTCTTGTATAAAATATTACTTTTTTTTTTTCTCTTCTTCAAAGTGGAACTAAAAATCCACGAACTCTCTCTCTCAAAAGAAATATTTAAGAAAAGCATATTCTTAAATTATATTAGTTTGAAACGTTCCATAGTTTTTTACAAACCAAATACTTACCATAGACACTTAAATGTTTTTGAAAAAATTATGTACGGATCGAGAAAAAAGGCTTGCTTTGTCCTATATCACGTGGACTTTACTTTGTCCTATATTAGGTTAGGATAAGTGGTTTAAAAAATGAATCAGTGACCCGGATAGGGCATCTAAAAAATCCATTCGGATCGGCGAATCGGCGATCCGGATCGAGAATCGGTTGAATCGGTCGGATTAAGCTTTAAAAAAATTCCAAAAAATATTAAAATTCGTTATAAATATTATCTTTTAGGAATCCAATAAGAAATGATGGTACTACATTATTAACTTTCATTTTTTTCATCAATTTATGAATATTGAGATGCCCTTTCCCTGTATAAACTTATGTTTAATCATTAAATTTACATCACATAAAAGAAAAATCATAGAATTATCATGGATAAAATATATAATTATACATGGACTATTATAAAGAGTAGACTAAATCAATGAAAGAATGGCCATTAAAATCTCGTTTTGGCGAAAAACCCTAATCCGCTAAAAACACCCAAATTATTATAGCCTAACTAACTATAATCCAAAATTATTACAACCTAACTAATTATACTATTATATACTGCAATTATAATTATTAGTTTACATTTTATAATTATTTTATTAGACAAATAGTAATAAATTAAAAATATTTTATAATATTATCTAATTTAAAATGTATTATTGACAACTGTAAGAAAAATAGTACATTATATGATTTATAATGTAAAAATTAATGAATAAAATAAAAGATTTGGTTATCAATGTAAAAATTAATAAAATGCATACATTACATGATTTTATTTTTTATTTTTTTATGCCTTTCATATTATTTACACCACTATATACAACAAAAATTAACTGCTATACAAACATTAACTTTTTTATTTATCATTTTTTTATGCCTTTTATATTATTTACAAAAATATTTATACCATTATATACAACAAAAACTACTATACAACAAAAATGTAACGCCCAAGGGGATTCAACCATGGGACATCAAAGGAAATAGCAGAGGTCATAACCATCACGCCGCCTCGCAGATAAGTTGCTGATTAATAGAATATATTTTACATTTCGTTTTCATTTAATGATGTTTGGGAATTATCCCACATCGAAAGATGGGTATTCAACTTTGCTATATAAATACCTATGTAATATGAAATAAGATATACGCGCGGGAACATTGGGGCAACCTCACACGTGATATGTGGCACTTAATTTTGTCGCACATGTATGCATGTCCGTGTCGGTTGATGATGTCATCGGAGTGGTGACGTCTGCACGTGTTTGTGTAGAATCGGAGTGGTGACGTCAAAACGTCGGCACGTGTCTGTGTAGAATCGGAGTGGCTGACATCTGCACGTGTCTATGTAGAATCGTAGTGGTGACATCAGAACCGTCGTTTGATGATGATGTCATCGGAGTGATGATATCATCGGAGTGGTGACGTTAGAACCGCCGATTGATGATGTCATCAGAGTGGTGACATCAGAACCGTTGGTTGATGATGTCATCGAGCGGTTTACTGTTTAAAATCGTTTAAAACCGCTCGGTTCTCTCTAGACACGGGCGGTTCCCATTTTATGTATGGAACCTGCTCGTTCTGTGGCGATTCCGGAGTCGAACTGGGCGAGTTTGGCTCGACTCGGCGTTTTCTTAAACCCTGGTTAAGATCCTAGCTTTTTAAAAATCTTTTTGTTCCTATTTTAACCATGGTTTGAAAATACAAGTTTCCAATCACTCAAAATATATAGAACGTAGCATATTTGAGCGGTTTGATGAGTCCAACTTTTAAATTGCCCAAAAACACAAAAAATTGATGTATTAATGTGACTTCAAAAGCCATCTTTTAAATTGCCCAAAAACACAAAAAATTGATGTATTAATGTGACTTCAAAAGCCATCTTTTAAATTGCCCAAATACATTAATTTTTTGCATTTTAGATAACAGACTAGCATATAAGAGAACTTCCTTTGACTTCTAGCATATAAGAGGCTTCTCACAGTTGACTAGTTGCGTAGAAGAGGAATAATCCTCACTATTGTTTTTCTCTTTTGCAAAGAGGATGGAGAGACAATTGATGGTATTTTTATTTTTATTTTTTTTGACAAAAAGATATAACTTTATTAATAACCAACGAAGATTACAACAGAGCTGAAATATCATCACCAACAACCAACTCAGAGAGAGAAACTCTTTTTTTAGCTAACGAGTCCGCCAACATATTTACCTTTATGTAAACATGTTGGAAAGAAAGAGTTAACCGTGGCAGAATGTCAAAAATTTGAAGGCCCAACAATTTCAACTGCCAAAAGATATATTGATCTTTGTTGCACCACTTGATTACATTTTTATTCATTACTCTTTTACTGTAGCTTTTAACGAATGGATTGGCTGTCTATGTAATTGGCAAGGACCTAGGTAAAGAGCAGTCCCTTAACTGTTACAGCAGATTTGGACACCACCCTTTTCTTCTTTGGCGGTCAACCTTTTGCAAGACGTTCGAGGGAAAGGTTAGGGAACCTCACCTTGCGTGTTGCAGCTCGTTCATCACGTGGATGGTGGCCAATCATCGTGGTGAGCTAATTTGGTCCTATCATGGCAGGCTTCACCAATGTGAAATTAATAAAGCTGACCTTTGGGCTCTAAGGATAGGTATTTTTAGGTTAGACTAAGTTCACCGCAAGATCATCATTGAAGGAGACTCCACAAATGTTATTGAATGATGCTTGACGTCAAACCTTACTCTTTGGAGTCTTAGTGCTACAATTGATGAATTATTATTTTGCTAAGTGGCCGTGATTTTTTGTTTGTCCGTATTGGTCTTGATCTCAACTCTGATGCCGATCGTCGCGCCAAGTAGGCTATGACTCCCTCATGTGAGGTGTTCTCCTTAGTCACCTTGCTCTCCTTGTTTGGATGCAGTTTATTCTTTTTTTCCTTTATTTTCTTTTGTTGTTGTCGTGATGTATTCTCTTTTATTACCTTAATGAAGTTATCACACTTATTCCAAAAAAAAGAAAAAAGAACGCTACTTAAAAAGTAGGACTTCTAAACCACTTAAATACATGTTTAGGGTGATTCATAAGTACCACTTCAAAACCGTCCAAATACTTTTTTTTTTTTTCTTTTTTTTCCAGCAAGCTAGTGGGGAATACACGCCCCCACCCATTTTTTTAAAGGGGTGAGGTTTGTCTAAGGCGTCAACCTTATAGTATTGAAGTAAGGTGCACCTCAAAACTACATTGAAAATATAGTTTCAATGCCGCGAAGCCTTGTGATGATATGAAAATCTACTGCTGCCCCTAATTGTAAAATTTAAAGTACCAAAAATGGTCATGATTAAACAGATCTATAAACACTTGAAAATGGATAGACAGATAATGTGTTGAAAGATGAACTATTTTTAGGACTAAAAATCCCCTTGTTTTTTTCTTTTTTTATGTCTATGAATCTTAATGTCGAGATGATCGATTTGAAGTGTTTTCAAGCATAAGATAACCTTCTCGTGGGAATGGAAGCCCCATTACCTTTCCCAAAGTAGAAAGTGTTTGAGTGAAGTTTCGAGCCTCCAACGTGAGGCTTAAAAGTCATGATGATAGCTAAGGTTTTGTTTTAAAAAAATCAAATTATTTAACTGTGTAAAAATCTTGCCTTCATCTTTATCAAGTTGAGTAATTCTTGGGCTTTCGGTACTAACATGCCACTCCAACTATTACCTAACTTCCACTTCTCTTCAAACCTGATCATCAACTGTACCCTTAACTCTTCACACATTGTAATGGTCGGCTTTTCTCGAATAGATAAAATTCAAGCATTGAATGACTCGGGTATGTTAAAGGTAAGATTCTGTATCTTGCCCCTGGAAAATAGGCATCTGCCGAAGATTTGGGAGGGATATTCATAATCCGCTCATATGCTTCTGGGCCATTACACGGTATATCAAACATTATTTTTTCAAACCCACCAACGGTCGTTTTATGGGCAGCCTTCCAAAACAGCATCAGCAATAATTTGGTATTTGCTGACTTCTTCATAAATCCCTTGAAGTTCTCTCCCATATGTCACATGTAGAATGCTGGAAAACATTTGGGAAAACATGTTTTTATTACTTATGGCAGGATTTTCTGTTGATCCATTACAATTGTTAAGGCAGACAGATTAGGAAACTCATTCAATAGCTCACTCTCTATACTTAAGAATCAATACCAACTCTGATAGTTCTCCTTCTTGACCACTACAAATGCTATTAGGAAGAGCCTATTATTTGCATCTACGGCAATGACACACAATAATATGCCTTGACAATTTCCTTCTAAGAATGTCTCATCTCCACTATGGTCCGGTTGTATGATGATAAACTATAGTGCACGTCCTGACCGCATGAAATTAAAAGGCTTCTCAAATGTTCTGAAAGCATGACCTTAAAACACGTCTTGACACAAAAAAAAATGGGCATGGTGTATACCTGAACAAGGGAACGCCATGAGTAAAAATGACAGACGGGCATGGTCACGAAACCATGAGTAAAAGAGTTCCGTGAAAACAAAAACCCAGGCATGGTGAAAACCCCAAAAGGGCACCGTGAGCAAAAATGGATGAAAAGGGTGGACATGGCCACCAGGTCATGGGTAAAAGAGCCCAAAAATAAAAGAAGTTGATGAAAACCATCTTTACGGTGCCACTTCCCCTTATTCAAGTGAAAACCTGCAAAGGGCGCTTAGACCAACAAGACAGGTTGACGCACTACCACAGCTTCAGCCGACACCCAATTGCCAAACAGGCATAATTCTATCGAGGTCTACCTAAAATCCTCAGTTGTCAGCATCCAATCACAAACAAAATGGCTCACTCAAAAGCGAGAGCGTCATAAGATCTCCCACACTTCAACTCCAAAATGCTAAAAGACCATCACGAAGGCAAGAAACTGACGAACCCAGGGCCAAACCTGCCAGAGACTTCAGGGTCATTCCTCGACATGAGATCACATTGCCTAAAACCTTCCTTAGCCGATAGGCCCAGAGGTTCGAGACATGCCCTCGACTGGACCTGACAGGATGGGGCCCATGAGGCCTCCTCGTCAAAATCCCCTAGCCAATAGGCTCAGACTTTCAAGACTGGTCAGAAGCCTCCGACTGGACCCCACTAAATGGGACATACAGAGATACCCTGAACATCAAAAGCAAACCTGGTGTAGCAAAAACAATGCCGACCAAAGGTTCATAGCACCTGGTTTTCAGATAGGCCTGATTCTGGCCCATGAGGTCCCAACAAAATCTTCAAGCTATTAGAATCATAAATAGTCCCTTGAGGGTGAGGATTTCGACAGGATCCGTCAAAAGTCTCTTCTTGCCCTACAAGTCTCCATGAGTGCACCTGTATGTTGCGTCCAAATGTTCGAGCACCCTAGTTGCAGCATTACGTGGATCTGCTTAGCAATCAAGTAGTCTTGTGGCTAGCCAGGGGATGTTTCCTGAATGATCGTACCTCTCGCTTCTCTTGAAGCACAACTTTCGGTGGGGCATGCTGTTGGAAGATATTTTTTCATCAGCATGGGTCCCCGATCAACAAAGCCTAACATACAGTAGAAATTCCAATAGTCCCAGAATAGCCCTAGGATCTTCATGAGGACTCTCAAAAGTCTCTTGTCAATTTTCATCATATTCTAACATGTCTAAGCTAGTGCAAACTGAGAAACAGTTCCCGTAGAATCAACCTCTAGCACCCTGAAATGGACCCTATAACTAGAGCTACATTTTCGGTGTCTCAATTTGTAATGGGATCACTTCCATTGGATCTGGCTCAATTGAAAACCCCTAGGGGTCAAATTTCAGTTTAAAAGGACACTCCAGGAAAACATTATAGGTGAAAGAGAAAACAGGAGGAGCTGCACGCTATTCTTGTGCAGCCACCCTGCAACTCAACTCCATTAAAGGGAAAGTCATGACCAGTGATTTTCAACTCTCATATCTCACCCGTCTCAAAGATCACGCTCAAATTTGGTGAGCATGTTCCTCTCGTCAAGACGAGCGTTTCAATAAGTGTCACGCCCCCCGACGACACTTGAGCGTGAAGAAAAGCTAGAGAGAAGTTGTCGATCCCTGAAGAAAGTGCAGGAAATTCAGCAGCGCGATGCCTCTCTTGAGCGGCCAAATCATGCTGCTCGCTTGCCCGATCAACGCAAAACTAATTCCATTTCGTGCGTAAGGTCTCGAACTATCTCTGACCTAAACCCCATAGATGATGAGCAATCTGATTCTGCACATGAAGCTGACGAAGTGACTGCAAATTCCATCATCGAAATTCCAGATTCCGGCCAAAACTCCGAAGTTGCATAATCTTTGTCCGGGGATGGAATCAAGCTGTATTTTTTGTCCTGTGATCATGACGACATGCTCAGTGCATTCCAGCAAAGAAATCACAGAAAAAGATCAAGGAAGTTTGAACCTGTCTTCATCTGTGTGGATGCGAACTTCAGTTCTAAGGTTGGTTCTTTGGAGCTTCTCCATATATAAGAGGAGGTCATGGTATTGTTGTTCATGTGATTCATCTATCATATCTCTAGCAGCCTCTTTTCCTCACCAAGCTTGCATGTAGGAAATCCTGACACCGTGATCACATTGGACATCCTTTATGATGTCTTTGACTTTAATTTTTGGTTGGTCAATAATGCATGCTCTAATTTTTTTTAATACCCAATCATTACAAGCTAGTGGCTGATGGACCCTCCCCATTGGACCACTACATGTGTGCTCCTTAACCATGGACTTCACATTGAAGTATATCGTACTACTAACTCGCAAGCATCGCACTTGTTATGTGCATCCCTCTGACTTATAACTTGCTCACACCCGCCCCCCTTCACTTTTGTCAAGCTTCATAACAATTATGGACAGTAAAATCAAGCAGATGAAGATGGCATTTATTGACATTTTCAAAAAATTACACAATTTTCAATTAAACCTCATTACCAACTCCTCTACATGGATAGAAAAGTTCGTAAGATACTGTATTGGGGGACACAAATTTTTTATAACCCTAAAATATCAAGAAAAAGGCTCCGTTATTCTCGTATGTTTTTTGGTTTTTCGAGGGAAAATTATCGGTTATTCAAAAGCCAAAATGTTTAAACTTTAGGTTTTGAAAAGCCAAAAAATTAAAATTTTTAGGTTTCTTAAATTTTCAATTTTTTAACAACCGAAATTACAACCATTTCAGTTGCCCAAAAATGGAAAAAGGGTAAAATCATCTTTTTAACAAAAAAAATTTGTTACGAAGTGAAAAAAATGGACATTCCAGTAATAATGGAAACGATTTGGTATTTTGGTAATAACATAAAATATGAAAAACTCTAAGGCTTGGAAAAACTATAAATAGGAGTACTTTCTCCCCTAAATCTCTACACCTCTCCTCTTCTCTCTTATCTCTCTCTAAATTCTCTCTACTCTTTCTTTCTATCTCATAGGGGGCCACGCCCCACTAAGGTTTCTCTCTCTCATTAAAAGGTTGAAAGGGGGGCATGCCCCACACTTAGGAAAGTTTTCTCTCTCTCTCTCTCTCTCTCTCTCTCTCTCTCTCTCTCTTTCTCTCTCGATATATATATATATATATTATCTCTCATAAAAGGTAGAAGGAGGGGCACGCCCCATACTAGTAGATTTCTCTCTCTCTCTCTCTCTCTCTCTCTCTCTCTCTCTCTCTCTATCTATCTAGGCTAAGCCAAGGGCCTAAGGTAGGCTAAGGCATTGAGGCCTTAACACTTTGGTTCAAGATAGTTTCATATGCCTTTTAGAGGATTTTGCCGTACTTAGAAGATTCGTTGTCGATCAATGATCCCAAGCACTATTGGAGGAGGAGACTCGGTGTGGGGTGTAGTAAGCCAGATTGATATAATCTCTGACAACTTTACTTACTATATTTTTTTTTTTATTATTGTGCTCTTTTATTCCCATAAAGCAATGTGTCAAGTTTTATTTATTGAATAAAGGAGTTGTAATTAAGTGGTAACAAGTGAGAAATATTTTTGTTTATTTATTTATTTCAACATTATTTTTATTTGTAATTGAACATTGTAAGTGATTTATTCGATGAAAGACAAGAAAATTTTAAATTTATATTCATTGTGTTTTATTACATAGTCCAACTTTCATTGGTACAATTATTGCTACCTTATGATTTTTTTTTTTTTTTCTTTATTTCGGTGCTGTAAATTGTATTTTAGAAAAGAAAGATCGTTGTACGCACCTTTATGTCTATAAACCTAAAAACCGAGAGGTTTGATGGGACAAACTACTTCTTGTAGAAGCGTAAAATCGGATAAGTGCTTTAAAATGAGGGTTTGGATGAGATTCCCATTGAGCATCCTCCACATCGTCCACAGAGCGATTCATCTCAAGCTACAATAGATTAATACACTACTTGTAAGTACAAGAATATGCGAGCTAGGCAAATCTTTGCTTTGCGCAATGATTGACTCATACACATCTGAGTATGAGCCAATCAGTGCCGTAAAAAGAATGCACAAGAGACTCGAAAGGGAGCATGCAAATCCATCTATTATAAAACAATCCATAGCTATGAAGAGATCTAATGAACTCAATTTGTCTGAGGGCACAAAAATGTCGGATCAAATGCACAACTTTTGTGCACTTGTTCGAAAAGTAGAAGCTACCAGCATGTGACCCTTGGAGCCAATGCAAGTGGTTCATTTAATGAACTCACTTCCTAATTCTTAGGATACCTCCATCACATCCGTCTCGGCACGACAAAAAGCTCTTAACCATGAGGAGCTAATCACCTTGCTCAAAAGGGAAGAAAAAAGGAGGAATACTTGCCATATTCTTGCACCAAAAGAAGCGGTACAAATGGTAAAATCTAAATCTTTCTTTAAGCCTTATAAGGAAAGGGGAAATAACAACTTTAAAAGAAAAGAGGGTATAAAGAGAGAGACAATAAGGGTAGAAGAGAGATTAAAACTTGCTTTGTATCCAAGAAGGTGGGCCACATAGCAAGAGATTGTAGGCCCAATAAAAATTTTGGGACTAGCAATGAACTTGTTAGTGTGGTCTTTGAAACTTTGCTAGCCGACCCCTAGGGTGCATCTTTGTATCTTGACTCAAGAGCTGTGGCTCACGTGACAAACATTAGAGATGGGTTTCACACGTTCACTCACATGGGGCAGGGTGAGCAACATATTTTTATGGTTGGAAATCAAACGACTGACGTCTTGGTTCTTGGAGACTATTCTCTTGAAATGAAGGATGAGAATGTTTTGATCCTAAAACTTGTACTTTATGCTCTCGATATAATAAAGTACTTGGTTTCGGTTCTTAAGATGGCTAAGGCCGGTTTTGTCACTACCTTCATTGGAGATAAGGCTATCATGAAAAACTGGAATGATGTTGTCGTGACTGGTCGACTTGTGGACGGTCTTTATTGCATTGAAACAAAAGAAGTGATTGGTTACGTCTCATCTTCAAATGATTTGGATGCTTATTTATGGCATATGCGTCTAGGGCACATAGGGTTTAGTCGAGTGAAAAGACTAAGAAAAGATGGAATCCTTCAAAAATATACGGGTGACTTATCAAAAGTATATGAATCGTGTGTGCAAGGAAAATTAACTTGAAAAAACTCCACCACAGCACATCAAGCTACTAGTGTATTAGAAATTATTCATAGCGACATATGTGATCCTATGAATGTGGTTACCAAAAGCCACAATTGGTACTTCATCACATTATTGATGACCACTTTTGAAAAGGCCACTTATACCTAATGCACAGTAAATCAGAAGCCTTAGAAAATTCAAAACCTACAAAGCAGAGGAATAGAAGCGAACTAATTTGAAAATAAAAGTCCTCAGAACCGATAGGGGACGAGTGTTCTTCTGAACTCTTTAAAAACTTGTGTGTAGAGCATGAGATCATCCATCAATATACTATGCCCTACATACCAGAACAAAATGGTGTTGCCTAGACTTTCCAGTTAGGCCGGTTGAACCGTTCCAACCCCATGCCCGATTAACCGTTTCAGTTGGATGATTCCTATACTATTGTTAAAGGGTGTGGGTTCTCTAAAGTTGCAACATTGAACAATCCAATTAAGGCGCACCTCCAAATTTTATCATAACATGTAATTTTGGTGTAAAAACTTATTAGGACTATCTCAAAATCTATTTTCATGTCGAATTATAAAATTTGGAACTCTAAAAATAGTTAAAATCAAGTAGATCTATAAACATACGAAAATATTGAAAATGGATGGTCTGGATTGCAAGATGCATAATTTCTATGACTCAAAATCTTTTTTTTTTTTTTATATTCATACATCTTGATGTCGAGATGATCAATTAGAGGGTTTTTCAACATTAAAACAACCGTTTCCGATGGATTTTGAGGTGCATCTTTGATTCAATATTTTAAGGTTGCAACCTTTTATAAACTTTTTCCTTAGAAAAATGTTAAAAAAATATAGATGCACATCAAAAATGTAGAATTACAGAAGCACCTCAAAAATTTATCGGAAAAGGTTGTTTTAATGTTGAAAAACCCTCTAATTGATCATCTCGACATCGAGATGCATAAATATTGAAAAAAAAATTATCTAGAGTACCAGAAATAATGCATCTTATTCAGACCATTCACTTTCAAGATTTTCACACGTTTATAGATCTACTTTATTTTAAGCATTTTAAGAGTTTAAACTTTTATAATTTTATAATTAGAGACAAAATTAGATTTTCAGATGATCTTAAGAACTTTTTACACCAAAATTATATGTTGCGATAAAATTTGGAGGTGTGCCTTAATTGGATTGATCAAGGTTGCACACCCTTTTGCTAGCTTTTTGGGAAAGAGGGTTTTAAGGGAGATTTGTGCGTATATCCTCTTTAAAGTTCAGTTATTTAATACTTGAATTCTTATGTTGTTATTCCTGTGACAAATATTTCTCTTTTCTAATAAAAAAATATCGGAAAAATATTGAGTTTGCTTGTGCAAGATGGACAATGCCTGATCTCCGAAACCTCGAACCCACTTATTGGACAGTGGAACCCACCTCTTTCGGGCTTTTCATGGCCTCCGTACCGGCTTTCAACTCTCCAATCATCTATGTTACGGCCTCTTGTGGGTGAAAATAGATTGATTTATTTTCTTTATTACTGTTTCAACTGCTACTCTTTCCTTTTCATTGATCGTTGAACGGAAGGATTAGAAGTTTAGAGAAAGTGATGAATTCATTTGCCATGTTTTTCTTAGTTCTCATGTTTTTCTTTAAGGAAAGCTAAGTTCTTCTTTTCCCATTTATTAAGTAACAAATGAATGGCGTGGGATTCGAATTGAAGGAAAGCGAAGTTTTTCTTTTCCCTTTTATTAAGTAACATATGAATTACATGGGATTCGGATTTTCAGTTTTCTTTTTTTTTGATAATTTAGTGGGGATGACGAGCTCCTACCTGTGTTTGAAATCGTTAGTGTTTTTTTAATGCGCTAAGTGATCAGTTTTCCTTTTTTTTTGATAATTTAGTGGGGATGACGAGCTCCTACCTGTGTTTGAAATCGTTAGTGTTTTTTTAATGCGCTAAGTGAGAATAGTAGCCTAGACCTTGACTAGGGCACAAATGGTACCATTATGACCCGAACCCCAGTCTCGATTCCGATTTTCAGTTGCAATGCCACATGTTCATTGAATCTTGGTTTTGCCAAAACGCAGTGAAAGACAGAGAAAAAGAAGATCCACATAGGACCAACGGTGGAAGAATGAGAAACACCATGCATCAGTAGAAGAGAGAGAGTTTTTGGAGACTTTTTGTCATGAACCCAATTGTCCGGAAAGTTTTTGAGTCAAAACTTGGGTGGGATAGCCATGAGGTAAATGAAGGAGTTTCACATGGAAAGCGAAAGCGTTTGTGGGATTATTGAACTTTGAGTCTTTGACTTGGGTTACCACACCAATCTTTTCAACTACTCGTTTTGACACTGTAGGGTGATTGGGATGCTTAGGCAATATACACTTACTATGCATTTATGTAGGAGTTTAGTTTTCTCGACTAGAAGGGGATTCGATGGAGATCTCCTGTAAGCATAGATTGAATCAGTGATTTAAAAAACATTGGATGGCACGGAATCGCCCCATTTGTCTAGGGAATTTGTCACCCCATTTCAGTTCTGTATATATATAAAAAAACAAATGAGTCTAGAAGGGAATCACCGGTTCGTCACATGAAAATGGCAATCTACACTACAGGTTCATCGATCCGGACCAGTTTTTGGCCAGCTCACTGTTTATCGTGTGTGTTTTCGGCAGTTCACTGTTTTTCGCGCACAGTAAAACAACGATCTAGACCGCCAATTTACCGATCTAGACTGTTTTTAGGGTGCGTGATCCAGGTACTCGATCCGTTTTTAAAATCACCGGATAAAATAGATAGATAAATTTTAAATTTTTTTAATAAAAATTCAAAAAACTATTAATGGGTTTTGAGTAAAACTTTGTTTTTCTAAACTACATCGATATCAGAGAAAATTTCGTATAGAACCCTAATTCTTCTTATTATTTCATGGTAGTCCCTCCTTCTATTTTTCTTTTGAGCGGCATAAGAAAACCCTTACGGATTTCATCGTACCCCCATCATATCTTATCTCCCTCTTTTATTGGCTTTTAATCATAAAAATTAGCCCCAACAAATATTTTTATACTATTTCATGTCAAAAAAAATTTTAACCGTTCGTAGGGTTTTTTTATGCCGCTTGAAAAAAAAAAAAAAAGACAAAAAAGGGGAGGTCTACTATGAAATAATATGAGGAATTAGAGTTGTATACAAAATTTTTCGTAAATATTAATAATCTATTTTAAATTCAAAAACTGATATCTCTAATTTTCTTCCCATTCGGACCCTTTTTATTACTATACAAAAACCTAATTAGAAACTAATATAAAAGAATACGAAAGCCCAATTCTTAAAGCAAAACCTAAACAGGAACTTTAATAATTTCAAAACATTATATGATGGTTCACAAAAACCATGGGCGGCAAACTAAGTCCTTTTAAGTATCTTAAACACGAGACGTCCCGACAAAAAAGCGACCCCTCATAGAAGCTGTAATAGAGAGAGGGTGCCCAGAGATGAATTTGAATGCAGCGTAGGTGACGTGTTGGTGAGATGATGTAAATTATTTTTTTTGATGCGTGGTGTAGGCTCTGGCCCAAAGTCATACGTGAGTCCGTATTGACATGGAAATGCAAAGTTACCTATTACATTGGTTGGGAGGGTACTTGATAGAGCGTAATCGTAACCTTAATACAATTCACTTGGTTGAACTCGATAAGTTTGATTTTTTTGGTACACAAAATATGATAAATAAATCATGAAACACATATCATAATAATACAAAGATTTACGTAGTTTATTCCAAAAAGACTATATTCATTGGCACGGCAAACAAAAATCCACTATAATAATGAAAGTTACATCAAAGATTTTGGAATAAATCTCGAAAAAAAAATAAAACCGAGCAAACCTTTTTAAACCACTTTCCTTTTATTTTTTTTAATTCTGACAAATATTACCGAAACACCAAAACACCAGATAAAGACATGAGAGCAACGAGAAACTGACTTTCTCTCTAACTAAAAGAGGAACAATCCAAAGTCTCTGTGGGAACTGCTTCTCTACAAGAAAAAAACTTCTCAATCTCCAAGAACATGCCTCTCAATCTCCAAGTGTCTACAAGAGGCACCATCACATTGTTTTTCTCTATAGGAAGTTTTTTTCTCTACGATGAAATTATCTTATGCACAGGAGGCATTACCCCCTCTCTTTCTCTAGAAGAACCACCATTCTCATATGGTTACCCAAATAGGGCACATTAATTCTCTGTACTTTCATCTCATATATATAAGATTATGAGTCCATATTAAATAGGAAAGTATCTATAGACCTTACATATATCTCAAAAGACCAAGAGATATCTATGAGTCCTAATCCTTTTTGGATTTCAATTTCCTTTAGGAAACTTGTGTAATATGGAAGTATCTCAATCCCGCATAATATAGATCAATCTCAATCAATCCCACATAATATGGATCAATCTCAATCAATCCCACATAATATGGGATTTCTTTATAGGGGTGGTTTTGGATAGCACCAAATTCAACATTTTCTACCAAAGAACCCTATAGAATTACAAAATGAGCATCACATTAGGGCAAATTTACTTCATTTAGTTGGAAACATGATTTTTCTCAATCCAAAGGAAATAAGGTGCCTAATAGATATTTGACTATGTTCTAGGATTTCGATGTGGTAAGACTGTTTATAGGGGTGATTTTGGATAGCACCAAATTCAACATTTTCTACCAAAGAACCCTATAGAATTACAAAATGAGCATCACATTAGGGCAAATTTACTTCATTTAGTAGGAAACATGATTTTTCTCAATCCAAAGGAAATAAGGTGCCTAATAGATATTTGACTATGTTCTAGGATTTCGATGGGGTAAGACGGTACGCATGGAGGGTTGCGACTTTTGCATATTAATTTAAGTCCCTCAAGAAGTTCAGTACTATTAAAGTAAAGAAGGGGAACCCTGATGTCTTGCATGATACGCAGCCAAAATCAGCTCATCACCTCACAGGGTGTGTGAAACTCCATTAGGTAGACCATTTTTTTTTTTTATTATTCATTAATTTAAGTTTCGAAGTCAATAATTTGTAGGTTCTATATATGTATTTGTATATGTACATGTAATTATTGAATGTCTATTGGTACAGTCCTGGGTATTTGAGCATTTTAAAATCATTGTGGGCAGAGTAACGGATTCCGCATGTCAACATGGGTTTGTCATGGGCTGGAAGATGAGTGCACCCAAGCAAATGGGAGAACCTGAGCTGTAATGTTGTATATTATAGGCAATAATTAGATTACCTTGCACCAACAACTTAGAAGCTATAATAAATAGTATGTAGGTGGAATTCTAGTCATCAGATCTTCATCAATTGGTTCAAAATACATATGACTATTAATATTTTTTCAACAAACCAGATTGAGATGAAATTTTGGGTATATACACTTGAAATTATTGTTCACCAGATAATACTTTCAACAATTTCAAATGACCAAATTACACCCGTCATGTTATAGGGATATTTTAGTCATTTTATAGTTTAGAAAATATTTATTTTATATTTCTTCTTGTATGCTCTAGTTTTAATACATATGCCCAAAATTTAATCACGATCAAACTTTTAGAAAACAAACTCAAAATTCTTATAGTGATATACATTTTGAACCATTAGATAAATATCTGATAGTTGGCATTCCGCCTATATATATATAGTGATATACATTTTGAACCATTAGATAAATATCTGATAGTTGGCATTCCGCCTATATATATATATATATATATATATATATATATATATATATATATATATATAGGTGAAGTTCTACAATACTTCACCTACACCTCATCACCATCCAAAATTCATCATACGGTCATAGTTGTCCGATAGTATTTTAATTTTTATAATTATTTTACTATTTAGATTTATCTAAAATTTGGGACATATGTACATATGACTAAGTTGCACCAAAATAAAATATTTAAAAAATGATAGCCAAAAATAAAATGACAAAATTACCTTGAAACTTTCTAGGGGTATTTTACATAAGTTTTATCATTCAAATTATTTGTTTTATATTTAATTCATGTGCATCTCACTAAGGCGCACACACCTACAAAATTTCATATTATTATGATTTGTAAAAAACATATTAAAATTTAAACACTATCAAACATCTATGAACATGTGATAAACTTAGAATGGTAAATAAAGGTGTAGGTGACGTACTATAGAACTTCACACACATATATATATATATATAGGACAAAGCTGGGATTAGCCCACTTACTCATATGAACATATGAGCCCAACGACAAAGATTGAATCTGGGCCGATCTGACGATCACGGATCTCCGGTAGTATTTTAAATTTATTTATTTATCTAAAAATTCAAATCCACTTGAAATTTTTGATATCTGTTTATTAAAAATAGAAGAATTTTTGAAAAATATCAAAAAAATATTTTATATGAAATAAAATGACAAAAATACCCACGAAATTTTTTTAAAATATTTTGGTCATTTTGTTTTTCACGAATTTATTTTATATATATATATATATATTTATTAGGTGCCCTTGATGAGAAGAACACACACCTAAAATTTCAAGTGATTTGGATTTGTAGAAAAATAAATAAATTTAAGCACTACCGGATCTCTTTGATCGTCAGATCTGCCCATATTCAATCTGAGCCGTTGGGCTCATATGTTCATATGAGCTAGTGGCTAATCACAGCTTTTTCCATATATATATATATATATATATATATATATATATATATATATGAAAAAGTCTTCCCAATGACTATAGGAGAAAATGACTAGTGCTTTCGCCTACCCTCATCACCGTCCAAAGTTTATCGCACGGTCACAATTGTTCGGCAGTATTTTATTTATTTTTATTTTTTTTACCAATCAGAATTATCTAAAATTTGGAGCGTGTGTATATCTTAATGAGGCGCACCTAATAAAAAAATAAAAAAATAATTAGTAAAAAGCAAATTGATCAAAATACCCCCGAAAAATTTTGAGGGTATTTTGTTCAATATATATTTTTCGGATTGTTATTTTCATATTTTTATTAGGTGCGCCTCACTAAGATGGACACACCCTCTAAATTTCAGATCATTCCAATTAGTAAACAAAAAATGAAAATTGAAATACAACTGGACAACTTTGACCGTGCGATGAAGTTTGGAAGGAGATGAGGGTAGGTGAAATCACTGTTCATTTTCACCTACAAACGTTTTGTAGTATCTTTCATATATATATATATGGAAAGCTTTTTATATTCCCCCTACAACATAGAAGTTCTATCCTCCCCCTTATTCAACCGTCCATTTTTTAATGGAGGGCTAAGATTGTCCCAATCACAATGTCACGTCTCCACACTGTTTTATGTTTAATTTTTTTCTATAAACTGTTTTGACACCAAATTTTGGAAGTCCATTCCTCTATTAAACTCACACTAACGAAAAATATAAAAAAATATTTTCAATAAAATAAAATGACCAAAATAACCTTGAAAATTTTAAAGGGTATATTAGTCATTATTTTTTATCAAAAAATTATTGTTAATAATTTTTATAGGTGTACCCCAATGAGAAGATGGCACGGCCAAATTTTATATTCAGAAAATTTGTATTAAAAAAATTAAAAATTAAATACTTTGAGGTATCAGATCCAAGATCAAACGGTGAGTGGCTCTCTTGATAAAAAATGGATGGCTGGACGGTGGGGAGAAGATAGAACTTAGATGTTGTAGGAGGAACATAGAAAGCTTTTATATATATATATATATATATATATATATATATATATATATAGGTGAAGTTCTATAGTACTTCACCTACACCTCATCACCATCCAAAGTTCATCACACGATCACAGTTGTCCGGTAGTATTTTAATTGTATAATTATTTTACTAATCATATTTATTTAAAACTTGGGACGTCTGTACATATGACAAAGTCTCATCAAAATCAAATATTTAAAAAATAGTAGTTATAAAAAAAATGACATAATTACCTTTGAAACTTTATAGGGGTATTTTTGCATACGTTTTATCATTCAAATTATTTGTTTTATATTTTATGTATGTGTATATCACTGAGGTACACACACTTACAAAATTTCATATCATTTTGATTTGTAAAAAAAAATATTAAAATTCAAACACTAACAGATATCTGTGACCGTATGATAAACTTTGAATGGTGATAAAGGTGTAGGTGAAGTATTGTCGAACTTTCCCTATAGGTGGTTTGTAGTATTTACCATATATATATAATTCATGCATATTCGTTTGGAGTAATGATCCCATGAGATCCTGCCATACCTTAATAGTAGAGAACCCCTATGGATCACTATTACATTTTATTCCCAATAATTGAGAAACAGCTTTCAATGCCCTTAACACCGACGCCCCAACTGTAACCTTCTATTTCTCTCTCCCCTCATTCCTTCTCTCTCCCCCCTTGTTGAACCAGGGAGAAACGCAGATACCAGCAATCCTTTCACCTCGCCTCCACCCCACTCTTTCCCCTTTGTATCAAGTAGGGTATTGTTGTTTTCTAGACGTAGCGCAAAGGAGCTCGTTAGTCGTTATATTTTGTCAATAGCACGGTGTGAGACACACATCTTTATCCGGTATTCAGTAGGTAAGAGAGAGATAGGGGCTTTTACAGTGCATACGAGCATCGTGGTCTCTTCCCCTGTACTATCAAATTTAGAGAGATAAACTACTTAAAAATTTGTAAAGAGGGAAACTATCTCAATATTTTTAAAGAGAAAAACTGTCTAAAACTTTAAATTTGATGTAGAAAATTTATTAAGTAATTTCACTGAATAAAACTTGATAAAGTTTCACACTTTAAACGTCTCATGTTGTTTCTCTCTCTAAATTTTAATGTAGTTTTTCTATCTAAAACTTAAAAATTTGAGATATTTTCTCTTTCGAAAATTTTAAGACAGTTTCTCTTGAAAAAGATTTAGGTAGCTTCTCTATCTATAATTTGATATAATTTCTCTCTCTAAAATTTTAAGGTACTCTATCTCTCTAAAGTTTAAAATTTGAAAAAAAAATTTATAAAATTTTGATATAGTTTATCTCTCTAGAAATATAGGTATTTTTTCTTTCTAAATTTTTTTAGATAGTCTCTCTCTCTAAAATTTTATATAGTTTCTATTTTTAAAATTTTAAAATACTTTATCTTTTTAAAACTTGAAATTTTGAGCTTCTCTCACTAAAAACATCTAATATTTCTCTCTCTAAAATTTTTTATCATCTCTCTTCCCCATTCTTTAAAGAAAAATTATGTATACAAATTTTCTCTATCAGGTTCTCCTACCGTTCTCGTACAAATAGAGAAGTGTTCAGGTTTTCTCTCTCTAAAAAAAATTGAGTTCGTGGGTTGGTGTGGGACCCCAAGTCCAAGTCCAATAACGCCACAAAAAACTTTCGCTTTCGTTGTGAAAGTTTTTCATTTTCCTCATGGGCTTCCCATCCAAGCATACCGACCAATTCATTGTACTTAAAGTTTTCACTCAAAAATCAAAAACTTTCCGGACAATTGGGTTCATCTCTCTCTTCTACTGATACGTAGTCTTTCCACCGTTGGTTCTGGTTCCTCTTTTTCTCTATCCACCGCGTCTTGGCAAAACCAATATTCAATGAACGGCATTCCAACTGAAAATCCCAATCATATGTTAGAATATAAATGGAAAAGAAGAACTTTGCTTTCCTTTAAAAAAAAACATGACAACTGAGGAAAACATGGCAATTGAATTCATCTCCTTCCTTTCGACGACCAATGAGTTAATCAATTTTTGCCCATCTAACAAAGACAGATGCTTAGAGAAATCAATTTTTGCCCATCTAACAATGACAGATGGTTAGAGAGTTGAAGATGGTATGGCGGCCATGAAAACCCAGAAAGAGGTGGGTGACGCGTTTAAAGCATTTCTATGTCTCTTTACGCGCACAAGTTTTTAGTGAAGATGGAGGAAAAAAAAGCTCCTAATATGTATCAACGGTTTGATCGTGATCACAAAATTTTAAATTTTTTTATTTTTTTTAGAAGTTATGGGTTTCTTTATTTTTATTTTTATTTTTATTTTATTAGGATCAGTTTTTAAAAATAGGAATTAGTAGGGATTTTTTTAGTTTTTTTTAATAAAAGTTATATATTTTAAAGAAGTGTCTGTATTTTATTTTGACAAGTCAATCTAGTGGTTTTTCTTCTTAAAATCATTATATTTTTAGCAAATCTTTGAGTGGTTTGCATACTAAGATTAAGTTTGGTAGATTTGTGCTATGGGGTCACGTTTTGCATATAGGAAGTTATCTATTAGTTAGTTTTAGGAAACTTTATCTCTTAACATTAGTCGGGGGTACAAGGTATTTATCTTTAGTTTTTAGGAAATATATTTTGTTTCCTATTTTAAAGGGAGTGTCATTAGGTTGAATGGGAAAATAATGAGTGACGTATCAGTTGAAGGTACAAGGTGTTTATCTTTAGTTTTTAAGAAATATATTTCGGGTCGTATTTTAAAGAGAGAGTTATTGGGTTGAAAGGGAAAATAAGGAGTCACGTACTTGGAAAGGATGAAATTGAGAGTTGTAATTATCTTTTAGGAAGTTGGATAGAAGAATATGGAAAGGATGTAGAGTTTGATTTATTTTGGTCAATTAACATATGTGGTTTTAGTAAGAAAATATATTAGGGATTATAGTTTGAGAGTGACGTGAGGAGGTTTTAAATGTATAAAAGGAGGCACGCACAATGAAATAGGGTTGGAATTTTTATAAATGACAAAATGTGATCTTTTTAATGTATAAAAGGAGGCACACACCATGTAATAGGGATGGAATTTTTATGAATGATAGAACAAGATTTTGAGATCTTGTAGAGTGAGAGAGAGCCTTTTATTGGTGTTTTTTCTTCTCTTTTGCTTGTGGGCCCTGTCAGAATACTCCTATCCATGGGTTTTGTCCGTTTTTCTTGTGATTTTCTTCACGATTTTTATTTCTCTCTTAAAAGCGGTTATTTTGCCGATGTTGTCTGTCCATAAATTTTATAAAGCGTCACGGTCTTAAATATTTGAGTTATTTATATATGGGCTTTAAATTTTTTCTAAAATACAAAATGCTCTGTTTATAGGTAGAAATTATAAAGGTCAACGAACTTGTCTTTTTTAATTTTTTTTTTAAAAATTGCCTTTAGGTCTGAGGATGGAATCGTCTATCCAAATTTTGTACTTTTTTCTTTGATAGTTTTTTCATTAGTGTGATAGTAATGAAAAAAACTTAAATAAAATTAAAAATCGGTCTGAGGATGTCCTCGAACCGATACATAATTTTGAAAAAATATTAAAAAACAACATATTGACCGACATTCTTTGTAATGTTTCCATATAAATGGAACATTCTGTATTTTTTAAAAAACTTCAGGGTCTGTATGTAAGTCACTCTAAATTTTAAATTTTTATAAGGGAAAATGACCAGTAACCCCCTATTTGTAATTTCCATTCCTACTAGCCCTTGGGGCTAACCAAAATCTCTTGTACTCCCTCAAGTTTAAAAAACACTAGGACCATAAGCCCCCTAATTATGTTTTCCTTTATTCTTGGTTTAAATTTGATATCTTTATTTTACAAAATGCCAAACACATACATTAGTCATCCATATGTTTTTTTTGTTACTTGATATACAAATTTTATAGATGATAATAATAATAATAATTATAAATATTATAATATTAATACTAATAACAATAATAACAACAATAATATATTAATTGTTAAATATTTCATCTCTTATAGATATTTTGATAAAAGTTTTTAATAAATGAATGAATATATAATAATAATCCATTAACAATAATAACAAATATCATGATTAAACATTTTTTAAGTTCAAAAAATTTGATATAATTGTAAAATAGGTCATAATATTAAAAAATTCATTTTCTTTTCATGTCTAAATTTATAGAGTGGGATCTACAAAGGTAAGATTGGTTTTAGACAAAGGAAGAGAAAAGCAAGGGTGCATTTTGTGAAATAAAAAAGTCAAATTTGTAAAAAAATAAATAAAAATAAAATTAGAGGACTAACGGTTTCAAAAGTTTAAATTTGAGGAGTACAATAGGGAAGGAAGCAGTGTTTAAAAAAACGCCGAGTCGAACCGGACTCGCCCTGTTCGACTCGGGAATTGCCATGGACGAATTGAATCGGTGAAAAAAAAGGGAATCGTCCGGTTCTAGAGAGAACCGGACGATGCTGCATAGTGACTCGCCGATTCACTGTACGAAATCGGCGAGTCCCGTACGGAAGAACGGACATTTTTTTTTTTTTTTTTTTTTTTTTTTTTTTTTTTTTTTTTTTGGAAAACCATGATAGATTTTTTTGTAATACTTGATCGATTTTTTTGTAATCCATGATCGAATTTTTTTTTTTTTTTTTTTTTTGTAACCCATGATAGAATTTTTTGTAATCCATGATCGAATTTTTTGTAATCCATGATAAAATGTTTGTTTTTTTTTCTTGTAATCCATGATCGAATTTTTTGCTTTTTTTTTTTTTTGTGTAACCCATGATAGAATTTTTTGTAATCCATGATCGAATGTTTTGTAATCCATGATCAAAATGTTTGTTTTTTTTTTGTAATCCATAATCGAAATGTTTGTTTTTTTTTTTGTAATCCATGATTGAATTTTCTGTTTTTTGCTTTTTTTGTAACCCATGATAGAGTTTTTTGTAATCCATGATTGAATTTTTTGTAATCCATGATCGAATTGTTTTTTTCGTTTTTTGTAATCCACGATCGAATTTTTTGTTTTTTTTTGTTTGGTTTTTTTTGTAATCCATGATCGAATTTTATGTAATCCATGATCGAATTTTATGTAATTCATGATCGAATTTTTTGTAATCCATGATAGAATTTTTTGTAATCCATGATTGAATTTTTTGTAATCCATGATCGAAATGTTTGTTTTTTTTTTCTTGTAATCCATGATCGAATTTTTTGTTTTTTTGTTTTTTTTTGTAACCCATGATAGAATTTTTTGTAATCCATGATTGAATTTTTTGTAATCCATGATCGAATTGTTTTTCTTTTTTTTTAATCCACGATGGAATTTTTTGTTTTTTTATGTTTTTTTTTTTCTGGTAATCCATGATCGAATTTTATGTAATCCATGATCGAATTTTTTGTAATCCATGATCGAATTTTTTGTAATCCATGATCGAATTTTTTGTAATCCATGATTGAATTTTTTGAAAATTTGTGATTTTTTTTTTTTAATCCAAGATCGAATTTGTTTTTGTAATCCATGACAGAATTTTTTGAAAATTTGTGATTTTTTTTTTTTAATCCATGATATATTTTTTTGAAAATTTGTTAATTTTTTTTTTTAATCCATATTATTCAAAGAGAAAATGAGAGAGATGATGATTCTGAGGCCACCCTATGCCAGCCATTTTATTCACATATCGAGTTCTAACAGCAACAGTGTAGGGATGAGCACGACAGTGCAGGTGAGCATGAAGGATGGACAGGCTTCGAGGATTTTGGATTGGAAACACAACAAAACACTAACACTCAGGGATTTGGTAATAGTCAGACGCCTGCTAATATCGATGATTCGTTTTTAGATCGAATCAATGAATTGTTAAACGAATTCAATCAATGGCACCAGCGTGACCAAGAAGAACAATAACGTCGTCTATCATTTTATTTTTAGATCATATGTTACTAATTTTATGCTTTATTGTAGTCCATGTATGTTGATATACTTATTCCATGATAATTCTATGTTTATCCTTTTGTGTGATGTAAATTAAATGCTGAATGGCGGTTCATGCAGGGAAAGAACATATCAATATTCGCATATTCATTCAAAAACATAAAATTCTTAATGGAATACCCTCATTTCTTATTGAATTATTAAAAAACAATATTTATAATGAATTTAATAATTTTTTCGGAATTTTTTTAAGCTTTATTCTGACCGATTCACCCGATTTTTGATCCGGATCGCCGATTCGTCGATCCGAATCAGTTTTTTGGATGCCCGATCCGAGTCACCGATCTGTTTTTTAAACCATTGGAAGGAAGTTTTGAGGAGGGGGTAAATGTCATTTTTCCATTTTATTATTCTCCTTTTACCCCAAATTGGAAGTGTGAGTCACAAAATGCTTTTCTTTTATTAAATTTGGCTCGCTTTTGATCTTTTTGTCTCCTGAGCACGACAATTGACTCGCAATCGTGATTCTTGAAGAAGAAATAAATAGCGTACCATTTCATTAAATAACGGATTAAAGTATTCATTGAAGCTAGTGACGGAATCCGTTTAACAGTTAAAAACTTCAAATTCGCCGTGGTTTTGTGTGTCAAAGGTCCCGTCATGCATTCGAAAAATACGAACGTAGGAACATGGCTTGGAGAACCTTTTGAACCCTGACCTGGTGTCAAGCTATTAAGAAAATCTCAAACGCCACGAGCAATAAAAAAGAAAATGTATAACATGAGATATTTTTTTTGATACAAGGAGTTCACAATTATTGTGGACTTTTTTATTTAAAATCGAATAATTGAGGATGTATTATTATTTAGGTAAAACGTTTAAAACAAAATTTTTTAAATGTTGTCAAATACTTTCATCTACTGAATTTCGCATCTAATGGCAAAATGTGATGGTGAGTTCCTTATATAAATAAATAAATGGTATCATAATATACAATTTTGTAAAATAATAATAAATAAATAAAACTTTAGCATGGACGAAATTTATACTTTATGATTTACTTTATATTGGAAGTTAGAACTAGTGCTGGAAAAAGCGACACGGGTAAGATGCTCGGCCGCGACCGGAATCCAAGTAACTCGCAGTGGCCAAGGCAAAACAATGTTAAAAATTTAATAGAAACACTAAAAAAACAAAAGAACAAATTCTTTGAAGTAAAAATTAAAGAAAACGCATCCAAATGATGTTAAAAAACTATTGAAAAATGGGATTTTAAAAAAAATCATTTTGTGACCACGGCTATTTTAAAACAAATTCAAAAGATGGGAAAAATATAATGATAAGCCAAACGCTTTCCAATCTTTGTCAAAATGATAAAAAATATATCACTAATAAATTTTTTATCTTCTTATTTATTTATTATTATTATTATTATTATTATTTGTAATTTTAAGATCCCTTAGATGGACACCCAACTTAAGGATTACATAGGCAAATCCAAACAGGCTCGTCCGATTAACCAAACACTGGTTAGAACCTCTTAGATCATGCATATGCGTATATCTATCTTGCTTTGGCGTAGGTGTGGGAATTTGGTTGGATCGACAACCGAACGGATTGACACTAACGGATTTGGGTTTAAACCAAGACAATGGACCCGATGGATCGGATCTGTGTCCACTTGACTTGGACCGAACCAGTATGGGACCAATATGAACCCAATCGGCTTGGGCTAGGACTGGGCCAAGGTCATCCCAACCCCAACCGAACCCTTTATTTATAACCCTGACTATAGCTCGAGAGCCAATTAATCAGATTGGCTGGGACCCGAGCCGGGTTGCGGCCGGTTGTAGTTCTAACATAGACCTAATCGGGTAAGGCAGACCCAAACCCGGCCCGACTCAATCCCAGCATTCGGAACGTGCTAGGAAAAAATATTCTTCGCAATTTATGTGGGGCCTCTGAAAGTAGCCGGAAAGATACTTTTGGACTAGTTGAAGTTTTGCAAGAAACACATGGTTCTCAAATTTTACATGGCCCTGCAAGAGAATATTTGGGTTTTTCGTAAGTCATGGAGCGAGTTAGTTGAGCAGGAATTTTCCAATGTCTTTTTCTTTGACCATTCATTCTCAGCCTCGGGCTTTTGGGCCCATGCTTCTTGCCTATATAACCATTTGCCCCACTCTGCACTGCATGCAAACCCAAGACTAGCCTCCCTCTTAAAAGAAGTTGAAGAACCTCTCTCTCTCTCTCAAACCCACTTACCCAAACTTTATTTTCGCCCTTTCGCATAACTTATTATAATTGATACCTATTTTTTGATTGCTATCATCCCAGAAAGGATTCGACCTTTTTGAGGAAGAGATGGAAGGGAGATCGTCGATCGAGAACCAGCCCCCCTCTTTTGGGGATTTGATAACGATTCTGAGCATTGATGGTGGTGGAATCAGAGGAATTATTCCTGCTACCATCCTTAGCTTTCTTGAGTCTGAACTTCAAGTATGCCCTCTCTCTCTTTTCTACTCCAGGAACTTGTAATCGTTTTGATGCTTAGAATTAGGAGGCCTTCACATGGTACCTACTCATTCAGAGAGAGAGAGAGAGTGAAAATGGGGTTTGCAGTTTGTTTGTGCGATTACGAATTCAGATGGAGAGACGGAGAGAAAGAGCAGTGTCTGATTACTTAATTGGGTCGCCTGAGTAACTCCGATGCACTGCCATGGGGAGCCCGAGTAGGGTGGTCCAACTAAGGGATCTTAAAAAAATAAAAAAATTTCATTAAAAATCCAAAAATATTAGAAATTTATTTCTAATATGTTTTATTGTCATTTTGAAAAAGATTAGAAAGCCATTCGGTCATGAATATTTATTTTTACCTTTTCCATTCTTTTCTGAATTATTTCTAAAATACCCCCTCAGAAATTGATTTTTTCAAAATCTATTTTTCACTATTTTGAATTTCATTTAATTTTTCTTTCAACATATGTTTCCTATTTTCTAGGATTTGTTTTGTACTGTTTTTATTTTTTCACTTTTTGGCTTTGCTATGAGTCCAGTCTCAAAGTCATAGTTTCGAACATTGATAGAGAGGGTGAGTTGGTGGGCGGGTGAAAATAAGTGACCCACAAATAAATTTTACAAAACAACGCTAATAATATATGGCTTTTCATGTTGAAACAAATAGAATCTAGATGGTGAAGAAGTGAGACTTGTCGATTATTTCGATGTGATGGCTGGGACGAGCACAGGAGGTCTTGTTACTGCCATGATCACCGCACCAGGAGATAACAACCGCCCTCTCTATGCTGCCAAAGACATCACCTCCTTTTACCTTGATCATTGCCCCAAAATTTTCTCCCAAACAAGGTAAATTAATTAATGATAAAAAAAGATCACTTTCTAATTCCTTCCCAAAATACATGAGGTGATTATTTGCGTTCGTTGTATAATGAATTAATGAGTTATTCCCTCTCTTGTAATACAGCGGGCTTCTTGGATCTGTCCGCAAGTTTGTGAGTGCAGTAACGGGCCCCAAATACGATGGAAAGTACCTTCACAAGCTCGTGAGGAAGCAGTTGGGTGATAAGAGGCTTCATCAAACTCTCACCAAAGTTGTTATTCCTACATTTGATATCCGATTATTGCAGCCCACCATCTTTTCTTCCTACCAGGTGAAATCACTTTCTCTCCCAACATTCGCCCTCTCCCGCAACACTCTCTTTCAATACCGATGAACATGGTGCTTATCTTTCCTCAGATGAAAGCTGATAAATCCAAGGACGCGTTGTTATCCGACATTTGTATTAGCACATCGGCCGCTCCGACATACCTTCCTGCTCATTATTTTGAGAATGAAGGGAATGATGGGAAGATTAAAAGCTTCCATTTAATCGATGGAGGGATTGCCGCTAATAATCCAGTAAGCTATTAGATTTTTAAAATTTGATGTTTTCACCTTAAATTGTTTTTTAAAAAAAAGAAAAAAAAAATGCTGAATTGAATTTTACAATTTCGGTTACCTAAGAAATACCATCAAAGAGGACAAAAAATCATAAAAGGTCTATCAAGTCCAAAATTTTCATTCTTATTTTCAACAAGTTTATAGAACGTGACATCTAGAAAGTAGAAATAGTTGTCCAACAAAGTTTCAGATGTGAAAATAGATCAAGAATGTTCTTCTAATGAATGGAAGATCTAACATGGGTATTTAACGTCATTTTTCAGGCACTTGTGGCTATGGGTGAGATAACAAGAGAGGTACTAAAGGAGAACACCGATTTTTCCCCCATGAAACCCATGGATTATGGTCGATTCCTCGTCATCTCTGTAGGCACTGGTTCTGCAAAATCTACTGATAATTATAGTGCAAAAGACGCAGCCAAATGGGGTGTTTTAGGTTGGTTATACAACAATGGGGGCACTCCCCTTATCGACACATTTCAACAAGCAAGTGCAGATATGGCCGACATCCACATCTCTGTTGTGTTTCAAGCTCTTCATTCTCAACGCAATTATCTACGTATTCAGGTATCATCTCTCTCTGTGCTCAATTCAACATCTCTCTCTCACTCTTCAATTCAAGAGATATTTACTCATGCATGAGGCCTGTGTTCGCATATGTGCCTGTTATAAGTTTGTTATATGAATGTATATCGTATAGGCATGCATGGCCAGCAAAAAGGGGCAATTATATGTTGGTGCATTATAGGTATACGCCCTCTACGGTACTTTATAGGCACCCCTAACCTCTATACTTTATAAACCACACCATTAATTCACAATATTATTAAATTTTGTATAGACTTCCTAACGGTCAAGAAAAACTAGTTTTCTAGTAGATAAAGACCTCAGGTGAAACTTTTATGGAGTTTCTCTCTCTAAATAGTTTACATTTGACAAAGGTTTTCTATTAAAAAATTTTTGAGAAAGTTTCTCCCGCTAAACCTTAAAATTCGAGATGTTTTCTGTCTCTAAAAATATTTGATATGGTTTCTCTCTCCAACAACATAAACTTTGATATAGTTTCTCTCTCCAAAAAATTTAAGATAGTTTCTCTCTCTAAAATTTAAAATTTAATTTTTTTAAAGTGAAAACTCTCTTAAATATGTTAGGATATTTTGTCCTAAAAAGTCTATTTGCTTAGATAGGGTTTGGATAAAAGAATAAATAGTATTAGGTTCAAAAAATATTTGGGGGTAGGTATTGGGGGGTGTAACTGTAATTTTCCTTTGTTACTATTGGGTTAAATAGAGGGGTCAAGGTCTTGTATGGCAATATTGCCATTTGTGAAGTCTCTGAATTCTAATGTTATGGTTGATAGGATGACACATTAATGGGAGACACATCGTCCACAGACATTGCAACGGACAAAAACTTGAAGGAACTTGTGAAGGTGGGTGAAGGGCTCTTGCAAAAGCCAGTTTCGAGGGTGAACTTGGAGACGGGGAAATTTGAGCCAGTGCCAAATGAGGGCACCAATGAGCAAGCTTTAGTCAGGTGCATAAATCTATTTTCTATCTTAAATATCCACTAATAAGTTTCATAAAATGATTTTTAATTTTTAATAGTATATCTTGCCTTAGTTAATGAAGCTCATTTATTAGGGAACAAAATTCTATATAAAAAAAATAGAAAGTTTGTCTGAGATTTGGAAAAATTTATATATCAATTATAAAACGTTTTATCCATACCTTGCGATTTAATTTGAAATTACTGTCACTCTACATATGGCTATGAGTTGTAATAGCTGAAAAGGATAAACTACTTAATAGTTAAAAAATTAAATCTTTTGATAAATTTCACTTTACTAGAAAACAGAAACCTATGGCTAGGAAATAGAAAGTGAGCCTGTGATTTGTTAGATTTATAAGTTTTGAACTAAGTTATGATAAATTTGTGTAGGTTCGCGAAGTTATTGTCCAGTGAGAGGAGAACTCGACTGCAAAGATGTCCTCACTCCCTCTCCAACAAGTGAGACTCTCTTGTTGTTGCCTCACTCATAGCTGAAGATTGGATTATTTGAATTCTAAGCACGGCCACAACTAATATGTGGGGCATTCGATTTGTTGAATTGATGTAATAGGAAGACATTAGCGACAATGAGTCGTTAACAAATAAAGTTACTCTCTAGTTTATCTGGAATAACCAAAATAAATATGTACTTATTCTCTTCATGTAATTCAGCACTATCTGTTTGTCAAAGTTAATATAATAAGCACAATTCCTTATACATGTATGAAAATTTTATGGAAGTACCCATCACTTTTCTGCTATTTAATATCTTACCCCTTTCTTTCCTATTGCCACTCAAAATCATGCGTAATTTGAAATTAACTCATAACATGAGGATGAAATGTTAAATAGTTAATAGTTTAGGTGCATTTTGACGCATAACCCTAAATATATTTACAAGAGATGACCATGAAAGAGTCGTCACAAAAAGGCTTGAAACTGGGCCCCGTTGTTAGAGCATTTCTTTTCCAGATGGAATGAATATGGGAGGAGACCTTTATCAGGAGATATGAACTAAAATCCAGCTCTAGATCCCTTTTCTTAAGATGTGCCGTTAAAGAATAATTGCCAATTTCGCTCCTCCTTAATGCACATGACTTCCTCATTTGGAATATTTTTATTTAGTAGAGACCGCTATGGCAAAGGATGGGAGACTAAGAAGTCCGTGAGAGCCTATCCTGTAAAAGCCTTCTATGGGACATAGGTGATATCAAATTTCATAAGAATCAGTGCCCACTTGGCAGAACACCTTGAAAAAGTTGATCGTATCACCAAGTATTTTATAGGATCTACCGGTGAAATGAGTTGTTTATGATGAGCCAATAAGTAATGCCTCAACTAATGAATGGAAAATACCAAATTGAAACATTTTCTCAGTGGCCAAATAGTTGTATTATGCCTCCATCATGGTGCGGCTTAGATAACTCCATGCCTTCATCAATGTGTTTGGCGATGAGGAGATAATCCTTAATTTCCTAGAAAGCTCTCTGGCAGACGACATTACATATGAAAGCTACGTCCTTTTTCATAAGCCTAAAAAGTGGTTTACGTCTTCATGATAAATTTCATATGATAAATTTCATATAAAGCTCCTAATATAGGCAATTCTGCCCTTCAAGAACTTTAACTCTCAGAGATTCTTGGCCAACAACATATCCTTTATTGCCTTGATTTTCGTAGGATCAATCACTATCCTATAATGCCTTACGAAAAAACCAAGGAACTTACTTGATGTGACCCCGAATGCACATTTCAAAGGATTCATTTTGATTTGAGCTGATATTTTTAGAGCTTTTTAAATACTACCCCAAGAATCATTAATATGAGTGGAATGGTCATTAGATTTAGTGACCACATCAATCACGAAAACACTTCAATGATGTCGGGCAAAATATCCTTCAAGATCACTGGCACTACATGTTGATATGTAGCCGTTGCATTCTTCAATTTGAATAACATCACCTAATAGCAATATATCTTTTTAGTCGTGAGAAACGCTGCTCTTCATCTAAGCACTACGTTCACCAGACATGTGGGATATTGGATTTCTCTAATAAACCTTGCTTTTATGAACTTGTTTACCTTAACTTCTATTTGAGGGGCTATCTCAATCTGAATTCTCTGAGGAACCCGCTTAACAGGCTTCATAGATAGGTCGACGCCAAGCTTGTGGGTAGCTACTTTGAGATCTAACCTAGGCATTTCATGACGATTCCATGCAAAATCATTTCAGTTAGCTTGTAGGAACTCAATATATTTGTCCCTCTTCTTGGCATCGACACTGGAGAAAGTGAGTTTAGGATTAATTTCATTCCTGAGTTCCACTTCTAACAAATCATCAATGGAGACTTGACCGCCATCCTCCAACTGCCGAGGGGCCTCTTCCACTTTAATGAATCCCTTTGACTTTGTTGCATTACCATCCATCATAACACTTGCACAACTAGTATTGGAATATGCTCACTAGCCCTTTTAAGAACCAGATTTCAATTGAACGATGAGAGGAGGAGGATACCCCAACCTCTCAATTTCAGGTGGGTTCTTGAAACATACTATGATGTTGCTTTAGCACTCAAAAGCGTATGGGTTGGGCTTGTGGCTCATTATTGTTTTATCCCGAAGGGCAACACTCAGTGGGCTGATATCATAGAGTGATGCAGATCAAAATTAGAATGCTACAAATTTTCTTTCTAGTTTTATTAATTTTGTTTTTAGAGACGTGGGTAGACTTTTTATTTTTATTAGTGTAGACATGAGGTGCATCCTTAGTGTGAGGGTACACCCACGTGGACCACATCCCTTCATGGTTGACTTACGGTACTACATGAAGGGAGGTGGGGAGAGGTTGTATCTCTTCATCAAGAGGTCACCCTCCCATGAATGGCATGCACCATGCACCATGCACCATAAGAGTGCCCATTCATGAGGAGGTTATTCCCAAATGAATGAGAGGGCCCTTTCTCTCATTATAAAAGGGGGAGGGTTAGAGGTCTCCAAACAACACAACACACACGAGAAAGTGTGAGAGCTTACCCTTGAGAGAGAGAGAAAGAGTGAGACAGAGAGTGAGAGAGAGAGAAAGAGTACAATCCCTCTCCCATTAGAGATCTAAAGAGAAATCCGGCCCTGAGAGATAAAGAGTTGTGCGTGAGAGTCGAGCTTGTACTGCTCCAATCGCACTTTGTGAGAGTATTCGTGAGCTTCCACCTCGCTTGGAATTTGCGGTGTGGAACAGATTTCGACAGCTCTAGTAGTTGTCGAACGTGCCTACATGAGTTGATCGTTCATTTCCATATTCGTTTTATCAAAATTTTTGTGCGAGCACTAAGGTATGATGCCCGGTTTCCGATTTTTTTTTTTTTGTTTTCGCTTCGGTCATTGGACCGTATTTTTCCAACTTTGCTATCTGAGCCGTGTGGAATCGAATTCTCGATTGTGCTCGCATTATCGTTTCCACCTTATATGTGAAGGCTTGGCAATGGTTGGCCTATGATGTTGCAAAGTGCACATGATGGTTATATTAAGACCATAGGCATGTGCACCATGTAACCATATGTACCGACCACATAAGCGTGTTGGCATTATGCGTGGGCTATGCAAGTTGAGGCATCCTAGATGCAACCTAAGCATATATGGTTATTGTTAGGCTTAAATTTGGGAAATGCATCACCGTTTTTTTTTTGGTAGAAATAAATATATGAAAATTTTACTAAAATTATTAATTTTATATTTAAATGTTAATTTTATTTAAAAAGTTTCTTTTAGAAAGTTATAAAATGGTAAAATAAATTTATTCAAAATTTTAAAAAAATTATTGTCATAGAAATAAAGGTAATTATATATATATATATTTGGGAACACATTTGAGAATTATATAGTACTTTATAAAATCAAAGATATAGGAAAATGTTTATATAAGGTTGCAACCATAAAATGTAGAACTAAGGATGCACCCCAAAAATCCATCGAAAAAGGTTGTTTTAATGTTGAAAAAGTCTCTACTTGATCATCTCGACATCAAGATGTATGAGTGTATGAAAAAAAAACAAAAAAAATTGGGTGCCAGAAATTGTGCGTCTTGCAACATATTATCTACATCGTCCATTTTAAGAATTTTCATATGTTTATAGATCTAGATGATTTTAACCATTTTTGGAGTTTAAAAGTATTTAATTAGATATGAAATTAGATTTTCAGATAATTCTAACAATTTTTTACCCCAAAATTACATAACACGATAAAATTTGGTGGTGCGTCTTAATTGGATTGTTTAAGGTTGCAACCTTATGGAAACCACGTCCATCAAGGATATATAAAATTCGAAATAATAAAATTCAAGGTTAGTATGTTAGGCTCGACCCTGATGGATCATGGGCACAGGCACACTGGACAACTCAATGTGCAATCTATTTTCCATTGCCAATGGTATGATAGGGTAGACCTTGATGGATCATGGGCATGGGCACACTCGAGAACTCAACGTGCAATCTTTCTTTCGAGAATGTCGGGATCTTGATCTTAAAACTCTGGGAGCGGGGATCTAATTTTTTCAAGAACTACATCTACAGTATTACGGAACGCATTCCGTGAGACAATGTGAGCGAGATCCATGAAGTAGAGGGAGCGAAATCCGTTGTGTATAGGATCAAGATCCGTGCTTTAGCAGGAGCGAGATCCTTGAAGTATCGGAAGCGAGCTCCATTGTGAATAGGATCGAGAATCTTAAAAATTGAAGCAAGAACCCAAAAAGATAGGAAGGGGTTCCAAACGAGATCCTGGCTCTGAAACGCCGGAGAGAGATTCGGGAGCCAGAGCACATGGTGACTATGGTCCCATAGGTAATGTCTCAACTTCTGAACGGCAAATACCAAAGTGAGAGACATTTTCTCGATCACCAAACAGTTTTATTCAGCTGCCTTCATGGTGCAACATAGAGAATATAGAGCAACCTCAAGGCCTTCGGCATCATGTTATGCAATGACCGCATCATGTGGCCCTTCCAAAGTGATCACGTACAATTCTAACGCCCTGCCTAAAATTGGTGTCATAAACAGTCGTTGGTTTCAAGACATAATCCTTAATCTCCAGAAAAGCTATCTAACAGAGATCGTCCCACATGAAAGGCATATTCTATTCCACAGCCTAAAATTTCATCTTCCTGATAAATTTAATTTGATCCACTTAATATAGACAAGTCTTCCTTCCAGAGACTTTCACTTTCAAAGGTTCCTTGGTGGTGGCAGCATATCCTATATTGCCTTGATTTTCGCATGATCAATCTCAATTCCTCGACGCACAAAACCATGAAACTCGCTTGATTTGATCTCAAAAGTATATTTCAAAGGATTCATATTGAACTCGTAGCTTTTCAACCAGTACCCCAAGCATAGTGAAATTGAGTAAAACAATCTTTAGATTTAATGACAAGTCATTCATGAAATGCTCGAAGATGTGCAAAATATCCTGAAAGGCAACTGTCATTGCATGTTGATATGTAGCCCATGTATCCTTCGTACTGAGCGGCATTACCTTGTAATAATATACCTTTTTAATCGCGCAAAATTCCCTCCACTATTCGTCCTTTAGGGAGATCCTAATCTTATTATACCCCCAGTTGCCATGAATGAAAGAGCTTGACATGCTGCTTATGGACACCCCCTCTGAATTATTTCATACTAGCTAGGTACACACTATGTAACCCCCAAACATGATCTTTACTCCCTATAGATTATAGAGAATATTTGAAAATCCTCACATCCCCCCTAAAGAGCGATAATATGGGACACATGAGATGGAGTTGAACAAAAAATTTCATTTCGAACTGAGAAAGGGCATGTAGGCCTTATCAATTCATCATAAATCAGCCAACAACCATTGCCCGTAAGAAGTTTTGGCCTGACAATTAACCCGTCAGATATCAACTTGTTCTTGTGTACAAGCCCAACACATAATGAGCCACACACAAATGTACGATTCTGATTGAGCAGAACAGCTAGCCACATGGTTCGGGAACTCTTTGACTTATAAAACTGCTATTTCCACCTATTTTTAGAAAAATGAAAACGAAAGATAATCTGTAAGGAGAAAATCTGAAACCACTCAACCGAAGATCCAAAATTCACTAGAGCTGTTACCAATTTTGGGGCCAGTATGTTGTGCGATGCATGTCGAGCTGCACAGAGTTTTGTGCCCAAAGCATTACGATCGCGCAACTTGAATGGCCCAGATTTGTTCCGAGGCTCTAACCTCCTAACTTATGGGATTTTCCAATTTATAGGTCACTTCTGGTTGACTACAAGGACATTCTAACATGCACAATCCTACCGTTGACTTCCCCAGTTCTAGTCCAATAAACCCAGGAAAACCCTAGTAAACCTTTACTAGAAAAAAACCAAACTCTTTGCAAAAGCCTAGAGAACATAGAAGAAGAAGATTCCTTCCATAAAAAATGACCTAAAATAACAGTCCTATGCATATATCCCGAAAGCCCAAGAGACATTTGGCTCAGCAAACCTGGAAGGAGAAGAAGCATAGCCTGACTCTTCTTGTCCATCCTTGACCCTTACTCTCACTATAAAACGGGGAAAGGTGTAGACCTCAACTCACAATGTGCCTCAATACAACAACAACGAAAAAGGGTGTGAGAGAGCGGGGAACTCCTCTCGAGAGAGAGAGAGAAAGAGAGAGAGACTGAGCAAGAGAGTCCAAGCACTCTCCCACTTGAGTTGTAAGGTGAGACCCAACCCAAGAGATAAAGAGTTGTATGAGAGAGTTGAGCTTGGATTACACCTCGCCTCTTATCTGCGCACTTGTGAGAATATTCATGAGCTTATACCTTGCTTAAGATTGTAGCACCCCTGAGAGAGAGTCCAGGGGTTTGTGACCAACTCAACGCCGTCCTGATACTCTACAGACTAGTTAAAGAGAGAAAATATGCTGGAATTGTGATTGCTACCTTTGGAAGAGGCCAAGGAACCTATGCTATGTTTATACAAGTCAATAAACTTGTATACGCATACATGTGAATTAAAAGTAAGAAGGGATTATGGACTTCACTCAAAACTACGAGTATTGGGTCAACCTTAAGATGGATACTTAAGGATCCTAACACTATAATATAGAATATAAAATTTCTAAGGAATGGAAACATAAACATGAGAATTGAACTTTAGAGGAAGGAGATAGAGATGAAGATAACTTGAAAGAATATAAAATACAAAATAAAGAAAGTGTTACCATCTATAAGCTTCAAGTCAGCAACAAGTATATCAACTCTTTGAAGCTTTGAAAATGCATAAATCAATCATTAAGAAAGTACACATCTTGTAGAATTCTCTCTCTGCTCACACAATTTTAGCATAACTTTAGCATAGTTACCAAGAGGTAGGTGAAAATTCGTGGGTAAAGCTATTTATAGAGTTTTGGAAGTGTAGCCCTTGAAAATTTGAGTGGAAAGGGAATCTTAGAAAAGAGGCACAACTTCTAATCGCACAATGTCGTGTGATTCCAAATTGTACCCTAGAAATAAGCCCATGTAAAAAGTAGGCCCTAGGGCTTCGACAGGTGTGCAGTAGGCCTTGAAATGATATCAGGTGTCCCAATGGCTAGTTGACTGGTTGAGGCGCTAATCCAAGTTGCACCATCATTTCGTTAAAAATGGGCGTGATTTGAAGTTATGCACCGGTGCGCAACTTCAAGTGGGGTCTTACTTTGAACGCGTTGGTTTTCCTGTAACATGTGGGCCCCATAGTGGTGCCACGTGTTTGCAAATGATATAAACAAAGACACGTGTTTCAACGGTAAGTTGTTGTACCAAGTCGTAATTTGAAGTAACGCCTCATCTGCAGTAACATGAAGTTGTGCACCAAGGCTCTATTCAAACTTACGCACCAAATTGTGTGTGTTTACTAAAATGTGGGACGTGGTCCCTACAAGTGAGACTCGTATCGCGAATGATATTCAAGTAATTCCATGTGCGTCAATGGTCATGTAGAAACTAATGTGCAACTTTAAATAGTTCCTCATTTTTGGATAGGAAGCAAATAATACACGAGTTGAAGTTGCGCCCTGGTGCGCAACTTTAAATTGCACCCTAGGATTGCAACCCATAAACTAGTGCAAAATTTGAAGTTGTGCACTGATGTGCAATTTCAAGTGGCGCCTTGATATAGTGTGCCATTCAAAGTGTCACCCTGACTAAGGAGCCATTAAAAGTGGCATGTTATCTGGGGCACCATTTCAAATAGTGTCTTATCTCTACAGGGTGTAAATAAATGTCAGTCGAAGTTCGAAGTGATGTTGATGTAGGTGCGGTTATTGTTCTTGCCGAATATTTCAAAAGTCAGGTATCTACAGGGATTTGTATTGTGGAACTTTTTTTGGTAGCTCTAGTAGTTATTGAACAAGCCTACGCGAGTTCTTAGTTGTTCATTAAAGTGTGTTTACGAGCACTCAGGTACGATACTCAGTTCTTAGTTGTTTACTTCTGCTTCCACTGCAGTGTTGGACTGTTTATTCCAACTGTAGTGTCACACCCCAAGAATTTACAATACTGATATTCCTGAGATGTGACAGCCAAAATATATATACATTTCTTGATAGGACAAATTTACAGTGGCGAATCCTTACAAGGTAACAAAAGAAAGTTTAAGCACAACTACAATATCTTCCAAAGTTGATCCTGCCGAGCACTCAAAATGAAACCGCAATTATCTTAAAAAAATGTTTACCATAGTTTGACGAGGTTGGCTACTCAGTAAGTGATCATCATAATCCTAAAAATAATCATGATTGAAAGATATCAATATTTTCAAAAAGGAGATCTATTAACAGGATTGCATTAATAGTTTCACTTTCAAAAATGCATAATTAAGTATAATCCGAAGAATTGATATGCATATAACATTTTAACACCAATGCATAATTCAAAAGATTTCAAAAAATACCCTACTAGCATCCCAAGTAGGTCACCTATATACCCCATCAGCGTCCTGATGGGTCAACTTAATCCCTATCGACGTCCCAGATACGTCCACTTAATCCTTGCAGGTCCACTTATACCTCACAGGCGTACCGAATGAGTCCACTTAATCCCTACCGGCGTACCGGATAGGTCCACTTATACCTCACCGGCGAACCGGATGAGTCCACTTGCATACTTAAAGTATTTCTAAATCTCTTTAAACATTCGAAAGCAGCAATATCATGTACTCAACATATCACTAAAATCATTAATATGAATTTCACTAAAACCATTAATAACAGTCACTTTCAATAATATTTCTAAAATAACCAGTCAAATATTTTGGGCTCAAATGAAGAAAGGTAGCAGTTCGTAAAGACATTCTATAATAATTGCCAATCTAATATGTATAGAAAAACTCTTATAGAAATTCAAGAATACGGAATTATCAAAATTTATAGGATGTCAATTCGTAAATAAACATTTCACAAAGAATGCTATAATCAATTGTAAAAATATCAGTTTTCAAATAATAAGGCAGTCATTTGCACATGAATTTTATAATGTCTAAATATTCAAAATTAGTAGAAAGAAATCTCACAGTTTTACTGAAAGCAAAAATATCACATTTATTTCTAATAATTTTATTGTATCTAAAATTTTCTAACAATAGACAAGATAAATAAATAAATTTATTTTTCTAAGAATTTATAGCATTTAAAATTTCTAACATAGATAAAATATCACAATTTTATTAAAAAATATTATTTTTCAAAATAATGAAGTCGCTTGTGCATAAAATTTTTCACGCCTAAAATTCATGATAATAAGCAGAAATAATTATTTCATTTCGTTTTCATTGTTTTTTAAAACAAGAACGAGTTATTTTTCAAGATAATGAAGTCACTTACTTAAAATATTTGAGAGGGAGCTTCCGATAAAAATTCGACTGGAAAGAAGAGCTCACCGCTTTTCGACTAGAGAGAGAAAGATCTCAAAAGTTTTTTTTCTAGGGTTGGAGTCCTCAACTTTCCGAATTTAAATTCTTATAACATATTATTATATTATTTTATTGGGCTCTACCTCATACCTGAGGTGTTACCATAATATTATGCGAGAAACGATTAAGGCCCACGTCAACTAAGGACGTGGTAAAAGAATGGAAAAAGCTTAAACCAAAAGCTTTTGAAGATGGTGATGGTCCCTAAGGACCATCATGCTCATATGAACTATCACTTATTAAAAGTTTCTTTTCGATTAAAAGTTTCTTTTCGATCTTTTTATTTTTTTCTTTTTTTTTTTTAAAAATTTTAGGATTATTACATTCTTCCCCCCTTGAAGAAATTTAGTTCCCCCCTTGAAGAAATTTAGTCCTCTAAATTTGTATACTTGATTACTGAAAAAGAATGGGATATTTTTCTCTGATATCGTCTTCTTGTTCCCAAGTCGACTCCTCTCTTGAATGGTACTGGCATAATATACGGACCAAAGGAATCTCCTTGTTGCGCAACACTTGTACCCTTCTATCCAGTAACAAAATTGGCTGCTCATTGAAGGAAGGGTCCTTCCTGATCGATAAAGGTTCATATTTCAAGATATGGGATGGGTCGGGCTGATATTTTTGCAGTGATGATACATGGAAGACCATATAGATGTTTGCCAATTCGGGTGGTAAGGCAAGTCTATAAGGGACACCTCCGATTCTTTCCAGGATTTCAAATGGTCTGATGTAACGTGGGCTCAGCTTTCCTTTCTTGCCGAATTTCATAATGCCCTTTATTGGGGAGATTTTTTGGAAAACTCGATCACTTTCCTTAAATTCAAGATCTCTCCTTTGGTTATCGGCATAACTCTTTTGCCGACTCTGAGCTGTCCCGAGCCTTTCTCGAATTAATGCTATCTTATCTGTGGTTACCTGAACAATTTCTTGCCCCAAAAGCTTTTTTTCACCAACCTCGTCCCAACAGATGAGTGACCTACATATCCTTCCATACAGGGCTTCATATGGTGCCATCTGGATACTAGCTTGGAAGCTATTATTATAAGGAAACTCAATCAGGGGTAAACGGTCATCCCAACTTCCTGTAAAGTCAATGACACAGGCCTTCAGCATATCTGCCAAGGTTTGGATGGTCCTCTCAGATTGTCCATCAGTTTGGGGGTGAAAGGCAGTGCTAAAGGTGAGTCACGTCCCCATGGCTGACTGTAGCCTAGCCCAAAATTTAGAAGTAAATCGAGTATCCCTGACGGATACAATACTGACCGGAACTCCATGCAACCGTACTATTTCCTTAATATACAATTGGGTTAGTCGATCCAAAGTGTACGTCGTGCGAATATGTAGAAAGTGGGCAGCTTTGGTCAGCCGGTCCGCAATGACCCAAATGCTATCATGTCCTGAATTTGTTCCAGGCAAGCCAAAGACGAAATCCATAGAGATGTGCTCCCACTTCCACTCTGGCACGGGTAAAGGCTGCAACAACCCAGCGGGCCTTTGATGCTCAGCTTTTACTTGCTTAGACACAAATAGTGCCACCTCTTTTTTCATATTATTCCACCAAGGGGTTTTCTTCTGATCCTGATACATTTTAATACTTTCGGGATGTATCGTATAACGAGAGTGATGTGTTTCTTCCAAGATAGCTTTCTTCACACTCTCATCATTCGGGACACAAATCCGACCTTTGAATATTAACAAATCCTCACTACATATAGAGAATTCGTCTCACTTTCCCAGCTTCACCTCTTCTACAATTGTTATAAGTTGAGGGTCTTTCTTTTGTACCGATCGAATCTGTTGATTAATTGAGGTTCTACCTTAATAGTGGCAATCATACTTACCACACCATTAATGGACGGAACCGGATGCCAATCCACTATTTCCTTTAACAATCTCAATTCTTGGATCATTAGATGCGCTAAGACTCCCGTAGATTTTGTACTAAGAGTGTCGGCCACAACGTTAGCTTTTCCTGAATGATAATGGATTGTACAATCATAATCTTTTAAGAAATCCATCCATCTCATCTACCGCATATTTAAATCCTTTTGAGAGAAGAGGAATTTCAAGCTCTTATAATATGTGTATATTTCGAATTGCTCACCATATAGATAATGCCTCCACATTTTCAAAGCGAATACTATTGTAGCCAGTTCCAAATCATGAATTGGATATTTTTTCTCATATTCTTTCAACTGCCTAGATGCATACGCCACTACTTTCCCATATTGCATTAATACACAGCTCAAGTCTTTATGTAAAGCATCACTATAAATCACAAATCCCCCCACTCTCCTCAGGAATAGTTAAAATAGGTGCTCAAGTTAATCGAACTTTTAGTTCTTGAAAACACTCCTCACATTCACTTGTCCACTCAAATTTGATATTTTTCTGTGTCAATCGAGTCAATGGGGTCGCGATAAAAGAAAATCCTTTTACAAATTTTCTGTAATATCCTGTTAATCCCAAAAAGCTTTGAACTTTAGTCACATTACTTGGTTGTTTCCAATTAACAACGGCTTCAACCTTTGAAGGATCAACTGATAAACCTTCCTTTGACATGACATGTTCTAAAAATGTCACTTGTTCAAGCCAAAATTCACATTTACTAAGTTTGGCATATAATTTCTTTTCTCTTAATATTTGCAATACCATTCTTACATGCTGCTCATGTTCCTTCTGATACTTGAAATAAATTAAAATATCATCGATGAATACCACAATAAATTTATCCAAAAAGGGCTTAAAGACCCGATTCATCAAATCCATAAATGCAGCCGGTGCATTGGTTAACCCAAAAGGCATGACTAAAAATTTATAATGGCCATACCTTGTTCTGAAAGCTGTCTTGGGAACATCTTCACTGTTAATCTTAAGCTGATGGTATCCAAATCTAAGATCAATTTTTGAAAACACTTGTGATCCTTGTAATTGATCAAATAAATCATCAATTCTAGGTAATGGATACTTATTTTTCACTGTCACTTGGTTCAACTGTCTATAATCGATACACAATCTCATAGTCCCATCTTTCTTTTTAACAAATAATACTGGAGCACCTCAAGGTGACACACTGGCTCTGATAAAACCTTTATCTAATAATTCTTCCAATTGTTGTTTAAGTTCCTTAAGTTTTATAAGTGTCATTCTGTAACGTACCTTAGAAATTGGGGCTACCCCTGACAATAATTCAATAGAGAATTCAAATTCCTTTGTCAGGCGGTAATCTTGGCAATTCTTCAGGGAAAACGTCGGAAAATTCTCAGATAATGATGGGGAGTCTTCTTTGATACCATTGAAGTAAAATACTGGTTGATTCTGAATACTAAAGGTAACCATTTTCTTGTAACAATCAATACTTGCATGGTATGCAGAAAGCCAATCCATGCCTAAGATTACATCAAAATCTTGAATTTCTAGGAGTATTAAATCAACCAACAGTTCCTTTTCTTCGATCTTTATAACATAGGATTTGTACACTATATTGGTGTCCCTTGAATTTCCCATCGGTGTGGCTACCTCTAGAATGTATTCTAATTGTTCTGGTTCTACCTTTAAGTGACATGTGGTGACACAAATGAATGAGTAGATCTAGGATCAATCAAAACACGAGTCACTTTTTGGAAGATAATAAAAGTACCTTGGATCACTGATTTTGAGGCCTGAGCGTCTTGCTGGGTGATGGCAAATACTCTTTCCTTCATCTAAGACTTTTGAGCTATCTCTCCCTACTTTGGAAGCTGTTGCATATGTAAGCTAGGACATTATCTAATCTGGTGTCCCAATTTTGCACATTTAAAACAGGCTCTGGTATTCCAATAACAAGAGCTCGATTCATGGTTTTTCCCACATTTTTTACATAGTTCTATCGGGCTTTACAGCGGCAAGAGCCTTGGCTTCTTGTTTGCCCTTTCAAACTAATGTCGATTAGATGGTGTGGGTCTAACCTGATTTTTCATCTTTTAGGAATCTTCGAAATCTTTTTCGACAATTTGGGCTCGATCCACTATTTCAGCATAAGTTGTCAATTTTAAGACTGATATTCTGCTTCTAATAGCTGGTCTGAGACCCCTTTCAAATTTTTTCACCTTTCTTGCCTCATTGTTAATCATATGTGGTGCAAATCTGGCCAATTTAGTAAACTTGGCTTCGTACTGTGCTACTATCCGGTTTCCTTGGATTAATTCCAGAAATTCCATTTCTTTTTAGTCTCGAATAAAATCTAGGAAATACTTTTCATTAAATGCCTCTATAAATACTTCCCAAGTCAAGGGTTTATTTTCTTTGACCAATACTCTTTTTGCCATTCGCCACCGATGTTGTGCTTCACCTTCTAACATGAAAACTGCCAAGGCCACCTTCCTATCATCAGGACAGTCCATTACCTCAATATTTTCTCTAATTCCATAATCCATCACTCGGCTTCCAATGGGTTCACAACATCCTTAAAAGAAGGTGGGTTCAATTTCTTAAATTGTTCAATATTACTCCCACCATTTCCCGTAACTGACTGCTTGACTGGATTGTTGTTTTCCATCTGATGTTGCATTAAAGCAACCATATTTTCCAAGGCTTTGTAAATTCCTTCCATATTAGCTTCAGCTATTCTGGATCTTGACTTCGTCCCAGTCTGTACATGCAATAAATGTGATTTTAAGTACATTTTTTATAAATTTCCTAAGAATCTTAAACCGATTGCTCTGATACCATAACAGTCACACCCCAAGAATTTACAATACTGATATACCTGAGATGTGACAGTCAAAACATATATACATTTCTTGATAGGATAAATTTACAGTGGCGAATCCTTACAAGGTAACAAAAGAAAGTTTAAGCACAACTACAATATCTTCCAAAGTTGATTCTGATGAGCACTCAAAATGAAACCGCAATTATCCTAAAAAAATATTTACCATAGTTTGATGAGTTTGGCTACTCAGTAAGTGATCATCATAATCCTAAAAATAATCATGATTGAAAGATATCAATATTTTCAAAAAGAAGATCTATTAACAGAATTGCATTAACAGTTTTACTTTCAAAAATGCATAATTAAGTATAATCCGAATAATTGATACACATATAACATTTTAACACCAATGCATAATTCAAAAGATTTCAAAAAATACCCTACTAGCATCCCAAGTAGGTCACCTATATGCCCCATCAGCGTCCTGATGGATCCACTTAATCCCTATCGACGTCCCAGATAGGTCCACTTAATCCTCGCAGGTCCACTTATACCTCACAGGCGTACCGAATGAGTCCACTCAATCCCTACCGGAGTACCGGATAGGTCCACTTATACCTCACCGGCGAACCGGATGAGTCCACTTGCATACTTAAAGTATTTCTAAATCTCTTTAAACATTCGAAAGCAGCAATATCATGTACTCAACATATCACTAAATCATTAATATGAATTTCACTAAAACCATTTATAACAGTCACTTTCAATAACATTTCTAAAATAACCAGTCAAATATTTTGGGCTCAAATGAAGAAAGATAGCAGTTCGTAAAGACATTCTAGCATAATTGCCAATCTAATATGTATAGAAAAACTCTTATGGAAATTCAAGAATACGAAAATATCACAATTTATAGGATGTCATTTCACAGACAATGCTATAATCAATTGCAAAAATATCAGTTTCCAAATAATAAGGCAATCATTTGCACATGAATTTTACACTGTCTAAATATTCAAAAACTGTAGAAAGAAATCTCACAGTTTTACTGAAAGCAAAAATTTCACATTTATTTCTAATAATTTTACAGTATCTAAAATTTTCTAAAAATAGACAAGAAAAATAAATAAATTTATTTTTCTAAGAATTTATAGCATTTAAAATTTCTAACATAGATAAAATATCACAATTTTATTAAAAAATATTATTTTTCAAAATAATGAGGTCGCTTGTGCATAAAATTTATCACGCCTAAAATTCATGATAATAAGCAGAAATAATTATTTCATTTCGTTTTCATTGTTTTTTTTAAAAAGAACGGGTTATTTTTCAAGATAATGAAGTCACTTACCTAAAATATTTGAGAGGGAGCTTCCGATAAAAACTCGGCTAGAGAGAAGAGCTCCCTGCTTTTCGACTAGAGAGAGAAAGATCTCAAAAGTTTTTTTCTAGGGTGGGAGTCCTCACCATTCCGAATTTAAATTCTTATAACATATTATTATATTATTTTATTAGGCTCCACCTCATACCTGAGGTGTTACCATAATATTAGGTGAGAAACGATTAAGGCTCACGTCAACTAAGGACGTGGTAAAAGAAAGGAAAAAGCTTAAACCAAAAGCTTTTGAAGATGGTGGTGGTCCCTAAGGACCATCATGCTCATATGGACCATTACTTATTAAAAGTTTCTTTTCTCTCTTTTTATTTTTTATTTTTTTTTTTTATTTTTTTTTTGAAACTTTAGGATTATTACACGTATTATCAGAGTCATTGTAGAATTGGGTTCCCAATTGTGCCCACATTATCATTCCCATTTTTTTTGTGCCTTGCTTGGAAAGACTTGGCTTTGGTTAGGCTATAATGTTACAAAGTGCACATGTTGGTCATGTTAAGACCATGGGCAGGTGTGCTATGTAGCCTTACGCACTGACAACATATATAAATAGGACTTACCATTTGAGGAATCATCAGCCTTAATCATCGGCAAAGCAAGTTGAGGCCTCCTAGACCATGAGTGTCATAGCTAACTAATTATTATAGGCCTCACGCATAAAGCCATGCATGGTGGGCCCTACTCATTTTTTTGGCCTTTTAATGCCATATATAATGACTATTCTTTAGTAGGAGTACATCTAGGAAGTTGCAATGCATGTAAATTGTGAGGTATTTGGTCAATGTTGCCACGTAAAATTTCATATCAAGACTTTTAATGGTCAAGTCTTTCAAGTAATTAGACAATGAACAAGCATAAAAATGATAATATAAGTACAATCATGGATCAAATAAACCATCAGACATCTATATTATTGGTATAATTTTGTTGTTTTGAACTTGGAATGACTTCTAAAAATGTGATTATGGATCTCACTAAAGGTGAAAAGTTGAGTTGGCGTAATTTTCCTATGTGGCATAAAAAACTGCAATACCTTCTAAATGAGTAAAGTACTCTTGAACACCTAATTACTACTAAGAAAAAACCTGAACAACATGCCACAGAGAAACTTCTTTGTGAGTATGAGGTATGGGACAATGTTAACTGTCACACTCGTTTTACTTACTAAGTCCTATGGTTGATGACCTCAATCATGAATTCGAGGGATTCACCATGGCGAAGGCCATGTGGGATGCACTTTAGTATAAATATGCTAGAACTTCCTGTACCAGGTTACAGAGCTTATCTATGGCTTTTAAGGCAAACAAAATACCCCCAAGTGTATTAACAGCAGATCATGTACGAAAACGTGTCTTAAATGATACGCGACCTTGAAGCAGCTGAAAACAATCTCATTCACGACCAACAGGTGCTTAGGTTGCAAAACAAGGCTATAATAATTTGTTTTCAACTTTCCCATCACTTTGAGATTGAGGTTGAGTTCTAGTCATCTTCGAAGATGGAACTAATCTAGTTGCCCAAACTAGCAAACCTTAAGGCCATAAACCACGAGGTAAGTCAAAGAACAAAGCATCCTAAGAAAGGAGCAACCTAAGAATGAGTTGATGAAAAGAAAAAGGTCAAGCATAGATACAGAAGGCGCAAAAGGGACAAATCTAAGAAACTTGCTACAATTGTTAGAAGAAGGTCCACATTGCGTGTAAGTGTCATTAACCTAGAAAGGTACGAACTGATTTTCCTAACTATGCAAATGTTTGCGCTCAGGGTCTTGTTGCTCATTCACAATTTATTGGGTGGATAGTGGATTTAGGAGTGACAAGGTGTGGAGCGAGGGATTGAGAAGGCTTAGTTGAGCTCCAAACCTTGTCAGTTATAAACCAGAAGATTCTCATGGGGAATTGCACATCAGATGATGTGCTAGGGGTTGGAATTCACCAAATTTGATTTTGAAATGGACGGACCGTTCTTTTCTATGATATCTTTTATGCTCCCAGAATGAGAAAAAGTTTGCTTTCAGTTCTATGTCATGTTGGATATTGTTTTATCAATTTTATGCTTAATTATGCTACATTTACATTTAAAAATGGTTTTCAGTGTCTGTTAAATGTATTTTTAGTCATCATATGAGACTGAGTACACTTTAATATGTGCCCACTAAATTGAAGGCAGAATTATAGGATAAGTGTCTAAATGATGTCGAATTAGTTTCTCAACAAACATCGGATAAGATATGCAAGCTCAATAAGCATGATTATTGAAAATGTTTACTAATATATGCCCCTAATGTGATATGAAGAATATGATATATCTAGGATTCATCACATAAAGGCCCCAATATGCCTTTAGAGCCATGTTCATTGGTCAACCATATATATCCTGACTTACGACCAATGATAGCGGGAGGTGTGAAACCACCTCGGTTTGTGACAAATTCTAGGATATATATACTCCTAAGTCTCATATATGCCTCTCCACAAAAATATTTGAGGAATTTGGATTTCATGAATAATTGCGTAAATGCGGCTTATAATCGATAGAGAAGTCAATTGTTATTTTTAGCATGTAAACTTTTTAGCAATTTTGGAACTCTATACATTAGTGTATTAGATTTAGAATAATAACTCAGAGTTTTGCTGTGAATTATTATAGTAAAGATTTAAGGGTTTTTCTTTCATTTGCTATGACATTTGTGTTATTTGTTATTGTGTATTTAATACTTTATTATTAAATACATAGAATTATTAATTAATTACTAATATTTGAATTAAATATTACTTATTCTATTACGATCGTATAGTGATAAATATATAAATTTGTTCATAAATAAAGACAATTTGACATTTTTGAAATTTATACCAATCAATATAGTTAATATGAATATAATAACCATTTTGATTCTATTAAAAACAATTCAATAATCAAATGATGTCTGTTTGAAAATGTTATCTCAAAAATGAATATTTATTGCATTAGTTAAAAAATTATTAAAATTGGTAAAATGAAAAAAGAAAAAGAAAACTCGCTATTCATTTCTATTTTTCTCTTATGCTATTTTACATTTTCTTTCCGTACTTTTTTGTAATTTCTAAAAGCAAAACCTAAATGAGAAAAAAAAAACTAAATCTTCACTAGCATGGGGGAAAGAAAAATAAATAATACCAATATTATTAACAATTTCAATTGCAAATAAATATTATTCTATTGCGGTTTATTTATTATGTGCATCATGTGAGTATGTTTTTATATATTTCAAATATAAGAAATGAAAAATAGTTACAAATTTTCAATTTTTCATGTTTCAGACATACTTATAAATGTGTGATAAAATCGAAAAATACAATAATAATAATAATAATAATAATAATAATAATAATAATAATAATAATAATAATAATAATAATAATAATAATAATAATAATAATAATAATAATAATTAAGCTAAATACAAATTGTAGTGATAAATAATATAATTAAACTATTTTAAAAGAATACTGCAAAATTGGCGTTATAAATGGAATTATATCCATATTTTGAAGTTGACTTGATATATTTTTGTATTTTAATTTTTTTCTAGTTTTTTTGACTAATATTTACATATTACTTATAACTGCATAAGTAAATGATATATTTACTAATATACTTAATAATAGTTTAAGAATAATTTAAAAAATAATGTAATTAAAAATTTAAAAAATAATAATTATTAATAGAAACACACATGTGAAGATGAATCCATCAAGTTCTCTCCCTCTACCGGCACATTCAACACAAGTGCGTATCACTAGCTAACCTAACTTTCAATTATCATTTGATGAATTGTGCGCGTCTTCTTTCAAAGTTCTGGGATAGATATACCATAGCTATCATATTATACTTATAACAATAAAAATTTTTATAAAAAACTCCAGATAATTTCTAGAGTATGAATAAGAATAGAAACATCAAGACCAGGGGGTTTAGGAAAATAAGGTGGTTTCGGAAAATTATGGACAAGTCTTTGACCAAATATGACACATAAATGGTCCATAGGTGGGTTGGTGTGGGATCCCAACCCAAGTTCAAGTTCCTTAGTGAACTTTCCGATTATTAATAGTTCAAGTTTTGACTCTAAAACTTTCCGAGCAATTGGGTTCATCACAAATGGTCCCCAGGAAATCTCTCTCTCTCTCTCTCTTCTACTGATTCGTACTGTTTCTCACTCTTCCATCGTTCCTTCCTCTTTTTCTCTATCATCCACCGCGTCATGGCAAAACCAAGATTCAATGAACTATGGCATTGCGCATGGAAATCCAAATCCCACACCATTCATATCTTCCTTAAAAAATGGGTAAAGATCTACCTGAGAAGAACTCTGATTTCCTTAAAGAAAAACATGGCGACTGAGAAAAGCATGACAATTGAATTCATCACTTTTTTCTAAAAATCTAAACCTTCCGTTCAACGACCAATGAAATGGAAAGGACTTGCAGTTGAAACAGTAACAGAGAAAATAAACTAATCCATTTTGGCGCACACGAGGCCGTAACAAATTAGAGAGTTGAAAGCTGGTTCGTCGGCAATTGAAAGAGGTGGGTGCCATGGTCCAATAAGGCGGTTCTCAGGTTTTGGAAATCCGGCATCCTACATCTTCCTCAAGCAAACTCAATATGCGTCCGTCCGATATCTTTTAAAATTAAAAGAAAAATATTTGTCTCGAAGTTCATTGAAAACCGCGGCCAGTTGCAAGAATAAACGATAGAGAGAGAGAGAGAGAGAGAGTTTCAAGTAGGGAACAGGAGGTCAGTGGCCGTTAACTCTCTGCAGCGGTTTGTGATTTTCTTTTCCGACGCCTTTTGGAGATTTAGAAGGGCATTTTAGGAGTTTTAAATATGTTACCCTACCAATGTAGTAATGAGTAGTGTTAGAAAAATCGAACTTGGAAACCGGCCGGTTCACCCGGTCTAAACAGGCAGGTCTTAGGTAAGCCAAAAAGTTATAAAAAAAATTAAAAAAATTAAAAATATAATTAAAGCACTATTAAATAAAATACATCCAAATTAAGTTGAAAAGTAGTGAAAAAATGGATATTAAAAAAGAGGTATTTTAGAAATAAAGAAAAAAAGAAAAAAAAAATTGTAAAAATGAGTATTGATGGTCAAAACACATTCTAATATTTGTCACAATCATCAAAAAATTCATAAACACATTAGCAAAAAGTCACTTATTTTTGGGATTTTATGCATATAATTTTTAAATTTTTTTAAAAATAACCGGCTGGACTTCCAAACAGGGCAAAACCGGCTTGGCAAGCGGCTGGTTTCAGTTTACTCGCCCGATTTTATGTTGGACTGGCCCAGTAGTTGTTTGTTAAATAATTTTGAACTATTTAAAGTGGTGGCATGTCCCATGGTCCCAGAAAAATCTGAAATAGAGAGTAATTTAAACAAACATCTTTTGTTTTATGGATAAGGTTTCAATGAGTCCATGTAGAAATGAGTGGATTCTTAAAAATCTATTTGTGAGATGGATTTTCGGATTCAATATTTAAAGATATGTAATCTCTGACATAAAGATCATGAATATAAAAAAATAGATAAATTTAAAAAAATAAAAATAATTACTTTATAAAGAATACATAAAGTCAATTGGATTGTTAGCTTCACATTTTAAGATGGCCACGTAAAGATGGATGCTTTTTACCTTGGGATTGCACCTTTTTTATTTATTTATGTTATTTAAAAACACTCTTAAATATGTGAATACGATACCCATTTTATATATTTTTTATCGTTTTCTCCCGAAAGTGTTCTTTATTCTTGAAAATCTAAAGTGATTGGATCTTTAAAAGAAAAAACAATTGTTCATTTAGATGCGGTATAGTCATTTTCGGATGATGAATATTTGAAAATTACATTTTCAGATGTTGAACATCCAAAAACCCTTCAATTTCAATGTTCAACACCTGACAATGGGAATGTAAACGTTACACTTTCGGCCTATTTTTGGATGTTCAATATTCGAAAAAGAGCAAAGTCGTATTTTTTAAAAAAATTACGTTATAAATAGTAAAAAACAGACATACATGTAATAACGGAAACTATTTGATACATCCGTAATAACGCAAAGTATAACGGATATGTATGTTATTTTCCCTTTTTTTTAATAACAATTGAGACCAATTTTTGGAAAAATTAAAGGAACTACCGAAATTCTAACATAAAGAATAGTTGGTATGAGGGGTGCATGAAATGTTCCAAAGCTATATTCAAAAGAATGGAAAGAGAATTCATTTGCACATCTCACCAAATAACAAATGATAATGCAGCCAAAAAGTATGACATCTATCAAAACTTTCTCTACTGCGTGAAATTTTTTCGAGGTTATATATACGTAAATTAATTTTTAAACACAGTTTTATTATAGATATCCTTCTCGAAGATGTGGAATGCTTTTTATCTAAGAATCACAACTTTAAACAACCATACAGAACAAATAGACATTTCTACAGATGAAGTTAAGCAAATTATGCAGAAGATGCGCTATATCCTATTTTCCCCTTTTTTTTCCATTAAGAATTCAATTTTCTTTTTACCATTTCTGATTCCCAAACCATAATAAACTACATGTCATTAAACTCCAGGGAAAAGGAGATCACACAATCGAAACCATTTTTGACATACTGAAACAACAAAGCATTGCATGTGTTCTAAAATTTGTGTGCCAATTATAGGAAACAAGCACAACAACAATGTCGGAATGTCTTTCAGTTAAACTAACCACTTATGAGAACACTACATGAACCAACATTTACTTTTGACATATTGAACTCTCTCTCCCAATATCTAATATTCTGAGTGCCTGTAGATTAGGTATTAATAATAAGACTGCTTATAAAACATCTGGATATCTTATTTCACATACTTTATGTGGTTCTCTTTTCTTATACGAAAATCTTGATATCTCATATTGAGAGACATAACATTTGAACTTCTACTTTCTTTTGGTACTTTTTAATTAAACTTCTTTATGTATCTCATACACTTGAAAGAACAGATGCTCCTGCATCTAGCTAGTCTTCTTAAAGAGCAAAAGAGCAGGGCTTTTCGGAAAATTATGGATGAGTGTTTGACCAAATATCACAGGAAGTAGGTCCATGCGTGGGAACCATGTCCAGGTTCAATCTCACACCAGTTTCGCTCTCTTTTCCTTTTGAAACCTTTTATTTTGTTAAGTGAAAATGGGCTTCCCACCCAAACTCACCCATCAATTACTAATAATTAAAGAACGAGAAATAAACTCAAAACTTTCTTAAGAAATACGAAGCCATCGGACTAGTGGATGGCTTTATCACAAAACGTCCCCGCGAACTCATTCTCTCTCTTTTTTCCAATCATTCTCTCTTTTTCTCTCTCATGACATAAGATCCCTACAAAAAGAATGGGGTTGGGGTCATGGTGGTAGCGTCACTTGTACCCAGCAAGATCTAAGCTTCCATTCTCACCTAACGCATTCAAAAAACATTAACGATTTCAAAAACAAGTAGAAACTCCTCATCCCCATTGAATTACCTAAAAAAAAAAGGTCTCAACGAAGTCCCTCACTCTTCCACCATTCGTGCTCTTCTGGATCTTCTTTTTCTCTATCATGGCAAAACCAAGATTCAATGAACTCAAGGAATTGTATATTAGAGCCTAACTCGTTGCAACTGATATCCTAATCCCAAACCATTCACATGTTACTTAATAATTGAGTAAAGATCTACCAAACAAGAACTTAGCTTTCTTTGAATTATAGCAAGGCAATAATTGGGTACAACATGACAATTGAATTCATCAATTTGTCTAAAAATCTAAACCTTCCGTTCAAAGACCAATGAAATGGAATGGACTAGCAGTTGAAACAGTAATAAAGAAAGTAGACTTAATCCCTTTTCGTACACACGAGGCCGTAATCGAGAGAGATGAATTGAGAGTTGAAAGCTAGCATGGCCGCCAGGAAAACCCAGAAAGAAATGGATGCCATGGTCCAATAAGGCGGTTCTCAGGTTTCGGAAATCCGGCAAACTCAATATTCGTCCGATATTTTTTTATAAGAAAAGAAAAATATTTGTTCTTAAGTACAGTGAAAACCATGGCCAATTGAATGAACAAACAATAGAGAGAGAGAGAGGTGAGGAACCAGAGGTTAGTTGCCGTTCATTCTCTGCAGCAGTTTGTGCAAATATGGTCATGATTTATGAAACTAGTACGAATTTTCAAGAGTCATTCTTAGCTCCCTTGAGTAAAATCTCATTTAGTATTAATAATATGACTCAATAAAAAATTCCTAATTATACACCTTTCTATGCACTCGAAAAAAAAATAATGTTATGAGATTGAATAGAGACCGTCTAATTTTTAGATGGTGAAGTTTAAGTATTAAAAAACTTAAATATAATTTAGTTTTTTGTTTAAATAATTATCTAGTAATTCTTAAGTAGTTTTTAAACCGGGTAGGAGGCCTTCTCCCGACAGGTGGCACGTACATTTTCTATCTAAATTGTAATTAATGTGTAACATTCCTCTAAAATCAATCCTACACTTCAATCCCTATCAATTGTAAAAAGACCGAAGTTTCGCTGTTCAATTTATTAAATCAATCTTTCGCTTCTGAACTTCATGTCTCCTCGACAATTGACTCTCAATCAAAATTTGATTTTAAGTTGACATCAAATATAAGGGAATTTTCTTAACAGCTCAAATAATTTATTCTATATTATTTTTTTAATTATTTGAAAGAAGAACCTTGCGTATTATAGATTAGGAATAAATTATGCAAATATTTAGCTTTAATGCAAAGACGTATAATCAATTTTGTGTATCAAATTTTAAATCACGTGGTTTTAAATGTATTATTAACTAGATTTAGAAAATTCTCAAATTTTATGGCACATCTCAAAACGTCCAATTTGACATCTAAGGGCTTGTGACCTCAGACAATCTCGTACTACATTCAGATCATACATGTCCTTGTGGGTCTATCTTGGTATACGGCCGTCGGAAGAGTAAATAGTATTGGCCATTCAGGTGGGCCCCCTGAAAGTGGTGCAAGTGGTTCTTTTGGACGAGTCCTATTTGGAAGTTTGGCGAATGTTATGTAGCCTTGGAGGGACCATTTGAAATTTGACTACGTCATAGACCGAGTTAATTGAGCACGATTTTTTTCCGATTTCTTTTTCTTTTACCATTCATTCTCAGTTTCAGGCATTGACCATCTGAACTTTGCCTGGCCCTCGCCTATATAAACCCATTGTCCCACTTCACTTGCAAAGCCAAAGGCCAGCCTCCCTCTAAAACGAAGTTGCACAACTTCTCTCTCTCCAAAACCTCTGCATATCTCTCTATCCCACTTTACTTTTGCACTTTGCCCTAAGCTCTTATAACTAACACCTAATACTTTGATTGCCATCATCCCTAAAAGGATTCGACTTTTTCATAGAGTTTAGGGAGAGATGGAAAGGAGATTATCGAGCATGAACCAGCCTCCCACTTATGGGGATTTGATAACAATTCTGAGCATTGATGGTGGTGGAATAAGAGGAATTATTCCCTCAACCATCCTTAGCTTTCTTGAATCTGAACTTCAAGTATGCCCTCTCTCTCTCTCTCTCTTCAGCTACAGTAACTTCTTGTAATCATTTTGCTTTTTAAAACTTGGAAAGTCGGTACTCATCCTTTTCCTTGTAAATAGATTTTATGAAAGAATGTTAATTATATACGGTTTTTCATATTGAAACACACAGAAGCTGGATTAGTAAAGAACGTTAATTATATACTGTTTTCATGTTGATACAAACAGAAACTGGATGGTGAGGAAGTGAGACTTGCCGATTATTTCGATGTGATTTCTGGGACGAGCACAGGAGGCCTTGTTACTGCGATGATCACAGCACCAGGAGATAACAACCGCCCTCTCTATGCTGCCAAAGACATCACCTCCTTTTACCTTGATCATTGCCCCAAAATTTTCCCCCAACAAAGGTAAACTAATTAATCATGAAAAAAAAAAAATCACTTTCTAATTCCAGCCCAAGAATACATGAGGTCATTGTTTGTTGTATTAATGAGTTACCCTCTCTCTCTCTTGTAATGCAGCGGGCTTCTTGGATCTGCCCGCAAGTTTGTGAGTGCCATAACGGGCCCCAAATACAATGGAAAGTACCTTCACAAGCTTGTGAGGAAGCAGTTGGGTGATAAGAGGCTTCATCAAACACTGACCAAAGTTGTTATTCCTGCATTTGATATCCTATTATTGCAGCCCACCATCTTTTCTTCCTACCAGGTAACATCTCTCTCTTTCCCTCGCCCAAATATTCTCCCTCTCCCACAACTCTCTCTTTGAATTCCAATGAACATGTTGCCTATCTTTATTCAGATAAAAGCTGATAAATCGAAGGATGCATTGTTATCTGACATTTGCATTAGCACATCGGCTGCTCCAACATACCTTCCAGCCCATTATTTTGAGAATGAAGGGAAGGATGGGAAGATTAAAAGATTCCATTTGGTCGATGGAGCGATGGCAGCGAATAATCCCGTAAGCTATTAGATTTTCAATTTCGATGTTTTGATGTTGAATTTCTAAAATTTAAAAAAATAACACTGATTTGAATTCTAAAATTTCTTCGAATTTATTGGTAGGTTAGGCAAGAAGTTTCATCAATGAGGACAAAAAATCATAATATCTCGATCAAACCCAAGATTTTCAATCTCATTTTAAACAAATTTGTGGAAGCCGGAATCTATTTTCTCGTGGTTGTCCAACAAAAGTTTCAGACGAGAGAAAATAGATCAAGAATGCTGTTCTAATAGATGGAACGTCTAACATGGATTTTTAAATTCATTTTTCAGACACTTGTGGCTATGGGTGAGATAACAAGAGAGGTACATAAGGAGAATCCCGACTTTTTTCCCATCAAACCCATGGATTATGGTCGATTCCTCGTCATCTCACTCGGCACTGGTTCTGCAAAATCTACTGATAATTATACTGCAAAAGACGCTGCTAAATGGGGTGTTTTGGGTTGGTTATACAACAATGGAGGCACTCCCCTCATTGACACATTTCAACAAGCAAGTGCAGATATGGTCGACATCCATATCTCTAATGTCTTTCAGGCTCTTCATTCTGAGCAAAGCTATCTCCGTATTCAGGTCTCATATCTCTCTCTGCTCAATCCGGGTCTCTTCTCTCCGTCTTTTTCTCTCAATTCAGGTCTCTTCTCTCTCACACACACAACATAACCAAAAATGTTTACCAATGCCTGCGGTTTGTGTTAGCATATGCCACTGTTATATGTGACGTGATGTATATATATATATATATATATATATATATATATGTATGAATGTGTGCCACGCGAAAACTAATTCTTATATGTTGGATCATGTACGAATGACATGTACATAAGACATATGCATGCATACATGTACACATGCGGGATTGTGGGGGCATACAATATCGGGATAAATAAGAGGGGTCAAAGTCCCCTGTCCAAATTTCTCTGTATGCGAAGTCTCTGAATCAGTCTTTTAAAATGCTGACCAGTGAGGTGGATCTTTGACCTCATGTTGGATCACTAGATTCACAATCTGGATTGTTTTGGATAGGTGGCGGTATAGAAAAATAAATAAAAATAGAAATAAAAATAAACATGAAATGAAATAAAAATTAAGAAAGGCTTCTTTGGGTGGAAATTTAGGGGGAATTAAATAAGCTCAGGAAAAATAAAAAAGAAATATAAAGTGGGTGGTTTAGGGGAGAACTTGCTGAGACTCTTATCATCTCGAAACAAGTTTAGTCCCCATTGATTCTCCATCTCAATCCCAAAAGCACTACTCTAAATTATGATATTATTGTTGTCAGGATGATACATTAACAGGAGACACATCGTCCGTCGACATTGCAACCGAGAAAAACCTAAAAGAACTCGTGAAGGTGGGTAAAGAACTCTTGCAAAAGCCAGTTTCGAGGGTAAACCTGGAGACTGGGAAATTTGAGGCAGTGCCAAATGAAGGCACCAATGAACAAGCACTAATCAGGTACTTAAATCTACTTCTATCTTAAATGCCCTCTTAACAAATTTCGTATGCTCTTCTTTTCGTTGTATGCAAACATCAAACTCAAATGCATCAATAAGCCACCAGCACAAAATGATTTTTCGGTTTAATAGAATATCTTGCCTTGGGTAACGAAACTTCATTTATTAGTAAACATAATTCCATATAAAGGAAATAGAAGTATGGCTGTTGTTTATAAGCGAGAAATATATCAAAATATAAGTAAGACATCTACTTTGCAATGTTTTATCTATGTTTTTTTATTTAATTTTAAATTTTTGTCACAATACGCATGACCATGAGTTGGAATAGTTGAAAAATAATACACTATTACATAATTAAAAAGTCACGTGTATTTTAATAAAGGGCAAATTATTACATAATTAAAAATTTACTTGAATTTTGACAAATTTCCTTTTATTAGCAAAAAACAGAAACCTACAGCAAGGAAATAGAAAGTCTGCTTGAGATTTATTGGAAATTATAAGTATAGAACTTTCTAAATTTTAATATATTTGTGTAGGTTTGCGAAGTTATTGTCCAATGAGAGGAGAACTCGGCTGCAAAGATCTCCTCACACCCCCTCCATCAGATGAGACTCTCAAGTTGTTGCCACATTCATAGCTGACGATTGGATTCTCTGATTTCTTTTATTTTGATTATTTGTATTCCAACCAAGCCCTCCAATCAGTCCGTGGGGTCTATTCTTGTGTAGGCATTTGATTTGTTGAATTGATGTAATAGGAAGACTTTAACGACAATGAGTCATTAAGTAAGAAATGCAAATTCTTTATATTTTGGAATGATCAAAATAAACATGTACTTATTCCCTTCAAGTAATTCAAAATCTATCTATTTATAAAAGCTACTTTAATAAGTACGATTCCTCACAAGTGAATGATAAATTTATCGAAATATACCACTTTTCAGCGATTTAAGTTTTACCTTTTTCTTTACTATTCCAAGTCAAAATCATGTGTTTTCTGATGAGGATTTTAAAATTAAATAAAAAATAAGGGTGAAATACTAAATAATTACTATTTTAGAAGTTTTTTGATAAAATCCCCTAAATGTATTTACAAGAGCTGATCATGAAAGAATCACTACAAAAGGCATGATACTTTACCTCATTGTTAAAGTATTTCTTTTCCGGAGAAAGCGCATAAGGGAGGAGATTCTTATCTGGAGACATTAACAAAACTCTAGCTATAGATCCTTTTTCTTGAGATGCACCATGAGAGAATAACAACTAATTTTCTCTCCTCCTGAGTGTACATCAACAAAACTCTAGTTATAGATCCCTCTTTTTTGAGATGCACCATCAAAGAATAACATTTAATTTGGCAACAAAACTCTAGTTATAGATCCCTTTTTTTGAGATACACCATCAAATAATAGCATTTAATTTGGCTCCTCTTGAGTCCACATCACTTCCTCCTCTGGATGATCTTCACAAGTTCACAAGAGCCTGTCCTTTCAGAACAGTATACGAGACAGAGGTAATTCAAATCCCATAAGGAGCAGAACTCATTTGCCAAAAATGCCACTGATAAGTTAGTCATGTCATCAAGTATTTTAGCTGCCATTGTGGTGTGACATAGATAATATAGGGCAACCTCAATGCCTTCATCATCAAGTTGTGCAATAAGGGCACCATATGACCCTTCCAAGGAGGTCGTGTACAATATTAACAACCCGCCTAAAATTGGTGTCATAAAGACTTGTGGTTTCAAGAGATATAGGCAAGTCTTCCTAGTAAGGACTTTAATTCTCAAAGGTTTCTTGGTGGCAACATATCCCATATTGCCTTGATTTTCACAGGATCAATCTCAATCCCTCGATGCACAAAACCATGAAACTTGGCTGATCTGATTTCGAAAGCATATTTCAGAGGATTCATCTTGAGCTGATATTTTCATAGCTTTTCAATCACTACCTCAAGCATCGTCAATGTATGAGCGGAACAATCTTTAGATTTGATAACCAAGTCATTCATGTAACACTGAAAGAGGTCGTTCAAAATATCCTTAATGATGACTGTCATTGCACATCAATATGTAGCCATCAACTCTGGGACATCCTAAGCTGATTATACCTTAAGTAGCCATTCATGAAAGAAAGAACTTGACATGCTGCTCGTGGACATTCCTTCTTAATTTTGAATTATTTCTAAGTTCTACCCTTGGAATCATATTAGGTTTGTACACACTATGATACCCCAAAACATGATCTTTACTCCCTATAGAGCATAGAGAATATTTAAAAATCCTCAAAATGGGATAATATAGGACACATGGGAGTTAAAAGCATAAATTCCATTCCAAACTGAGAAAGGGCATGTATTCCTCATCAAATCACATAAACTAGCGAAGAACCATTGACCACGAGAAATTTATGCTTGTCAGTTCACCCGTAGAATATCATGTGTACAAGTCCAACACATACTGAGCCGCACGCCAATGTACGGCTCCTATTGAACCGAACAGCTGGCCACACGGTCCCGGGCCTCTTTGATTTATAAAATGATTATTTCCACCCATTTTTAAGGAAAATCAAGACCAAAGTTATTATGGTAGGAGAAAATCTGAAACGACTGAACCAAAGATCCAAAATTGACGAGAACTGTTACCAATCAAGAACCCAACATCTGCAACAAAATTTGGGGGCCAGTATGTAGGGTGATGCATGTCGAGCCGTGCATAAGTTTGTGCTTTGGGGCCCCAGGCTAGAGCGGCAAGCTTCCTAAGTATTGTTCTTTCCATTGTTTATCTTCTGCACTTTCCTTTAGTTATTTGCTTCTCTATTTTGACCCCTTTTAAAACCTCTGCACTTATTTTCCAGCACCAATTTTTTTGGGTTTATACAAATCAGAGCCGGCTCTTAGCTAATGATATATGAGAAAGAAATCTCTTCCAAGACCTATTTCTCACAAATTTGAATTTGATAGGACCTCGTTTTACAGAGATTTAACTAACGAGTTTACACATGAATCAGGATGGGATGGACTTTAGGTAGTCTATTTCGTAAACTCATGAATCAGGATGGGATGGACTTTAGGTAGTCTATTTCGTCCAAGATTTTGCGTGTAAACACTACCATGGAGTCAATTATCATTTCTTTTACAGAGGGAGGGAAGTCATCCTTTGAGCTAGATTGCAAAAATCTATGCAAACATGGATTTGGCCATTCTTGTATTTTATACTATATTTTCCAGCCATGTGGAATATTACACTTCTTTGATAAATTCGCTTTTATCAGCTTATTTACCTTAGCTATCCCAGGTTGAAATCTCGGAGGAGCCTGCTTAATCGGCTTCATAGATAGGTCGATATCAAGCTTGTGAGTAGCAACTTTGGGATCTAACCCAGACATTTGATCTAACTCAGACATTTTAACTTTTTTCTTCACAGGTATTCCTTATTCTCTCTATTTTAATTTTTGTATCTTCTGCATTTCCTACTCTCTCTATTTTAAATATTTCATAATGAGGATTTTCTATAAAGAAGAATTTTACCCATTTTACACATTAACTTTTTATTTTTATTTTTATTTTATTTATTTTTGCATTTATCTATAGCTATTTGAAAACATGTATGACATGATCATTCATGAGGAATCAACAATCTATAAAGAATGAGGAGTTTCCAATGGAAAAACTATAATTTTGTATATTTTAGCATTCCCTCTTGATATAAAATTGAAGCTCTAAACGTAGGTACAAATTTATAACATACACCATATATAGCTATAATTTTTCTATTACATTGTATTCTTTTTTATTCATAAAATTTATTTCTTGCACAGATATAATAGGCATTATCACAAATATTGAAGAATTTTCGTCCAAGGCAAATTTTGATATGAGAAATATATGCCTAATGAATGAAAGGTATACCATATCCCTACTTTTCATATTTATCATAAAACACTTTATATTTCATGTGCAATTAAACTTCACTAATATTTTAAAAGAATTTAAAGCATTCCAATAACACTATGGGGAGCAAACTCTTCTCAAAGTTGAAAGACCATCATTCTTGCATATATCAAAATTCAATAATACATAGGTAACGTCTGTTAATTAAAATTAACAAATGCACAATAACCAATATGCTATTGAATCGTATATATTAATTATAACAGAAATCCCAGTAAATTCAACTAATATCACAACGATTATTACTTCTTTGTCAGACTCAATATTCTAATTCTTATTACCTTTGTAAGTTATTCTATGTTTTTCAGCAACAGTTCATTGTATTTATTAAAAAATTAATAATTTCAAATCATCTAAAGAATCATTTGCAATTATGTGTCGTATTGTCCGAATTTTTTCACATATGAAGAGAAGGTGAACCACCCAAAATTATTCATCGATTGATGTTCAAGAAATACATTATATCGTGTAAGAAAGGTACACCCTTTCTAAGCTCTATCACTCTGAAAGTTTTTATAAATTTACTGATCTTTTACTCTTATATACAAATATTTCTTTCCTCGATGCATGAACTTCAAAAGTTTCATATTGCATAAAAAATTTTGACACCTATTTTATGCAACATATAATCACAAGTTAAAATACTTAATCTTCTCTTTTTATTGCAAAGAAAAAATAAATAAATTGAAGGTGTATTATCGAATTATATTGGTATTATGTGTTCTAAATTAGCAATAAGTCAGATATTTGATAATGATAACCACTTTTTTTTGATAAGTCAACCAAAAAGTACGACATCTATCAAAAAATTTCTTTACTACAAAAATTATTTTTGGAGTCATATAGAGCTAAATTATCTTTTAAACACAGATTTGTTATAGATAACCTTCTCGAAGGTGAGGAACACTTTTATCAGAGAATCACAATTCTCAACAACCATATTGAGCAACTAATAGACATTTCTGCATATGAAGTTAAACAAATTATGGAGAAGGTATGTTATGTTCCATTTTTCCTCTATGAATTCAATTTTTCTTTTTACCATTTATGATTCCATAGCCGTAACATACGAATATGTTATTAAATTATAGGGAAAAGGGGATCTCACAATCAAAACCTTTCTTGACAGATTGAAACAACAAAGCGTTGCATGTGTTTTGACTGATGAGAGCACTACATGAACTAAGATTTACCTTTGACATTCTCTCTCTCTCTCTCTCTCTCTCTCTCTCTCTCTCTCTCTCTCGAAATGTCTAAGATACTGAGTTCTTGTAGATTGCGTATTAATAATTAGATTGCTTATAAAATATCTAGATATCTTATTTTGTGAGGTATGACATCTGAATTTTCACTTTCTTTTTGGAGTTTTTTTTTTCATACAAAAATCTTAGTATCTCATTTTGAGAGACATATCAATTGAACTTTTACATGCTTTTGGTACTTCTTAATTACACTTCTTTATGTGTCTCATGCATTTGAAAGAATATGTCCACTAGCATCTAGCTAATCTTCTTAACGAGCAAAAAGGCTGGGACCTTTCGGAAAATTGATGGGTGTTTGACCAAATATGTAGGTCCATGGGTGGGTTGGCGTGGGAAGGAAGTCCAGGTTCAATCTCACAGCAGTTTCGCCTTTCCTTTTCAAACTTTTTATTTTACCGAGTGAAAATGGCTTCCACCCAAACTCACCCATCAATTACTAATAATTAAAGGGTTCTGTTTGCATAGAGCCAAGGCTCTAAACAATCAAAGTAGAGCTCACTTTTAATTGTAGCTTTAACACAATCAAAGTAGAGCCCACTTTTAATTGTAGTTTTAACATTGAAAATATTTGTGATAGCCTTTTCATCTCTAGTTATAAAATTTAAAACTTCAAAAATAGTATAGATCAAGAAGATCTTTAAAAACTTGAAAATCCTGAAAATTGACCATTCAAAAATGCATTACAAGATGCACTATTTCCAAAACTTGAAATTCATTTTTTTCTCATGTCTATGGATCTTGATATAGAGATGATCGCTTTGAAGATATTTGGGCATCAAAACAACCTCTTCTAGTGAAATTTTTGAGGTAGGCTCTAATTTGATTGTTTAGAGTATTGGCTCTATATAAAACTTTTCCCATTGAATGAACGAGAAAGAAATTCAAAATTTTCTTAACAAATACGAAGCCACCAGACTAGTGGATTGCTTCATCACTAAAGTTTCCCAAGAACTCTCTCTCGCTCTCTCTCCCCTTTTCTCTCTGTCTTAGACTGATGCGTAATGCTTACCACTCTTCCAGCATTCGTGCTCTTCTGGATCTTATTTTTCTCTATCATGGCAAAGCCAAGATTCAATGAACTTAAGGCTTAGGGTACCACAGTCTAACTCGTTGCAACTGAAATCCTAAAATCCCACACCATCCACATGTTACTTAGTAAATGAGCACCAAACAAGAACTTAGCTTTCCTTAAAGAAAAACATGACAACTGAGGAAAACAAGGCGATTGAATTCATCACTTTGTCTAAAAATCTAAACCTTCCGTTCAACAACGACCAATGAAAAAAAGTAACAGGAAATAAACTAATCCCTTTTAGCACATACGAGGACGGTAACAAAGGGAGATGAATTGAGAGTTGAAAGCTCGTGTGGCGGCCATGAAAACCAGAAAGTGGTGGGTTCCATGGTCCAATAAAGTGGTTCTCAATATTTGTCCCCTATTTTTTTACAAGAAATGAGAAATATTGGTTTTTAAGTTCAAAGAAAACCATGTCCAGTTGAATGAACAAAGTAGAGAGAGAATGGTGGTTGTGATCGGTTATCGTGGCACATGATTTTTTGCACATCCGGATACGATGTGTATGTGGTGTCGCAATGGCTATTTTTAGCCATTGCGCGGTGGTTGAGGCACTTTATGACCAATGGAAGAACAATCGGACTACCAAGTGCAATCACAACTCTCAACTTGAAAAGTCACTTACTTATTCTATAAAAACTTGTTAGATTTTCCCATTTACAGGATAATTTTTTTTACCCTCCACTTCTCTTTCTTACTGCTCCCTAGAAATTAAAGGCAACTCTACAGCTTTACTGCGTCATGGCAAAACCAAGATTCAATGAACGTAAGGCATTGCGAGTGAAAATCCCAATCCCACACCATTCATATCTTCCTTAAAGAATGGGTAAAGATCTACCTGAGAAGAACCGTGCTTTCGACTGAGAAAAGCATGACAATTGAATTCATCACTTTGTCTAAAAATCTAAACCTTCCGTTCAACAATCAATGAAATGGAAGGGATTAGCAATTGAAACAGTAACAGATAAAATAAACTAATCCATCTTGGCCGACACGAGGCCGTAACAAATTAGAGAGTTGAAAGCTGGTACGTCAGCCATTGAAAGAGGTGCGTGCCATGGTTCTGAAGTTTTGGAAATCAGGCATTTTCCATCTTCCTCAAGCAAAATCAATATTTGTACGATATTTTTTTACATGAAAAAAAAAATATCTGTCTCTAAGTTCATTGAAAACCGCGGCCAGTTGCAAAGAACAAACGACGGAGCGAGAGAAAGAGACGTGGGGTACAGGAGGTTAACTTTCTGCAGGGCTTTGTGATAATCTTTCCCAACGCCTTTTCCAATTGAATTTTAGGAATTTTAAATACGTGATTCACAAATATAATAATGACCGGTGTTAGAAAAATCAAATCGGACCCCAAAACCGGTTTGTTCACCCGCTCTAACTGGACAGTGTTTGGCCTGCCAAAAAGTTACAATTTTTTTTTTAAATAATAAATTATTTGGAAGTTATTAAAAATGTATTTAAAGGAAAAATTAAACAAAAGAAAAAGTTTATATAGAATTGGGGCTCTAAACAATCAAAATAGAGCTTGCCTCAAAAATTTGACTAGAAGATGTTGTTTTGATGCCCATATACCATCAAATTGATCATCTCAATATCAAGATACATGGACATGAGAAAAAAATGGATTTCGTGTTTAGGAAATAGTGTATCTTGTAATGCATTTTTGGACTGTCAATTTTCAATATTTTCAAAGTTTTATAGATAAGTTCGATCTACACTATTTTTAAAACAAGTGCCTCTTTCTCAAAAAGTTGATAAATATGTCGAAAACATCTTTCGAACCAAACTTGTGGATAGTGTTCAAGAAGCACGGTACTGCGATAACATGCTACACGCGCAAGATGCATCACCCCTCTCATGACTCGAACATTGGATTGGGAAACTTATCAAAATACCCATTACTTTTAAAGGAAAGGTTTCTATGCGTCTCCTGCAGCATAGAAGTTATATCCTTCCTTTATCATCTAACCGTTCAATTTTGATCAAGAGAGCCACTCACCGTTTGATTTTAGATCCGACATCTCAAAGTATTTTAATTTTAATTTTTTTATACAAATTGTATGAATATAAAATTTGGTACGTGCCATCTTCTCATTGGGGCGCACTTATATAAAATATTAAAAATAATTTTTTGAAAAAATATAATGGCCAAAATACCCCTTAAAAATTTTAAGGGTATTTTGATCGTTTTATTTCATTCAAAATATTTTTTTTATATTTGTCGCTAGTGCGAGTTTAATAGAAGAAAGGACATCCAAAATTTGGTATCAAAATAGTTTATAGAAAAAATTTAAAAGTAAAATAGTGTAGAGACGTGACATTGTGATTGAGGTAATCTTAACCCTCCATTCAGAATGGACGGTTGAATAAAGGAGAATATAGAACTTCTATACTGTATAGAAAGCATATAATGCTTGCCCGACTTTTAAATGGTTTAATATCTTTTCTACTATTCCCAATCAAAATCAAGTAAATATCAATTTGTATTTTGACATCAAATAAAAAATACAGATAAACTATTATTTCTCAAAAAAATGTAGATAAACTATTAATCAGTCAACTTCTCGAGTGAATTTTGACAAAAAAATTTAAATACATTTTGCCATTCCAAGGGTATTTCGGTCCATCTCATGCCATGTGATGATGGTCTAAATTTTTCCAAAGTATCGACATTTTGCATTTACCCTTGAAAAAGTTAGGTTCTCGTGTTTTGTCATTTCTGACGCGTTTAATGCATCGCGCACATGCTCTTAATAAAGATAGAGGAATAAATGTTGCCGTACTACCTACCTATCAGGGGTATTAAGTTTTAGAAAATTTTGATATGGATTTCTAATTTTTTATATTATTTTATAGTAAATTTTTTTTTTGTTTTTCTTTCGAACGGTATAATTAAACTGTTAAAGATTTTATCATATTCTCATCTCTTATCGTCTTTTTTTATTGATTTTTTATCATAAAAATTAGTCCCAATAAATTTTTTTATACCATTTCAATTCAAAAACTTTTTTAATAGGTGGAAAGGAACAAAAAAAGGTTAAATTTTTTTTGAGATGTAATAATATAAAAAAATTTGTTGGGCTAATTTTTATGTCGAAAGTTAATAAAAGAGGGATATTGGGGTACGGTAAAATCTTTAGAGATTCCTTTATACAGCTTGAAAGAAAAACGAAAAATAAAATCTTTCATAAAATAATACAAAGAATTAGAACTCTATACGAAATTTTTTAAAAAAAAAAAACAGAAATAAGATCCACCTTAAAATAATCCTCAGCAGGATTATTGACTCACAGTCGTGACTCTTGAGGAAGAAATAAATAGCGTACCATTTCATTAAAAAACGATTAATAGTATTCATCGAACCTAATGACGGAATCCGTTTAATAATTAAAAACTCCAAATTCCTTCTAAGTAGGATAAATAAAAACATATGAATATGGCAAGGAGAACTTTTGAACCCTGACCAAGTGTCAAGCCAGATAAGCTCTAATGCACGCCAGCCTCGTAAGACAGCCAATATAAAAAGGAAATGCATATAATGTTACTAATTATTTTTTATATGTGACCAAGAATTGACTTTATATTTAAAATTACATGGTTGAGGATATGTTACACAATATCCAAGAAAAAAAATTCTTAAATATTAGTGGTACATTTTGTTTTTTTTTGGTAGATCAGTGGGGATTACATGCTCTTACCGATTTTTAGAAATAATTAACTGTAAATGTGTTAGTGGGAATGAAAACTTGTATCGGTTGTTGAGACTCAAGTGGTGCTACCACCACGACCTTAACCCCATTATCTTGTAACGCACTTTCATTTATTCGATTGTACATAAAATGACTAAAAGTGATAGTGATCTTTTTGTATAAAAAATAAATAGTCCATTAGTATACAATCCCATAAAAAAAAAAAAAAACATGAGCTTCTGACCTAACCTATCTGGATTGACTACGCTAGATGGTGTACCCTCGGTTTAGCAGGTCCTGAAAGAATGCATGCACCATTGTGTTATCTTGATACTAGGTTAGGTCAAAACCCTTACCTTTATTAGTGTTGGGTTACTTGGGTAGACTTTCCCTAGCTGCTTGTGAACCCACTTGCCCCCTAATTGGCTGATTGCTAAAACTGGAATGCTAGGCTACTCATTGAACGTCAGCGTTAACCCTGCTAGGATTGGCTAACTTAGAGATAAGGTCGGAACCTTACCTCTAGTATGTCGACTGGAGGTAAGGTTAACCCCCATGTCCTGGAGGATTGCCTCAAGCCTAACTCCTTGATTGTTCAAGTTGTTACCGACCCTACAAACTTGTTGGCTCGTGGCTTCTAAATCATGGCTCTGAGAGTTACCAATTGAGCAGTTCAGACAACTAGGTATGGCTCTATGTAGGTTGAGACTCAGCTCACTGACACAAGTATAATGGATCTATGAGGGAGCATTATGATGGTGCCTCTCAGACTGACTAGGTCTCCTAGATATAGACTAGGCTGGAGCCGCAAGTTTGGACCTTTTTCTGGATTGATCCTGGGCCATGACTACTAAACTTGTGCTAAAATAAGAAGGTTTGGACGTAGCTTAGGCATTGACCTAAACTAGGCTTTGACTTTAGTCTCAATGGGCCAAGTTGGACTAAGACTTGAACCTGGCTAAACGTAGACTGGATACATGTTAAACTGAAGCCTAGACCAAGGGTGAGCCTTGTTTGGACTTATTGTTCGAACTCAGGTATGGACTTGAATCAAGAGTTGGGCTTAACTGAGCACGAGCCTTGTCCTAGATCTAGAAAGATTTGATGAACATAGGTTTCAATTCTAGGTCTAAGGACAACTCTAAATCTAAACCTAAGTTAGGACGAGACTTGATGGATCTTGCTAGACTCGATGGGTTTTGAATTGAACCTTGAGGTAAAACGAACCTAGTTTAGTTCCAGATGCAACTTTATGCTTAGACCTAGGCTTGGACCTAGATTGAGATCTAGACTAAATGGGTATGAGTCTTAGCTCGGCCTAAGAGGGGGGCTAAGTTTGGACTTGGGTATGAACCTGGTTCGAATCTCGGCTAGGCTGGGCACAAGCCTGGGCTTGAACCAAGAAAGATTAGATATCAGACTGGGTATTGACCCAGATTGGATCAAGGTTGGGTTAGGCATGAGCCTTGGCTCAGACTAGGTTCAGACCTAAATGTGAACCTGGTTCACACCTGGGCTAGGCTGGGCACAAGTCTAGACTCAAACCTAGAAGGCTCCAAATTTAGACCAGATGTGGACCCAGACTAAATTCTAAGTGAGATTTGGTGTGAGACTTGGCTAAGGCAAAATGCGGGCCTAGGTTCGAACCTCGGTGTGAAACTGGTTCGGACCTGGGCTAGGCTAGGCACAAGCCTAGACTTCAACTCAGAAGATTTCAGCTTGGACCAGAAGTGGATCCGGACTAAGATCCAAAACTAATGAACTCAGATAAGCAAACAATGCACTTTAAAACTTTGCTCTAAACTATGAGTAGGCTTGGTTTGATTGGGCTCCTAACTATTGAAAAGCGGCTAGGCAGAGTAGGTCCCCACATAGGTCTTGGTCACCTGTTAAAGGAATCAACTAATGTCTTTCTATGTGTGGAGTTGCTTTAAGGCAAAGGATTACAGAGAGACGCTTATAGTTAAAGTTTGGAAAAACTCGTTAGAGTCGAATTGCTGTTAATAGGGAGAGGTTAACAAATCAGATGAAGCTTTTCTTTATAATTGTTGGATTAATTAATTTATTATTTTTTTTTTTTTCAAGAGTAAGCATTTTAAAAATGTAGAGAACGTGAATGATTAAGCAGTCATGTTACTCTCGTTTACCCCTCATTAATACTTACGACTGGTTCAATTTTGTTCTCAGATTCCTCTTGTCTTCAAACAGTAGATTAAACCTTTTACATCATAAGGGAAAAGCAATGCTCACCAAACCTTTAAAAGCTTTTATTATGCTCGTTTAAAACTGCTCACGGTGCAGATTGCGACGATATCTGAATGGGGATCGGCCAGATTCGAACCACAAACTAATTTTTTTTAATAGTGACAGAGAATGGGGATAATTAAATTCTGATCTAAGAATATATGTACTCGAAAATGAGGTTATCTGCTCTCAGATATCAGTGGCAGAGCCAGTAATGATCCGAAATACGAAATACAATATAAAATGCAATAAAATTCATTTAATTCTTATAAAAAAACAAAAATAAAAGGAAGTGCAGGAAAAAATAAAATATACCAGACCGAACCAGTTGGCCGCAGGACTCCTGATGCTTAGAGGTCTCACCCGTATTAGGATTGGCTGAGTTTATGCCATGCATCCTCTTTGTCTCTCTTCAGGTTTTGACTAGGCCTTGGCTTGGTTGGATGACTTTCTTAACCTATGGGGTGTACGTTTAATAGCCTAAAGCTAAAATTTTCTTAGATCTACGGTTTTCTCAGGGACTTCTCTTGTATCTCAGAATCTCAAGTTTTTCCTAGCATACAGGTTAACAAGGTCTAACACACAGTCTAATGGTCTCCCCCAAAAATGAGCTCAAGAATACATTTTTAAAGCCCCAAAAACGCTTGAAATGATAACTATCTAGAGAACCAAATTTACCCGTCGAAATTCAATTTTAAGGATCAAAGGGAACCTAAATCTTACCAAAATTAGTAGTTTCTCATTTTAGGGGGATTGACGTGTTTTTGTGATATTGTCTACCAAAGATGAAGTAAAAATAAATTGTTTTGTTATTTTTACTTAATTTAGTATTAAAACAGGGGTCCTGCATGATTCTGGATCACAAGATAGGGATCAAGGACTATAGGTGCCCTATGGTTCAGGGGTTTTCTCGAAGTGTATGGTCCTAAGGGTTCAGAAATATCGTAGAGTTTGCCAGCTTTAAAAATGGGGTGTCTACCAATATGAAAATAGCTTTTCCGATAATGCTAAGAATTTTTTACTAAAAAGATTATATGTTATAGTAAAATTTGGTGGTGGGACGGATTGTTCAAGGTTACATCCTTGTAAAGCCCACACCCATAATTAAATAACAAGAAACAAATTCAAAACTTTTTTGCCAAATGCGCGAAGGCCGGCGGACAAGAGCATGGGTTCATCATTAAAGGTCCCCACGAAGTCTCTCCCTCTCGACAAAAGGTCCCCACGAAGTCTCTCTCTCTCATCCACCATCCGTCCTCTTCTGGATCTTCTCTCTCTATCATGGCAAAACCAAGATTCAATGAACTCAAGGCCTAATTTACCACAGCCTAAATCGTTGCAACTGAAATCCTAATCCCACACCATTCATATGTTACTCAACAAATGGGTAAAGATCTACCAACCAAGAACTTCGCTTTCTTTGAAAAAAAAACTGACGACTGAGAAAAACATGGCGATTGAATTCATCACTTTGTCTAAAAATCTAAACCTTCCGTTCAACGACCAATGAAATGGAAGGGACTAGCAGTTAAAACAGTAAAATAAAGAAAGAAAATAAAGTAATCCATTTTCGCCATCTAAGAAAGAGAGATGATCAGGGATTTGAATGCTGGTACGGCGGCCATGAAAACCCAAAAAGAGTTAGGTGCCATAGTCCGATAAGGCGGTTTTGAGGTTTAGGAAATCAGGCAAACTCAATATTTGTCCCAATCTTTTTTTTCTAAGAAAAGAAAACTATTGCTTTCGAAGTTCATTGACATTCTCTCTCTCTATATCTCTCTATTTATATATATCTTTTCTTTTTTTTCCAATATTCCTTTTCAGAACTTGAAAACGTGAAGTCATCAAATTTTTAGGAAAAAAAATGGTTCAACTTATAGGCTAAGGATTTCTTCAGAGAACTTCGAATTTTGAGGGACAATATCATTATTTTAAAAAATTACAAAAAAAGTTGGATATGAATGCAATAACACGAAATTTAAAAATTCTTTAAATAAGGTAACTTTAAGAGGATATGCGCTCAAATCTCCCTTAGAAGTTAAAACAAATTATTCCTTTCCCAAAAAGTTGAGAAAAATGTTGAAGACAATCCTAGAGACAAATGTGTGGATAGTGTTTTAAGAAGCATCCTCCTGCAATAACATGATACACGAGCAAGATGCACCACGTAAACTATAATATTGAATTGGGAAACTTCTCAAACATACGTACTAATCTTTAATTATTTACTATTTTCGACTGTTCCCACTCAAAATCAAGTCAATTTGGATAAGTCATTAAATTAGAAAATATAGATGAAATATTAAACAGTCCTAACTTCTGGAATGTAATTGACAAATAATTTTTTTATTCAATTTTTCCATCCCAATGTTACTTAGGGCCATATCAAGCTATTTGATGATGTCATGTGCGTTGGTCTAAATTTTAGTATTATCGTGTTTTGTGATGTGCATACTAAATCAACAATAAAGGAATCAACAATAAAGGAATCAACAAGATAAAGACATATTAGATGTAAGCACATGCACACCGAAAGTCTATAAGCAATTATAAGGTTTAAACTTACAAGCACAAGCAGAAGTAGGAAGCTTACAAGCACAAGCAGAAGTAGGAAGCTTACAAGCGCAAGTAGAAGTAGGACAAAAGAAGCGGTAGAAAAGGCACACCAAAAGAAAGAAACTAGGCCGAGAGGCTCTAAGTAGCACTCTGCCGTTACAACTTACTTAAGAGGCCTTATATAGGCACCGGACTTGAAATCCGAATTCCAAACCATAAAAAAGTAAGACAACTGGCCAGGACAGGTGGCCATTTTGAATAGTAAAAAGTAGATGTATTGTGGACAGGTGGCTGACATGAACAGTAAACAGTGGACAGGTAGCCGACATGAACGGTGAACAGTGGACAGGTGGCCGACATGAACAGTGAACAATGGATATTCTTCCTTATCTTGAACAGTGAGATGTACAGTGATTTTGAACAGTGCTGCCGACAGAATAGTGACATCCACAATGATATTGAACAGTGCTACCGAAAAAATAGTGATATCCACAGTGATATTGAACAGTGTTGTCTAATCTGTGTCATAATTGTGAGGATAACCATCAGAATCGTAGCTTGGTGATGAAGGATTAGACGGACTGTGTGAGGGTCCAATGTAGGTATCATCACTGGAACTATCTGTTTGTATTTCTGTAGGAGGAAGGTGATCATCAAGCCATATGTGCGGTTGGTGTAGTAGTGCAGCTCCTCGGGGAGTCTCATCATTCCATATTGTGGTTCCTGTATAGACATCCAAAGGAATCCATTCTGGTTGGATTCTGTTAATATAGCACATGAGAATTTTTAACTCTTTCCATAATTCTGTCTGAAATATCCAAAAATTCAAGAGATTAGAATCATACTATCTAATGGTCTGGATAAGAGGATGTTGGGTAAAATAAGTATGTTCAGGATAAATTTGAGGTCTAAGGTCTTGATGGAAAGCTATAATGATATAAGGTCGGTGTGGATAACCAAAGGATTCAATCAATTGATTATAATGGTAGTGCTTTAAAAGGAATTTATAGAAGTTGAAGGCTCTAGCAACTGATACTTTATTTACACTTGCTAAACACTTGAGTTTGTACATTCCATTGTGAAAATGCATACCAAGGAAATCTATTTCTGTAGTAGCAAAGACACATTTTTTTCAGAAAGCATAATACTATATTTACAACAGAGGGAGTGGAATTTATCAAACAAGAGAACATGACTATCTAGATTAAGAGAACAGAGGAGTATGTCATCTATATATATCAATGCCTGCGTTGAGATTAGTTCAAAAATGGTTGTTAAGACTTTTTGAAATATGTGGGTGCATTTTTCAAACCAAAAGGCATAACCGTCCATTGGAAATGGTAATTTGGTAAACAGAAGGCTATTTTAGGACGATCATCTGGGTGAATTCCAATTTGCCAAAATCTTGATTTCAAATCAAATTTGAAAAATATATGGCCATGAGAAATTTGAGAAAATAATGCAATTTGATTAGGCAAAGGGAATTTATCATCTGCAAGGAAAGTATTCAAAGGTTGGTAATTGATCACTAACCTGAGTTTTCCTCGAATTTGTTCTGCTTTTTTGTTTACATAAAAAGCTTCACAAGCTCAAGGTGAACTGGTAGGCTCAATTAACTGTTCCTTTATCAAGTCTTGTATCTCTAGCTTAGCTTGTTCCAATAAGTCTGGATTTAAACCACTGTGAGAAACCTTTGTGGGGTTTATGTCATCATTTTTCTTAAAAGGCAGTTCAACTTAGAAATTCTGATTTCTCCAGAATGGGTTGGTACATTTTTTGAGAAACGCAGAGTGGGAATTAGTACAACAATCTGATATAATTTTTTGTTGACGGTTTCTAAGGTGTAAGGTTGGTCTATACAAGCTATCCAGGGAAGGCTAGGTTTCTATAGTGTAATCTTTTGGAAGTCTATTGAAGTTTTACTTGATGTAAAACATCAAATCCTCAATTGGTAGGCTGAAAATGCTAAATCACAAAATTTAGCATTACTTCGAATAGAAGAAAATCAAATGTTATGTCTTCTCAATTACATGGATTAGCTGGCATAATTGACCAATTGAAAGAAAAGATCCAATTGTTAGATGAGGAGTTGATGCAAATCTTATATACAGTAAAGGATATTCATGAGCAATCCTATTTACTGAATCAAAATGGAAAGGTAAAAGCCTTTTTAGAAAAACAGTTACAAAGCCTTGAAAAAGATCTTTGGATGAAATTTCAATACCCTCAACCACAATACCATTCTCAATTCCAACCCTTGCTTGCAAACCCATACACTCAAAGTTACCCTTCATTAAGAAACCCTGACCCTTTCCCACCTACAAGAACACTTTATCCAACTATAGGATTAATTCCACCTAGACATTTTGGGTTTACAGGTTTAAGTTTTTTTGAAGATGAAATACGTTTTTCTGAAGAAATGTTCTTCCCTTAGCTAAGGAAAAAACCAAATATATCAATACCTAGTTCATCACAAAATCCAGTACCTAAACCCTCAGTTACCTCTACCCCCGTAACAGTTCAACCTCATACTAATCCTCAAATGCCTAAAAATGAAACCCAAATGTTTTAGTCTTCTGATACTGAACGTGATGTCATAGCCTCTTCAGTCCCAACTCAGACATTGATTTCCTCCAAACCCATGAACGATATGAGTTCATTTCTCAAAAACCTGACAAAAAAGCCTGAAGTCAATCTTCAAACTGAAACACAATCCTCAGAAGATATGTTTGATACCTCTGACACTTTTGAAGATAAATCCTCCTCTTCCATGAACTAAAACTCTTTATTAATGATGAATCCCTTTGAACCACCTCAAGAACCAGAACCTGTCATGGAAGAAGAATTCAGACCTCCTAATCACCAAGAACCTCAACCTACCCCAACCTATGGAGATTCATCTAAAGGATTTACTATTGATGACATTCCACCATCACGATGGAATGACAGATTCATAGAGATTCAAGGATGGATGCATTCAGAAATGCTTAATCCTGCAAACACATTAGCCAGTACTTTTTTTAAAGTTATTATAAGGCTAAGAGGACACCTTTTTTATTGGTACATAAGTCTTGGAAAATACCGGCAAACACAGTTAAGAAATAGTCAGCCTATTGTTGAATTTCTTAATTATTTAGTCTCTGAATTCTTAGGCCCAGTTAAGCATGAACAAATTGCTGTTAGAGAAGAATTTTTTCAGCTTAAATGTTGTTCTTTCAAGAGACAGGATCTTGAAAAGCATTTTTCTGTGATGAACAAAAGATATCCTAAAATAGGAGGAATTGATGATATAAATTTGAAACAATTTTATCTTAAATCCATACCTCCTACCCTTGGAAAAGAAGCCACAAAGACCATGGAAAATCAAGGACTTACTATTCAAAATACCAGTTTTGGTGAATTATACCAGTTTGTTCTCCATGCTTTAGAAAGACTCTGCAACCAAGTTGAATTTGTGAAACAAATGGAAAAAAATAAGTGTTTACTGGGAAAATCTTGTGATAAACCATATCTCAAGATTAAATGTGATGCAGAAAAACAATGTTCATGTCCACTTGCCCCAAAAGGAAAAAAGAAGTTTGAACAAAAAAGAAAGAAGAAGAAATTCAAAAGAATCAAATATCTTCGAAGATCAAGATTTTGAGGCCATAGACATAAGAAAGGAGACAGATGTTATGTATGTGGAAAGAAAGGACATTTTGCAAAAAATTGCCTGAATCAGAAAAAGAAAAAAAAGATAGTACATCTTTTGTCACAAGTCTTAGAAGAAGAAATTGAAGATGATTTAAAATCTATGTTTTCTCTGGATGATGAGCAGAGCCGTGAAACATTGATATCCATTGCTTATTCTGATGATTATGAGCTAAATGAGATCAGCAACACCTTTGTTCCAGAGATATTGTCTTCACAGGATGAAATTTCAGATATATACAGTTTACCCTATCCGCCTACCCCAATAGCCCTTGTTCAGATACTCCAAGAATACTATTCCAAGCCTTTGACCATACCAGCCTTTTTTGATACAAGAGCATCAGTTAGTATTTTAAAACCTGATTTGTTTTCAAAACAGTTTTGGGAAACATGTAACCAAACTTTTAGAGCTGCTAATGGAGAGAAATTTACCATAACCCAAATTAGCAAACCCATTTTGATAAAACTATTTCCAAAACTAGTTATCCAAAATAAACTCTTAAGATCCTATTTGCCCAACAAAGAACTTTTACTAGGATTTGATGTTTTACATCAAGTAAAACTTCAATGGACTTCCAAAAGATTACATTATAGGAACCTAACCTTACCCTGGATAGCTTGTATAGACCAACCTTACACCTTAGAAACCGTCAAACAAAATATTATATCAGATTGTTGTGCTAATTCCCACTTTGAGTTTCTCAAAAAATATATCAACCCATTATGAAGAAATCAAAATTTCTATATTAAACTGCCTTGTAAGAAAAATGAGGACATAAATCCCTCAAAGTCTCACAGAGGTTTAAATCCAAACTTATTGGAACAAGCTAAGCTAGAGACACAAGACTTGATAAAGGAACAGTTAATTGAGCCTACCAGTTCACCTTGGGTTTGTAAAGCTTTTTATGTAAACAAAAGAGCTAAATAAATTCGAGGAAAACTCAGGCTAGTGATCAATTACCAACATTTGAATACTTTCATTGCAGATGACAAATTCCCTTTGCCTAATCAAATTGCATTATTTTTTCAAATTTCTCATGCCCATATATTTTCCAAATTTGATTTGAAATCAGGATTTTGGCAAATAGGAATTCACCCAGATGATCGTCCTAAAACAACCTTCTGTTTACCGAATTACCATTTCCAATGGGTTGTTATGCCCTTTGGTTTGAAAAATGCACCCACATATTTTCAAAAAGTCTTAACAACTATTTTTGAACCAATCTCAACACAGGCATTGATATATATAGATGACATACTCATCTTTTCTCCTGATCTAGATAGTCAGGTTCTCTTGTTAGATAAATTCCACTCCCTCTATTGTAAATATGATATTATGCTTTTCGAAAAAAAAATGTGTCTTTGCTACATCAGAAATAGATTTCCTTGGTATGCATTTTCACAATGGAATGTACAAACTCCAGCCCCATATAGCCAAACACTTGCTAGAATTTCCTGATACTTTATCTTCTGTAAAGCAAATCCAGCAATTTTTAGAATTGTAAATTATATGTCCCCTTTTATTCCCAAACTTTCTTTGTTCATTAGTCCTCTTTACCTTTTGCAAAAGAAAAAAGCACCGCCATGGACAAGAAAACAGACTGAATGTGTTCTAGAGCTCAAAAGATTATCTCAAAAATTTATCTTATTTAAAAATCCCTTCTACAGGAAAAATAATTTTGCAAACAGATGCATCTGATGAATTTTGGGCATGTATTTTGCTTGTAGAAAAAGAAAAAAAAAGAATGATTTGTAGCTATAAAAGTAGAAAGTTCAAAGCATCTGAACTTCATTACCATTTAACATTCAAAGAAATCCTAGCAGTAAAAAGAGGAATTGAAAAATTCTAGTTTCATCTAATAGGACATACTTTCCTTGTTGAAATGGATTTATTTGCTTTTTCAAATATGCTAAAATTCAAGAATAAGATTCTTCCGAATCCCCAATTACTCAGATGGTCAAATTGGTTTTCTCAATGGAATTTTGAGTATAAGCATATTTCTGGAAAGAACAATATTTTGGCAGATATGTTTTCTCGAAGAAAATTTTCTGAAGAACCAAGTCTTTCAGTTGTTCCTTTTTTGGGAGCAATAATCAGAATTGATGAAGAATCAAAAGACGTTCCTGATGAAATATATGACATCATTCTCAGTAAAATAATGGAATCAAGAAATGAGAATATGCAACAAAAAATGCATGAAATATTAAACAGAAATCATAGAGAATGTTTTCAAAGAATTCGATGCCATTCTACATATCCATTTTTATCTCTATTCCAAACCAGACATTATTATAATATGCCAAAAGAAGCTATTTGTTTCCTCTAGTATCTTACCCAAAAACACCATATATGTTTTAATTTCCATGTATGGAAATTATCATGCTATCTCAGACATTGTCATTTCCTACAATAGAACAATTACATCCACCTCAATCCCAGAGCCTTCAACTTTTATAAATTTCTTTTAAAACACTACCATTATAATCAATGGATTGAATCCTTTGGTTATCCACACCGACCTTTTATCATTATAGCTTTCCATCAAGATCTTAGACCTCAAATTTATACTGAACATACTTATTTTACCCAACATTCTTTTATCCAGACTGTTGGATGGTATGATTCTAATCTCCTGAATTTTTGGATATTTCAGACAGAATTATGAAAAGAGTTAAAAATTCTCATGCGCTATATTAACATAATCTAGCCTGAATGGATTCCTTTGGATGTCTATACAGGAACCACAGTATGGAATGATGAGACTCCCCGAGGAGCTGCACTACTACACCAACTGCACATATGGCTTGTTGATCACCCTCCTCCTGCAGTAATACAAACAGGTAGTTCCAATGATGATTCCTACATAGGACCCTCACACAGTCCGTCTAATCCTTCATCACCAAGCTATGATTCTGATGGTTATTCTCTCAATTATGACACAAATTAGACAAAACTGTTCAATATCACTGTGGATATCACTATTTTTTCGGCAGCACTGTTCAATATCACTATGGATATCACTATTCTGTCGGCAGCACTGTTCAAAATCACTGCATTTCTCTTTAGGCTTATAAGTTTTTGGAAAAGGTTTATTATACTTCCTTATGACATATAACATATATACTTCCCCTTGTCCCCTTGTCCAGCTGTTCAATTTAGATTACGTTAGTCATTGACCGTTTGATCTAGATCCAACGCCTGAAAGTATTTTATTTTAAATTTTTTTCAACAAATTGCATGAATTTAAAATTTGGTACGTGCCATCTTTTAAATCCAACACCTCAAAGTATTTTACTTTTTATTTTTTTTTACAAATTGTATTAATATAAAGTCTCAAAGTATTTTATTTTTAATTTTTTTTTACAAATTTTATGAATATAAAATTTGGTAAGTGTCATCTTCGAATCTAATGCCTCAAAGTATTTTATTTTTAATTTTTTTCTTCTAATAGAACACCTCAAAGTATTTTATTTGAAATTTTTTCTACATTGTATGAATATAAAATTTGGTATATGCCATCTTCTCAATGGGACGCAGCTTAAAAAAAATGCCTCATAGTATTTTATTTTTAATTTTTTCTTCGAATATATAGTCTCAAAGTATCTTACTTTTAATTTTTTTGCCTCAAAGTAACTTAAAAAAACAGACATTTTGTTGATCTTCAGTAAATGCAGGATTGGAAACTGTAACATAGCAACTAGGTAGGGGAGTGCTACCACGATGATCGAGCCCCTTTTGCTACTAAGTGGCACCTACTGTTTCTACGTTATAATTAAAATCCCTCCAACTGTGGGTTCCCTCTCAATTCACACAAATTATATTGTAAAAAGATAGGAGTTTCACTATTCAATTTATTAAATCTCTCACGCGCTTTTGACCTACTCGTGTCTTTAGTAGGAGAAATGGACTCACAGTCGTGCTTCTAGAGGTAAAAATCAACGTCGCCAAATTTCATTCAAAATCTGATTTGAAATGTTATTTATCTAAGATATAATAAGAGAACATATTGAATAGTTCAAAATCGCCATAGTTTCTGTGTCAAAGGTTGCTAGATTCTTCCGAAATCCAAATTCCTCACAAGTTGGACAAGGATATCTTTTCCACGAAATCGGAGGCACAGCACCACCTCTCTCTCTCTCGGGTCACGGCGGCCTGGCCAGCTCCGAAAGCCCCATCTTAAAATAAAATAAAAAAAGTAGGATATGGGCTACAAACTGCATCATGTGGGCCGGGCTAGGGTCAATGTCACTCTGACTTTTTTTTTTCTTGTTTTTTAATTTTTATATTTAGTTTTAGCCAGGCCATGCTAACTTTAAAGGAAAAAAGCCGGTCGCGACCCGGCCCGAGCCATTGCCACCGTACTCTCTCATTTTGGACTTAGTCTTTTATTTTAAAAGTTTAAGAAGAAGAGCTCAAACACACGCCAGCCTCGTACGTCACACCCAATAAATGAATGGGAAGACTTGAAAAGTCTATCCTTTACTATATTCTTAAGAGTTGAAAACCTCTTTATTATATTTTTAAGTGTTGAAAAGTTTATGTAACGTGTCAGCCCCACACGTAACGTGCACATCAAAAGGTTGTGTGGGCACCAAATAACCTCCAACTTCATGTCCACCTTGTGAAAAACAGAAAGGGGTTGCGGGCGTGGCCGCACCTGGCTAAGGCCTTTCATTCTCATCTTAGGCAATAAAAAACACGAACAATTTCAAAAAAATAGATAGGGGCTCTTGATTTAGTAATAGGTCATATTTACTGAATTACTTAAAAAAAAAAAAAAACAGAATTTTTTTCTTAAAAATAATTTTTGGATCATCTACTTTTAATATTTTAAAATATTTATTTTTGTTTCGACAAAGTTAGTACTTGAGACGTAATGCTCATGCAAATATTCTTTTGGACCAGTAGAATTTTGAAGTTTCGCAAAAAATTAATTTTAGGCAAAATTATAAAAATCCCGTAAGACCTTATTTTTTTTCACTTTTCCTTAAACAAATTTTATATGCAAATACCTGAAATTTTTTAGACAAAAAACAAAAATTATTTTGGTTAGATTTGATTTTTAGACAAAAACAAAAATTATTTTGGTTAGATTTGATGTTTACTTTTGGACCCAGTAGCCTATTACCGGAACCAACCATCACATTGCTGGAGCCCTTTACATAGCGTTGAAAACCTGGAATCTCGTAACATCTACGGTCGGATCGTCCTTTACAACTATTAGACCACATTTTACATAGTGCCGGAGCCCTACTATCCAAGCACATTTTACACAATTTTGGAGTCATATTATCGGATCGCATTTTACATGGTACTGGAGCCTACTGGTGGATTGCTAGACCGTATTTATACAATGCATGCTATAAAAGCAATTTTGGTGGGATAGAAAAAGAGGCATGGTCAACGTAAAAGTAAGGGATTAGGTTTTTTTTTTTTTTTTCAAAGTTAAAAGGTATTAGCGTATTTTGCAAAAAAAAAAAAAAAAAAAAAAGTTAGGCTGAAGTAAGTTACATAGAAAGTAGAGTCTGGTTTTTTTTTTTAAATTTTCCCTTAATTTTACGTAGCCTTGAAAGAGACAGTTTGAATTTTTCGCTGGTCACAGACCGAGTTAATTGAAAGGGAATTTTCCAATCTTATTTACTTTAACTATTTTAATCTCAGCTTCAGGTATTGACCATCTCAAACTTCCCACGCTCTTGGATCCATGCCTCTTGCCTATAAGTATTGTCCCACTGCACTTGCAAATCCCAAGCCTCTCTCTCTCTAAAACCCACGTACCCAAGCCTCTGCATATCTCTGTCCAACTTTGGTTTCAACCTTTGGCATTAGTTCCTAATACCAAATATTTTGGTTGCTATCTTCTCGAAAAGGATTGGATTTTTTCTCATAGAGTTTAGGAAGAGATGGAAAGGAGATTATCGAGCATGAACCAGCCCCCCACTTATGGGGATTATGTAACAATTCTGAGCATTGATGGTGGTGGAATAAGAGGAATTATTCCCGCAACCATCCTTAGTTTTCTTGAGTCTGAACTTCAAGTATGTCCTCTCTCTCTCTGTTCAGCTACAGTAACTTCTAATTTTTTTACTTTTTAAAACTTGGGAAAGCTCGTCCTCGTCCTTTTCTTGAAAAGTATACTTTCTTATTTTTTGTTTTTTAAAAATCGGAAAGTTGGTACTCGTCTTTTCTCGTGAAGTATACTCATAAAAGAGAAAATGGGAAGAGAGTTTGGTGGGAGAGAAAATAAGGAGAGAGTGTGTTGGTGGGTGGTTAAAAAGCAGTGACCTATAGTCGATAAGTAAATAAATTTTATTAAACATTGCTAATTATATGTGAATTTTTATATTGAAACAATCAGAAGCTGGATGGCGAAGAAGTGAGACTTGCCGATTATTTCGATGTGATTGCTGGGACGAGCACCGGAGGCCTTGTTACTGCCATGATCACAACACCAGGAAATAACGACCGCCCTCTCTATGCTGCCAAAGATATCACCACCTTTTACCTTGATCATTGCCCCAAAATTTTCCCCCAATCAAGGTAAACTAATTAATCATAAAAAAAAAAAAAAAATCACTTTCTAATTGCATAACAGCATTGTTTAGTGTATAATGAACTAATCTCTCTCTCTTTCTTTCTATTGTAATACAGCGGGTTTCTTGGATCTGCTTTCAAGTTTACGAGTGCGGTAACGGGCCCCAAATACGATGGAAAGTATCTTCACAAGATCGTCAGGAAGGAGCTCGGAGATAAGAGACTTCATGAAACTCTGACCAACGTTGTTATTCCTACATTTGACATCCGATTATTGCAGCCCACCGTCTTTTCTTCCTACCAGGTAACGTCGTCTCTCTCTCTCGACCCTAAATTCCCCCTCCCACAACTCTCTCTCCGGAAATCAATCAACTGTTGCTTATCTTTCTTCAGATAAAAGCTGATAAATCGAAGGATGCGTTATTATCTGACATTAGCATAGGCACATCAGCCGCTCCGACATTCCTTCCAGCCTATTATTTTGAGAATGAAGGGAACGATGGGAAGATTCAGAGCTTCAATTTGGTCGATGGAGCGATGGCAGCCAATAATCCTGTAAGCTATTAGATTTTTAATTTTGATGTTTTGATTTCTAAAAAGAAAAAGTTTATCTAAGTGTGAGGCTCTAAACAATCAAATTAGAGCACACCTCAAAAATTTCATTGGAAGAGGTTGTTTTGATGCTCAAATTTTCTCAAATTGATCTTCTTGACCTCAAAATACATGGACATCAGAAAACAAATGGATTCCAAGTTTTGAAAAATGTGCATCTTGTAATACATTTTTGAAACGTCAGTTTTCAAGATTTTCTAAGTTTTCATAGATTTACTCGATCTAGACAATTTTTTAAGCTTTAAATTTAATAATTAGAGATAAAAATATATTTTAAGGCTATCATTAAGATTTCCGGTATTGAAACCATATTTATTCACACAATTTGAGTTTGTGCTTTACTTTGATTGATTAGAGCCTCAGCCTTCCACAAACTGCACCCTTTCTTAAAAGAATAAACAAAAACACTTTGTTGAATTCTACAATTTCTTCAAATTTATTGGTAGGTTAGGTAAGAAGTTTCATCAGAGAGGACGAAAAAACATAACATGTCTATCAAACCCAAGATTTTAATTCTTATTTTAAACAAGTTTATGGATGCCGGCATCTATTTTCTCGCTCTAGAAATTAGAAAATATTGTCTAACAAAGGTTTCAGATGAGAGAAAATACATCAATAATGTTATTCTAATGACCGGAAGATCTAACATGGATATTTCACTTCTCATTTTTCAGACACTTGTCGCTATGGGTGAGCTTACAAGAGAGATATTTAACCAGAACCCCGATTTTTTTACCATCAAACCAATGGATTACCGTCGATTCCTCGTTGTCTCTCTCGGCACTGGTACTTCAAGTTCTACTGATAATTATAGTGCAAAAGACGCTGCTAAATGGGGTGTTTTGGGTTGGTTATACAACAGTGGAGGCACTCCCCTTATTGACACATTTCAACAAGCAAGTGCAGATATGGTCGACATCCACATCTCTGTTGTCTTTAAGGCTCTTGATTCTGAACAAAGCTATCTCCGTATTCAGGTATCATCCATCTCTCTCTCTCTCTCTCTCTCTCTCTCTCTCTCTCTCTCTCTGTCAACATAACCACAAAACGTTTTCTTATGCATGCGGGTTGTGTTTGCATAAGTCACTGTTATATGTTACATGACATATGATGTATAAGCATGTATGCCCAGAAGAAACGAATGTCATGTATGCACCCTTGTATGACATGTATACTTGACATACACAGTCATACATGTACAAATGCGGGATCGTGGGGGTGTACAGTATCTTTTTCCAAAAAGACTTTCAACTCCCGCCGGAGTGTACTATCCATTTACTACCTCCGGCAAAACATATGCAAGGGATACTTTTAGATCTCTCAAATTTTGGAGATGTGATCTCTAAAACTTATAAGACTAATCGCAATTTAAAAAATTCCCAAATAAATTCTCTATGTACAAGAGAAAATTGTGCCTCAAGATTAAAAGATTAAATCGAGATTGTCTAAATTTTGACGAGCTAGATCCAAGTGTCACAAAACTCAAAATTTGAATTTTTCTTTCAAAATTAAGTACTTCATAGATCGTTGACAAAATTTTAAGCTAAAAAAACTCTTCTTAAATTGATGTTTTGAGTGAGGGAATAGATGCATAGTATACTTCCATGGGATCTCAGTATACATGCGCCATTTTTTATTGCGTTAAACGCTAGATTTGCGATCTGGATCGTGATGGACAGATATAAAAAAAAACTAAAATAAAATTAAAATTAAAATATAGCTTATGGGGATTTGGGGGAACATAGGTAATCTGAAGAAAAAGAAAAAATAAACATATTGGGAATCACCAAATTTTTAAGGCACTGCCCTAAATTGTGATGTTATTGTTTGTAGGATGACACATTAACGGGAGACACATCGTCGGTTGACATTGCAACGGAAAAAAACTTAAAGGATCTTGTGAAGGTGGGTACAGAGCTCTTGCAAAAGCAAGTTTCGAGGGTAAACTTGGAGACGGGGAAATTTGAGCCGGTGCCAAATGAGGGCACCAATGAGCAAGCTTTAATCAGGTACATAAATCTATTTTCTATCTTAAATATCCGCAAATAATTTTAGCATTCTATTCTTTTCATTGTGTACTTTTAAAATAATAATCGAAAAAAAAGTAACTTATAAAATAATTACAATTTACTGTATTTTGATAAAATTTCCTTTATTAGCATAATAGAAACATATAGCTATGAAATAGTAAGTGTGCTTGAGATTTATTACGGAAATTGTAGGTACGGAACTAAGTAAGTTGTGATATATCTATGTAGGTTTGCAAAGTTATTGTCCAAAGAGAGGAGAACTCGGCTGCAAAGATCTCCTCACCCCTCCAGCGAATGAGACTCTATAGTTGTTGACACACTCATAACTGAAGACTTGATTCTTTGATTTTATTATTTGTATTCAAACTAGTCCGTGGGTTCTAATCATGTGTATGGATCCAATTTGATGAATTGATGTAATGAGAAGACTCGAGCAACAACGAGTCATTAAGAAATAAATACTCATGCTTTATATTTTTGGAATAATCAAATAAATACGTACTTATTCTCATCAACTAATTCAACTCTATTTATTTATAAAGGAAAAGGTTTCTTTACTAGGTACCATTCAATGCAAGTGTATGATAAATTTATCTAAATGCACTACTTTTCAACTATTTAAGTTTGGGTGCAGTTTGTATAGAGCCTAGGCTCTAAACAATCAAATTAGAGCCTACCTTCAAATAGTGTCGAGAAATGTGGTTTCAATACTGGAAACCTTTGTGATAGCCTTAAAATGCATTTTCATCTTTATTTATAAAGTTTAAAGCTTCAAAAATAGTGTAGATCGACATATCAAAAAATTGACGGTCCAAAAATGCATTACAAAATACACTATTTTCAAAACTTGAAATCCATTGTTTTTTCATGTCCATCCATCTTGATGTCGAGATGATCAATTTGGTGATATTTGAGCATCAAAACAACTTTTCTGAGTGAAAGTTTTGAGGTAGGCTCAAATTTGATTGTTTAGAGCCTCAACTTTTCCCTTGAACTTTTACCTTTTTTCATACTATTCCAACTCAAAATCATGCCTATTTTGATAGGTATTTTAAAATTTTTTTAAGAAAAGGTGAAATGCCAAAAACTAATATTTTAAATGCATTTTGACAAATTCCCCTAAATGTATTTGCAGGAGCTGATCATGAAAAAATCTTGAGCTAATCATGAAAGAATGATTACAAAAAGGCTTGCTACTCTGCCTCATTGGTAGAGTATTTCTTTTCGAGAGAGATGACATGAGGGAGGGGACAATCATTAGGAGATATGACCAAACTCTTAGCTTTGTATACACCAGGATACCCGACCATGATAGTTAATCCATAAATAGCATCAAGAATATTTGAAAATCCTCACTTTCCCCCTATAGAGGGATAATATAAGAGGGAGTTGAACCATAAAATCCGTTCCAAAGGGCATGTATGCTTCATCAAATCACCAAAAATCAGCTAACAACCATGGCCCAAATTTGATCTGGGCTCCGACCTCCTGGTTTATGGGATTTGCCTAATTATAGGCCACTTCTAGTTGATTTTAGGGATCTTCTAGTAGACGAAGCCTTATCCTTGACTCCCTAGTTCCAGTCCAGAAAACATAAGAAAACCCTAATAAACCTTAACTAGAACAAAACCAGACTCTCTACAAAGATCCAGAAAACATAAGAGAAGAAGATTACTTCGATACCAAAAGCCCTAGAAAAACAATCCCAATCATCTGTCCCAAAGCCCAAGAGACATCCGGTTCAACAAAACCTCCAAGGAGAAGTTGCGAAGACTCATCCATCCTATCTTTTCTAGGCCCTAACTCTAGAGGGGCACACTTCCCAAGTATTGCTCTTTCTTTTGTTTATCTTCTGAATTTTCCTTTTTAACTATTTGCTTCTCTGTTTTTAACTCTTTTAAAACTGTCCTCTCATTTTCTAGTAAATTCCTAAAGTTTTTCTTTAGGTTTTATAAAAATTAGAACTGGCTCCTCGCTGATGATATACGAGAAAGAAATCTCTTACTAGACCTATTTCTCACATATTCTCGAATCTGATGAGACGCATTTTGCAGAGATTTAACTAACAAGTTTGCACACAAATCAAGACTGGATGGACCTTAGGTAGTGTATTTCATCCCGTATCTTGTGTGTAAACACTACTATGGACTCGATCATTATTTATGTTGTAGGAGAGGGAAGTCATGCTTTCGGCACGACTTGCAGAAATCTATGTAAATATGGTTTTTCCTTTTTCTTTTTTTTTTTTTCCTCGTTTTTCTACTATTTTTGCCAGCCATGTGGGATATTAGACTTTTTTGATGAATCCCACTTTTATAAACTTATTTACCTCAACTCCTGTTTGGGGGCCTATTCTGCGTGACATGCATCAAATGCAAGTCTCAAATCCTGAAACTATTGTTTCTGATTCTGTATTTTCGTTCTAGCTTAATACAATTGTGGAATTTCTATACAAAAAGAAAAGAAAAAGTAAGCTTTCCAACTGCCAAATCCCAAACCCTAATATAGGTGCACTCAAACCTCTAAAATAACAGTTGGAACATTGATTGTCAAAAAGCTCGTCCCCTTTGGCCTTAGGATTAACAGTTCTCTCAAAGACGTAAATAAATTGGATTTTTAAAGATGAATCTCGCCAAATCGAATTTTATCTACCCTACCCACAACCCACCTAACATTCCTATCCACAATGTCTTTGACTCGACAAATATCTTTCCAAAGATGAGAAGCTTCTGCAGGTCTTCTACCTCAAAAAAAAAAAATTGTCTATCCCATATTTTTCCTCCGCCACATTCTTTCATAAAAGATCATCACATTGTAAAAAATCTCCACCACCATTTTGAGAGTAAGGCTTCATTGACCAACTTAAGACCCCTGATAACCAACCTTCCATTTTGGGGTACATAACGTATTCCAGCTCACAAGATGATATTTGTTCTTTCGGTCAACATTCACCCAAAGAAAATTTCTCAATCTCTTTAGTCACCATTGCTAAGATATATAATAAGGGTGCCGTTGGCATACGAATGCATCCGTAGCTGTAGAGGTAAGGTTCACCTTCAAATTTTATCATGGTATATAATTTTGATGTAAAATGTTCTTAGGAGTATCTCAAAATCTATTTTTATATCTAATTATAAAATTTTAAATTTCAAAAATGGTTAAAATCAAGTAGATCTATTAACATATAAAAATCTTGAAAATGGACGGTGTAAATAATATGTTGTAAAATGCACTATTTCTGAGACTTGAAATCTTTTTATTTTTCATGGTCATACATCTCAATGTCCAGATGATCAATCAAAGGGTTTTTCAACATTAAAACTACCTTTTCTGATCGAGTTTTTAGGTGCATCCGAAGTTTTACATTATAAAGTTGCATCCTTATATAAACTTTTTCCATATAATAAAGACATCAGGTAAATAGGAACTTTAGCATGGGAAGATTCAATCATAATGACTCTTACACCCCGCAATAGAAACTTCATCTTCCATAGGTCAAGTTTCACATGCATCCTCTTCAAGGCTGGATCCCAAACCAACCTCGGCAGTCGAGTGTTTGAGACTGGCAAACCGAGGTATTCGATAGGAAAAAAAACAACATTGTGCCCTGCTACAGATGCAAGCGAGTGCACAAGAGCATCTGAACAGCCAGCCCCAATCGCCAAAGTTTTCTTGAAATTAACTTTAAGCCCAAAACCTAACTCACAACATCAAAGAAAATTAGTGATGTACCTCAAAGCTTAAAGCCTTCGGACACCTTAAAGCCATTAAGTTTTCCCAGCCTTCCACCTTGGATATCATGAAACTAAAAGCTTCAACAATCAAAGTGAAAAAGAATGGGGATAAAAGATCACTCTGTCGGATTCATCTCAATGTCCTAAAAAAACATGTAGGGGAATGGTGGGCGCTCGAGAGGCAACCCCACATCCATCTCCTCCATTTCAAATAGATGACGCGCCTCTTTATAGCTTACTGCTAATAAGGAGGGATGAAAATATGGCTTACAGTTCTGTTCTGGATTTCACTTCTCTCAAAATAAGAGGGATACACACTAGGGAACTAGGGAGAAAAGTAAAGTACTATTGTTGTAGTCAGTAAATTCTCTTCCATGTCACCTCACTACGTCGACAAAAAAAAATTGAAATAATTATATCCTCCTACTTACTCCCTCAGTGAAAACCAAGCAATGAATACTTTTTGGATTTCGAACTTTGGGTATTGGCCTACTCAACATGCTAATAAGCATAAATAAAATAAAATAAATTGAATACACACCATAGAAGTGCCTTAACACAACCATGCACTGTGATTGAAATTTAACTGTGATTTTGAGACAATCACATCATTTGGCTCAATTTTTTTTTTTTTTACTTTTGGTAACCACTCAGTTACTTATTTTAAAGTGGATTTTTAAATTTCAGATTACAAAAGTCCTCTAAGTGTGTTCTAATATGAAATTTGTTTGCACCATGCCTATTATATTATTATTATTATTATTATTATTATTATTATTATTATTATTATGATTTTGGTAGATCAATAGAGAAAGAGCTCCCTACCATGGTAAAAATAAAACTCAAGATGTCATATTATGGCACCCTTTTAAATAATAAAAAAGTATCTTAAGTGTATTTCAAATGTAAACTTTGTTAACACTGTGCCTATATATATATATATATATATATCTATATATATATATATATATATATATATATATATATATATATATATATATATATATATATATATATAGATATATATATACACACACACACCAATACCTATAGCTGAAAATGAACATTGATTTCGCATATGCTCATCACGGCTCAAAGTTCAGCGTACAGTCACGATTGTCCGGTAGTGTTTCAATTTTCATTTTTTCTATAAATTGGAATGATTTGAAATTTGGAGCGTGTGTACTTCTTAGTGAGGCGCACCTAATAAAAATATGCAAAAAGTATTTCGTAAAATATAAATTGACCAAAATATCCCAATAAATTTTCAGAGGTATTTTGGTTAATTTATATTTTACAAATTATTTTTTTATATTTTTACTAGAATATCCCCTTTTTGATGAATACAAGCTCCAAATTTTAGATCATTCCAACTTGTAAAAAGTGTGGTGAACTTTGGACGGTGATGAGCATAGACGAAATCACTGTTCATTTTCGCCTATAGATGTTGCGTAGTGTTTTCCTATATATAGAGCCGAGGCAGGTAACGTCCAGCCCTATATGATGCAAAAGGTCGGGTGTATTCAGGACACAACTACCCTATGGAAAAATGTTTATCCCCATATGACATAAACGGTCGGGTGTATTCTGTCTATCCCCGTATTGACGTAAAAGAGTCGGGTGTATGGTCCACTGCTGCATGACGCTAAACTGCTTAGAGGATTCTATGGTTGCATGAGTTCAAATTGCTAACTAACCTTCTTTTTCGAAATATCTTTCTCTTTTCAAAATTTTCAATATATGTTTATGATTTCAAAAACTTTAATTTCTTTTTTAAAATCGTAACTTATCCTTGCTCCGGGCTCTATTTAATTCTCCTCTTACTTTCAAAATTTCTAAAAAGTATTTTAAAACAAAGGAGCTTGGATACCCGTATATGATGATTACCACGTTTGCCGCGTTGCTACCTCGTCTCTCACTTCAGATTCGGCCGAACAAGTCTCTTCCTATAGAAAGCCTTTTCCTATAGACAACCTTAAGAAACTCGAAGGAGATCAAATAAAATGCCAGGGTTAAAAATTCAAATTGTGAAAACCCCGGAAGTTAAGTGGCATGGCCAGAAAATCCAACTCAAGTTTCAAGCTTGTGTATCTCGTCGACATCTCACGCCAAAAACCCTAAGAGGAAAAATACCATAGGTGGGCGCTCTCGATGAGCGTAATGACTTGGAAGGATAGTTGGTGTGCCCTCTGACCACGTGACCTCAGGAAGAAATCTTTGACGTTCACCTGCCCCTCGAATGACAGGGAACGCCAGAGTGTCTACTTCTTTGCCACTCACCTGTCTCTCAAATGACAGGCAGCGCCAAAGAGGGGCAATTGTAGACATCTCATTTTAAATCTGGCAAATTCTATGGTTTCTTGATTTCTTAGGACCACACTTAACCTAGTAAACTCAAATCCATAATTCACAGAATCTACCTTGTGACCCAGAACCAGTTTGCCTGTCGAGAACCCTGCTGGAACCCTGTTTTGACCCAGATTTTTGTAAATGCTCAGTTTTATTAAACAAATCATTAAAAATAGTAAAAAAATCCGTTTTGACCCAAATTTTCTCTGAGAACTTTATAAGAGGCTGATGAACACACCAGAAATGATAACTCTCAATTTTGACAAAAATTGGTGTATGCGACATGAAGCGTGCCACCCAGGCGATACGACTCGTGCCACCCAGCCTTGGGCGACATAGAGCCTGCCGCCTAGGCGACACAAAGAATTCCACCCAAATCCGTGACTCTCAGAAATTTGACGTTTGACTGGGATTTTCTTGTTACATGTGCTTATTTTTCCCAATAAGTTTTGACCCCTATAATGCCTCTTTTCGTGGTCATTTGAGAGGAGCCTTGAGACGAGAGAGAAAAACCCTAGCAGAGACGGAAAATATGATTAGAGATAGAGAGAGTTACAAGAGAGAAGAAAAAACCCTAGAAACTGCTTTAGAAACTCGGGCCTCCTGAGGGAAAACCTGAGTTTGAGAAAACCTAGACCTAAGGCACAACCACCCTTGATCTACTCTTAGAGCACAACCACCCTTCTTCAACCAGAGACTTTCTGGTGAACATCGGACTCAGAGAGACAAAAGAGGATTTGTTCTGATACCGGCGACCCCTAGAAGGCTCGGGAGTTCGGGGCCATCTGGCCCCGGTCAGTATCACTTTTTTCTTTATTATTCTTCTTTTATGGTTTTAATTCCATTTTGATTTGTTTATTTGCTTTAAAATCGTATTTTCGTGTCTTGGATCATGTTGGCTCTACCACAGATCTGAGAGTAGATCTACTCGTTTCTGGGCATATCTGAACTCGATTTGTCCCACTTTCTTTACCATAATAAAACCTCTATGGTCATATGAGTATAACTGCCGACTATACTGTCCATCGTTGCATGATGTTAAACTGCTTAGAGGGCTCTATGGTTGCAGGAGTTTAAACTGCCAACCAACCTTGTTTTTCGAAATATCTTACCCTTTCAAAATTTTCACTATATGTCTTGTGTTTTCAAATAATTTAATTTCTTTGTTAAAATCGTAACCTGTCCCTGCTCTGGGTTTTATTTCAAATCTCCCCCTATCTTCAAAATTACTAAAACATCTTTTACCCCTACATGATGAGTACCGCGTTTGCCGCGTTGATGCTCGTCTCTCACTTCGGATTCGGCCTGACAAGTCTCTTCCTATATAAAACCTTTTCTATAGACAGCCTTCGAAAACCCTAAGTAGCTCAAAGAAGATGTCAGGGTTAAAAATTTTCGAACTGCAAAACCCCTGAAGTTAAGTGGCATAACCAGAAAATCCAACTCGAGTTTCAAGCTTGTACAACTCATCCACATCTCACGCTGAAAACCCTAGGAGGAAAAATACCCTAGATAGGTGAGCTCAATGAGCGCAATGACTTGAAGAGATAATTGGTGTGCCCTCTGACCACGTGACCTCAGGAAGAAATCTTTGATGTTCACCTGCCCCTCGAAGGACAGGAAACGCCAGAGTGTCTACTTCTTTGCCACTCACTTGTCCCTTTAAAGACAAGGAGTGCCAAAGAGGGGCAACTGTAGACACCCCATTTTAAATCTGGCAAATTCCATGGTTTTCTGAACCCTTAGGATCACACTTAACCTTGTAAACCTATTTTTTTGGATAAGTACGTGTTGGTTATGTTAGTATATTCTCCCCAGTGGATTTTGACCCCTATAAACCCCCTTTTCGTGGTCATTTGGAGAGAGAGAGAGAGAGAGAGAGAGAGAGAGAGAGAGAGAGATCAAACCCTAGGAGAGAATAGATAGAGAAAAAAAATATGAGAGACAAGAACCCTAGGGAACAGAACAGATAGAGATTAGAGAGAGAAAAAAAAACAGAGAGAGTTACACAAGAGAGGAGAAAACCCTAGAAACTGCTTCAGGAACCCGAGTCTCTTGAGAGAAAAACTAGACCTAGGGCACAACAACCCTAGATCTACCCTTAGGGCACAACCAGCTTTCTTCAACTGGAGACTTTCTAGTGAACACCCAACTCAGAGAGACAAAAGAGGACTGGTTCTGATACAGGTCAGCCCTAGAAAGATCAGGAGTCCCGGACCATTCGACCTGATTCCGTATCGTTTCTTACTATTTTATTATTTATTTTATGCTTTTATTTCATTATTAATTTTTATTGCTTTCTATTTCGTGTTTCATATTCGGATCAATGCCGACGATGCCACTGATCTGAGAACAGATCCACTCGTTCCTGGGCGGATTTGGCCTCAGAACAGAATTCAATTTTCCCCTCATTCTCTATCATCTGTTTTTAAAATCAGTTTATGATGTTTAGATCTGAGGGATCTTCCTCTGAAGATCTCTTTGATTTTGAACTATAAACAGTTTGGTGCCTACCGTGGGGGCAAAATTTTCGAAAAATTGGTTCGCAATTTAGGCTCATGCCACCGAGGAGCATTTCTTTTTGATTTTTTTTGAAATTGTTATTGTTGGAAAATGGGTTGGCAATTGAGGCTCATGCCACCAAGAAGGATTGTCTTTTTTATTTTTTTCTTTTTTGAAATTTTGGAAAATTAGTTGGTAGTTTAAGCTCGTGCCACCAAGGAGCAAATTATTTTTTTATTTTTGAAGTTTTCGAAAATTGGTTGGCAGTTTAGGCTCATACAACCGAAGAGCGTTTTATTTTAAAAGTTAATAAAAATATATGAAAATGATCATAAAAAACCATGACAAACCATGTTTGATCCTTGGAAGTCCCCAAATTTAAGTGGGGGCATATTTTGACAAAAAACAGTTTGGCCGACACAGGGTGTGTCACCCAGGCGGCACTGGTTGTGTTGCCCTGCTAATTTTTTTTTTTTGTTGTTGAAGGTTTGGGAATAAAAACAAGGAGGTTTTGACAAAAAAAACTTGGGCGACATCAATGGTGTCACCCATACAAGTTGGGATTTAAATGGGATATGAGAGATGTGGGCGACACGTGTAGTGTCGCCCACACAGGGCAAAAAAAATATTTATTTATTTATTTTATTATTATTATTTTTTTTTACTTTTGGGAAACTTGGTTGGTAGTTTAGGCTCATGCCACCATGGAGTATTTTTATATTTTTGAATTTTTTTAAAATTTTCTGAAAAATTGGTTGGCAGTTTAGGCTCATGCCACCAGGGAGCGTTTTTATTTTTTTGATTTTTTCTTGAAATTTTCTTGAAAATTGGTTGGCAGTTTAGGCCCATGTCATAGAGGAGCATTGTCTTTTTTATTTTTTATTTTATTTTATTTTTGAAATTGGTTGGTAGTTTAGGCTTGTGCCACGAAGGAGCGTTTTATTTTAAAACTGGATACAACCATTGTATGAGATCACTATATATATATATATATATATACATATATATGGGAATGATTTCATGTAACGGTTGTATAGTAGTATAATGCAACCACACATTTAGAAAATCATATATTTTGGCATTTGTATGACCCCAAATTTTATACGCACATTCTCTTCATCCTTATAATCAATCCTACGAAAACAAAATTCAATTTGCACCCTAGATATTGTCAAAATTAGTACCCATTTAATAATGATCCTCGACCATATATTTGGTGAATTTCAAGGTCGAGGCCTTAAAAAATTTAAAATTATTTTTCTCTTTTTTAGCATTATTAATCTAATGATGATAAGACTATATAAAAATTTTGGGACTAAAAAAGTCCTTCTGAGGCCTATATCTAACCATCTCAATAAAATGGACGGCTTATATTAATTGAGTTAGAATAAAACTTTTCTAGTGCATTTTTCCAAAATAATTTTTTTTTATGATTGTTCTTTAGAATGAAAAGAGTGTACTTTTAAAAATTCGTGTCAAACAAATGTCTCTAATATGGTTTTTGAAGATGATTACTTATGATACAACCATTGAATGAAATCATTCCCCATATATATATATATATATATATATATATATATATATATATATATATATATATATATATATATATATATATCGGTCTAGGCGGTATTCTCAAACAAAAAATTGATAATCAGGAACAATTACTCAGATATACTTCTAAGGTTTGGAATTCCACACAAAGAACTATTCAATGGTCAAAAAAGAACTTTTAGCCATTGTCCACTGTGTTTCTAAATTCCAAAGTGATATTCTTAATCAACCATTTCTTATACGAACTGACTACAAAGCAGCCAAAGATAGTTTGCAAAAAGATGTTCAAAATTTGGTTTCTAAACAAATATTTGCTCGATGGCAGGCTATATTATCTGCCTTTGATTTTTCAATCGAACACCTTCCCGGGTCTTCAAACTCCCTACCTGACTTTTTAACCCGTGAATTTTTGCAGGGGGAGCAACACTGACGCAAACGCCGAATCACCACTGTCCCTAGCATTGCAATTGTTTGAGGAGAATAAAAATAATAATATTTTACTTTCACCTTCACCTAGTCCAATGGGTTCTCGAGGCACTTCTCGCCGAGACAAACAACCCATGTCGAATATATATATATATATATAGTCAATAGTGAAGAACTCTTTTGCCCATGGTAAAAGTAGAACTCAACTCTTCTAGCTATAATAAAAGTAAAACTCAAAATGATACGTTGTGACACCCAACTACACTGACCACCTAACCCAAAGCCATGTCCAGCGCGTGCGCTCCCATTAAAGAAATGCCTGCTCTCTACACTTCCTTAATCTACACTCTCACCTTACAAAATTGACACCATTTCAGCATTGTAGGCATCAACGAGCACATATCAAAAGTTGAAATCAGTACTAATTCGTTACTTATCTGAGTAGCATTTCCTTGTCTTATTGAAAAGGCAACAAAGAATTCATGGGATTTTCTTGGAATGGTACACAAAAATTTGCAAAGATACTGCACAGGCTCAAGTTTTTTACATCTTTTTCAGCTTTTTCTCGGTTGAAAAAAGCATAAATTTACATACACATGTGCAGAGTGAGAAAATATTTCATGCTCCCATAGGTGCATGCTGTGCATATGCTTGTGAGAAAAACTCGATTCAAATACTTACAACCCATTGATCAATCTCAAAAAAGAAAAAGGAAAAAAATTAATTTGCACTTTATATGTGATTGAAAAAGTGACGTCTGGAAGATTGGCTACGAACCGTCGAATTTTTTGAGGGAAAGATCTGGATGTTCAAGCAGTCAAAATCTAATTTCATTTGCCCTTGTATTAATAATCTAATAATAGTTAGATTGATCCCAAAAAAGTTTAACAATAAAATCCTCCAAAATATATAGATCCCAAAATTTTGGATCAATAAAATCGGCCAAAATATCTATTTAGCCTGAGGGAATTTTCTTACAGTATACTCCAGCGGAAGCATGCTATGCGCTCTCATATGTACATATGTCAGGTACATCCAATCACAGTTCTCTCTGCGCTTCCTCACACCTAACATGTTCGGGACGTCCACTGAATCCCTAAAACCAAATTTTCCCTTTTTCGGTAATCAATTTTGACGCAACAGGGATTTAATAAAGAATAATTGTTTCCTGTGGGCTGGACCTCATTTCTACAATATGCGGTCGAAAGAATAGAGCTGGATGCAAAAACGGGGTCCATCACAAAACAATTGAAATTAACCTTCCAAATGTTTTTTTAATAAAATTATTCTTTGTAATTTTAATTTTATTATTATAATTATTATATTCACAATCTCCATGTTAGAGATTACATGTCTTTAAAAATTAAGTCCAAGAATCCATTTAAAAAATAGATTTTTGAGAGACGCCTCATTTCTACATGGACTCATAGAAACTGTAATTTTATGCATAAAAAATTGTTTCATGCCGGCTAGACAGCATTTATGCAATACTAAGGTATAAAACATCCATTTTAAAAATAGATGTAAATAGGTGGTCCATTTAAAATTAAGTGTAACTACCTGTTCAAATGTTTTTTTAATATAATTATTATTTCTAATTTTTAAATTTATTTATTTTTTTATATTCATGATCTCCATCTTAAATATTATATATTCTCTAAAAATTAAGATTAAATTATATTTATTGTCAAACTTACATTTACAGGCTGGACGCGTGTACTTAATGAATATACCTGCTATTTAGTGCAGCACTTATTCCATGAGGGGATGGTGCAACACCAGGCCAAGGCAAATAAAATCCTTAAACAGAATCAACGGCCACGATAGACAGACAAATTAGTGGGTTGCCCAATGTCCAGACGTTCCATCCAATAACCAATGAAACAAGAGAGACTGGAGGTTGAACAGATAAGGGAGATGGTTTTAATGGTGACTCGATGAGTCTTGAAGGCAGAAGCTGACAATTCATACTTTCAAAGACAAAACTCTTGACTAGGGCAACTGGACCTTGAACGACAAAATTTCTTTCCATCTTGTTGGGCCTATCATTTCATGGTCTTTTACTTTTAAATACAGAACCCTAGCCAGACCTCTCCCTCTATTATTTGCAACTACCCTAGCCAGACCTCTCCCTCTGTTATTTGCAACTACCCTAGCCAGACCCCCTCCCTCTGTTATTTGCAACTATTAAGATAAGGGTGTGGTTTCTATAAGCTTGTAACCTTAAACAATTCAAATTTTATCATAATATATAATTTTGATATAAAATGTTATTAGGATTATCTCAAAATCTATTTTTATTTTTAATTATAAAATTTTAAATTTTAAAAATAGTTAAAATCAAGTAGATTTATAAACATATGAAAATCTTAAAAATGGATGATATAGATAATATGTTGTAAGATGCACCATTTTTGAGATTCAAAATCTTTTTATTTTTCATAATCATACATCTCGATGTCAAGATGATCAATCACAAGGTTTTTCAATATTAAAATAACCTTTTTCGATAGATTTTTGAGGTGCATCTATTGTTTTACATTTTAAGGTTGCAACCTTATATAAACTTTTTCTTTAAGATAAAGGGCCCTTATTATAGTTTTAATTACTAAAAAGTACCTCTACTTTTTTCTTTTTTAAAATTTTCATATAAATATGTATTTTATATTTTCCAAAAAGATTTTGTGGAAGACTTCTTTCTATTCTTCATGTTTGTCAAGATACGAACTTTTCTTACCCTTCGATTTAAAATCTCTGGATTTTAGTTTTGAGATAGGCTCGCTAAATGTAGTATTCAATCAAGAATATTAATAGTATCATCAAATTATTATTATTATTCTGGGTAATTCAGTGGGGATGACGAACCCCTATCATTTTTTAAAAATTGTTAGTGGTTTTTTAATTCGTCCGGTGAGAATGGAAGCGTACACATTAGCTGAGACACAAATTATGCTACCATTAGCTGAGGCACAAATGATGCTACCACTAAGACGTCAACCCCATTCTCCTATCATCAAATTCTTGACAACAAATTCTTCCAACATAACAGCTTTCTCTGCAAAAGACCAAGAGATTGCGTATTATTTCAAATACAACACAAACCATGAAATCATCAAATAAAATAGGGCAATTACAAGGAAAGTGAGATAGAGATTGAAAACGACGGGGATTTTTTTTAAAATGTTTTTTTCACCTTTACTGGGGAGTATCTTCACGGACCCTAGTTGAATTTCTTGGATTACACATGATTAGAGAGAAAACCACTAGCAATGAGCATTTTAAGTCGTTTTCCCCTCTTAAAAAAGTTTATGGGAGGTTATTGATCATCAAGGTCGATTACGACTGCTAAATTACTAATGACTGTGATCTTTCTTGAGGCCTTGATCATCCTATTTATTTTTTTCCTTTCATGCATTTACCATACCTCCCCAATGACCTATTGGCGTATAAGTCCCATAATATTTTCAATTAAGCTTAAACAATTTTTTTTTTTCGATCTTTAATGCTCACGTGCTGACTTTCCCATATCTCTACCCTTCGTTTGGTTTTATTTTATTTCACTTTTCAAACCCAAAGCCCAATTTTGTTAATGGACTAATTCCCCATATAGAGATTCCATTTATACACCGCTACCTAGAGTTGAAGTTGCACTAAAAAAGAGTAGGGAAGAGATGGCTAAAAGATGGCTTAGCATAATCCAGCCCCCTACTTATGGCGACTCCATAACAATTTTAAGCATAGATGGTGGAGGGATAAGAGGGATTATTCCTGCAACTATACTCGCCTTCCTTGAGTCTCAGCTTCAGGTACCAACTAACCATTTCAGTCCATGCCCTTTTCTTCTATATTTACTTGTATGCCTCAAACAGGGATGGCAAACTCGGCCCGTTCAACTCGGAAACAGCTGCTAAAACCCGAACCGGACCTTAGCCGTTCCGGTTTTAACTGGGTTTGGTGGTTGCCGGGTATTCTAAAAAATGTTCAAAAAATATAAAATTACAAAAAATAACGGATTTGTTTGTAATATGTTTTTGAATGTTTTTTTTTCATTTTGACAAAGATTGGAAAGTGTTTTGGCCATGAATATTTATTTTTATGGTTTCCCATCTGTTTTAGAAATTTTTGAAAATACTCCTTGGCACAAATCGATTTTTTAAAATTCATTTTTTTTTTCATTTGGATGTGTTTTTTTTAATCATGCTTTACAATATATTTTTGAAATTTTTTTTGTACTTTTTCTATTTTTTTAATACCTTTTTACCAGCTGGCACCTATCCGGTTAGGCCCTTTGAACCGGCTAGTTTACTGGTTTCTTGGACCCGGCCCTTGGCCGGTTTGGGAGGACGGTTCGATATTTCCATCACTGGCCTCAATTTTTTGGCATAAAGGATGAGAGAGGGAGAAAACGATTATGTTAGTTTTGTCATTTCCTAACTAAATTCATAGCTTGAATTGTTATATTTTACTTTAAAAAATACCATCATTTTTCACTTTTCGTTCAATAATTCCATATATTTGGCCAAACCAAAAAAGTATCAAACCTAGGTCAGCTCGGAGCTGCAAAAACAAAAGAGAAGCAAAATCAATTTGTAAAATGTGTTCCTTAAGGGAAGCGTTTCATTTAAACAGAAACTTGATGGTGAAGAGATGAGAATAGCCGATTACTTTGATGTAATTGCAGAAACGAGCACCAAAGGCCTTGTAACAGCCATGCTCACTGCTCCGGGCGATGACAACCGCCCTCTTTTCGCTGCGAAAGATATAACCTCCTTTTATCTTGAACACTGTACCAAAATCTTTCCTCAGAGGAGGTAATGCATATTCTCGTTACTACAAACCATAACTAATACCAACAATCATGTAAACAAATCTTTTGTTTCTCTGTACTGCCATACAGAGGACCTTTTGCCTCTTGCCTGAAGTTCCTAAACGCAGTGGTTGGGCCCAAATACAATGGAAAATACCTCCATGATGTTGTCAAAAGGAAGTTGGGGGACAAGAGCATAGCCGAAACTTTAACCAATGCAGTGATTCCAACTTTTGACATTAGACGTTTGCAGCCCATCATATTTTCCACCTACCAGGTAATTTATTACCTTTGCATTTCTGCCTTTTATTTCGTACCACACACATATACGGGCTTCCTAATCTATTGATGTGCACCAAATTTGGTGAGTTTCTAGTAGTTTTCTTTTATCCTTTCATTTCATTTTTCTCTCTCTTATGGTAAGTGCTTTACCACGAATACTTTAGGCCTTGACTAACCTTTTCATTTGTTTCCCATAAATTATTGGGACAATTTAAAACAACTGCCAAAACTATATAACTTACCCCCAACCTAACTTTTTCTCTCATTTTTTTCTCTAAAAGATACTTTCTATGCAAAAGCCCCCAACCAAAATAAAAAAAAAAAAAGTGTCTATACTACTTTCTCTTACTTTTACCTTACTCACGCCTCTTTCTCCTCTATCCCACCAAAATAGGGTGTTCCGGCACCGTGTAAATGTGGTCTGGCAGTAGCGCTCCGGCACTTTGTAAAGTTCGGTATGACAGTAAGGCTTTCGTACTGTGTAAAGTACGGTCTGACAGTAGGGCTCTGGCACTGCGTAAAGTGTGGTCTGGCAATTGAAAAGGGCGTCCGCTTCGGCAATGTGCTACTCGAGTCCAAAAGTCAATTTCAAATCTATCCAAAATGATTTTTGTGTAGAGAAAGGGCATTTCTATCTAAAAAAATGAACTTTTTCTATTAGGAGGTATTTGTATAGAAGGTCTGTTTTGGAGAAAAAAAATGAGAGAAAAAAATTAAGTTGTAGGTAAGTTGCATAGAAAGTGTGATCTTAGTTTTTTTTTTGTCTTTTTTTTTTTTACAATTTTTTCTAAATTATATGCATGGTAATTTGGTATTCCTCGGAAATATTTTGAAAACAACAAAGTCAATGGTTACCAACGTTTAGGGTCCCATTACGTGATGGAAATAAACGTGTGGTAGACTAATGCATCACACACTTCCGAGTGCATACACTATGTTCCGTCGAGAGCATATTATGTATCTACCCCCTTGGGCAAATCACTTTCTTGGAGATTGTTTTTATTTTTTTGTTGAAATTTTGGGATTCATTGTGATCTTCAAAGAAAAAAAAATTTTGGATTTTGAGTTATTGAATATTTAGATCATTTCCACTAAAAATTGGAATGTTCCATTGTAATCTTGAGGTGCCATTTTCTTTAGGCACATGAGAGAGTGAGGAGTTTTTTTTTGTTTTATTTTATTTTCTTAAATTTTTTTTTATTTGAGGCCGGTTTTTTTTTTTTTTTTTGGTAAGTATTTGAGGTTGGTTTCGAGGTTCTGGAGTTAACATCGTCAAAAACTTATGGTCTAAAAGATATCCATAGTATAAGTTTTGAAAGAGAGAGTAGATGGATATTACTGTTGGAATTGGCAATCTTTGAAGTTTTTGGGTTTTTTTTTTTAAAAACTAGAAACTCACAAAAACTACCTGTTTTTGTTCCACTCAATTGGTTTTTCTTTTTTCAAATCTAGAAAATAATTAGTCGGTATACTATGAGATGTACATCAAGTCAATGTACTGGATCGATGTGTTGGATGTTGATAAAATGAGAGTGTTCCAAGTTATAACTACATATGTTCAGTCCGAACAACTCTTAAAACATCACCCCCCAGCTCAATTATGTGGCGCTAATGGGCCCTATGGCTAATACTATTCTCGAAGTCAGTCAGGTCATTGTATAATTACCGAAAATGATTATGATGCTTATGTATGGTGAAGATTATTAAGCCCACTGTATCAGGTAAAACTTGTTAAATCTTAGAAGCATGTGTGTCTTCCTGCAGGTAAAATCTCACAAATCCAAAAATGCCGTGCTCTCAGATATTTGCATTGGCACATCTGCCGCTCCAACTTACCTTCCTGCCCACTATTTCGAGACAAAAGGGTCAAATGGGAAGCTGAAGAGCTACCACTTAGTTGATGGTGGGGTAGCTGCCAATAATCCAGTTAAGGCCTTCGATTATTGAAGATCTAATGAATTTTTTTCTGTTTTCCTTTTTTCATTTTTTTCCTCCTGCTCAATAGGTGTGGACGAATTTTCAAATGAATTTGAATCAAATTTCTTACTTCATTGGATTTCTAGTTGTTATTAGTAGGCTTTGTAGAGAAAAAGGGTGTGTGTATCAAGTGTCAATCATAAACAATCAATAGGCACATTCAGCACATGTGTTAAAAAGCCCTGTGATGGTCTGAAAACCTATTATCCTCCCTATTATCCTCCGTGCTTATGAAATTTTAAGCTAAAAAAATGGTGCAGATTAATTAGATTTACAGACACATGAATATCTTGAAAATGGACGATCTGGGTAATATGTCACGAGACAAAAAAATTTTATAAGTTAAAATCCTTTTTGTTTTTCATAGCCATACATCCCAGATGATCAATTAGAAGTTTTTCTAGCATTGAAACTATTTTTTTCATCGGATTTTTGCGATACATGTTACTTCTATAGTACATGGTCAACACCTTATATAAACTTCTTCTAACAATAATTTCCCTTTTCATGTATACGTAAAGTAGGGTGGCAATGGACCAAGCCTGGGCTGGGCCAACGTTGGCCCTAGCCGGCCTAAGAGGGCCCGGCCTAAGCAGGGCCTAATGAAAAAAGAAAAAGAAAAAGGAGAGGGCTAGGCCGAAGCAAGCCAACTTTCACTAGCTGCCGACCCGGACCTACCCTCGACCGTAGTTGCCTGGCCCTCTGGCCACATTTTTTGGTCTAGGCCATAGTTGTTTAGGGCTGGGCTGCTCTGGCTAGGCCAAGCCAATACTAGTAGGCCCATTGCCACCCTTGTCATAAAAGTATCACCCTTTAACAACCAAAGTAAGGTGTACTTTCAAACCTTGTTGAAATACATAATTTTGGTATTAGAAATTCCTATGATGCCCAAATACTTCATTTTCACATCTAATTATGAAATTTAAAACTCCAAAAGTATGGTAGAATGAGCAGAACTATGATCACCTGAAAATCTGAAAATAGACAGTCCATAAAATATATTAAAAGATGCACTATTTTTATCACTTGAATCCCATTTTGCGTCATATCCATATATCTCAAGGTTAAAATGATTAATTGGAGGGTTTTCTAACATTAAAATAATTATTTTTTATAAATTTTTGAGGTGCACCTTACTTCTATAGTACAAGACACCTGATATAAACTTTTTCCATACATAAAATGCCTCATGAGGAAACATTGAAACTAAGATGAGATCGCTGGTTTAATTGTAGAACCATTTTGTTCCCATAACAATTGGCTTCTTTTTAGGAAATAATGAGTTTGTCTTTTCTTTTTAGTATTTTTTTCTTTTTTTACAAAGTGTTTTTGCACAAAACATGTCAGGAAAGTTTACCTCAATTTTAAGAAGGGAATTTAACAGAAAAAGATTCCTTGTGATCTCTCTTGGCACTGGTTCACACATATCTTGTGAAAAGTATAGTGCTCATGATGCAGCAAAGTGGCGGGTTTTAGGTTGGTTATACAACAGGCCATTAGTTGATACCTTTCAACAGGCCAGTGCAGACATGGTGGACATCCAAATGAGTGTTGTCTTTCAAGCCCTTTATTCTGAACGTAGTTATCTTCGAATTCAGGTAAGTACACATTAGTCTCCCTCTCATGAAGATGTGCATTCGTGTATATGCATATATTCTTATTTGCAGTTGTAATTTTTTTTTTTTTTTTTGGGTAAATTAGTGGACCAGAAAACTCCCTACCTGGTTTTCAATAATCCAAGATAGAAAAAATTGCATCATACTATTTTACAACCCTACAATATGGCAATTACACCACATCATGAAGTAAAGAAAGATGAAAGAAAACTACATAATGTATGTATTTGGGTTTTTCTAGAGCGCGTATACTGTGCTTCCTCGGAAGCATAGTTCAGTTCTACTCCCTTGGTCATATGACCTACTTGGGAGGATTCTTTCAATCTAAAATTTTGGGAACCACCTAAGAATCACAGGATGATTATTCTCAAAAAAAAAAAAAATGAAATTTGAGTTTTCCAACACTTAGATGTCACCCTCTTCTATTCGGTCTTGGAACATAATTTTTTTCAAGTGTTTAGAGGTGCAAATAGAAAATAGTTTTATTGCAGTTAATCTATAGGTTTAAGAGGTTATATCTCCAATATTTAGGAGACTAAAATTAATCCTAGGTGGGGTTTTACCAGAGAGAGTAAATTGAGTAGTAGATTCCCAATGGAGTAGAATATCATATGGCATTTTTTATGGTTTTCGTTATCATATGAGGTGCTTACTTGAACAAATAATCTACCACATATTCACATTTCTGAATACTAAAATATCACCGAGTTTATGTCAGAACTATAAACATGGAAACATTCAAATTTTACCCTCTACCAAAATAAACTCCACTTTTATTTAAATTTCATCACCTAGCTGAGATCTCTCTTTTATCTTGAAAAAGTAAAATAGAACCGTGAATCTTGATCGAATTATAATGGAGAAAGCATGATAAAAGGAGTACTACAGGGACTGAATTGAAATTATATTGTGAACTAAGTTGCAGTGTATTTTGATGATACATAAGTCCAACTGTGTACTACTGCTTGATGGGTGAGGTTCGTATAAGGTTGTAGAAGTAAGGTACATCTCGAAAATTTGCTTAGAGATATCATTATTTATCGGAAACTTTGTGATGGTTTCAAAATCTATTTTCATCTATTCTTATAAAATTTAAAATTTCAAAATTGGTATAAATCGAATAGATTACTAAACACTTGAAAATCTTTAAAATAAACCGTCCATAAAATTTGTTACAAGATGTACTATTTTTTGAATTTGAAATTCTTTTTTCATCGCAAAGTCGAAATGATCAACTAGAGAGTTCTCCAATATTAGAAAACTCCCTTCTGCAAGAATTTTGAATTACACGTTACTTCAATAGCATAAAGTTACAACCTTATATAAACTTTTCCATACTTTGATATCTCTACACTTTTTGTTTTTTTTTTACACACAAACTCTCACTCTTCACAAACTTATATATTTGTCTTCCTCTTTCTCTCTCTAAAATACAACAACATATTTCTGCATATCTCTAGAATTCTCCATATTAACTGCTCTCTACAATTGTCTAGGCTTTATTCATGGGGACTCTACAATAAACCACCATCATCATCTTCATCATCATAGTCTTTTACAAGAGCCCATGCCCTGTTTATATGTGAATACCACATGAGCAAGCACTCATAGATGTAGATTGTTTGGCTTTTGGACAAAAAAATTTTACTTTCAGTTTACCCATTGCATTCAATTCCCTACAACACTTGGGAATTAACAATATCAAATTACAATTTGTTTTTTTTTGCTGCTCCCCTAAGAATTAATTTTCTCTTGGGAGAACGACGTATACTCTCTCTAAAAATTGCTATCCCAAATAATCCCCAGGGCTTATAAAAAACTTAAAAGAAAAAGGTTATTTAACCCCCTTGTTCATTTTATTTTTTATTGTTCAAATTACTCTATTTACTACTATTCTTTTTTCTAATAACCTCATCATCTATCTAGAGTTTGCAATTCCTCTTTTAAATTACTTTTGCGGTTCATAAAATGAGAGAGAGAGATAAATATTCACGAAAGGTTGCTAGAGAGAGAGGGAAGAAGAGAGCTTTTCTAGGATTTAGATAATATAGTGATTAAGAAAAAGTAAAGAAGGGTAGATTCTATAATTTAGACAATGAAGAAGGTAAGGAGGAGGTTAAACATCATTTTTTTTTGCTTAACTTTAGGGGTTTCCTGAGCTTTTTATAGTACCAGGGGGTTATTTAGAATTATAATTTTCTAGAAGGGGGGTATATGACATTTTAACTTTCACGTGACAATTTTTCAAAAAAGTGGGAACAAAAATTGGTTTTAGACAGTCATATTCTGGAATTTTTCACACACAACTGAATGTGTTTAGGGCCTTAATCATCTCTGTAGTTTATTTAAGAGTTGGATAGGTATTTCTATTTTCTTTTGCTAGCCCAAATAAAAAATAGTACTTCATGTGATATTGAAAGTCCTGACGTCTGTTATCGTTAATCTTGTTATTAGGATGATAATTTGACAGGCACTACATCCTCCGTTGACATAGCAACCAAGGAGAACCTAGAAAAACTTGTACAAATTGGTAAAGATCTTCTCAAGAAATCCGTTTCCAGAGTGAATTTGGAGACTGGTCTATTTGAGCCAGTGGAAAATGAAGGCACCAATGAGCAAGCCTTAATTAGGTGGAATAATATTCCCATCTACATTTGACATCACCAAATGAATCTTGACATTCATGCCATCATCCATTAACAACATTTATGTATCATTGTTTTTTGATTCTATGCTATTAGATGTTTTATTAATGGCACGTTTGATTGGAGTGAAATTACTTTCTAGAAACATTTTTACAAGAAAAAATTCTCTCATGTGGTTAAGTGTGGAGATATTTTCATATCAATTGGTCTTGCTGCATCTTTTTACATCAATAACTAATTGATGTAAAAATATTCGCTTACTTAATCACATGAGACAATGTTTTCATATGAAAATGTTTTCCGGAAAACAATTTCACAAAGTGCCTCCTTTTTTAATCGTTTCCTTCCTTTCTACTCTTCTATTTATTTGTTTATTTGCAAGTTTTTGACAAATTATTTTCTGGAAAATAAAGTAAAATATAAAGAAATGGGGTGCCAAACTCGAAGAATTACATTGTATTTAGAGCTAGGTCAAGTATTTCTATCATCTGTTGTATCAAGAGCCTAGCCTTGCTATTAGCAAAATGGATAATTATAACAAATACGAATTATGCTTGTAACCATGATTTCTAAGAAAACTCAACTCTCATCATGTTATGGTATTCTCTTGCAGGTTTGCAAGGTTGCTATCAAAAGAGAGGAGACTTCGGTGGCAGAGAACACGTCTCACACCAGTTTAAATAAGTTTACCAAGATAGTGCTAGAATAATGGAGAAGGAATTCATTAGTTTGTTTGTACTTTTCTTGGCCTTGAAATCCATTGAAATCTTCTAGTACGTGTTTGAGTGAGATGTGATCATAAAACATGTAGACTCAACAAAATAAATATCCTAGTTAGGGGCATGTTAGTCGATCCTATGTATGGCACTGACTTCATATAAGACAGAATGAGGTTAGAATGATGGATTTACAAAATATTTAGGTGCTTTTTAAATAAAAAGCAATTTCTTATAAAAATTTATATTTAGATACAAAAAGTTAATCTATGTAGGTGCTTTTTAAATAAAAAGCAATTTCTTATAAGAAGTTATTTCTAGATACAAAAAGTTAATCCATGTGCAAAATTTGAGAGTGAGAGAAGAGTGAATTCTTGTAGCCTTTGAGTGAATATTCTAGAGAGACATATGTTGGGATTGATTGCTGAAAAATCAGTAGGGTTTATAACATTTACAGCTATTGTGCAATGGAAACTACATAATATCTAAGCAAGAATATGGAATGAAAAATCCAGCAACATTCAACCACAGAGCATAAAGATTTAATGTGATTAGGTCACACATCGTGATCTACATCCACGGGAGAAATGTGCAAGACTTTACTTACTGATTTGGGAATAATACAAAGTGAAATCAAGCTCAAAATATCAATTTCCAGTAGCTATTTCTTACTCTAAACAGCGCCAAAAAACAAGGCACCAAGAACACTAAAAAATGGGTTATCGTTAACACTCTCTCACTAAAACAAGGCACACAGCAAACCCACAATGGAGTTTAAGCCTTTTGCTCACTTTCTCTTTAAAAAATAACGCATACCACGCTCCTAAGAGAAAACCCAATTACAGCCCAGTCTCTCTATCTTTTTCTTTTTCTTTCTCTCTCTAAACAAAAGGGTTTTAATCCCTTTAAAAGAGTAAAGTTCCTACAACACCACAACTATTGGATTAGATGCAATCCAATGGCCCAAAATAAAAGAGAGAAAGTTAAATAAAACTCCCACATATATGATTTGTTTTCATACATGTAACAATCTCACACTTGAAGACAAATCACAAAGTCTTTAAAATAATCACCAATGCACCACTCTCCATCCACCCGAGGTTATGTCTCCTCCAACCCTAAAAGTCTTCTACACATCATATTCTTTTTAGTTATGACAACCTTTATCAACATATCAGCAAATTTCTTCTCAGTGTGAATATGTTGGGGCATGATGCCAAATCACCATCCCATGTGGTATTCTCCTTCTTCTTTTGGCCATTTTTTTCATTTTGAATGGAGGCCCTTAAAAAATGGTCATATAGAAAAGTGGAACGCGCGGATGAGTTAGAGAAAAACACGCGAGTGTGTAAGAAAAGGGTGAAAATAGAGAGAGAGTTTTTCAGGGAAAATTTGGGGTTTCAGCGATAGAACCCTAGCGCTGGGCCACTCTTGTCAGCATTTCTTCGTGGTTACGGTAAATCAAAGAAAGGAGTCGACTGTAGGTAGTTTTGTGGTAGGAAGTTCTTTGTTTTTTAGCATTCCTTGATATTATATAAGGTAACTCTATATAACCCCAATCTTGTATGTTTTTCTCTTGATAGTGATACATATTTGCCATCTTGCCTGTGGACGTAGCCCATTTTGGGTGAACTACGTATATGTGCATGTCCCTCTCTATTTTTATTTGTGTTGTAGTTTGAAGATTTTCCATATTGATTGATTTTTTGTTTATATATTTTTCCCAATTATATTGCACTTGTTATTGCATCTTGGGTATGCTATTTTAGTATTGAAATCATAGGGGTGTAGTGCTCACTACATCTAATGGGATTTGAGATATCTTGATTTGGTCAAAAGAGGTCATTGGGTTATCCTGATTTACAACAAGTGGTATCAAAGCTCAAGGAGTTAGTGTAGTACTTTTGAAAAAATGACATCTCACAAGTTTGAGGTAGATAAGTTTAATGGGAAAGATAATTTTAAAATTGGAAATTAAAAATGCTAGATTTATTTGTACATCAAGGGCAACACGAAGCATTACTTAGAAAAGAAAAGAAACTGGTAAATATGATCAATGATGATTAGGATGAACTCGATATGAAGGCACGAGCCACTATTCGCTTGTGTTTAGCGAATGAAGTTTTATTAATATTGTTGGTGAAAGGATGGCAAAAGATTTGTGGGAAAAATTGGAAAGTTTGTATCAAACAAAATCTCTCACAAACCTATTTTTCTTAAAAAGAAAATTTTATTCCTTGAGAATGAAAGAATGTGTTAATGTGTTGCAGCACTTGAATTAGTTTAATAACCTCATTTGTCAACTTGAGAGTATTGATGTGAGAATGGATGGTGAAGATAAAGCTGTCACCATGCTTTCTTCATTGCCAGAAACCAATTATGACCTTGTTACTACATTGAGTTGTAGTAAAGATGATTCTATTGATTTGGGCTCGATGTGTAATGCTTACTTGCCGATGAACTTCGAAAGAAAGCATCTTTGGGAAGTTCGGTAGAATCGAAGACGAAAGCTCTTGTGGCAAGAGGTCGATCGAATGAACAAGGTGATTCATCAAGGAATCATTTAAGAAGTAATTCAAAATTTCGATCAAAATATATAGGGCCTAATAACAAGAATGTGTGTTGATACTGTGGGAGGCCCGGTCATATAAGAAAGAATTGTTTTAAAAGAAATGAAGTGAATTCTTCCAAAGTTCCTAATGCACGATGTGAAAAGTCAAGTGAATCCAAGAATAAAACAAATCAAGCTGAAGAGTCTACATCCGATTTTATTGAAGATGAAGATTGATGGTGGTATTTAATTCAATATTCTATCAAAATTGGATACTTGATAGTGGAGCTAGCCATCCCAAATGCCCCCATAGATCATGGTTGTACTCTTATGAGTCATGTGAAGGAGGATCGATATCCATGGGTAATAATTCCACTAGCAAGGTGGTTGGAATGGGTTCAGTTCACCTAAGGAAGTTTGATGGGACTATTCGGGCAATTAAGGATGTTATGCATATGTCGAAACTAAAAAGAGCTTGATTTTCCTCTCTTCTCTAGATTCGGAAGGTTATAAGTTCACCGGTCAAGGTGGAGTAATCAAAGTTTAAAAAAGGGCTTTAATTGTGATGAAATGAATCCTAGTTGGGAGCTTGTACAAGTTATTGGGAAGTACAACAATAAATGATGAAGTTAATTCCATGGTCGAAGCTGAAGAAGTTTCATTCGCCTATGGCATAGAAGATTGGGGCATACAAGTGATAAGAGTATGAAGATGAATTTTATTCCTACACTAAAAATTGATGGATCCGAATTTTGTGAGCATTGTGTTTATGCAAAACAATATAGACACTCTTTCAAGACCGAGAAGCATATAAGCAAGTGCATACTTGATTACATTCACTCGGATGTATGGGGCTCTTTACCAACGACATCTTATGGTGGTGCATTATATTTTGTTTCATTTGTTGACTTCTCATGAAAGGTATGGATCAAAACTCTCAAGTCCAAAAGTGATGTGTTTTGTGCATTCAAGAATTTTAAAGCCGAAGTTGAAAAATCTGCGGGGCATCACATCAAAGTCCTTCAAATCAATAATGATGGAGACTTTGTATTAAAGGAGTTCGAAAAATTTTGCAAGGCTGAGGGAATTACTGGGCATTACATAAATGCCAACAATCCTCAACAAAATGGTATCGCCGAGAGGATGAATCGCACTTTGATGGAGTGTGCGAGGTGCATGTTAAGCAATGCCGGTCTAAAACAAAAATTATGGGCAGAACACATATCAATAGCTTGTTATCTTATCAACCGATCACCTTCGATAGCATTGAGAAGTAAAAGTCCTAATGAGGTATAGTATGGAACTCTAAATGACTACTCCGATTTAAAAAATTTTGGTTGTGATGCATATGCACTTATTCCAAGTTGCCAAAGGAACAAACTGGATCCAAGGTCAAAGAAGTGCATCTTTGTGGGTTATAGCAATGGTGTGAAGGGGTATCGGTTATGGGATCCAAGTACCCGAAAAATAATCACTGAGCGTGATGGGTATTTTGATGAATCCAAGGCATTGACAAAGGGGATGATGATAAATGACAATGGTCAAGAAGTACAACATGAGAGCCCGAAACATTTCCACCAAATACAATAATGCCTTATGAGAATATACCCATTGATCATGGTGAAGAACATGAAAAAGTAGATAGTCAAAATGGAGAATCACATGGCCATCATGATGAAGTTGTGTCTTTAGCACATAGGTGCTCTACTAGAGAAACTCGTGCACCTGGGTGACACAAAGATCATGTGGATCCAAATACTTTACATGCTTTAATAGCCGAAAATGAAGAGCCAACATCATTCCGTGAAGCCATTGATAAAAATAGTACTGAGCATTGAAAAAGAGTTATGAAAGAAGAGATATTGGCCCTTCAAAGAAACAAGACTTGGGATTTGGTGGAGCTACGAAATGGTAGAAAGGCGGTTGGTTCTAAATAGGTGTTCAAGATAAAGAAAAGGTTTGATGACAAGCTTGAAAGATATATGGCAAGATTGGTGGCAAAATGATTTTCGCAAAAGGAATGGACGAATGGGATGAATGAAGTTGATGATGAATGCGATGTTGGTGAAGGACTGTTTTGTATTGGCTTCAGAAGGCAAGAAAATAAGTTTGAAAAATAGATAAAGAAGAATTTGATGAGAGTGATTAGTTGACCATGGAAGTGTACTTTAGCCTTTGATGAATCAATTTTATTAAATGTCACCTAAACAAAATGGGCAAAGGATTTATGTAAAGGCCAAAAAATAATAATAAAGATAGATCTCTTCCTAAAATTTTTTTTAACAACATTATAATCTCTAGATAAGTTATGGCACATCATTGCAAGGGAGCTTGAATGAGTTTAATTTCCCTGTTAGCAAGTCGATGGCACCAAATGTTAAAATAAATCAGAACATAAAGAAGTCATATTACTTTGTTCTATACCAGAATAATGGGATATACCGATTATGAATCTTAATAGTGCAAAATCCCCATAAAGAAGTCATATTACTTTGCTCTATACCAGAATAATGGGATATATCGATTATGAATCTTAATAGTGCAAAATCCCCTAATGTGATTATGTTGTGTTACCAGTCCTTGCAGAGGAGTCTAAGCAAAAGTCCAATCAATATTCCTTTAGGAATGTGTTTGTAGCATGCATAATAAGAAGTGCCGGAAGATATTGCTCAAGATCTGATTAAAAAAAGATATAGGAAAGTGAAGTATTCATGTGAAGAAAGATATCAAGGCGCAAACAAAAAATCAAGAGACCTTTAAATCGGGTACGAATAAAAAGTTTAGTTCAAATGAGTATATTGTAATATAACTATAAAACCAGGTTTTGGGAATTAAATATTCATAAAAAAAAATTCCAATTGATTGTTTGTGCCATTTTGTCACAGTTTCTAATTTTTTTTTTTTTTTTCCATTTTATCGATTTAATCTTCAATATTAAATCATTTTTTTTACAATTTGGTGCATTTGAAAGATAATTGAAGCCTTTAATAATAAGTATGTTGATTTGTTTGTTCTACAAAAAATTACGGCCTGGTTTTTGCTCGAAATGTTGTTGCTAGAAAACATGACCGCAATCCAAAATTGAATATCCTAATAGATTTATAACTCGTTTTGGATCAAATTGAGTTGTAGCTTTTTATCACCAAAGCTTCATCTCTCAAATAAATTAGGTAAATTTATTTATCATTTAGTATTTTCTTTCTATGAATATTTTCCTACTCGCATGGGTTGAAAAGTTTACAGTTCAAAAAAAACCATTATTTTTATCAATTTAATCTTCGATATCAAACCAGGTTTCCTGAAATTTTATGCATTTGAAAGAGAATCAGAGCCTTTACATAACATATGTGCTGATTTGTTCGATCTACAAAAGATTGTGGGTCGATTCTTGCTAACATTGTTGTTGCAAAAAACATAACCCCGATCCAAAATTGAATATCCCGATCGGTTTATAGCTCATTTTGGATCAAATTGAATTGTGGTTTTTTTTATCATCAAGGCTTCATCTCTCAAATAAATTAGATAAATTTATTCATCATTTAGTAATTTTTTCAATGAATTGTTCTTGCTCGCACTAGGGTTCTGGAAATCTGCCATTTTATCAATTTGATCTTTGATATCGAACCATTTTTATTGTAATTTGGAGTGTTTGAAAGAGAATTAAAGCTTTTATATAATACAAGTGTTGATTTATTTGATTTACAGAAGATTGTAGGTCTATTTTTTTCTGAAATGTTGCTCGATTTTAGAGGTTTTTGAGAAATCGATTTTTCTAACATAAAACTTATTTTGCCAAATAAAGTTTGGTATTTTGATGAATATGGCCTCTTGATACATATGGTATGGGAATAAGTATTTTTCTTTTTTTAATTATCTTCAATTTTACCTCGTGACTTTACAAATTTTAGGGGAAAAATGTTGGTTTTTAAATTTTACTCTTTTATTCATTTTAATGTTCTATTTTTTATTTTAATATTGTAGTATTTTTTATCTTGTTTTTATTTACCTTCTTCAGTAATATGAATGAATTATTAATTGACACCCAAATAGGAAAATATAGGAAAGCGTCTCAGTATTCACATATTTGTTCAAAATAATAAGAGTACAAAATGCACCGCTCCCAATCTTTTTAGAAAATCAGAAAACACCATTTCTAGATCTTTCTAGTAATTTTTAAAATTTTTTTAGGCCAAAATCTACCAATCCGCCACGATTTTTTAGGTAGTTGAACCAGGTTATCATTCCACATTTTTTTTAAACGAGTTAAAACCCTATCCCTCTTGGGCCTTGCATAAATGAATGGCAAGGGACTCCCTCACAGGAGAGCACCTTGTTTGACCGGTCCGGTCATATACCCCAGAAACGCACATACTTACTTGCTACCTAAGGGACCACAAGGTCAACGAAAGAGGAAATAAAAGGGAAATTCGAACTTTAATTAGTAAAACTAACGAAGCAGCTATCACAGCAATAAAATGATGGATCCAAGGCAACCAATCCAACATTATGTAGACCTAATGATTGAAACATCCCAACCTACAAATTAAAAAGTGAATGAAGGAAAGCCCTATCATAATAATCAACCAAAAGATATTCAAATTTCACATTGTCTTGTTCTAACCACAAAGAATACTAACTCCATCAAGGAATGGAGGATTTTGCATTTATTTTCCAACATTATTTGATGGGGGTGTCTGGTGACCTATGTTGCCGTAGTCTCCTTTCTTGAGACAATAACTTAGCAAATCTGTAGAAACAAAGCCATAGCAATCACCACTGTCTGTTTCTTAGCAAAAAGTAAATGCTTTTTTTCTAGGAAAAATATAAGGGCAATGGTTAAACCCCTTCAAATGAAAACTATGGTGGTGTATGATTATCTATATTTAGAAATGAAAATAAAGGGACATACATCACCAAGGCTTCTTCATTGGTGCTTTGATTTTTCAAAGGTTCGAATAGGCCTGTCTCAACGTTAACCCTTGACACAGGATTTTTCAGTAGTTGTTGGCCGATGTTCACCAGGTTTTGGAGGTTTTCTTTTGTTGAGATGTCAACAGAAGCTGCTTCGTTCGATAAATCATCTTCCTGTATTATTCAAAGACAAAATATTCACATACTAATAATAGGAAAAGTATATAATGAGACTATTTATCTTTAGTACAAAGTGGTCACAATTAATCTTGACCATTAGAAGTGAAATTGGATGGTTACATTAATTGCATTGACCAAGCTCAAAGTTCAAAAGAAATTTTCTTCAACTTTATGATACATCCAAGCTATCAAATTCCACATTGGATGGTTATAAGTCACTGTGACCTTGTATAAAAGGTAAATGGTCTCATGGTATACAATCCCTTGATAAAAAATAAAACATTTCCAATGTGAGAGCTTCAACGAGCATTATCTGAACATTTGTTTTTTTAACTTGCCTCATATCTCGAACTCGGCCTTGGCTAAAGGAGAGCAAGTGGGCTTGGCCGAGCATGCACATGTTCTTATAAAAATTAAATAAAATTTGTAAAAGTGAAACAAAGAAAAGACATTCCTAAAAGTCCAAAAAAACCAAAAATATATATAAATCATGAATTTTGAAAAATTAGATTACATATGGAGACATTTTAGAAAATCCAAAAAAAAGGAAAGTATAAAATAGGGCACATGACAAGGAAAACTTGCTAATCATTGCAAAAAAAAAAACAATTCAAATTACATAAATTTTTATTTTATAAATTGTTCTATATATTTATATATTTTTATGAATTCTAGAAAATTTAAAGCGGCTCGAATTGCACCTAAGTACTCAGCTTGGAAAGAAGTTGAGTAACTCAGCCAAGTCTGAGTAGATTGTGCCAATTTTGAATCATTGATCTGAGTTGCGCTATATACTGCAGGTGTTATTAAAGCTTCACAAATTCTTATAGTTTTAGGTTACAAAACTAAGGTTTCATGAGTAGCTTATCTATGATTCGCATATTGTGTAATTTAACAAAAGCGTCATGTAAGATTCAACAAAACCAGACCATGCTCTATTACATGTTGCAAAAAAATTCGGGCTGAGCCGCTGAGTTTGTGATGAGCCATTTTATAGAAATTGCTCATAGTATGTGTGCCCCTTATTAGAAATATCATTTGTACCTGGATTCTTAGATAATTATCTTCCGAATTAAGCGCTTGAAATACAACAGAGTTGTGAAAATCCACCATGTCAGCACTTCCTTGAGTAAAACTCTCCACTAATGGCGAATTACCCTTGTTGTAAAGCCATCCAATTATACCCCAACCAGCGGCAGCTTTGGCACTATACGTGTTCTGAGTTTTCGCTGAACCAGTCCCAAGAGAGATGACAAGAAATCGAGCGTAATCTAATGGTTTGGTCTTAAAAAATTCAGGATTTCGTCGAGAAATCTCTTTTGTCACCTCACTGATCGCTACAAGTGTCTGCAAATAGAAGAAAAGAGTATATACCAAAACAAGTCAATCTCAATAACTTTGATGAAATTCCAGTTTCATTGAAAAGGGGGGAAAGAGAGAGATATTACAGGATTATTAGCAACAACCCCGCCATCAATGAGGTCAAAGAACCTGACCTCTCCCCCAGAACCTTTATTCTCGAAATAATGAGCAGGCAGGAAGGTTGGTGCTGCAGAAGTACCTATACAAATGTCCGAGAGCAGTGCATCCTGTGAAGTATTGCCGTCCTTCAGCTGTAAATTCAGGATTAGAAAAACATAAGCCTTCAAGTGGAAGGCTTAGGAAAAGCTAGTGGTGTGCTCAAAAGAAAATGGTTGGAAGTACTAAGAAAAGATATAAAGATTTATGACCGCACTAAGGGTATGGCCCTTAATTGAATATAATGGTGGATCAGAATTCTTACGGCCGACCCCGATTGGTTGGAATATATATATATATATATATATAGGGTGTTGTTTGTATAGAGCCGAGGCTCTAAACAATCAAATTTGAGCCCACCTCCAATAGTGTTGAGAAATATGGTTTCAATGGGGGAAAGTTTTGTGATAGTCTTAAATTATATTTTCATTTTTAGTTATAAAATTTAAAGCTTCAAAAATAGTATAGATCAATCAGATCTATGAAAAATTGAAAATCTTAAAAATTAACAGTCGAAAAGTGCGTTACAAGATGCACTATTTCCAAAACTTGAAATTCATTTTTTTTTCATGTCCATGCATCTTGATGTCGAGATGATCAATTTGATGATATTCGGGCATCAAAATAACCTCTTGTAGTGAATGTTTTGAAGTAGGCTCTAATTTGATTGTTTAGAGCCTAGGCTCTATATAAACTTTTCCTATATATATATATATATATATATATATATATATATATATATGGGCAATGATTTCATGCAACCGTTGTATAGTAATATGATGCAACAACTTTAAAAAACCATCTCATGGCCATTTGTTTGATCCAATTTTTGAAATATACACTCTTTTCATTCTAATGAACAATCACAAGAAAAGAAAAAATTGAAAACACAATTTAGAAAGTATTATTTTAGCCCAATTAACATAGGTCATTCATTTTGGTGAGATGCTTAGATCTAGGCCTTAGAAGGATTTTTTTTATTTCCAATTTTTTTTTTGGATGGCTTTATTATCATTAGATGAACAATGTTAAAAAAAAAAAAATTGATTTTGAGTTTATAAAGGCTAAAATCTTGAAATTCACAAAATGAATGGTCTAGATTCGCTTTTGGATGGGACTCATTTTGACCATATCTAGGGTTCAAATTGAACTTTTTTTTTGAGGGCATTGATTGTTGAGATGAAGAGAGTGTGTGTGAAAAATTTGGGGTCATACAAATACCACAAACACGATTTTCTAGAAGCATTGTTGCATTATACTATGATACAACCATTACATTGGATCTTTGTTATATATATATATATATATATATATATATATATATATATATATCAAGAGACAAAAAGAGAGCACCTGGTAGGAGGAAAAGATGGTGGGTTGAAGTATGTTGATATCAAAAGTTGGGATGACGACATTAGTCAAGGTGTCATGGAGCCTCTTGTCTTTAAGCGTCTCACGTGCAAGCCTCCTCAAATACTTGCCATCGTATTTAGGGCCTATAACTGCACTGATCACCTTTAAAGCCGAACTAAAAGGACCCCTACAACCAAAAACAGCAATAAAAAGGCAAACATCAATAAACCACTTAACATGACAAAGCATTGTTTTATTAAAACCTAGATCGGTGGGACAAATTAGAAAAAATGAAAGAGAAAAAGTGTAGGATCTAGACCATATTAAATACATCAAGAGTGTGGATTAAAAGGTCTTGATGAAGGATGAAGAGGTCAACTAAAGGTGGAAAGTTTATTTTAAAAAATTATTAAATGACGAACACAATGGGAATACAGTGGTAGAAGGAACCAGTCGCATAAATGAGGGTGGAGGTCATAGATATATTTGTAGGATAAGGATATTTGAAGTGGAAGAAGATTTTAAAAGGTTTAGGACCAGATGGTATCCCGATAAATGTTTGGAAGTGCATGGGAGAGATTAGTATTGACTAGCTAACCAAGTTATTCAACAAAGTAATGAGAACAAAGAAAATATAAAACGAATAGAGGAAAAATATTGTGGTAACTATTTTCAGGAACAAATAAAACATACAATTTTGTGCGAACTATCAAAGGATCATACTTATAATGCACACTATGAAGCTCTATGAGATAGTGATTGAGAAACGACTAAGGCGTGAAACAAGTGTATTAGAGAACTAATTCGGTTTTATGGCAGGGACGTCAACAATTGAGGCAACTTTCCTACTTAGGCAATTGATTGAGAAGTTTAAGGTGCAGGGAAAAGACCGCCACATAGTCTTTATTGATCTAGAGCAAGCTTATGATAGAGTACCCCGAGAGTTGATTTGGTGCATGTTGAAAAATAAACGAGTCTCCATATACTACAATGACTTGATAAGAGATATGTATGATGGGGCGTTAACTTACGAACAACTAGTAGAGAGGTGAGGGAGTTTGTCAATGACAATAGCTCTATATCAGATATCAGCATTGAGAACATACCTCTTTGTCTTAGTTATGGACGAGTTAACTAGGTACCTACAAGATAAGGTATAGTCGTGCAAGTTATTTGCAGATGACATAGTTTTGATCGATGAGACCTGAAACATCATCAACACAAAGAACTTTGGACTTATGTTATAGAATCTGAAGGTTTTAAAGTTAGCCGGACTAACACATATTATATGGAATATAAGATTTAGTAATAATAGAAGTAGAGACAAGGAAGTAGTTAAGATTGAAGGCCAATAAATACCATAAAGAGCGCACTTTTGATATCTTGTGTTAATAATTTAATAAAATAAAGAGATTAAAGAAGATGTTGCATATAGAATTAGAGCTGGGTAGGCAAAGTGGAGATGTGTAAATGGAATTTTATGTAATCACGGCATACCAATGAAGGGCAAGTTTTATAGGATACCTGTATGACCAGCATTGCTCTATCGGACGGAATGTTAGGCAATTAGAAAATAGTATACCTAGATAATAACAGTGGAGATGAGGATGTTAAGATGGATAAGTGGCAATACAAAAAGGGATAAAATTTGAAATGAATACATTTGAGAAAATTTAGGTGTGACACTAATAGGCAATAAAATGAAAGAGAATAGACTTAGGTGGGTTGGCCATAGATGGCTCAGACACACTATAGCACCTATTAGGAGGTGCGAGTTAGTTCAAGTGGAAGGCTCAAAAAGGGCAAGAGGTAGTTATATAAGGACATGGTTGAAAGTTGTGAGAAAAAATATATAAACTTATGACCTTAATGAGGGTATGACCGCTTAATAGACCAGCATAGCGGACCAGGATTGGTGCAGCTAACCCCAATTAGTTGGGAAACGATAATGATGTTCGGTGGGATAGATTTTTCACCCACAAATTCATGTTGAATCATTGGATCTACTATTCAGTTCGGATCTAGATAGGTGATCCAAAAAATATTAAAAATAAGTAAAATAAAATAAAAGATAGATAGAAATTTATGGGGTGGGATTAAACGAGACCTAAGAAAACATCAGATAAAAAAAATGAGGGGGATTTTCAGGGGGAAATAGGTCGAGACCAATACCATGCTAGAATCGGTTCGGTCAGCACCAATTCCCATCCAAATCGGCGATCTAGATAGGAAATCATTATGTTTTAAAATTATGTTAAAAAGTATGTTACAAATGACGGTTTAATTATTTAGTTCTAATAAACTACCTCGGACTTATCTTAAAAGCCAAAAGATATTCTACTCCCTAGGGAGCATACTATCCATTTACTCCCTTGGGTAAAATCCCATCTAGGACTAGTTTTAGGACCCCAAATTTTAAGGATATAACCTATTTAACCATAGATTATCCCCAATAAAAAAAATCTCTAATTGCCTCTAAGCACTTAAAAAAAAAAAAAAGCCTTAGAATGTAATAGGAACCGTCTACTTTCTTAGAGGGTGAGATCTAAGTGTTAGAAAGCTCAAATCTCAAATTCTTTTTTATTGAGAATAATCATGTGTGATTCTAAGGCGGTTAGAATTCAGATTGAAAAAGTCTTCATCTAATCGACGGAATAGAAGTAAACTATACCCCGAGGGAGCATGGTATGTCTTAAAGTTTGAAATGCCATGTTTGTATGTGTACTCACCACTGCAAACATTTATGTCTTACCATATTAATGGATTTCACGTGCGTGACATGTACGGTGCTCTTACTCGAGTGATATCCTTTATCAACGATCAAAACTATAATTAGTTGTGGCAAAAGGTTTAAATTCTGCTTTTGATCATCCATCATATACATGTATTCCTTGTCGCCTATTAAAATTACAATTATTTGCTGCAAAAGTTTTAAATGAGGTCCTGTTCAAATGAGGCCTCCTTCCAACAATTCATCGTAGACATAGATTGCGGATCCAAAACATATCAACATTGGTTTCATCATTTCCCATTCAGAATAATGCAGCTCTGGTGATTAAGGAGTCCAATAATCAAAGTTTATAGTGGTGTACTTCTAAGATTCAAAATATATTTTTTCATATTCATGATTGTGTAGTCGAGATTATCAATCCAGATGGTTTCAAGTTCAAACTCTATCATGGTGCTCAAGATTATGGATTGCGAATTTTCAGTCCAAAATCCATGGCATCAACCCATAAAGTTTAAAATTTATCTTCTAAAATGCATTCTTGAAAGAGATCACCATTGAATTGGTTAATCGGCTGGTTCATTTTATATCTATCTGCATACACATGAATGGCATGGCATACACATAGAATAAGGCCATGGATATTTATTGCATGCCACAAATAGTTGGGATAAGACTCAGATGGTGAAGATGTGTGGCATGGCACATATGAATCTGAATTTACAGATTCATGCAGGTTTTAGTTACCTTGGATGTGGAAAAATCTTAGGGCAATGCTCGAGGTAGAAGGGGACTATATCTTTAGCCGCATAGAGGGGGCGTTTGTTTTCATCAGGTGCAGTTAGCATGGTGGTTACAAGCCCACCAGTGCTGGTCCCTGCTATCACATCAAAGTAATCTACAAGCCTTACCTCCTCTCCATCTAGTGCCTGCCATGAAACCCTAAAATCCTCATTAACCCATTCAACAATAACAATAACAACAATACTAATAGGAAAATATTTCGTAAGGGGAAGTACTTTTGCAATACATCATGTAAAGGATGTGGTGGGATAACAAAAATTCAAAATCAATGGAGTTAGAATTATATCACAAAATCTCATTTTTTATTTTTAATATTATTTTCTTTTTAGGTTCCTATCCATCATGTTGGAGATTTTCGTTCCTTAAAATTTTTTAATCCAAAATCCATCTCTACAACATATTTTGAATAAGTGAGTTGTATAAATAGATAAGCCAGCTGACTCACATGAACCATAAACCTTATGCATAATATAGTAATAGTTACTTTTCCTACTGGTGCACAGTATACAGTAAATCAGGACGTATACACCGTCAGTTCCTGATGATGGGTGGTAGAGACTAACTGTAGCTCTCTTTGAAATATAACAACGCGTTAATCTCACCCGTTCTCCTATTCCGAATGGATGGCAGATGGCTGTGTAGTGGAAAGCGGATAAATGATGTCGTATATTGCACCAAACTGAGTGTATGAAAGATCTCTGCTACAATTTCATCTCTAAAGCAACTTATCTGTGATGACCATGGATTTTAAACGTTTAACTGTCTAACGCTCTGGTTTGGAGACTAGAATGTAAAAATGATTATAAAGGCAGTCACTGAGCTAGAAAATGCTTCAATATCTAAAACCATGGTGGTCCACAACCATCGTGTTGTAAACCAAAAATAAACAGTGACTATCACCAATATCATCCCTTTTTTGAGAGAGTAAACGAGAAAATTATTTCATTCTTTTGGTGAGATTATCAGCAGAATCATCATCATTCACCCATGCTCGTCTGGTGGAGAAGATAATAATGTTATTCTAAAAGGAAAAAAACCATTGTGCACCATGAGTGATTCATAGAACATAGTAATAAGAGTAAGGGAGAAGATTATTGCACTTGAAGTTGGGACTCGAGGAAGCTGAGAATGATTCCAGGAATGATGCCTCTCACTCCTCCTCCATCTATGCTTAGGATGGTGATGAAGTCCCCGTAAAGGGGCGATACGTTCTGTGAGAGCGTTTCGTTTGCCATTGAAGCTCGTATTCTTAGGTAGAAAGCTGCAAAAATCACAAGAAAGTCACTATGAAGTTCCCTAGTTCTTTGAGTAAAAGTTGGTTTCATGAACTATTTATAGGCTCAAAACTACAATAGCATAAACAAAGAAGCTCCATTTTAAGGTCAGCAGCTGCCAACAAAGAATACTAGATAGATAGATAGAGAGAGAGAGGTTTTCAAAAAAATATAAAAAATAGAAAAGGGATACCAAGTTTTTAAACATTGTAATGAAAAGGCTCCAAAATAGGCTAGTATCACTCGAAAGGACTGGCTCCTCGAAATTCAAAAAAGTTGGCCCAGTCTGAATTTTTAATCATCGGACCGCTTAGACCTCATTTTTTAATGGTTTATGGCAGATCGATATTTCTAACATTGGACCACATTTAGGTCTTATTTTGTGAAGGTTTAAAGCGGCCCGATGTTCCTAATATCAATCCGAGTTTAGACCTCAATTTTTTGAAGATTAAAAATGATCATAAAATCACAATAATAAATTTAATATGCGGTCTGATGTTAAACATCTCCCCAAAGGCAAACCTGAAAAAAATAAAAATAAATAAATAAATCAGGAGACAAGAAACTCCACATAATATCGCATATTTTTTTACCATCAAGTAAGAATGTTCAAATGAGAGAGAGAGTCCTTTCACCAGTCATGCATCTTCTTTCTAGTTGGAGTCGTAGGCATTTCGTATAAGCCACCTCATTGAGCAAGTAAAATAAAGTAGAAAAATACATACTGGAAAGGGAATGAATCGAACTAGAAATATATTGTTGAATAAGGGTACAGAAATTAAATAAACCACATTGCTTTTGAAAGTGGTTTTGCTCTTGTTGAACCAGGATTATTTATTGGATTTATTGGTGGATTTTGGTGACCCACTTCTTGCGTAGAGAGCCTCATTCCGAATTTATTTAATTCGCACGTTGGGTCATGACAAGAGAGACAGGGGCTTCATAATTCTTTCATAACATTTTTTATATATAAAATAAACATAAGTCAAAACGCGAGAGAGAGAGAGCAGCAATAAAATATTGATTCAGCATCTTCAAATATACGAGAGGGAAGCGAACAGTTAGTTAGAACGTTAAAATATTGATAATTGGTTCTTCATTTTCAAATTGAAGAATCCTTTTACCCAATGGTTTAAAAACCGGATCGGTGACCCGGATCGGGCTTTCCAAAAACCTATCCGGATCGGTGAATCGGCAATCCGGATTTGTGAGTCGGCGATCCGGATCGGAATCGGGTGAATCGGTCAGAATAAAGCTTCAAAAAAATCCGAAAAAATTATTAAAATTCATTATAAATATTGTTTTTTAGGAATTCAATAAAAAATGAGGGTACTCCATTAAGAATTTTCATGTTTTTGAATGAATATGCGAATATTGATATGTTCTTCCCCTGCATGAACCACCATTCAACATTTAATTTACATCACACAAAAGGATAAATATAGAATTATCATGGAATAAGTATATCAACATACATGGACTACAATAAAGCATAAAATTAGTAACATACGATCTAAAAATAAAATGATAGACGACGTTGTTGTTCTTCTTGGTCACGCTGGTGCCATTGATTGAATTCGTTTGACAATTCATTGATTCGATCTAAAAACGAATCATCGATATTAGCGGGTGTCTGACTATTCTCAAATCCCTGAGTGTTAGTGTTTTGTTGTGTTCCCAATCCAAAATCCCCGAAGCTTGTCCATCCTTCATGCTCACCTGCACTGTCGTGCTCATCCCTACACTGTTGCTGTTGGGACTCGATATGTGAATAATATGGCTGGGATAGGGTGGCCTCAGAATCATCATCTCTCTCATTTTCTCTTAGACCCCCTTCCCACTCTCCCTCATTAGGTGCAATATCACCGACATATTGTGGATACATTGGCTGGCTGCTTTCTCTTTCATGCCGCTCATCACTTTCTTCAATATCTTCATCACCGATAGCCTCAAGGAACGCTCTCTTGTGCAATACTGGCTCCTCCTCCTCTACTATCCATCGGTCTGCTGTGTCTGTGATAAATATTGTGTCTAAGTCTATCGGCCCATAGTCTTCAAGCTTCCTTCTTATTTGTCGCTCTCTAAGGTTTAAATTATAATGAACGTAGACTAGTTTATGAAGCTTTTCAGAAGCGAGTCGATTCCTCCTAGTAGTGTGCAACCATTGGAACGTACTCCAGTTGCGCTCACAGCCAGTAGCAGAACATGTGTGGGAGAGCACCTTGATTGCTATCCTCTTTAGGTGAGGTGCATCAGTACCATATATCTCCCACCATTCAGCTGGATTAAAATGTAAAAAGCATTGTAAGGGCAAGAACAATTCATAAGATTAAATATATGAATAAACAAAATATTAGCGAGGGGATAACCTGGATCCATCATAGTTCGAGAATTTCTGGCAAGTCTAGTTCCGAAGGATCCTATAGCATCCCTATACATAGCAAGCTAAAACAAATGTATTACGTTTTAGTGCATTATTCCTCACAAATATAACAACTCAATGAAGTTCTTACCTAAACATTAAATAATACCTCTTGTATTGCTGCTACTTGGTTTCGATGGCTTCTCTCCAACCTTGCAATAATGTATCTGACCCCTTCTATAATCTTGTGGGGTTGTTCAGGTGTCAAATAGAAAAATTTTGGGTTGAAGTAGTAACCTAAAAAATATATAGGTAGAAAAATGTCATTTACAATTTCATAAAAAAATGATTTAAACTGAAACATTGTAATGATATAAATATATATTTACCAGCATAATGAATTGGACGTCCGAATTTGGTGTTCCACCTCTTCTCTATAATCTCGATCACTTTGCTAGCAAAATTACACTTCTCCCCAATAGCTGATTTCGCCCTCTCAATACCTTCATAAAGGATACCGATTGTAGCTTTCTTATCAGCATCCACCATTCTTAACACCGTGACCAAAGGGGCAGTGGCCTCTACAACACTAGAACATCGAGACCAGAACAACCTATTTGAGATTATGTTGTCCACTTTTATACTGGTACTGGACTTCGAGAGGCCGTCATTTAACCACTCTTCACAAGTAAACAATCTCTTTAATGCACCTTCAGATTGTCGAATGGAGTCCACAGCTAAGTAATCGGTCGCAAAGCGGGTTATGGCAGGCCTGATTATCTCTTTTTTCTTAGAGTGTTCTCTAAACAGAAATAATATTTTAGAGTGGTTGTATATAAATCTCGACACCAACCTTGCTTCATCAAGAGTCTCCTTCACAATTTTGATCTCACCGATTTCCTCTAACATAAGATCGATGCTGTGTGCAGCACACGGGGTCCATACTAGATGCTTCCTCTTATCCATCAACTTGCTGCCCGCAGAAACACATGCACGCGCATTGTCCATAATAAACTGGACTACATGCTTATCTCCCACCTCCTCCACTATCTGATCATATAGTCGTACGTAGAAGTTTGCATCCTTCTTCGTCCCTGATACGTCTTTGCTAGACAAAAAAGCTGTACCTTTTGGGGAATAGGCCAAGAAGTTTAAAAACTCCTTTTTGCTAACTTTATTCAACCAACCATCACTCATGAGAGTAATTCCTGTCCTTGGCCAACTCTGTTTATATTCTTCAATCCACTTTTTAACTTCCTCTACCTCTTCATCTAATATTGGCCCACTGAGCTCATATGCCGTCGGGGGTTTTACCCTGGGCCCGGCTCTCTGGATTGCACTAACCATAGGTGGAAAATATGGGCTATTGGCTGCATCAAAGGGAATCCCTTTATCGTAGAACCATTTACCAACATATCTCCCTAACATGTTTCTTGTACCTTTAACCATGCCTTTTAGGGTCATCTGTTGTGACTTAGGCTTTGAGAGAAATGGGTCTTTACGACCATGATCTGCAATACTGGCACTCCTAGGTAACTTAGAAACAATTTCTTCAACAACTGATTCTCCTTGATACATATTGCCACCAACCCCTCCATACATATTTGAGCTGGGCCCGCCATACATGCTCGAGCTGGACCCGCCATGCATATCTGAACTAGGCCCACCATGCATATCGGAGCTAGGCCCACCATGCATGTCTGAGCTAGACCCACCAGGCATTCTAAACCCACATTCCCTCTGATATTGTTCATGTAAACTCAATCTTGTGGCCATGTCCAACTCATTATTATATTGCTCTTCTAGGTCATATTTATATTGCTCTTCTGTATCATTCCTGCTTGGTGGTGTATATAAACTAGCTATCTCCTCATTCATCCTATGTTTGGCAATTTTTTTACCTTTGCTAGCATTAAGAATTGCCACCATCTGTTTTTTTACATTACTAGGGACACTAGTGCATGCAGAAACTTCTCCCTTAACCCCTGTCAAGTGTTGCTTGAACCTATGTACCCCACTACTTATCACTCTTTGACAGTAATTACAAATAATTTTGTCTTTCTTATTGGGATCAAGTCTGACCCCATGTTGCCATGCAGGGTCTTCTGTAGATCTTGACATGATTCAACTGTTTTAAGATGTAAAAAGTTTAAATTAACCTGACCGTTCAAAAAGAAAAATAATCACCATATGTAGTGATAATATGTTGTTGTAGTTCATGTAGTCATATTCGTTGTTATTTGTTATTGCAAAAGGACAATAATATTTTCGTACATATCAATTACAAACATTTAGAATAATACAAAATGCAAGCTCCAAACATGGCTACAACTCAATTATCAAGAACATACATTTTTTGCATTAAAAAATTAATAATAAAAACAATTCTTCAAAGAGCCGGCTAACATCAGTCATTCCAACTAAAAAATCCATGAACAACAGATAAAAAAAATACAGTTTTGTATTGAAAATATAATAACATGCATTTTTTTGCATAAATAATCCATCAACATACAAATTTTTCAACAAAAACTGTAACAATAAAAATTTAAAATATGGTTTAATGCCTCATGATAATTAAAACCTTGTCACGATTTTCACATCTTTTCGGAAAATCATCATTTTTCAAAAAATTCGATCATGGAAAAAAAATAAAAAAATTTACAGCAAACTCAAACAATAAAAATTAAAAATTGGGTTTAAATGTTTAATACATCATGATAATCAAAACTTTATCACGATTTTCACATCTTTTCGAAAAATCATCATTTTTCAAAAAATTCGATCATGGATAAAAAGAAATAAAAAAAAAAAAGTACAACAAATTTTCAAAAAATTCGATCATGGATTAAAAAAAAAAATTAACAAATTTTCAAAAAGTTCGATCATGGATTAAAAAAAAAAAATCATAAATTTTCTAAAAAATCGATCATGGATTACAAAAAATTCGATCATGGATTACAAAAAATTCGATCATGGATTACAAAAAATTCAATCATGGATTACAAAAAATTCGATCATGGATTACAAAAAATTCGATCATGGATTACATAAAATTCGATCATGGATTACAAAAAAAAAAAAAAAACATAAAAAAACAAAAAATTCGATCATGGATTACAAGAACAGAAAAAAACAATTCGATCATGGATTACAAAAAATTCAATCATGGGTTACAAAAAAAAAAAAAAAACAAAAAATTCGATCATGGATTACAAGTAAAAAAAACAAACATTTCGATCATGGATTACAAAAAAGTCGATCATGGATTCCAGAAAATTCTATCATGGATTACAAAAAATTCGATCATGGATTACATAAAATTCGATCATGGATTACAAAAAAAAAAAAAAACAAAAAATTCGATCGTGGATTACAAAAAAAGAAAAAACCATTTACATCATGGATAACAAAATATTCAATCATAGATTACAAAAAACTCTATCATGGGTTACATAAAAAACAAAAAACAAAAAATTCGATCATGGATTACAAAAAAAAACAAACATTTCGATCATGGATTACAAAACATTTGATCATGGATTACAAGAAATTCTATCATGGGTTACAAAAATAAAAAATAAAAAATAAAATTCGATCATGGATTACAAGAAAAAAAAACAAACATTTCGATCATGGATTACAAAAAATTCGATCATGGATTACAAAAAATTCTATCATGGGCTACAATAAAAAAATAAAAAAAAAAAAAAAAAAAAAAAAAGTTGTTTTTTACAGAGTTCGTTTTACATAAGCGATTTTAACTGTAAAATTCACCTCTAAGTGAATAAATTACATCCAATTGAGTATATTTTCTGATAAACAACAATATAAGGAATCAAAAACCTAAATTTCTAACACATTATTTCTAATATATCATGAAAACAAAATCAAAAGGTGGAAAAAAAAAAAAAAAACAGCGGAATTCGGTTCCACAGACATCTCACTGTTCATATCAAATTTCTTGCTGTAATTGACTAGATTACGTAAAATTGAAAATTTTAAATCATACTAGACACAATAAAGATTAAAAACCCTAATTATTGAACTCATTTTGTTCAAAATATGCCGTGAAATAAATCAAATGGCGGAAAAAAAAAAAAACCCAAAGTTCTTACCTGTTTTTGTGAACTGAAGCCTTCAATCTCCAAAAAACTCAGTTTTTCTCAACGATTATCACAAATTAGTAACAAAAGGTTTTGATTCACAGCTTTAAGATCAAAATGCCTACAAATTTTGAAAGATTCATGCCCTATTTGGCATGAAATTTCAGAAAAGGCGGAAACCCTAAACCCCGAAATTTTTGTGATCAACAAACAACCAATTTTTTCACCATTTAATTCTTGAAAAAGCTGAGTAAAGCTGTTTACAGCCTGTAAATCAGATTACATGCCAAAAAAAACAAAAAAAATGATCAAAAAATGACAAATTTGAAAGAATCCGTGAACACTGTGCAACCCGTGTTCTTCACGGACTCGCCGATTCCGCACAGTGAATCGGCGAGTCACTGTGCGGAATCGTCCGGTTCTCTCTAGAACCGGACGATTCCCGATTCTTGAAACGATCCGTTCCATTTTCGTGAAATCCGAGTCAAACCGGGCGAGTCCGGTTCGACTCGGCGATTTTTTAAAAGTTTTACCAAAAGATATTTTATTCCGTTAAAGAGTCTACTTCAGAATATAACCTCTTTAACTCAATGTTCGCAAAATCGAATCAGAACAGTTAACCAGTTTTGGGGTTAGGAGCGGTTTGAACTGGAACCACACTAATCGGGGCAGTTAACCGTTTTAACCTGTCAAGTAGTTTTTTTAAAAAAAAAAGTTAAAAAATGTCTAAAATTCATTCATTTATTTTATGCAATCAATAATCTCCCACAAATATTGTTTATATATATTCTCATATTCATCACAAAAAACGTATTTTTCTAAATATATATGTTATCTAACATTAAAAACAATCCTCAAAAAAAACTATCAATTTTATTTTTCATTCAATAAACCCTAAAATCCTGAAAATCCCAAAAATCCCCAAAAAACCCAAATTTAAGCTCCAAATTTTTGTTTTTGTTCTAAAATTCGTTCATTTATTTTATGCAATCAATAATCTCACACAAATATTGTTTATATATATTCTCATATTCATCACAAAAAACGTATTTTTATAAATATATATATTATATAACATTAAAAATAATCCTAAAAAAAAAATATCAATTTTATTTTTCATTCAGTAAACCCTAAAATCCTGAAAATCCCAAAAATCCCCAAAAAACCCAAATTTAACCTCCAAAGTTTTGTTTTTGTTCTAAAATTCGTTCATTTATTTTATGCAATCAATAATCTCACACAAATATTGTTCATATATATTCTCATATTCATCACAAAAAACATATTTTTTTAATATATATATTATATAACATTAAAAACAATCCTCACAAAAAATTATCAATTTTATTTTTCATTCAATAAACCCTAAAATCCTGAAAATCCCAAAAATCCCCAAAAAACCCAAATTTGACTTCCAAATTTTTGTTTTTGTTCTAAAATTCGTTCATTTATTTTATGCAATCAGTAATCTCACACAAATATTGTCCATATATATTCTCATATTCATCACAAAAAACATATTTTTATAAATATATATATTATATAACATTAAAAACAATCCTCACAAAAAATTATCAATTTTATTTTTCATTCAATAAACCCTAAAATACTGAAAATCCCTAAAATCTTCAAAATCGGCCTCCAAATTTTGATTTTTGTTCTAAAATTCAATCATTTATTTTATGCAATCAATAATCTCACACAAATATTGTTTATATATATTCTCATATTCATCACAAAAAACATATTTTTATAAATATATATATAATATAACATTTAAAACAATCCTCACAAAAACAATATCAATTTTATTTTTCATTCAATAAACCCTATAATCTCGAAAATCCCTAAAATTTCGAAAAATCCCCAAAATTGACCTCCAAAGTTTTGTTTTTGTTCTATAACTCGTTCATTTATTTTATGCAATCAATAATATCACATAAATATTGTTTATATATATTCTCATATTCATCACAAAAAATATATTTTTATAAATAAATAAATAAATATATATATATATATATATATATATATATATATATATATATATATATATATATATATATATATATATATATATTATATAACATTAAAAACGGTCCTCACAAAAAAAAAATCAATTTTATTTTTCATTCAATAAACCCTAAAATCCCGAAAATCCCTAAAATCCCCAAAAATTTACTTTCAAATTTTTGTTTTTGTTCTAAAATTCGTTCATTTATTTTATGCATTCAATATTCTCACACAAATATTTTGTATATATATTCTCATATTCATCACAAAAACATATTTTTATAAATATATCTATTATATAACATTAAGAACAAAAAAATTTCTTAAAATCGAGCTCTACCCTAAATTCCTAAAATCGAGCTCTAAATTTTGTTTTTGTTGTTCAAAAACCGTTCTTTTATTTATTGCAATAAATATTACTATTCAAATATTGTCTGAAAAATCTTAAAAAAGCTGCAAAATTAAGAAAAAATTTTAAAAAATTTGGGTTGTCTGCTTCAATCTCAAAATCGAGCCCTAAATCTCTCCATTTGAATGAAATCAGGAGTCTTGAAATATATGTATCTCTGTGATCATCAAAATCCCCAACTTTTTATCAAAAAAAATTGAAAAACCTAGCAAAAATCAAAGGAATGGAGGATTTTTCATAAAAAAAATAAAGAACACAAAAAAGCGCACCAAAAATTCCCCAAAATCGATCTAATCATGGAGTTTTTGATTCAATATTGATGGAATTATAGAAGATTTGTAGGTATAGTACACTAATTAAGTAAAAAAAAACAAAAAAATTGCAGAAAAAAGCATAAAAAAGCTGCAAAAAATGGTGGATCACGGGTTCTTCCCAAATAACGGGCACTGTTACAAATAACTGTCGTTATTTGCTGTGACCCCGTTATTTTCTTATATCGCCTGTTATATCGCCAAACCAGACCAGTTTTTACAAAACTGGCCGGTTTGGTAAAAAATTCGTTGGTTCAAAGCCAAACCGGCCGATTTTTTAGCCGATTTTTTTCCAGACGAGCTAACCGGCCGGTTTTTCGAACACTGCTTTAACTTCGATAAAAGATTTTCTAATCGCACCATCTATAGAACCATAACTCGTGTAGCCAACTCCAATTAAATTGGAAAAAAACTAAAATGATGATGATGACCCTCTAAGTAAGTAAAAATAATAATGTCTCAACATTGAACAAAATCTGTCTTAATTTTTAGAAGGTGACAACTAAGTGTTAAAAAACTCAAATTTCAAATTTCTTATTTCGAGACTAATCATCTTTTGATTCTTGGGGAAATCTCACACTAAAAACGTTCTACTAGGGAGGTATAAAAAAGTTCTACTATGGAGGTATGTTGACTGAGGGAGTAGAAAGTAAAATATATGCTCATGAGGGAGCATAATATACTTGCGCAAAAAGTTCTACTATGGAGGTATGTTGACTGAGGGAGTAGAAAGTAAAATATATGCTCATGAGGGAGCATAATATACTTGCTCAAATCTTTTACTTGTGGTTTTTTCTTCAGTTTTCTTTGTCTTTCCGAGGGGGCATTTAGGTACTTGGAAATCTATTATATGATAACCGATTACGAGGAAATATGACATTTATACCATTTTGGGTATATTTTATAGTAAGAAAATGGAAAGAGATTACCCAAGATTTTTCTAAAAATCATGAAACACATTACGGACAGTAAAAGATGAAAAATCTATTACGTGCTTGACGGGTAATCTTTAAAAATCCTTGGTGTACATCTTTCTGCCCTATCCTAGCTTAATAAAATGTCAAGCCGCCTACTCGATTTGCCTAGGTGATCCCTCCCTCTCTAAGCATGTCCCTTCTGTCTTGAACCCTACTAATTTGGGTAAGTTGTTCCCCTCACTTTAAGGTCTTGCATACTTTTTCTTTTTTTTTGAAGCCTCCTTTATCTTTAAGCCCATTCTTAACTGGTTTGCATAAGGTGCTCCCTCTCTCTTTAAGCCTATTCTTTTCATCTGTACTTTTGCTTCTTTTTTTATTTTATGTCCCTTTATCTTTAAGCCCTTTCCTCTCATTTGGGTTTTTTTCTTTTGTTTCTTTAAGCCCCATGCTCTCTCATATGGATTTTTTCCATTCTTCCTCTCACCTTAGTATATTCATTCTCCTTAGCATATCTAATCAATGAGAAATTAATAAAAAATTTCACCCAACATAAGAAATTACACAACATAATTATAATAAAAATTTCAGCCAAGATAATCCTCATAAGAGATTAGTAAAAGCTCAATTGAAATAAGATACCTCTTTAGTTTTTTCCACTACCTCAGAATTTTCTACTGCAATTACCAAACTTCTTCCCATTTTTTAACTTATACGATAAATATTTTTAATATGGTATCATAAATTTATTGCTTATTTGAAATTATATAGATAGACATTTGAAAGACTTCTACAATAAATAGATAAAAATAAAGCTTATCACAATAAAAACATATTATTCCAATCATATTATTCTAATGACTTATCATGTTGAAACCAAAATCTAATCATATTAGAAGACATGTGATCCCCGTAAGTGCCAAACGCATACAAAATAAATAAGAAATTGTGTGATGATGACTTTAGAATGGTACAAGTTATTATTAGAAAATCTTTTTGAAATTGTGATGATGTTATTATTAAAAAATATTTTTAGAATGATGTGATGATGACTTTAGTTCCGCATTTTAGTAGAATTTTATGACAAAAAAAGAAAGAATTGATAGTTTATAAGTAAGTGTTGGTAAAATGTTGGTAATGTATTTCCCATATTTCTTCCAGACATAGCCAAATAGTAGCCATCTATCTCCCATGTTGCATCTAAATACTACCCAAATAGTAACAATCCATTTGCACTTAATGTATTACGCCAGTAGAATATTTCACAGACAATATATTTCCAAGGATCCAAGCAGCCCCAAGGAATTTGAAATTTACGTTATAGTGGGCCTCTTATTGTAAGAAGAATAATGGAAAATGCCCACATAATAATAGAGTTTTGAAGCTGGGCTCCAATAACTAGGGCCGTTAACAAGGCTAGCTTCCCATGGCTTGAAATAGTGTAGGCCTGTGCTTGGCGGAGGTTTGAAAGTTTAGTTTCGGGCCAGGTTCTGGCCCAGACCGGATACATGGTGATGATGAGGCCTGAGCCCGGCCCAAATTGCAAAAAATGGAAGCTATGCTGGGTCCTATATAAGTATGAAAAAAATAAAAAATAAAAAATAAAAAAAAACCAAAACCTCAAGACTACTGGCAGCAAGTCTAACATGCGGGAATCAAAATGCGCAAAAACTAGGCCGGGTTGAGCCCAGGGTCCTTTACGCACCTTACCATCGCAGCCTTGAGATTCTACATTTGGACCATAGACCAGCTGAGGTTTCACGACCACAAAAAATTGAAAAGAAGAAATTCAGAAATGGTTAAAATAAAAAGTATAATTAGATATAAATATTTACAAAATAATGGAAAGCAGCAGCCAATGATACTATCCACAGTCCCACCTCATAGTTACACATTTCCAAGAAGGGCGATATTGTTTATTGGAAAATATTGATATTAGCCTACTGGCTCATATGAACATACGAGTCCAACGGCTCAGATTGAGCTTGGGCCGTTCTGACGGTCACGATCTCATTTTATATTTTAATTTTAATTTTTTTATACAAATCCAAATAACTTGAAATTTTAGACATCCATTATTCTCATCAAGGCGTACCTAATAAAAATATTTAAAAAATAATTTTGCTATAAATAAATTGACCAAAATAGCCTTGAAATTTATCAGGGGTCTTTTGATCAATTTATTTCTTATAAATTAATTTTTTAATATTTTTTTTAGATTATCCTATTTTTGAAGGACACATGTCTAAAATTTTCAGCTATTTAGATTTGTAAAAAAAAAATTAAAATTCAAATACAAAATAAAGTTGTGACCGTCAGATCGGCCCCGATTCAATCTAAACCATTAAGCTCATATGAACTCATATGTTCATATAAGCTAATGAACTAATCTTAGCATTTTCCTTATTTATTTTAGCCATATATTTCCTAATTAGCTTCACCTAGTTACAAAATTATGGTTGTTTCATTCTATCCGTCCCTTTATTACTTGAGATAATATGTTTAAAATGATTGAAATGGGGTGGATAATTATTGAATTAAGCATGTTGCTTGGTGATCAAAAGCCTTCCCTTTCAATCTTAAATGGACAGTGACACCACTTTTATTGCATAAAAAAAAGAGCACGTGTTGTGCCTGATGTTTCCCATACATTGTCTTCCCTTTTTTTTAATTGTCGTTACTTTTTTTTTATGGGCCCGTTTGGATAGGAGAAAATTAGAATTTTTAGATATTTGAAATTCAAGTAAATATATGGATTTCTAATATCAAGGATTCTTCTCATTGATTCTTCAAATCTTTTGTTTGGATGTACAATACAAAATTTATTGATTCTTTACAATTATTTCCATGTATATTGTTTGGTAACAAAATTTGATATAATTTCTCTTTCTAAAATTTTCAATAGATTATCTCTCTCTAAAACTCAAAATTTAAGATAGTCTCTCTCTAAAAAATGTTGAGATAGTTTCTCTATCTAAATATAATTTCTCTCTTTTTAAAACTTAAAATTTGAAATAGTTTCTCTCGAAAAGTTTTGAGATGATTTCTCTCTCTAAAATTTCAAGATACTTTTTCTCACTAAAACTTAAAACTTGATATATTTTCTCTCTTTAAATTTTGATATAGTTTCTCTCTCAAAAACGTTTTAGGTATTGTCTCTCTCTAAAATTTGATATAGTTACTATCTCTAAAATTTTAAGATGTTTTCCTTCTCCAAAACTTAAAATTTGAAATAGTTTCTATCTCTAAAATTTTGATTGTTTCTCTCTCTAAAATTTTAGGTAGTTTTTCTCACTAAAATTTAATAAGTTTCTCTTTTAAATGTTTTAAGATACGTTCTCTCTCTAAAAAATAATATTTGAGATAGTTTCTCTATCTAAAAATTTGAGATGATTTCTCTCTCTAAAAATTTTAGGAATTTTCTCTCTCTAAAATTTGATATAGTTTCTCTTTATAAAATTTGAAATAGTTTCTCTCTGTAAAATTTTAATATGTTCTCTCTCAAAAATTTAAAATTTAAGATAGTTTCTCTCTCTAAAATTTTAGTATGTTCTCTCTCAAAGATTTAAAATTTGAGATAGTTTCCCTCTCTAAAAATTTGGAGATTGTTTATCTCGCTAAAAATTTTAATTTTAAGTACTTTTTGTCTCAAAAATTTGATATAGTTTTGCTCTTTAAAATTTTGATATGCGTTGTCTCTCGAAAACTTAAAATCTGATACAGTTTCTCTTTCTAAATATTTTGAGATAGTTTTTCTCTTTAAAAAAATTTAGGTACTTTCTCTCTCTAACACGTATCAAAATATTTTCATGCCTACAAAATATGCCCTAAGTTTCGGGTCGAGGGGCCAACGAGGGCAATCTACAAGCCTTGGTTATTAAAAAAAAAAAAACAAGTTTTTGTGTGGAAATGAAATCGTAAAAAAGTTAAATTATTTTTTAAAACTTTCGGTTCCCTTTCTTAATATTTCCCTCTCATCCAGTTCGGAGGGTGACTTTCTTCCGGAAAATATCCCTCTATGAATGTTTGTTGTCGGTTTCCCGGCATTCTACATACTTTTTTGAGAAAAATAAATTTCATGATTAAGTGTGAAAGCACTTTTTCTGGTCGATGGACAGAACTCTCCCAAAGAACAAACTTATGTGTGGTCTGAGAAAGTGTTTTCGCAAGAAATAGACTTGCCATGGGTGCTAAATCTCGCCAGAAAAGCTAGTAGTGACATTCTTTTCTTAAATTCTAGGAAAGCGACGTCAGTCGACTTAGTCCTGTAGAGGGGAGCAAGATAACCTTTTTTTTTTTTTTATCAAATGTATACTTCAAACACCTGTTAGGAATGGGAGCCCATCTAGTTAGTGGGACTTCTCAACAACCCTAATGCCACTTCCCCTAATCTTTGATTAAAAATAAAGAAAGATTGCAAGTATAATTTTAAAGCTTCTGAGAAGATTTGTTAAATTTGTAGTTGTTAGTTTTAATTTGCATTTTGCATTAGTAAACGCATAGAATGGTCGGAGTCCTGCGTTTATGATTAGCGAAAGAATGGTGGGGTGGACCCACCTATTTTTGTGAGTCCACCGTTCCAAAAAGTCTAATGTGCATAATTTTCAGTGGGATCCACATTCTATAAGTCCAAGCTTTTACGGATAAAAAGTAAAGGCTCACCTACAGACCTCAACAGAAAACTACTTTGGCCATTAGAAATCTTTGTGATGGTTCTAAAATTAATTTTATTTAGTATTCGTAAAATCGAATTGGACCGGTTAATTAGATATTTGGTTGGGAGCGGTTAGAATCGGAATCAGACTAACCTAATAGTTAATTAGACTAATCGGTCTGGTGGATTTTTTTAAAAAAAAACAATAGTTCAAAAAACCCAAAAAAAATTAAAAACTTAGATTAAGTGTATATTACCTTATTACCTACAGTTATCTTACAAAAAAAATTTGAAACAATATTTTACAAAAATTAATATATAAATACTATGGAGATATGCAAGAGAATTTATAATTTGACATTAATTTAATTGATGGAGTTACAAAGTAGTAGTAATGAGAGTGGTAAAAGAGGTCGGGGTACTCTTGTGTTTTTCCAATGTATTTTCTTTATTTCTCTATTCCAACAAAAGTTTTGAAGTAATCATATTAACAGTTTACGATTACATTCATCAATTGAGCAGCAAATTAAACTGCTAAATCAGCAGGCCTTATGACAAAATAAGAAAATGGTCAGAAGGAACTGAGCATTATTGATCCTAAGTAAATATCATAATCTAAGATAGTTATTTAAAAGTAAGTTCAAATTTTTTTGATTATAAAGAAGTTTGAAATTGTGAAGGCCTCTGCCAACACAATTAAAATCCGAATTCCATTACACAATTACAATCCCAATTCCATTATTACAACATTACAATCCCATTTCCATTATTACAAATACAACTATATCATGCACTTAAAAAAAAAAAAAATCAAACAAAAAAAAATGAAGCAAACGTAAGACCAACATTATCATGCACTTATTTCTTTTGTTTTTTAGAAAAAAAAAATATAACATTTTAAAAAAAAGAATTGATTTTTTTGTCATATTCATCAAAAAGCATATTTTTATCATAAAATCATAATTTTATAAAAAAAATATATTTTTAGTAAGAAAAATAGAAAACCACTAAATAAAATTAATTTGTTTTAAAAAAATCTGTTTCTCAAAAACCCCTAAAATCGAGTAACATTTCAATCAAAAACGACCTTCATTGTTTGGAAAATCGAACAAATCAATACAAAACCTTTGTAAAGGTTTCCATCTTGGTTTTTTTATTTAATTTAGAAAATCGCATAAAATTTAGACTTTATGAAATTTTCATGACATACGCAAGAAATAAATTCATATGAAATAATTTACTCAAATATAAATCAACATACCTATTTTATATGACGATCGAAGCCTTTATGATCAAAATCTATAAATCAATTTGATATAAAAGAAAAATAAATTGATCCAAAATCTGTTTTTTGGATCAAACACAAGTTCTTCGAACAGCAAATTTTGAGGCGAAAATCAACCCTAAATATCTTGTTGTTTGAACAAATTGAAGCATGGATATGGTAACCAATTCGATTATGATTCAAAACCCTCAACTTTCACTACCTATTGAAGATGAAATTAACAAAATGGCAGATCGAATTAGGGTTCTTCGAACAGCTCAAACACAGGTTTTTGAAGCAAATTTTCGGGCCAAAATAAACCCCCTATATCTTGTTTTTTGAACAAATTGAGACAGGGATATGGTAACCAATTCGATTATGATTCAAAACTCTCAAATTTCATCAATAATCATTACCTATTGAAAAAGAAATTGATGAAATGACAGAAATTTTAAAAGGTTAGAAAATCCGCCACTTCAATCTACAAGAACTACTTTTTTTTTTAGTTTTGATTCGAAATTTGTTGTTTTATAGGCAATCAATAATGGTTTACAACACTAAAGCGCCAAAAAGGCCAAAAAATGGCAAGGAAATCGAATAAAAAAAGCACGAAAATTTGATTCACAAGTCATTCTGCAAATAACGTGCTCCATTTCAAAACATGGCTATTAATTCATTTTGCTCGATTTTTGCCAAAATAGTGCCGTTCTAACTGAAACTGGTCCAGTTAGAAAAAACCAACTAGTTTTTAATAAAATTCACCAATTCGAGGCCTAACCAGCCAGTTTTGGATCCGAAATTTTTTGCGAGGTGTTCGTTAGACTACTGGTACTACAAAACTGGGCCTAACTGGACTCAAAACCTTAACAGTTCCAATCTAACCAATCGGTTCTGGTTCAAACCGGCCAGTTTTGTGAACAATGATTTCATCACTGAATATGAAATTTGTAGCCCAAAAAATGGTACAAATCGTGCGGATTTGTGACCACTTGAAAATAGATTGTCTAGAAATGATTGATTTGAAAGTTATTCAACAACAATTTTTCGTAAGTTTTGAGGTGAAGCTTTACTTATTTTGATGGGGTTGCAGCCCTATTGAAGCATTTTCCACTTTAGAAAGTAAAATCAGTGTCCTTTTTTAATATATATATTCTTCTTCTTCTTCGATTCAGTTCTTCAAGGTTAACAAGACTTGTACTGTTTTTAGATTTGAGATTAATTGCAGGCCCTAAAAGCCCTAGAAAACTAGGGCAAATCATGAGTCAACCGACTCGCTAGAAACTTTTCTTTTTGGATGTTGCAGTTTTTAACTTTGAAAAAGTGTTATATGCATTGGGAGACATTCCTACATTTGCATTCCCCGAGGCAAAAACTATCCATCTCAAAGATGGACGTCAATAATGGTCCCTCTGAAAAATACTTAAAAGAAACAGTCTAAATATTTCTTTAAAACTGGAGTAAATTACGTACGTACACCTTTGGGGGACCTTATTACCGTTTGCTAATATTGTTGCTATAAATTACGAGTAACCCCTCCCCCCCCCCCCCCACCCCACGATTCAGTTCTTCCAAGTTAACAAGACTTGTACTGTTTTTAGATTTGAGATTAGATTTGAGATTAATTGCAGGCCCTAAAAGCCTTAGAAAACTAGGGCAAATTATGAGTCAACCGACTCACTAGAAACTTTTCTTTTTGGATGCAGTTTTTAAATTTGGAAAAGTGTTCTATGCATTGGGAGACATTCCTACATTTGGTTTTCCCGAGGCAACAACTATCCATCTCAAAGATGGATGTCAATAGTGGTCCATCTAAAAAATACTTAAAACAAATGCTCTAAATATTTCTTTAAAAACTTGGAGTAAATTACATACGTACGCCTTTGGGGGACTTTATTACCGTTTGATGATATTGTTGCTATAAATTACGAGTACCCCCTCCCCTTTTGTTGATATTGTTGCTATAAATTACAAGTACCCCCCAGCACGATTCAGTTCTTCCAGGTTAACAAGACTTGTACTGTTTTTAGATTTGAGATTAATTGCAGGCCCTAAAAGCCTTAGAAAACTAGGGCAAATCATGAGTCAACCGACTCGCTAGAAACTTTTCTTTTTGAATGTTGCAGTTTTTAACTTTGGAAAAGTGTTCTATGCATTGGGAGACATTCGTACATTTCCTTTTCCCGAAGCAACAACTATCCATCTTTGGGGGGCGAGTTTATTACCGTTTGATGATATTGTTGCAATAAATTATGAGTACCCCCCCCCCCCCCTCCCCTCCTCCCCTCCCTCCCCTTTTGTTGTTATTGTTGCTATAAATTACAAGTAATCCACCCCCCACGATTCAATTCTTCCAGGTTAACAAGACTTGTACTTTTTTTAGATTTGAGATTAATTGCAGGCCCTAAAAGCCTTAGAAAACTAGGGCAAATCATGAGTCAACCAACTCACTAGAAACTTTTCTTTTTGGATGTTGCAGTTTTTAACTTTGGAAAAGTGTTCTATGCATTGGGAGACATTCCTACATTTGCGTACGTCCACCTTTGGGGGACTTTATTACGTACGTACACCTTTGGGGGACTTTATTACCGTTTGATGATACTGTTGCTATAAATTACGAGTAACCCCCCGCCCCCCTTACACCCCTCACTTACTTTTTTTCTTTGTTGCCCTCCTGTCCAGCAATAACAACACCAGACATGAATGCCTATTTTGGTTTCAAACACAAAGAGTTGTCCTATGTTCATATTACCAGACGGCTAGCCTTTTTTTTAAGTTGTGTAGTTCTTTGCTATCTAGTGTTCCTATTACCGGACAGTTCTCTAAAATCCCCCAAAACCTAGTCCACCCTTTCTTCTCGTCATGTTCCTTGTCTCTTTCGTTTTCTCTCTCCTCTCTCTTTCGTTACAACCCAAAACCCTCTTTCTTCGCGGAGCAACCATTTGAAGCCACAATCGTTGATATGTGTCAATGGCGGATTAGGGTTTTTGGTGAACTTATCAATGTTCATTTTTATTCCTCTAAACTTATTTTTGTTATGTGTATGCTTTGATTTGTCTAACCCCAAAATGTGTTAATGGCGTGAGAGATAGTTGTGGGTTGTAGAAAGAGAGGAAAGAGAGAGCGAGAGAGAAGAGAAATGATGGGAAGAAAGGGCGGACAGGGTTTTGGAGGATTTCAGGTAGCTGTCCGGTAATACAGAAACCAAACAACAAAGAACTACACCACTTAACAAAGAAGCTAGTTGTTAAGTAATACGAACGTTGATCGCTCTTTGCATTTGAAATTAGAATAGGCCCGCCTTTCTGGTGTTGTCATTGCCAGAGAAGAGGACAATTCACAAAAAAAAACCTTGAGGGTACTCGTAATTTGTAGCAACAATATCATCAAATCGTAATAAAACCCCTCAAAGTATCTGTATGTAATTTGCTCAAAAACTCATCCTTTTCAGTGTTGTAAATTTCTTTTTTTTTTACATATTAATGATCCTTATATTAGAGCTTATACCTTTCTTAAAAATTAAGACTAAAATGATCATCATATCAGAGATTATACATTTCTTAAAAATTAAGACTAAGTTCCATTTTAAAAAATATTATTAAAAAAGTGCCGGGAGGGGGGGGGGTTTACATTTGAGTCGGGGGGGGGGGGGTTTACATTTGAGTCTGGTGACTCAATTTAAGCTGTGTCCTTTAGGGCCCATTTGGATCCATGGATTTTTCAATCCTGGAATTGAGATTTACTGAAATTGACATGTCCTGGTATATGGTGTATGTTGTTTGGTTCGCAACCGATAGAAATCAAGAAAATGAAAATTCCCCGTTTGGATTGCCTGGAATATCTTTTTCTTGGAAATGCAAATCCTCTCTCTTTAAAAAAACTTGAGATAGTTTATGTCTAAAACATTAATACAATCTCTTTCAAAAGTTAAAATTTGAAACAGTTCCTCTTTAAAATTTTTGAGATAGTTTCTCTCTCTAAAATTTTTATATACTTTCTCTCTCTAAAATTTGATATAGTTTCTCTCTCTAAAATTTTGAGATATTTTCTCTCTTTAAAACTTACAATTTGTGAAGGTTTCTCTCGATAAAATTTTTGAGAAAGTTTCTCTCTTTAAACAATTTCAAGTAATTTCTCTCTCTAAAATATGTTATAGTTTCTCTCTCTAAAATTTTAAGGTATTTTCTCTATCTAAAACTTAAAATTTGAAATAATTCCTTTCTAAAAATTTTAATTGATATAGTTACTCCCATTAAAATTTTAAGATGCTTTCTCTCTCTAAAATTTAAATTTTGAGATAGTTTCTCTATCTAAAATTTTCATGTAGTTTCTCTCTCTAAAATTTTAATATACTTTCTCTCTCTAAAACTTAAAATTTGAGATAGTTTCTCTATCTAAATTTTTTAAAATAATTTCTTGATCTAAAAATTTTTGGTATTTTCTCTATTTAAAATTTAGTATAGTTTCTCTCTCTAAAGCTTTAAGATATTATTTCTCTCTAAAAATTAAAATTTGAAATAGTTTATCTCTGTAAAAAATTTAAGTAGTTTCTCTCTCTAGAATTTTAATATACTTTTCTCGATCTAAAAATTTCAGGTATTTTCTCTATCTAAAATTTAGTATAGTTTCTCTCTCTAAAGCTTTACGATATTTTCTCTCTCTACAACTTAAAATTTGAGATAGTTTATCTCTGTAAAAAGTTTAAGTAGTATCACTCTCTAGAATTTTAATGTACTTTTTCTCTTTAAAACATAAATTTTGAGATAGTGTTTCTATCTAAAACTTTTTAAATAGTTTCTCGATCCAAAAATTTCATGTACTTTCTCTATCTAAAATTTGATAAAGTTTCTCTCTCTAAAGTTTTATGATATTTTCTCTCTCTAAAACTTAAAATTTGATATTATTTCTTTCTCGAAAAAATTTTAGGTAGTTTTCAATCTAAAATTTGATATGGTTTCTCATCTCTGAAATCTTAATATATTGTCTCTCTAAAACTTAAAATTTGAGATAATTTTTCTGGCTAAATGTTTTGAGATATTTCTCTTTAAAAGTCTTTAAGTAGTTCCTCTCTTTAAAATTTAATGTTGTTCTCTCTCTAAAATTTTAAAAATTTATGATACTTTCTCTCTCTAAAACTTAATATTTGAGATAGTTTCTCTCTCTAAAATTTTAATATGATCTCTTTAAAATTTTAAATTTGATATAGATTCTCTCTCTAAAAATTTAAGTTAGTCTCTCTCTAAAAAAATCATATATTTTCTCTCTCTAAAAAATTTCGTATACTTTCTCTCTCGAAAATTTGGTATGGTTACCCTATCTAAAATTTTGATATTTATTTCAGAAAATATCTTCTTATCCCCTATTTTTTACTTTTATTCCTCAAGAGACCCAATCGTTGAAAATATTACTTGTAACATAAAGTTTCTATCTTTTCTATCTTTCAACCCCTCGACCCCTTTGACCATGTATTTTTTATCCAAATAAATATTAAAATGTCACCCTCTCAACAATTCTTTTTTTTACTGCACAATCTATCTCTCAAAGCACCATCTCTCCCTTTCAAATCACTCTCTCTCTCAAAACTCTATCTCTCTCTAATACCCAATGTTGAGAGAAGTTCCCCTCTCTACATCATCTCTCTCCTCTCTCTCTCTCTCTCTAAAAACACCACATCTCTATCTAGTCCCTTTTTGCAGCCCCAATATACCACAAATTCTCTCTAAAAAAACCCACAGATCTAAAGCCCTATTGCCCTATTGCAACCCCAACCTACCGATCATTTGGAGGTCACAAAATCAAGCCTCAAACAGAGACGACTGTACAAGCAAATTATAATAACATCCTTAAGCTCAAAGATTGCAACCAGTTCTGTGGAACTTAGGAACAACCTTGTTGGATGAAAAGCTGAACTTTGGAATTGATTGAATTCTGTTTTCGTTCATGAATAGGGATGAAGATAAATGGTGGGTTATGCCCCTTATTCTTCTTCTGGTTAAATGCGCACAAGCATGCCTACTAATGGGTTATGCCTACTAAATATGCATGCCTACCAATGTTATATACTGAGGACCATGCAAGATACTGGGGTTCCTGACTTTCGCACAAGAAGATATAACTCTTTCTTGGTGATGAAGATTTGGCTGCCCCATTGAGTGGTTTCCTCTGGTTGCTGATCAGAGAAGAGCTCATCCCTTCAATGTAACTATGTAGCGGCATGTAAAGAAATTTGATTGGTGTTCATTAGAAATTATGATGCAGGACTTGATTTTTGTTAGCGTTGTATACAAGTTAATCATTAGTATTCGATATGAACTTCATGTACTTTACATTGTTGAATACAAACTTATAGTTGATTGATTAGTTAATAGTGAACATGTGATTTGGTCTACATGAGCAGCAAAATGGTCATTTCTATGAAATGTCAGTTCCAACTGAAATGTCAATTCTAAATGAACCAAACAAGATTGGTCCCATTTTTTCAAGAAAAATGACTCCTAGAAATTTGAATCCAAAAAACCAAACAGGACCTTAACTTTTGGGTGGTCCATTTGGTGAAGAACCTATTTAAGTGCATTCAATGCTGTATAGATTTAGCATTTTGGCCTCCAACAATAAATCTTCAAAAAAATAAATAAAAGAGAACTTGGCGCCTTAAAAATAGCCATTTTGGACTGTGCCTTTCAATTCCTCAATAATCATTAAATCTGTCTTGTTTTTGGAGCTCCAACAAATTCATGGACCTAATGTGAAAATAGATTTACAGTATTTTGACGATGTGTTGATGCAGGGTTTCGAATAATCACCAATCTGATTAAGTGGTACCATGGTCGATTCCCTCTCGATATATGAAATCAAACAAATTTGAAGACAATCGCCCTGTTTTTTTAGAGAACTAGGCAATTCTAATCCAGAATTGCTGACTCGGACGAGGAAATAGCGTGATTCTTAAGGTTAGTTTATTAACATTATTTTTATTGTTCAGTATGTTTTGTTTTTCTTTTTAACATCTATGCCATATGGAAATTGCTCATTGTAACAATCAAGCTTTAAAAAGCCCAATTGGGTGGCCAAAACAATTACCCATGGGGGTCCCAATTGATGTTGTGAACCAGTCGACTCAGACCGGTTCTATCGGTTAGGCCTTACCAAGATGGAAAAGTATTTGATAAAAATAAAAATTTCTAAAAATCAAATTAAGTTTGTGAAAAAAAATTGATGAATTTGTTACAAAATTTGATTAAACAATCAGAAAAGGTGTGAATCAAGGGCATAGTTCTTGTGAGAGTGTCACAAAATAATCCGGCAATCGCATTTGCAAAGAACCCAGTGTTTCATGAGAGAAGCAAGCATACTGACATATGCTTCCATTTAATTCAAGACCAAATGAAAGAGAAAAAGGTTGAACTTACTTACATGAAGACACAAGGTCAAGTAACCAATATTTTTACAAAACCTAATAAATATGAAATGTTTCAAAAATTGAAATTCATGTTAGGGGTGACTATGTTGGACAATCAAGATTAAGGGGGGATGTTAGAAATAAGCTCGATTTTAGTTAAGGTTATTTTGGGCATTTGATTTTACTATAGAGGACATATTGCAAAACTTATGAGAAACTAATTTTGAAATGATGTACCAAAAATTTTGTTGAGTTCCAAGGTCACAGTTCCAAGATTGAGAGAGAGAAGTCTAAAGCAAGCAATGCATTCAAGTTTGAATTTGGAATGCGTGAAGTCTAGAATTTTTTTGTATATTATTGTAAATTCGTCCAAGCAAATAGGGTGTATGAGAAGAGAGGGAAAACTTCACTAGAAAGGTATAGAAATAGTCTAGAAAGGTCCTAAGATGTCTATATATTCATGTACTATGTATTTGTAATTAGAACAATGACAAAATAAAGTTAATTTGATCTTTCAAGTACACAAAGAAAGCTTATTCCTCCATACTTCCAACATACATGTGGGTCATTAAGGAGAAGAAGAGTCTTGATGAGGCTAATAAAAAGTATAGGGCTTGTTATGCTCAAAATTCGTTATGACTTGTAATGAAATTTCCTCTTGTACGCATGAGCACTATTAGATTGTTTTTTGCTATAACTATTATTCTTTATTTATAATTGAAATAATTAGATGTGAAAACTACTTTCTTGCATGATGATTTAAATGAAGAAATTTGATGACCAATCTAAGTGTTTTGTTGAGGAGGGTAGGGAAATTTGAGTTTGTGGGCTAAAGAAATTATTGTAAGGGTAGAAATATACACTAATGAGTAAGCACAAATGATTTGATTCTTTCATATTGAACTTGTATTTTGTAGAGGTAAAGCTCGCCATTGTGCCTATTGCATAGTCATATCGATAAAAGCTTTATTATTTTGTTAATATATGTTTGTTTACAGTGCAAACCGGGATGATCTCAGGATGAGAATCGACCAAATAAAGAGAGGGGATAATCAAATTTTGATATATGGCCATATCTACTCATAAATGAGCAGATCCACTCTCATATTAGTGGCAGAGCCAACATTGATCAGAAATACAAAATACTATATAAAATGCAATAAAAAATTATTTAATTCTAATAAAATAAATAAAAATGAAAATAAGTGCAAAAAAAAGTGAAATATACCAGACCGGGCCAATTGGCTCGGAGCTCCCGAGGCTTCGAGGCCTCACCCGTATCAGGACCGACTGAGTTTAGACCATGTGTCCTCTTTGTTTCTCTTCAGGTTTTGACAAAGCCTTGGCTTGGTTGGATGACTTTCTTAACCTAACGGCTGTAGGTTTAATTGCCTAAAGGTTTCTTAGATCTAGGGTTTTCTCAAGGTTTCAAATCTCAAAGTTTCAGGTTCTTGGCATACGATTTTCCCGAGTCTAAGAGTCTAAAAATTCTAACCCCAAAATGAGTTCTGAAATCACCTTTTTAAAGATCAAATCGTACCAAAATGGATATAGCCAAAAATGAATCAATTTGACATCTCAAATTGCTATTTTTGGGTCAAAATACTGGTGTCGTCCAAGCCAAATGGGTGCAGATTCAATGAATATGCTCAGAAATGGTCAAGGAATGGTCTGCGTTTGAAAACTGCCATTTCGGGCTAGTTTGGGCATAGCGACACCACTGGTGTCGTTAAGACCAAATAACATATTCCACTTCTTGGGGGATTCGTAGGTCCTTGAGATGTTGCGTGCCAAAAATCACGGAATTTGGGCTTGTCAAGGCTGGGCCAAATCTGCCCTGAACTGGCAGGGTCCAATTTTGGGGTGATTTTTGGCTCTTGAGATGTTGTCTGCCAAAAATCACTCGATTTTCGCCAGTCTAGGCTAGGCGACACCAGTGGTGTCTCCCAGACCAAATCTGCCCAAATTGGTAGATTCCAGTTTCGGGGTGATTTTTTTGCTCTTGCGATGTTGCCTACCAAAAATTATGCAATTTGGGCATATCTGGGCTGGGAGACCCACTAGTGTCTCCCAAACCAAATCTACCCAGAATTAGAAAATTCTGGTTCTGGAATGATCCAGAGGCTTATATCATAATGTCTACGAAAAATCATATACGATTTTGCTATTTTTACTTGATTTATTACTCAAACAGTGTGTCATGCAGGATTTTGGATCACGAGGCAGGCAATATGGACTATGGTTCGGGGGTTTACAGAAATAGTGTGTGTTAATGTATGGATATGAATATGTATCATACTGATACATATTAGTATGGATATGGATCTGTATGGATACATATCTCTTGATAAGATTAGGATATGTATCTTACTGATACATATCAGCATAGATATGCATCTATATGGATGCATATCTCTTGATAAGATTAGGTGGTGTCTATCATAATTAGGCTTCAACTGCCATTCCATAAACTCCACTCTCTCTTAGCTCTTTGACACGAGAACTCATGTTGTCCATATCAAGCCAAGCCTCAACACTTGGTTCTCACGCAGAGCGGCTCGCCATGCTTGACTAGAATCCGACGCCAGAAATTCCAGTTACCATCTAGAGAGAGAGGAGCTGCTACTCAAGCCCAGCTTCAAGCCCAACAGTTCAATGTGCTGATTTGCTCAAGTCATTGATTTGTTGTTACGTGACTTCCCTCTGCATTCCATTTCTCAAGCAAGTTACGGATCTATTTTGTTTGACTTCACCCCCACAATTTGCTTCCTTGGGGTCACCTGAGTGTTACGTGACTTCAGCTTGTTTCATGTGTTTGCTTGACTTCATCTTGATACAAAGTCCTTGTTTCATATTTTTGCATGACTTCACCTTGATAAAACCTTGGTACTTGAGGTTCCCTACCTCTCCCCTTGACGTCCCTGCCTCTCTCAAGGATTGTTGAGATTGGTGAAGAAGAAACTATTCTATGTGAAGCCCGCCTTTAAAACTCTAAAAAAAATCGACCCAATGAAACTTGACATCATTTGCAAAACAACCATGGAGTCGTGTTTCGACTCTTTGACTTGTCTCTCTGCCTAGTCGTGCTCCCCTCAGATGCCGAACTCTTTGAGCATGGCCTCTGAAAACAGCTGATCTGCCCCATCAACAGCTACCGCGTCATGTTTTCAACTCTCATATTTGTTTTGGATCTTACTGTTATCAACTCTAAATCTAAGTTCCAACTGTGCTTGTTAATCCGCTGCTAGATTCTATTGGCTCTTCCAAGTGGATCCTGTTTGATAATCGAATTTCTCGATCCTGGTTGATGATCAAATTTTTCATTATTTGATCATGTTTAATGCTTGAATTTTTTGTTACTCAATAGTATTGGATGATGGAGTTTTCCGTTTCTCCATCCTGTTTGATGATTGTGTTTTATGTTACTCAATCATGTTTGATGATCTTGTTTTTCATTACTCGATCATGTTTGATGATCATGTTTTCCATTATTCGATTATGTCAATTGATTGAGTTTTTCGTTACTTGATCCTTGATATTTTGAAGGCTTGTTTGTCTGCTGTTGATCGAGTTTTTCGTTACTCGATCCCCGATATTCTTGAGTCCGTCTGATCCTGAGATCTGCTGCTTTTCTGTGCTTATTGTTCAAGCAATATGTACATGTCGTTCAAGCAATATGAGCATGGAGACCACTGCTTTTATCAGTCACCCCATGCACCTGAAGACCTGAAGATCTAACTCGTTTATTTATGCCACTTATTGTTCAAACTCCATATGCTTTGTGTTAAAGCATCTTGAGTTTGAGGCAGGGTGTTAACTTATAGATATGGATATGTATCATACTGATACATAGCAGTATGGATATGCATCTGTATGGATATACATCTCTTGATAAGATTCGAATATATATCATACTGATACATATCAGTATGGGTATGCATCTGTATGGATACATATCTCTTGATAAGATTAGGTGGTGTCTATCTATAACCATTGGTATTTATCTTTAACTGTTACTGGCCATATATTTATACAGAGCCTTGTAAATTCTTGATTAATCAATTTAATAGAGTTCTCTGCAGTATACTGAAAATTCTAACAGTGTGGTCCTAAGGCTATCTAGGATTTATAAAGTCATTAAACTTGCCAGTTTTCAAATTGGGGTTTCAACAATGTTAATGGCATAATTGTTGCAAGACCAGATAAAATTTTTTTTACAATTCTTAAGTTCATTTGGCTAAGGAATTAGAGATAAAAGATTTGGAAGTCGTTACCCTTGGGATGAGTACACTTCAAGAGAGAAAAAACAGAGAAATCTGGTTAACTTAGAATAGTAATGTGGAAAAGATTCTGATGTGCTTCAACTGGCGGAATTCTAAAACAGTTAGTAACTCATTTTCTGTATATATGAAGTCGTCTTTTAAACAATGCCCTATCACTTCAGAAAATAAGACACATATGCACGAGTATCGCAGTCAACAGTAAGAAGCCTCATGTCCATTATGTTAAGCACCAAACTTGACCGAGCACTAGTAATGGGAATTATGAGTAACCAAATGGAAAATCCTAGTCATGATCACTAAACCTTTGTAGTGGATCCTTTATTATTCAAAGGGAACTTGTAATATTAGACTTCATTGAAATGTGATGGATTCGAACGTTGCAGGATATATTGATGCGAATTACGTACATGACTTGGATAAAAGAAGGTCTGCTACTAGGCATGTTTTTTTCTATGTGAGGTAATATAGTTAGCTAGTTATTGACATTGTAGCATGCGGTGGTTTTGTCTTCTATAGAGGCTAAGTTTATGTCACTTACTCATGCTTCCAAAGAAGCCAATTGGGTAAGCAAGCATTTGGAGAATTTCAAGTTATGCAAGAAGGGATAGCCTTTCATTGTGATTGCTAGAGTGCCTTGTTTTTAGCAAGGAATCCAGTCTTCCATGATATGACTAAACATAATGGTATTTAATATCACCATGTTCATGAGAAGATAGAAGAATTTTACTGCAAACAATTTACAATGATGACAACTTAATTGATATGATGACTAAACCGATATTTTGCTTAGTGCAGAGCTTCTTTAGGGCTTGTGGTATACGATTAGTAACTATTAGCCAACAATATCTCATAGCAAACTAGTCAAATAAAAAAAAGATGTCTTCAAATGGGAGAATGTTGGACATTTGAACTCATAATTCTTAATATTTAAGAACTTTATATATTCGATAAATGCTTACTTCCTCTATTATTAAGGGGATCCTATTTTTATGAGGTGTGAACCCTAAAGGGTGTGTTTGATAGCATTCTATGTAGTTTCCCTTGGATTCTCCCTGCTGCTGACTTCCCTAGAAAGTGGGAGAGTAAAACTTGGCAGCTTGAAAGCTGGGAACCATGTTTGATAAACTGTGGTGCTGCTACTTTCTCTTTTTGGGTAATGTTGATGTTGTGAAAGCACGAAACTGCTTGTTTTGACAGTTCAATCACATAAACATTCGCATAAATCAATTACATAAACATCCTCATTAACCACGAAAACTCAATCACATAGACATCCACATTAACTACCCATGCACCCTTTTTTATCCTCTACATGAAATCAGTTCCTCATGAATTACTTTGGAGAAATTAAGGAATCGTGACTAAAATCATAAAGTATGAAATTAAAAAAATATGTGATAAGTGCAGGCAAGCATATGACTCTTTAGTTTTTTATTTCACAAGTCAAATAGAATAGGACAAAAGTTGTTACAATTTATTGTCCATAAAAATGGCCACTTTGTTCTAGGGCAGACAATGGCCGGACTTGGGCGAGGCCAGCCCAGGCCAGAAGATAATCGAAGCCTTTACATCACATATGTGTTGATTTGTTCGAACTACATGTGGTATATAATTTTGATATAAAATGTTCTTAAGATTATCTCAAAATCTATTTTTCTATCTAATTATAAAATTTTAAATTTAAAAAATGGTCAAAATCAAGTAGATCTATAAACATATGAAATTCTTAAAAATGGACTGTGTAGATAATATGTTGTAAAATGCATTATTTCTGAGACTTTAAATATTTTTATTTTTCATGGTTATACATCTTGATGCGATATCGAGATGATCATTCAAAGGGTTTTTCATCATTAAAACTACCTTTTCAGATGGATTTTTGAGGTGCATCCGTAGTTCTACATTATAATGAAGCAAGTATAGCTGAAATGGTTGGATAATTCAATTTACAGAGATCGAGCTGGATCCACGTTTTTCAAGAAATTGATTTGATCAACAGCGTATTATATTGCTGGAAGACTTGAAGAAGAATCCAAAGGAATTTTGACGGTTTCTAGAGGGAATCAGAGTCCAAGTATGCAGATGGGCGTGCAGGGGGATCAAAGTACCTAGGTTTAGGTGAAGATGGGCCATGAGGGTCTAAGCTAGCTTAGGATTATTTGAAGATGGCATGCAAGGAATATTGAGTTTTAGGGTTTGATGATGGTGATGGTGATCGCTTAGGATTTTGGGTGGAAGGGTGGCGCAAGTATCAAAGGAAGCTAGGGTGGGCATAACTGATTTGGTTGGTTGGATGGAGAAATGAGATGCTAGAGAAAGGATGTTAGAGTTTGGGAAGACATTAATATAGGATGGCTGGATAAGGTTTCTAAAGCATACGGGCCATGGGGTGTTTAGGAGGAACAAGGATGGGAGTTGGGTTTGGGGAGGAACATGAGAAATAAATGCAATAGGATCGAAGAGGAAACGACGATGGATTGGAGGAAGGTTTTGGTAGGAGCAAATGATGGTAAAACTAATGGAGTCAGTAGGTTTGATCTTGAGGTCTTCACGGGATCTTCTTGCTCTAAAGTTGCGATTGATCGAGCGGTATTGGAGCAATGCAATATCAATACAAACCTCTTTATCCCTAGTTCTTTTTCACATCCTTTAACAGATTATTTTGGCCTTTCTGACCCAGAGAAGGTGGAATCTATCTTATCTTTCTGATGTAAAGATTATTGGAGCTAACAAAATAGTATTTAAACTGTGGTCAAAAGAAGAGGTACGGAAGGCTTTATCTCATAGGTTTTGTAGAGTTTGAGGTAGTTACTATCTCTTGATCTTTGGAAACCAGCTGATCATGGTGCCTTTCTTCAAAAGAAGTCATGCTTGATTAAACTTTGGGGCCTTCTCTTAAATGCTTCGAATTTAAACATCATCAAACATGTGGTGGGGAGCTTTGGTATTTACTGTGATTTGGATTGGGATTCTTTTCTTAATCCAATATGCAAATTTGTGAGAGTTGAGATGTGGGGATTCCCTGGTACGCAGTTTCCAGGAAAAGTTCTCCTTAGTGTGGATGATGACCTCTTTGCAATTATGGTCACGGATGATGATGGTAAGTCTTTCACCGAAAATTTGGATCCAGTGTATTCTCAGCATAAAGTGATAGATGCAAGGCTGGAAAGTTTGGATGTGACACCCGAAAATACTTATTCTGGTGTGAAGATGAACTGGCAGTTAGTGGGTAATCAATTTAGGAGAAATCGACGGCATTTCAAATTTCAAAAGCTTCAGAAATTGCAGTACCCCAAGGTTTCAAAGCGTTGGATCCCTATAAGGAGGTTTCCTGAATCTTGTGCCGGCTTTTCGCAATAGTTTCATGACCGCCAATTTGCTGTTTCGAATGATTCCGCCGACTGTGAACAGGTGCCTTTGAATGACTTCTCGACGATAGACCTAAAAGCACATGATGGACCCTCAGGTCCATCGTCGGTCTTGCACGGGGAAACTCCAAATCACTTTGGAAAGCCAAATCACTTTTGAGAGGATGCGAGCGTGAATCCTAAGAAGGACGGGATTATTAGGGTTAGATATTTGGTTTGTTTTTCAGCAGGCCCTCCTTGTTTCGAGTTGGCGACTCTGTCAAAATCTCTCTCCATATCCCATCTTTGGAAGGAGATTGAGTCTAGAAGAAATCTCCTTGAGCTCCTCTCTATGATGGTCTTTCTCCTTAGTTGTTTGATGCACAGGAAGCTCTCGGCACTACCATTTCAGTGGAGTCATTCATGGCTTTGTGTGGTTGCGCTGTATTTGACCAAGATGTATCCATTGCACTGTCAACCAGCGGTGGCGAAAGGCCGTGCTAAGAAGACAAGAACCAAGTTCGATCCCCTGCTGATAGAGCCTTTGGCTTTAGTAATGGTGGAACCAGAGGAAGCTCTGGTGGGACCTTTGATAATTGAAGGTGGTCTAGCAGTCCCCCAAGATGATGCGAATCCTTCTGGCAAAGAGCTTTCTGTGCCTAAGGATGTTTGGCCACTCGATATCATTCCACAGGTGGACCTTTTGCATCTGCCTTCCATGGGTTCTATGTTTGAGGAGTCTTCACCGAATTGGGTGGCGGAGTTTCCTGTGAAGAAGGCTCAATTAGATGACTTCCCTGCAGTCTCCAAGATGAGGAATGACATTCTCGATGATGTCCTTCTCCGTGTGGTGATGAAGGACATTAAAGAACGAAGAAGAAAGAGGGTTGCTGCTTACATGGACAACAAGGGGACTGGGAAGGATCAGCTAGGTGTAAACAAAGAGATGGTTTCGATAACTCGGGCCAAAGTGGTGGATGCAGGCAAGAAAAAGAGGATTGCAAAGGTTGGGGTTTGACCTTCAGCACGTCTTGATCGTGGCATTTTAAAGAAAGGTCCCCCCTGGTGCTATTGCTTTTGGAGATCTGGTGGCTAGTGATGTGGAATCCTCCTCCTCCTCGAGTGCGGCGTCCCAAGACGATGACGAGCTGAAGGAAGCCATGATGTTGGAAGAGCTTTACTTCGGTGTAGGTCCTGAAGGACCAAGAGGTTTTTCCTCTAACTCCCCCCCCCCCCCCCCCCCCCCCCCCCCCCCCTCCCTCCTCTTCCCTTTTTCATAGATGAATTTCTTGCCTTGGAATGTGCGGGGCCTGGGTGACCCTCGCAGAAAAAGGGATGTTTAATTTTTGGTGTCCAAATACAAACCGGTTGTTTTACTTTTACAAGAACCAAACTTGCTAGGCCCAACGTGTCAGGTGCTAGGGAAGTTTGGGGGTCTGGGGCAGTTAGTTTTCTTGGTATTGATGCAGTGGGTGTATCGGGGGGTTTATGGGTTTTGTGGGACCCGCTGGTTCTGAAAAATTTTGATATCACTGTCAAAAGTAGTTTTGTGCTTTTGGGCTATCATAGAACCTTGTTTTTCATGGGGTCTTATGAATGTTTGTGGACCTTATGTTCTAGCTCTAAAAGAAGGTTTCATTTCTGAGATGAATGATGTGATTCAATCTTTTCCTTTTCCTATGATGGTTGGGGGTGATTTCAATCTTATTCGTTGGCCAGATGAGTATCTTGCGGTCACTCCTATTAATTTTTTGATGAGACTGTTTAATAGATTCATCGAAAGTAATGCCTTTATGGATCTTCCTATTATTGGATCTAAGTTTACTTGGTCTAATAATAGCATTTCCAGACTAGCCATGTCCAAGTTAGACAGATTTTTAACTTCAATGGAATGGTTGGAGGAGTTCCCTTTATCGACTGTTAATTTCGAGACTTTGCTCTGACCACCAACCAATTCTGTTGAATATAAGTGTGGTGTGAGGTGGCCCGAAACCTTTTCATCTGAATTTGGAATGGTTGGAGATGGATGATGTTGGCGACCTTATCAAAGGAGCATGGACAAATTGTGTTGTTGAAGGCACTGTGGATTTTCGGTTGCACCATAAGTTATTGAACATCAAACTAAAATTGATGGATTGGAAGAAAGAAAATAACTTTGATATTAAAGGGAAAATAGATAAGGTTTTACTTGACATTGAAGGGTTGGATCAAAGCATCCAAGAAGCTGGCACCCTAACATAATAGTTTATGCTGAGGAGAAGTAAGAAATTGAAAGCAGTTAAATGATCTCAGAAGAGCTGAGGAAATTTATTGGAGATAAAGGTCTAGATCGAAGTGGCTTAAGGGAGATCTCAATACTAAATTCTTCCATGCTATTGCTAGTGTTAGAAGAAGACAGAATGATATCTCTGGATTCTTTATTCCAGGGGCTGATTCTGACAATGATCAGGCCATGGAACTTGCAATGATTAATCACTTTAAGAACATATTTACTAAGGAAGTGAAGTTTGCCTCAAAATTTAATAGAATTCCTTTTAAAATGTTGCCAGCAATTTACAAAGCCAGTTGGAAAGAGAGGTAATCTTGAAAGAGGTGCAAAAGGCAGTCTTTACTCTGTCTGGTGATAAAGCGCCTGGAATTGATGGTTTCCCTTTAGCTTTTTTCCAAAAATTTTGGGAGTTAATCAAGGGTAAATTATTGGAGTTGGTTAGGAGTTTTATGATTATTAGGCAAGTGTTTTGAGGAGTAAATTCTACTTATTTGGCTCTGGTCATAAAAACGTCAGTGATATCGAAAATTTCTGATATTAGACCGATTAGTCTTCTAACAAGCCTTTATAAAATCATTGCTAAAGTGTTTGCTGAAAGACTAAAATTTGTCATCCCTCTTCTCATTTCTAATATGCAATCAGCTTTTATTGAGGAATGTCAAATTACTGATAGTGAACTGACAGCGCAAGAATGCATTCATTCTCGAGTGATTAGCAAAAAGCTTGGTGTGATGCTCAAGTTAAACATGAAGAAGGCTTATGACAAAGTGAAATGGGGGGCTCTTTTGGAAATTATGAAGATGATGGGCTTTGAAAATAGATGGAGAAGTTGGATTTTTGGTTGTTTGTCCTCAGTTCACTTTTTAATGCTTTTTAAAAGGAGCCTCAATGGAGTCTTCAATGCCTCAAGAGGACTTCGCCAAGGGGACCCTCTGTCTCCTTTTTTATTTACCATTTATGCTAAATAGTTCAGCTTGATGTTGAGTAAGGTGGAACGAGTTGGTTATTTTTTGGGATTTAAGATTGCAGATTCTGGCATTACCATTTCCCATCTGTAATATGCATATAATACTCTCATATTTTATGATGCCGAAATTTCTCAAGTGGAGAGCATTGCGATATTTTTGGAGTGTTGTGAGGTGACTTTGGGCCTAAAAGTTAATTTTCACAAGTCTTCAATGATTGGCATTAACTGTCCACACTCTTTGTGTTGATGGTATGGTGAATGCAAAGGGCTATAAAGTAGGATCCTTCCCTATTATATATCTCGGAATGCCCATCTCGAACGCTAGGCTTTCTCTTATAGTGTGGGATAAGGTGGTTAAAAGAGTCCAGACCAAGCTTAACTTGTGGAAACTGAAATATCTGTCGATAAGAGGAAGAGTTACATTGTTGTGCTCATGTTTGGCCAATCTACCGGTATACCAGATGTCGTTGATTACCATACATGTTCGATTACAAAAAAATAGAGAAAATGATGAGGAACTTTATGTGGGGTTCTAATGGTGAGATGTGCAAATTTCATCTGTTAAGATGGGGCAGAATGTGTGCTCCTAAGAGAGAAGGAGGTCGGGGCATTCGGAAGATTCGAACTTTTAACCAAGTTTTGCTATGCAAGTGGTCGTGGCGTAGCACTCATTTGAAGGATCATCTCTGGTACCAAGTCTTACATGCCAAATATGGTATGGATAGACTAGATCTGTGGCTTTGGGGTGGAAGAAGTAAGAATATCTCTCCTCTTTGGAAAACTATTTTAAATTGCAGGCCAATGATATCTGGTTATTTTAGATGAAATGTTGGTGGTGGTGTACAAGCTTCTTTTTGGCATCATAGGTGGCTGGGGGACTATCCTCTGAAGACCGACTTTCTGAACCATTTTAGGCTTGTGACTAGACCCAACTTCAAGGTTTGTGAAGCAGGAGAAACTAGGGGCTAGTGCATTTTATGGGATATTTCTTTAGCATACAGCCAACTGAATAATGTATTGTTAGCACAATAGTGCCAACTCATGGAGTTGTTGGATAAAGTGTATTTATCTCAAGATGCCGATGATGAGTTGATCTGGGAGAATGAGAGTGATGGTGTTTTCTCTATGGAATCTTGCTACAATCTTTTTTTTCATGACCGATGGAGATGGTCATGCACGTACATCGCGCAATTATAGAAATAGTCAATCCCACACAAAGTTCAAATTTTTATTTGGCTGGCAGCTCACGATAAAATTCTGACCATTGATAATTTGATCAAAAGGGCAAAATTCTCCTTAATGTCTGTTTGCTATGCAAGGAGGATGGGGAGATTGAGTGCATCTCTTAATTCATTGCCATTTTACGTCAAGAATTTGGTACTAGCTTTTTTATATGGTTGGGATACAGATGGTTCATCCTCATTTGGTTTGGGTGATTGTGTCGACTATGACAGTGCCCTTTCTACTTAAGACGGGACGTGTAATATGGAAGATTGTAGTAGGTGTGATTCTCTGGGAGCTATGGAAGGAAAGAAATAAAAGAACTTTTGAAGGGATTGCTTGTCCTTTTGATAAGTTAATCCATACCATAAAATGTTCCATATGGTCGTGGTTATCAGTGATTCAGGATTGGGGTATTTCCAAAGTGGATGTGATGGCCAAGATGCGAAATTTATTCTATCTTGGTTCTAATTGCTCTAGACCGAGATGTATATGGGTGGCACCGTGTTTAGGAAGCCTAAAGCTTAACTTTGATGGTAGCTCCTTTGGAAACCCAGGATTAGCAGGGATTGGAAGCGTGGTGCGAGATTGCTCTGGTAATGTTATTTCTCCTATGCTAGTCCGCTAGGTAACTGCACGATTGAAGGTGATTCCTTTAATGTTATTAAATGGTGCAAAAAAGAACTGAAAATCCCTTGGCAGCCCCGGTCTTTGTGGTTGCACGTGATAGACTTGGTAGATGGTGCCTTAGTTTCGATTTCCTTTTCTAATATTTATAGGGAAGCCAATAGTGATGCTGACCTCTTAGCTAAAGGAGGTTCCTCTATCCCCTCTCTTTTGATCTCTGATGATGTAATTTCTTTTTTATAGTTATCAATAAAAGTAGTAACCTTGGTAAAAAAAAAAGAAGGTTGCGTCCTTATATAAACTTTTTCCTACGTAGAAAAGTTTCCTTATAACAAGTACACGAGTGAAATGAATTCGTAAAGTAACCACTATAGAGCTAGATCACATCAATAAGTTTAGAATTGACCCGATCCAGATCTGATAGCCTGATTCATGGACCCAAATTTGGATTCGAAATCCAAATCTGGACCCAAAAATCATATCTGAAGTACATGTGGATTGATCTGGATCCGACCCGGATCCAGATCCAAATCCAACCCAATTTTTTAAAATAGTAAATTTTTATTTTATATATATTTTCTTCTTAAAGTATATATAAAATCCCGATCTAGATCCAGATCTGGATCTGATATATACTATTTGGATTTGGATCTAAATGTATACTATTTGGATCCAGATCTAGATCTGGATCCGGATCTGAATATCCTAGATCTATTCAGATCCGGATCTAGATCTAATCAGATCCGGCCCCCAATCAAACATGTTCTCGCCCTATTTTCATGTAGTTTGACAAAAAATTTCACATTTTTCCCTCTTATCTCTATTTAGAAAGGAGTAAAGGATCAACTCCATATAATTGGTGTAAAACTCAGATGATGATCTATATCTGCAAATAAAAATAAAGGGTCATACTTCACTAAGGCTTCTTCGTTGGTGCCTTGATTTTTCAAAGGTTCAAGTAGGCTCGTCTCGAGGTTAATCCTTGACATGGGCCTTTTCAGTAGCTGATGGCCCATCTTCTCCAAGTTTTAAAGGTTTTCCTTTGTTGAGATGTCAACTGAAGCTGCTTTGCCCAATATATCATCTACATGTACCAATCAAAGAGAGAATGTTCACATATTAATAATATATAGGACATTTACGATGTGAGAGCTTCAACAAGCATTATCTGAGCATATGTTTTTTAACTCGCCTCGGTCTCTGACTTGGCCCTGGCTCAGGGCGAGTAAGTGGGTGATGCAGAAAAAAAAATAACTTTTTTTATTATTATTAGTTTTTTTTAGTTTATCTTTTAACTCAAGAATAGGAGCTGCAGAGGGATAAGGTTAAATCTAAGAGGAGTTTTATCTTTTCAACAATGGTCTTCTTGAAGATGAGATGATGCAATGGTTGCATCAGACGTTGCAGCGGTTGGAGAATAAAGTTCCTCATCAAAGGTTGCAACGGTTGGAGAATAATGTTCCTCGTGAAGAAAGTACTAGAAACCACATTAATCTTGTATCAAGAATTCCACGACAAACCCAAGGTGTTGATTTCGAGCACAACGAAGATTACAGGCCAGATCCCTATTGGGCGACCACTAGATTTTGGTATTAAAGTCAATCTCCCATAATTTCATGGTAAGCTCCACATCGAAGGCTTTATTGATTGGTTAAGTGCAATTATTTTGAATGAAGTGAATTGCTAGAGGAACGCAAGGTTAAACTTATTGCTACCAAGCTCTGCGGGCCTGGTGAGATTAAGTTCAACAATCCCGACTTCATAGTGGGAAGGTAAAACTTACTGACTGGCAACAGATGAGAAAGAAATTGAAAGAAATTTTTCTTCCTGTAGATCATGAGTAAATTTTCTTTTAAGAACTCCAAAATCTTTAACAGAATGAAAAAAAAGTTGAAGATTATACTGGGGAGTTTTATCGATTAGTTGCTCAAAACAACCTCTAAGAGATAGAAGGACAAAAGATTGCTCGATATGTAAATGGCCTTCAACTTACCATTAGGGATACGGTTTTCCTACATCGATCATGGAATTTAAGTGAAGCTTTTCAACTTGCTTTACGAGTAGAAACTAAATATCAAGGGAGCAACGACAAACGATTTTACACCCAAAAAGAGGTTTTACGCCAACCAAGATTAATGAAAAAAAAATTATATGGCAAAGTTTATGTGTTATCGATGCAACGAACCAGGTTATTGTGTGTTTGAATGCCTAAAAAAAAGGATGGAGGTACACTTGACTAAGGAAGACGAAGAAGTTCCAGAAAATCAAATTCAAGAAATAGTCATCCATGGTGATGAAGAAGGAGATCCATTTTGAATCAAGCTCGAGGTCGAGCTTCTCCCAACCCCGGGAAAATAATACAAGAAAAAGAATATTAAATTTATTATTATTAGTTTTTTTTTAGTTTATCTTTTAACACAAGAATAGGAGGTGGGCAGGGATAATTCGGTGGGCATGAGAGTTTATTTTGTGCGTGAATTGATATCTTATCAATTGGTTGGTTAGTTTACGAATGTAAATAGTGCGTGAATTGATATCTTATCAATTGGTTCGTTAGTTTAGGAATGTAAATAGGATAAGGTTAAATGTTATTGGAGTTTTATCTTTTTAAGAATATGAAGCTTTTGATAAAATGTGGGAAGCAAATCTTTTTGGTACGTGAGGTTAAGAGATAGGGATGAGAGAGAAGATAGAAAAAAAAGGAAAAAGTTTATCTTCTCTTTTTTAAGTCTATTTAAAGGAGATCTCCCTTCATTGTAAATTAGTGAATGAGTTGAATAGAATTTGGTTTCGTGAAGAGATTTCTTTCAGGTGGACCCTTGCACTGAGAGAGGGTATATTCTCTCAACCTTTTCTGTTTTATTGTTATTTTTCTGGTTTATTTTCTCCTTGCATCAGTGGGCTTGGCTGAGCAGTGTATTGGGCTCAAACGACGGTGAAAAATAAAAAACAAAATAAAAATTATTTTAAAAATTAAGTAAAAAGTGAAAAAGTGAAAAAAAAGCCAAAGACAACACTAGTAGTCAAAAATAAATAAATAAAATATAAAACATGAATTTTGCATGACATTTTAGAAAATGCAAAACAAGAGGAAAGTATAAAATAGGGCACATGACAAGGAAAACTTGCAAATCATTGTAAAAAAAATAAATCCAAATTACATAAATAAGTTTTGCACATTGGTCCACATATTAATATATTTTTATAATTTTTTTAACTTTTTAAGTGGGCCTAATTGCACCTGAGTACCCGGCAAGAAGTTGAGCAACTCAGCCAAGTCTGAGTGGACTTAGTCAGTTTTGAATCATTGATCTGAGCTGCGCTAGTTTCTGCAGGTGGTGTTGTTGGAGCTTCACAAATTCTTATAGTTTTAGTCACAAAATTAACAAAGGTTTTATGAGTAATTTACCTATGGTTTGCATATCTTGGAATTTAACAAGAGCTTCATGTAAGATTCAACAAAACCAAGACCATGCTCTATTAAATGTTGTAAAATTTAGGCTGAGCTGCTGAATTTGTTATGAGCCATTTTATAAAAGTTGCTCATAGTAGGTGCCCCTTACTAGAAATTGCATTTATACCTGGATTCTGAGAAAATTATCTTTCGACTTAAGCGCTTGAAATACAATAGAGTTATGAACATCCACCATGTCTGCACTTGCTTGAGACAAAGTGTCCACTAATGGCGAATTACCCTTGTTGTAAAGCCATCGCAGTACACCCCAACCAGCAGCAGCCTTGGCACTATAAATTTCTTGTGTTTTCACTGAACCAGTCCCAAGAGAGATGACAAGAAATTGAGCATAATCCAATGGTTTGGTTTGAAAAAAATCCGGATTGTCTCGAGAAAGCTCTTTTGTCACCTCACTGATTGCTACTAGTGTCTGCAAATGGAAGGAAAGAGTATAAATATAACAAAAAAAGTATGTTTGCTGAAATTCCTGGTTCATTGAAATGGGGGGAGAGAGAAAGAGATTACAGGATTATTAGCAGCAACCCCGCCATCAATGAGGTGAAAGAACCTGACCTCTCCACCAGACCCTTTATTCTCAAAATAATGGGCAAGCACATAGGTTGGTGCTGCAGAAGTACTTATGCAAGTGTCGGAGAGCAGTGCATCCTTTGAAGTGCTGCCATCCTTTAGCTGTAAATTAAGGATCATAAAAATATAAGCCGTCAACTCAAAAAGAGCAAGGGTATGCCCACAAGAACATAGTTGGAAGTAGTGATAAAAGATATGGAGGCTTATGGCTTCACTGAGGAAAGACCATTAATATAGTAGAATGGCGGATCAGGATTCGTGAAGTGACCCTAATTAGTTGAAAAAAGCCTCTCACGATAATGAAAAATATAGGGTTCAATATCAATCATATTTGAATTCTTTGGGTGTTATACAAGCGCACGTGCGTGTGCGCGAACAAAGAGGGATAGAGCAAACCTGGTAGGACGCAAAGATAGTAGGTTGAAGTAAGTTGATATCAAAAGTTGGATGACGATATGGGTCAAGGGGTCATGGAGCCTCTTGTCTTCAAGATTCTCACGCACAAGGCTCCTCAAATACTTGCCATCATATTTAGGACCTAGCACAGCGTTCATCATCTTTAAAGCCGAACTGAAAGGACCTCTGCAGCCAACAACAGCAACAAAAAGACAAACATCAATAAACCACTTAACATGACAAACCAGTGTTTTAAAACTTGGATTGGTGGGGCAGATTAAAGAGAAAAAGTGTAGGGATTTAGACTACATTAAATACATTAAGAGTGGGGATCAAAAGGTCGTGGTCAAGGATGAAGTGGTCAACGAAAGGTGGATAATTTATTTTAAAAAATTATTAAATGACGAACACAATAGTAATATAGTTTATTAAGAACCGTTGGCATGAATGAGGGTGGAGGTCATAGATACATTTGTAAGATTAGGATATCGAAAGTGAAAAAAACTTTGAAAATAATGAAGATAGGAAAGGCTTTAGGACCAAGTGATATCCCGATAGATGTTTAGAAGTGCATGGGGGAGATTGGCATTGACTAGCTAACCAAGTTGTTCAACAAGGTGTTGAGAACAAAAGAAATATCTGACAAATGGAGGAAATTTATTGTGGTACCTATTTACAAAAACAAAATAGACTTACAGAATTGTGCGAACTACCGAGAGATCAAACTTATGAGCCACATTATGAAGCTCTAAGAGAGACTGATTGAGCATCTAAGGCATGAAACAAGTGTATAAGAAAATTAATTCAATTTTATGCCAAGGAGGATAACAACCAAGGCTATTTTCCTACTTAGGCAACTAATTGAGAAATTTAGGGTGAAGGGAAAAGACCTCCATATGCTCTTCATTGATATAGAGGAAGCTTGTGATGGAGTACCTCGATATTTGATTTGGTAGGTATTGGAAAAATTTAGGTGTAGCACCAATAAGTAATAAGGTGAGAGAGAGTAGGCCTAGGTGGGCTAGTCATGTGTAACCAGACCTAGTACAACACCCGCTCAGAGGTGCGAGTTAGTTCAAGGAGAAAGCTCAAAAAGGGCAAGGGGTAGGCCCAAAATAACATGTTGAAAATAGTGAGAAAATATATAGGACCTATGGCCTCAATGAGGATATAGACCCTTAATAGAGCGGAATAGCAGACCAAGATTCATGTAGCCGGCCTTAATTAATTAGAAAAAATCTTTGATGCTGATGATGATCGGTGAACAGATTGTTCCCCCACAAATTCCTGTTGAATCGCTGGATCGATGATTTGGATCAGATATGACTAGGTGATGCAAAACACATTAAAAATAAATAAAATACAATAAAAAAAAAATAGATTTATGGGGTGGAATTAAAATGGGACCCACAGAGTTTTAGGGGGTTATAGGTCGAAACTTATACCATGCTAGAACAAGTTCGTTCCCCTCCAATTCCCATCGAAGTTGTCGATCCAGACAGGAAATCACCAGGTTTTAAAACACAATTAGAAAGTATGACGTTTTATTATTCAGTTCTAATAAACTACTTCGAACCTATATTAAAATCGGAAAGATATTCTACTCCCTACGTAGTACACCTCCATTTACTCCCTTAAGGAAACACCCACCTAGGATTAGTTTTAGGACCCCAATTTTGGAGCATATATACTATTCACATAGATTATCCTTAATAATAAAAAAAATTTCTAATTGCCCCCTCTAATCCCTCAAAAAAATAAGGCCTCACCATTAAATAAGAACCGTCTAATTTTTAAAAGGTTAGATCTAACTGTTCGAAACTCAAGTTTCAAATTAGTTTTTTTGAAAACAATCATCTAGTGATTCTAAGGTGGTTAACAAAATTTCATATAGAAAAAAAAAAACCTCTTGAGTAGGTCATGGAGTAGAAATAAACTATACTCCCGAGAGAGCATGGTATACGTGCTCCTCTTAAAACTTGAATTTTAATATATATGCCATGTTTGGAAGTGTATTCACCACTCATGTATGTCTTACCATGGTTCTGGATCGATTTTACGTGCGTGACATGTACGGTGCTCTTACTCAAATGATATCCTTTATCACTGATCAAAACTATAATCATTCGTGGGAAAAAGTTTAAATTCCCCTTCCAAAAATCCATCTTATAACATGTATTTGTTGTCGCCTATTAAAATTATAATTATTTGCTGCAAAAAATTTAAATGAAGTGCAGTTCAATTGAGGTCCCCTTCCAACAATTCAGCTTAAACATAGATTGAGAATCCAAAACACATCAATATTGCTTTCATCATTTCTCATGCATATTAATGCATCTCTGGTAATTAAGGAGTCCAATAACGGTGTACTTTCACTAGGGGTGGAAACAGGTCAGGTCAGGTACGGGTCGGGTCCGGCTGAACCCGAACACATACACAAATAGTATTCGGATCCAAGTTTTGGACCGTTGGGTTCAAAAGTTAGACCCACACCCATACCTATTGGGTCATGTGTCTATCCTATCGGATCCCGGGTCTGGTATGATCGGGTCCATTGCCACCTTCACTATGACAGTTTTTTTTTTTTTTTGGCCCTTATTTTCCCATCATATACCTATATTATTGGCAACAAGGTCATAATCACCTGCAATTAGATTTCAAGCCGTCTAATTTGTCGTTTATTAGCTAAAGATGACTACTAGTTCTTATTGTATACAATCCTTAATACACCCAAAGGTTGAAGTATTTTATCTCCAACAGTTTACAGGTACGGGACGGGTATGAATTGGGTGCGGGTCGACCCGTCGGATCCAAATGTTGGACCCATACCCAAACCCGTGTTAGGTATTCCCCGCAGGTCCCGGGTCAGGTCTGGGTTCATTGACACCCCTAACTTTCAAGGTTCAAAATATATTTTTTCTTAGGGGAAAGTATATAATGAGACCATTTATCTTTGATATAAATGATACAAGATGGTCACAATTAATCTTGACCATTGGATGTGAAATTGAGTAGCTACATTTATTTCATTGACTAGACCTAAAGTTCCAAAAAAACTACCTCGAACTTTGTGACACACCCCAAGCTATTAGCTTTCATATCGGACGGTTATAAGTAATCGTGACCTCCCTTACCGTGGCTGTGGAAAAATCTTAGGGCAATGCTCAAGGTAGAAGGGGACTGTCTTTAGCCGCATAAAGGGGACGATTGTTTACGTCAGGTGTGGTGAGCATGGCGGTTACAAGCCCACCTGAGCTGGTCCCTGCTATTACATCAAAATGATCCACAAGCCTTGCGTCCTCTCCATCTAGCTCCTGCCATGAAACACTAAAATCCTTAATACCCCATCTAACAAAAACAATAGGAAAATAGTAGTAAGGGGACCTACTTTTACAATATACTAAACATCCATATTGTAGAAGGATGTGGTTGTCTCTAAGAAATTTACAATTAATGAAGTTAAAATTATATTACAAAATCTCTTTCTTTATTTTTAATATTTAGAGAAAATTAAGGAAACCCCCAAAATTCATTGTTTAGACATTCTACTCTCAATACTTTTAGAATCACATCCATGACTCAATTACTGTTTTTTCTTGCTTTTACCCCCATCAAAAAAATATTGTTTTAAAGACTAAATTACAATTCCCCTCATTTACCATACCCATTAAATCTCTCTCTACCCAACCTCTCTCTCTCTAAACCCCCCTCTCTCTCTCTCTACCCATCCTATCTCTCTTTTTGTCTCTCTACCCAACCTATCTCTCTACCAGGATAGGGTATAGGAGGGGAATGATAGTTTAGTCTTTAAAACAATGACTTTTTTTATTAGGGTAAAAGTAAGAAAAAATAGTAACTGGGTCATGGGGGGACGCTAAAATTATTTGGAGGTAAAATGTCTACAAAGTTCACTTTGGAGGTATCCAAAATTTACCCTAATATTTATCGGAAGAAGTTTATATAAGGTTGCAACCTTAAGATGTAGAATTAAGGTTGCAACTTAAAAATCCATCGGAAAATTTTGTTTTAATGTTGAAAAAGCCTCTAATTAATCATCTCGACATCAAGATGTATGAATATGAAAAAAAAAAAAAAAATTGAGTCTAAAAAATAATGCACTTGCAACACATTATCTAAACTATCCATTTTCAAGATTTTCATATGTTTATAGATCTACTTCATTTGAACTATTTTTGGAGTTTAAAATTTCATAATTAGAGTTGGAAATAGATTTTCAGGCAATCCTAACACCAAAATTACATTTTATTATAGAATTTGGAGATATGCCGTAATTGAATTGTTCAAGGTTGCAACCTTATGCAAACCACACCCATATTTATTTTCTTTTTAGATTCCTATCCATCATGTTGGATATTTTCATTCCCTGAAGATTTTTAATCCAAAATCCATATCTAAAACATATTTTGGAGAGGTGACTATAAATAGATAAGGCTACCTACTCACATAAACCTTATCCACAATAATAATATAGTAATAGTTACAATTTTCCGATCTACTAGTGCTGTACGGTATATGGTAAATCAGGACGTATCCACCGTTAGTTCCTGATGATGGGTGGTAGAGACTAAGTGTAGCTCTCTTTGAAATAGAATAACATAGTTAATCTCGGCCGTTCCCTTCTATTGAATGTATAGCGGATGGCTGTGTAGTGGAAAACGGATAAATGATGTCTTATAATGCACCATACAGCGTAGGAAAGATCTCTGCTACAATTTTCAGCGCTAAAGAAAGAGAAATTAAGATGAGATTATCTGTGATGATCATGGATTTTAGACTTTCAACTGTCTAACATTCTGGTTTGCAAACTAGAAGGTAAAAATGATTATAAAGAAAGCCATGACTTAGAAAATGCTTCAATATCAAAAGGAAAATTGTTTCACGAGGGCTGGACCGCATTTCTAAAATATGGGGTCCAGAGGTATAAAGCATCCATCTTTAGAGGTCCATCTAAAAACAAGTGCAACTAACGGTCCAACTATGTTTTTAATATAATTATTACTTCTAGTTTTCAAAAAAAAATTTCATATTCATGATCTCCATGTTAAAGATTATATATTCTATAAAAATTAGGATCAAATTATAGTTAAAAAATATATTTAGTGCCGAGCCTGCATTTCTACTATATGCAAGCTGGCCACATAGAAACTGTGTCCATATCAAAAACCATGGACCACCACAACCATGGACTTGTAATTCAAAAATAAACAGTGATTATCACCAATATCATCCCTTTTTTTAGAGAGAAAATGCGACAATTATTTCATTCTTTTGGTGAGATTATCAGCAGAATTATCATCATTCACCCATCATCATCTTGTTAAGAATAAGCTTGATTATATTCAAGGGTATTTTGGGTATTAGATTTAAATGTAAGGGACATTTTGGAAAAGTTATGTTAAGGGTAATTTTGGAATGATGTTAAAGAATTGTGTAGAGTTCCAAGGTCACAAGGAATTCCAAGATTGAGAGAGAAGGGTCCCAAGATTGAGAGAGAGGAGTCCAAAGCATGCAATGCATGCAAATTTGAATTGGAAATGAGTGAAGTCTAGAATTTTGTTATATAATCTTGTAATTTCGTCAATGCATATAGATTGTAAGTTATGAGAGGGAAAACTTCACTATAATGGTGTAGAAAGAGTCTAGAAAGCTCCTAAGTGGTCTATATATACATGTACTAAATTTTTGTACAAGTAGAATGAAGAAATTGCGTTGAATCTATTTTGTGTGCATAGTAAAAATTCTAAACGTAAGCCTTCTTTCTCCCTATTTTCTAACAAGTGGTATTAGAGCTAAAGTTCTTAAGAATGGCTCCCTTGATCCAACCACAAATTCCTCTTCTCACCAAAGATAACTATGAGAATTGGAGTATTCAAATGAGGGCATTGTTGGGGTCTCAAGATGCTTAGGATGTTGTTGAAAAGGGGTATGTAGAACCGGCAACCCTGCAAGAAGAAGCCGCTTTGGATCAAAATCAAAGAACCGTGCTAAAGGAGTCGAGAAGGTTGGGCAAGAAAGCTCTCTTTCTTATTTACCAAGGAATTGATGAGAGCACTTTTGAGAAAATTTCTTCCGCTGAAAATTCAAAGAAGGTATGGGACATTCTTCAAAATTCTTTCAAAGGAGTTGAAAAGGTGAAAAAAGTGCGCCTTCAGACTCTTAGGGAAGAGTTTGAGGCATTGAAAATGAATGAATCCGAAAATATTTTTGAATACTTCTCAAGGGTTTTGGTTGTTGTAAACCAATTGAGAAGAAATGGAGAAAATATAGATGATGTAAGAGTAATGGAAAAAATACTACGATCACTAGATCGTAAGTATGAGCACATTGTTGTAGCCATTGAAGAATCAAAAGATTTAGAGGCTATGACTATATATCAACTCATGGGTTTCTTTCAAGCCCATGAACAAAGATTGCAAAAATGGACTCAAAACTCTTTGGAGCATGCACTACAAACAAACCTTACAATGAAGGAAGCTAATGAAGAATCTCATGGAGGAAGAGGCCAAAGAGGTCGTGGCAATAGAAGGAAAGAACGTGGAAGAGGCAACTTTAACTATGGAGGTGTGAGAGATCAAAACCACCCACAAGCGCAAAGAAGACGAGGAAGAGGTAATTTTTCAAGACCATACAATCATTCAAGATATGGAAAATCTATGATTCAATGTTATAATTGCAAAAATATGGCCATTATAGTTCCGAGTGTAGATACCGTTCCCAAAATGATGTATTTGAAAATGCTAATTTTGTTGAAAAATAAAATGATGACGAAGAACCAACTTTGTTTATAATGATAAGAATGATAATCAAATGGATACTTGGTATCTTGACACTGGTGCAAGCAACATGTGTGGTAGGCAGGAATTGTTTGTGGAATTGAATGAATTAAGCCATAAGCATGTAATATTTGGAGACTTATCAAAAAGACCCTTAAAAGGCAAAGGTAAAATTTTGATAAAAATGAAGGATGGTGGTCATCAATTTATTTCCGATGTATATTATGCACTGGACATGAAAAATAACATTTTGAGTCTGGGGCAATTATTAGAAAAAGGCTATAATATTTTTATGAAAAATGGTAGCCTTTATTTGAGACACCAAAGAAACAATTTGAATGCCAAAATAATTATAACTAAGAATAAAATGTTTCCAATGAATATCAAAAGTGAAAATGTGAAATGCCTCAATCTATTTTGAATGATGATTCATGGTTATGGCATTTTCGTTTGGGGCGTCTTAATTTTGGTGGTTTGAAATTGTTGTCAAAAGCAAAAATGGTGAATGGTTTACCAAGAATAAAGAAACCCGATGGAGTATGTGAAGGGTGCATTGTAGGAAAGCAACATCGAGAAAGCTTCAAGAGTGGAGAATCAAGGAAAGCATAAAAGCCTCTCCAACTCGTGCATACGGATGTGTGTGGACCACTTGAGCCCATTTCACATAGAAAGTCTCAGTAGAATCTAACCTTTATTGATGATTATAGTAGCAAAACGTGGGCTTATTTCCTTAAAGAAAAATCGGAAGTGTTTGAAGTGTTTAAGGAATTCAAAGCTTTTGTGGAGAAACAAGGTGGTTTTCAAATTAAAGTGATAAGATCGGATAGAGGTGGAGAATATAATTCTAATGTTTCCAAAAAATTTGTAAAGAACATGGAATTTGCCACCAAATGACCACATCCTACACACCACAACAAAATGGTGTGGCGGAAAAAAAGGATAGAACTATTTTGAATATGGCAAGATGCATGTTAAAAGAAAAAGAAATGCCAAAGGAATTTTGGGCCGAGGCCATTGCTTGTGTAGTATAGTTGTTGAATCGATGTCCCATAAAAGGTTTATAGTATAAGACACCCGAAGAAGCTTGGAGTTCCTACAAGCCAAATGTAGAGCATCTAAGAATCTTTGGGTGTGTGGATGTTGCCAAAATTCCCAAAGAGAAAAGGGCAAAGCTTGATGACAAAGGAGAAAAGTGTGTATTCATTGGCTATGGAGAAAATACAATGGGTTACAAGCTGTACAATCCCATTACTTAAAAGGTATTCTTGAGTAGAGATGTGATTTTTTATGAAAATAAAGTATGGGATTGGAAAAATAATCAATAAAAGAAAACTATTGAGGTTGATAAAGTGGAATAAAAGGGACAAGTTGAGCATCAAGAAAGCCCTTTGAATCCTATTCATGATGCTTCTTCTAGTGGCCAATCTACTTTTACTAGTAGTTCATCTCATAGACCCATGAAAACAAAAATCCTTTAAGAAATTTATTCGGTTACTCGTAGGCTTGATGTTGAAAATGAAGATCTCACATTGCTTTGTCTTTATGCAAATTTGAATCCTATTTATTTTGATGAAGCATGTAAAAGTAAAGTGTGGAAAAAAGCCATGGATGAAGAAATTGAAGCACTTGAGAGGAATGATACATGGGGGCATACAACACTTCCTAAGGGCCACAAATCAATTGGTGTGAAATGGATTTATAAGACAGAGAAATGCTAATGGGGATATCGAAAGGTTGAAAACAAGGTTAGTTGTTGACTATGATGAGGTATTTACCCCCATTGCTCGTTTAGAAACTATTAGATTAATCATTTCTCTTGCAGCCCAAATGAAACGGAAAAACTTTCAAATGGATGTGAAATTGGCATTTTTTAATGGTTTTCTTGAAGAAGATGTGTATATTGAACAACCAATTGATTATGTGTAAAAAGGGCAAGAAATTAAAGTTTAAAAATTGAAAAAGGCTTTGTATGATTTAAAACAAGCACCTAGGGCATGGAATAGTAGAATTGATAAATATTTTCTTGAAAATGGTTTTTCTAGGTGCCCATATGAACATGCCCAATACATAAAGAAAAATGAAAATGGAGATATTTTGCTTGTTTGTTTATATGTTGATGATTTAATCTATACGGAAATAATCCGAGCATGTCTAAAGAATTCAAATAATCCATGATTAAGGAGTTTGAAATGACTGACATTGGGCTCATGTCTTATTTCCTTGGCATTGAAGTTAAACAAATGGATGATGGAATTTTTGTGTCACAAAAATCTTATGCAAAAGAAATTCTCAAGAAATTTAAATTGGAGAATTGTAATCCGGTAATGCACTAGTAGAAAGTGGTCTCAAATTGAGAAAAGAAGGTGATGGAGAAAGGGTTGATCCTACATTTTTCAAAAGTTTAGTGGGAAGTCTCTGATATCTAATATGTACAAGACCGGATATTCTCTATGGAGTTGGTTTAGTAAGCCGGTACATGGAGACTCCAAATACCTGTCATTTGAAAGCGGCAAAAAGGATTCTCCGGTATATCAAACGCACATTTGACCATGGTTTATTCTATTCATGTTCTAATGTTTGTGATCTTGTAGGTTTTATTGATAGCGATTGAGCCAGAGACTTGGATGATAGGAAAAGCAGTTCTAGGTACATGTTCTACATGGGGAGTACGGCATTCACATGGTTATCGAAGAAACAACCGCTCGTGACACTATCAACTTGTGAGGCCGAGTATGTAGCCGCCACATCAAGTACTTGTCATGCATTGTGGCTACGGAATTTCTTAAAGAACTTTTAAAGCCTCATGAGACTCCCACCAAAATCCATGTAGATAACAAGTCGGCAATTGCAATTGCAAAGAACCCGGTGTTTCATGAGAGAAGCAAGTACATTGATACACACTTCCATTTCATTCGAGACCAAGTGAAAGAGAAGAAGGTTGAACTTGCTTATACAAAAACGCAAGATCAAGTTGCCCGCATTTCTACAAAACCTCTCAAACATGAATTGTTTCAAAACTTGAAAGTTATGTTAGAAGTAACTAAGTTGGAAAATCAAGCTTAAGGGGGGATGTTAAAAATAAGCTTGATTATGTTCAAAGGTATTTTGGGTATTAGATTTCAATATAAGGGACATTTTGGGAAAGTTATGTTAAGAGTAATTTTGGAATGATGCAAAATAATTGTGTAGAATTCCGAGGTCACAATTTCAACATTGAGAGTGAAGAGTCCCAAGATTGAGAGAGAGCAGTCCAAAGCATGCAATGTATGCAAATTTGAATTGTGAGTGAGTGCAGTCTAGAATTTTCTTATATAATCTTGTAATTTCGTCCATGCATATAGATTGTAAGTTATGAGAGTGAAAACTTCACTAGAATGGTGTACATAGAGTCTAAAAAGCTCCGAAGTGGTCTATATATACATGTACTATGTTTATGTACAAGTAGAATGAAGAAATTGTGTTGAATAGAGCTCTTTTGCGTGCATAGTAAAAATTTTCAACGTAAACCTTCTTGCTCCCTATTTTCTAACACATCTGGTAGGGAAGATTGTAATGTTATTATAAAAGGAAAAAAACCATTGTGCACCGTGAGTGATTCCTAGAACATAGTAATAAGAGAAAGGGAGAAGATTATTGCACTTGAAGTTGGGAATAGAGGAAGCTGAGGATGGTTCCAGGAATGATGCCTCTCACTCCTCCTCCATCTATGCTTAAGATGGTGATGAAGTCCCCGTAAAGGGGTGGAACGTTCTGTAAGAGCCTTCTATTTGGCATTAAAGCTGGTATTCTCAGATAGAAAGCTTCAAAATTCACAAGATAATCACTATGAAGTTCCCTAATTCTTTTTAGTATAAGTTGGTTTCATGAACTATTTATAGGCTTAAAACCACCATACCAGAAACAAGGAAGCTCCATTTTAAGATCAGCCGCCGCAAACGAAGAATTTTAGATAGATGAGAGAGAGAGTCTTTCTTCAGTCATGCATCTTCTTCCCAGTTTGAGTTGCAGACGTTTGGTGCTTCTCAAAGACTTTTTACGTCACCTCTTTTAACAAGTAAAATAAAGCAGAAAAGTGCATATTGGAAGTTAGTTAGAACGTTAGAATATTGATCATTGATTCTTCATTTTCAAATTGAAGGGAGGGGGAGAAAAATCCTTTTGCCAAATGATATTTTATTTCCTTGGGGGTATACTATCTATTTACTTCCTCGAGTAAAATCCCACCTGGGATTAATCTTAAAGGGTAATGATCCTATGAGACCCTCCCACACCCATGTGTGTATAACCCCAAAGGATCACCATTAAGCTTAGCACATATCTCTAGAAAAGTTATCAAGTGTGGGACTTGACTTTTCTATAGATCTATGCCAAATTTAATGGTGATCATTTGAAGTCCTACACATATGGGTGTGGGAGGGTCTCACAAGGACATTTCCCAATTTTAAAACCTTAAATTTTTGGAGATATAACCTCTTTAACCTCAATAAAAAGTTCCTAATTGCACTCTCAAAGCAAGTAAAAGAAACAATGTCTTAAGATAGAATAGAAACAATCCAATTTTTTGAGGGGTGAAATCTAAGTATTAAAAAATTCAAATTTCAAATTTTTCTTTTGTGACTAATCATCTAGTGATTCTTAGGTGGCTACCAAAATTTCAGACCGAAAAAATGTTGAGAAACTTGAGGGAAGAGATGAACCCACTCCTAGGATTAGGGGCAGGGTTGTGAGACTATCGATCGCAAAGATCAGGCTTTCACCAGAACTGTGAGAACTCTGTAAATTTCGGTATACCTCTCCATGGCCATGAAACCCTTCTTAAAGAGAGATGGAGGAGGTCGTTCTCCAACGTTTGGCTTCCTCCTGAAATCTCTGAGAAAAGGTGGCCCTATAATCTTGGGAAGTGGGTGGTTACTTTCTAACTGTTAGATAACGACACTTTCTCTCTCTAAAAAGCCTCTCTATTTTAATAATAAGAATTAAATTATAAGAGAGAAATATTGCACGTTTAAAGGCCCCATGACCACACACACGTACCAACATCTCTTACTTGGCTATGAGGGTCAGATATACTTGAAATATCATAAAGTCTTTGCAACTTAATGAATTTAACATTTATGAGAATATTTTTGTCATGAGGCTCTTCTCGCAAGTGCTATTATACATCTCATAACAAAAAATATCAAAAATCATGTCATGGTTTTTCACACTAATGCAGTTTTTCCTCTCATGACCAAGACATGAAAAACAATATATCCCATTTGGGAGTTCTTGACTTAAATATTTCTAAGTCTCATCAAAGCTACATGCTTTGATAATATTTTTGCACTCAATCCCTTTGTTAAAAGGTCTGCAATCATATCTGAAGATGGTAAATAACTTACAGTTATTTCATTCTTTCCAATGCTATCATAAATATAATGATAATCGATTTCAATGTGCTTACCCTTGGAACTATAAGCTCCATTTCTAATTGATGACATAGCAATCTGATTATTACAAAAAAATTTAACAGGTCCGTCGGCTATATCCAGCTTCAAATCATTTATGAAACGTTTAATCCAGAAGACATAAGTTGTAGCAATGCTACAAGAAATATACTTGGTTTCTATAGTATACCGTGCTACAAACCTTGTTTCTTACTAGATCGAGAAACACATCCACCTCCAAAGAGGAATACAATTCCTGAGGTTGATTTCTATCGTATAGGTCTCCTGCAAAATCTGCATCAAAGTACCCAGTAACCTCTAAGTTGTTAGCTTGAAAGCACAACTTGTAATTTTTAGTTTTCTGAATATCATTTTTACAGCTTGCCAATGAGCCATCCCATGATTACTCTGAAATCTACCTACAAGGCCATATGCATGACTCAAATCAGGTCTTGTACACAACATGACATAATTTATGCATCCTACAGCTTGAGCATATGGAATTCTTTCCATTTCAGCTTTCTCACTATCATTTAATGAACACATTTTCTTTGATAACTTCAAGCCTTTACAAACAGGTGTATCTATGGATTTACAATTTTCCATCTTAAATCTCTTTAAAACACTTTCTAAATAATTTTCATGAGATAAACATAGAAGTCTTGAACTTCTATCTCTTATTATCTTAATGCCCAATACGTATGAGGCTTCTCCCATATCTTTCATCTCAAAATAGGAATTTAGTCATGATTTGGTATGGTAAATCATGCCAATATCATTACCGGCTATCAAAATATCATCCACATATAGTGACAATTTAACAAAATTGCTCTCACTATTCCAGACATATACACAATGGTCTGACCTATTGGCTATATAACCAATTTTAGTGATTGCATTATAAAAAGTAAAGTACCATTGCCTAGAAGACTGTTTTAGACCATATAAAGATTTCTGAAGTTTATATACCTTGTCTTCTTGGCCTTTAATTACATATCCTTCTGATTGTTTCATGTATATATATTCTTTTAATTCTTCATTTAAAAAAGTTGTTTTGACATCCATCTGAAATAATTCTAGATCATAATATCCAACTAATACAAGGATGAACCTAATAGATGAAAATTTGGCTACTAGAGAATAAGTTTCTACATAATATATGCCCTCTCTTTGAGTAAATCCTTTAGCTACCAACCTAGCTTTATATTTATCAATGGATCCATTTGTATTAAACTTTTTCTTTATGACTCATTTGCAGGCTTTTCTATCTTTAGGGAAGTCAACCAACTCTCAAACTTAATTTCTTTTAATAGAATCAAGTTCATCATCCGTAGCTTGAGTCCACTCAACTGAATCATGTGAGCTAATAGATTCACTAAAGCTTCGAGGCTCATCTATTGTATCCTCACTCATTGAAGAGTAATTATCTTCATTCATAAATACATAAAATTCTTCCAAACTAGCAGGTGGGGCTCTAGTTTTTTTAGGCCTGTCTGGAATACAATCATTCTCACCAAATGTAGAGGGAGTCTGAGAAACAGGGTATTTCAGACCCTTATCTTTATCAATTTCATATAAGTCAATAGGTTTAGTTAAAATATTTTCATGATCTATATTTTTTAAGAAATGAGCACCACGACTCTCTATTAATGATAGAGTATCATGGTTATAGAATCTATACCTTTTAGAATTTTCTGAATAGCTTATAAAAATGCATTTTATAGTTTTACTTTGTAATTTATCTCTATTTTGTGGTGGTATAAGCTCCCAAGAACCCCAAATTTTCAAGATAGTAAGGTCAGGTTTCCTACCTGTCCATAATTCATATGAGGTCAAGTCTATAGATTTAGTTGGGACACTATTAATGATATATATTGCAGTGTTGAGTGCCTCACCCCAAAAATGAGGTGATAAATTTGAATGGCTCATCATGGACCTAACCATGTCCATTAGAGTTCTACTTCTCCTTTCCGCTACACCATTTTGTTGTGGTGTATATGGCATAGTTGTTTGGTGAATTATACCATGCTCTTTACAAAATTCGAAAAATAAGATGGAGCAATATTCACCTCCCCTATCTGTTAGAAAAATTTTAATGTCTACCTAACTGATTTCCTACCTCAGCTTTATATTCTTTAAATGTTTCTAATGCGTAAGATTTCTTACTAATTAGGTATACATATCCATAACGTGAATAATCGTCTATAAATGTTATGAAATATTTCATACATCTATGTGTTTTCACATATAATGGGCCATATAAATCAGAGTGAACAATACTAAGTAGTTCTTTAGACCTTTTCTCTTTAGGGATAGGCTTCTTAGTTAATTTACCAGAAATACATAGCTCGCATGTTTTGAACACAATTTCTTCTAAATTTGAGAGCACCTCTTTTAGCCATTTGATTCATTTTGTTTGTATTTATATGTCATAATCTTAAGTGCCATAAATATGGATCATCCATACACATAAAAGCATCAAAAGAGGCATCAATATAATCAGAAAATGATGAACTTTCATTAATATTCAGTCGGTACAAATTGTCAACTTTATAATGCTTTAAAATGCTTCCCAATGGTAACCCGACCTGACCTGAACTTTATTTTCATAATCCTTGTCGTTCAGTCTAGGGAAAAAGATCAAATTACGCTTCATATTGGGCACATACAATGTATCAGTTAATAAGAGATTTGTTCCTCATGGTAAACACAGTTTGAAAGTGCCAACACCTAGTATATCGTAGTAGGTGTCATTTCCCATATAAATCCGCTGGTTACCGGCAGCAATCTTTTTCAATTCTGTGAATCCGTCCTTGGTCCTCGAGACATGTCGAATGGAGGCTGAGTCGACCCACCAATTTCTCAGGTCATGATCGGCAACTATTGATTCTAAGACTACGCAGATCAAGTCATTTATCTTATTTTGATTATTTCGAGTAGGGTTGTTATTTTGGTTCCTATTTTTATTTTTCAGCTTAGAACAATTAAACTTGATGTGCCCAATTTTCTTACAATAAAAACAGGCCTTCTCAACTTTATTCTTTTGATTTTTAAAATTTCTCCCCTTTCCCTAATACTTATTATTTTTCTGATAATTGAAAGGTTTCTTGAGAATCTAAGAAGATGAACTTTGGGGAAAGTGGGGCTCAATTGACTTCTTCCTCATTTTTCTCTCAACTTCAATGCTAAGATGCATGGGAAGATTTAACATGGTTATCCCTTGTGCAGAATGGTTTAATGTAATTACAACGGACTCCCAAGATGGAGGAAGATTGTTAAGGACAATGGATACTTGTATGCGATCGGGGATTGGATTCCCGGCTGCAGCAACGTCTTTTGCGAGCACTGTCATTTTATTGACATGCTCGGTCACTGAGTCCGTTTCTTTCATTCTGCAAGAATTGTATTTTTCTAACAACAATTGTACATGGGTATCAGAACTGGTCCCATACTTTTCAAATAGGGCGCCCATCATACTTTGAGCTGTGGTGTAATCTTCAACGACTCTAATTAAATTATCTTCCATGAAGCTCAACATAGTAGTCCTAGCTACTTTGTCAACTTCTAACCATTTTTCAAGTCGCCTTCTAGTTTGACCATTGGCATTAGGCTCTAAAACTGGTGGTTCTGTTTTTAGGGCATAATCTACCCTATCATGGAAAAGCATATATCCAATTTTTCTTTTCCACATAGAAAAATTGGTCCCATTGAGTTTTTCAAGTTTAGATAGGTCTGACATGACTAGCCTAGATGTCATTTTAAATTTTAGATAATACCTAAAAGTTCAAAAAATTTAATTGTGTTTAAGAAAGGGTTGTCTGCTAGTTAAATCAATAGGTTTGCTGACTCTCAATGAGCTGAGACCTCAAAAAAAAAATTTCCCGAACGGTTTATGTTCGCACTGCTATGATGCAACAAAAAATTAATAAAGTAAGGCAACAACTACTTTATGTCAAATCTTGCATAAGAATCAGTTTCATAAATATATGAATATATTTTAGCACAAGAGAGAGAGTCTATAATGATATTTGATATTTTCAACAAAAATATGGCATTGCATAGTCATAAAAATAATGAATTCACAAAATCAAGATCATGAAATTTTCTAACTTAAAAAGACCCAAGCATAAGATAACTATGGAATGGAATGATAATTATTATGTAAAAGAGGTCAAAACATAGGATAATTATGCATGGTAATGAATTACTATGCAAAAATAATATGTGAAAGAATCTCTAAATTATAGACCAAGTAAAATAATTAATTATTGGCAGTAGTTATACATGTCGGTCTCTCTCTAAAATTCCAGCAGTAGTTCTATCTTGCTCTCTCTAAAATTTTAACAACTTTTTATTATTATTATTATTATTATTATGACTAATTTTAGCAACCTTTTATTATTATTATTATTACACCAATTTGCTTTGGCCGAGTGGTTAAGGCGTTGCTGGCTAAGAACATGAGGTTTCCAGAGAACAAAAAAAGAACTTGTGCGTACTCTTTTAGGCAAAAGTAAAAGTCCTGATATTCAATTAAATGCAGTGAATTTCACTGTGATATTAAATGGAAAAGAAAAAAAAAAAAAATCAAAAGATGAAATAGAGGTCTTGGAAAAAATATAGTGAACTTGCTTGTGGGTAAAACACGGCTACCCCAATCTTTAGTTTAACAGCAGAGAGAGAGAGAAAAAAAATATGCAGATAAAGATTAGGGTTAAAGATTATTATTATTTATGTATATAAAAAACCCTAAGAAGGATAGCTACTATCAACTATTATCCAAAGATAAACTGGATGAATGAAGATTAGGGTATATTGTATTAAAAAAAAAAAAAAATCCACAGATTACCGATTATCCACAAATCAACTAAGAAGGATAGCAAATATCAACTATCATCTGTGTATACTGTATTAAAAAAAAAAATACAGTGGATGAATAGAATTAAGAAAAAATATCACGATCAGTATAAAAGAAATATATATATTTAGTCTTGATGATGAGCAAGAAGTAAAAGCAGAGATAAAGAACAATTCAATGATTTATTCTCTCTGTCTTTGCGTAATTTAGGTTGCAAAGTTAGATTAAAAAAAAATATAATAATCGACGAACACGAATTAAACATGAAAATAATATAAAGAGAACAAGAATAAAATAAAAAATAAATAAATGAATAATGGAACCTGGGAACTGTAGGTTACGAGTCCACCACCCTTCCACAACCCGCTCTGATACCAATGTTGAAAAACTTGAGGGAAGAGATGGAACCACTCACGCTTCCACAACCCGCTCTGATACCAATGTTGAAAAACTTGAGGGAAGAGATAGATCCACTCCCATGATTGAGGGCAGCATCGTGAGACTGTCGATCGTAGAGATCAGGCTTTTACCAAAATTGTAAGAACTTTGTAAATTTCTGTGTGCCTCTCCATAGCCATGAAACCTTTAAAGAGTGATAGAGGAGGTCATTCTCTAACGTTGGCTTCCTCCTGAAATCTTTGAGAAAACGTGGCCTTGTAATCTTGGGAAGTGGGTGGTTAGGTTCTAGCCGTTAAATAACGAAACTTTCTCCTTCTAAAAAGCCTCCTTATTTTAGTGATAAGCATTAAATTATAAGAGAGAGAAATGTTGCAAGTTTAAAAATTCGATGGCTACGCACGTACCAACATAATATCCTCCTAAAAAGTTCTTTTGACTGAAAGAGTAGAACTAAGGTATATGCTCCCTCGGGAGGATAGTATATCTGCTCAATTCCTTTACTTGAGGCGTTCCCTCTTGTTTTCTTCTCTTTCCAAGGATTTTCAAATTTACGTTATAACGGGCATCTTATTTTAACAAGAATAATGGAAAATGCCCGTATAGGCTCCAATCACTAGGGCCGTTAACAGGCCTAGCTTTCCATGGCCGTAAATAGTGCAGGCCCATGCTTGGCGCAGGTCTGAAAATTTAGTTCTGGACCAGGTGCTGGCCTGGACCGGACACATTATGATGAAGCCTTAGCCCGGCCCAAGTTGAAAAAAATGGAAACCATTCTGAGTCCTCCATAAATCTGAAAAAATATATATCTCAGGCCTAACAAACCCCCACAAGTCTAACCTGTGGGGCTGAAAATGGGCTGAAACCAGGCCCGGCTTGACCCAGATAGGATCCTTTAGCAGCCCTACCATCACAACCTTGTGATTCAACATTTTATCCATAGACCAGCTGAGGTTTTAGGACCACAAAAAATGAAAAGAAAAAATATCAAAAAAGATTAAAACAAAAAGTATAATCAGAACCAAAAGTAAATGTTTACAAATAATGGAAAGCAGGAGCCTATGATACAAGATGTAACGTATCGAACAGCCCCACCTCATATTTACACGTTCCAAGAAGACCGATAGTTTTAGTCATATACTCGTAATTAACTTCACCAAGTTACAAAATTCTGGATGTTTTACTTGTATCCATCCCTTTATTTCTTGAGATAATATGTTTAAAATGATTCAAACGGGGTGGATTATTCTTTAACACCAAGCATATGTTGCTTGGTGTTCAAAAGCCTTCCCTTTCAATCGTAAATGGACAATGACACCAATTTGTTGAATGCAAGTAAAAGCACGTGTTGTTGTTAATCGTAAAGGATTTTCCGATGGCTTTCCTCACAGCCTTTCTGAATAATTCCCGGAGGGTGAGGGTATGTTTCTTTTGAGTTAATTACGTGCAGACTTTATATAAGAACGTTTGTTGTATGTTCCGTTATTATTTTGAATTAATTACGTACATATATAAGTATATAAAATACAATCTGCTCCGTTTATAAGTGAATATTACAACTAAGGTCGGTTTGACTGATTTTTTTTTACAAAATTATCCCTCGGTCCCTGAACCACCTTTAAAGTTTTTTTTTAATTTTCATTCGTAGGGCACTGTCTAATGGGATTGGGGCACTTCCCATACTGTCCAAAGATTATATCCCGGGAGCGCTTTCTAATTCCCTTAAAACACGAAAAACCCAATTTTTGATCGCTCTCTCAACCTCCCTCTCTTTTTCTCTCTCACTTTCTCTCTCTACCGTCGACCTGCCCAAGATTTAATGCTAAGATCTTGGCACATTTCTGTAATATCGGCGTGAATTCAAAAATCTGGTGAGTCTTTTTTTTCTTTTATACCCTATTTTTCGGATTATTAGTTGTTTGGTTAGGGTTTTATATAGGGGAAGTATGATTATTACATTGTAAGTTGCCATTCAAAGGAGATGATTAGGGTTGCTAGAAGGAGAATATCACTTCACAATACAATCAAAAATAAGAAAAAAAATTGGTAGGAGAAATCAACAAAATCATGAAGTTTTCGTTTTTGACATATGAGGGTTTTTTTTTTATTATTATTGAATCTAGTGTAAAATCAATGGTTTTGGTGTTATATTTTCCTTCATACATGTAATTTATTTTTTAATTTAGTTATTCTGTAATGTATCATGCTCAATTTTTAATTGGTCTTAGAAATTTACCAAAATTATCATGAAATCATGAGTTAGGGTTTAATTTGAATGAAAATGCCAATTTTTCTTGGGTTTTATTGGGATTTTATCTTCTTTAAATGCATTACAGTGGATTTTCTGGTTTTTGAATAATTTTGGGGCCGGGACTTTAAATTTATTTAAAATGCATGAATTATATTTGATTTATTGAGATTAGTGTTTTGATTTTATTATGAAAACGTGAAGAAAATTTGAATGAATGGTTTATGACTAGAATTATTGAAGTGACTTGGCCCCGGGAAGGTAATTAAAAAAACAATACAAAATAAAAATTACTTGCAAGATGTAAATAAGGTTGATCACTCTGTGCATTCAAACATAAATTTCAAGTAGCAATATTTGCATTCCCAATTAGGCCGTGCTTTTTTCTTTGGTAAATCCCATTATTCCAGGATTCAGCCTTTGCTACTACACAAGAAGTTGTACATTCATAATGCACATATGCACAATGCAGACAACAGTTTTTGTACCTTTGAATTTTATTTTATTTTTACAGTGTTCCTTAAATCTTATTAATCAAAGAAAACTAATCAAAGAAAACTAATCGAAGAAAAATTGAATGGATGGTTCATGATTTGAAAATAGTGTTTTGATTTGATTATGGCAAGATGAAGAAAAATTGAATGGATGGTTTTTTATTTGAGAATAGTGTTTTGATTTGATTATGGGAAGATGAAGAAAAGCTGAATGTAAAAGTTGAGAATAATTTCTTTGGTTTTATTTTCCATTGAAATATGGGAAAGCTTTCTATGTTCCCCTACAACATAGAAGTTCTATCCTCCCCTTTATCCAGCTGTTCATTTTTTAATAGAGGGCTAAGATTGCCCCAATCACAATGTCACGTCTCTAGACTATTTTATTTTTATTTTTTTCTATTAACTATTTTGACATCAAATTTTGGACGTCCAATCCTCTATTAAACTCGCACTAGAGAAAAATATAAAAAAATATATATATATTCAATAAAATAAAATAAACAAAATACCCCTGAAAGATTCAAAATGTATTTTTGTTCTTTTTTTATTGAAAATTTATTGTTAATATTTTTTATAGGTGCGCCCCAATGAGAAGATGGCATGTACCAAATTTCATATTCAGAAAATTTGTATTAAAAAAATAAAAATAAAGTACTTTAAGATGTCAGATCTAAGATCGAACGGTGAGTGGCTCTCTTGATCAAAAATAGACGGCTGGATGGTAGGGGGAGGATAGAACTTCTATATTGTAGAGGGAACATAGAGAGCTTTCCCTTGAAATATAACATGTTATATTCTTTTCTAATTGATGGACAGTTTATGTATTGTTTATCTTAGGATATTTCACTTTAATTTCATGACTCTTTTTAAACCCTTGTTATTATGTAGAAATGATGAATGTTCACTAAGCATTGCACAATATGAGAACAATATTCAATCTCAACCATTATATTTTCAAAAATATACAATTCCAACAGTTGCCTTCAATGATAGTTGTTTCCTCAATTAAGTTCTTTAGTACTAGTCAAGTAAACCAATATAAATGATTTTAGTGCATTCACTATATTATGATGCATGTAGTAAGTCTATTTTCTTAAATTGGAATATAGTGCTATAGATAAGGTGGAAAATCAAGGGAATAATGCTGGAGGATTATAGGACGATGTACTATTGTACCTGAAAGAGAATCACATCTCTGAATTGGTGTCTCGAGGAAAGGTAGAGACAAATGCCATCATTTATGTCAGTTTTTTATAGGATGATGTATAGTAATAAAATGCACATCATATGAATGTTGTTAACAATCTACACATTAAAGTGTCATTGTTGTTTTTAGGCGAGACCAAGGATTTACATCGACGAGTCCTATTCTGTTGCCAGGTCATGGCCCATTATAGAGGAGTAACATGCAATTGTTGAGAGGGTGGGGTTGTTGCCATTGGTTCAACTAGCAGAGCTCGAACCTAGATATATTGATCATCCATTGATGATTACTATGACGAAAAAGTGACATCTCGAGAGGAACGCCGCACATCTGCCGATATGCATCGGAGAAATGATGTCCACATTGTATGATGTATGGCGGATACACAGGCTGAATGTCACTGGTGATCCCGTGCTAACCAGGGATTGCTGGCCATATACGACATACATAGACGAGTGGCTGGGGAATTTCCCAGAGGATCGTCAATTGCATATCTAAGTTCAATTAGTTGAGGAGTAGAATCGTTGAGATACCTAAGAATGAAACACAGGTTGTAATAGACCAACACACGACGGCTTATTTGCTCTTCTAAGTCGGTCACACCATCTTCTCCAGTGCGAAAGGCAATGAAGTGCCAACGAGATACTAGACTTTGTTTGAAAACTTCGAACGCATGGGATTATATGCCTGAGGGCCGCGGCTCTAGCATACCTATTTCAGTAGCTTTAGAAGTCTGCAACATTAAAAGCTGATGAAGTCCCACACCATCACCTAAATGGCTTTTCCACCTTATTTCAGGTTAAAATCTTAGTTTTATAATATATGAGCTCCTCTTTTTAACCACCACAAAAATCACTTTTTATGTTTAATGAATTTCGTTATGTATGTTGCGCAGTCATGGCCATTAGAACATATAAAAACTCTCCGGCTTTATCTAAAAAAAAAGAGTTATCCGCACTGGGGATGGAAGTCTCCAATTCACAGTGAGAACCCAATTCACAACGAATCATACGCCAAGAACTCGATATGCTCATGCCTGAGAGGGTAATTCTAGTCGAGTATAAACTTATATACATTTTAATTATATTGTGGTGATAGTTGAATCATTTTGAGAGTGTTATATGCATCGTTATGAATTGTTTTGTAATTATAGTTAAATCATATTGTGGTGATAGGTGAATCATTTTGAGAGTGTTATATGAATCGTTATGAAGTGCTTTATAATTATAGTTGAATGATATTGTAATGATAGTTGAATCATTTTGAAAGCGCTATATGAATATTTTTGCAATTATCTCCGTAAGTACATTGGGACTCATATGTGAAAGAGAAAGACCACGGCCGTGAGGTCCAAGACATGGAAGTTTATAAAGAATATGTATATGGTATTGCGATGTACAATACTTATATTATTTTTGACAATACAGCATAGAGATACTTGCCGGATCGAGTATTGCGTCAATTTGGATTGACGCAACCCATTCCAAAGAATCCTGGTAGATGGCAGAGGGGAGAGAGGCATGGTAGGTTTGTAGAAAATTCGGAGGTAGAGCTGCAGGACCAGATCACTGGATGGAGAAATGCCATTGATAATTTTCAAGCAAGCGATGCGAACCTGAATGGTGGTTTGCCCTCATTGGAATATAGACAGTGGTATGCTTGGGTTTTTAGACCTAGGATTCATAACACTGACCTCGAGCGCACTGATAAATATGCCCCTTGGGGCTATGGTGATATTCTCGTATGCCTTTAACTTTATTTTATATTCTATTTATTATTATTTCATTTATTTATTTTATTGTATTTATTTTATATTTCATTTATTATTTCTTTTATTGCTACAGAGGAATGTATATTGCATGGCGATAGAGATGTGGGGCTCTGCACTAGCTGCCCCTAACACTGAAACGATATGTCAGTATGTGTCCACTGTTAGGAGGGACTTGATGATGGCTAAGGAGGGGAGGAAGAGGCCAGGGATGCAGGAAGAGGAGGAGGTTCCAGTTGTGACTCAAGAGCAAGAATTGGTTATCACACCAGAGGCAATGCAACCGCGGTTCCAATTTCAGCGAACAAGGATCCTAGGGTCTCAAGTAGAAGGGTCTCAGGTTGTAGGGTCCCGCACAAGAAGTGGGCCCTAGAGTGCAATCGAGGAAGAAGCTATATAATCCAAGACGCAAGGCTTGATGATTTTTTTTTAATGGATTCTCAATGTAATTTTGCTTTTTGAGACTTAAAAATTGTAATTATTGGCAATATATATATTTTTTGGCTTTAATACATATCCTTTTTTGGGGTACAAAGCGGTAATGATGCACTTTTTAATTGCGTGTTGAGATTTTGGTTCTTTAATTTTGGTTACAACACTCGAAAAAAGAAATGGGTAAATATCATCACCATACGTAAATTTTGAAGTTGTTGGTTTCTTCCCTGGTGTGGAAGTTCTCATACTTTGATTAGTCTCTCTTCTTTTCTTATTTTTGAAATAAATGGTGGTCCAAGATTTCCATCCTCATATCGAAGATGGAAATGCAATGGCAATCCGAGGATGGGAACTTCGGACCGTACTACAGTATTCTTTTTTGTGTTCCAGAGAGCAGTCCAAGGTTCCCATCCTAGGACCGCCATTGCATTTCAATTTCGGTCCGAGGTTGGGAACCTCGGACGCCCTGCAGCATTTTTCTTTTGGGTTCTAGAGAGCGGTCCGAGGTTTCCATCCTCGGACCACCATTGAATTTTCCCTTTCAATCCGAGGATGGAACCTCAAACCGCTATGCAACATTTGTTTTTGGGTTCAAGAGAGCGGTTCGAAGTTTCCATCCTTGGACCGCCATTGCATTTTCACTTTCGGTCCAAGGATGGGAACCTCGGACTACCCTGCAGCAATATTTTTTTTTGGGCTCCAGAGAGCGGTCTGAGGTTCCCATCCTCGGACTGAAAGTGAAAATATAATGGCGGTTCGAGGATGAGAGCCTCGGACCGCTCTCTGGATTCCAACAAAAAATGTTGCAGGGTGGTCCGAGGTTCTCATCCTCGGACCAAAAATGAAAATGTAATGGCGTTTCGAGGATGGGAACTTCGGACTGCTGTCTATTATTTTATTTTATTTTTGTTCCAGAGAGTTGTCCGAGGCCCTGAAACCCACAAAAAAGACAGACGCCAGGGCGGTTATCTCGAACCGCTCTTGCACTTGTAAAAAAAAAAATGTCATGTCATTTTGGTTAGTCAGCTCATCAAATTTCGATGATATAGTGGCTCGTAGACAACAAATTATAATCATAACATTTCAAACAAGCCAGATTTGAACACAATTCCAATATCAAAATAACACTATTTGAACAATAGAAAAAGTATAACAGTGATTGATATACAAAATAACACTGTTTCTCAAAAATCCAAAAACAAAAACACTGACAGCCTCCCCAAACATAGATTTCATTCATCTGAACTACCACATACATTCTCTCCGGACTCACTGACTTCGTCGTTGCATGTATCATCTTCACTCTCTTGCTCAATGCTCTCATGCTCAGATGACGAATGTGTTTGCTCTCTTCTTCGCACTCAGGCAATGATTCATCAATTGCTTTTCCATGTATCTCACGAATAGGTTCATCACTCGGTTCTCTACATGACCGCCTGTTGTGGCCCTTATAGCCACAGTGCTCGCAGAAGTACCCCCTGGTGATTTTGTCTTCAGTACGTCTCCGCTCTTTCTTTGGTCTGTCGGGTAACTGAACCATCTTTGGGGGAAGCAACACCCCATTGATGACTCCATGAAAAGTGAAATCATGAAGAAGCCCTCTTAAAAGCTTACACAAAAAAGAATGGAGGACAAAACGCCGTTATAGGAAGGCAGATGTAGCTTATAACAACAAGAACGTGACTGCAAGGCAACCCAATAGTGTTCCAAACTAAACATGAGCAATGCCAAGCATTCAGATTCACTGCATACGTTTTATCTGCATGAACTTCAGAACACCTACCCGACGCTCGTACAATATGGTGAAGAAAGCGTGATTGATCAATCTGCAAGTCCATTTCTTCTTGTACCTTTGGCGGGTCCACTTATCTGCCTCCTCTCTTCTCTCTTGAAACAACTTCATTAATTTCACGCTAATGCTTTCACATAATGCAATTATTAGCTTGTCTCAATCTTCTTTAATCCAATTATTATAGACCTCTGCAAAATTTGACACGAGTTGATCATGTCTTAGGACAGAAAACTACGCATTCACTGAATATTTAGGTGTACTCTTCATCTTCCACTGATACATTGCAGCATCAGCTTCCTGAATTTTTGACATCTCTACCTGAAATTCTTCTGGTCGCAATGCATGGGCGGCATTCCAAACAATGCCAGCAGTACAGGATTCTTCCATTGCCGCTTAAAGTTCTCTTCCATATGACACATGCAAAACCCCTAATAACAATTTGGGAAAACTCGTTGGATTGCAGTCTTCTAATCTTTGTCGGTCTGAAAAAATTGTGAAACGCATCTCTAGTCTTTCATTGAACTGCTGCCTTAGACAGTCAAGAAATCAAATCCATCTATCAGAGTCCTCTCTCTTCACAATGGATATTGCAATAAGGAACATACCACCATTGGCATCTGCACTAATAGCTGCCAACAATATACCCTTATATATTCCCTTCAAGAATGTGTCATCCAAGACTACAAGAAGCCTACAACCATACAAATACCCATACATGGGTGGACGAAATACTAGAAACAAATGTTGAAACCTATATTGAGCGTCTGTTAACATATACCCTACATATTGGGTTGGTGAGTTGTATCTTCTCAAGGTATAAGGGTAGCTCTATAAACGACTGCCTATGTGAACCAAGTGTCATTTCAGTCAGCAACTTCTTTTCCTGCCACACTTGCATGTATGTCAATGGGACACCATGTTCTCAATGAATAACTTTAACAATATCTTTTGGAGCGAGTTCCATCTTATTAGTCAAACGAGCTTTAATTTTTCTGGTAATCCACTGGCTACTTGCTAATGGTTGATGAGCCATTCCAAGTGGACCTATACATGTATGCATCTTTCTCATTTTAAAAAATTGAGTGGGATGATTCCTAGAGCAGTGGACTTCCTATTTGCACCCCTCTGCAGCACAGACTGCAACTACGCGCTCTTGGTCGTTTATCTTGTATTTCATGTTAAATTCTGACATACGGCATAATCAACCAAATGTTCTCGAAGAGCCCTGACATGCTCAAAATATTATCATGCTCAAAATATTATCCGACATGCAAATCAACTCAAGTCCACGCTGGAGGGCATGGCATGTCCAATATATATTGCTCATCACGATCGGGTCAAGTCTCTATGACATCATTTGAGTTTACACCCCTTGGCGCCCTTACCATACTCGCAGAGTGCGAGACCATGATCCCAAGGTAGCGAATGACACTCAGGTCAGAGTGAACTCAACGCTTTATAAAATCGGTAATTAAAGCACACCACGAAGAAGAATTAAAAACAATCATTCTAAAATGAATGAAGAGGAATTTCATTCATAATTTAATTACACTGTACAAAATGTCTCTCCAAAATGTTACAAAAAGAGTTTGGGGCATCTACGGCCCAATATTACCTAAGATCCTAAAACAACAACCACAAGCGATGATCGGCTGCCAAATAGATGTACAATGGTAGAGACTTCACAACAAAGGCATGGCTTCAACCCTCGACCATGAACCTTACTGCTTTCAGCCCGAGACCTACCTCTATCAATCTACAAGGGTTGAAATTTATAGAATGAGCTATGAAACCCAGTAAGAAGATCTAGATATTATGCATCAGAATTGGATTT